>NW_027526335.1:162760104-163960104 GCF_048455015.1 Haemaphysalis longicornis
GTACGTAGGGGCTTCCTGCAGAACCGTGGAGTATGTCATCGCGCTCTCCGAGATGCGTGAGGGCGGCGGCATGTCGAGGTTCACCGGTGGTTGAACCGCTTGTTTAACCTCCTCTTTCACGAGTTAGGTCAGAGAAGCGTACGTCGGTGAGGCCTGAGGCAGTTGCAGGAGGTGAAGTTCCTCCCTAATCACTGAGCGGATGAGCTCCCGCAACGTGTCACGACTGGTCCCCGAGGCCGAAGCAAACACGTCCACCGACGCGCAAGCAGGGTGGCCGTCGTATTGTCTGGCACGCTGTTCTAGCGTCCTTTCTATCGTCGTCGCTTCCGTAAGAAACTCAGTCACGCTACGTGGGGGATTGCGCACAAGCCCAGCGAAAAGCTCCTGTTTCACACCTCGCATAAGGTGACGAAGCTTTTTATCCTCAGCCATGCTCGGGTCTGCACGTCGGAAAAGACGGGACATCTCCTCGTAGTACATCGAAACGCTTTCATTGGGGCCCTGGTTTTTGGAGCGCAAAGCGGCTTCAGCCTTTTCTTTGCGGTCACCCCGGGCAAAGGTCTTCAGAAATCTGCGCCGGAATTCATCCCAGCTTGTAAAATCTGCTTCGTGGTTTTCGCACCACGTCCTCGCACCGTCTTCCAAGGTGAAGTGCACGTCATGCAGCTTCCGCGCTTGATCCCATCCATTAAATCTCGCGACCCGCTCATACAGCTCAAGCCAATCCTCCGCGTCTTCGAAGGCGTCTCCATGAAAACTTGGAGCCTTTCGCGGCTGTTGGAACACGCACTGACATGGCGTAAGGTTGTCGCTTGCCATTGTTGGGGCCGTAGGGTGTGCCGCTGCTGCCCTGGATGTCGCCGCTGCTGCCTTGGATGTCGCCGCTGCTGCCCTGGATGTCGCGGGCAGAAGTCCGTACTCAGGCGATGCATCTCGAATCCGACGACTGGTGCGTTGATGAACGGGCGTCAGCTCTGTTTCACGCGCCCGGTCTTCAGAGGCGGTGTCCTCGCTGTACATGCGAGATTCGCGGCTGGTACCTCGCACCTCTACCAAAAATGTAGCGTAAACGTAGCAACTGGTCAACAGTAAGGGGTATAGTTTAATAAGAAAGAGACCAAAAACCCTAGAGCAGACTAATGGCGTCTCTGCTTGCTGAGGTGGTGCTGGTGGTGGCCCGAAAAATGGCGCATACCCACTTAGGGGGATTGGCCAAGAAGAGTTATGTTTTCATTAAAACAAATCAAGCGAGGCAAAATAATGGAGCAGAAGAAAGAATTTGGTCTAGGTTAATGAAAGAGAGAGAAAGGAAACACGAGAAAAAAAACACAGAGAGAAGAATAGGAAAACTATAGTAAAAATCAGCCTAATCGGAATGTTTTTAACACTGCAGACGAGCTGTCTCCGAAATGAAGGAGTGGATGGCGTTGCACACGTCCCTATGGCATCGGCCCAGACTAGTCCCCCCAAACGACAAAAGCACAGGTACAGTTAAAGGCAGTCCAAGACGTAGCAGGGGAATCTCCAGCAGCCTTCTCCGATGGTTGGAAAATCGGTGGCAAAAAAGAAAGAAATGCTCTTCGGATCCAATTTCTTGGCAAAAGTGGCACAAAGGGGTGGTTATCAGAGGAAGCCCGCGCGAGAAAGAAAAGTCCTCTTCCTCCTTTAGCCGGGGTGTTCCCGTGCACACCCAATCTCGCGCGAACGAGGGATTGACGGCACCGCCCTGCGCTTCTTGAGTGCCTCAGAGTTGCCTTCTAATGACTTGACTGTGGCAATATATTAGTCTTTTTAACAGTCATTGCAACAATGTAATTAGCGAAATCCCTCTTAGTTCTTGCACGTATTTTACTCCCTCAGATATTGAAAAGGCTTTCGCTACTTTTTTCTGAATCTTCTTTCGCCCAAACCGCAGCACGTAGTGAATGATTGTGATGAGGTCCAGGAAGGAAAACAAGGACACAAAACTGAAAACTGCCGGTCTAAACACCCCAATAAGAATCAGGTCTCGGCATGCATTTTTGCAAAACGCCGCTCCCAAGGACCCCGAAAGAACGATGGCGTCAAAGGCAAACTGGCTCCCACGCGTGCAGTGCGTGAAAAGTGCAAGCTCCAGACTGGACGTCTAACCGCAAACATGCCTGTCGCCACCGGTCAGGTCTACGGACGACTCATTTCGGTCTTACGAGACACTGGAAGCAATATTGTCATCGTGCGTCGGGAATTCATTCCAGACAGGTGTCTCACGGGCCAAGCGTCCACGGTTCTGTTTGTGGACAACACCACGCGGCACCTTGAAGAGGCATACATCTACGTCAATACGCCATATTTCACAGGACACGTTCTGGCGAAATGCATGGCCGACCCCCTGTATGACCTGATCCTTGGGAACATACCTGGTGTTAGGGATCCGAACAATCCTGACCCCACATGGCAGCCTCAAGTCTCCGAACCCCCAAGGGTAGAGGCGGCCAGTGTACAATCCCTTCACTCGCCTGCGGACAGGGCGACTGACAAAGCTGCCCAAAAAACATCAGCTGTGAAACAGGGCATACCTACGAGCTCAATCACGATCGCTGATATTACGAGCCGGGATATGATCCAAAAACAGCAACATGACAAATCCCTTGATGATTGTTTCAAAAAGGCGGGGACGGAGTTCTTCTCCCGAAGTGGAAATTCGTACACGTATGTAAAGGAAAAAGGATTGCTGTACCGACGATATTGCACGGCAGCAGGTCAACGGTTCAAACAGCTGGTTATACCTCATCCGCTAAGGGAGGCCGTCATGAAGATCGCACACGAAGGATTCATGTCTGGCCATCAAGGAACAAGAAGAACGGCGGAGAGAATTCTTCGAGAATTCCACTGGCCAGGTATTCATGCAGATGTTAAAAGATTTGTAAAGTCATGTGACGTCTGCCAGCGTACTACTCCAAAAGGGAAGGTCGGCGTCGCCCCATTAGGAAATATGCCTATTATTGGCACGCCATTCCAGAGGGTGGCAGTGGACATCATTGGGCCGCTACAACCAGCCTCAGACAAGGGCAATAGGTATATCTTAACAATGATAGACTTCGCAACCCGGTACGCCGATGCAGTAGCTCTACCGAGCCTCGACAGTGTCCACGTTGCAGAGGGTTTACTGGTCCGTGCTACCGCGCCGGGCCGCCTCATGTTCCTGCTGGGCTGCGCCACCGGATCGGGCCACGTGTGGTTCGAGTGACGTGGGGCCAGCCAAACGGGACCAGCACGTCTGCGACCCTCGGCTAGTGTGACTGCGACAATCCATGTGAGCCCAGTCCAGATTGCACGCGTATGTTGGGCGTTCGCTACCCTCGCTGAACTGGGACTTGCGCGGGACTGTTTGGAGGTGCAGGACTGAATCCCGCTTGTTGTTTTTCTCCTTTCTCATTTGCGTTTGTCGCGTTTGTAACGTTTTGGTTTCTTCCCGTTTTGCCCATGACCCATTTGAGCTGTTTTTGCCGCATAATACATCGCTCCTACGTTTCCCCTTCGTGTTGTGGCCTCTGTCGTCATTGACTCCGTGTGCTCGTCGAACCCTGAGTTCATCACAATTGGCGTCCGCGACAGGACCTCTTCAATAACATCTCGAAGAGGTCACGAGGCTTGTCCAAGAGGCGTGGTGACAGAGGACCGACATGGAGGTGGAAAAGTTAGTGGCCAGCGGAAAGGAGCTGGGACTCCGCGATGCCGAGCTGCGGGAATGGGTTAAGTCGGAACAGGCTCGGTTTCGCGATGAGAGGGCGGCAGAACGGGAAGCTCTGAAGGCCGCAGCAGAGTTGGAACGCGCTAAGCATGAGGGCCTGAGACTCAGTTTAAGGCTACAGGAGGGCGCACAAAACAACCCACAGGCTGAGGTCTCCGTGGCAGCCCAACCTAACCCCGTGCCTGTCATGTCGACGAGCCCGCATAACTTTATCCCCCCATTTGATGCGTGCAGAGACGACCTGGACGCCTACCTCCTAAGGTTCGAGAGGGTCGCTGCAGCTCAAAAATGGCCGGAGGATAAATGGGCCGTCGGATTGAGCACATGCCTCACCGGAGACGCGCTCTCCGTCATCGGGAGGATGACGCCAGAAGATTCTCTCGACTACCAAAAAGTCAAGCTGGCGCTCCTTCAGCGGTTTCGTTTTACCCCTCAAGGGTACAATGACAAATTCCGCCAGGCGAAAGCTGAGGACGGCGAAACCGGAACTCAGTTCACGACGCGACTTTCCGGTTATTTCGACCTATGGCTCGAAACGTCTGGGGTTCCCAAGACATTCGAAGCATTGCGCGACAAGATGATCGCGCAGCAATTTTCCAAGTGCTGCTCATCCCAGCTGGCCATTTTCATTAAGGAAAGAGACTGTAAGTCGACCAAAGAAATGGCCGAAGCTTGCGTTCGTTTCCTCGAAGCACAGGATCTCAAAAACTTGGGAAAGACCAGGGAAGAAAGAAAAGAGTCGCAAGCAGACCTCCTTCCAAGAGAGCTCCCACCTGCTTTTTATGTGGAAAAACGGGGCACAGCGCGCAAAACTGCAGAGTAGTAGGCCTGAAGATCCACTGCGGAAGCTGCGGAAAACAAGGGCATCATGCAGACAGCTGTCGCTCTAAGCCTCCTGACAAAGAGCAGGTGTCGGCATGCGCTATTGAGAAGTGTCACGACAAACCGCAACAGCACCGCGGGAATAAAGGCACATTGGCATTATCAAGTTCCCAGCGTAAAAAGCAACGCCAGCTCCAAACGAAAAGTGCTGCAAGGCGTATGCCAGTTGTAACCGGTGACATCTACGGTCAACAAGTTTCCGTTCTGAGAGACACCGGCAGCAACGCCGTCATCGTGCGACGAGAGCTGGTCCCTGATAGTTGCCTTACAGGCCGTGCATCAACCGTCCGTTTTGTGGACAATACCACAAGGAGACCTGAAGAGGCTTTTATCCACGTGGATACACCTTACTTCACTGGAAAAGTCCTGGCCAAATGCATGGCTAATCCCTTGTACGACCTCACACTTGGGAACGTACCAGGCGTTAGGGACCCGAACAGACCTAACCCCGCATGGAAGCCAAAGCAACCAAGACATCCAGCGACTCCAGCGGTGCTCGGTGGTGAAGCATATCTTCCTTCGGCCGACGAGAACACCACCCACGTCCATCACAAAGTGCAGCATAACCGGCCAGCAAGTCCCATCATGTTCGCCGGTGGTACAACAAAAGAGATGCGCCAACAGCAGCAGCTGGACAAGACGCTAGACAACTGCATGAAGATGGCATCGGCAGAGTCCTCTTCGGATAAAGAGAACCCGTGCAAGTTTGTTTGGCAGAAGGGGCTGTTGTACCGTCGGTACTCGTTGCCGTCTGGCCGCCCCATACAGCAACTTGTAATTCCGCATCCTTTTAGAGACGCGGTAATGAAGGAGGCCCATGAAGGAGTACCAAGTCATCATAGATTCCTAAAAACAAGTAAAAGAATTCTCCGGGATTTTTATTGGCCAAATATTTACGCCGACGTCCGAAGATTTCTTAGGACCTGTCAGCCGTGCAAGCCGGCAAATCTGAAAAGTGAAGTGGGCGTCACTCCTTTGAGAAAGATGCCGACTGTTGTCCTGTGCGTAACGGAAAGTTTGTTTTCAAGCAAAACGACAAGCGCATAGTGCACATACGGGCCACGATCAGCATAAGCATCTGTTCGGAGGTCAAAATTTCCAACCTTGTTTTGGCGTCTCTGCAGTGAGGTGTCGTGGTCTCCAGACGATGCTTACTGCCAATTCGCAAAATCTGTTGACTGTGCAAACATGTTTTTTCTTTCCCTGCTCCACTTTTGGCCCACCGGTGTCTTCTGAAACTGTGTGTGTGGCTTCACCCCAAAACACTTTCCAAAGCCGGGGGTAATGTGATGAGGTCCGGGAAGGAAACAGGCGCAGAAAAGAAAACAGTGGAAGGAGACGGGGCCAATCACTCGCTAATGGGTATGCGCCTCCAGAGAAGAGGAAGAGGAGGAGGAACGCGACCGGGCTCTTGGGCGGACCAGCGTTCGGGGTGCGCCTGCTTCAGCTGCGAATACATACACCCATAGACGGCGCCCGTGCGACCGCACCGGCACATCGCCGTACCTCCCGGTCACCAGCCGGATCCGTTACTGCACCGGGCAACAGCGCCGGGATCCCTCTCCTGCCGTTTTTGCTGCGCCTGGTGGCTTCGCCTTCGTTCCGGTCAGCCTGGAGCCATCGAGCCACTCGAGACCGAGTCACAACGGACTACACGAGTGAGACTGTCTTTACGCTTGTGCGCTTTCTCACGAATCGCCACCGAACTGCGACAGGAAGGACTTAGTTCGTTTTCCTCTCAATCTGTGTTTCATTCTTTGATTTCTGTATTTTGTTCTTTTTTTTCCGTCCCGTTCTGAATATCCCAGCTTTCCCGCTCTCTGCAATACATTGCATCTACGCTTCTCCTTCGTGTTGTGGCCTCTGTCGTCATTGACTCCGTGTGCTCGTCTCGTGGTTCCCACCACCGAACCCTGCGTTCATCACAATGATAATACAGGCGTCTCTCATTCATCTTTTTTTTATTTCCAGGCCACACCATTACGAGTTTGCGCCGCCATTCCTAATCTTCAATATACAAGCTCCGGACACGGCACCATACTATAAGTGACGTGCTAGGCCCTCGGTCGAACTCTAAACGAGCATCTCAAGCGACAAAAGCTCTGTTGTCTTTTCTGCGAAGCACAGGACTTGATCAGACTCCTTAAACAGGACTCTATTAATGAGCGCGTCATCTTTATCACAGTCATTAACATCACCTCTTCATCGATTTCATTTTTTTATACATCTGATGTAGCAAGCTAGGCGTCTTGAAGCAAAATGGAGAGACGAGCTAGTTGGTTCGCAATTTCCATGAGTGAAACTTAAGCGCAAAAATTTTTCACAGGGACGAGAAAAGGAACGACACAGGCGTTTACTATCAACTGAAAGTTTTAATGAAAACGAATACACATTTATACCACCCCCAGACCGAACAACCCAGCACGTGTGCCCTTCGCACATGCGTACGGCCGTACAAGAGAAACCGCCCTATTCCCTTCTCGTTTCTCTTCTCCTTTCCCTCATTATCTACCTCCTCTCCTTGAGAAGTTGTGAAACAGTTGAAAGGGTTCGCGCATCACACAACAGATACCGACCAGAGCAAAAAAGTGGCAGTCATTCCCTATGTACATGCGCTGTCGCATCGCCTCAAGAAGACAGCTGACAGATTCGGCGTCAAGGTGGTGTTCTCGGCCAGGAACAAGCTGGGCAGTTTATGCGCCATGGTGAGCAACAGGCTCGATTCCCGGGGCGATTCCCCCCCACGAGGTTGTTTGATAAAACACGGGCTCCAATTTTTTTCGTTGCATGACCAATGTTGTGTACTGCATTCCCATGTCCTGTGGCCGGGTGTACGTCGGCCAGACCGGCCGCTGTCTTAATGTACGCCTGAGGCAGCATCATTCCTCTTTGAAAGGAAAGCCCTACACACACCTGGCGCAGCACTGTTCAAAATGCGGTTATCAGCCACGTTGTCAGCCGCACTTCACGGCCACGGTAGTAGTTTTTAAGCAAAGAGACCGTGCCACCAGGGAACTTGCAGAAGCCTTCCATATCCGGATTAAGGGTCCCGATTGTATAAGTCACCCGTCGCTGAGTATTTTAGATAAAGAAGTGCAACTTCTCAAGGAGAGGGGTAGAGGATGAGGGAAAGGAGAAGAGAAACGAGAAGGGAATGGGGCGGTTTCTCTTGTACGGCCGTACGCATGTGCGAACGGCACACGTGCTGGGTTGTTCGGTCTGGGGGTGGTATAAATGTGTATTCGTTTTCATTAAAACTTTCAGTTGATAGTAAGCGCCTGTGTCGTTCCCTTTCTCGTCCCTGTGAAAAATGTTCGCGCTTAAGTTTCACTCATGGAAATAGGCGTCTTGGCCTAGGCACCTTGGCCTAAGAGAGTGCAGACGTAATATGCGGCAAGTTGACTGAAGTATTCAACCTCAATAAATATCTGGAGTACTTCCACTAAAACTTTAGAAATGCTGGTAATTGAAGGTACTTTGCTTTTTTTTCTTTTTCCGTTATCGTGCAATTTTTGTGTATCTCTGGAACTAGCGCGAGAACGCCGTATTTCCGAAATACATAATAAATTTTTGGTCCTACTAAAATGAACACATTCATATATCTCCTAAAGCACTGGGTAGGCGACATCTAACATAAATCACTTGTTCGTACCAAGCAATTACACGTTTTTTTCTTAACAGACTCAAACTCCAGAAATGCGGGGACAGTTTACTGGGCTCTCTACTATTCCCCGCTGTTTAAGTACGCGTATTTAAGGTCACAGAATCCACCTGGGCGTTCTTTTTTTATTTTTTGAGGGTACATTTTGTGCTCACGACATCTATTAGCCCTTGCAGTTAGGCGAGAGTAGTTCTACGAATTTCAAGTGAGCATTTTGTTGCTCCTCTTAATAATGTAGGCAATCGAGGAATGTAGCCCCACAAGTCTAGCATAAAGACAATGAAATTCTTCGCACTAGGGATGTGAAAAATGTTTTTCTACAGAGAAAATATCACGTGTTGAGCACAAAATTTTGGTAACTCAAGCCCCTTTCAATAGTACTTACAGTGTTGCTGACATTTTATCTGAGAACAGATACTTCTTCAGCAATGGTTGCATAGCGAGTAGAAGTTTTTCGGAATGAAATTTTATTTCTGAGACTGGAGCTTATTCACTCAAAACTTGTGTTTCTTTGTGATCGCATATGGCAAGATACGCTGACGAGGTGTTAAACTGCAATGTTCGGCTGACTAAACTTTCGGTGGGTTGGTCGCAGGTGCTTGAATTCTGATGATCGCAAATACCTGAATGTCACTGATTTCTTGCTCACAGCCGCTATCTAAATATACTAGCACATGACGTCGACGAAAAACACTGCGCTGTAATTCGGCACCTCAAATTCCGTTTATCGATCACCTACCTTGGTAACCATCCTCACAAAATGACCATTAGCTCGTCGTCCGACGAGACTTGAAGATATAGCCTTTTTCTGGCTTTTGCTTGCATTTACGATTATCTCGGTTTGGTTGTTTAGATCCAGTGTGACCTGTCTTTTCCCAGAACCTCGAATCATGGGTATTGTGACGTTTACTAACAGCTTGAAAGGCGTCACCAGACCGTGGTTGATTTTCCACTCAAACGTTTTTTCGCAATTCAAGGGGCTCTCACTTTCCCATCGTAGTACAGCAGCCCGTATATCACACTCCAGTGACGATACTGAAGCCTCTAATGGGTATCTGCAGAGAAACAACAAAGATGATCAGCCTTTTTGTGCACAGGTAGCTTTATAGTGCAACACTATTGTGCAGCTAACCTGGAGCATGGTGCAGACACACACAACCTTCTTAACCACATGCATGGCAGCTTTTTTTGTTTTTTTTACTGTCTTCTACACAACAACAATATAATTTCATTGCTAAAAATAAGGAATGGGTGAAAGTAAAATCTTACTCTCCAAAATGGTAACGTCGTTCAGCCCAGTAAGAAAAATTTTTTGTGAGGCCATAGCTTTCCACATTTTGGAGTCCAAACCTCCTCCAAACGTATATCCTGGCTTGATCATTGAGGTCTACCAACGTAGCGGTAGCAAGTGCTGAAGACAAAAACATCGGTTAGTCATAAATGTAATTTCCCCCCATGATTTAAATCTACCTGTGTTTATGTTAATGTGTGCACTTCAGTAAACACAGTCATGGATGTCACTGACCGAAAATGAAAAAGAAGATATTTACCCATGTAATTACTTTTACACCTTAATTCATAAATTCGTCATGCCCTCTTAAGCTGTCCGGCAATGCTGATTTCAAGCGCAATAATAAGACCTGTAAAGGTGGCTCGCGATGTCACTTTCTACTTGGTGTTACTACACTGACGAGAGAAGCCATCATCTGGAAAACGCGTAACGTATCCTAGCATTTATCGGCGTTCTTTATACGAAAGCAGAAAGATTACGACCACATATGTGCTACTCCGTAGCATTACATTCCTTGTACGTCGACAGCCCCAACCGGGGAATGCACTGCGTCTGCACAAGAATGCATAAACAGCGTAGATAGCACAATCCTTAGTTACACAAGCGTGACTTGGAGTAATTGGTAGAAATAATTTAAATATCCAAATATACCAGAAGTTTGCAAGCTAAAACCGGATAAAAAATGTCTGGCAACACCAAAGACATGTATTACACACCGCCCGCACTAATCAAAGGCCAAAAACATCGGCGAAAAGAAGTACGGAACCAACACTAAAATCTGAAAAAGCCTCAAGCATGCCCTAGGCCTCTCATTTCTACAAAACTACCTAATTGGCAAAGATAATGTGCTATAATGGCGACAAATCAGGCAATACTTTCAAACAATTGAATAACCCACCTGTACTTAGTCATTCTAAGCCAAATATGGAGGCAAAAAGAATAAACATTTCTGGAGTAGGGATGCTACGGAATAATAGACGGGTAGGAGAATTTGTTAACATTTTTAAGGCACGTTATAAGAGGCCATGTAGACAAAATACAAGTTTGTTTTATTCGAAAGATTTAGTGTTTTACAGGGCCCTAGGCACTTGTTTGGCAGCAAACAATGCTTTATTCACTAAGCAATTAAATATTATAAGTCCAAATTTCGATTCTCCCGCTAAATCGTGTGTTTTCGTTAAGTCACCAATGACGTTTTAGGAGCAGGGCCTTAAAACTTAATAAGCCTGCTGACCAGGCTGCTACCGTCTTAGAGGCGCCCGTTTGATTATCTTGTTTATTGCCTACTTTCATAGAGTGCGCTGCTATACTGCTGAAGTGCCAGTGTTTCGTTATCTTGTTTATAGCCCACTTTCAGAGATGGCGCTGTAATACTGCTGAAGTTAAGGTCGCTAAAATTACTAAGGTAGCGCCAACTGCTCCCTCCTTCTCCGCCGCTCTCCTATTTTTTCTTTCCCCTCACCCGCGGCGCCGCGCTCTAATGAACTGCGTGGTGATGCCACCATTTTTCTTGCCCGCTTCAAAGCAGACACCCTGGCAACGCTACGGGCTGCTCGCTACAGTTTTTATTGCAGTTTGCTCTTGTTTTCGCGCCACAATCGCTGTTTGGTAGTATTTACAGGATTACTAGATGGCCGTTTTACCAACACGTACGAAGTGAGGCTGGGTTGTTTAATATTTTCGTCTACAATGGGATATTTATGCGGGGTAGATGCCGCTGGCGCGTATATGCATATCGCGGGGTTTGTTTACCTGGGATGCGTGATCGAACATGAGCCTTGCTAGTTAATTTGTTGCGGTATATCGATTTTTCCATTCGCGTAATTGAGTTGTGGTAAACACTGCACATAGGGCATGCACATGGTTCGCGGCAGTATACAGAACGCGGGGGGGGGGGGCGCTGCGGTCGTCGGTTGGAGCGGACGTGCCTCACATCGGCTCCGTCTTTTTCGCAAATAAGCGCAGCGTAATCAATAGTTACCGTGGTAATTTTGATACCACCGTGTGTGTGGAGGTGCGGGAAATGGACCGGTGCCATGTTCAACCAAAAGGTACAAATTGTTTGGCTCTCACAAGCAACATTTCTTTCGAGGAGGTGGGGCCCGCCGCTAAGCCTAACCGAGGGTAGGGGAATCGAGGCCTCGTTAGGCCTAACTGCTAGGCCTAACTTCGGCGTGGTCGAAAATTATGGCCTCTTCTACAAAGAAGACGGCGTCTCCGGTGGAGGATTTTGCAGCTTCTGTCGCCAGCATAAGCCAGATGCAAGTCGAATTCGAGGGAGAAGAAATTACAGCAGAGAATTTTCAAGAGGCTTCGGGTGGGCGCACGTGGTCCGAAAAGCTAAAACGCAAGGTAAGGAGGCTATACGGCCAGCGACACCCGAGTGGCAATCTCGACCTCGAGAAAGGAACCAGTACGCCAACAGAGTGATCGCTTCTACAGCAAGGGCGTCGAAAATGCCGAATGTGCTACCACGGGAAGCCATCAAAATCGTCGTCAGGCCTCGGGGAGGCCTAAATATTGCCAATCAGCGGGCGACCGTGGCGATGGCCATTCGCGCGGCAGCGGGGTTATCAAGGGGAGACAGCGCGGCAGACACGTTCTGCCCGAATGTACACCCCAACATCGTGGTGGTGAGCACAAAGAACGTGGGACGAGCCCTGGCCTCTGCCAGAATTCAGTCAATCCGCATTGGAAACCGAGTGCACGAGGCAGTCGCATACCAAACTACGCCAGACGGCGCGGTGAAGGGAATAATGCAAGGAGTTCCAGTTGAGGACACGCCGGCAGAAATCCACCGGAACATCGTCCACCCGCGTAACCTGCTGGTGCGAGGAGCGAAGCGCACTGGCAATACGACAACGGTGATCGTGGCCTTTGAGGGGCTGAAGGTGCGGAAGTATGTGTGCTACGAAACGGTACTTCTCCGGTGCAGCCTGTACCGCAAGAACATTGACGTCTACAGACAGTGTGCAGACAGGATCGGACACAGGAGGGACGTATGCCCCAAGCCCCGTGCTAAAGTGCTCTTCGACTGCGGCGCCAACAACCCAAGCGAGGGGCACGACTAAGTCAAATGCAGGACCTGCGGGGCCACACCCAACAGGCGGTCGCGACTGCAAGCATCGTTACAACGTAGCTTACGTGGTCACCAGGCGGAAGTGGGAAAAGATAATGGAGGAGGAGCGTGCAAGACGGCAGCTGCCAAAAACGGACGAGTACCCGGAACAGAGGACGCCAGCGGAGAGAGCAACAGCAGCTGCTACGGAGCGGAGAACGCCACGTTCAAGGAAGAACAGCAGAGGCTGAAGCGGAACTAAAAGTAGGAGTGCGAGTAGCCAGCGTGGCAGATCCAAGTCAGGAAAGCGCGTAAGCAGGGCGGACGCCACGAAAGCAGAATTGAGGAAGAGGGATCTGTCATGGCAACAGAGCCCAGGGCCCAGCGGTGGAGGTCACAGCGGGGACAAGAAACGCGACAAGAGGGACGAGGAGATCGAGCTACTCAAGGAGAACGTATTCATGCTTACCAGAGCAAACGAGGTACTCAACAGAAACGTTACGGAGCTCGTGGTTATGCTGGACAAGTTTAAGAAGGAAGTGATGGTGCTCAAGCTAGGTCTACCGGGACGACCCACGCCGATGCAGTAGTTGGCGGTGGAGCGGAAATGGGAGCGGCGGCAACCGCCGCCGCCGCATCAACAGGCGTAGCGGGCGCAGACCGCGGCCCCCGCAGCACTTCAGGCTATGGAAGAGGAGACTGTGAAAGGTGAGACGACAGCGGCAGCGCGACTGATGTGTAAGAGGAGGGCCACCGAAAGCCTCCGAGATCGCAAAATCAACAAGAGGCGCAACACAATGGAAGAGCAACACAACGCGACAATCAATGCATTCAACGACCACTTTGCGAACATTGACACCGCACTGCAACAAATTATGGCGGAGCTGCAGGCGTCAGGAGGACAGGTACCAAGTCAGCATCACCACCCACCGAAAACATGGATAAAGCAGCAACAACATCAGATACAGCAGTAGAGACCACGCGAGGCCTCACGGACGCTATTATCCAGCTCAAGAGCGAGTTTTTTGACGACAACACCAGGACGACGGCAACGGTACTATGCTCGGCCTGGACCTGCAGAGCGCCTTTGATAAGGTGATGCACCCTGCGACCCTGGCGCAGGTGTCGAAGCTGAACATCGGCGAGGGGTCGTATAGATACATCAGGGATTCTCTGTCGGCTCGCACGGTTGAAATACACACCGGTGGCCTTCAGCTACCGGAGAATCTGGGCATTGTGGGGACCCCGCAAGGGTCGATCATCTCGCCGCTGCTGTTTAACCTAGTGATGATCGCGGTGGCCGAACAGCTCTCGCGCGTCAGCCGGGTCAAGCACACCATCTACGCCGACGATATCACGCTCTGGGTCTACGCCAACGATATCACGCTCTGGGTCAAGGGAGGCAGCGATGCCCACATGGAAGGCACGCTACAGGAGGCGGTGTACGGCATCGAGGAGTAACTGCACAGCTCGGGGCTGGTGTGTTCACCGAGCAAGGGAGTGAGAAAGAAGAAGCGAGACACGAGAAGGTACCGCGAGAAAATCACGATAAGAACGAGCGGCTGCCATGTGACCCCGCACGTCAAAAAGATCCGAGTGCTGCGCATGCTCCTAGAGGGAAAAACAGCCAATAGCGAAACCAGCAACCGCCTGGCCAAAGTCAACACGGGCATACGCATCATAAAGAGGATATCGAGCAGAAGGGCCGGACGCATGGAGTAGGCCAACCTCACGCGGCTGGTGCAGCCCTTTGGCGCGAGCCATATTGCCTATGTGGCGGCCTTCCAAAATTGGAATGTAGACCAGCGCAACAGGATCTACGCGCTAATACGAAGGGCCTACAAGAAAACACTCCGGCTTTTCGACTGTGCAAGCGCGGAGAAGCTCTTGTCGCTGGGGGTGCACAACACCCTCGAAGAGATTGCAGAAGAGCAGAGAAACGCCCAGCTGAAGCAGCTCCCTGGCGCCAGAACCGGCCCCCCGGGGCTCCTAACCTAGGACTGCAGCCGAGGAAAGTGGACGAGGAGATTGCGGAAGGAGCGAAGGTGCCAGAGTGTGTGCGAAGACACGTGCAAGTGCGCCCGATACCCAAGAACATGAATCCTCAGTACAACAGGGAGCGGAGGGCGGCAAGGGCCAGGGCTTTGATCTACCTCCACGCCAGAGACAGCGGTGTCGTATATGTGGGCGCGGCTGAGTATCAGAACAGGAGGGCAGCTTTCGCCGCCGCGATGGTCAGGTGGTCACCGGCGAGACAAAGGCGGCGGCGAGCGTGTGGACACGAGTGGCGCATCGGGCCGAGGACGTAGCCATCGCCATGGGGCCGTGCTGAATGATTGTAAGACCGCGTTGCAGAAATACGCCAGAGGCAGAGTATGTGTGGCAGCAGTGCGGGTGCTGCGCGCGGTGAACCTAACGGACAGAGCGGTAACAATTAAAATCGGTTCCCGGTCCACATGGAAAGGGACGTGTCGGCCCGAGGCAACGCAAACCACAACGAGACGGCCAACGATGCTGCGCGAGGTTTCATATAGCGCGCCGCCCAACCAGGCGACGCGACGAAGTAGGGGTGGGGCGAGGACAAAGACAGGATGATAGAGTGCAGAGGTGTTGAAAAGGTACAGAGTAGGGCGCAGGACAATGCCCCCGCCTCATCCGGGGGTGACCCGAAGATAGGCGGTGACGTTCCGGAAACTGCTATCCATGCCGGTGCTCATGAATCACGTGTGTTCTAGCGTACAAGTAAGTGAATTGTGTCGCGTGTGTTGATCGGAAAGGGCTCCTGGGGCCTGCATTTTGTTGTATTGTGAACAGAATCTGAGGGAGGCAAGGACCGTGCCAACAATCCCGCCATGGCTTGCCGCCGCCGCGGCAAGCGACCAACGGGGAGAGCAGGCGTGGGCTTCCAAGTGGATTTTGGCTGCCCTCAAAAAGCAGCGCCTGAGCGAAAGCACCAGGTCCTCGCTCCCACCCCAGCACCGGGGAGGCGCGGGTGCCAGAAAAATGCGGGAGTAGCGCGGGGTGCTCGCCGAGTATAGGACGGCACGGCGAGATGATGTGCGGCCGCATCGCTATGACCCTCCCCTCGTGGGGCTAGAATAGTTGTCCGCCGGTTAATCATATCGAGTCTTTTCACTCGCTCACACAGTACACGTCATTTGCAAATGTAGTTCGAGCGCTCCTGTCTTGCGTTGGTTGTGATTCATTAGGCGGCGCTCAGTCTGCGCCCGCATTAACTATTGACATACATCCTACCTTTTTTCTGGGCATTTTTGGGTGCCTTGACGTTGCTTCAGCACGTTTATTTCACCTCCACGTAGGCTGCTGTGAATAGAATAAATACACGCGCACCCCTTTTGTGCGCGTGCGCACGTACAGCGACGGGAAAAATTCCGTGCACCTAATACATTAAATCGTACGTGTGGCCGTAGGTTCAGTTGCGAACCGAGTGAAAAATGTAAGCTTGTAAATCTGGGGACAGGCACCAGAGAAGATAAGTCGATCGGGTAAACCGTGAAATTATATTGTGGTCTTATTTCTCATACAAACAAGAGATTCAGTCCCTCCATAAAAGACATATACCCATTGCTCATGCAACTAATTACGGCTGTTAATTGTTCATGCAGTACCTTTTTACCAGACGTGATCGCATACGGGCGATCACGTCACTTAACATTGCTCAAATTGGTTCTTTGTGAAATGATCCCATTGTGAAGAAAATAAAATGACACCGCCGAGTCTGGGATGCGCCACAAACACTCCGCAGGTATAACAATAATGCATTGCAAAGGAGAGTTACCGACCGTTCAACCGCGGCCTGGTCAAATTCGTGTTCGCGGATGTGTGGTCACCGCCGCATCCACGTTTAACGCTCTTACACTAAATGTGTTTAAAAAAGCGCTTTGCCGGACAAAAATAGCTGTGCTCAAAGGTATTTTTCCAGTGTGTTTTGGTTCATGTCGCAATGGCTCGATGGGCTACGCCGGTGTCAATTAAGCTGAAGTAAGCGCACACACTGCACATAAACGGCTCCTAGTGTAAAACTTTACACTGAAGAAAGGGCGTATAACTGTTGCGGTGCGAATATGCATTTCATGTAACCACTCGAACGTACGCGAATTTTACAAAGCTTCAACAGAAAATGCGAATCAAATGTACATAAGTCAAAGGCGGGGAAACTAAATTACTTCAACTTCAATTTTTTCACTCAAAGGCAACTTTTGTATTCTTTCTATAGCCGCAATGTACGCCGTACTGACCGAGCTCAGATTGCGCAAAAAAATTCCTTCATTCACATAACAACGGGCTGTTAACACTACCCTGGTCGCCTACACGCAAAACATGACTGCGCGCAACAATGAACTTGCACGCACTCGACCCGCTACACGGTCACACGCAAGCTGCCGTCGACCAAAACAAGCGCAAACTGAGGTACTTGAGGAACCGCAACCTTACAACCGAGTGGACACGCTACGCCGCTGATAATTATGCTTGGAAGTAAGCACGCACCCAAAAATACACGGCCTCCGGTCCAAAACAAAGCTTACGACGAAACGAACTCTTCGCTTAAAAAAAAAAAAAGTTCTTGTGTTTTTGCAGCCGCCCCTTTCCATAGGGGCGATTTCCCGTGCAAGCCGGGTGAACTTCCCAAGCGTTGTAGTCCCACACAAGGGCCGAGCGCCAGGCCGGGGAGTCGCTTGTACTTATTTTACCAGTAGGTGCCCGGCGCCACCAAGGAACACGAATTCACATGGTGCCTTCCACAGCCACGATGGACGCTCAACTCGCAACCGCCTGTGGCAGGACATGCCGCCAGACTCTTTCGCCCCCGGCAATAGCGCAACGCGGCATGATGGCCGGGGGCACCGCCAGATGGACAAAGGTCAGGGGCCCCTCGATAGGGTAAAGGCAGTGTTCCAGACGTGAAATCCCCTTTCAAGGGTCCGCACTCGACCAGGGACGCCTGTACCCATTAAAGAAACCGATGGGTGCCCCACGGCACCAGGATTCGAACCCAGTACCTTCCGCATACGAGGCGAGTGCTGTACCTCTGAGCCACAGCTGCGGTAAAAGTTACGACGCCTTCCACCGGGGCATTTCCCGACAAAGTCGGGTAACTTCCCAAGCACTAGATCCCCTGGGCAGGGGGTGCTTGTACCAATTTTTTACTGGTTGGTGCCCAGCGGTACCGAAGTACCTCCCACATTCTCGTACCCCATGGTACAAACCAACGTGTTGGAATGGTTTACAGTACACTGGATCCCCCGTACGGGGGCGTCTGTCCCCATTTTTATTCTGGTGGGTGACCAGCGGCTCCAGAGGAACCTACCACGTCCGCCGCAGTGGTAGTGCGTGTCCAAGCCCTTCATCCCCAGCCGAGACAGGGAGCGCTTGTACCCTTTGAACTGGTGGGTGCCCAGCGATCCCAGACCCCGCCCGAAGGGGTTCGAGGGACCTACCACATCGCCTCCCATAGCTGCTTGTGGTCAAGCTCCAGGCGTTTTTTCCACCGTCGAGACAACCTACGGTACGGGGACGCTTGTACCCTTTAAAGAAACCGGTGGGTATCCGGCAGCCCAGGATCGTCCACCCGAACAAAGGGTGGACGACCGCTGAGGAGCAAATACGCATTTGTTTGTAAGCAACCGCTACAATGCGTGCAGAATTAAAAATCCAGAACAGAAATTCCAATGTTTACCTCTAAAACGCGTGATAACACCGTCGGGTTAAAGACACCCGCCCAAATTTTTGCAGCCACAGGCTTATCTTTTCCGTGTAGCATTTCGTGGACACAATTACGAGCGAAGTCTTTCGCCATCTGTGGTGGTACTCGGGCAGTAGAAGGCACAACACATCGGCATCGCGAAGCTCCGTAAAGTAATACTGATGCGACACTTGTTCGAAACTAGAAGCCAAGTTTTCGGTTGTTATCTGTTGTTATACGCTTCCGGTTGCGATAATGCCTGCTCCAGGGCAGCCCCACCAGCCCGGCCGAAAATGGCGTAATTAAATGGGTTCCCGGCTGCGAAGGGGGGAAAAGAAAAAAAAACGCGGGAGCAGGCGGCGGGGGCGGGGGCGACTTGGTCACTGGTCAGTGGCGCGCGGCGTTCGCCAGGGAAAAAGAAAATGGCAAAAGCGAAGGACAGAAGAAGGCGGTTAAAGGAGCCATGAAGGGAAAACAAAAGTTTGTTTTATTCGAAAGATTAGGTGTTTCATAGTACCCCAAGCGCTTCCCCGGATGCAAATGATGCTTTATTCACTGAGAAATAAGGCAATTTAAGCCAAAATTTTAAATCTCCCGCTAAAATTGCACATTTCGTCACGAGAACAATAGCGTCATACGAGCCGGTCCATGAAATAGATACTTAGTATGTCGACTCCATATAGCACCCACACGCGGGAGTCGACCGAGACGGCGGCCATTTTAAAAATACTAGTAAAACCTAGTGCACCTGCAGCCCTAGTCATGGAATCGCCTGATCCGGAGAACAAAACTCTCGCCGAGGAGCTCGGGCTTGCATTTAACAACCTCACACCACTTGAACGTTCAATGCTTCTAAGTGCACGAGCGGCAAGAGTTGTAAGATACGCGGTGGACGGGAAAGCGACCATTCCGCGATAGCCACAACAGACGAACGCCCAGCCGTCGGCACCGCGGCCTCGTCAGCCCCGCCGCGACGGACGAATACAGACTGGTACGTACACCCCGCGTCAAAATAAGCCGGGGCACGCGAGCGCGTGGCAAAATGCATCGCCGCGACATCTGACGTTGCACTTCTGGTGTCGAGACACTGATGTGCGCGTGCGCGTCCAACCACGCTCGCTAGCCTGTCTTTTCCTTCGCTTCAAACGGCAACGCTGGTCACATTCAGCGCTTGGCGCCAGGGGTCACTTTCTTTGCTCAACCCGTCTTCCTCGCACACGCTTCAGCGGCCGAGGGCGAGGGTGAACGTGCGTTGCTCGCTCTGCCCTGCTCTGACAAAGGATGCATTGCAACGGGACTGCTATCTTAGTTTTAAATGCTGAATCCTTTTTTTCGCTATCTAAAAGCAAAAATGTCGGTCTGCTGCCTGCCTGTCAATCAATTCAACTACACCGCCAAGAACAGTTGAAAAAGCCGTTAAAGGCAAAATAAAAAAATCGCGCCAATCCACCCCGTGAATGTGGTTGGAAAGCAAAGCTGTAAACGGCACCCATAACGATTACTCATGCGACGTTACTTAAAATCACTCACATCGCTCTACAAATAGTAAAACCAGAGAGAAGTGAAATGCACTCAACCACACCATTTATTACTTCAAAGAGATATTCTTGGTAAGGTTACATCAATGCATGATACATGAACGGTATTTTGTTGAGTTGTATTGGTGGAGAAAGAGTGGAAACTTTTTTTTATAAAATAAAAGTAAGCGCCAACCCGGTGTTAGACGATCTGACTTCTCCGTCTCTGCGCCGCGGACGGAGGCGACGAGACTTGCGGCTGAGAAGGAGGAGGAAGAAATACTTCTGATTAGATTTCTGAACGGCCCAGAATTCAGCCTTGGGGAGTGATTCCTTCTTCTGCGGGACCCATATGCAGTCCGCGCGGTCTGCGTTCTGTCCACCCGCTGAAGCTGGGTAGGTAGAGAGGGCCTGGACAGCAGCATCTCCCATTGCTCTTGTTGGGTAGTTGACGGAAAGAGAGGAGGGTGCTCAGGGCTAAAGTCGCACACCCCGATTACGGGGAGGAGTATTCCTACTTCTGAGAAAAGTTTACATTCAGCGTCGTAGCGATTCGGATGCATTACGTGTAGACGCGTAGGCTGTGGGAAGGAGCCCGGATTGTATTGATTGATTGCAGGGTTTAACACGCCGACGCAACGCAGGCGATGAGGCACGCCGTAGTGGAGGGCTCCGGTTTAATTTTGACCACCTGGGGATCTTTAACGTGCGCCGAAATCTCGTACACACGGGCGTTTTTGCTTTTCGCCTCCATCAGAAATGCGGCCGCCGCGGCCGGGAATCGAACCCGCGACCTCGTGCTCAGCAGCGCAACGCCCTAGCCACTGAGCCACCGCGGCGGGTAGCCCGGATTGTATGAGCCGTAGGGTTCTCTCTGGAAAGGTCAGGGTAAGGCGAAGGTGCGGTCTCTCTCAGAAGGCGATAATGCTGGATTATCTCCCTGGACGTGACAAGCGGGTGACTGTCCTCGTGCAGCTCCATAGCACGGGAGGTAAAAGCGCAGGCTTGTTGGGTGGGCTTATTTGTTGCCCTCAATTGAAGCATGAGGCGGTGTCCAGATGGGAGTGGTTTTTTAGCACGCACAGTGCAGGCCAGGACACCCAACCCGACTGGTAATTCCAGTAGGCTTGCTGGGAATCGGTGACTACCCTCCGAACCCCTGGTTGAGTGACAGCCAAGGTGATGGCTGCCTCTTCTGCTGCCGTCATTTGTTGGATCCTAAGCGAGGTAAACGCAAGGAGGTTGGTTCTGGAGGTATCCACGATGATGGCGTGTTGCTTTGATTGATTGATTGATTGATTGTAGGGTTTAACGCGCCGACGCAACGCAGGCGATGAGGCGCGCCGTAGTGGAGGGCTCCGGATTAATTTTGACCACCTGGGGATCTTCAACGTGCGCCGAAATCTCGTACACATGGCGTTTTTGCCTTTCGCCTCCATCAGAAAAGCGGCCGCCGCGGCCGGGAATCGAACCCGCGACCTCGTGCTCAGCAGCGCAACGCCTTAGCCACTGAGCCACCGCGGCGGGTGATGGCGTGTTGCTGCCCTCGATGTTAGGAGAAGTCTGTGTAGATAACTGCATGAGCCCCACCGAGGGTGGTGTTTAGCGCTTGAGACCGTGCTTTTTGTTGACGCTCGTCATGTGAGGGGTTCATATTTCTAAGCAAAGGGAGCATCTTTAGTTTTAGTCGCCAAGAGTCTGGCAGTACTTCAAGCAGAGTGACATTCTGGGCTGCCCAGCCAATCTGGCGAAGCATGCGGTTACTCACCGCAGTTCTAAGTCGGACCTTCTGGTTAGAAAGATAGCCTTCTATCAGCTCTTCCACGGTGTTGTGGAGCCCGTGCTAAGCAGCCTCAATGTGGACGCACTCATGAGAAGACCAATGGCCTACTCAACCGCCTTTCTAATCATTATATAAAGCATCTCTATGTCTTCCTCGTCGAGAAGAAGATAGGGGTTTGTCGTATGGAACTCTCGAGAGGACAAAAGCTTCAATTAACCGAAAGGTACGGGATTCTTTTAGGCCTCGCTTCTCGGTGGCAACTCGCCTGATCATGTGTATGATTACATTAATGCTGTTTTTGAGGCGCTGCAAGGAGACGTCACTCTTGGTGTTGGCCTGGAAATGTAGGCCCAGGATCTTGATGCTGGGGTTTGGAGTGATGGCCTGGTCATGAAGGAGTATTTGAATGTATTCCTTGATTTGGCGTGAGGGCGGACGACAAGGAGCTGCGATTTTTTACGTGAACACTGGAGGCCACAGGCTTTAGCACATTGGCGTACTAAAAGTGAGATTCCTTGGATTGGTGTGAGCTTCCTTTAATTTTTGTAACTCTTAGCACATGAGCAAGGTGCGCACAGGGCCGCTAGACGGGAGTGAGTGGGCGTGTGACGCTTTCACGTGGCATTCAACGAGAAGGCAGGGGGTAAACCCGTAGATGTGCTTGGTGAGTACACCATTTGTCTTCCCGTGTTCGCGTGGGCTCGTAGCTTTGAAAGTGCGTGTAGCACACCGTGCTCGTGTTACCCGAGCAGAGGAAGCAGCCATGCGCGCCTAGATCGGATATACGTCTCCCTGGAGCTCTTGTCGACGTGCAATAATTATGCAGTCGACCAGGTATCATTTAGTGATCATTGTCTTGTCTCCCTTTTTCTAGGGGGGAAGGGGAAGGGGTGCAAGAAATTTAGTTGGGAGTTGTGGAAATTAAATGCTAAGTTACTAAAGGACAACACTTTCAATAAAACAGTGGAGGAGATTCTCGTTAAGTGCAGAGATGAAGTTGAAATTGGGTGGGCAGAAAAATGGGAGCTTTTCAAGCAGGACATAAAAATGAAGGCCATTGAAAGAGCGGTCTGCATTAAAAGAACTGAAAAGGAGGAAGAGGATACCATCCGTCGCAATCTCAGTCGTATGGTGAAGCTAGAGTGCCAGATGCCAGGATTGTTCGGCGACGATATCGCAACCATCAAAAGCAGGCTTGAGGCGATCGATCAGGAACGCTACAGGGGGGCAACAATTAGAGTACGTGCAGAAAGGTTGCTGGCAGGGGAGGCGCCCACAAAGCGCGCTTTAGAAGATGAGATGCGTTATGTGAAGGCCAACAAAATTGAACAAATAACATGTCAGGGTGTTGCTATGCGCGAGGAGGAACAAAGAAAAAGAGAGTTTGTGCGGTTTTACACAGAACTTTTCAGCCCTGCAAGTCCCAAAGTATATGTTTTTGAGCGAGAGTTTCTTTCACTGTTAACAGTGTTAGATGACGAGACTAGGAAAATACTCGAAGAACCCATTTGTTTGAAAGAAGTGGAAACAGCAATTGATGAGTTAAAACATGGGAAAGCGCCGGGTCCGGATGGTCTGGGTTCCGACTTGTATAGGATGTATAAAAATAAGGTTGCCCCTTTTTTGTTTCTTGTATTCGAGGAAGCTTTCAAAAATGGTGCGCTGCCAAAAACTTTCACCCGCACGCACACCATTCTTATTCCAAAATCTGAGGATCCCTTGAAAAGGCAGTCTGTAACAGGATATCGACCCATTACTTTGGCCAACACAGACTATAAAATATTAATGAAGATTATTGCCAAAAGACTTCAGAGTGTGATCAGTATGATTGTCGGGCCACATCAGACATGTGGCATTAAAGGTCGCAGTATTGTAACAAACATTCACGTAGCGCGAAGTGTCTTGCAGTGCTGTGACATGTTTTTTCGTAAAGTAGCCATGTTACAAGTAGATTTTGAGAAAGCCTTTGATCGCGTCTGTCATGGGATCCTTTTTTCAGTTTTGAAGCATATAAACGTTGGAGATGTTATTTTAAAGGGCGTTAAGATGGCGTATCATGATTGTTTCACGCAGCTGATAATTAACAAAAGTGTTACCGAGTACATTCCAGTGTTGTCATCAGTGAGGCAAGGGTGCCCTGCTTCCCCATTGTTGTTTTGTATTTTTCTAGAACCCTTTTGTTTAAAGATTATCAATGATAGCTATGTACGAGGTTTTGTGTTGCATGCAAGCGAAGTCAAGCTGCTAACGTATGCTGATGATGTGGCCATATTCTGCACAGACGAACAAAGTGTGAGTAGAGCTGTCATGATAACCAAAGAATTTTGTGACGTCAACCAAAGCTCAGTCAATTGGCAGAAATGTGCCGGGTTTTGGCACGGAACCTGGGAATCAACACCGACTGTATTTGAACATGTAAATTGGACCACCACGCCTGGGCGGTACCTGGGAGTACCGATGGAGAGTTATTTGGACAGCAATCAGTATTGGCAAGGCGAAACCCAAAGACTGCGTGACAAAGCCACAAAGTGGGGAGGCCGTGCATTGTCCGTCTTTGCAAGGGCCACTGTCTGCAACTTGTTTTTTCTGGCGAAAGTGTGGTTCGTTATGCAAGCTATTCACTGTTCCCGTGTTCATGTGAATAAGTTGCATCGTATTTTTGCTGTCTTTATTTGGAATTCAACATGGGAACGCACGAGCCGAAGTTCTCTTTTTCGAAGAGTGAAGCTGGGAGGGCTCGGGCTATTGCATATATACGTAAGACAAATTGTTAACCGTTTTATGTTCTTCAGGGACTCAAATGACCCTTTCTTGCGAAGTTTTTTCCAAGTTGCACTTGCCAATGCTTTACCGCAGTTCATCGTTTCTTCATGCAACGAGGAACGGCCTACAATTAGAGGTTATCTGAAAGAAGTAGTTGACGCAGTTAGATTCCTTTCTGTGCGTTTTTCTTTGGATTATCTCTCAAATGTTTCCAGGAAGGGTTTGAAAAAAGATCTGAATGAAATTCTCTTTCCTGTACCTCTGTACCGAGCAGTGTACTCTGCAGGCCGAGGACAGGATGTGTTGTCCAGGGTGAAAGCTATGGTAATCCCAGCCTCTGTGAAAACCTTCTTTTTTAAATTGCACACCAACACTCTCCCTGTGAAAACATGGATGGAAGAGCGAGGTCTTTTTGTTGCTTGGAACAACTTGTGCGTTCTTTGTCAAAAACCTGAAACTACAGAACATGTGTTTATAGACTGTTGGGATGCCATTTTCTTTTGGGACGTCCTCATGAGAACCCTAAAGAAGGAGTATCCGGTGACACCCTATGGAATCAGGTTCCTCAGTGTAAACAATGAAGACGATGTACCGCATGATATGATCATGCTTTTAGGATTGTATAGTATCTGGCGCTCTCGAATGGCGGTGCGCCATGCGGATGTCAATGCGCAAACTGTGAGCGCATATTTCAGGGAAAAAGTGAACTATCTGTGCGAGTTGTACGAAGTGGAAAATCCTGACGCGGGAATTTTGCCAGTGCTTCAAAAATTGACATCATTTGATGTTTACAATAGTTTCCGCCAGCCAAAACATGGCAGGCGCTTTTTATTACATCGCTGACTTGTAAAAATGTTTAAAAAAAAAGGAAATAAAGACAAAAAAAAGGCTCGTAGCTGAATCGGTAAGTCAACGGGCTCTCGCTTTGTTAGGCTATTAGTTCCAGGTTCGATTCCCGGTGGTGCCAGTAAATTCTTTTATTTGTTCGCTGGAGTTTTCTGGTGACACCAACGGTCGCGAAAGAACCCTTGGGGGGTAGAGGTAGAAAGCTTTACTTTAAAATACAAAAACCGTTGCAAACTACTTCAGCTTCTCCCATTGCTCATACAGGTTCATAACACAACGATAGTGCGAGATTCTTTTTTCGTGGCTATTATACACGCTGGGTTAGTGTTTACGACATCCAATAAAAATCAACGCGTTAAATAATGTTTCGTAAATGTGAGACAATAGCAAGAATTAAAACAAAAACTATGATCTGCTTGAGCTGCACTAAGATGAAAAAATAAAAAAAAAGAAATACTCGCGCTCTCCCAACAAATTGTGAGTGCTACCTTCGAACGGGGGAAAACTTAATTTAGGTGAGGGAACGTTCTTTGCATTTAGCAAAGGAGAAGTGAAAGGGAAGGAGAACCTAGCAGGTGCTAGGGGCGGAGAAGAGATAGTGTTATATTGCAAAGGTTGCAGGAGGTGGTGGTCTTTGATCGATTTGATTTGATTTTTATTCTTGCGCGAAAAAAGAACAAACATACCACTTTCCCGCAAAGGGAGCCGGGAAAAAAGCCGTAAAAACAGCTTGACTAGCCCCAATTGTTGGTTTTAACCCGCCGACGCAACACAGGTGATGGGGCGCGCAATAGTGGAGGGCCCCGGAGTAATTTTGACCACCTGGGTATCGTTAACGTGCGCCGCAACCTCGAACACACGGGCGTTTTGGCTGCAGTCGTCTTTGAAACACATATGCTGTGAAGCGGGCGAATACTCGGGTAATCTGGGACCCCGTGGCCATGTTACTTCCCATATACCACGCGAAACGCGACATAATTATTATGCCATCTAGACTCGAGCATACTGCTCTGAAATATCGCAACCAGATTTTACATTTTAGCCTACCGGCTGCCAAGATCATTCTTTTGCGGCAACATATCAGGACTAGCGCGCAGTAAAGCCCTGAAGAAAAAATAACAAAAACTACTAAAGACTGGCGTCAAAGGTACTGATAACATGAGCATTTATCTGCATGGCGAGCATGTAGCTTTGAAATGTGCGGCACGGATGCAGCAGTGACGCTATTTCTTGTCGTGCGCTCTAGCTTACGATTGGCCGGTGCTTCCCCGCAAAACGTATTTCAGTTCGGAGGGCAGTACAAGGGGGCTCAGTATAGCAAAATGGCACCACGTGTTCCGGTGGAAGATCGCAATCTTATAACGAGAGTTTTCTTGGAGGGGCTGCCGCAGCGAGTCATATGCCAACGGACGGGCCGATCGAAGACCGCGGTGAGCCGCATAATTCGTGCCTTTCGAGACGAAGGAAGGATTGCGGATGCCCAGAGGCCTGGCCGACCAAGGGTCACGCAAAACGTCGAGGACGAACTCATTGTTGCGGCAGTTGTCGCAGACCCCTTTCTGAATGCGAGGGAAATCCATGACGAGTTGTCTTTGGAAGTGTCGACGCCGACAATACGCCGGCGTTTGAAGGAAGTGTGGCTGCGAAAAAGCCGTTCCTGAGTGGGCGACAATGCCAGCAGCGGCTGAAATTTGAACAGGAACACCAGCATTGGAGCCAAGAAGAGTGGGGCACTGTGATTTTTTCGGACGAATCTACCTTTGTACTCGCTGGGACCAGCAGCAGCGGGTATGGAGGCCCTTGAATTCGAGGTAACGGCTCCTCTCACTTTCTCATTTCCACATCGTTTACTTATTTGGAAATGGCGAAAGCTTACGTGGATTAACTGTTCCAAAAATGTTTCAGAAATCCTTTCTGTGAAGTCTTTTTGGTAATGTCAGTTTATGTCTAAGTACTGACGGTGCAAGGTAATTTGGAATAATTTCATGTTAGCATCATATCTAATGCATGCTTTTCAGGCTGTCTGCATGAAATAATACACAACGCGTGTCGTAACCTTTATCATGGTCCGCTACATTTTTTATGTTTTTTGGCTGTAAATCCGCTCTCTTCTAAATTTTCGGGTACAACCCGGACTATATCCACAGTGTCCTTTCAAGCGGCCGCTGCGCAGTCTCTGTGTGGGGAGCCATGAGCCGGGAGGGGCTAGGACCTCTTGTCCGTATTGAAGGGAGCTTCACGGCGTCGTGCTACAGTGCGCTACTACAAGACACAATGATCCCCTACGTGCTCGATGGGCCTTTCCCCGACGGGTGCTTTATCTTTCAGCAGGACAGAAGCCCCGTGCACATGGCACGTCAGGCGACCACCCTGCTGGAAGATCTGGGCGTACGCACTCTGCAGTGCCCTCCGAACGGTGCGGATGCAAATCCGATCGAGAATGTGTGGGGGGTCATGAAGTCGCGCCTCTCCAGACGCCACTTGTCAGGAGGCACAGCGGACGCGCTCTGGACCGCCATTCGGGAAGAATGGGACAGCCTTCGAGCAAACCACGAGTTTGTGGTTTCACTTTACAAGTCGATGCCAAAAAGGATGAGCGACATCATTTCTGCAGGCGGCCACTTCACCCACTACTGAAGTTTGGTAATGGGAAGAAGCACAGCAGCGTACTTCACAGATGCTTTTTCTCATTGCTGGCCTTGAGCGGTCCTTTGATTTTTAGCTAGTGTAGAATACCGGCTGTCATTTTGGTTATTTTTTGTAAAACCAACAACCAGGCTGGTCTTTTCTCCTGTTTTCCCTTGTTTAATTGTTTCAGAACGTGTGCAAGGCGAAGTCTCATCACACCTTTATAAAATAAATTATTTCTCTCTTCAGTTAGTATGCTGTTTTGGTGTGATCATTCTTAGTTAACAACCAACTGCATGTTTTACGAAAAAAATATCGAAACTCGTTCCACCGATTGTGATTGACACCTACTGAACAAGCGCGGAGCCGCAGTTACAACCGTTTTCTCCAATACATGGCAATCTCCATCCGTAGATTGCGTTATCATGACAGCAAACTAATTCTGCGTCGTTGACAACTTCACTACCTAATTACGACAAGTAAACGAAACTCGGCATAGCGGTATAGTTGACTTATCAGCGAATTTTATTAGAATTGGTTTTTGGATACATTTAATAACACATGAGTTAAAAAGGGTCATGGTTTGGGCCTGTTCGTGATGCATAATGGGAACTGAAAGCGCAAATGAGACACAGACAAAGAAAGGAGACAGTAGGACGAGCGCTCCTGTTGTCTCGTTCCGTTGTCTCCTTTCTTTGCCTGTGTCTCATTTGCGCTTTCAGTTCCCATTAAACATGAGTTAAAGCCGTTTTCTTTAATCATACTCCCTCCATAGATTTCCGTGCTTCGCTGCGCAACAAGCTGTGTAGGAAAGCCATCTTACAAAACCCAAGCTTCCGCCGATCTTCATAAAGTTGGCTTTACCTGTAAACACAAACGTATTGCTGGGAACTCCAGAGGTAGCGTAAAACGATACAAAGCAGGCTGTAGTCAAGCCCAGCCCAAGAACAGCGCCGCTGTTAGGAATGCCGAAATGGGAGAGCATATGTGGGGAACAATTTTGTCCCCGGGAGACGGGCAATATTAGTTATCTGTCAGAGCAGGGCAGAGCGAGCAACGCACGTTCACCCTCGCCCTCGGCCGCTGAAGCGTGTGCGAGGAAGACAGGTTGAGCAAAGACAGTGACCCCTGGCGCCAAGCGCTGAATGTGACCAGCGTTGCCGTTTGAAGCGAAGGAAAAGACAGGCTAGCGAGCGTGGTTGGACGCGCACGCGCACATCGGTGTCTCGACACCAGAAGTGCAACGTCAGATGTCGCGGCGATGCATTTTGCCACGCGCTCGCGTGCCCCGGCTTATTTTGACGCGGGGTGTATGTGCCGTATTTTCAATTTCAGTAGCAGTATTGCTTATGCCAGTTGGCCGGTATCGTGTATGTAAAGCCGTTCGCTCGAGCTCTCTGCTCCGACCAGAAAGATTCGAGCGTCAATGCGCGGTGTGTACGGCAATTTTTTCCCCCAAAATCAGAGCGCTTTTGAAGAAGTCGGCGACGAGCGCCAGCATGTCCGGGTCCCTGCCGTAATCACTTCACCGGTAATGAAGCGAGCACACTCGTACTTCCTTTAGCTCTTTCTCCTTCATTTGCAACGTTCACAAAACGTAGCCACTTGCTTCGCCGAGGTTCGTCGTTGGGCAGCACATGAAAGGAGATCTCACCGGCGGGGATGTCGCACTGCCTCGACGATTTGCCCGTACTACATGGGCATTTCAAAACACAGCAACGAAATTTCATTTTAAAGTACTCGAACAAACTGAAGTTTTCAGTGGTTGTAAACTGTAAACGAGCTCGTAACGACAGCAGCAAGCCAACACGACCTCCATACCGAAACCTGTGCAACGAGTGGCACTATCTCGTTGCTGCTCTGTGTTCCTTACTCCCCTTGTTTCTATTTTTACCTTTGCTGGTTGGCGATATGACGGCCAACCTCCTGTGAAGGGATTACGATACCAAGCAAGGTCGCGGCTGTGAGTGCTGGGACGGTTCGTTGGGCCCGAAGAGCCTTGTACCCGAAAATTCGTCTGCGCGACGGTGGCGACGGCGAGATGTCGAGTTCGGCTGGCGGTAGTTTCGTACGCATTGGCATACACGCTTGCGTGTTCGTTCGGAACTTCAACCGTTTACTCCACCGTTCTTTGTAATATAAAGAATGTACAGTATGTTTCACGGGCATTTAGCTCGCTATGCAAACTGTAAGCCCTGCCTAACATGCGTTTGCTTTTGCCGGCCTCCGCCAATCGCAGAGCATTCTCGAGTGACATCATAGGTTCTGTTGCGAAAAATGAGCTGGTGGGTCGCATGGTCATTTCCTTTTTTCCTAATTATGTAGCTTATTTGAGCGAAGTTTGCGTTATAAGTGGTGTCGTTATGGTTCTAACGAGGCAATCTTTCGAATGAACCAAACTTGTGTTTTCTCTTCATGGCTCCTTTAAGAGCGAAAGGCGGCGAGGTCATAAGATGGCGCTAGCTTAGCTGTTTTAGGTGCCTTACCTGAATTTCCAGTGCTCGCACTTTGCTCCTTGTTCGCACTTTGCGCGTTCACACCTGCCGTATTTTTATTGCGGTGTATACTAATCGTTTCCTAAAATTTAAGGTATGATTTGAGAAACATGGTCTCTTTAGCGACCATGGCGCTGGCGTCAGTTGGTCAGTGTTATTTCGGACAAGTCCAGCGCGTCCGGCGGCTGCGTTAGCGGTGGTAACCTGCAAAGTGCCGCACTAACTGCTTCGGTGATTACGTGTTCGTTCATAACTTGTTCACCCCACAATTCGTGTTGTAAAATTAAGCATGTATTTTGCATTTAAAAGTAAATAGCTTGTTTGGCAAACTTATTAGGCTTGCCTAATTTACGTTTGCCTATGCCGGGCTCAGCCAATCTTCCAGCAGGGCTTGTGACATCATGGGGAATGTGACATCAGGAAATGAAATAGTGCGACTGATTGCCATTCCCTTTTTCCTAATTATGTAGCTTAACAATGCGAAGTTTAGGTTAAAAGTGGTGTCACTATGATTCTAACGAGGCACTCTTTTGAATGAACCAAACTTGTGTTTTCTCGACATGGGCCCTTTAGGCGATCTGGGAGCAGGGAAGCGTTTCGAAAATATTGACACACTTGAAATGACTGACACACTTACCCTTTTTGCTTATTACCTGCAATTAAAAATCACCCGTGAGAAAACGTACTCCGAAAATTATTTCTGTGTGACTAGTTAAGCCAGACCGCACGCTTTACATTTCTTATTTTGCGTCATTTCTATAGTGTTAGTGAACAGTTAGACCGTAAAACCAGAGAATAATTCTTTAAAAATGCGCAGTGCTAAGGCATTGTCCAGTAAATATGTATTTCGGCAGCACAAATAGTAAACATGAAATGACAAATTTTATTCAAATCAGAAAAATAACAATAACGTCGTTTGCCATATTGCTAGCGGTTAACATTTTTCACCGCAAGGTATTAAACGGCATTTTATCGAAATTTATTTTAAAAAACTAAATATTTGTTACCTGTGGTACGCACATCTCACAAAAAATGGCCGAAGGCCAAAAATATAAGAGAAACTGAAGTGATTTGCAGACATTGCGGGATGACTCGCTCAAATTGTAGTCTGGAGTATCTAGGGCATCTTTGGCCCACTCTCTCTACGTTTACGCGACTTTATCCAGTAGAAAAGTCAACTCTAAAATATTGCCCTCCTCTCTGACTCCTCCATGCCAATTTTCTATGAGGTTTCGTATGACTTCATCAGATGGCTTTTCAAGATTGAGCTACTGCACGGCTCGCCGACTCTCCGTCACAATCAGTCAGCCTAGCGTTTGGTAGGCCGGCGCCGGCGGGTCGTCGCTATTTGTTCGCTCAGTTGGAACTAAACCTCGGCACCTTTGTGCTAGGAGGAATGTGCCTTTAGTTGTTTGTCAACTGTAGCAAGCTCCAAGTTCAAAACGCTCTACAAAGCGTTGCACAGCGCACATGCGACGCTTCGCTGACTGGTACGCTAGCAAGTTTAATTGAATGCGGGAGGAAAGCTAGCGTAGTTAATATAGGTACTAAGAATTGATAACCAAACGATACTTTTGTCGTACAGCGTAAATCCAGAGTGCGGGAAGCACTTTTGCGGTGGGTGAACTAGCACAGCGGTCACGAGCACGACCTGCGAACGCTTTTCCGTCTTTAGGGGACTTAGGGGACGTGAATGGGGATTTAGGGGACGCTTACTCCACGAGCGCTATGCAAGAAACGGCATCTAATATGCTTTAAATGGTAAATATAAATAATAATGCTAGTTTACTATACGTTTTACACTTTATAATCCCGCACCGAGCACCGCTGGCTCATGGGCGAGTGGTTTGGAGTACTATAAAGGGTATGCAGTGCTGCAAGTGGCAAGTTTGAGTTCACGATAGCGGATGCTTTTTTGAAGTTGTTTTATGTGTTTTCTGCAATGTTTTTTTCTCTATTCTAAATTCACCATTTTTGCGCTGTAACGTCCGTTGCTCCCCGAGCGAGTTCGCAGAACGTATGCAAACTGACACTGATGAGCTTTTGGGTTCCCGTTGACGAGGTGTTCCATAAGCACCGACTGCTTGGTGGCACAGTCCCAAATTAGCCAGCCCTTGGCTAGGTTTGAACATGTCTCTTACGCTATAGGCAGGAGCGAGGCACGGTCCAAAGATGTGGCAAAAACGCATCGCATTTCTCTGGCGTGACGCGGGAGGAATTCATCCACTCCGTACGCCACGGATGGGGATAGTTACGATTCGGAGCCGTGGTGGTAGGCTTGTTTCGAATCCACATTTTGACATAGTCCAATCACGTAGCACTTTGTATTGACGTCAGTGGTGTTAGTTAGTTCGGCTGGCACCAATCGCGCTTGGTAGTTTCTCTTCCTTGAGTCTTTATAGAATATATACCTTCTTAGCGCTCGGATAAACAATAAAAAGTGTGTTTATTTAAGCCAGGGTACGAAGCGCAAGCAAAAACAGGAGTATTACAAGTGCACTTCAATGTCCCTTTAACACGGGTGAAAGAATCTTTGAACACAAAGTACACGTATGCCAAGTTTACTTCAGCATTGTTGAAATAAGCACACTATCGCTAACATGAAGCACGCCTCCCTCCTCATCAACTCCACAACGACCACTAGGCTCGGCAGAGCTCGGAAACTGCACACTACCTATATTCCCCGCTGCAAACGCGGTCCTTTAGAGGTTACGTGGGCGTCTCAATAGGTTACATGTACGTCCCGACACAGAGTACCTCGTCTTCTTAACACAGATTTCCCTTGGAAAGAGACTGCACCTACCGTCTGCAAGATACCACCTCACAAGAAAAGCAGACTGGACGCACTACAGGGAACATTTGAAATTCACAGTCGCAGACTATGTCTGTCTGCAAACATGGTGTACAATAATTGAGTTGACGTTCACACCGCCGCCCTTAGCTGGAAATACTTGACCAGTATGTTTGGAGATTCTGTCTTTTAATAAATGCGCAAAGTCAACTACGGTACTCCAATCACGACCAACACGCTGCACATCCACATGTTCTTAAGCGCACACATCTTCCGGTATTGAATACGACCTTTTGTCCCTTCAGGAACAGTAAGGAAGCTGGCGCGCAGAAGAAATAACAATAAAAACGTTTGGAATATACGCTCATCCCCATATTTAAGTTGGGTTCATGAAGTTGTAGAAGCTAAGGTTCTGAGACGTTTCTTAGCATAGTGTAATTATTTTAGTCAAGTACCGAAGCTGTGCGCTTTAAAGCTGACAAAGGTGTATGTGTAATTATGGCTGTATGAAGGGAGAATTGATACCGGCGTAAAGGTCGCAGGAGGAGGAAAATGATAGTAGCTACTTGCTGAATGTGCGCCGGCCGTTGGATAACGGGTTCTGCTAATAATATTGATTCCGGTGTGAACGAAAACAAAGAGGGTAAGCTGAAACTTGGCAAGCGAATTTGGGAGTTTTATATGCTCAAGTAGGCTACGAAAAAGGTGCAACTTGCGAGACGTATGAATCTAGTTCGTTATGTCCTCACAAAAAACTCCTCCCGTATTACTCGCTTCCTGAACAGGCAGCTTCATAAAGATGACCCTTCTCTCGCTAAGTGGTACCTTGAAAGCGGCCACCGTCTGCTTCCCTGAATTGTTAATCAGCGGCGTGTTCTGTTTTCCCCTGCCTTCCGTTTAGCTTTAAGATCGAGCCAATTCACCAGGAATGACCAACTAGCGTAGATTACAGCCATCTCTTTCCCATTGTTATCGGATTTCGCAGGCAGGACAGCACGCAGGATGCCGCCAAGTGCATACACGAACACGCGTGAATTTCGGTGTGTTCATTTGAACGGATTAAAATTGAATGAATGTATGAATCAGCATTACAATTTTTAATAAGTATATGCAACAGTTATCCATGCAGCAGCACCATACTGCCAAAACAAATCGCTCGAAGACTCAAATCAACCTAATGCAGACCAGAATATTTTGCAGTTGACGTTAAGAGGACAGAAGTTGATTTGCCGAAAAAGCAAAGAAAACAAATTGCTCTATTCATTACAGCATTCTTCAATTGAACGAAACGTGCAAGCCTACGCTATAAACATCCTTAAACAACTGGTTCTGAGTCTCTCACTATGTAAATGTCCAATTCTTTCTTATTTTCTGAGTTCCAGCTCTTCCGTACCTCACTTGGACCACGGTGCCTTTTTAGTTATTGAGTCATAGACGAGTGGTATTCAGAATGAGCAGAGCAAAATTGTCAAATCAGTGTAAACTGAGGCGTACGTCGGCTGCGCTAACGCAAATATGACATCTTGCAGCAGCATTGTTAGCATTGATGATAACCACAGCATCGGAGAACAGCGAGCACCAATGCAACATAGCGCAATGAGCCTAGTAATGCTCCGACGGTCAAAAATGCTACGGGGAAGTATCGTCAGGCGAAAGCGAAAGCCAAGCGTTACTTAGAGTGACACTGAAGGCAGAGCATAAGCTGCTTTAGATCAATAAACCAGCTCGATCGATAACTGATGATGACCGAGTACACGACTATACCGCTCGTAGGCGTATATATTCTAACGTATGAAAAAAAAGACCCAAAACGTCATTACAGGTGTCGCCTCCACTGGTACGGCGCAACTTATACCGGAAGTGGTTAAAATTACGCGACGAATACTTTAACAACACGCCTTCAAAGCTTTATAAAATGTTAACTGGAAATTTTCGTATTCTACTGTTTGAACGTTCAAGAAAAATAAAAAGCTAGAAACAATATTATGGTAGCGCATCGGGTACATCACGTGGCGATCCGAAACGCTAACAAGGTAGTTTTTATTGCGATGCAGTACCTGGTGGTCGGCCAGATAACTGTGGGACCCTCATGCAGTACAGTGTGCATGACCACTTTTCATATGACTCTCTGCGTGCTTTGGCAGCGTTAAAAACTCGGGAACACTTGTTTTGGCTAAAGGCAGTATATGTAAACGTTAGCAACGTTCGGCGTACGCTACGTCATCCGTTGCTGCGCACGAAAGCGCTAAGCGTTCATGCTGGCGGCCATGCCGCTATGCAAAGCGACGTGCGAGGGCCGCGCACAAGCGAGTGGTTCGACGAAACTTTCACGGAGCCTAAAACAAACCCGCCCGCATCTTTCCATGGGGGGAACTCGAGTAAATGCGTCGCAGAGTGGTGGGGGTATCGCGTGAATGTCGCGTAATTGGGTATGGTTTGGGAATGCTTAATTGTTATTTAGTCTTTATTATTCTTATTTATTGAATGAAGGAGAAGCGAAGGCAAGGATTGTAAAGTTAAAGTCTGTCTTTATTGCTTGGTGCCGTCAAGCAAAGCGTCAAGTCAAGCGAAAGCCAAGCAAAGACGCCCTTGACTGAATTCCGAACGCGCGCTCCGCCGCGTATATACACACCACCCGCGTTCGAGGGAGAGGAGTACGGGGGAGATACGCGCACGCGCACACTTCCGCACACAAGCGCGCGAACTTTCCACGCACCCGCCACTCCGTTATCACGTGTACACGCCCTGCCGTCGTTACTGTTGAGCACGACGCAGCGCACGGGTAGCTACGACGCATGCGCGCACAGACGCGCTCCCCCCGCACCACCGCACCTGTTGTTGAGAGCAAGGAGGGTACGGGGGAGAGACGCGCACCTGCGCCTCGACGCGACGCGCATGTGCAGTGAGCGTGTGGACGGCGCCGACAACATCGACGAGTGATATCGCGAGCCTAAGAAATGCTCCGCATTTAAAAGGACAATATGATTTCCTTTAAAAAAGCGTCAATACCGAGCACAGGCCCCATAAAAAAGAGAGAGAGGGAGAGAACAATTTTATTTCAAAAACTTTGAGTAGTCGTCCAGAATAGATAAGGGTGCGGGAGTTCAAAAAGCACGACTGACTTAGACGAAATTAACAAAACCGCTGGGAACGCGGTAGTGTTGTATTCGGTTGCTTATAAGCCGCAAAACTGGCTATACATCACTGCTGCCTTACTTGCTTCCGGTTCATCGTGAAAGCGGATGCAGCAGCCTCTGTTTGTTTCTTGAAATCACTGCGAAGGAAACGCGGAAGGTAAATGAGTTGTTTGATTAGCAGTTCCTCAGGAATTAACGCATTTTTCAGCACCGAATCACCGCTAAAGTGGCCACGTGAAGCCCATACTTGTGTTTGAAACCAACTTGCCGGGTGTCTTCAGTGTCCCTTTGATGTAATACCCTCACCACCTTTACCGCTTACGCCATCCTAGACTAGACCTTGAGTCACCCCATCTGAAAAAATTTTTGACAATAGGTAATAATAACAATACCTACTTGTTTACAACGGCCTCGTATTGACAACTATTTTATAGCTTTTGTTTTTACTGCAAAGCAGTTTAACCTTGAGATTGGTTCAGTGGCGGCAGCAAAAAATACCAAGAAAAAAATGGGCTGGCGATTACGATGCTTCTTAATGCGATGTTTGGGCGCAGCAGCACTGCGCTGAGGCAGCGCTCACTCGTGGGTTCTCTCGATGCCAGCGATGATTAGCCTCTGCGTCGGCGGCGCGAAGTGCGTCTCAGGAAGAGACCACGAACTGCGTCTTAAGCGAACGCACATCATAGTTACGCGCACGCCCCCTCACGTCATCGCCAGGCGTCGCGCCGCCAAGCGCCTCATTCGGTGGCAGCATACGGGCCCCTCCCCACCTGCAGTGCACACATCGGAGAGTGCTGGCTCACGCCGCCAGGGCGAACTGCCATCCCCTCCCAATTTCGCGACACTCTCCTGCTTTGCTTTCTTTCATCGTTCGCTTTTTTTCCACTCGCAGGTCCTGCCCCCGTTCACTCGGTTACGCCGACAACTCGGCTCAGCCCAGACACGGCCAACAAAAGGGCTGCGCCCTAAAAGATGAACGCGGAGCATCCTGCCAGGGAGGGTCAGAACGAAAGGAGGGCGCGTCAGCAAAGAGCGCAAGGCACGAGCTAGCCTTCCGCCCTAACCCCTAGCCGGACTAAACTCAGGTCTGGCCCAGCTTCCAGCAGCGTCGAGAGCGGACCTCAGAGCTGGGCTCAACTGTAATCTTTGAACGCGCGGCATCACAAAAGCTAAACTGGACCAAGACGAGAGATAGCGGAGCTCAGCCAGCGGGGGAACGTTCCCTGAAGAACACGCCTTGTGTATTTGCGTTTCGCCTCCATCAGAGAAGTACCTACCAGCGCCGGGATTGAACCTGCAACCTTGGCTGAGCAGCACAATCTTCGAGAATTAATACGCCCAAGCTTAGCCGAACAAAGAATCCTCCGTATTCAATGGCCTGGAATGCATGCAGGCAACCAAGTGTGCGCCGCCATATCTGTTGCCAAGCGTCTGTTGCTATACTCGGTTACAACTCAAGAACGGCACCACCTCATGTATTGCATCACTCCGCCAAAGCGCCGGACCCGTGACGTCAGTGCGCGCACGTTTTGAAATGGGTTTGCTATGAATGCGTGATTTCGTCTGCCTTGTCTCACGCAGTTTTTTTTGTCATCACTGGAGTTGTTTATAATCATATTAAGTCCAAAAAATCACGGGAACGGCTCACGCCATGTTCAAAATATTCCCAGTAACGCCCTACTTGAGCCGCGCGGAGAAACATCCGGCTACGGTGATAAGGCACAGCGGCAACTCCCGGTGCCGTTCTTAAGTTGTCACCGAGTATAGGCGACGTTGCGCGCACGGACCGCAGATCAGGCACCCCTCTTCTCCTCCATGCAACCGTGTGAGTGCGCCCGTGGCCTCAACAATTTTCTGCCGGCAGCGCGCCGCCGGTAGCCGATCGCGAACGCCACGGTGCGCCGTCACTCGTTACGCAGGGCTCCACGGGATGGCGGCACTTGTCCGTGCTAAGCACGACTGTGAAACACATGACTGTGTTTCACGTTACGAACTCTTCGCCGAACACAAAGTATTGCGTTGAGTTCACTGTGAGTGCGATTAATAACATCTCTGTTGGCGCCACAGTTTAGAATCGGATTGTAACGGAGCAGGAGACGCACGCCAGTGTCTTATTTTTCTTCGGCGTGCGGCCGCAGTGGCCCAGGCTGCGCCGTGTACGTGGCGCATCGGCCATGTCTGTGGCCGTTTCCAGTGTTGCTAATCGAAGAAATTTACCGCTAAACTTTTCAACGAATACCGTCTATAAGCTTGGTGAAACCACCAGACTCGGTGTTTACCCAGTATTTGCGCCACTCGTGTGAAGTTACCCCGTTTTTTGGAAAGAATTACTCGGCCCGGGCTATTTTATTTACACTATGTCCATGTCCTTCCTTGGCTTTCGTCTCTTCGTCTTACGGCGCAAACTCCAATCGCAAAAAGGGTGCACGCGCAACAGCCTTTTTTTTTAGAATCAGGGCTGTACGTGGATAGTGTAACCTGTACTACCCACTTGCCGTCGTCTCGAGATGTCATGCTCATGCACTACTCTACAACATTAACGTTTGCAATTCGCAGGTAGTACTGTGTATCTTGTGGCGTGGCCGGATTCCTTCTCAAAACTCACGATTATTCGTCAATCCCTCCATTGCGTATGAAGACACACAAAAAAGTCACCACAGTTTTTGTCCTCGCTGCCAAACTGTGAAGATGGCACAGCTACCGTTGTCAGCTTTTGCTACAGGTCTCAGCTTTTGTTCATCCGCAATTTAGGTGTTAGGCACTAAGTAACAGGTTGGCGGCCAAACATCATGATTATATGGGGCTGTGAATATTTCCAAGAGGACTAGAGCAAGAATCTACGAAAACCTCTAAACTCTCCCTACGCAATGTGGACAATAAAGTTTTGCGAAAGTTTTGTCTTACCATCTTCAATATGCAATTTCTAGTTTAGTTGGGTTTCACCAAGCATGAGTTATTCGGGACCGCAGTATTGAAATAAATATACATTTTCCTAGTTCTGTATTGGAGTACATGTCCGTTTCGGCGGAAAATGAGTACATTTCTAAATTGATCGTCAGAAATCATTTGGTCGAGTGCCTCACGCTTTTTATTTGCCCCTTATTACGCGCCTAATCATGTTAATGGGCTGTATAAAGGCATCCGACTTTGCTAGGGACATTGCACTACGCAACTTGTAGCCAATCACGTTCTTTCGAGGCCAATTCGGATCAGGTCGCCTGTTAGACAGGGCTGCTCTATATCGCCTCTGTTGTTCGCGCTGTAGATGGAGACTTTGTCTTAGCCTAAAACAGAGCCCAAAAGTAGGTGGTCCATCTTTAGTGCCGCGAGAGGGTGAGCGAGAGACCGAGAAAAAAAATGAGCAGTGGCTTACCTCGGCTATGCCAGGGTATACATAGCGTGAGCTAAGGTTCAGCTGGTTATTCCTAGGTTTCCTGTTTGTCTAGGATTAGCTGATTATGCTTACAGCTGCTAAAACGATCTCCAATCCAATCCATCCAATTCAATCCAATCCAATCCAATCCAGTCAGTCCAGTCCAGTCCAGTCCAGTCTAGTTCGGTCACTGCTTCTCGCGCATGCGCAGCACGGCTCTTCGGGAGCCACGCGAAACGGCTATCAAGCGGCTCCTGCGCAGCGTCAGACTTAGCTACTGCGCAACGGAGGCGCCCAGCTAGGTATGCGCCGGCGCCAGTGCGTCTGCCGCGGCTTTGACGTCACTCCTCTGGAATGCGCAGACCGGCGAATGTGCAGACCCAATTCTCTACACACCCGCACTCCAATTGGATTGGATTTCAATCCCACACAATCCAATTTAATCTAATCTGATGAAAGCCAATCCAAGCCAATCCAATCCAGGTCGATCCGATCCAAACCAATTCAATCCTCCTCGCGCTTGCGCTGAACGGCTCACGGCTCGGCCTATGTAGTACGCTACAAAAAAACGTTTTTATTTGTCGAGAAAATGCTGGCGTATGGGCCCGTCACCGCGCCCCTAGTCCAGGAAGTTAACGTTCTTGCGTATGCCAATGACATCGCTCATTGTTGTGCTCACACGAGTAGTGTTCAAGAAGACCTTAAAATGACTAAGACGTTTTGTTACATGTCTAGAGCGGCATGAATTAGAGAAAACTAATGGTTTTTGGTATAGCCAGTGGGGAACGAAACCGTCCATATTTCCTGGTATTAGTCGGGACAATACGCCGCTATCATACCCATACGTGTCTTCGCACCAAATAAGGAACTCAGGCCACATTGTTCTTCAGCGCTCCCGCATCTCAAGCGCGCGTCTCAGGCATGGATGGAGCAATAATTTTTTTTTTCTCTTCTATGTAGCAAAGCTTGTTTATGTGCTTCAGGTACCGCACTGTGCCCGTACTAAAGTCCAGGATCTACATAGAATATTTGCCACCTTCGTATGGGGATCTGAATGAGCACGGGGGGCCAATGCGCACGGTTTTGTTCCTTCCTTTGGTTTCTGGTAATGTTGTGTTAATGTTGTTAAGCCAATTCCCAAAAAGGGAGACCCTCTTATTGTCTCCAATTAATGACCAATTTCGATTACATCGTCTTATAGCAAAATGTTAGAACACATTGTCACAACATTCATATCAAAACACCTAGATGAGCATAACATTTTATCTCCGTGCCAGCATGGTTTTCGAAAAGGGTTCTCAACAACAACTCAGTTATGCACAGTCATTCATTCTCTTGCATCTGTGATTGATAAGGGCGGCCAAGTCGACGTCATATACTTAGATTTCTGCACAGCTTTTGACTGCATCCCCCATGATGAACGTATGGTTAAATGACAGCTTATTGGACTTCCCAATTTTCTATTAGCCTCGATTTCTAACTACTTGTCTGATCGCTCCCAGTTTGTGTGCATTAAGGATCAAAATTCAATTCTTCTGCCTGTTACTTCAGGTGTTCCACAGGGCAGTGCACTCGGTTTCCTACTTTTTTTGATATACTGTAATGATGTAGTTAATTGTGTAAACCCACCTGTTACTGTTCCTCTTTTTGCGGATGATTGTATTCTGTTTAACTCGATAGCCAATCCTTATGACCAGGCAGCTCTCCAGTCTACCCTAAACAATATATGTCTACGGTGCAACCAATGGGGAATGAAACTGAACTTGGATAAATCAGCTCCGCTCCGTGTCACTAACAAGAAAAACCCTTTCCTAACTGAATACACGCTCTCTAACCAACTTGTTCATGAAGTTAAGGAATACAAGTATCTTGGTGTCACTCTAACAAATAATTTAAGTTGGAATTCCCACATTAAAGAAGTTTCTTCCGCAGCTTTCCGCAAATTATGCATGCTAAGACACAAACTTAAGGATGCTCCTACAAAAGTGAAACAATTAGTTTACCAATCCTTGATACTCCCGAAATTAGAATATGCATGCGTTGCTTGGGATCCTTATACTAAAACTAACATTTACGCCTTAGAAAAAATTCAGTGGGGGGCAGTTCGTTTCATTTATTCTCTCTATAAGCCTGGTAGTTCTGTCACTAATGTTATGCTTTCAAATGGTATCCCATTTTTGCAGTGAAGACGCAGATTCTTGCGCCTAAAATATTTGTACCTCCTTTCAAACCGCAATCTTGCTCTGAACCCTGACCCCTACCTCACACCACTAAGAACACGTCAGACGCGGAATTCACACGCACTTTCTTTAACACCATATTTTGCTCGTACTAACTTGTTCAAATTTTCTTTTTTTCCTCGTACAATTGAAGAGTGGCACGGCTTGCCTGCAAGCAGTTTAAGCTCTCCTGAGCTTATTTACGCCGACATTTGAAATTTGTTTCAAGCTATTGCGACTATTCCGCATTTCCCTCCCCACTCTTACCTTTCATTGATTTTGTATAAAAATGTTACGCTTTCCGCTTTCTATTTTCTTCATTCTTGTGATGTTGTAATTGAAATGTTGTGCATATTAACTGTATCACCTTGCTCCTCCTGCTTTGGCCTCTGGCCAGCAGTATTTGTAAATAAATAAATTAATTAACTTCTGTCTCGTTTTTTTATACTACAAGTTGGCGGATCATCCACTTTTACTTACTTACTTCTAAAGAGCTTAACTTAACATTTACCATTTCTCCTTGTATCTACGGGTGAGGTTTTTATATAGCGTTCTTAAGTGGGGTTTTCCAAAAGAAGTGGATATTTTTAATTTCCTTACAGCGCGCTAAATGCTGGACTATTTGTTTAGCCATTCAAGGAAAGCTATGACCAACACTACAGTTGATAATCCGTTCTCAGTGCATGTTAATCGCAAACCCTACTCGCGGGATCACAAGAGCAGTATTTTAGATTGTGCCAAGCGTACGTGCTTGCCAGTGAATGCAAAAAAAAAACGTTTTCTGCAGGGTTCATGGCAAACGCGTTGACTTAAACATTGGCATCACCAAAAGGATGTACAGTCTTTGTCAAATTTTGTGGGTCATGGCGACCGTGGCCGGAGCAGGCGTGTGGCCGAGCAGGGGCGCTGCGCTTGCCGCTGTCGGCTGGTTGCACGGCTAAAGAGGGCGAGGGGAACTTTCGCGCTTTCTTTCGTAGTGTGGTTGTCGCGATAAGTGCAGCGGGGCCGGTTTCTCAGAGCAGGCGCACTCCGCTTCAGCGCAGGCATTTTGCGCAGCACTTGTCGCGCCGGACACACTAAAAAAGCAAGAGCAAAAGTTCCCCTCGCTCTCTTTAGCCGCGCAACCAGCCTACAGCGGCAAGTGCAGCGCCCCTGCTCGGCCACGCGCCTGCTCCGGCCACGGTCACCGTGGCCCACAAAATTTTGACAAAGATTGTACATACCTTGGTGAGCCAACTGACGCTTGTGCAATCAGCCACAGACTATTGACGATTACTTTGTGTTGTTCCATGGCGCCATGTTTTTCTCGGACGTTTTGCAACTGACACTAAAAAGGATATTGACATCACTCTGTACAGAATTCGCATTTGGCCTTTTGAATATGTAATCGGGCGCCCTATGTCATTTTTTGCTGCTAGTATCATTTAGGTTGTGAAAGTGCCGCATAACTGATCGGCTGCGGAACCCCGTAGGCAAACAAGTGCATTTTTCGTGTACAGGCAGCGTTGGTGCGTTTATGCGGCACAGAATGATTCACCGAAAATCCTGCATATTTTGGATGCATGCGTCTACTTGTCTGAGTGTTGAAATGGTACCTATGTTTGTTAGACTAATGTGCCGACTCTTCGCTATATGTTAGTTTTTATGTTTTGTTTTAATGGTTATGTCTCAATTTTCCCAAATTTTTCATGCATTAAAAAAAGAAGATAGCACAGCTGGTAGAGCACTGAGCTGCTTCTTGGCCGGCCCGAGTTCAGATCCCATGGGATCACAAGTGTTTTCACTTTTTGCAGCTGCGCTCTTTATAAAAACGGCGCTTTTCAGCAGAATGATACCGTAAGGGCAGTTTAAAAGACATATATACTTCGGATGCGCAATGGCATTTCCTACTAGTTGAGGAGGTTTCAATTTTACAACACAAAAAAAACAAAGAGAATAACACCATAGGGAATTCTTTTTTCGCTGTCTTCTGTTTGAATTTCTCCTTTTGCTTGAATTAGTTCCCTGTAAAACGTTTATAAAAAGTCATTGGGGCACCTAGTGCGGCTTACTTTTTTTGGAGGGGAAACCCTTACAATACCAATTCACACCTCATTTGCTGCGACATGGAATTTGCGCCTTTTTCTCTGCGTTCATTTCCCTGACTTTTGGCCTAAATTTTTACCCCCCTTGTGTGCTGCTGCATTGTGTATGCGTATTTTTAATCGGTTTTGTTTCTTCGTGTTACGTTTTCTTGAACAATGTTTTCATACTAAATTTTAATTCTGAAGTTTATATTACTCTGTTTTATTTTCATTGTAGTAAGCACGCAATTCTTTATTACTTTAATTTCTTTTACTTTATATGTTTATGTTATATTCCGCTTCAGCAATTCTCTCGCGCATCCTGTGCAGGCCGTAGTAAAATTATTTTGCCCCATAACAAGCGGAGCTGGTTACCTATGACATTTACTAATGCAAGAACAGACACCCATTTTAAAACCAATAAATTCCTACAATGCATATACACATTATGTCACTATGGAATCGATTGCACCCATTCGCATTTGTCCTATGCTGTCAGCTTTGTTTGCATTCGGTAGGCAAAGTACAAAGAAAATATTTTGCTTACAGGCTGCTTCGCCATTTATTAAAGATTTATTTATTTCCAAATGTTTATATCCTGAAGTCCAAGTGGGTACAACAGAGGAAGAACGCTGCCTGCGCAGCTTGACGAGTTCAAATGCCAAAAATTAAACATGAAGAAAGGAATAAACTTTCCTGTGCACAGAACCGGAGAGGAGAGGGCCGGAATGGGATGTTCTGGGTGTTCTTTTCCATCAGATCGCGGCCAGGAGCCCGACGGCACTAGCGGAATCCTTCGCTAGTTGGGCGACTCGTAGTTGGAAGTTTATGCCGCAGCTACCAGCATTGCCTAGCACTGCTCCAAATTAGTTATGCGTGAAGAAACAGACGCTGCGGGTAGGTACTAATTGTGTGGTAGTGGTTAGCTTTGGCTATTCAGCACTTCCAAGAATCTTTACAAAGGTCAGGATACAGGTGTTTGTACTTGGTGGGTTTGGCGAATCTGCTAGACTGCAAAAGCTTCGATGCCACAGATTGCCAGCTTTCTGTGCAGTGATGTAGCGCGGGGTATTTCATCCGGCCTACACGATAGCAATTGGTAATCTGTCTATGACTAGCCTGTCGTTACCCCCGTGTTGAGCATACACGTTCGATATAGTCGAGGTGGTCCTGCCAGATCTCGGGCCGCCTCATGAACGTGCTCGTCTCCCGACATATACGAATGGTCTCGATACCATATAAGTTGGTCATGACGTGAATGGGAACCCTCCTATCTGCGAAGCGCGCGTGAAGCTTATGGGAAGATGCCACCGGTAGCGAAGTTTCGGAGGGATGTTCTGGGGTCACCTACTTCCATATCTTCGCAGATATAGAAGTGGTTGTGAAATGGCTATTTTTGCCCCAAGTCCCAATGTCAAGGTGGATTGTGCCGATTGATCCACAGACAACAGAACTTCCCTTTCTATCAACTACTGCGACGCCCATCGCTGTCCGGCCAGGTTTGATTGTTTAATCGACGTAGGCCACGTTTGTGTCGTTAAGCAGGTGACCTTGTAAGACTTGCGCTAGTACAAGGCGAGTTCCGACGTTATGCTCGTGGGGCATATTTTGCCCTATTTTGCTTTTCGCCCTCTGATCATCCGCTAGCTCCACCCTGTCCCTCTGTTGTTGCAGTTCGTCATGTTGAGCAGTACAAGAATGAAACGGCCTGTCATGCACCCGGTGAGCGTTTCAACTGGCGCAATGCATTGCGCCTCCACAAGTTCATCGAGAGTGTTGCGGTCATTCATAGCTAAGACACAGTTCATAGAAGCTGTTATGGAGAGGCGTAAACCCTGTTTATAGGCTTAGCGGATAATGGAGTCTGGCTTGACTCTCTCGATTATCTTGGGATCCAGAAATGCACCCACGTAGGTGATCCGCCTAATGATGAATGCCTGTACCAGGCGACATGAGTTGGCTTCTTTAAGGCTATCGAGGTGGTTGGCATTCAGGAAATGAGCGGGGCTACGTTCTGTGAACTTGATTTAACTTACCGAATAGTTTCTGTGTTAGAGCCATTTGCCTGTATGTGCAGGCCATTGCTCCGAGGGCGTGGCCTCTGCATATTGATTGATTGATTGTAGAGCTTCACGTGCCGACGCAACGCAGTCGATGAGGCGCGCCGCAATGGGGTGCTCCGGATTTATTTTGACCAGCTTGGGTCTTTAACGTGCGCCGAAATCTCGTCCACACGGTCGTTTTTGCTTTTCGTCTTCATTAGAAAAGCCGCAGCCGAGGCCAGGAATTGAACCCGCGTCCTCGTGCTCGTGCCTTCGCATAGATATCAAGAGTCACGATGTTGCTGAATATGAGGTGATTTTTTCAATGGCTATGTCCCCGCAGAGGAGGTTGATATATAAGTAACTCAATTTGTTTCGGGGAGAAGTTAAGCCCCATAAAGTCAACGATGTTGCCTTCTTGCAGTATGGGTTCTATCTCGCAATCGTTGCCCCAGCCATACAGAAGGGGATATACTTTGCATAAATGCTTAAGTACAGACCGGGTACAGACGCAAGCTATAAGAGGAGGTTGATCATCGCCACGTTAAAAAGATGAGATGATAAAACGGAGCATTGGGGGGTACCCTTGCAACCCATGTTATTGACTGCAGATTACATTCCACCGACTGCTCCTTTAACTGTGCGATAAGAGACGAAATCTTCAGACTAATTGTATGCCTGCTTCCCGACACGAAAGGCGGCTATATCGGACAGGATGACGTTGCAAAGAACGTTCTCAAACGCTGGCGTAAAGTTTAAACACAATGGCCGGGGTGTCAAGTTGTGAGCATTCTTACCCACCCATCATGTAGTACTAAAGCCAAAGTTTTACTCCTTTCGGGCGCAATTTTGATCAGAAGCCGAGTTTTGCTTTAGGGGGATGTTGACAGGACTATATGGAATTGTTCCGCCGTCCCAGAGCTACGTGTGCAAATAATTTGTCCCAACTGGAGGGGAGAAACAAACGTCAGAGATTTTCCAGCTGCAGCTGCTTTGTCGACTTCGGGATAAGCGTTATCTCAGCAGTCTTAGAGCCAGACGTATTGGCGCCAGTTTCCTAGCAATTTATCAAGTAGCTTGTGACAGCTTCAATGGAGCTAGCGCTATTTTAGACGTTTTCCAGTCAGCCGTTAGGATGACCATTTCGCAGAAATTATTCAAGTAGCTTGTGAGAGCTTGAATAAAGCTATCATCCAGGTCCTCAGCGTGCACCGGAAATTTCATCGGGGTGCGGGGCGGATTTGACACCACGTTTACTACTTAAACATGAGGGTGGAATTTGCGGGCCATGTTAATTGTTGTGCCACACCGCCCTTTGAGGTTTTTATTCTGCTCAGTTAAGAAGCAATCGCAGCTCCTACTTAATTAAGCGCTCCTCACCATGTAGACAAGCATTCGTGCTTACGCAAAAATATTCTGGTGGGAATCGGAGGCCACGCGTTCCCGTCACCACATTTTATTTTTGTCCCACTTTACGCAGTTAAATCTTCGTCTTGAGTTGTCAGGAGCCATGCAGAAACACCCATTTTTCACAGTTCAGGAGAATAGCTAGACTTCGAAACAATGGTGATATTTGTCAGTAACACTTTCTACCTTCATTATATTTCAAGGCATTAACGCAGCGTACGTTAAAAAACAGCGCTGCGCTCAGTGGATGCACCTATAAAGATTTAACTTCAGGTTGAACGCAACATGATGATTCGATGGAAGTAGGGGGCAGCGAAATGAACGCGACGAACTGGAGACGAGACATATACAAGTGCTTGTGATTGTCTCGTCTCCGCTTCGTCCCGTGTATTGCTCTGCCCCGCTACTTTCGAAGTCATGTACCGACCGGCTCAACCTTGAACTCTTCTGCGGTGGTTCCAGTCAGGAAAATTGGAGGTACTTGCGGACTATTGATCACCTAGCATATCCCGTCACATACTAGTACTTAGAAATGTTGCCTAAGTAACCATTTCTTGTCAGGTTGCAAGAATACACGGAAGGTCAATGAGTACACAAGGCTCATCTAAGCCTTATTTGCTCCATAACAAAGTAGAAGAAAACACGTGACAGAGATGGAGTCAATAAGTTTATGTGCACAGTAGGGAGCTCACGAATATTATGCCTCGGCGCTCACTTCGTATGCATTTAGCTCAGAACGCTCCCCTTTCCAGAACGGATAAATTATATCAGGAACATTGCCGACGAAATCACAACCAGGTAGGTGAAGGAGTACAAGCGACACCTTTTTCTGTCGTGCTATACCCAACCGCTATGTCCAAAGGTATACCCAATCGCTATACCCGAATGCTTTCGGAGTTGCGTTACGCAAACGAGCGCTATGCTTTAAACGCTATTCAAAAACCGTGCGCCGCCACGCGCAGGTAACAAAGCGGAAATGTAATGAATCCAACTACATATTGTGTAGCGATAACACAGGTATTTATTAGGCGATAGCTCCATAATATTTGCACGTTTTGTAAACCTGACCTTAAACCAATGCGAATTTTTTCGACGCGCGAAACGTTTGTGAAATGTATTAAAATGTAGTACAGACTCAGGGCAGCCCCATTGGTACGCCAAATATTACGAAGTATTACGAAGTAGTTGTGACTTTTTCGGTATGACTAAATAAGTGTGGTCTTCCTGCAGTACATAAAAATATATTTTTTTAGGTTTAACACGGACAGGCTACACAGGCTATGGGGCGTGCCGTAGTAAAGGGTTCCGGATCTATTTTGCGATCTGGGGTTCTTTAACGGGCGTCGAATTATAGAGCACACGGGCACTTTCGCTTCTTGCCTTCACCAGAAAAGCGGCCGCGCCGAAGGGAAATAAACCCGCGTCCTTGGAGTGCATAAAAATAGCCTTACCAGCAATAAAAACAGTTTCAGTATAGTATAGGTATCCATGAAGATGTTCTTGGCAACCTGGAAAATATGCCAATGGTTGTTATTAAGCGGCAGACTGCCACCTTCTTGTTTACACTCAATTTTCAAACATTGTTCAGTAGGCAAAGAAAATAACAGGAATGACAGGTAAGCTACGAGAAATCTTGATAATATCCGTAATCTACGTTACATGACCTTCGAAACGCTTTAGAAGTAATTGATTATCTTCTTTATTTGTCAAAATTAATACCTTCTGTATTAGGAGGACTCTGTCAGACCTCTGACAGGGTAGGAGCGTCTACAGGACGCCGAATAATTTCTACAAGAGGCCTTCCCAGTTCATTCCCTCCCACTGTATGTTTACTTCACAACTTTAACTCATTTTTTTTATATTGCCTGCTCGTTTACCACCTCAACATAAATTTTGCAATTTATGCCGTCCCACCTGACTTCTTGCCCCCCGTATTGCATGTACAAAGAAAACCCAGCCGCATTCTTCAGTGTCGTCTTCAGCGTAACTTGGTGCTAAATAAAAATACCGAAGCTTTTATGCGTACCTGCTTGATTGTTCTTTCTATCGTAGTATATGGGTGCCCCAACTCTCATTCATTTGATGTAGCGCATGAAAATTCTATTAAAGCTCTTCTTCCGACTCCTCTGGGCGTAATAATTTTGAATTTCTTTTAAATTTTCCACCAGTCATTTCTTTTCCTTTCTTCTCGGTTCTATTATCAAGCCTCGATCCTTGTTTTGTCTATTTCGTTCAGCAGGTGTGCTCTCCCGTAGGCCACGCGTGCGTAACCAAATTCAACTTACGTCATTTAGGTTGCATTTACATTGGTTCAAACTTTAGGTATGAGAAAAACAATCCTACCAATTTTTTGGCGTTATTCGTTTCCAGATATTGTTCCAGCATGTAAAATTAGGAATGTAGGGGATTTCGAGGGAGCTTTTTATGCCCATTTCGACAGGGTGTTATTTATGTTTCTTAATAAAATGAGAACTTGTAAAAAATAGTGAAATTAGCTTTCAGGTATTTGTACAAGCCATGTGAGGCCACAAAACGTTGGACGCATCTAGATGTTTTTAACGTATATTGCGGAAGGGAAATCTTTTTCATGCCTTTATGGCCAGCTGCTTTTCTGAAAATCACAATCACAGCTTTTAGTAAACCATTCATCGCACAAAGAAATGCGGCAACTCTGGACTTCACAGGTATCTTACAGGCTGCAACAGCATGCTTGTGTTTGCTAGAATGCATCACACAGTTATTGTTCAAACTCAAAATATAGCAATATTCAAGTTTCCACAGCTAAAGCCCACACACCAAACTGTTAAACCCCAATATGAGGCTCATCACCTAACAGACCTTGCGCTTAAAGGGACACTGAATTCAATTTGTCAACCTCCTTTGCGTGGCATGTGGCTGCCGCACAAACTAAAGGCTGTGATGAAAAAAGGAGATGCACCTTGATTGGACGATGTCCAAGGTTAGCATTCAAACAAGTGTCGGTTTCGGTTTTGTAAAACAATATGCCTGACATCCGACGGCATCGTTGGATGGCCATTCTCGATATCTCAGTGATCGCCGTACCGCGCTTCTGCCATGTTTTCGGCTGTAAAATGCCTAAGGTAAGCCTTCCAGGACGGCTTTTAATCGTAGCAATCACTAGTCGAGGCCTACGCAGCGGATGAACTCCCTCCGCGTCACCGCGCCACGCGCTTTTTCCGCATATTTGGAGCTTGCCTCACTCATGCCTGTATCGTAAAAAGCGTGTTGGCACCAGGCCAACGGTCTGCTGATTCTGGCCAGTGCCCACTGCCCGCAAGTAATCGGTGCTTGTGGCAACAGCACGCCAACGAAAACTCGCTAGCGCGTCAGTGTCGGTCTCCGCGCGTTGTGCCGACTCGTTCGTGGAGCAGTGAACGTTACGGCCCAAAAATGGTGAACTCAGTTAAGAAAACATCGGGCGCAAACGAAAAAATCTACGTACAAAAAAAAGCATGTAGGCCTACCCTCGGGGATGTGAACTTGCTACATGAAAAATAACAATCCTAGCGCTCCAGACTACTCGGCCACGAGCCGGCGCTGTCGAGATTGGATATATAAGGCATATAATGTACAACCAGTTTACACTTTTATTTAGTTTTAGCACTTGAAACACCTTAGGTGACTATTTGTTCTGTAGCGCTCGCGCAATAAGTGTCCCCCAAGCTTCCGCAATATCTCACGTCCAGCAATTGCATTTCTTAGACGGAAAAGCCTACGCAGATATGTGGTCGTGCTGCTGACCGCTGTGCTTTTTCACCCAGCGCAAAAAAAGGCTTCCTGCTCCCTAGTCTTGCGCTGTACGGTAAAAGTGTCAGTTGATTTTATTTCCTTAGTACCTATATTGACTTCGCTGACTCTTCTCTCGCCTCAGGTTTTCCAACTAGCGTACCAGTCAGCTAAGCGTCGCAGGTGCACTTGTGCAGCGCTTATGTGGAGTGACCCGGACTCGGAGCTTGGTACAGTCTACAAACTAACAAAGTAAAGATTGGCACATTCTTCCATTCACAAACGTGTTGTGGGTTAGTTTCAACTGAGCGAGCGAATTGCGACGACCCATCGGCGGCCGGCGGACTAAACACTGGGCCGACTGACTCTGTCGGAAGGTCGGCGAGCCGTGAAGTAGCGCAGCCAATTGCCAGCTCATTTACTTCTGACGTCACACGAAAACGCCACAGAAAATGGGTGAGGGTGCAAAGAGGAAGACAGCATTTTAGAATCGATTTTCCTACTAAATAAAGTCGCGTAAACGTGCTCAGAGTAGTCGAAACATGGCCTATGGACTCCGGACTACGATTTGGGATAGTAATTCCGCAATGTTTACAAATCACTTCAGTGTCCCTTTAATAGCTTTAGATATAAAAACAGGCTGTGGCAAGTGTTATATAGTTACGCACATCAAACGCGGTAGATCGCCATCAATCTCACTACAAGAGCGGGCCTCATGAATAGGGATATCACTCGGACGAACGTTCTGCAGGTTCGCACACAAATTAAATCCTCAGGAACGCTCGAACAGCGTGTAAACGTACTTCTTCATCCACTGAATACAAATGGAAATTTAAAGATAATATTGTGCACATAAAGGAGCCAATTCAGTGTATAGAGCTCTTTATAATATCTCGTAACCGCTAGACAACATTAACGAAGACATTTTTTTAAACGTGGTCTACATACCTTCAAGTTCATTCACAAGTCCGTCTGCTACAGTTTTATGCTAGAAATCATGCATAATCTAAGAATTTTCAGAACTGTAATACATTTTTTTTTGTCTGCGCTGCCTAAGGCCGTACAGTCATGGACAATTCAAATGCGAACCGCGGAGCGCATGGCCGAAGATACCGGTGCCGTCACCTGGCAGCGGCTGTGGAAAACGCACGGACATGCGCAGTCGAGGTGACGGGAGCGAGGCTGCGTGTCCCACTGCGATATGTTGCCCTTTCCTCGCTCGCATGCTTGCCTTGTCGCCATGCCGCAAGAGCGCTGCAAGCAGTGCAAGTACTACCACCGCTGCAGCTGAAGGTGTTGGTCGCGTTGAGAGCAATGCCGCGCGTAATTGCTTGCGGATGTGGCCACTGCTTGCGTGGGAAATGTGTTCACGCTCTCGCAAGGCATACTGTTGAGCTCATCATGCTTTCTTTAAGAAAACCAGCGCGCATAAATGGAGACAAAAATAAATGCATGCCGCCTAACTTCTGATGGCACCACATTGTTTTGCGTTCGTGGTGCTGTGCATCGGGAATTGAACAATAAGCTGGCCGCCAACAAGAATGCGCCTTTGTGCGACGGAGTCATGGCTGAGTCACTTGGCGGATTCAGTACTTGTAGCTAATAGATATACCACAAGAATTCGTATCCAATCATATACATTAACTACAAGCATTGTGTGGGCTGGGAAAATCACTGGCAGAATTCTAATATTCACAGAAATTAAGATATGCAGGTCCAACCATTCCATAGGCCAGTTGCCCTTGCACGTCAATTTTGGCGGCCCGATTTTTTTCGTTTTTTTTTTTTTGACAGGCACCTCACGTCTTGTAGAAATCCGCGGAGCGTGCATTACTGAGCCTGGTGTGGGCGTTACCCAGGTATCCATCATTATGTCATCAAGTTACTGCCTTCCACATGCAAAGCTATGTCGGCAACTGACGCCGGCACACACGGGCACAGGCGCTCGTGTCAGCCGAGCACACAGTCGCCGCAGATAGGTACTATCTCGCGCCGCATCGCTAACAATTGTTTTCAGCGCTCTGGCGGCATGGCGACAAGGCAAGCATGCGAGCGAGGAGAGGGCAACATATCGCAGTGGGACACGCATCCTCGCTCCCGTCATCTCAACTGAGCTTGTCCGTGCGTTTTCCACGGCCGCTGCCAGGTGACGGCAGCGGTATCTTCGGCAATGCGCTCCGCGGTTCGTATTTGAATTGTCCATGACTGTACGTTTCGGCCACAGCAATGACAGTTCTAATCCACTAGCCGTTGCAGAATAGAGAAAACAGACGCTCCTATGTATAGCGAGTTCGGCCCGCTAAAGATAAGCCGGTAGGCTAAACTAATTGATATTCCTTACACATCGCCCACCCCGAGAGCACACGGATTGTTTGGACACATCACACCGCAACTTGAAATAATTTTAACTAGAAAGGAAACTTTTTCTGTATACTTCAATGAGACCAATATAGGACCACCACATGCCTTTAAATGTGTAGTAGTGGCGGCCGACCTTAACCAACTCCTACGTAGAAAAACGTACAAGTGAAGAGGGTGCCAACGTTTCAGCAGTAATAATAAAATTACCGGAGTCGCGCCTAATAAAATCTACAGAGTAGTAGCCGTAGCAGACACAAATTTTCGTAACTATTTTTGTTATGAAGGGTCTGTAAACCAATTGCCATCTTGGTTACTCGTCGTAACTTTTCTGAAACTCTGCAAAATTGCTCAATTCTTACCTACTAAGCAATAAAGCCTTGTATTCGACTGCAAAAATTGAGCTTTTTGTGCTGTAACATCATATATTGCTATGGCCCACACGCGACCCGCGGAGAACTAGTACTTGTCAACATATATTTGTTTTGTGCTGCAAGCGGTAATCCTTCAACAAACTGGAAATGTATGCTACCCCTTAGGTTTGTGACGTCCCTCGTATAAAAATGGAATCAAGGTTATGGCGCTAATTTTATTTTTCAGTCTGAAATCGACCACGCACAACAAAATGGAATACGTGTATTATCCACTATTACTCCCGCCACCACACCACACCACAGCACCATAAACTGAAAGTGATAGAGGATGCCAAGGAAGTTAGCAGACTGCGTGTATTAGACGGTACATCAATTTGCATTTTAACCAGCGCCACCACGCGGCTTCACGCAGTAGACGTGCTACCTAGATTGTATTGGATTAGGTGAGATTAATAATGAAGGATTAAACTTCCCATATCAATGGTGATATCAGTTTTAACTCTGCGGGCCCTATTTCATCTATGCCAGAAGCTACATTGGCTTTAAGCTTGCGGGTTAAGTTTGCAACCTCAACTGCGTCTGTTCGTCGCACAAAGATGGACTGAGGCACACCGGGGCCGCGTTGTCGGCGCTAATGCTAGGTCTTTTGTACGATCCCGCTTTTATAAAGTGGGCGTTGAAAGCATCAGCTAATCGCTTTCCTGCAAGAGCTTCATCGCTTACTGTTAATTCTTCGATACATCGACAACTTGTATTTTTACCAGTCAGAGCATTCACTACCTCCCAGATTTCGCGTCGGTTATCGTACATTCTTTGAAAGGTCTTTTGGTAATATCCTTTCTTTGCCTTTTTCAGGTCAGACGTCAGCGTATTTCTATATTTTTTGTAATTTAAAAATGCAGCAGGTTCTCGCGAACGTACAAAATCATGAAATACCTTATTTTTATATTTAATTCTCTCGTAAAGACTAGTGGTTATCCATGGCTTTCGGCAACTTTTATTGGTCCAATGGAACGCCCTCTGCAAAGGGAAAGCTGCATTGTAGCTTGTACGCAAGAACCCGAGAAACATATCATATGCATCATCAGGATCACTTTGGTTATAAACGCAGCTGCAGTCGTGCGCTTCTACTAATCTATAAAAGTGTTCCTGGGCCTCGGTATTCTTTTTGCGTCCAAGGCGGGTCTGAGTTCGGACTTTACTTTGATTAGGTGCTGACGGAAGAACACAGAATACCAGAAGGTGGTCACTTCACTCATACATAATTATTCTGCTTGTAACTCTATCCGAGCTTATATTTGTAGCACAAATATCAAGGAGAGTGGCACCTACATTGGAGAGCCTAGTAGGTAAAGTTATATGATTTGTAAACCCATAAGCTGATAGAACTGTCTGAAATTCTTGGCTGCACGGGTCACCCGACTTCATATCGATATTTATGTCGCCAATAATCATGTAGGGAGCATTGCAGAAAATGACCGATGCTAGCGTTTTGTCTAAAAACTGTAGAAACTTGGTTTTATGTCCGTGTGGTGGACTGTACACCAGATTGATTGTGATCTTTTCAAAACGCGTCGTCAAGATTTCAATGTCTTCATTAATAAGAGAAACATTTGCTACTAATCCATAGTTTAGAGTATCTTTAAAATAAATAGCGAGCCCTTCACCTTTCTTCCGTGGTCGACAGAGAAGTTCGAAATGGTAGCCCGGAAAATAAGGTGCATCGGCTTTATCCCTAATCCATGTTTCAGAGAAAGCTATTACATCAAAATTTATTGATACTGACTGCAAGATACTGACACCTTTTTTTCTTATACTTCTACGGGTTACATGTAGTATGGAGAACGACTTCTTAGTAGATGATATTTTAGAGTTGAATTCCGAAATAGTGTAATACTTGCAAGAGTCATTCAAGTCCATCAGATCGAAATCTAGTAGCAATTGCTACATCAAGCGACCAATTTAGTTGCGGATTTGGGCCAGGTTCTCTTCATGAGCTATGTGAATCACAGGCGCGTCTTCGTTCTTTCGCACCAGCATTCTTCCATTAGTTGTCCCTTCAAATTTCCGCCCTACTTCTTTATTTTTTAAGTGCGAATGCACTTTATAAGCGACCCCAAACCTTCCACCGCCGGCGGCGGCGGCGGCGGCGGCGGCGGCGTCCGCAGTACTCCTCTCCCTAGCAACGGCGTGGAGCGGAGAGGAGCGTCGGTAGCAACGGCGCGGTGACGTCACTTCACCACGTGACCGCGCTCGCTCCGCCTTCTCGCCGTGGCTGCGCGGGTGCGCGCCGCTCCCCGCACCGCTCCTCGCGCCGTGACGTCATGGTATGACGTCACAGCGCGCCTCCTCTCCCCAGCAGCTTCCGCGCGCCTCTCTCTCCACCGTGACGTCACACTCTCTCCTCTCCCCCTCGCTCGGCTGCAGCTGCCGTGCGCCGCTGTCCCTCTCCCCTTGCGCTCGCCTCCTCTCTCAGCCACCTGGCTCGGCGCGCTCGGCGCGGCGTACCCCCTTATATATGACGCGATAAACTGCCAGACCTCCGTGGGTCGGCTCGCGCGCGCTCACGGGCGAATGCCAACGGATTTTAACTTTACTCCCCCTCATAGCATCACCCCGTGCATTCGCACTTAACCATGTTCACCCTCGGGGAAATGCTTGGGAGTTTTTTTGTATGGCAGCCGAGAGCGAAGCTTTGTTCTTCTGGGTCAGATGTTCGTTCACAAAGAGCGGTGTTTTTTGACGTCATCCAAGGATAGAGCAGTCCAATCTTTTTTCTGAGCTTTGCCAGCACGTCATTGCGCTTGCTTCGTCGAACAAAACGAACAATTACGTTTTTCATGCCCCTCTTTGGGGTGCTAACCCAGTGACATATATCGATGTCAGTAGCGTCCTTGCTATCGCCCACTGCCTCTCCTATTTTTTGCACGACATTTACGGGGTCGCTTTCCGCGGGCGTGCCAGATTGTTCAAGCGCTGATATTGCTACATTTTATCATATCTTTCGGATAGCCTTTTGTTCTCCTCTCTCAGCGCAATGTTTTGCCTAGGAGCTCTTGCGTTTCCAGCCTCAGGTTTTTTATATCTGTGGCAGTGTCGTTGACGTCATTGTAAATATCAGTGCAGAAAGATATACCGTCTTTAGGTTCACGCATCTCAGCACGAAAATCCTTCTTAAAATCCTCAAACATCTTTAGCAGATCACGCAATTCTTTTACATCTGTAACTTTGTTTTCAGCATCCTGTCCAGCATCGTTGCCAGTATCCTTGTTAGCATCCTTGCCAGCACTCTTGCCACTATTTTTCCCCACCTCCAAAAAACCAATCTACGCCTTGTTCGGCAGCAGAGCACAACAACGACGAAATTAAATCACTTATACTGTTTCTCACCCGCAAAAGCGGAGTCAAGGGTTTACGATGTGGCCGATTTGTGCACCACTGCCGAATTGGGTAGCGCCGACGATGTGGCGGTAAAACACTGAGACGATGTCCGCGAAATGCCCGTTACCACGGCAAAGTGAAACAATTGGCGGTGCAGGACGTTTCACTAGGCCCCCGCGATGCGCAGGCGCCGCAGTTGCAGGTTGCCAGCTTCTGATCGCGCTTCCCTGGTCGCAGCCCGACGAGTTCGTTGACCGTGCCAGCACGTGCGACGATCGAGTCCGGTCAGCAGTCCGGGTGGCGGATTCACCGTGTTAAATTAGTCACCAGGCGCTGATTCCTTGCAAACGATGACTATGTTTCGCGACAATCCGCAGTCTATCCAGCAGTGGACCTGGAATCCTGGACGGGGTGCACAGGCCTGTCGTCACACGGAAGTGTTGAGCTGTTAGACACACACACAACCTTATGACCATGGCCTGCACTAGTAGCCACCTCGTGGAGTTGACCGGCTCAGAAACAGAAAACTCCGCTTCTTTGCCGGGAAACTTTTTCGCCACAGACACCAGGAATGCAGGAAGCCACGCATGAAACGTAAAATCACAAGCTCCACCAGACCTAGCGAAAGCTCAAACCTGTGCTGGCCACACTGGTCTTCAAGACGGCTGCGCGCAAGGGCAGAAAAAAAATCAACAAAAAAAAGTTATCGGTATGTTATCGTCGTTTTCGTGAAATTTCTGGTCGATTTCTATGCGGTTTTTTGCGTCTTTTAGTTCTGCCTAAGTTCCTATGCGTAGTTCGAAACCACAATTTTCGATGGAAGCCGGAAATTGGAAATATGGTGGAAATAGGACTACAAAATTGGGTAGACGGACAAACACTGCAGTACGCCTTGCATCTTCTGAAAAAAACATGATGAGCGAAGTAAAAAAATTTCATCATTATAATGGTCATAATTTTGTATTATTATAATTATAATGTTCATAATGGTCATTATAATGGTCATCATTATAATGGTCATAATGGTCATAATTTTATATAATTTCATCATTATAAAATTTCATCATTTACGTCATTTGGGAAAAGAAGAGAAAACTTTAAAACAATAAAGTTATCCATCGTCTTTTATAGCGTCAGTTACAATGGCTGAGGTTGGGCAGTTTCGCGTGGCTCCTGGAGAGCCATGCTGCACCACCGCGGCACGTGACGGCCCGGTCCACTAGATGATCAAGCGAGGGGTGGCCGCGTGTGGAACCGATGGCTCGTGGGTCGCCGCAATATAGCGGGGCGTTTGCCAGTGTGGTATAGCCATGGAGAAGGAGAACGAAACGATTCACAGCTGGCCCACCTGAGCTGTCGCCGCAGAGACTGGACTGCACTGGACTTTAGTGGACTGGATTGGATTGCATTGAATTGAACTGGATTGGATTGGAAATCGTTTTAGCAGCAGTAGCCATGATATTCAGATAATGCTACACCAGCAGGAAGCCTAAGAAAAACCAGCTGAACCTTAGCTCACTGTACGTATATACTGGCATAGCCGAGCTAAGCCACTGCTAATTTTTGCTACCTGTAGTGATATTTATCTGTAAAAAACTCTTCGTAGACAAGTGACATACGAACGCTACACATTAGCAGAAAATTCTCCAAATTTTCGCACATTTTTTTCATAGTGTGGCTAAGGCTCTAGCCAATCGCTGCTGTTGCTTACATAGACCCCATTGAGTAAATGTGCTCGGCGACGTTTCAAGTTAGTATGAGTTAAAGCAACTTGTAAGCCTTCAGAAGTTACAATGTGTCCTGTCATTATAATCATGGTGGTCCTATTTTCATTGTCTTCTTTTCTCGGGTTCCTCTCAGTGCTTTTTCGTGCGGCATATATGCTGTAAGAGCAATCCTGTTTTGCTGTGTTTTGTAGTAGCATGTAAAAATTGCAACTTTAGGATTCAGTTTAAATCGACAATGCACTCAACAAGTCCGGTTTCTGTACACGAAGATCAATCGTGTTGCAAAGGCGGCATGTTGCATTCTATTCCGTAATCCAGAGTTTGGAATTCCCCGCAAAAATTAACCCAATTTTTTTCTATACCTATATTCCGTTTGCACTGTCGTTCGCTAGGTCACGCTAGCAACTTGCAATATGACTGTTAAACTAATAATTGTGGCGTTGTCTATTCAGATGAGGGACTGACGATAAGCACAGCTTCGTGTTTTGGGTTGTACTACGAAACGTGAGGTCTATTCATTGAATACTTGCATGCAACGATATAAGGATACAAATACGTTTCATATTATGCAGCCAACTATAAATATATCAGGGTGTCCAACCGGAACCGACCCGAACCGAAAATCAGAACTGAACCGGTATTTTTCCCGGAACGTAACCCGAACCCGAACCGTTATTTTTTGAGCACGCTGAACCCGAACCGGAACTGAACCTGAAAAAAAATAACGGGTACCGGTACATGCCTGAACGGTTTGACCCTCCGTTGTTGATATTGCACAGTCAATGCAATTCAGGCCTTTTTTTCTTTCAGGTACCATCAACTTCGTACCCGCTCGCGCACTTTCCCTACCAGACAATTGAACACTATCACGCTCTATTTAACAACAGGGGAAATAAATGAGCACCAATGTAGCAATTGCCTGTTGCTGCTGGAAGCGCGAGTGTAGTACAAGCTGACCAAACGAAATGTAATTCTCGGCAGCTTGCAGGGGATATAACGCGACTTTGCCCTTCCCTAGCTGCGACTTTATTGGAGCAATCAGGCTGCAGGAGTTCTCCACTTCGAAACAGCGAGAGCCCACACCCGATGTGTGCAAAAGTTTTGCATTTCGTAATTTGTTTAAAAGATCCGAAACCTGCAAATCGTTAATACTTGACAAGTGTGACCGCAGGAGCTGCTCAGTGGCTAAACCCTATGTTGCTGACCAAAAGCGGCCGGGATTTCCCTTGCCCACGACCGTTTTTCTGAAGTAGATGGAAACGAGAACGTCCATCTATCGATATTTTGATCCACGTTTTGATCCACGAGCTGGTTAAAATCAGTCTCCCGGCCTGCAACATAAGCAGCGCCTCGGGGCAGAGATATAGCACGGGACATCAAATGCGCCAGTTTTTTAAGAAAATGTGTTTACACGGAAAACAACAAAGAAAAGGCGAATCACGTTGTTTTAAAACATTACGCAAAAAGTAAGTAAAACCGAATAAGTAAAAAAGCACCAAAACGTGGATATTGCTCTATACGTTTCCTTGCCCTGCCTTTCACAACCCAATGTGTCAACAATGCGAAGGAAGTAAGTTCCGTGGTCAGTTTTTGAGGACAGTACAGTGGACAAGTTCCGTTTTTTTACAGATACAAATAACAACAGATATGTCAGGGAAAATTGTCAAGATGCGCACTTAATCCCTTGGCAAGAAACTACAGTCATCGACCTTGTCTTGGAAGCAGGAACAGTAATGAAGCATATGAAACATGCAGAAAGGCACTCCGGTACCTCACACTGTCACATCCCCCAACGATCATCTTCTCTGCTTGTTCTGCAGTTTTGTCTCTTTCAGATTTCCTTTTTTTTCGAAAGTGCACTTGTTCTGACTGCCCAACTCACTACATAACTTCTACTGCTAGTCATTCCGGAGGAGAGTACTACTGTGGACCAGTTAAAGAGCGTCTAACCAAAAAAGTCCCATCTCATGCTACGCACGTCAATTTTTTCTTTCATTTTGTAACAGCATAATCTTTTATAAGATTTCACCATGCAGCACACGGAACGATGGCCTGGGGTCAGGCGGTACGATGACCTACTGATAGTAATGCACACATCCGGTATAGCTATCGCAAAAGGAATTGCAGTGGTGAGAGCAATAATGCAGTGGCTGAGCCTTAAAGCTTATTTTTAAAAAAAAGTGTGGCTAAAACATTTGATAAGGTGACAGCTAACAAATTATTCAGCTAACAAATTAATCGTCGTCACTTCATCTGCTTTTCTAATATCTCAAAATTGTTTAAAGTTTACTTTGCAATTGCGCCACTGCCCTTGGGGAACAGCAGCATTTTGAATTTTCGTTTGTATTTTGATTTGACTGTCGTTTTAAACTACTAAAAGTTTTTTTTTCAAATTTAAGTGATAATTCCACTCATCGAACCGGTTCGCGAACCGGTTCAAGCTCCCGAACCGTTTCGCGAACCGGTTCGGTGCGTGATTTTGTTGAGCCAGAACTGAAAAGGAACGAACTGATTTCGCCTGAACAAGAACCGCAAGCGAATCGGTATTGTTTTCGGTTCGACACACTGAGATATATAGCATCGTTGTTGTGTTTTAGTGCGCAATAACATAATTATGGCATTAAACACAATGATTTTGTCACACCAGACTTCTCTTTGATCACACACACATACCAAATAATAATAATATTTAAAACACAAGACTCTCACAAGAACATATACAAAAATATGTACTCACTTGCTTAGTACTCGTTGCTTTCTCTGTCGCAAGTTGGGGAAAAAGGCAACCGTACGACGTTGTTTATATGTACTACCAGTCCGTGTCCACTAGGTCTGCATTAAAGCTACCAGTTACATAATGCGTTTTCTTCATCATCTGCACAGGACCAATTGTTTTCGAACAGAAAGTTATTGCCTGTCGAGAAACGCAAGCGTTTAGGGCACAGGAAAGGCCGTTGTATGATGTGCTGAGTGAAGTTTTGCGGATGAAGGTACTTTTGCAAAAAGGGCAGCGCTTCAGCGTTTTGTGTTGAAAGCATCGTGAGTTTCTGTTTTCGTTTGAAATGTCAGTAAGACTTTCAGTTGAGATTGCCTGCTCGCACAAGGTTGATTTATCGTTCCCAGAATCATGACCTCACGCTATCGTTTTTTGTTAGTGCAATGCTCTTCAGGCTCTAATATTGCGTTATTTTCGTCTTTTATATTTATGTCTGACTAGGTGAGGCTAACTTTATTTTCTAGCACACAGATGTAAGTAGCAGACTTCATGTACTGCTCGTGACAATGACTTCGACTGCCGTAGGCAAGTGCAAGGGCGGATACCGTGACGCCGAGTAAGCATATTTTCGCGAAACCAAATACCGCGCAGTTGTCTCTGGGAAAACAATTTTATTGGAGCGAACTTGTGCTCCCCTAGCAACTCAAAGCATACACAGGCGGCGAAGCAGCAGTCTACAAAGTGGCGTGTGCTGGCGAGTGTCGGCGAGTCGATTGCCGCGGCGTCCGCTCTGCAGGAATTTATCTTTGGGTGGGAGTGTTCCTCGAACCGTCGATTTACATCCAGAACATTGTAGATTGTAGATCAAAGAACATTATTCTAGGCTAGTGACGTTACGGCGAAACAGTCTCTTTATCTGATTGAGATAGCCCGTGCGGCATAAAAAAATTACACCATCTTCTCGCGGGAAATCATGAGGAGGATGCAAAGCATCATGGGGGTCCCGTGTAGGTTCCATTGTGTTGCCGTTATGTTGTTTCATTTACCGGAGCATGATTGGGAACGTAGTGTTAACCCCCATGTAGAGAGAGAGAAATGTAGAGAAATGTGGAGACAGCGAAGAGACCGACACCCGCGTTACCTGATAGAACAACTCCTGGTTCTCGCCTGTCTTTGATGTGTGCTCACGCTCCTGCCTTGCTTCCCGCCCTCTTCGCTTTCCACTCAGGTTGAGCTGCAAGGCGCGTGGCGCTTCCCGCCACAGCTTTCTCGCAGGAAATCCAACGTCCTCCTCTAAAGTGTTCTGTTCGTCGTTTATGTTGACGTTTAGCTTGACGTGTCTTCGCTGCATCAGTAGCTTCTTAACGTAGTTTGAATGAGTGAAGGACATAAGGCGCGTTCGTAGCAAAAGCTTCCGTCTCGGTGTGTAGCGCAGTAGAAAGAGCGCCAAGTACCTCCCGTTGCGGCCAGAGAGTCGTGGTATCGAAACCGGTCGCCGCATAAATATTTGTTTTTATAGTGAACTGCGCTGAAGTCAACCCAAACGCTGACGGGGCTGAAGAGACGCGCATGCGCGGTAGAGTGCGGACGGCGGACAACAACAAGGGAGGGAGGGACACAGCCCCTTTCATGAGATGCTTCGCATCTAAAATAAACAATGAAACACGTGCTTCACTTGGGACAATGATAACAGAGGCAGGCGCGGCCGGGCAGTAAGAACAAAATATAAATAAACATATCCATTCATGGTTCGCGTCAGTATTATTAGAACTCTGGCGTCATACAGGGGTGTGAATGGAAAAAAACAATTTAGACAGGTGGAATAAACACCATGTTTGCAAAATCTCGAGCATCCTGCTGTCAACAAATTTCTTTTGTTAATGACCCGCCGCGGTGGCTCAGTGGCTAAGGCGTTGCGCTGCTGAGCACGAGGTCGCGGGTTCGATTCCCGGCCGCGGCGGCCGCTTTTCTGATGGAGGCGAAAAGCAAAAACGCCCGTGTGTACGAGATTCGGCGCACGTTAAAGATCCCCAGGTGGTCAAAATTAATCCGGAGCCCTCCGCTACGACGCGCCTCATCGCCTGAGTTGCGTCGGAGCGTTAAACCCTACAATCCATCATCTTTTGTTAATGCGCTTTAACAACCCGTTTGCAAGTCAATTCATCCAATCCCTCTTATTTATTGCCTCCGACCGCCAAAAAGTCGGTCCTCGCCCCACACGAGTTGGGCGGGCCGGTGAAGAAGAAAGTGATTCTTGGGGGTTGAGATGGAAGTGATAGAGGCCTGTAACTGCGTGGCGTGAAGCCGACACCTTAACGGGCTGAAAAGAGCCGGTGATTTCCCGTGCTTTAGAAAACGAAAATCTCTTATTTCAAGTGGTGGGCCTACGAAGCCGCTTTTGGCATTACTTTAGCCTTGGGCTTCTAATTGCTACCTACATATTCAGCCTTCTATAGGCTATCTGCGTACCAATACAAAACCACGGCTTTGTATTGGCACGTCCATCTGTTGTTTTTTTATGTCTCGAGATGCAGCTGCGGACGGGCCGGTTGAAGTAACATTGAATTAGATTTTCGCTTCTATTTATTTACTCTTTTCAGCAGCAGCCTGTCTTCATGACCAAGCTTCCGCTGCCACAAGCAAAGCCTTCAAGTAGCGGGCTACCCGAAGAATCTTTGTATTCTGTGTACTTGGATTGCTCGCGGAACTAGAAAAACAGGGATCACTTGAATCCCAGGGAAGAGAATCCAGAATTTAAAAAAGTAAGGCAACCGTCGTTTCTTACGTGCATGGAGTTTCTCACAAACTAAATAAAATCGCGCAAGATTCAGGAGTAACTGTAGTTTTTTTTTCTTTCCCGGGCAAGTTGCCCTCACTTTGAAAAAAAATAACACTGAGGCTGGCCATGGGCAGAAATGCAAGCAGCAACACCGAGAAATGTGTATGCCATATGTAAAGGCAGTTGTTCATTAATTGCCTCGTCACCAACACAACAATGGTTACGTCAGCCCGAGGGGCCTGTGCCTAAATGTTAAACTACACGAACGCAACAACGTTTCAAATCCCGCAAATGGCCATTTGGGCTCACTTTACCTCCGGTGAGGCTCGTCGCCGCGTGTTGAACAATGCACTCTTATAGGCCGACACAGGTATGAGACCACCCGAGAAATTATGGAAGAGCTAGAAATTCAAATATTAGGTGACCAGTGTACCACCGTTTCATTACTACCCCTCTGAACAAAGAACTGCACTATCTATCGGCTCGAGGATAATATAAGTATATGACTTATTGTTCCATCTTAGAATAAATTTCTAGGGCTATCTTTAAACTTCTTGATTTTTCTCTTGTTTTACAGTGCCCATGCGAGTGTATATCAGCGGTGTTTTTTCTATATTTGTCGGATCCAAGCACGTCAGCACCAAGCATAGGACATCGGGCAGGCATCGGAGACCTTGCACATTGGTAATGGCTCGATGGTGTAGCCGAGGGTTTAAGAACGTTGTTGGGTAGCAACAAATATTCTAAGAATAGAACACTTATGAATATGTTGGAAGACGTTCTGTTGCGAGAAGTTCTGTTGCAATGCTGAAAATATTTTGCGCACAGTTCAGAAGCCCACACTAAGTCCCACCGGCACACGTCATCAGTTTTTCTTGTCGTCTTACTTTTCTTCCTCTTGTCCCCATCCTTTTTTGGCGCTTTCAACCACCATTCTTTTAAAGTTGACCTAAAGATACACCACCATCGCAGATCTTTTATTATCGTCCGTCCTCTTCTCTGCATTCCTGACTAAGAGTAAAAGCGAAAGCTTAGGGTCTTGCCGCTGTATTTTTCGGCGTGTATACAACCTGTTTTACTAACATTTTACTGCCGTGGCCAAGACAGCCTGTATTATGTTATTTATTTTTTCGCAATATCGAATGAAACAAGGTACATATAACTGGGCTTTTGGAGAATCCTTGTCCATGTAGGATAAATAATAATCTACAGAGTTTTAGAGTGATCCTTTAAAATTTCCACTAGGTTCTCTTGTGCTGCACAAGGATCCACCTTTACGCGTGCGTAACTATGAGCCATATTGCATTTAACGTATTGCGCAGTTTCCTCTTCGACATCACACTCCTACGTCCATCATCTGTACCGATTTCCTCAGCGGTGTGCGCGCATTGCGATTTTTAAAGCCCCAAAAAACCACGTAGTCAATCGAGTTCCAAACACTATCACGTGTACTGTTCTCGGAAACTCTCATTTATTTTAAACTCAATTCCAGGTCGCGCTGTGATTGGTGGCATCGAGGTGGCGGCTGAGAAGGCCGGTGCTGCTGCACTTAGGAACATCGTCGACATAGCAACACTGTAATGTATGGGCCCAGGGTTGGCGTGAAAGTCACGAGGAAGTGACCAGTGCATGCGGGTGTAATGATTGCTTTATGCATGATTCCCAAAACGAAAACGCTGCAAGCAAGGACCCGAAACTACAGATAAAAGCCTTAAAGGGGGCAACAGGCTGACCTGAAAATGTTCATCATCATCATCAGCCTATCTACGCCCACTGCAGTGCAAAGGCCTCTCCCATAGATCTCTAACGATGCCGGTCCCGTACTAACTTCGACCGATTTATCCCCGCAAACTTCATCATTTCATCTCCCCATTTAACCTTCTGCCGCACCCTGCCATGCTTGCCTACTCTAGGCTTTTCATGGAAATGTTTGTGATAGCGAAAAAGTAAGCATTCTACGGAGGTTCGACCGCAGCCCCTAAGGGCTTGGACGCGGCGACGCTTGCGGGGTTGTCGGAGAGAGAGAGAGAGAGAGAGAGAGAGAGAGAGAGAGAGAGAGAGAGAGAGAGAGAGAGAGAGTAAACGTGTTTATTGCGAAAAACAATGGGGAAGAGTCTCAGTCCAAGACCCCTTGAGCTTTCCCTTTAGCTTAGCTTAGATTGAACTTAGCTTTCCTTTGAACTTGAGCTTAGCCAAAAAGGATAACGGGGCATCGGCGTTAGTCCTTTTGGGGACTAACTGTGTTACTACCAGCATTAGTCCTTTTTGGACTAACGGCAAGGGTACCAACTGTTAGTCCCTCTACTTTTTAGTTCAACTGTTAGTCCCTCTACACATGGTTCAACTGTTGGTCCACCATAAAGACTAACTGCTAGTCCCTTGCAGATCACCTGTTAGACTCCCCTGTTAGTCCACTGGAGACACACCGTTGGTCCTTTGAGTATCAATCGTTAATCTTTCCCATTGCTCCCCCTAGACCAATTGATGCTTTCGAGACTAAATGTTCATCCCTGCAAATGCTCCCCTCTGGATTAACCGTGCATACTAAAAGACGATGGGCTGGCTCGTGCAAATTCTCCATGAGTGACTGTCGTTCCATTAGACCGACAATTCAGAAGGCAGGAGTAAACACAAGAAACGAGAAACAGTATTTCTTGGCCGCTTGAAATATTCAGGAGAACGAAAATGTCACTTTCGAGCTTTTATTGCAACATTGTGTAAGCAACATAAACAACACAAGTAAACCGTACTCTACTCCTAATGTTGGAGTCACTATTTCGAAGCCGTGTTTGGCACACCATGTCAAGGCGATGCGCCTAGTATTGGGCTATTCCGAGTATACATGGCTGCTGTCCTTGGCGCAAGCGCGCTCCACTTCAACAAGGTACTTGTCCGTTGAGAGGAGACAACCATCCTCCGTGCCGCGGTCGGCAATGGGCGCATATCGTCACGCTCCTGCAGGAAAGAAATGGGGCAAAAAAACAAGTAACATTCGTAGTACGACGCAAAACTGAGAAAAACACAGTTGCAAGCCGCCCTAAGAAGCATCCGTAAAAAATACCCTAAAAAGCAAAAAGATAAAGGCAAAATCGACGCTTTATGTAGTGCAGCCAAAGGTGGCCTGTAAAGTGCACTGAGTACAAGACTACGGATTAATTAGACCATGGCCACGGTCGTTCACATGCGAAACTCGGGTATTGTTCTTTTTCCGACTCCAGCTGAAAAGACACCACTCAAACTAGCAATAGAACTTGGGGAATCATGTCCCCTAACTCAACGCATTGACGAACTGAGTCAGGGCAAGAGAAAATATAAAGACTGCTCATTATTCGCATGCAGGTTCGCTATCATGCTCAGAGGCTTGCGTAGCACGAAACAAGGGCCTCTTCCCTCTCTTTAACGAGACATGTAGCGAAAGAGACGCTTTCTGTGAGCACCAGCTCTAAATAAAAATGGTTTGACTGCAATCAAAAATAAAAAAACAAGAATAAATACTTAATTATTGGAAGAAAACCTGCTTTCATTCGCTTATGGTGCGGGTTTGTAGAAAAAGGTCATTATTGATTTCTGGCTGTGGTGTCGGTGTCACAGAATGCGTTTTTATTTCAAAAATGTTATAAGAGCGAAATTTTCCCAATGTTTAACAAATTTAACAATGTTTAACAAATAGCCTCGTGCGACACAAACAAAAACGCGTCCTCTCTGCTTGCTGCATGGGGAATAGCTATGGCTGCACGTTTTTATTCCCTCTTTTCGGGTAGTTCACAGTGAGTTCGTACGTGCACACAACAAAGGCTTTCAAAGGAAAGGGGCAAAAATGTTTGAGGCTGACCACGCTGCGAGCGCTTGGCTACCAGTGAGGGAGCAATGAAAATGAGAAAGAGTGAAGGAAGCTTTCGGCCACTGTAGATTAGTCACGCGAGCGTGCGCCTGCTACTGTGAAATTTATGTGAAAGGCACGGCTGGCGGGCGCGTGCGGGAACGACTGCAGGACGAGAATGTTTCGTGCACGAGTGCCCCGAAAGCCAAACAATTTTGGGGGGGCGCCTTACGGCCAGTTTAGCTTCACCGTGTCGGCCACTAGGAGGACCTGCACTGGAAAAGGGGCCATTAGATAACTCCGTATTCGAAAAAAAAACTCGCCGTGAGGTACAGAAAGATACTACGGTTGTGTTAGAGGGCTTTTTTTACGGCGGTGGGACCGCACCTTCGAGGAAAACTTCATTTTGCCGTTCTGCTGTGCTGCGGCAGAATAAAAGTTTGGGTTCCGCAAAATATGGTGAAAAATGCCGTATACAGCCAATTTACATCAGATTTTAACCGTTATTGCCTAGTTTTATTCTGGACGCATGTGCGGTTACGAAGGTGCAGCTATTTTTGCCCTCAGGCTCAGAGTGTACGCGTCCCACGCAGATCTGGCGTTTTGCCTGACTTTTTGTAATTTTTCTGCTTAAAATGTCACGTTTTCATTTAAACTTTAATAGTTCTGCGAGTAATTCTTGTACCCTAACAGCATATTTTCGTGTTCATATGTTTGCCTAAAAAGTTAAAGCCCTTCAAGAGTCTCGGCCACGTGTTAACCACGCTTTATGACATTTCTGGCTATAAATTTAGGAAAACTGCAATTTAAAAAAAAAAAAAGTTACCGGTTAGGTTCCATTTTGTACGCTGCTCCTGCTGGGGACGTTATTTATGCGGTTGGGTTACTCGTTTGAAGAAAAATTGCGTTTTTACTGTTTTAGGGTTAAATAAAAAATTAAGCAAATATTGACCGAAACAAATAAAAATTAGGTCGTCGTCGTCAGTGACGCACAGCGAATCGACTTGGGTTGGTTTAAAAAAAAACTGACACTCTGACTAACTTCAAAAAATAGGGCGAATGGGGAAAATGGTGATAGGAAATAGCCAGCGCCGCGCTGTGTCTGTTACCTTCCTCGTCTTCGTCTTCCTTGCGCTGGCTATTTTTTATCACCATGAACTAATACCAACTCGCCCAGCTTGCCATCTTGGTGCGAATGGGGAAAAGCCGCCACCACCGCAGCTCACCTTTCGCACGTCCGTACGCGCTGGCCGCCGAACAAGTAGAAACAAGTCGAAGGGCCCCCGCCAGGGGTAGCAACAGCAACATTGCGGGAGCGAAGGGTGCTGTTAGTCCTTCCGTTGGTCCCGTTCGCGTCGAGGGTCCAACGTTTGGTACCTTCATTTTGCACACGGCCCTAATCTTGGCGCATTTGGTGTTTAGGGGACTAAATGTTCTTCGCGAGGCGTAAATGCTGCAGTTCGTCTTATTTTATTCCATTTCGGCTAAGAGTGTAGCGTAAAACAGCCAACCTGCCCGCTATATTCATCCGTGTGTTCGAGATTTCGGCGCGCGTTAAAGATCATCCGGAGCGATCCACTACGGTGCGCCTTATGGCCTGTGTGACGTTGGCGCGCTAAACCTCGTAATCAATCAACTGCACCAACCGACATGGAGCAAAAAAGATGGAAGAGTAGTTTGATCCGGCCGTCTGCGTCACTTGCGCAAACGCTGGCTGGTCAAAACCACTGTCAGCCCTTCCCTATTTACAGCTCTGGCATTGATGTTAGTCTATTGCTTCTGAAATCAACTGGTTCTCCTTTATCACGCGGGATGTCACGGTTCCGTATGTGACAGCACCAAATCGCAGATGGCGCTGTCGTTTCTCGTACGCCAGCCGTGATCAAAGGCGGAAGGGAAATTGTAGTTCAGGGACCCTGTTCTCGACTTCATAAATTGTCAGTAACTGTGGATTCATAAGGGCCCTTACGTGATTGTCTTTCCGTTTGGTCACGTGATTTCGGTTGACAAAGCGGCTGTGCCTGCTTTCGTCATTTTGACATGCCGTGATGTCTAGTACCCGCAGTTTTAAAGTGTGCGTTTCTTATCTCTACTGGGAACACATATTTCTTGGCAAGCTATGACAAACGGGACAAAACGCATCAGGCATAGAAACCTACGCCTGTTTTTTTTACACAACACCAAGATGACTTGAAGTCATGCCCTCTCGGTGCTTGGCTAAAGAGACCTGCCGTAATATAAACAGCTGGCGAGAACGTATACGTCACACATTGAAAATTTCAACCTGCGCTAGAGTGACCTTATTTTCCGTAACAGCTTGCAAATGGCGACTGCCGTCACCGTCAAATAGGACAAAAACTTTTACCGACCTTTGGCGCCGTCAGCGCCTCATGAATTTGTAACAGGCGCAGTTTCGCACGACCCGCGATTTAATTCTGTTTTCTAGTGAAAGAAACTAGTTTAGGCAGCTTCCACGTCAGCAGCAACGGAGCACAAAAATGGCACACATTGTTTTGTTTTTACTATCGGAAATAAATTAGAACCTAGTGGTTTGGCGTAACAGCCACATAAGAGGATACTACAAGCCTCTCCATCGCGAAGAACACAACACTTCCCCTAGTAAGCTGCTCGATTTGAAGAGCGAGTTGAAGAGCAAAGTAATAAAAAAATGACTGTTTTTTTTTTCATTTCTGCGATAACGGTGTTCAAACTTGATGAATGAGGGAATCAGAGGGCGGCTTCACTGCGCTCTATTGTTAAGCGTAGCGGTTCGCTCTCCCTAATGCGTCCTACAACCGATGGTCACGGCCGTATTTTTCTGAGGTCGCCGGATACATTTGAGGCGTTTCTTTTTTTGGAAATGAGCCAGATCCAGGAACCGAAACTGAGTCGGATAAAGCTGCAGTGAGGAGAAAAACTCGGCCACTTTCCCCTAACAAAGGGGGGGGGGGGGGGGGGGCAAGAAAATAGTTGGTATATCGCCCAGAAAACACGAACGCAGATCGTAGTTCGTGTCGAGAATCTGCCAGATCCTGCTGTTTCACGGATCGAAATGAGCCAAATGCATTTGCCTAATGGGAGTTTGCGTTCGGCTTCAGTGTTCAGACTGTTTCTTGGGTGTTTTCAGAAGTTTTTTTGCATTTCGGGGATTGCATATTATGAATTCAGACGACAATTATGAGATCGGCCAAATATCCGTCTCCAGGTATCAACTAAGAGGTACGAAACAACCGAACAAAATTAAACAAAAATGTGAAACAATAATTTTACGAGATAACTCTAGTTATATTTACTTTTTTTACTGCCCGATTAACCATTTCAGTACTTAACCAAATAGCTGCCGCTTGGAAGCCTTAGCAAATCCTCCCATCCGCCTCCCCCTGAGCCTTAGCCACTGAGCCACCGCGGCGGGTGTTTTGGAATTCACGGCAAAGCAATGAAGAGCTCGCTTACTTCGTTAGTGCCTTGAGGCATCCCCAACATAATTATCATAGGATAGCTAATGGTGCCAAGAGGACTCACCTACTTTTTATGTAGAGTTCTACTGTTCTTGAGGCCCGGTTGCATTTTAATGCCTTTTCCACCAAAATTCAATCGCACAATGCAAAAAAAAAACAATTCAAATATAGTTAAACAAAATTCAGCACAAACTTGAGTGTTTCGATTAAACATGAGCCAAATCCAAACTTATCACGACAATATTTCACAAATTCCCTGCATAATTTTGAATTCCTTGTGGCCATAAACTTCCCCTAGCTTATATGTAAAATATATATATATAATAGTTTTGACAGCGCTGCATATACTTCCGGTAACAAACTTCTTGTTACTCAAATTTGCGTTAGGTGGATATGGCTCATTTCGAAAACAACGCCTCGTTTGCAACATAGCAGCAGCACTCGTCGGCGACTGTGGCTACTGTCGGTTTCGGATATGGCGATCCTAGCGGCAGGGCTTTGCGGCGTGGCGTTCATTTCACTTTCGCTCAGCGTTTCTCTCTTTTCTAACTTTCATGCTTCCGCGCCTCCTTACGAATGCGCCACCGCCCACTGCCGCCAATGCTTTTCCCGCTCGATGGGCCCTCCCGGCCCGGCTGTGCAGTTGGCTGCTCCCTGACTTGGCGTCCAGAACTTGCTGTCCGTCCTATCCTACGTGCCTCTGGCAGGGGCGTGCGGCAACTCGCGAGTTCACTAAAGCAATTTCTGGAATTCGTGATTGTTTTGATGCCGTAATGAGTAATTCTGAGTCAACCACTCTTTTCAAGACAGTCAACAGCGAAAGTTTAGGCATTAGTTTTGCGCGGCTAAGGAGATTCCAAAGAGAAAAAGGACACACATCCGATTTCTTGCTTCCCAAAGATGACATGTATGCAAGTTTTTAGGAATGCTCTCGGTCATACAGAGAATTGTGGCTGCATGCGCAAACCCGCACAGACCTAAGCTGTCGAAGAAGCCGTAGTTTACACGATACCTGAAACTTTGTAACAATTCATCACAATTAATTGATCTTAACAATCGTTTGGTAACGAAAGCAAGTTGCTTCTGCCTAATAGATACGCTCAAGCTGTTCGTGTTTTTGTGGTTCCCTTGCCCGTATATGGCGCACGAACAGCAAGTGCTGGGGGACGAAGAGCAAGTGCCGGGCGCCATGTCATGAACGAGACGGGACCACGATGGACCTAAATTACTGCCGGTAACTTGTTCTTCTGATATCATTGATTGTTACGATTCAGTGTGGAATTACGCCGGTCAGACGGCGAACACAGCGCTTAAACTAGGACACGGAAATGAGTACACAGACGCGACCGTTCGTGTCTGCGTACTTCTTCCCCTGCCGTCATTGAAGCGCTTTTTTCGCCGTGTAATGATCAACAAACTATCCCAAATTCCAACGCCTGTTAAAATAGCAAGGTAAGAAACGCCGTGATGCTAAAATCAATACCGTATATACCATACAACTGCTGTAGTATGAACCTTGATAAAAAATGAGGTTATCCATAACTCTTTCATTGGAATGTGAAATGTGTCTTCACAGGAGCAGTTGAATTTTTATTGTGCATCAATAGGAACTTCCAGATCGCTATTTTATTTAGCCAGTATGGCACCATTGGACGCATCAACCTTAGACCCTGTCTTTTACGCGCCGGAGCACTGCGCAAACCCGATTGAAATTCCAGCGCTCGCAAAACTTGCGAACGAAACCGAACGCGTTGTCCACGAATCGTTTGGTGAAGCCACGGTCGGCTACATCGAAAGGAGCATGATTTGCGGGTCGCCAGCACTCTTCTGAGTGCACTTGGGGAGCGACGTCCAGCTCGCGGGTCACTTCGGCAAATGTGCGCCGACTTCGGTCCTGCTCCGGGGCTTGTACGGGCGACGCTTGCGGTGCAACCAGCTAAGCTTGTGAAACGTGAGAGGCAGAGTTTGTAGCTTGGACCATGAATTCATGAACCCGTTCCCCGTCCCGCTGGCGTGTCTCTCGTCGCGCTACGCCAGTCGGAGAGCGACATTCCTCAGTTCGCGTCGTTGCTTTTATGCCTTAATGCTGCAGTTTTTTTACACGGGGCCACGCTGGAGGAATGAATACGCCTCCACCGTGTACGGGCCATCACACCCGCAATATAGGCGTCAAATAAGTACCACAGCTTACGCTGCTATCGGCGCTCATTAGCGTCATGACGCATTACCTTCCTTCACCTCTCGTAGACAGCAGCACCATCTTACTGGAGAATGTCGTAGGGAAGGATATCAGGCGCGTTCGTTGAGTAGGAGTTGTGTAAACAGGAGGTGGAAATGAGGGTCATCGAGAGGTCCGAACAGAAAATTATAAGAAAGACACAATGATCAAACCTAGAAAAGGTTATCTGTGAAGAGTCTAGTGCGCTCGGGTGCTAGTGAGGATGTCAGAAAAGTAGAACAGAACCTTGAGGCGCTTCACGATGAGTGCTACCGGGGAGCCGTCGTGAGACTGATAATGGACCGCTTAACCGGTGGAGAGGCGTCTACGACGCGTGCGTTGCGAATGGGGGAACGCTCGACGTAATCATATAATGAGAAAGTAGGGTGAAAAGGACGGGTGACGGGCGATCAGCAAGAAATTGAAGGGGCGTTTTTTCAGTGCTACAAAAATGTTTTTGCCTTCCGCAGGTCTGCGTTCCAGGATTTTAAAACCGAGTTTATCAGTGTTTTTCCAAGTATTGATGAAGAGTACGAAGAAGATTTAAGTAAACCTTTTGCAGTTGCAGAAGTTGAATGTGCGATCGATATTTTAAACAAGGGAACGTCACCGGGTCCAGACGGTTTAAGTGCGACCTTTTACAAGGTCTGCAAAAACAATTTATCGCCACTATTGGCAGCACTATTTATTGAGGCCTTCAAACTAAAGGCATTTCCATCCTCTTACGGAGAAGCGCAGATAATACTCATTGCTAAAATAGAGAACATGGACAAACTTAAATATGTTACAGCCTATCGTCCTATATACTTGACAAATGTCGATTACAAACTTCTTATGAAGGTGCTAGCACAAAACACTCTACCAGTACTCAAGCAGCTGGTAGCTCCACACCATACGTGTGGAATACAAGTGCACACTGTTTTTTCAAACCCACACAAGGCAAGGTGTGTGCTGGAGTGTTCCGACGCTGCCCGAGCTCGCGTGTCTATTCTCCAGCTTTATTTGTAGGAAGCTTTTGACTGTGTATTCCATAATTATTGTTGCTTATTTTAGATTATGTGAACGTAGTAACAGTCATAAGGGAAGGGTGGCTCTGGGGTGCCGGAACTGCATTCCTAGATTAATTGTCAACAAGACGCTGAGGGCTCCATTATAAGCATGGGCCTATCGGTCCGCCAGGGCTGCCCTCGGAGCCCACCTCTTTTGTGCCTGTATATTGAGACGCTCTGCTAGAGTATAACTGAAAGTAAACACATTCGTGGGTTTCCGCTCTGCCAGGCAAAGGTAAAACTTCTGGCCTGCGAAGACATTGCTGAGTTCTGTACAACCAAGGAAATCGTTACAAACGCGGTAAACTATGTTAAACGCTTTGGGTCAATCATAGACACTGGGGTAAACTGGGCAAATGTTTTTTCTGGCATGGGGACTGGACTTCGACACCGGAATCTTTTGCCAACATGAGCTAGGAAATCTGCCCCGTTAAGCATTTAGGGACGCCACTATACTCGGGGATAACTTTCTGTGGCAATGGAGCGAAAGCTACGGAAGGAGGCGTAGGTGGAAGCTAACTGCTCTGTGTTACTGCGCGAAGTAGTTCCCAATAAACTGGTTTCGGTTTCAGTTTCGGCGTGACCGATACGCATTTGATACAGTTCATTTCTTCGCATAAGCTCCATAGTTGAGTGCGCTGAACCACGATCACCAAGCATGCAGGCATATTGGCGTCTCCTTCCACACGCTTCATTTGTTTGTATACATAGGCCAACGTTTTGACTAACACGGCCGGAGCGTCCGTGAAGTGGAGAACTCAGGCCGACTGCGGACTCTGTATCGTTCAGAAAAGAAGTGAATTTTGTAAGCGCTGCAGTTTTGACTGAAGGCACCGATCTGTAAACTCTTCTAATGGGCAGCAGCACCGGCATGTGCGGCCTACTTACCTAGCGCGGTCGCGGTATACCGAAAGAGGAGCATGCACACATGCTTACGCACACGCTTGCTTACGCCGGGAAACTGGCTAACCGAACGGGTTGCGAAAACAGCGGAGAGTCCCGGTAGCATTAGTCTCACTTGGGCGTACACTTTGCAAACCGCTCGCTTAGTTTGTTAAGACAGCGAAGCTTTACAAACCCTATGCGGAGAATCAAGTGGCGAGCTGCCGAAAGCAGTCGACAAGAACGCCGTGTTTTGTTTTGTTTTTTTTTCGGGAGGGAACCATTGCGACGCCAGCAGCGACAGCCGCAACCAAAAATATCCGAAAATGTAAAAAAATGCTCTCTGTTTAATATACTCTGGCTAGCAATTTAGTAGCATTATCCCTGCAAGTCTAAAACTTCAGAAATAAATATTCTTGAATTGCTGAGGTGACCGCCAGCCAATTATTTTTGTTGAACTACTTCGAGGTGCGCAGTGAAAAGGCGTGGTCCGGCTCCGTAGCCTTGACTGCATTGCCACAGATAGTTGTCCCCGAGTATAGAGGGCTACGATGAGTGCGAACTGTACTGGCGTGCCAGAACGCAGGACATATGTGACCGGGCAGAAAAGTTGAAAGGGGTTTTCCTTTCAATGTTTGCTAAGCCGACCGTTTGTTTTTATTTCTTATTGCCAAAGTTTGGTACGTGATGCAAGTGTTGCATTGCTCGCATTTCAATGTACAGAGTTCATCGAGTATTTGCTGTGTTTATCTAGTCATCTACTTCGTAAAGGTGCTGAAAGTCAACACTGCACCACACAAAACTGCAACAATCAAGGTATGAAATCTCAAGTACGTAAGGGCTAATCCCCAGCATACTCTGGAATGTGGGAAGAAAGTTAAGCTTGGAAAGAAAATATTTCCTATTAAAATAGACGAAAATATCTCTTCTCAAGAATGCCAGACAACCTTAGCCCTTTTTTTGTGCACTGCAAGCACACAAGCAAGCAAAAGTGCAAGCTTGCGTCGAGTATAGCTGTGTTACATCCTAGTGCCGAACCAGTATTGCAATGCTGGCTTGGTTCCATCTTTTCCTTTGTACATGAGAACAAGGTAAACTACTACATTGAAAAGCCTCGAAAACCATACAAATTCGAGTAATTTTATTACAGTACCGCTACTACTCCCCCGCATGACATTCTCCCTCACACTGTACAAATCAACCAAATTTTCATCTCCTATACAGCGCAACAGACCTCGTTTGCTTAGAATTTCCCACTAGTATTTTTTTGGGTAAGCAAGCACTCATTCACAAAATCTGTTCACAACACATTTATTTCCTTCATGTTGGCGTCAATGGTCAACGTTGTTACTTTAAGGCTGACAATTACGAATTCTTTCCAGTTCTTTAGCGTTATCCTTCGGCCAGCAATCTCCCTCGCAATCATCAAGATTGTTCTGGGCGTTTGTCACTATGAAGAGGAATTTCCTGGGTATATGTTCCGGTTATATTGTACGCCAGCGTGTTCTTGCCCGCAGGTAATAATCCTAGTTTTGCATTTGCCAAAACTGAAACCGGCAAAGCGTTCCACTTCTGTTCGCCTCTTTCTGGTCGAGATATGTGAAATCCAAACCAGCCTTTGAATTTTGCCGTGGCGATGAAACTGCATGACTAAAATAAAAGAACATCATCAGCAGACAACTCTTTGCGGGATCATATGAGAGCATATTCTTTCACTGGTAACCAGATCAAACACTGACCGTGAAAGATATTTTAAGACTATATAGCTTGTGTGTTCAACAACTTACCCTTCTGGGTTACAACGCAAACCCAACCCTGGAAAATGACTGGCCTTAAAAATTTTTAACGAAGTTCTGTTTCACTTTACAATGTTTTATAGGTTTTATCTGATTTGTCGTCATGTTGATCGGCTTGCTTACCTCCAGATATGAGAGTTTCATGAGACTCCAAAGATATCCCAAACTCAATTTTCATCTTTTAAAATGGCCGATCCAGACATTGGGCCCCAAGATGACTTGGTAAATGGGGTCTGGGTGGCAAGTCGCAGCCTGGGTATGGCGGAATGGTGATGTCTTGCACTGGGTGAATACCCTGTCATCAGCCCTTCCGCTCAACAATAAAAGTTTGCTCTCTTTCCTTTCTTTTTTTTGTGACTTGCTCCCCTGTGTTTGCCGTAGGAGCTGTGTATATTTGCCAATTTCTAAACGTTTCACTTGTGGTACATGTGAAGTGCGCCATTAATAACCTTGCCTAAGTTTATAGCGTCACCACTTCTTCCCAATAGTTTCTCACTGCCTTTTTAAGGCGATTTCCCCTAACGAAAAACGCACAGGGACACAAAAAAACAAAAAGAACACACGAGAACAACGTTGTAATAAACAACTCTACACGTACAATAACAGGTGGCGAACTAATCAATTCAATAAGGGTCAGCTAGAAGACTACGTAATCATCCATGTTAATTAAGTGTGCACTTTGTATTTTATACCACATCGTATTTTTTTCACCAGCAAAATTAACTTTATATTTCCGCTCGGGGCGCAAAACTAGGCCCAGTGATTCTACTTAAGTACCACAGTGATTCGAACATTATCAAATAGAGAGGAATCTGGCGCTACGATCGTCCACAGCGATAGGCCTGATGGGTAGTTCTGGATTTGGCTTTCGGAAGTCATGCATTGAATCGTGCAGCGAGTTTCATTTTCGTTTTGCACTTGCATGAACGCATTTGCATATTTAAAAGAAGCGTTCAAGAACATGTTCGTCCTTCAACTGGATGCCCCACGTGCACTGACGCCGCCCTAAGTGGAAAGGTTTTGTAACTACAGTTGCGAATCGGGTGGGCTATAAATTCACTGCCGGCGCAGCCAGCACGAAAACACAGCTGACAGCGCTGTATGCGGCGAAGTTGCCTGAGAATTAAGAGTTGCCGCGCTGCTCATTTGGAAGAGCTATGTATTTTCGAAGACGACGATGGTTTCTAACTGCTTAGAACAGTCACGCTTTTCGTGTGAACGCCGGCTCCTACGGCGTAGACCAGCAGTACCGGTGGTTGATAGGAGCGTAGCTTAACGAATGTCACTAACTTAGGCTATAATAATTTCTCCAAAGGTAATCTATTCCTTGTTTTACAAGAAGTGCCGAGACTTTTAAAATAGTGGTTTTCTATTAAAAATTAGAAGTGCCGAGGCTTTTACAAATAGTGGCTAAAGAAGTCCGTGTCCTGCTGTAGTTGGCGGCAAACAGCAAACCTACTCCACAAACCTAGTCCCCTCATGTCTGCTTTTTTATTTAAACCCACCTTTTCAGTTTGTACAAAATCAATTTTGGTCACTAACTTTTTTTTTCTCCGTGTAATTTTCAAACGGCCCACTGGTCAATAGGTGTTATTTGCCAAAAATACTATTTTTGCTGCCATAAGCTCGTTTCGCGTTCGTTAAGTTCGTTTCGCGTTCGTTCGCTGCCATAAGCTCGTTACGCGTTCGCGTTGACACTAACGCCAGTTTCCCCTCTGCTTATTAATATATGGACCTCTATATAGACCTCTATGTGAAATACATGTAAATAAGTTGTGTAAATAAATAGGCAATGTAAATAAGCTGTGGGCACGAATTTTTAAGGATTGAGACTTTCCCCTCGACGCGCTGTCCTCGGCAAAAGTATTACTAGACAACCACCTAATCAGAAATTACGCCGATATACATGCCATCTCCGTTGCTGAAAACATAAAACTACTTAAAATTCTCCCTGTTTAAATACGCCTGAATTCCGTTATACGGAGTGGGGCTTACACCAATACTGGCTGGTCACAAGACCTAGTTCATAGCTATAAATACCAGCTTACTGAGTGTCGGATAGTGATTAATAGAAGTTTCGAGAGAGCGTTTCATTTCGGTATGCATACCCGTCCAGTCTGTTTACGCCCATTCACCTTAGTGAGTGCCCGAGAGCATCACAAACATAAACTGCTGCTGGTTTGAAAACCGAACAGACGGGCCGAATTCATTGTTGACATTCATTCTACCTGGTGCAGCAACCGAATGTAACAAATACAAACAGTTTTCTACTTATTTATAGAAAAGGCCCGTGAGTCAAGTCCTATGTTTCGGTGTGACAGGAGCAAATGAGCCTTGTCATTATTCGTCCAAATTTCAGTGTTGGACCCATCGAGAGCTGTCGTTTAGTCAAGCAGTGGCTTGAAGTGGCGCCAGTCTGCCTGGCCAAAATTGTTGGCGCTGAAAAACAAACAAAAACGAAAAGATGCGAGCACAATCAAGCAGTAAAAAAGTATGTGATAAGTACCACCAGGAGACGCCATGTTTTCGCGTTGAAGGACCGTAAGGAGACAAAGGTACCCCAAAAAATTTCTTTCAAGGCTTTATGAGTTAGTTGGTGAACCATGGTAGCGGTATCAATTTTAAATTCAATAGGGAAGAACTTTTTAGTTTTAAGACTGTTATTGTAGAAAAAGGGCCAGTAGTAGAAAAGGTAGCAAGAGCTTCTCGAAATGGTGCCCTCCTGTCTCCCTCTCTTAGGCTGACGCTTTCGCACAATTATTAAGGTCTGTCTCTGTACACACAACCCACAGCATGCCTGCGCGTTCCTAGAATAGTCGATGCATTGCTGCAACAGACAGGATGCAATCCGCGTGCAGGCGATCACCTGAGTTTATTTTATACTACTCTTTGTTCTCTGAGGCCTGCTTTATGCACTTTGGTATATTGCAAAGTTGCCAGAGGTAACAGAAAGTTCTTGATGTGGGCGACACGTTTTTGGAATGAACTTCTCCCCTGAATAAACTTGGAGAAAAGCACAAAAACTCAAGATGCAATCAACGAAGTTACAATGCGAAATCGACCATCGATTATTGAATCGTGTGGCGTCTGTAATATATATGCATTTATAGCGGAGCCACTTATTTCCAGAAGCATCCAATTAAACATATGGTAAATATGGTAAATTAGAAAACATGTCTTGATATGGTAAATCAAACAAGAACACACTAAGTGAGCTGCGAGAAAGTTCTACTGGTTCGGTACCAAATGAGGTAGCTAGGCCCAGCCTGATGCTAGACGCCCCACTGACTTTGCGGTAGCGCATGACAGTTGATAGCCATGCGCGTCACACGCTCCGAACAAAGCAACCAAGGTACCCTTGAAAACTTTCTTGAGCATTTTTAAATTACAGATTGTTTTTATCGTTTCGTCAACAGCGACGTCCAGTTCTTAGAACAGACGGTCACAAAGCACCTCCGCCAAAATACTCCTCCACGGAAAGTTTCAATTTGCGCTATTTGGTTCGCTCTCATTTGCGAAATCATTTTTTGGCCGAAGCCAATGGGATGGTTTTCGGCGGGCCACAACTCCACCCATACGTATGTACGAGCGTACGTATGTAAATACATGCATACATACATACATGCCTGTATGCATACATGCCTGTATACATACATACATGCATACATACATACATACATACATACATACATACATACATACATACATACATACATACATACATACATACATACATACATACATACATAACCGCACATACATTCTTAACAAAGCATAAATAACCCTCGCGCAACATTTTAACCACCTAGGCCATATTGTTAATGATGTTATGTTGTATATGCTTCAGCCAAACTTTAAGTATACCACGTGCAAAAACACAGAGAAACCTATTTGATTCAACAACGTGTGAGTACGAGCGAGTTCGTAAATTATTATAAATTTGTTGAGCGCAGTAAAGAAAACACAGAACGAGGGATACAAGGACGAGCGCTACTTTCAACTGAATTTTAATAGCGACGGGACACATAAATATAAACGAATCACAACACGCTCAAATGACTATGAAGTTTATCACATCAATGCACATCCCCCCACGCACTCGTCAGGCACGCACGTGTGATAAATGCTTATCCAAGAAGGCCAGCTCTTTCGAACTCAAAGATATGGACGCCGAACTGACGCAGTCACCTCTTCGAATGGTTTGGGCGAATCCGGAGCTGCTACACTTGTGGGGGACACGACTTAGGAAATGATTTCTTGCGTGTAGACGATGCCTCAAGTGCACTGGAAGGGTATCCTGTTGCCGAATAACTTAAAAACGCAAACAACGTGCCTCTGCCACGGTTCCAACACTCGCAGATCTCTTCGGAAGTCAAGACAGCTGCGTAAGTTGTTGTTTATGGTCGCCTCGGGGCTTTTCTTGCTTATTTCAGATATTTTATGCAGAATAGGGAGGCTCTAGTGCAGCACTCCATCCACACAGCTCTTGTGCAGCATAACCATTGAATGACTATCACTGCCCCATTGCGGACCTGCGAGACATTTAAAGACCTGAGCAGCCGAAGAAATGTGGCTCCGTATCCGTTTGAATTCGGGTGACCAGGTCAAGTTGCTGTCTATTAAAACTCCTAAATTTTTTTTAACTCGTGCATACAAAAGTATGTTCCCACCCAGTATCAATGAATAGCGATCCATACTTTTCCGTGTTAACACCATGGCCACGCTCTTATCTGGAGAAAGCTCAAGGCCGCGGGCTGCACGGTAGTTAGAAATGTTGTACAGGGCTCTCTGTAATTGCTGCTGTGTGCATCATCGTGAACGAGAAGCACACCACACACAGATATCATCTGCGTACAGCGTGATTTTTACTCCACGTGGGAGGATTCTTTTGAGTGAAATGAGGGTCAGGTTGAACAGCAACGGACTTAGTACGGCACCTTTTGGTACACCCTTTTCTACGGCCACGGAGCGATAATATATAGCAGAGGAAGCGCCCATTGCGGCCGCCGCGATCGAGCGACCAGATAATGTCACAATGATAACTACGGCGGCCTACGGAGCTCCGCAGCTGCGGCGGCGAACAATTTGATAGCGGCACCTGGTTGAGTGTATTAAAAGCAATACTGTTGTTTGCATCATTCGCCACAAGGCCTGAATCGTTTTGCGCTCGAGCGCGCACCCGCGCACGCGGGCGTCATCGTCCCGCAACGTCGGTGATGGTTGCATTTTTCAGTGCACTGTCGCATAACCATTAAAGGGACAGACAACCGATTTTTGTCGAGTATATATTCTCTATTCCAAATGAAAGGGCATCACTTAAAGCACCTTGACGAGAAACGGTTTTGCTGATAACGCCCTAGAACTTTTTAAATCGAATTTTTTGATCTACGAGCCGTATGTGTCCCTCCCAAAACTAATGATGGCAACCATGACATAGAGTAGCTCGGCAACATACTTTTGTCTGTATGCGAAATAAAAAACAATATTTAAAAACTTGTTCCCAACTAAAAAAGTTTGAATCGCAGGCTTTCCTGTTCCTTTAGTGTTTTCTTAATGCAACAGTCTATTTTGCACGAATGCGCCATCTGTTGGGATAGACGATAGGTAGAATCTGGTTTCACGTTGTGGTGGCGGGAAGTTCGATTCTCTCCGGGCGCGACGGTTTTTTTAAAGCTGCCGTTGGCGTATTTGGAAACTGAAATCAAATATTTTGGCAGAACAAACGCCTCTGACTCAGGCAGAATTGTCAAAGCTCCTTCACTGGGTCTGTTTACTGAACGCTGCCGTTGATTCTGGGCATGGAGGCTCAGTTAGCCACACTGAGAGCAACCCCAACGTTGAGCAACCCAGCGGCGGCGGGCGGCGTGTCTAAAAAAATTTCAAAATAATGCTAAAAAATACATATACAATTTAAGTTTGTACAAATACTTGTGTTAAAAGGTTTCCAATACGTAAATAAACATTTAGGCAGTTACAGTAGCTGCTAGGTTTGCAGGTCACGTGACAGGGACACATATTGTAGAGCCAAGTTTCGACACTACGAACCGCCACCCTTCCGTTTTCAGGAAGTTTGCTGCCAAATTAAAATTATTTCCGCCAGTTTGTTTAGAAATTGCTTGTGGTTACCGGGCTATATAAAACGCTGGCTTTCATATGAGGTAGAGAACATATACGCGACAAAAATCGGTTGTTTGACCCTTTAAATTGGGCGGTGCACTCAACTCGCTTCGAGCGCATCGCATGCGAGATAAGGCCGTGCGTTTACAGGTTTTACTTTTTTTGCATTTACATATTTGTATTTTGGGCTCGCTGTTAGCGCAAGATTGTTTACGCATTAAAATAAAATGCCCCTTTTATTCGCTCGTACTTGCCGGTTTAAATTTGACAGATAATTAATCCCGAAGGCGGGCTCTTCAGCCAACGGAGGAGCAGAAGAGCGCACACACTCTTGCTTTGGCCACGGAATGTTTCAGCGGCCCGTCCGGGTTGGACTGGGCGCGCGCGAACAGAACGCGCGCCGGCCATGGCTATGACCGCGCACTTCCTTCGTTTGCCGCCAGATGCCGGAAACCTGACGTTCGCCAAGTGCTTGTGACGTTATCCGGCTGCCCCAGGAAGCTCAGTTTCCCCACCTATTTTATTCTTGTTCCGTGTCCACGGCGTAATGCGAAGTTGAGCCGTCCGGAGTGCTTAGGAAAAGGTTTCGGCCATCACGGTAGTTTGCTATCCATGCGTAGAACTTTCCCTCCAAGCCACGATCTTCAAGAGCGGCAAGAATTGCGGTGTGCAGGACCGAATCAAACGCGCCTTTATGTCCAGGAAGATTGCGGTTGTTGTGCATCCACACATAAGTTATTCTTCGAGTGAGGACACCAGAGAAATGATATCGTCTATAGCTGATCTTTTCTGACGAAAGCCATTCATTTCCTGGGGATAAGCCTTCCTGCTCTCGAGAAGCCATGACATCCTGGTATGTATCATTTTTTTTCATTAGCTTTCCGATACAGCTGAGGAAGGTGATAGGTCGGAAGGATGCATAACTGCTGGCGCTTTCCCAGGTTTTAAAAGAGGCACAATTTTTGCAAGCTTCCACTCGGCGGGTACTTTACCTTTTTGCCATGTTGAATTGTAGAATTCCAGTACACGTAGTTTAGAGGGCCGAGAGAGATTGGCTATGCCTTCGTAGCTGACGCAGCCAAGGCCTTGTTTGGAGTGCTTGTTCGCATCAAAGATATCCCAAGAAAGGTCTTCTATAGAGAAGAGAAGATCAAGGGTTGGCGGAGGACTTTGGTAATGGAGGAGGAGGCAGGTACAAATCGTTGGGGAGGCATTGGTGATCTTTCAAAGATGTGCGCTCGTTCAAGGAGCGGGCAATGAAAGGGTACAGCTGCTGGGTGTACTTTCGCATTCCATTCACAATTCGCCACATGCGCGTCAGAGGCTGCCTGACGTTTAGCGTAGCGCAGAAGCTCCTCCAGCGTTGCCGGCGTAGCTTGTTCAGGTGCCTTCTGACATGCCTTTGTGCTCGCCGAGAAGCTCGCAGGTCCTCTATGGTTTTGGTACGCAACGCCTTCCCCTCCACCCACCTTCGTATGGCGCAAAACCTCTGGTACTCAGGACCATTTTTTAGTATGTCATGGCGATTGGTTACGCAGTGCGTGGTGTCCCTCAAAGAAGATGCAATCGAGTCCACAAGGTTGTCATCCACAGTCACAGCTGTCACACGTCTACTCAAAGCACTCGTAAATGTATCCCAGTTCGTACATTTTACTTTCATAGAGCGAGATGACTCCGAGACGTCGAGGGCCGCTATCAAAATAGGGTAATAGTCACTGGCCCTCGTTTCCACGTCAGTGGTTCATGCAAATTGTCGAGAAAATGGAGCGGAGACGAATGATAAATCAAGGCAGATGGGGACGCTGAGAGACTTGAGTTAAGTGATGCTGCAATCATTGAGTGGTTCAATACCGTAACTAAATAGCAAGTCAGCAAACTTCTGCCCTCTTGCACTCATGTGCGTGCTACCACACATCACATTGTGTGCATTGAAATCTCCACAAATAATTTAACGAGCGGACGTAAAATCTATAAGATTTTCCAGCCGCGACACGTCGAAGGCAGCACTTGGCTCGAGGTAGGCGAATAATAAAGTAATACACCTGCTACACTAGGGTCCAAATGTCATTTGAACCAAATGTCATTTGACTCAAATGCCAAGTTGTGCTGCTACACTAGGTTTTCAAATGCCATTTAGCTCAAATGACATTCGAGCCAAATGAGCACCGAGAGAGACATTTAAGATTTCAAATGCCATTTCCAGCACTCTCGAACGCAGCGTCTTCGATCGGCAATAAAAAATAATACTTCCGTACATAACACAAACAAAATATTGTTGTTTGTGAAACTTTGTTCACTATTTATTTACTTAAAATACGAAATCAACATATTTAATTTTCATACTCTCCAAACCAGTGGGTCAGTTGCAAAAAAAAAACAACGCAAGGCAGCCATATTTACAGTCAAAACTGGTGTCTCTTCTAATTTGATATCATTTTACTGACTCGGACTGCTCCTAGGTTTGATTGTTGTATTAGTGTACGAAAACGGAACGGGGCAACAACAGTGCCACTACAGCACAGCAAACACTTGTGAAAGCGTTCAAATGCCATCGAAATTGTAGTGTAGCACGCCGGATTCTGAATTGCATTCGAAGCAACCCATTTGAGTCAAATGACATTTGGTTCAAATGACATTTGGACCCTAGAGTAGCAGGGGTATTAAGCGTTTACGGCCGATTACAATAGTCTCACATGTATACTCATTTGTGGTGTGCAGCGTGCCGTCAACTTCAACAAAGGGCATGTCATCACGAAAAGCGACAAATAGCCTGCTTGGCTCATTAAATCGCCGCGAGTGAAATAGTTGATAACCGTTCGTAAGACAGTCATCCCACACACGAGACTCTGAGATTACAATGAAAAGACAGCGGTACTGGTAATAAGGTAACGAAAGTCCTGAAGCTTTGACCGCAAGCCACGAGCATCCCACGGAAAAATTGTAGACTTCCAGTAATTGTTTGAAGTGACAGCCCAGGGCCTGCAGCTTGCGTTGTTATGGCGTGCCTCCAGATGAACAGCGCTGCACTGAGAAAGAGGCGTTCACCTACCGCTCCATTGCCAAGACAGCTTCGAATTCGGGGAGGCTTCCGAAAGGCGGAAGTGAACGGACGATAGCTTAGCAGTGAACAACATTGATATTACAACCTTCCCGAGGTCAGGGTCATGTAGGTACTGGCATGTTCAGAGTGAGTCGTGGAATTGTATATTTTCTGATGGCAGTGACTTGGGGTTCTCCTGAACAGACATTTCGTATGATTTGTTAGGTGTGGAATTGATTCGCGACGACTGTTCTGCAAGAAGAAAGTTGCTTGACTTCTTAGGTGCCGTCTTAGTTTGCGATGACTGATCAGTTTCAAGTGCGTTCGTTGACGTAAACACCATTTCCAGGTTTGGGGGTGAGTCATGTTGTCCTGGGCGTTTACTTTGCACTTGCTGTATGGTTTGAGCGAGGGTAGCAGCTTTTTTCTTCGGACACGATCCGTGTGACGCCGAATGCGATCCATAACAATTTGCACACCGTGGATGGGACCTTGATGGGCAGTCCTTGTGAGAATGCAGCCCAGCACACACTTGGCACCGCACAGGACCGGTGCAGTACTTGGCAACGTGTCAGTGTCACTGGCACTTAGCGCACTGTGTAGCTACACCCATATATTCCTCTATGGGGTAGCTACAAAACCCAAGGTATTAATAAACCAGATTTAGGAGAAATCCCCAAGGTGGAGTAAGTTTCTGTGAAGGAAAGTTTGACATCCACCTAAATGCAGCCATGCGGCTACAAAGGAAAGTTATACAGCTTTCTCGGAAAATTCGCAGTTGAAGAAAATTTTGTCCTGGTCCAGGATTCGAACCCGGGACCACTGCTTAACCGGAGCAGTCGCTCGACCAACTGAGCTAACCAGGAAGCTAGTGGTTAGTAGCGCGAAAGCGAATTGATCAACAACTCGAAGTGAAGTACAGGTGTTAATCGACCAGATTTAGGGGAAATCCCCAAGGTGGAGTAAGTTTCTGTGAAGGAAAGTTTGACATCCTCCTAAATGCAGCCATACGGCTACAAAGGAAAGCTATACAGCTTTCTCGGAAAATTTCTCAGTCGAAGGCAAATTCGTCCTGGTCCAGGATTCGAACCCAGGACCACTGCTTGACCAGAGGTAGGGCGACTGTCCGGTTAAGCAGTGATCCCGGGTTCTAATCCTGGACCAGGACGAATTTTTCTTCAACTGAGAATTTTCCGAGAAAGCTCTGTAGCTTTCCTTTGTAGCCGTATGGCTGCATTTAGGTGGATGTCAAACTTTCCTTCACAAAACCCAAGGTATACCCGCTTAGGCAAGGGGGAGTCACTCGCAAACTCCAGAATCACTCTGCTACGTCGCGTCTCTATGACTGTACCGTTGTCATCGGGTACGTAGGACACCTGTCGCCTGGCAGATATAACGCCTTGGTCCGGCAGATACTAGAGCAGGTCATTGTAGGTGTACTCTTGGGGCACACCGTGAATCTTGCCAAAGGTCGCTGAGTAAGAGCGCGGAACCGAAACTCTTACGGCCATTCCAGCCACTTCCGTGTTGGTACCGTGTTGGTACCGTCACGACGAGGCTTCCATCCTTGTTTAGGCGATGTGTAAGTACTTTTTCTTGAGCCTACGTGACGACTGCTGCGGTTAGAAGGTTAGGATTCACCCTCCAAAAGGGGCGTCCTGGTTGCGTCGGCTGGAACGTCACTGGTATTCCTGCCGGTCGCGCTTTCTTGTACTTGACCACTGTAAATGCAGCCTCATCCATTGCCTCGACTTTTTCGGCCACCGTAGCAGCGTCCTCTTGCCCCTCACCGACAGCCCGCTTCTTCTGGGAACGTTGGTCTTCTCGAGGTCCAGAATCCGCGTCACTGGTTAGTGCTGGCGGGACGTGTTGGTGACTATCCACTGACGTCATTTTCACGCCGAGGCCTTCCCTAATGGCGGCATGGAGCAAGGGCGGTGACAGGCACTCACCAGACAGCGTGGCCCGTTCACGGCTGAAGGAGCCGTTTGACGTGCGGCACTAGCCTTGAAGGTGCCTTCAGGCGATTAAAAGGCGACAGCACGTAGCAATATGGGCCACTGTGCGGAAACATTCGAGTGAAAAACAAAAACTCACCGGTAAGATAAGTCTGGTTTAAAAAGAAAGGAGAACACTTGTTTTTTCTAAGGGATCCGGACAGTTTATCGAACGCCGTTTAATCGAACGCCATTTTATCGAAGCCGTTTTATCGAACGCCGTTTTATCGAAGCCGTTATATCGAAAGTGTTTTTTTTTCCTTTTCTTGTAACAAAATTTGCAGTAAGCTTTTTTAGTTTCCTCCTCGCTGTGTAATTTGCCAATCTTGTCTCCGAAGCGAGCCTATTTAGCAGAATTTGTAATGTTTGTACTAGTTGGCTTTTATTTCCAGCGAGCTTTCTTTTTGTTTTTGTGATGCGCGAAATTTATTTCCACAACATTTTTGTTCTGTTAATTGCGCAGGTGGTACTGCCCTAACGAATATCTGTGTCTATAGACCAAACTCTGACCCGAAGCATATCGCACCATTGTGGCGTATAGACTAGAATACTTTAATATCGTACTTTCTTGTATACACCGCTTTCGTGTCGACACACAATCTAATTATTTCGCCGCGTATGTTCTCTTTCAGTAAGGCACTACTTCGCGCTTGTGAGTCCAATGTCAAAAACCTAACTGGAACGCCAGCAAAAGTCTTCACCAATTTCTGCCTTCTTAATTCTTAATGGGCCCTGAGTTCAGTTGCTAAGAGGTTACCAAGCCTTCTCCTACTGTTATCGATGCCTTGATTAGAACTAACGAGAAAAAAGTTAGTTACAAAATTGGTCACAACACCAGGTTGGTTCTTTTTCGTCTCTCCCCTCCTCATTGCACCCAAGCATGGCTGGGGTTTTTAGCCCATTCTTTTTTACCTTTTTATCACAAGGCAAAAAAAAGCATTAGGATCAGAACAGAAAACACCAAAAAGAGAGAAATCGTGAAGCTCTACTCAACAGATCACCGTCAGCCGATTACCTAGAAATAAAAAAGTAAAATTGAAATAAATTGACAACGAGCAAAGAAAATCTAATATAGCCCGTTCGATTAGCTGAACGAAGCATACAAAAACCAACAAAATGCCCTGATTGCTCCGGCGTGTTTATTCAAGGCCTACAAGGAAACGTAAGGTTGGTGAATCGAAGGAGGGTCATAAGAGCGCCGACGCATAAGTGGAAAATTATACGAAACCCTCTATTTTTTTATTTGAGCATGATCAACAGATGCTATGACGACCTGTCCTACTTGACGAGTTCGTCTATGAAGCGTTGGCCGTGACGGGTTCACTTGTGATGAGTTCTCTTAGACTGTACCACCTCTGTGGGGCCTCACTTAATTTCACTGGAGGCATTTAATATTTTATATTCTTTTTAATTTGCCTCACAATATCCATGTCGGAACCCCCCATCTTCCCACTGTTCCATTTATATAGCAGTAATCTTTCCGAAGTTCTTCGCACGATATTTCTCCAGACACAAACAATGTGACCACATGGTCCGAGTAGGAGTCGTGTGCAAACCACGTGAAAAATTCGGGAAGGACAATACTGGATCACATAATGATGAACCATGGCCCAGGGCATATGGCAACACCAACCTAAATACACCGATACTGTATATGTAAGGAATATTGCGCAAGGGGTTACTATAATCGTTACTACTATAGTTTCAAATTCTGTAATATAAACAAGGGGGACATACATGCTTGAGTGCAATCAAGGAAGACACAAATTAAAAAAACATTCGAATAAAAAAAGGTGATAAAAACACGGGAAAGACACGTCAACACACATAGGCAGGTTTCTGTATGCAATGCACCGCAGAGACAATGTAGAATGAAGCTAACTGCAGGTCAGGTTAACGCGATGGCCAGTTAAACAAAATAAACCCCGAAAATTACAATCACAGCCGCAAAACCACACTTTCGATAAAACGGACGTAGGTGGTTCGATAAAACGGCATTCGATAAAACGGCGTTCGATAAAACGGGCATTTTTTTCATAAAACGGCGTTCGATAAAAGGCGTTCGATAAACTGTCTGGGAACCTTTTCTAATGCTTTTTTTCTGTTTTTTCAACCGCTCACATATCTAGTCGGGAAGATGCGTATTTGTACCAGCTCAGCGTCGCCAAAGTCAATGCTGCCACCTCGGGGCTCATCATGACATCCCCTCTCTCCACACGTGCTAAGTCTCTCCTTCTACTCCTACCGCTCAGTCTGCGCAAGTTACAGTCTCAAAATTTTTCTCGGCTACCCCATCTATTTGTAGTGCTATAATACGGTGCGCCAAAATTACAAAACAACCTAAAAGGACATGTACAAACATACATATCACAACAGAAACCCCACACTAACCTGTATGCGACTCCACGCCCCGTGTTCCTTTCCGTGACCGCTCTGACTCCTTCTTTCTTTGTGCTTCACTGGCGCCTTCTCTCTGTATGTTATTCCGGTTTTTTGGTTGAGGTCCAGTTCCACAGGGCGCATTGTTGAGCTTCCAATCATGGGAACGTTAACTTTGACTAAAAGCTCGAAGGGGGTCCACACGGGGTTACTCATCTTCCAGGTAAATCTCTCCGCCCAATTTGGTGTTTTTACCCTTTGTTTTATTTTTGCAACGTACACTCGATCGCATGTCAACGCCAGTACAGTCGCTTGTATTGGATATCTGAAAGGAAGTTTAAGTGACATTACCGTTTGAAACAATTATAACAGACGAATGACTGTGAAGGTTGCCTGCATGCCAATACGACACAAACGTACCGGGAATATCTTTATATATATATATATATATATATATATATATATATAAATATAATGCAGAACAGAATTTATTCCGTAAGAACACACAAAGGATGGAGCATTAATTGCCAGTGCTATTCGGCTACTTCACGGTGCTTCATAGTGCAAAATGAGGTGATTGTCATGTTTTGCATGATACAGAAACACAAGAAATCAAAGTCGGAAAAAAAATCCGCCGTGATCGGACGTTCGATTAGGTCGGATTTCGGATTTTTTCTCGACATGGATTTCTTTGCTCCTGTATCATGTAAAAATGACAACCACCTCGCTCTGCTCTATAAAGCAATAAAGCACCTTCAAGTAGCCAAATAGCAATGGCAATGAAGACTGCTTCCTTCATATATATAATAAATATATATATATATATATATATATATATATATATATATATATATATATATATATATATATATATATATATATATATATATATATATATCGATAGTCTGGAATCAAAAACTCACACAGACACACGCGAAGGTCATTAAAAATAAAAATAAAAGTTTACTGACATTTCAGGGAGAGGACTCCCTTTCTTCAGAGTAGAAAATAAGTTCGTTTCAGAGCTATAAATATACAGAAAATGTAGCAAGGGCGAGGGCAAGATAAGAGGAGGGAGAGGTTGTACAAATGGATCATGGTTGGTGGGTAGCAAAAGAATGAAGAGAGAGCGGGAAAATAAATTATAGAAAGGATCATAAGAAGACACAGTCACGCGGTACGAACATGGGAAAAAAAGAGAAAGAAGAACCAAACACAGAGAAAAAAATAAATAATTAAAAAATAAAAAATAAATAACAAGGTAATTTTCCTCCCCCATGGCAACGGGGGTGAAAGACACGTGTTTGACATGGGCAAAAAGATTAGTCACGCGGAACGAAGACGTTCCAAAGAAGATATGCAAATGCACACAAAGGGCGCACATCTGCCCATACACACCCGTTCTAGGAATCCGGGTAAGGTCATTGAAACAAGAGACACGTGGCTTCTGTTGGTGGGAGGCAAGAGTCGCGCCCGAAAGCAGTAGGGCAGGCAGTTTCAACAGGAATGAGTGTACATTGGTATACAAAGAGCGGGGAAAAAAATTAACAAGGTATTTTCCCCTCCCTCGTAGCAACGGGGTTGAAAGAGGGGTCAAAACAAGATAGTATGCCCATGCACGTCTTTGACATGGGCAAAATGATTAGTCACGCGCAACAAGGCAAAGATATGCAAATGCACACAAAGGGTGAACATCTGCCCATACAAACCTGTTCTAAGAATCCGGGTAATGTCATTGAAACATGAGACACGTGGCTTCTGTTGGGGAGAGGCAAGGGTCACGCCAAAAAGTAGTAGGACAGGTAGTTTCGACTCGAAATGAGTGTACGTTGGTAGTAAAGAGAAAAAAAAAGAAAAAAAAGACAAGGTCAAACAAGTCATGAAAAGAAAGAAAACACGCAGGTGCACGCGTATGACGCGGCAGCAGGTGGTATTCATCTGGCCGGCGCATGGTGCCAGTTCAGGGAATGCCGAGGCGGTCAGCAACGAATATTAGAAAATAACAATACAAAAAAGAAAGAGGACACGAAAGCAATCACACACGCTCGCGTTCACAAATTAATTACAAGGTGAGAATATCAAAGCTAAAAATGTTACTGCAGCCTTCTACCCAGAACAGAATGTCCAGACTTGTACATCGAATTTGGTTCAGTGAAGCCATTGTGCTAAAAAACGTCGTGCTAGCACGAAACTATACCCAACTACGGGAACTCGCCAACTAATGGGAGAATATTATTGAGGGAAAGAAATGAACAGGCATAACACTAGCCTGAGAAATGCAGCCGAAATTTTAATCGGAGGAAAGACACGTTAATTTCCCATAACTTTCATTTTAGCCAAATGACGCTGATTTAAACTTATAGATAAGGTAGGACTCACAAACCTCGCGATCGTGATGCGTTTTAAAACTAGATTCAAGTATTGTGGCCTTCAGTTGTTCAAAAGAATGACCAGGAGTGTTAACATGCTTTGATAGAGGCAAAGAAGGGCCGGTTTTTGCATGAGAGCGGTGATTGGTAAACCTCAAACAAAACGGTTTTTCAGTCTGGCCGATGTATTGTTTGCCGCAGAGGGTGCATTCCAGCAGGTATACGACGTTGGCGGAATCACAGTTAATGTTCCCTTATACATTAACATAATAGTTTGAAGCTGTGCTGGCGGCGCGCTGTGTGGTGGTCATTTGTGGGCATACCTTACACCGTGGTTTGTTACAGGGCATGCAACCAGTAGTCTGTGGTCGGATGATGCTGGATTTAGTGAGAACGTCGCCCAAATTTTTGCTGCGTCTACAAACAACACGTGGTGGCTCGGGGAATATTCTCTTTAGGCGTTCACTTTGAGCAAGGATACTTTGATGTTTCCTTAGTATGGATGCAACTTTCGGAGAAGAGGCCGAATGGGTCAAAACGAGGTTTGTTTGTTGATTGGATTTTGGAGCTTTTTTTCTGAGAATGTCGGTGCGGTTCAACTGGTTAGCTCGTGTAATCGTGTCATCGATCACCTGTTCGGGGTATTTTTGATTGAAGAGCGCGGTTTTAAGGTCTCTGCAGTTAGGATCGAAATCCGCCTGGCTTGTGCAGATTCGCCTAAAACGGTGAGAATGGCTATAAGGTATTGCAGTCTTGCAGTGCCTGACATGGCTGCTGTGGAAGTGTAAATACTGGCGCGTGACCGTAGGTTTCCTGTAGAGATTAGTCTGAAGTCTGCCCTGAGAAACTGTGATAAGTAACATCCAGGAAATTTATGTTGTGCGTAGAGTAGGAATGAGAGAGGGAGATGGTACGATGCGAAGGCTAAAAGCCTCAATAAACGCAAGAAGTTCCGTTTCACCGTGCTGCCAAATCATGAATATATCATCTATATACCTTTTGTAGTAAAATGGCTTCAAATTTTGAGTTTCGAGGAAGTTTGACTCTAGACATCCCATAAAGATGTTCGCGTAGTTGGGCCCGATTTTGGTTCCCATTGACGTTCCGCTGACTTGCACGTAATTGACACCATCAAACTCAAAATTTTAAAGTTCGAGTATAAGGTAAAGGAACGTTTCAAGGGTGAGAGAATCGACAGGTTAGTCACCCGCCGAACCCTCATACGCACATGATACAGCGGTGATCCCATCGGCATGCGGAATGTTAGTGTATAGCGACACGACATCTAGGGTAACAAGTAAACAGTTGTTAGGAATTTCCATCTTCATGATATCCGAGAGAAAATCATTTGTATCCTTAATGAAGGATGGAAAGCTGGGGGGAATGTCGCGAATGAGAGAGTCGACATAGCGCGAGAGGTTCTCGGTGACAGTACACAAGCCAGAGACAATGGGGCGACCTGGGTTGTTATTTTGATGAATCTTAGGAAGAAGGTAGAATCTACCGGCTACTGGGCTTAAGGGGATAAGAGAACGAGCAGTTGTTTCAGTTATTTCCTGATTTTAAACAAGCTCAGTGAGTTTTTCTTTGACAATTAGCTTATATTCATTAGTGGGATCGCTAGGGAGTACTTTGTAGAACGCAGATTCTGATAGTTGTCCTACTGCTTTTGGGCGCGGCCCTTGCCTCCCACCAACAGAAGCCACGTGTCTCTTGTTTCAATGACCTTACCCGGATTCCTAGAACGGGTGTGTATGGGCAGATGTTCGCCCTTTGTGTGCATTTGCATATCTTGTTTGGAACGCCTTCGTTCCGCGTGACTAATCTTTTTGCCCATGTCAAACACGTGCATGGGCATATCTTCTTTTGACCCCTTTTTCACCCCCGTTGGCACGGGGGAGGAAAATTACCTGGTTATTTATTTTTTGTTTGTTAATTATTTATTTTTTTTTATCTGTGTTTGGTTCTTCTCTCTCTTTCTTTCCTATGTTCGTACCGCGTGACTGTGTGTTCTTATAATCCTTTTTATAATTTATTTTCCCGCTCTCTCTTCATTCCTTTGCTACCCACCAACCATGATCCATTTGTACAAACTCTCCGTCCTCTTACCTTGCCCTCGCCCTTCCTACATTTTCTGTATATATATAGCTCTGAAACGAACTTATTTTGTACTCTGAAGAAAGGGAGTCCTCTCCCTGAAACGTCAGTAAACTTTTATTTTTATATTTAATGTATGTCTTTCCAGTGTGTCTCGGTCTCTACTAACCTTTTATATATATATATATATATATATATATATATATATATATATATATATATATATATATATATATATATATATATATATTGCCGCGAACCATACATTGGGTTTGTTTATTTGTGTTTTACTTTTACCGCCCGGCTGCGCCGGTCTGTGTTATCTCTGCGCCAAGGGAAGCGCGTGTTCCATTCTTTCTTTCTGTGCCGCATGTGTTATCTGTCGTGATAGGGAGAGCATTCCGATCTAACGTGAAAAGCCCAGAATAATCTTCTTGGATCTACTATGTTCTCGATGTGAATCGACGTTTCGAGAACCACGCGCGCCGAAAGATAAAAAGCCTGCAGTACGGACGCCGGGGCATTCGATTCTGCGACGCTCGCCGACGCACGTACGTCACTTTGTTGACCACTGCTTCGCCGCCTCTGTATTCTTGTCAGTTGTTAGGGGAGCACAAGTTCGCTCCAATAAACTCGTTTCTTTTCCAAACAACTGCTTCGTCCTTGGCTACGTGACATCTGGTGGAGGTGCGGGGTACGCACCCTTCATGCCCACTACAACCTCTGGAAGCCGCCAAGCCTGCCCAACAAGAGCCAGCCTCCGCGTGCAAGATTTACCACCCGAGTTCGGTCTACTACCGGAGAAGACGAAGAAGAAAAACGTCGCAACCAGCACCATGCTCAACCAAGCCAATCCTCCTGTCGTTCTGCAGCAGCCACGGGAACCGCCATCATTCCGAGGAGCCCCCGCAGAAGACCCAGAAGAATGGTTGGAGAAACTGGAGCGCGTCCGGAAATTCAACAGGTGGGACGACGCAGAAACGTTCCGGCACGTTTTCTTTTACTTGGAAGATTCGGCTCGCACTTGGTTCGAGAACCACGAGAGCTCCTTGACAAACTGGGCTCAGTTCAAAAGCGAGTTCACTAAAACCTTCACTACCGTCTTGCGGAAAGAAAGAGCCGCCCTTTTGTTGGAAACGCGCACGCAACACCCCAACGAAGGTGTCGTGATCTTCGTTGAGGAGATGAAGCAGCTATTTCGCCGCGCGGACCCCGAAATGACGGAAGAAAAGAAGTTGCGCTTCTTAATGCGCGGAGTGAAGGAGGAACTGTTTGCTGGACTTGTCCGAAATCCGCCCAAAACCGTCGCCGAATTCGTGACCGAAGCCAGCACCATTGAGAAAGCCCTCGAAATGCGTGCTAAGCAGTATGACCGCAACTTTGTTGGCGCGGCCAATGCGAACGACTTTGGCAGCACGCGTATCCCGGCCGACAGCCTACGCGAGACTATCCGCGCTATAGTGAGAGAGGAGCTGCGGAAACTTCTCCCAACGCCGCCGCAGCCCCAAGTCGCTTCCCTCACCGACGTGATTAGAGAAGAAGTGCAACAAGCGTTGGGAACTTCTACGCCATCCGAGGTACCCCGAGAGCCACAAGCTATGACCTACTCTGCGGCTGTTCGTCGACCCCGCCCTGCCCCAACACGCCGTCAAGAGGCCCCGCCGTACCGCCGCCCACTGTCACCCGCCCGACCCCCGGTAGCCCAAAACCAGACGCCGAGGAAGACGGACGTATGGCGAACTCCCGATAACCGTCCTCTGTGCTACCACTGCGGAGAGGCCGACCACATTTACCGTCGCTGCCCATACAAGAGACTCGGACTGCGTGGTTTCTCCGTCGACGCACCTCGCCCTCTCCCTGGCCAACGACCACGTGAGATCGACGAGTATCTATCTGAAACCAGCCGTGGCCCAGCGCGTTTCAACCGTTCACCGTCGCCCTACCCCTAACAATCGCCGAACCGCCGTAGCAACGCTGACTTCGCCCGTGGAAGGTCCCCCAGCCCACGCGGGGGAAACTAAAGGCGGCAACTTCTGGAGGTGAAGTTGCTCTACGGCGAAAAACTAGAAACCCTCCAACGACGCAAGGACGCGCTGAAGACAGTGATTCACGACATGCCCTCATCCCGACGACCCGACCTAACCCTGACGAGACTCCCCAACATGACGACAGCTACACGGCGCGACGCGTACCCGACCTGACCGAGACGTCCGTTGAGAAGACGACGACAACGACGATGCACAGTGCCCGACCATCAACACGTACAAGCAGAGATACGACGCCCCGACGAACCCGGAACTCGAGGACGACTGCATCTGACGTCAAGGTGTCCATCGACGGCTTTGACGTAGTCGCCCTCGTAGACACGGGAGCTGACTATTCGGTAATGAGCGGACCATTTGCGTCTAAGCTGAAGAAAGTTATGACCAGATGGGACGGTCCGCACATACGCACAGCAGGAGGCCACCTCGTGACGCCAAGTGGAACGAGCACATCGCGCGTCACCATAGACGGCACAACGTACCCTGCGGCGTTCGTCGTTCTGCCTAACTGCTCCCGCGACGTGATTCTCGGAATGGACTTTTTGACGGACAACGGCGCAATAATTGATCTGCAGACCAAGTCGATAACATTTTCCTCCAATCACTCCACGACGCCGCAGCCGAACCCCGATCACCGTGCTGCTGTCAGGATCGCCGACGATCACATCACCCTGCCACCCCGCGCAAGCTTGATGATCGCCGTCTACTGTGAGGATGCTGCTTCTGACATCGACGCTATCGTAGAGAGTGATCGAAGGTTGCTTCTCGACCGCGGTGTCTCCGTCGCAAGAGGCATTGCGCAGTTTAAGCAACGCCAATCTCACGTTTTGGTCACTAATTTCACCGAAGAGTACCAGCATTTAAACAAGGGAGCTGCAATTGCGTTCCTCGAAAAAACGCAAGAAGCAAGTGACGTGATCGCGGTCGCCGACTTTGAACGCACACCCGATGACACCTTCAAGCTTCCGCAGCCCTTCGACGTAAATCCGGCGCTACCGCAAGAACAACGGAACAAATTATTGGCTTTGCTGCGTCGCTATAGCGAATGTTTTTCGTCGAGCGCAAAACTACGTCAGACCCCTCTAGCGAAGCACCGAATAATAATCGAAGATGGAGCCCGACCTACCCGACAGTCACCGTACCGCGTCTCTTCACACGAACGGGAAGCCATCTGGACTCAAGTCGACGACATGCTGAGCGACGACATTATACAGCCATCGAAAAGCCCCTGGGCTGCGCCCGTCGTACTCGTAAAGAAAAAAGACGGCACATTAAGGTTTTGCGTTGACTACCGGCGACTGAACAAAATCACGAAAAAGGACGTGTACCCCCTCCCCCGAATCGACGACGCCCTCGACCACCTCTGCCACGCGAAGTACTTCTCATCGATGGACCTGAAGACCGGCTACTGGCAAATTGAAGTGGACGAGAGAGACCGAGAGAAGACTGCATTTATAACCCCAGACGGCCTATACGAGTTCAAGGTGATGCCGTTTGGGCTGTGCACAGCACCAGCGACGTTTCAAAGAGTCATGGACACTGTGCTAGCTGGCCTTAAGTGGCACACCTGCCTCGTATACCTCGATGACGTAGTGGTATTCGCCCGGACTTTCGACGAACACCTGGCAAGGTTGGAGTCTCTACTCGAGGCCATTCGTACGTCGGGGTTGACGCTGAAGCCTGAAAAGTGCCGTTTCGCATACGGGGAACTCAAGTTCTTGGGCCACGTGGTCAACGCCGCGGGAGTCCTACCTGACCCGGCAAAAACTTCAGCCATTGCGAACTTCCCAAGGCCGAAAGACAAGAAGGGCGTGCGGAAATTTCTCGGGCTGTGCGCATACTACCGGCGCTTCGTCGCAAACTTCGCACGCATTGCAGAGCCACTCACGCGCTTGACGAAAGATAGCACCCCTTTCAGCTGGGAAAACAACCAAGAAAAAGCATTCGGCGAGCTGCAAAAACGCCTGCAAAGCCCGCCCGTGCTCGCTCATTTCGACGGAAATGCCGAAACGGAAATGCATACGGACGCCAGTGATATAGGCTTGGGTGCCGTCCTTGTCCAAAAGCAAAGCAGCTGCGAAAGGGCAATCGCCTATGCTAGCCGTAGTCTGTCGAAGCAGGAGAAAAACTATTCTGCCTCTGAGAAAGAGTGCCTGGCTATTATATGGGCGATTTCAAAATTTCGCCCATACGTGTATGAAAGGCCATTCGAGGTTGTAACAGACCACCATGCACTGTGTTGGCTCGCCATTTTGAAGGACCCCTCTGGCCGTCTTGGGCGGTGGAGCTTGCGCCTGCAGGAGTTCGACGTTACAGTCGTTTATAAATCCGGCAGGAAACACTCCGACGCCGACTGCCTGTCCCGCGCCCCCGTCGACCCATCACCACAAGACTCTGATGAAGACAGCGCGTTCTTCGGGATCGTGACGGAGAGCGACCTAGCCGCCCAGCAGCGTGCCGACCCCGACTTACGCGTCATAATCGAGTACATCGAGGGATGCAACGTTGCCGTTCCTAGGACCTTCAAACGCGGCTTACCAGCATTCAGCCTGAGAAACTCCGTCCTTGTGAAGAAGAATTTCAGCCCCGGAACAAGAGCGAATTACCTTCTCGTCATCCCCGCGGACCTTCGTGACGAAATTTTGGAAGCGTGCCACGACGACTCGTCTTCCGGACATCTGGGCACAACCCGCACTATTGGAAAAATCAAGGCGAGGTACTACTGGCCCGGCCTTACCTCTGACGTCACCCACTACGTCCGGAGCTGCCATGACTGCCAGCGACGAAAAACGCCGCCGACAAGACCCGCCGGACTTCTGCAACCGATCGCCGTCCCATCGAGACCATTTCAACAGGTTGGAATGGACCTTTTAGGCCCGTTCCCTACGTCACGATCACAGAACAAGTGGATTGTCGTAGCGACAGACTACATGACGCGCTACGCAGAGACCGCCGCTCTTCCGAGGGGGACTGCACAAGAAGTGGCGAAGTTCTTTATAAGCCAAGTTGTGCTGCGACATGGAGCCCCGGAAGTCCTAATCACAGACCGCGGAACGGCATTTACTGCGGAGCTGATGCAAGGAGTATTACGCTACAGCAACACGGATCACCGAAGAACGACGGCGTACCACCCCCAAACGAACGGACTAACAGAACGTCTGAACAAGACAATCGCAGATATGCTGTCAATGTACGTTGACGTTGAACATAAGACTTGGGACGAAGTGCTCCCGTATGTCACGTTTGCGTACAACACGGCTATCCAGGAGACGACGCAGCTGACGCCGTTCGAGCTTGTCTACGGTAGAAGGCCGACCACGATGCTCGACGCCATGCTTCCGCACGTAGAAGACGACGACCTCAACGCCGACGTCCACGGATATCTTCAACGTGCGGAGGAGGCCCGCCAGCTCGCTCGAGTTCGTATAACGGACCAGCAGCTGGTGGATGCGGGCCGCTACAACCTCCGACGCCGAGACGCCGAGTACCAACCAGGGGATCGTGTGTGGGTTTGGACTCCCATTCGACGACGCGGACTCAGTGAAAAGCTCCTGCGACGGTACTTCGGACCGTACCAGATTCTAAGACGTGTTGGGCAATTAACCTACGAAGTGATCCCCGATGGTGATTCCGGAACATCACGACGACGCAAGCGGCCCGAAGTCGTCCACGTGGTTCGCTTAAAACCTTTCTACGGACGATAACGAATTTTATTTTTATTTTCGGACTGTCGCTTATGTTAGCATCGGGTCGATGCACTCTTAGAGGGGGGGTAATGCCGCGAACCATACATTGGGTTTGTTTATTTGTGTTTTACTTTTACCGCCCGGCTGCGCCGGTCTGTGTTATCTCTGCGCCAAGGGAAGCGCGTGTTCCATTCTTTCTTTCTGTGCCGCATGTGTTATCTGTCGTGATAGGGAGAGCATTCCGATCTAACGTGAAAAGCCCAGAATAATCTTCTTGGATCTACTATGTTCTCGATGTGAATCGACGTTTCGAGAACCACGCGCGCCGAAAGATAAAAAGCCTGCAGTGCGGACGCCGGGGCATTCGATTCTGCGACGCTCGCCGACGCACGTACGTCACTTTGTTGACCACTGCTTCGCCGCCTCTGTATTCTTGTCAGTTGTTAGGGGAGCACAAGTTCGCTCCAATAAACTCGTTTCTTTTCCAAACAACTGCTTCGTCCTTGGCTACGTGACAATATTGTCACGTAGCCAAGGACGAACACGCGCTTCCCTTGGCACGGAGATAACACAGACCGGCGCAGCCGGGCGGTAAAAGCAAAACACAAATAAACAAACCCAATGCATGGTTCGCGTCAATATATATATATATATATATATATATATATATATATATATATATATATATATATATATACAATAGAATCAATACCAGAAAAAGTGGAGCGGAGAACAGCCCTGCCAATAGCGCGGTGGTCATCGCACCAGACGCGTATTCTAATCCCACACGGCGGGACTTTTTTCTCCACTTACTTTCTTTCATAACCCTGCATCTGTTTCAAGGATAATAAAATCCTACTGGATTCTTCTCTTTTCTATCCTTGGCATTCTTGACTGACAACCCTTATTTTTGTGCTAGTGAACAAACCTCTCATTTCTCATTTTGATTCCCTGCATGGAGGGAGGCTATCGCCATCATCACTGCGCCTACATGGAATTCGCCTCGGCTCCAGGAATGTTTGAATTTTTCTGGTGAAATCTTTTTGGTGACCGACTGCAACCATCGGAATGCATACGTAAAGTCATCAGGAGTGCGCCGGAACCAAACTTCGGGCAGTAAGTCGACTTTTACGAGTTTTACGGCGACTTGAAATTTCGAAGCGGACGTTAGGCCTAGCAACGACCACGCCAGCCCCACCTGTGTAGATGGCCGGCAGACCGCTCGACGGGGCCGCTGGACATGCGACCCACCTGTCTCTAGGCCCATCCGAAGACGAAGCAATGGAAATGCGTGACGTTCACGACGACCCTCCGCCAGAGGAAAAAGATGATAATGCCAACATCCCGTTGATAGAAATTACAAGCCGGTCGCAACGCCGCACGATGCAACAGCTCCCTACCACGACACCGCTAAAACCGGCCCTCCGCCAAGGCCACGTGGCGCGCAAGCCGAAAACCCTACTGCTTCCCGCTGACGACTACTAGCTGGCAATCCGTCCACGATACGGCCTCCAGCTGAGTAAGGTGAGCCCTATGGACCTGACGAAAGCTATCGCACGCGAAGCCAATCTCCAATGTGGCATTGCGGAAATAAAGATCCGCATCGATGAAGAACAGAACGTTCTCATAGTAAGCACTCCATCACCGGCGACAGCTCCAGCGCTTAACTCTATCAAGAAACTCATGATTGGCAATAACACCTTCGAAGTTTCGTCCTGCAGCGTTTCTCCGGACAACTCATGTAAAGGCGTTATCTACAACATCGGATTGAATTACACCCTCAAGGAAGTCCAAGACGCCATTGTGGCCCCGAACCACGAACTTCTCACCTGCAGAAGGGTGGGAAACACCGGCACCTTCCTGCTCGCATTCAAAGGCAAGAAGGTACCGTTCAGCATCTATGTCGCTGGAGTAATAACCAGATGCTACCTGTACAAGCGCACGGTAGCATACTGCGACACTTGCGACCAAGTGGGCCACAGAGCCGACGTGTGTCCCAACCCACCAAAAACGCCCAAGTTCAAGACAGGCGGATCACCGTTCACAAGCAACCAACATGACTGCCACCCAAAGTGCCTTCTCTGCAGCGGCGCCCACACCACAGCGTCCAAGGCGGGCCCACAGCGGTTCCTGCCCCCGGTGAATCGGCGGAAGCAAGTGGGGAATAGCCAGGCCCCCCGTTCGGGCAACTCCAGGTCCCCGTCTCCAAGACCGAGGAGAAACCAGGACCGCTCCCGTTCCAGGTCCCAAACGCGGAGAGGCGGCTCCAGAGGACCGGGCAGAGGTTCGAGTGGCTGCAGGCTGCGCTCGGAGTCCAAGTCGCTGGCCTCCTCCCGAGGCCGTTCCCCAAGCGCCACGAGAGGAAACCGAGAAGGCTCCCGAAACCCCCAGACATCGCTGCATCGGGTGATCTGGGCAAAGATTGTCGATCCCAAAGCTCATAACTCCCTCACACCAACAGAGAAACGTTTGCTAGAAGAAAATGCAATGCTTAGGGATGAGATAGCAGCCATGCGCGCAGACTTGGCGGCAATGAAGGAAGAGTTAAACAACTACCGAAAAGCGTCCAGCTCTATAAACACACAAATTCCCTCCCCAGAACAGCGCAATCGCGCCGTGACCATACCGCCACAACCAGCCGCAGAACCACCACAGCTGAATGACCTATTCAAACCAGACAATAACTCGAACATTATCTTCCCACAGTGCGCAATGGAAGAGCAGGCACAGGTAAACGTGGCGCGTGCTATCAACACCCTGCAAGCAGCCCAATGTGCGCAAAGCCTTCAGGTTATGGAAACACTTAAACAAATAGCTTCCCACCTAACGAGGCTAGAGGGACGGGTGCAGGTTCTCTAGGAAGCCGACTTCAATACCCGAACCATGAAGACCGCCCAAACAGATAACGCCAACCCCACATGTCTCTCCTCACCCATGAAGCAAGATGGACCTTCATCCACCCAGTAATAAATTGTCTCACGGACAAGGAATAACTATATGGCAGTGGAACTGCAGAGGTTTCAAGAACAAAGATGGATCACTCTTCCAATACATCTCCTCTTCCACGACGATACAAGCAATTATAGCTCTGCAAGAAACTAATACACCAGTTCGCCTTCCAGGATACATAACTTACGAAACAGGCACAGACAAAAGCCTGCACACTCTGGTCAGCAAACGATACGTGGCGATTCAACACCCACTTAAGCAGTCCGAGGAAATTGGCATTCTACTTCAAATAATACAACAAGTCCACAAGAAGGCCCGCTCGCTGTACGTTTTGAATGTGTATTGCAGGCCTAAAAGCTCCTCACTGATTCTTCAGCAAGTAATTGAACAAGCGACACTCAAAGCAGCCAACAACCCGTTTGTCATTACGGGGGATTTCAACACTGCTCACCCTCTGTGGGGCTACGCATACACCAACCCAAGGGGCACTAGATTACACTTACACTCCCTGATAGAATCTCAAGACCTCACGATTGTCACAGACCACAGTAGGCCTACACGCATTGGCACAAGCGTCACCAGAGACACAGCTCCCGATCTGACTTTTACGAAAAACATTCCTCAAGTTCAATGGATCCACACGGGCGAATATCAAGGCAGCGATCACGCCATTCTATCTACCACTGTAATAGGATCGGACTACAAAGCATTAATAGGTCGGGCGCGCCTCACGGAGAGGAACGGAGCAGCCACTCACCAGCCGAAGAAACCCAGGTTCAAATCTCTTTACACGACTGGCCCAAACAACTTCATCAGGATTTCCTCGCACACACCAAAATAATAAAGACCACCACAGCCACACTGTGCATCGACTCTCATTTACTGCACATCTGGGAAGCGAGGACTAGTTTGCAGCGGAGATGGAAGAGGTAGAGACACAATTGAAGACTACGAAAACGGATCGTACAGCTAACACAAGAAGCTGCGAAGTACACCAACTCTCTCTGCAGGGAAAACTGGCTTTCTCTGTGCTATGGCCTGCGCGGCACCCTCACCACTGCAAAAATATGGAAGCTCCTCCGCTTCTTGATCAACACCTCAGCTAGCACAACATGGCTAAAATCATACACCATTTTCCTGGAGACATGGAAGACCTGCTCCCAGCTCTCAAGAACAGGTATTTCCAGACACACCCAACGAAACCTCTACCACCATATTCAGGAGCACCAAACCCGGCGCTTGACGAAGACATCCAACGGCACGAAGTGACCGCAGCCATACAGACTTTGAGAAGACGCACAGCTCCAGGAATGGATCACATATCTAATAGGATGCTTGTTAACCTTGACGAGCCGTCGCTCTTGGAGCTCACCAATTACTTGAATTATATCTGGAAGGAACAATACCTGAGGACTGGAAGACCGCGGAAGTTCGGCTGATCCTGAAACCAGGAAACCCACCCAGTATAGAGAGCCTCCGGCCCACATCTCTTACTTCGTTCATAGGAAAACTCCTGGAGCATATCATCCTCAAAAGACTAATCCTTTCTGGAAGACACGGGAAAACTGCCCCCAGAAATGGTGGGTTTCCGACCCCATTTATCAACGCAGGATATACTGCTCCAGCTCAAAGAAGAAGCAATGAGACCCACAACTCCTAACTCCCCAACTGCTCTATTGGTACTGGATTTAAAGGGCGCTTTAGACAATGTAAAACACATGGCCATCCTGGCGAAGCTGTACACCCTGGACTGCGGAGTCAAGACCTACCAGTATGTCAAGTCTTTCCTCACAGATCGGAAAGCCATACTCAAAGTAGGGTACCACACCACGGACCCCTTTCCAATAGGAGGACGTGGAACTCCTCAGGGGCCTGTACTATTTCCCCTCCTCTTTAACATTGCTCTCGTAGGACTCCCTGCACTACTTAATTCTGTTCAGGGTATAAATCATGGTCTCTACGCGGACGACATTACCATCTGGTCCACCACGGGTTTAGTGCGAGCAATGCAGGAGCGCCTACAGGAAGCAGCGGAGGTAGTAAATGGCTACGCAAGGTCATGCGGGCTGAGCTTCGCCCCTCAAAAATGCGAACTATTGCTTCTGTCTCCAACCAAACAGAAAGCTTCAGGGACACCCACCATCGCCATACACATAGATGGGCACATTATCACCCCTGCTCAAAGCATCAAGATACTGGGCGTCACCTTTCAGGCGGACAAGAAAAATATCATAACAATCAACAAGATCAAGACCATGACGGAGCACGTCACACACATTTTCATGCGCATAGCAATTAAGGCAAGGGACATGGGCGAATTCCACACACTACGACCTGTACAGGCGTTCGCCATCTCGCGGATCACTTACGCAATACCCTATGCTCTGCTCTCAACAACGGAATTGAAGAAACTGGACACCATTAAACGAAAAGCCTTTAAGCAGGCTCTCAGCCTACCAGTCACCAACTCGACAGACAAACTGCTTCGTCTCGGACTCAACAATACAGCTGATGATCTCATAGAGGCACATCTATCTCACCAGATGACAAGATTAGGCACTACAGAAACCGGCAGATCTATCTTTTCGAGACTTGGGCTATCGATTCCGCTTCAACACCAAACACCCCAAATCACAGACATCCCGCATGATATCAGGCGCCACATTACAGTGCCTGTGCTGCCGCGAAACATGCACCCAATGCATCCGCAGAGAAGCAAGAGCCCGTGCTATCTCAAAGCGGTATGGAAGCCATAATGCCATGGCGTACACGGACGCTACCCTCTATCCCGGAAGGAGAGCCTCAGTAGCAACAGTTATTATAGGCCAAGAGCACTTCACCAGCGTATCACTGGACCGAGCCAACCCTCTACTCGCCGAGGAAGCGGCCATTGCCTTGACGCTTACCCAAACTAGAGTTGAGACTGTATTACTGACTCTCAACAGCCTTGTCGAAACTTTGCCTGCGGGAGAATACACAAAACTGCACTTAAAATACTGAAACAGAAGCCACAAAGAAGACCTGCCAAGATTATCTGGCCGCCTGCGCACATTGGACTCTCAGGGAACGAGATTGCCCATCTCACAGCTCGAGAATTGAACGGCCGAGCACCTGAAGAAGAAGATCTGCGTCCGCTTCCTCTAGTCTCGTTTCATGAGATTACCACGCACCATCGGCTACAAAGACAAACGTACGCCCCACCGCACAAACAACTACCCAGGGGCCACGATAAAATACTTCGTGCCCTGCAAACTAATACTTGCCCCCACCCTAGAAGAAACAACTACATAGCCCCCCCCCCCCCCCCTGTATCCCCGTTAGCGCCGCTTCTGCGGGGAGTTTGGAACACTTTTTCATATGGTCGGCGGCTGTACACAAAGCCCACTTGACCCGCCCAATCCCTTTCACACTTATGAGCTTTGGGACAGCGCCTTGCCAGCTCTTCCCTCGACGTCCAGCGCAAGTTGGTGGAGAGGGCAGAAGACGCGGCCCGTGCCAGTGGACTCCTTAAATGAGGAGGCCACGCTAAAGACTCTTTACTAAGAAACAATAAACATGTTTAGTCTCTCTCTCTCTCTCTGAGTGCATGGATATTCAGGGCCTCTGTTCTGGCAGTCTTGGTGGCATAGGTAGCTAAGAGGGTTCAACGCTTGTCGACCACTCTCGACGTTGTATGCGCTCGAGTCACGGCCCGGGGGTTAAAAGAAGGTCCTCTTCACCCCGAGTAGTCCGAGTGGCGCTGGCTACCACCCCCCAAACGCAGGAAGAAGTACCCTAACATAGATACCCGAGAGATTTGAGGGGAGAGCAGCGCTGCTGGTAGCGTAGTGGTCATCGCACCAGACACGGTCGTGTATTCGGATCCCACCCGGCGGGCATTTTTTCTCCATTTTATTTCTCTCTAAAAAGTTTGCCTCTGTTTCTACGATATTAAATGACCTACCGCCTTCTCCTGTTTGAATTCCTTCGCATTCTTTACGGCCAACTCTTCTTTCTGTCTTAATTCAACGAGCCCCTCATTTCTCATTTTGATTCGCTACGTTCATAGCAAGGGTATCTGTTCTGGCAGCCTTAACGCGATAGGTAGCTTACGAAGTTTGAACGCTGGTCGACTACTCTCGACATGTCGTATACGCTCGCGTCACGGGCCGGTGGTTCAAAACAAGCTCCCTTTTACCCCGAACAGTCCGAGTGGCGCTAGATGCCACCCCCCAAGCGCGAGAAACACACACCTAGCTCGCTATTCTACTCTAGAGGCGTGTTTTTTTTTTTTTTTTGGACTGAAGGGCGTGTTTTTTTTTGTTTTTTTGCACGCAGACAGCACAGCAGCAGTTATGCCGAAGCACCTCCATGGTAGTTCTCAATGATACACAGCCCGGCACCTGCGCACTTGCACCCGCGTCCAAGTCTGTTGCTACCTACACAACAGCAGCCCGTTTTTACTGGCGGCTGTTCCAAATGCCTGCGGCGGGTTTCGGATACCGCGCACAGGAAGCGCTGCTCTTCATTCAGTAATCCCCAAAGCATTCCCCAATAAAGTGCACCTGATACAGTAAAACCCCGCTTATATGTTCTTCACTATTACGTGTTGCTCGCTATTACACCCTGGTTGTGTGGTCCCTCAAAAAATTCCATAGACAACCTTGTATTACAATCCATCTTAATACTTCGTCACACCACGCGATTCCGACTTTCTTCTTTTAGATTATAGAGCAGAAAAAAAATAAAAATATAGCCAAATGATGACGGTGCGCGGAAAAAAATCTAAAAAATACCGAAATGAGTAGTCCCGTAATAAGTAGTATTGCCGCGTCACGAAATTCCGGAAACGACCAAGCAAGAAACCACACCTCCAAGCATCATCGTCATTTTCACTGTCACAGTGATCGCTACGCTTTTTTCCACGGAAATGCGAACTCGTTATCTCGCAGGTACACATTGTTACACGTGTATTCTGCTAGGTAGTTCACTATGTTTTATATTTGGCCTGCCTTCGCCCCGGCCAATAATGCCACCAAGAAAACAGAAAGTTGCTTCTCTTAAAACGAAACTTGAAACCCAACCGGTAAAAAATATGTATTGTGAAAGCGCTTGGACTCCAAATCTCGACAGTGAACTCAACTGCAGAACGTAACTTAGCTGGACGTTGTACGACGATTGATAAAGCTACTTTTGCGATGAGGATAGCCAAAAGGAAATCTAATACCGTGCCACACGTACACAAAAAATGATATTAATGCTTAATGCCTTACGTTTTAATGCCATTAATTCGCTGCTACACGCAAAAATATAATTCCATTCGCTCTAATGTCATTTTAGGTTTAAGGAGTTCCGCACAACTCATTTACCTTCGCGAACGCCTTAAATCTGCCTTCTCGAACGCGATGAGCACCAAATGAAGCCAACGAAACTCTCAGCACGAGAGTGTTGATGCGGAAATGTAGCTGAACTTCGGCATAAGACAAGTTTTTGTGCACAGTTGGTGGCGAAGTTTTGAAGAAGACGAAGTTCACTAGAATAAAGGCAAAAGTACTAACATCGCGTTACTCTTCGTGTTAAATTTTTCGGATTTGGCTACTGCTGTTCGGCGACGGCATGCTGAAACCAGTTTTAGAAACGGCTCACACCATTTTTAAGAAAAAACTATTTCTCATAATTTTTTTTCGCAGAAAACAGCTTTACCCTTGTAAGGCGTTTTTCTCTACGTTAAAGACTTCTAAAATATGAGCGAATTTATCTTTTTGGTCATGATCACCATCATGCCTAACACTTTTAACCCCTTTGCATTTTCGCGTGTAGCACGGCCCGCCCAATTAATGACATTTGCTATCTTAAGGCCTGAAACACTTAATGGCATTTTTCGTGTACGTGTGGCGCCACACGTACACGAAAAATGACATTAAGTGCTTAATACCTTAACTTTTAATGCCATTAATTCGCTGCTACACGCAAAAATATAATGCCATTCGCTCTAATGTCATTTTGGTTTAAGGAGTTCTGCACAACTCATTTACCTTCACGAACACCTTAAATCTGCCTATCCTCGAACGCGATGAGCACCAAATGAAACCAACGAAACTCTCAGCACCAGAGTGTTGACGCAGAAACGCAGCTGAACTCCAAAATAAGGCGATTTTTTGTGCACCCTTGGTGCCGAAGTTTTGAAGAAGACGAAGTTTACTAAAACAGCGGCAAAAGGCAAAACATCGTGTGTCACTCCTCGAGCTAAATGTTTCGGATTTGGCTACCACCGGCAGGCGATAGCAGCTGATGAAGCCACTTTTAGAAATGGCTCACACCATTTTTAAGAAAACACTGTTTCTCATAACGTTTTCTTTCACAAAAACATTTGTAACCCTTGTAAGATGTTTTTCTCTACGTTAAAGACTTCTGAAATATGAGTGAATTTCTCTTTTTCGTCATGATCAGCATCATGCCTAACACATTTAATGCCTTTGCGGTTTCGCGTGTAGCACGGTCCGACCAGTTATTGTCATTTGGCATCTTTAAGGCCTTCAGCACTTAATGTCATTTTTTGTGTACGTGTGGCAGGGGTTAAAACGCAATGTCATTTTACTGTCCCGGAAGAAGCATCATATTTGCATCAGAGACGTTTTAGGACTTGAAAATACCAGTTGAAATAATTTTGTGTTTTAGCCGTGGATTATGTGCCTTTATAATGTTCAACTGCACGGCTTCGCGGCACTAACAGCATTTTTACGTTATAGGTTTCCCGCCCACCACGTTGTTTTTGCAGTCCTGTGAAAAACGTAGACGTGGGGTTCTACTGTATGTACAAAACGAACGGACAATCTTCTAACCGGCTTTCGTCATTGCCAGTGACGCACACGTGAGTAGGGTCACCCAACACCCTCCCCAGACACTGGAATTCTTGGAGGTTCGTCCCTGCTAAGGTCGCTGTTCCATGGGGCGGGTGAGTGGATCTTTCGAAAACTATGACGCCGATCCCTTCGGCGTATGCCGCCATGCAGGGCGCAGTATTGGCCATATCCTGTTTAAATGCTCGTGTATCACTTCCTGAATGTGTATCCAGGTCCATCGAGTGTTTCTGGAGTTACATTTTGGCCCAGGTCTTGAGATTGCGACTGCGTAGAGCTTCGCTTGCATGACACGCGTCAAAGTAGTTGCGATCAAGGCGTCAGTTCCTCATCAACGTATCATGGAATCCATTCTCTTACGTTATCAGGTCTCGCGTTGCACACCGAAGCTCTGATCGCCTTACCCACTTTCGGCGTTCCACTTAGCGGTACAATCTCAACTACTAAAAAACGCATTATTGGGGCTCCTACCTCCATCACCCCCTTCGGATGCCTTCTTCCCATAAGTGATTCTGTGGGTGCTGAAGTGTTCTTCTAAGCTGTTTGCTGCCAGCTCCAGAAGCCGAATACCTCAGCTCAGACAGAGCTTCCCGGGCTGTGAATTCGCCATCGCTATTCTAGCTCTGCTCTTGCCTCTCCACTGCGTCCCTTCCGGGATCGAACAGATCAGCACTTTTCAGCCTCTCCCGTAACGCCATCACGCAATGAAGTCTCCCCGCTTCGCCTTTTGCCGCCAGCAAGTCGGGAAGTCTGACGTACATTTGGTGCGCTGGTCTGGCTGCTCACCCATACTTCACAATATGCTTGAATGAAGAATGCACTTGCACATTTGCTGTAGTATGGTCACACGCGCGGGGATTCCCGGGGACACCAGATTTTTTGCGAGCAAAGCTACATTGTGCGTCTCCCACTACTTGTATTTCTTTGGAAACGCAGGTCATTTTCGGCTGCTTCGGCTGCACACCATTGTGTCTGCTTAATGTATTCCTCTGACGCAACCAATCGTCGCCTGCCCCTGCTCCATTTCCCGGACCTTAGCCTGTTTGCTTCGAGTAGCTCCTAGTGCTGTGCTGTTTCCTCCAGTTAAGGACTGCGCTTATAACTGGTGGTGTCTTTCTCCAGCCGCAGCAATCACCTGCTGACTGCGCAGTAACGTACTTTGGTGCTTCTCCTCCACCTAGTCCCTATCGCTGCCCCCATGCGCTGGTGACCTACGAGGACTATGAAGTTATGCTTCATTTCGTGCTTCGGGGTCGCATCATCCGCTTGCATCTCCCGTCGTTCTTGAACCGTGACCGGAGTAGACCAAGTTTTCTCTCGCCGCCCCGTGGTCGAAGCTTTTTATTGTTCGTTTCAATGTCAACGAGCCTGCCATTCAGTTGCTCGCAAGCCCCACATCTTGTCATCTGTGCCAGCGTTTCCATACATTCCGCGACTTGCTCTTTTAACGGCGCCACTCTATGGCATCCTCTCACTGCCACGGAGCATTTTCGATTCCGTCTTCCTCCAAGTCCGCGTACGGAGTTTCTTCGAAGTGAGCCTACCGCCCACAGGCGTCGCAGTTAAAATTTGGCTCCTCGTAACTGCTCAGTTTGCCGAGTTATCTGCCCGTCTTTGGCTCTTCTTCCGAAAGCAGGGAGGGAGAGGAGAGGATGAAGAATATGTTTACGGGAGAAACAGGTTGTCTAGAAGAGGCGTCTCCTTTCAGTCCTTCTTTCTCTCGGCGGAGTACTCTTGGCCAGGCCGCAGTAGCATATCCCAAAGCCTTAGCATCGGCGACCGCTTGCTTTGCCGTATCACCGGTCATTGTCTTCTCCGGACGCTGTCGTCTCCTGCCACCAGACCTACTTTGCTTAACACTCCTTAGGGCGGGGGGCTCATCTGCTAAGGCGGCGTCTATCTGTCACCTCACAGGCACGCGAACACATGCACGTAGCTTACCAACGCACGTAGCTCACGAACATAACACGGGTGACCACGCACGCTAACGCTAACTCGGACCCGATCAGATCGCTTACCTGACCAGAACACGGGGTTGTTTCATAGTTGGGAGACAAATTCCCATTTCTAGGTTCAAATATTCTCTGCTTAGCAGACATTCTTTACGTGGGTTAATCAAGAATTCCCTGCCAATTTCTGTGCATTATCTTTTTGCACAAAACATATCTTTACGTGGTATCCTGTTCGTTTTCGGGCGTTATCTAGCGCCAGCTATACCTTACTTACGTAGCCTTCCGGACTCAGACGCCCCTTAGAGAAACAGTTTCAACGTGCAATAAATTCCGCGTCATCTACCGCTCAGCAGCATTTCACTCTGCGTTTCCCGTTTAATACCACACAGCATACTTGCTTCGCATGTAAAAGCTCTAAGTTAAAACTGCCCATATAAAAAAGCACAAGGCATTGCTGAGGTATTGAGGTACTTTTAGCTCAGCTCCTGTACTGCTGGCAGCATATCTTGTTGACAGCACGCATTCTAACGGGCCGCCAAACTACCTTTTAGTATATTGCGCAGGCGTACATGCGAGCAGGCGTACATGCGAACAGGCGTCAGCCTTTCAGCCGCCGCCGCTTCACGCTTTACTAGCTTCCCTTCATTACATATTCTTCCTCCATGCCCCATTCAATTTATTAACTCAATTAAAACCAGTTTTGGATATTTTTTGCTTGCGCGAACACGACTTTAGATATTTCGCATCAATACGACGAAGTTTTGAGGAAACTGTTTAAAAGAAAACAAAGTAATAACTGGTCCGAGTTCCGGACTACTGACATTACCTTCTTGTTTACTACATGACTCCTAAAATGCGCTAAATCCATTCAAAATTCCTTCTTTTCGCTGTTGGCCAAAATTGCAGCCGAAAATTCCCCGTGAAAAGAAAAATTCTCCTCACGGAATATCACTGCCGGAACGGATGGCACGCGTTGAAATAGCGCACGCCATCTATTGTAACTGTATGTAACCACACGGCTACAGTAGGAGGACCATCCGAAATTGAACTTGAAATGAGTAAGCAGTTGTTTCAGCATTCCATCTTTCTTAAATTTATTTGGGGACAGTTCCAGTAACAGCCCAGTTCCAGCCGTTTCCCATAATCATACGCATGCACTAGGAGACAGGAGTTCCTAATTCTGCGTAGCTGAACGGGGAACCATTTATAGGCGAGTAAAAAGTGCCTAAGCACGTGTTGCAACCCTCAGTGTCCTTAGTACACAGGCCCATCAAGGCATCGCAGGGTACTACGCGTAGTTTGTAATCAAGCAAATACAGGGCAACAACCATAAATCACGAACACCGCAATGCTAACAGGCCCGAAATGAGCTTACTCAGATGGCGCGTGGTAGTGTTGGCCAGTCCAGTAGGCATAATCAGCTGACAGGCTCCAGCTGTCAACCCTTCCTTTGAACGTGTGAGCAAGGTATTTTTCCGCTTGCTCGGTTAAATTCATCCACCTGCAGCATCCTATAAAATGAAATGAATTATGATTTCGGGTAGTAACCACACTATCCCGGGAACAAACAAAACATCGGCGTTGTAACTACAATCCAGTGGTCAAACAATGGGTAAGAATACATTTGCTTTACCAAACCCCAAATCACGCTTTTATTGGCCATTATTTTTCAATCGCTCAATGGCAGAATAGATGTTGAATTTTGCGAAGTCGCCGATCACCCTTAAATTCATTTCTAATACAAGCAGTATTCAGTAGCCGTTCTTTCACATTCGATGACTTTACACAGAGTTAATTGATTAATTGATTGATTGATAAATTGATTAATTCAGAGGTTTAACGGGCTGACACCACACAGGCTATGAGGCGCTCCATAGTGGAGTGCTCCGGATATTTTTGCCACCTACGGATCTTCAACGCACCGAAATCTCGAACACACGGGCGTTTTCGCTTGTCGCCTCTACCATAAAAGCGGCCGCCGTGGCCGGGACTCAAACCCGCTGCCTTTCGGCTGAGCAGCACTACGCCTTAGCCACTGTGCCACCGCGGCGGGTCTGTTTAAAAACATAATGCCGTTAAAAGGTAATAAGGGATAGCTGAATTAAGTCGCAAGGCGAAAAGATATTTTTATTTTATGGGACAGAAAGAAGGTTACTACGTAAGAATAATTGTATCACATTTTTTCTGCTTTTACCCGATCCTATTTCCCGTGGGATAATAAAAGCAAAAGTTGTTTCCATTCAATTGCTATCGAAAATCACGAAAACATGGCTTCACATTCGCCCATCCATTCAATACGCAGGTCTTGTTACATAGCCGAGGCATTCTTCCGCCTAGCCAGAGTTTTTGTACGGGTCGTTCACTCTTACCACACCTACAACGGCGGGATCAATCCGTATTTTAAAATATTTACCCTACAACACACGAACGAAGATGGTAACACGACAAAAGAAAGGGACGTCGGGCTGTACTTGAAGGGAACGAAGTGCATCCGCTCATGGTCGAGCTAGACCGGTGCCAGCTGTGTTCGGGAGCGTGCGCGAAGCCGGCTGCGTGTGCCACATTTCTGCGGATGTTCTAGGCCAGGGCGCAAAAAGTGAGAAACTGGTTTTGGTGTATGTAAAAGTCGTAAATTTCATCTTTATATTAACAGGGTGTTACAGTGCTTAACTGTTGATTTTTCACATGCAACCAATAAACAGAAAGCATATTTTAAGACAGGCCACTTTGTGCTATTGCTCCGTTGACATGCTGCGTCGAACATCGCACTGTGCCCCAGCCCGCCAAGGAGATCTTCGCTGCGCTCCTGACGATTTAAACAACAATGAAGCAGGTGAAGCACGTTAGGCATTAGGCAAGGTACAGTCTTTCACTTCAGGTTAGTTGCCGAACAGCCATAAGACCTGCACCTTTCCCCTCTTACTCATCGCTTCGCACGACGATGAATGAGGTGAAGCACCTTGTGCAGGTTACACACTTTCATATCAGGTTAATTGCAGATCAACCACAAGTCCTAGACCAGTACCTTCCTACTCGCCTTTGTGTCCACCAGTTGCATCTCTAATGTTTTACTTCTGTTTTCTTTTGCCAAGGTGCATCAGCTTTCAGGATACCTGTGTAAATGGCTTAAACCAAGCATAAGCTCGTAGGATATCTAGCAATGTCAAAAACGCTATGCATAACTGCAGGTACATTACCGAATTCCCAAGGCAAAATGATTTATCTACTTTTGAAACTGATACATTTCTCAGAGAAAATACCCTTCACTCATTGGAAACAAAAACAAATAGGTTTTGTTCATCGTCAGCCGGGCGAACCTCAACGTGCTGAGGTGCTGTCCCCTCTTCGGCGACCAGACTAAAACTTACAACGGAGACAAATGGCATAATAATGATGGGAATAAGTAGAACATATTATAAATTGCTGTTGATTTTTTCCATTGGTCACGTGGCACAGGATCGGGAAATCGGCTCCAAAATATTACAAAGTTGAAGTGGGTTACGTCCTTACCATTTTTGGTCATTCCCTGAAATTTAAAACCAGCCGTGAGTATATGTAATTGGAAATTTATTTATGTCCAGCCATCAAAGACAGGACGTCCGCCGCATATATATTAGTTTGAGTGATTGCCTGGTGCTCGAGAAACGTCATACCATAGACTCTGAAACAAAATATTTTAAACTTTGTGGTGCTGCAAGCCATTTAACTGTAAATATGTGTTCTCGCGGCACCAAAATAACAACTAAATTCAAAACATTTTTGTTAACAAATAAAAATAACCACATCAGTCTTTCTTTTATTAATATATTTCACGGCATTGTGCCTCCAGGTATGTTTTTGCTAAAGCAATATTTAACTCTGTAGCTAAAAATTATCTGTTTCTTTAACACAGCCGCACATAAAATCGCAGACGGCTAAAACATTTGCAGCAAGTCAAGGAATCTTTGAGCAATAAGCCTACATGTGCGAACTGAAGTACAGCCATACAGAAAATACCACACGCTATAATTCAAAAGGGTACATAGGTAATGTAACCCGAATGAATCTGCAGCAACTTTCTTGAAACAGTGATTCGGCATACTTTATTTAAAATAGTTTATTCATGTTTTCCGTACTCAAGGTGGTATAGTGATGCTTTCAGTTTATCGTTAATCACGTCAGTCACCTTCTTAAAACAGTGACCAATTGATTCCCAGGTAAGGTATTTACTATCATAGAGTGGTGGATTCAATTACAATATAAAGTACACCGTACACAAACAATCAAACACTGCGTAAGTCATTGTGGTCTTGCACCTTTCTTGTACACTCTCGTGCTCATGTAAACAGGCTGTGGAAGCTTTTTCGAAAGGGAGTACCATGTCCTCACCTACTTGTACGAGATGTGAATCTGAAAAGGAGGACCGTTACCAGCTGCTACACAGCTGTCATGGTTGGCACATGTACGCATCTTTCAGCAAAAATAGAATCCTATGCATAAGCGGTGCGTTATTCAAGTTACTGAAAGCACCAGCGTTGTGTGAGTTTCTTAAAGCGAGTAAGATTAGCTGTTCCGGTAGCAAATAAAAGCTGTGCGGAAACGTTGCAATAAAGGAGAAGTAATGGCATCACAAGGTACCGGATTGAGATGCTTCACGCAATACAAAAACATAAAATAGAAACTAAGTGGGCTGCTGAAACGGACGTAACGCGAACATTGCAAAAGCGGGAAAATAAAGTGAACTGAAATTAAATTGATTACAAAAGTATGTCTGTAGTCCCATTTGTGAAAACAGATGGTTGGATGCGAGGTTGTAAAAGAAGCGAAGGAGGAGTATGATATGGGGTCGGCAAACCCAGATTGGCGCAATGCTTTAGGATTAAATACTCAAAAGAGTCCTTGCGTATTAACGCCCTGTTAACGCCTGTTAATGACCTGTTAACGCCCTGCTTCCTACGTTTCTCAAATTTTTTCTAAGTATTACTTGCTTACTGCAGTTCATGTTGTGACTCGGATAAAACTTGCATTATTTTTACAATTCCCAGTCTGCTTTATAGAACGGGATTTTTTTGTATATTTAGACGTTCACATTTGCGTGAAAATATTTAATTGAGTGTTTGCTAATATTTTCTGAAGTCTTCACGTCAAATCGCATGTCAAAATGCATCCCAAGTTGCCGTTTCTGGTTCGCGGCGTAAACATCGTTACTCCTTCAAGAATGTAGTTCTACCCTACTGGAGTAACTTCCGTTTTACAGCATTCTTTTAGAAAAAACTGCGTGAAAGCCTGTAAATATTTTTTGATAGTCAGCGTTTATTCACCTCGAACGACCTCCACTTTCCTATTCTGATTTTGTTCGCGCCGGTGTTTGTACGTATGTTTCGCATGGCGTTTTTTGGTTCAAACCTTTTTACACAACGTGATAACTCTAACGTAAATAAACCTACATAAAAAACACTCCTTTACCTCTCATATTCCAGTAGAGATGTTTAAGTCAGAAGAGGCACTGAATGCCAAGTCGACTTTCTCTTTCCCTGCATGTGAAACCTTGTGTCTCGCACTGACCTCTTCTCCTGTCTTAATAAGTCTGTCTTGATCTCTGTACCATGTTTCCCAGTTGCAGTTGCCAACACAAATCTCCGGCCAGTGAACTTCAACTGTCTAAACTTGTATCGGATTACAATCAGGACGCACTCCCCAGTCCAAAACTTCTACCTATCACTCTCACCCCTCACCCCCCCCCCCCTTTTCTTCCTGCATCACCCGGAAAGTTATACTAGGCACGGAACGAATCTGAAAGCGAACACTGTTCATCATTTTACCTGAAAAGCGGTCCTTTTCTGTCCCGTGGACATCGACAGAACCCTTGGCAAGTAACCACTTCGTCGTAGAAATATAAGTTGTCTGAAAAAACTGGGCATACACGCTTCTAAAAATCCCAAAAATACAAATGTTAACTTAACGTGCGAAGATTACATGTTGAATCCGCCGTCATAGACAACCTAAGTTCGCAAATGTGCTGCAAATTCATTTTCTCTCGTATTCAAGCCACACCTCTCGCTTCTTAATGTTTTGAAGATTTTTGAAGACCAGGTAGCCCCACAATACATATAATAATTCTCTCAACCTTACAGAAGATCCCCTATATTTATCAAAAACGTTTGTCGCTTTAGCCCAGCGGGGGAGCTGCTAGGCACAAGATAAAACGAATACAAGCGCCACACACCCTGTTGATCATATGTGCATCGTTTGTTACAGAAGTTGGAGAAGCTGGGAGTCGGAGACGTTTCATTGCTATACACGGGTACTTTGGTGGCGTCCCGAGGGTGTGGGCTTTTAAGTGCGAAAAGCCCACAAAAGGGTACGTGCACTTCGGATAGTTCAAAGAGAGGATTAATACCAGTTCATGTGTAACGTGCAAGAGGCAAGGGAATTTATTGTTGCATTCTGCCAGACAGAGACGCAGGATGGCTTCACCCAGTGCCTAACTGTCCAGGTGAGCGAAAGCGAGCGCCTAGCGATGGCTCGCATTATGCCGGGGAAACACAAAGCACGGCAACCGCTGCTACAAACAGTTATTCTCCTTCGTCGTGGGCTTAGCACATACCCACATGATGTGGCAACAGCTAAGTCCTCAAAGCGTAGTCATAGTGTTTGCAGCCATATGGGCTAAAGGGATCGCAGTGATAATATATGCTGAGATTCTCACCCGCCTGATGTGCTCGAGCTGTTTGGTGGACCTCGTAGTTGATATCAATACGCTATCGTAATACAGTATACAGTTCAAAACAATGACACATTAGGGTTTCTGATCGTCCAAACCCAGACCTTATTACCAGAGAATCAAGTCATAGTCTTCATAGTCCCTGCAGCCTTGATGCCTCGATGGGGTTGCAAACGTGACAATATGCTCGCTGAAGCTACGCTGTGCAACAGATAGCGGGTTCTGCTATTGCCATTTATTACAGCATAGCCAGAAACATCGAGGATTAACTGGGGCTTGACAAGCGTAGTCTGGCATTTTACGTGCCCAAATAGGAAAAGAAACCCGCCCTCGCGACTCGTATTTATCAGGTCTTTAAGTCTTCGTGGAAAGAAAGCCACCGGATAGGAGAAGATGCAGTGTGCAAGCATGACATTCCTTGACGAGTTGCTGAATGCTATTTAGAAGGTAGGATAGGATTCCAATGTTAACCTACTGCCGAAGCACTGAAAGTTGATGAGCACACCCACTAGCATTCTCCCTAATCCCTGATTTCCTAAATAGGACACCTTATAAGAATGACCCTTGCAGTGCTTATTGCCACCAAAAAAAGCCACAATTTGGAGAGTATTCCTAACAGTTTCCGTAAACCCATCAACAACCAGATTGCTGCAAAATGCATAGACGAATATATTTTGGTGTGGGGTATAAAATGCGTCAGAATCTAAAGAATTAGCGCATCCGAAGTGTGCATTTGATTATGTATATGTAACGCGTCTCCAGGCCGCAAGAACACTATGTTTTTACGAAATACCTTAGTAAAGCGCGAATATTACTCTTATGCTGATCAGCATCTTTTGTTGCTTTGACAGAAAAAGGAAAGCAAATCCCCTGAATTAAAAACCCAACCAATCGATCCGTTCAGAATTTTGTTCCACTCAACCAAGGATGTTCATCCTATTCTCTACTCTTGTTTCTCGCAATTGGCTCTCCTCTGTGACGAAAAATATGTCCAACTCTATACAACCAGAGGGTGCCAACTTTTTCGTACCCTACCTAGCCATGTGCAACTCCAGAATTCGCCTGCCAAGCTCTATCAAAGTCTCAATGATTCCGCTGTTGCCTTTATATATGGCCTTAATTTAATTCTTTATCCATTGTCCAGCACACTACAGTGAGCATATACGCTGTCCCTCTTCCTTAGAGAGACCTTTCATCATATGTAAATTCCGGCATTCGAAGTTTCCCAAAAAACACCCCGCTCTTTTCTTACATAATAACGCACAGCATCTGAAGAACACTTACTATGCTACGACCCCTGGCCGACTCCCCGTTTCTCGAATTTGCGGGACACAACAGCCGCGTTAGGGTAACCAGTTGTACTCAACCAGTTTCGAAAGTGCGTATTTTATCCCCATTCCCCAGACAAGGTAACAAGAATTTCTTGTCCTCGTTTGTTCCCGGTGCGACTTGCGGCTTGCTTAAGCGGGAATTCAGCTTTAAACATGGTATCAGATAACCATGTGCATTAACGCGCAATGCATAACCTAAATCAAATTATCCCCAAGGCTTAGTATGCAAAATAAAAAAGCATTTATTGTGCAAAACCTTATGATATGTGTTTGTTTTCTACGGGTAACTGTTAACACATGAGCGCTCATTCCGGATTCACAACTATCTTTTCAAAACTTGTAAATAAAAATTTTTCATTTTAAACACGAACTAAAACATGCAGTGTCCGTTCAGCGCATGAATAGTTCCTTACCAGCAATAAAAGCAGTCCCAGTAGTGCATGCGAACGCATGGCGATAAGATGTCAACCTGGAAATCACGCAACTGTTATGTTAGTCAAGTAGGACGCCGCATATATGTTTTAACCCCCTTTGGAAATCTTCAAAGCGTATTAATTTGTCAAATGTATACGAAAGTTAAAATGAGCAGACCCAAATCCTCTAAACATGTCTTGGCGAACAGTTTAAGAGTTACGCATTATATTTTTTTGTGGCCGCATAATTATCACGCGAAATTAACAATTTGGGAGAGAAATAACTACTAAAGCTCACATCAATTTAGAGACGCTGAAAAACAGTTATATGGGCCCAAACAAACTCATGTGACTCAACTGGTCAGCGTCACAGACGAGTTTGCAAAGCCCTTCATAATAATGTTCAGGTAGACACAACTTTTCTTGATCTTAGCAAAGCATTTTACAAAGTTCCTCATGAGAAATTAATTCAAAAATTAGGAAATATAAATCTTCTAGAAACTTTAGTAGCGTGGGTGTCTAGGTATTTGATGAATAAGAGCAGTTTGTTTTGCTTGATGGTCATGCCTCGAGCTGTCTTCCCGTCACATCCGGAGTGCCTCAAGGTGGTGTTCTGGGGCTGTTGCTTTTTCTTTTATACGTCAATGATATCGTCACTGTACTTACACCCACCACTCGTATCAGGCTGTGTGCAGATGACTGTATTTTATTCCGTGAAATCTCAAGCATGCAAGATCAAATAGAACCTAACACAAACGTGGACAATATATAGTTGGTGTAAGGAATGGGGCATGGTTGTCAACGCAGAGGAAACTGTTTTCCTCCGCATAACACGAAAAAATCTCCATTCGAACTTCAGTACACACTAGGATCGTGCGCGGTGAACAACGTCAGCAGCTTCAAATACTTAAAGGGGCAATGAAAGGCATTTTGAGCACACTAAATGAAGTAGCGCAATCGTTAGATTGGGTCGTCAAGGTCATCTGGGCCAAGTATTACTCTTTTACGCGCAGCGGAAAGCTCATACTTTTGTTGCAAAGTTTGTCGCTTTTTTCTCACCCTTTCCTTTGTGTTTTTGGACGCCGCCATCTTCACATGTCTACATCATCGATTCCCAGATGTTCGTCATGAGCTAGACATCCTGCTATTGGGCGGCTTTTTCACGCACTTCCGGCAAAGAGATTAGTCGTCTGCTCAGCGTCGACTCGCCGGCTGATCTGCCAGCGTAGTGCCGGAGTGCTTGGACATTGTACGACAAACGAAACAAGTGTAAATAAACGCTTAACCGTTCGTATTGAATGCAACATGGCCATAACACGACATGGATATTCTCTCACCGGAGTACGTTCCATAAAGAAAGCGTTGAAGCCCCGTGGCACTTCTCTCGTGCAATCGCAGAGAACGCCCTGAGCCGAATGCCCGGGTTTGACGGATACATTTTTTTCCACTTCAAAACAATCCACAGATGCGTTTCGAACGAACACAACGTCACAACATGCGTTGCAAGTCTGAACCGCGATTGACAGACGATGGGTTGCCTCCTCCTGCCCGTCGTAAATTCGGCACTCACCTCGCGCGCGGTTTGCGGGGACGAACAGCAAGTCACTTAACTCTGGCGCGCAAGATGGCTTTTAGCCACGTACACTGCACATACCCCATGCGAGGTTGAGTCGTACGTCGCTCGAGAAAGATAATCCAGACCATGGGAAGCACTATCCACCCGCAGAAGCACAACGTCACATTTCATCGCGAAACAAAGGCGTCCACAACACACACACCATCGCCTCCTGTAATGCCAAACGCATCTCACACTTCCTAATGAGAGTGAGTGGTACGTCTGCAGTGCCCACATGTCGCGAGGTGGGGCCCCGAGCTGAACCGGGATCACGCAACCGTAACTGACCTCTGGGGCGGTTTGTGCCTTGTTGCCAAGGCAACCGATGTTTGAGATTGTCAAACAAAGGCGCTCACTCCAGCGCTAGAAAGCTCAAAGCCACGCCGGAGCATGTTTTGCCAATGTTGCCGCTCTCCACCACGCGTCGCCCCAAGCTGAACTGGTCACATGATTGAAGCGTTTTGTGCACGGGTTCTGTATCGGTTTAAAATGTCTTTTTCACATGGCGCCGGCAGGAATTACCACCACCGCAAAATAATACCCGGCACCAGCGGGGCCACATCTGATACGGCGCTTTTTGGATAAACAGTGCGCGGTGCATGAAAGGGACCGAGCGCAAGATCCTGCCCAGCGGCTGCGAGTTCGCCGCCGATTAAAAGTCACGTGCTGCACTGCAGCAACGCACACCGCGAAAGGGCAAGGCCAGGCCACCGCACACATGCGGCCAGATTTTTCGTTCGCTTATCCATCCTTGAGCGGAGTGCGGAATTAATGGTGTCAACAAAACTTGCCCGTAGCAGACGGCAGTCGGAGGAGCGTAATGCGGAAGTACGTCACCGCTGACTAGCGCAGCATCATGGGAGGGAGTGCTCGCGCGCCGTCAACAGTTGAAAAGAGGAGGAAACGCGGCGCGACGATAATGGGCGGTTTTAAGTGCAATGCACTTTATAAGCGACCCCAAACCTTCCACCGCCGGCGGCGCCGTCCGTCCGCAGTCCTCCTATCCCCTAGCAACGGCATAGAGCGGAGAGGAGCGTCGGTAGCAACGGCGCAGTGACGTCACTCACCACGTGACGACACGCCCCTCACCGCTCCTCGCGGCGCGACGGCGTGGGCCGCGCGCGTCCCTCTCCCTTCCCCGCGCCGTGACGTCACATACTCCACCTCCTCTCCCCGGCAGCTGCCGTGCGCCGCTGTGTGTCACTCTCCCTCCCCGCGCCGTGACGTCACGCACCCGCACCTCCTCTCCCCTCGCTCGGCTGCAGCTGCCGTGCGCCGCTGTCCCTCTCCCCTTGCGCTCGCCTCCTCTCTCAGCCACCTGGCTCGGCGCGCTGGGCGCGGCGTACCCCCTATATATGCAGCGATAAACTGCCAGACCTCCGTTGGTCGGCTCGCGCGCGCTCACGGGCGAATGCCAACGGATTTTAACTTTACTACCCCTCATAGCATCACCTCGTGCATTCGCACTTAACCATGTTCACCCTCGGGGAAATGCTTGGGAGTTTTTTTTATTTATTTACGATTTCTCAGCTAATACTCATCGCTTTAACAAAATTCTTGCGGGAGGAGATTGCTAATACATTGTCTTATTTGGTTACATGTACATCCATGCATCGGCGGAAGGTATTTCAGGACCCCTTTAAGCGTAGCTTTTACTAATAATCTTTCCTGGAACTTGCCCATAGACAACATCTGCTGCTCCGCTTTTCGAAAACTGTGTTTCTTGAGACGTAAACTTCGTAATTCGCCTCCAAGTGTTAAACTTCTTTGATACCAATCCTACGTTAGACCAAAACCTGAGTATGCTGCTGTAGTATGGGACCCGTATACCAAAAATAACATCGATAAATTGGAAAAGATTAAGAGAAAAGCTGTTGGGTTCATTTTTTCAAACTTTCGCCGCACGGATTCCCCCTCTGAAATAATGATTGCCAATAACATTCCCAAGCTTTAGTTAAGAAGACAGAAATTTCGTCTCGATATCCTCTGCTCACTTACTAACCATGAATTGGCTATCGACCCCTCCCTGTATACATCCGCCCTGACTACAAGACACACGCGGCACCATCACCCTAGATCGCTAGCACCATACCAAGCGAATAGTGATACTTTCAAGTTTTCATTTTTCCCGCGTACCGTGGCTGAATGGAATTCCATTACTGAGCCATACTCATTAGATACTGTATAGCCCCGTGTTTTGTTGATGTTATTGCTTCTTGTGTCTTGGATTGACAATGCAATGTCCGCCGTTTCATTTTTTGTCTCTTTTGCTCTTTTTGTAATACTGTGCTACTCACGTGCTCGTCCTGCCGGGACCACAACTGTGGTCTGCAGTATCTAATAAACAAAATAAAAAATAAACAAATCAAATCGTTCATTCCTACCTATGGTTTTAACCACAAATTTCTCTTCATTTTTTGTGGGTTTCTCGTCTCGCGCGTTGATATATATTCTGCCACTTCTGCCATTTCACATGACTACTTCCCTTCCTTCTTGCATGTACAACCGAAGTCCACTTGTGTCCATAAGTTTGTCCTGAGCGTATATTTGCGCTGAACGAAAATTAGCAAAACTCTTGTGCGTGAGCTTCCTTATAATTGTTACACCTTCTATACCCGCTCCAACAATTAGTCATTCGTGGCAACCTTTGCAGATTACGTTACCTATGTAGTTTTGACATTTTCCAGCCTAATCATTTCCAGTGGATATATCTTTTAGACCAACCATTTTGTTTTCTTTCTCCTTGCTTTATTCTGGTGCCTATAACCTAGGTTTCTTGTTTGTGTCCAGCACAGTGTTTTCCCATATGCGATGCGTGCGTCGCCAAAACTCAATGGACCTTTTCCGCAACTGCTATCTGCGCGTGCGACTGCCGGCGCCTCAATTCCTTTTGGTGGCTCGCTCTTATCGTAGGTACCGCTGCTGACAAATTCCACATGGACGCCGGGCCCATCTTCAAAGTATATACTGGTTGGCATTCAGGGGCGGCTGCAGAAGCGCTAAGTCATGGAACGATTAATCAACGACATGGAAAAACGTACAAAACTTGCTCAAGAGCGCACTCAAGAGCGATTTTTGAACGATTTTTGAGCGATTTTGCATGAAGTTGAAAACGTGTAGCGTCGGGTGTCAGCAAAGCAACCGCCTTAGCTATCATCATGGGGGTCCGCCGCAATTGGTAATATTGAAAAATAGCGCAACCCGCAACTCTAGCTGAAAGAGCCACGACTTCAGCCTTTTTGTTTTCCGCTACAAGCGCTTGCATTGTACTGAAAGAGGACCATTGTCTGTTCGATGTACAGGTAATAAAAAATCCAACAAACATACTTGCCCTATTGATACCGAGAAATCTTTCATCAATGTAGGAATATTGAAGGAGCTCAGTATGTGCATTTTGAAAGGGTGTTATTCATGAATCTCCTTGAGGCTGTACTTGTAACAAAAGGTCAAATGAGCTTTTCGAGGTGCATGCAACCCATCTCCGGCTGGAAAATTTTTGGGCTATCTTCATGTCTCTAAAGCACATCGTTGAAGCTGTAACGGCCCTCCCATGGCTTTATGAAGGGTTACTTTTCTCAAACTCTCAATCACAGCGTTTGGTGTAAGTGTTGATCGTATAATCCAACATGGCACCTCTAGTCTACACGTATATCTTAGAGGCTGCAATGAGATGTTTGTGTGTGGTGAAATGCATACACACCATTTTATTTCAAATAAAGAAATACCATGTTCGCGTTTCGGTTCTCGTATAGGTAATTGTGATACATCAAACCATTCGTGGTCGTACGGATATTTACGTTAGAACGGCACTTGTAGAAACCGCTATACCAAGTGTTATTTATACAGGCACATAAACGCCGGTACATTGCCATCAATCCTACTATACACGCAGGCGTCGTGATGAGTGATATCACTGGGACAAAAAGTAAGAGAGGTTCACACACAATGAAAATCCTCACGAACGCCCGTTCGGTTTTTGTCGCCTTGTTTCTTTATCCACTGAATACAAATTTAGATTTAACGATAGTGTTATTGTGCACATAACACCGCGAATGCAGTACTTAAAAGCACCATAGAATGTTTTATAACCACCGTGCTAGCTTTACCATAACACATTCATTAAATGTAGCCCATATACGCGAATTTAGTTCACAAGCACGTATCCTGCAGCTTAACTCCAGCGTACATGCATAAACCAACGAGGTTCAGAGCTGGAACACAACATGTATACCTATAAAGAAAACTGCCCGACTGACTGACTGGCTGACTCATTAGTGTCCAGCCAAAACTGGTAGGTCTAGAGACCTAAACGTTTGCAAGTACATGTGCGTAATAGCGTAGAGGTTCGCTAGCCTAAATTCTCGCGTAGAGTCTCGTAGAGGCCCACTATAAAGGATTTTTGGAAATTGTCTCGTAACTTAGGAAAAAGAGTTACGTTGTGTTTTCGTAAATTTTGAATATTTCGGTCACCCGCTTACATATCCCAGTGCTTTTAAATACCTTTACCCGTTAAGAATATCTAAAAAGTAGCTTTAGTATTTTGCCCTAACAAACACTATCGAGGTTATTCCGCATTTCGGAATAAAATTGGTGTTCCGAAAGATTGTACAATAAATCTTTCGCTGATATATTCATCCACTTGATTTTTCTAACATAGGTCACTCACACAAATTCAGAAAACCCATTTTAATATTTTCGCGCAGCGACGCCGGTAAAAGGGCCATTTTATGTTACAAATGACAAGCAAGGCGAACCAAAAAAGCCTAGCAGGTGATGTCCACACCTACCAAACTGCTGGTTTAAACCGCGTCAAATTTCATGAGCACATTGAGATTGCCATATTGGAGCTCAATATTGCTGAATATTTTGAAAATTACACCACGCAGACAGAAAAACGGAGAAATAGTTTTTTAGGTAATTTTTTTATCACTCGCCATTTGAGATATTGAACTTGTGTTGAGATATTGAACTGAGCCTGTGTATTCTTTGAGTTGTTAGGGGAGCACAATTCGCTCCAATAAACGTGTTTCCTTTGAATACAACTGCGTCGTCTTCGGCTTCGTGGCAATATAGGTAACCTACTCGGGTATCTAAGCACTGTTCTACAACATTTTTCCGTGACGCCCACCTAATAGAGGCAATCAGTATTTCTGGATAACGGTGACACATTCCTCAATAACCACACAGCCCATTAAATATTCAATTCGTTTATGCTTCCAACGGGGGCCAATCCACTTGAACAAAAAACCAATTTGAATATTTTGTCCTAACATGCGGATAAAAAGGCCAGTGAGATTTTTTTAATTTACATCCTTTTGGACGTAAAATTCAGTTGAATTCTTCCGCATTCGCATAGCGCTCGCCATCTGCTGGCACCTTGTTCAACCACGCGCCTCCTGTGGGAATCCTTTTTATTTATCATAAAACAGTGACCGATGAGCATCGTTCACACCTGCGGAGCTAACATTTCCCATGAGTAAGAATAACATCCCTCACCTAGTCCGCCTCCGTCGCATGTTCCCAACGCAACCTCCTCTCGAATGCGTTGTTTACAATGCGCCAGTCCTCCTCATATAATGCTAGATATCAAGCAAAACCCTCATCTCTTCCCTTTTCATCTCTCTTTCCCTCCCCTGAGCTGTGGAAAAACGGGCTGACTAGCAGCGATCTGGATGCCCAGATACTCTTGGCCTCCACAGCAAAACCTGCCCGCTCATCACATAGCTGCCTGGAATAGGGACCCCTTCCACTTCACCGACTTAATAAAATGGTTTCCCCTCCCTCAGTCACTCGGAGGAGCACACCATATTTTTGCAATTTGTTTAGATAGAGCTGTAGCTCTAGGCGTTTCCATTACCACGATACGCCTCCGCTTGGAGCCTATGTATTGACAGCAGGTAGGAGCTCCTAATTGTGCACCACTTTACGATAAACTAGCGCATTATGACAACTAACAGATAACTGAACACGCGTGAAACCCATTAGTGTCATTAGTATAATTGCACGCCCGGGAATCACCGGGTACTACCACTAGTCCTTCATACACGGAGCCCAGACGGCGCGTTTCTACCACAATGCCGTCGGTTGTAATCCAACCGCGGTTACTGGAGGCAGAAAACACACGATTACGTGCGTAGAGACTTGGACACAACAGATATTTCGAGGTCGTTTAAACTAATTCAACGGACGCAAATTTGGCCCAACTGGCAACACCGGAACTGTTTGAACGCATTACACCGCCACGTGGAGTGATTTTATTTAGAAAGAGAAGTTGCCTCGTATATTTCAACGACGGCAATAATGGACCGCCGCACTCTTCTTTACAATTCTTTAATTCCGGCGGCACGGATTAAGGAAAGATTTTACGTAGCATATTGTGCCAATTTACAGGGTCCTGCAGAAGATCAATGGCAGTGGAGTTACCGGCATCATACCTCTTAAAATATACATAGTAGTAGACATAGCAGACAAACATATTCATGACTATAGTTGTAACCAAACAATGCACACCCAAACACCTCTTGGTTTCCCACCGTAACTATTTTTACACTCTAAAAATATCACAATGCTTAGTTACTAAGAAACGAAGACTTGTATTTGATTAGAAAAGTAGAGCACCTTTCGCTATGAACACCGACTTTAACAAAACATCATATAGTGTCTTTGCCAGCACGTAAAATGCTAGAAACTGGTAGTGTTGGTCATATATTTATTTCAGGCCTGTACGACATAACCCCGCAAGAAACCTAAAACTTGTTACATCCCTCTCCTTTATATCCTGGATTTCGGATGAAAATATAATAAACATTATCACTCTAATTTCCTTCTTCACACCAAGATCAACAAGCCAAAACTAAAAGAATTAGGAATTCATCCTATCTTACTGCCGGCGCCACATGAAAGGGGTCATAAACTGAGTGATACAGTCTAGTCTACTTCTAACAATATCCAAGTGCCAAGAAAATCCCATTGTTATAACCGATAATTGTTATAAGCGGGTTGCGAAATAAAAAGGCGGAACAGAGCTCAAAACATTTTATTCGCATGCCAGCAAGGTCGTACTACTAATTTGCGGAAAAGAAGCCACAGTCGGTCACCTTTGTTTGCCGCGTGTGAAGCTAGCGCAAATCTTTTCCAAGAGCATCTATATGTGCTTCACCTAGCTGAGGTAAATGTCCTTGGGGGAAACAAAGTCCCCGAGGAACTGTGTCACGCACTGGGCCTCCTAAGAAGACACTACCTGAGTAGGCTGTGCAACCGTGTCATTAGAGTCGTCACTGTTGCACTTTTGGTGCACAATATAACCGGATTCAATCATTATATCCGATATAGTGGCTCTGGAGCATTGTACTAAGTGGTTTATTTTACCACAGAAAGAATACAAAAGTTGACGGTGCCATGGGTTGTAATCGCTGTATCCGATATATTGTTATAGACGGTATCGTTATACGTGGACTCGACTGTAGACGGTGCCAGGGAAGTGCGCAGATCCGTGTATTAGGCACAAGGTAAAGTGACATTTTAAGGATGTTCACTGCGCAGTTTTACGTGAAAAACCGTGTTCCCTAGTCTGTGTTGAAGTCTGATGCCATTGCCATTTCGCACTACCTCACCTTTTTTTATAAGGGCTCTATGCAACTACAAAAGTTTCACGGCTAGTGAGGGAGGCGAAAAAAAAAAGGCCGTCTGTACGAGATTCCCGCGCACTTTAAAGATCCCAAGGTGGTCATAATTAATCCAGAGCCCTCAACTACGTTACGCTTCATCGCCTGCGTTGCGTCGGCGCGTCAAACCCTACAATCGATCGATCGACTAGTAGCACTCGTTTTTTTTCACGTTTCAGTTACCCTGTAGGGCTGATACTTGACCACCGATAAATGCATCCCCCTTCCTAATACTCCGGCAGATCCCCTGCAGGTCATACGGCGTCATTTCTTTCGAAGTCGTTGAGACGACAGCTGTGTAGATGTAGCACTTCCTTCTTTTCTGCAAAAAAAAGCGCCATTTTAAGTAGCTTTCACGTAACAATGGAGAAACATTATTTTTCTAGTTTATACTGCGTGATCGTGAAAGTCGATAATTATGTTTGTCGTGAATATATTTGTTGCGCCAAATCCTTGTTTATTCTATGAGTGTAGGCTGGTAGGCATGGAAAAGGTTACGCTGGGGCGTGCTTTTGACCGCCTCAGCTGTCATGACCACCTGTCGCATTGCTCACCGCGCAGAATTTTTTGGTTTTCTTGCGTCTTCTACTGAGGCCATTTTTGGTCAACCGCTGCGCTTCAGAACTACCCTGTCTTAAGGGTTTCCCCACTAATAACGCGATAGCTTTGTTAAGCTAATTTCTATGTTTTTCCGAGCCTGCTGGCCCTCTGCTATTAGCGATGCTCATTAAGTGTGCGCGGGAGTACGCCATTCCTGCTAACAGAAGACTACAACTGAGGCTACAGGATATGAGGGCTTGCCTGAATCGGGAGTGCAGAACAGCGGCAACTAGATCGTGGGAAGAAGGATAATGATACTAGGGCGAACACGAAAGAAAAGATAAGCCATTTAGGCATGCGCCGCGTCTGCTTGGCGAAGTTTCTTCTACGCGCAACGGGTAGTGGCATGCTCGGCAGACGCGGTTTCCAGCCGCGCTGGCAACTTGCGCCTCCAGCAAAGTGCCTTTCCAAACGATACCACTTGCGGCGCTAGATAACATTCGTCTACATAAAAAAGGTTGCAAAAGATTAACGCCAGGCTTTATAAACCCCAGGTAAACCCAGGTTAAAACCAGAAGGAATATCAGATGTATCCTAATAAAAAAATAAACCCGAGTACGCGTCTTTATTGCAGAATGGCTCAAATGATTGCTCTAATTTTTGTGGCCCTGAACCCGCCACAAGCACTGTCCGGCAAACGGTGAATGAGATCATATGGCTAATTTACAAAAACATAAAAATCGGTCACACGTTATCTCAGAAAACAGTCGCGCAAGGTCTTTGGCATCGTCCCTACAGAGAAGCGGCAGCCGATAACGCAATTTCGAAAATACAGAAAATATTTCGACATTTTACCCACTGTGTAGAATACCAATACAAGAGGAAAATAGGAATACAATAGCAAACGACGAAGCTTTTGTAGACACTGATCATGGACCGGTTATCGGTATAGGTCGGCCGTACCAGAATCACACGCCCTGAAGGTACCAAATATGTACCGTTATTGCAACAGCATATAAGGCTGCCCTACCTCTTAATTTTCAGTATTACCGCTCAGGTCCTAAATTGTGTCTTACAATAACTTTCAATATATCAGCGAGGCCGCTGCCTTAGCATAAATTCAGCCTCTGGGGAAAAGTAGGGACCGGCCATACCATTTAATATAAAATACACCCCCCAGAGGTAAAACCTCTGTACGTCATTATGGATATGTCACATATCCAGGGGCTCTTTATAAAAGCCCTTACTACCAAAAAAACATAGACCCCAATCTAGACAAAGAGCTGAGATTAAATTTCGTCGAGGCAAGCTCGTAAACTTTGAAATCACAGTCTAGGACTATGGCGGGACGTTCGAAATAACGAAGGCAACAGTTGTCGTATACAACATTGGCGGTAAAACAAACCTGGTACCGCCGGGCACACACCGGTTTCTTTAATGGGTTCAGGCGTCCCTGGTTTAGTGCGGGCCCTTGAAAGAAGAATTCACGTGTGGAAAGCTTCCTTTACCCTTGCGACAGGCCCCTGACCCTTGTCCATCTGGCGGTGTCCCCCTTCATCATGCCGCGTTGCGCCATTACCGGGGGTAAAAGAGTCTTGCGGCATGTCCTGCCACAGGCGGTTGCGAGTTGAACGTCCACCGTGGCTGTAGAAGGCACCATGTGCATTCGCGTGACTTGGTGCACCGGACACCTACCGGTAAAATAGGTCCAAGCGACTGCCCGGCCTGGCACTCGGCATTGTGTGGGACTACAACGCTTGGGAAGTTCACCCTGCTTGCACGGGAAATCGCCACGAGGAACAGGGCGTCTCAAAAACGCAGGATATTTGTTGTTGCAATCGCTGCGTTTTCATTACCGTCCTATACAAAGGAATGGAAAAGTGGAAATCCTCTCGGCGATCCGGCTAGGGGAACTACCAAATGGAGGCTCAATTACTGTTACACACGCAGAAAAAGCCATAAGTTCCTTGGCTCAGGGCACAACCCCTAAACGCTTGATGAGCGTTCATAAATCCACAATGATGAAGGTTCACATAAGATCAACAACTGGACAAAATAGTATGCAAAGAAAGCATGCCACCAACGAAGATCGACGCAAACTCGCATACCATGCTCGAATTTCACAATGACTGCCGCACTTTTGGAACTGAAAATATTGAGATCGTCTCCTCATTCTGCGCCTCTGGATGCAAGTCTTCACCGTGCCGCACGACGATCGTAAAGCTCAAGAAGCGCGGTCTCTGTTGGATACAAATCAACACATATATTCACAAGCTTACATGGACGAAGATGTCAGGAAATCTGCAACCTTAACCGTGAACTGTGGGAAGTATGGCGAAACACCCATCCTCTTTGCTCAACCTGGTCGTATTGAAGGATATGTTTAAGGATGAACACCTGAAAGGTTGCATATTACCTTACATCAACACACACAGGCCTGTCATGGCCAGCTGGTGACCTCGAAATCAGCGTGAGCTGATGCTGCCCCCCTGCAGCTTGGGTTCCACCTTTACGGCCGACCTTCTCTTTACCCTCTTTTCCCAATATTCCATTAAAATTTTCTCAATCAAGTTATCTCCAAAAGTTTGTGTTATAAAAAAACCGAAAATGTTCAGCCAGGCCACGACGTTTGAGAATACTTTGAAACACTACAACTGTCACCTTCTTCATTCAACTGACAAACACACCTCAGCCGCCACCTTTTACCCTCACATCTTGACCCATAAAATTTTAAACGGCCTCTACCTTTCCTCTACCGCAGTGATTTAAAAGCCATTGCTGCTCCTCTAGATGTTCTAGCTGAACTACAGTTCTTGGAAAACATAAATGGAAAATGTAGAAACTCTAATCCAAAACGCTGCGTCCGCACCGAAGTATAGCTATGGCGTCCTCCATGTTAAGACCTAAACGATTGTCACCTGCAACTTTTCCTAATATAACTGAGGCTCTAGCCAATTGTCACTGTTCGTTGCATAGGCGCCCTTGAAGTAAATATGCTCAGATACTTTGGTATTTTCAACTCCTTATAACCGGTTCTAAGCCTTCACTGGTTATAAACTCTACTGCCGTTGTTATCCCCATGATCCTCCCTCCATTATTTTCCTCTCTAGTGTTGTTCAGTCCTTTTGCTTGATTGATCAATTGATTGTGGGGTTTAACGCGCCGACGCAACGCAGGCGATGAGGCGCGCCGTAGTGGAGGGCTCCGGATTAATTTTGACCACCTGGGGATCTTCATCGTGCGCCGAAATCTCGTACACACGGGCGTTTGTGCTTTTCGCCTCCATCAGAAAAGCGGCCGCCGCGGCCGGGAATCGAACCCGCGACCTCGTGCTCAGCAGCGCAACGCCTTAGCCACTGAGCCACCGCGGCGGGTCGTTCAGTCCTTTTGCGCCCTACATATATGATATAGGCGTAATCGCACTTGGCAATTTTTTTTATGTACATTGTTCAAATTACGGCTGTAGGTGGAAGTATAAGGCCACAACCCACTCAATAAGTTCATTTTCTGGAAACAAAAATTGATCCTATTGCATGGTGCGCATATTGACTTGGTACTCAGTAAGTCGAAGTTTCAAATCCGACATCAAAACTAACTCAGTTTCTTACTCCTGCCATATGCTCTTTGCACTTTCGCTCGCTGAGTGACTTGAATGCCCCACACATGGGTCGGCTACTGGGGAACCATCGCTGCGGCATTCATAAATAGTAAGAATAATTTTGTTTACAGCAAAACAGGAGAACGCGGCCTTGAAGCTGGTCAGGGTAAAGACGTAAAATACTAATATTAAACTAATAATCATTTCATTGGCTATTAATTTGAGAGATTGAAGAAACGGACAGCTTTCTCTTTAGGGTGGTACTACGGTACTTGGGTCTATTCGTGGAATACTTGCATGCAAAACAAAAAAAGTTTCATATTATGTAACCCAATATAGATATATAGCACTGTTTTTGCTCTTTGGCGCGCGCTGACATAATTATTGCATTAATCAAAATCCTTCTGCAGTACTACATTCATCCATGGTCACAAACGCACACTAAGACAACAAAATCGAGAAGAGTAAACCTTCGCAAGGATGTATTTTAGAGTGTGTACTCACTTGCGTAGTAGTGGTTGGTTTTTTCGCTTGCCGCAAGCTGGGAAAAAAGGTAGCCCTACAAGCCTTCTTATACCGACTAGCTTCCCGTGTACAGTAGGTCTGCTCATAAAGTAACGGTGAGATTGTGCATTTTGTTCGTTATCCGGACACGACAAATTGCTTTTGAACAAAACGCTGTTGACTGTCAAGAAAGACTTGCGTGTAGGGTACCTGAAAGGCCGCTGTGTTATTTGCTTAGATGATTTTGGCGGAGAAAGTTGCTTTTCTAAAAAGGGCAATGCTTCTACGCTTTGTGATGCAAGCATCGGGAGTTTTTCTTTTTTGTGCTAAATGTCAGTAACACCTTTTGTTGCCAGTGCCTGCTTGTTAGTGCAGGCTATTTGGCTGATTTTTGGTTTCCAGACTCATGACGTCACCGTATTATATTTTGTTAGTGCAATGCTTTTTAGGCACTTTTGTTGCCCTATTATCGTCTTTTTTTCATTTATATCCAAATGGGTGGGCTCAATTTCATTTACGGCGTACGGCTGTAAGTAGGAGACTTCAAGTACTGTTCATGAGAATGACTTCTGCCTCAGTGTTAAAGTGAAAGACTGCATGCCGCCTGGCCTATCACGCATATCATCAACAATCTAGTGTCATAAATTACTACAGATGTGATGAAAGTATTTCGTTAGATTGAAGAAACACCATGATTGCTATAACTGAAGATTCCCGTCTTGCGCAAATGTATTTGGTAATGCGTTTTAGAGCGCCCGTTTTGCAAGGGAATTTATGAACCCCTCTGAACCATAGGTTCTGTATGCTCGCCCCGAGGCGAGCACTCGCTCCGTACGACTTAGGCGGGCCTTTGTATGTCCGTGCTTGAGAAAACAAGACTGGTTTCCGGTGTTATGTTATTTACACTGCCGCTTTAGCCCTACTCAACTTTTGGGCTTTTAATAATAGAAGTAATAGAAGCCAAATTGGTGTACCAACCAAAGTTTTGTATTGGCATGCAAACCTGTTTTTTTTTCTTGTTCGCATAGTCAAGTAGCCAACATGCACTGCAAATCGTTACTAGAGCCAATTTAGTATAGGGCTAAATTTCAGCCAACACATCAGATGGGCTCGCTTTTTCTCTTGCCTTCTTTTGTGTAGCATTTATTTTTCTTTCTAGAAAAAATATCAACGGAAGAAATGCCCGGGCGTTCTAATTGAAACTTTAGGTTTTCTGCATATTCACGTACAGGAGAACTGGGTATGAAGGCAAAATACGTTCCGTATCACAAATACGTGCGTCTACATTAAAGAATTATGCAGAGTCAGAACAACGGGTGCCCTCCTGCCATAACTGTGGCGAACCTGGGCTCATTAAAAACAGTGTAGCACCCAGATATATTTTTCAGCTCTCCGGTTTCTCCAAGTTGGCGGCTTGCTAAAATCGTGGTACCCTTCGCCAGACAGACACGCACGACGTCACCCTCTCTTCCATACTGATCGCTATTTTTTGTAAACACTTAGATGATTTAGGATATTCAGACGTGGCCAAACGTTCACTGCAAACCACAAATGAAAACGATCGATGCAGAATAGTCACACGCTCCGGCTTCGGTCGTCATCTATGCCCTATAAACGAAATATCGCCGTTATCACCACTTTCATACATGCTGTGAAATCACTGATGATGTGGGACTGGGCCATGAGATGGGCACACCCAGGACGTCTGCATCTCTTTCCAGCGCCATGAACTTGACTCTACCGACAATCCCCAGTACCATCGCAAAAGCATGTTGCGAAGCTTGCGAAACTCTACCAAAGATAGGAGTGTTGAATGAACTTTAGGCCTTCTACGCGCATATTACAAGGGTTGCACAAGGCTTGCACAAAACTCTCGACCAGCGCCAACACTAGACAGCCAAAACCCCCACGTAAAGCACACTCATTGCAGCACTGCCGCTAACAAGAACTTTGACTCATATTGCCAGCCAGCACCCACATTCACCCAAAGACTTCTCCCTGCAGCCCGATGACCAGCCCGACCTGTACAGAGAAGCTGCGATCACCACATTCCGAAAAGAAAATGCAAAACGTAGGCAATTTTTTACAGGACCAGGATAACGCACCGTAACATTGAGAGACGGGAGTGATAACTACTGATTACGACAGCATCCACTGTAGAGACTACACTTCTACCACCCTATCCTCCTACTAGTCTACGCCAACAAGAAATTTTGTTTCCTCCCCAAATACAGCTGGCCTGCAAAGAAGGTTACTTAGACCCTCGCACATATAACGGCCCTTCAAATCTATCCTGACTCACCACCTTGTCTGCTCCGAAACGGGGTATCCAGCCGAAGCCCTTAGCACCACCAACCAGCTCCACACCAAATAATCAAGCTGGCAATGAGCGCTTTTCGTGATAACTCCGCCAATTAAGTTCCCTGCTATCTCACTCATTCCTTTCCGGCAAGAAATCTCTAGGTCATATTCTAACAAGCAGCACGCACTCTGTCCGTACCTTCTACCCACCGCACCCCCACCCGCACGGCGCCCCAAGTAAAGGACGCAAACAGCTCCGCCTGAACTTTTGTCTTCAGCATCCATATGCAGGCAGCCCTAGTTTTCTATTCACCAACCTGCTCAACTTCGAATCATGCACAGTGGGACAGGCTTTGTGTTTAAACAACCCTTGACGCCCACTGCATACCATAAAAATGTTTTGATCTCAATATCCACAGCACGCACTGCTAACTCCTCCCCCTCCAATTTTTTTTTTTTTTTTGCAGCAGCTCAGCAAAGAGCCATGGACTGGTAATTGTAGCCGATTTATTTCACATCATACCGAATTCGGTGACAACAAAAAACCCCGCCATCTCCAGGAAGTGAATGATGATGAATGGGACGAAGCTAAAATGTTTATCGGTAAAACCGGGAAACATTCGCCCACACATCATATAAAGAGTCGACACGTTGTTACAGGTCTTCTTGACGGCGCGCACCATCTGAATGAGTGAAGGACATAAGGCGCGTTCATAGCCATGCTCCCGTCTCGGTTTGTAGCGCAGTGGGAAGAGCGCCACGTACCTCCCATCGCAGCCAGAGAGTCGTGGGATCGAAACCGGGTGCCGCCGCGTCAACGACACTCGACACGTTGTCATAGGTCTTCTTGACGGCGCGCACCATCTGAATGAGTGCAGGACATAAGGCGCGTTCGTACCCATGCTTGCGTCGCGGTTTGTACCACAGAGTGAAGAGCGCCACATACCTCCTGTCGCCACATAACCCAGGACAGCATAATCTCTTCCTGCGGGTACTTCACCGCACAGTACATCACCGACCACACATCTAGGTAGCTGCAGACCATCGCAAGGCCTTCAACACCCTGTTCATCCCTGCGGTACTAGAAGCCCTTTGTTAAGATCATCTGGGAAAAATAGTGCGAAACTTTGTACCAGCCTTCCTGGCAGACTGGACATTTGAAATACGTTATGAACATGTAAATGCCGAACACGTAAACAAGAGCGGCGGAATACCCAAAAGCGCCATAACGTCCCCGATCTTACGTTATATCGATATGGCCAAGCTAGTCAAAGGCGTTGCTGCCATCACAGCGGGTTACGGCACTGCTTATAATGAAGACGCCACAATCTGGACGGAGGCGAACGATCACCATACGACTGGTACCACCATGCTCGGCACCTTCCACTGCAATAATCAGCGCCCGAGAATCTAAATCCGCTGCTTTCTGGTTTACCCCGCTGTGCGGAGGTGTTTTTGCACCCAGCCTGTTCCAGCTTTGCGATACCCGCAAACGTAGCGGCGAGGTGTTAAGGCCTCTGCGCTCATTTTAGGACCCCGGAAAACGACTCCAACCCTGCAACAACCTACCTCACGTTCTCAGACGACAGCCCCTCCGGGATGCCCCTCTTCTCTAGACCACGCAGAAATTCATCAAACCGGATTTGCACCAAGATCCCACACTTCGCTTTCGGACCCCGTTGTTTGCTTTGTTACACGCAGGCCATGGCATATCTAAACCGGACCTTCCGCACCTCATCTGATTCTGCCTGAGCCTAGCCGTACGTCGCACCCAACACTGTCCGGCTTGAGTTTTCTCTTTCACACTTCCCACGTTAAAGATGCGTTGACAGAACTCTCAATTTTCTGTGCGCGGCATCCATGGGGTGTCATTGTTAGCGTCATCCCTGTCCTTCCCATTCCCCGTGAGGCTCCAGGCTCTTCAGTAAATTTTCGTTCTCCATCTCTTCCCGCCATTGCCTATTCGAGCAATTGGAAACCGCAAAGACCAAACTCAGACCCCGCATCCAGACTGGCAAGTTGGCGATGGGAGCCGCGATCCATACACAACGCCTTCGCTAGACTGGGCAGTATTCTGAACACACGTGCAAACAACGCGAAGCCCACAATGAATCGGGCCTCTTCCCAGATCGCGGATGGACCACAGCAAAATCCAAACAGCGGTGCCGCAGAAACTTCACTGACTGATGCAAAAGTACTCCGGCACGCCGGAACAAGTGTTTTCGAAATTAAAAGCCTTAAACATCGGCCAAAGTTGGGCTCGTCCTGGCCCTTCCTTCTTTCATCAGTTGCGGACTTTGAACGTCGATTTGCCGTTCATCCTTTCAGAAATACTGGCACTAGTGCGAAACCTCACCCGCAACAACGCAGCGCATAAGAATTGTATGCATAAACAGCGCTTACTCACTGCAATTTTGAGGAACGTCGATATTACTCCTACCCGAAAAGGCAAGAAAGCGCTGACGGCAGGAAATCTTCACCTTCTCCTTCACATCGTGTACTGGAAACTATAAGAACCTATATACACAACCACTTTTTAGCGTGCATACAGAGCAACGAACTGCTCCCACTATAATGTGTGGCTTTCGGGCTAATGGTCCAGGCAGGGTATTTTTTAAACATTTCAGACATCATAGCTAGCTGCTAACCTTCCCCCAAGCACTGCCTTCTCACTCTAAATAACAAGGGCGCTGTGGCAACATCTGTCGCATTTGACGATACTTGTGGCGCTCACAATAATGGGCGCGGACAAATGCATGGCAACGTGACGGTTACGCTGAGGACTGTGCTGCAATAGTTAGTCTTGGCTATCTGCGTACGTCCACTGTCAAGATGCGAGTAAATGGTTACATTTACCGTACCCTCATCTAGGCCCGTTATTTAGCATTGGTAAGAAGGATCTCGCATCAAAATAACATTCCAGACAACACGTAAACATTTTAACCACCGAGCGTTTTAAACTTTTAGTTCCGCCATGCTACGTTACCTGAAGAATCAGCACAGCTGAGCGCACCTGAGCGTGCGCCTCGTTACGAGCGCTCGGCGTCGTCCAGACTCGCGCTTGAGCTTGCGCCACGTGAGGTGCTTGCAAAAAGCACCAAAATATACCACGCTGACATGAGCATGCGCCTCATGGGGAGAGCCCGAATCAGCCAGCTCGACCTTTCAGCGTTCGTTGCGTGATCTCTCGTGTACTATTCTTCTGCCATTTCACGTGCGTTTGCGCCTGAAGCGGAAAGCACAGACGCAGAGTTGGCAAAGGCAGTCACCGCGGCTCCTAGCACGTGCTAACGCGGTCATTTTTTGGAGGGATGGGAAAGCCTGCGGACAAAACGATCTGGGAATGCCAGTCATGGGCAGCTTTCAGGGGCAAGTTCGCAAAACCGTATGGAGTGCAACACACGGGTCTCCGACAAAGTCAGAGCTGTGCTCTGCTCTGCTGTTTATGCAGCCTTGCACCACGAATACAAGCGGTGTCATTTTTTTGGTACCTGGGAAACGTAACTCTGGACACTAACTGGCTACACGGCAGAAACACACGATACCATACCGTGGGCGATTACCATTACCATTCAATACTTCCCCACACGAGATCTGTAGTGCGCAATCGAAAAGTTGGTTTTGCTGACACTTTACTCCCGGCCTTCCGAAAAGCGGGGTCAGAGTGTAGTTGAGACCGAGCTGACCATTGCATAAAGGGCAATCCTCGCCGTCCGCCCCGTCCGCCCCTCTGTCCATATATTCAAAAAGGGCTCTTGACCGTACACCATTCCTCGACTACGTAAACCACTATCGCAACTAATACGACTTTTGCATGCTTGTCCGACATCCATGGAGGCTTTCAAAGAAAGATAACTTACAATAGCCGAAGGTATTCGTATGAACTGCATCTCTTGCGGAAACCCATACCTCACCATGAAGATGTAGCAATATAATCGTGAAGATGTAACAAAAGGCCTGACTCAGCACTGCCATTCGCCCAGCGGGCAAAATTGCACTCGGCGTCTCCGCAGCCTCAGCTACCGAAAACGTCATCGCCTTGGGAGTTCGCAACACCTGACGACAGCTGCTAGAAGCACTGTACTTAGCTGAACCTTGGAAGCTGAAATTTGCACCTAGTTTTCGACACGTCCGTCAAGCATGAGGGCACCGCCTGGCAGCTCCAAGTAAACAAAAACTGTATCTGGGTGGCATCGACAGAGGGTGTCCGCGTGGTACCTGTTCCTCGGAATATGCACTCCAAATACCTATTACCTTAGCGCGCCTTTATTGTCCTGTTCAAACACTCGCTCCCCGGTACAAAGAATGCCCCACTACCGTGTAAACGGTTAGTACTAGCTACACATGGCGCTCCAGCCGCGCCGCAGGATATATACTGAAGTATCTGGTCAAAGCACTATTGCGACTACTACACCCGCAGCCTCAATCACGGTCGTCGACAAAATATTCATTGCCATATCCAGCACTTTCTGCGCTGAGACAGCGTTAATTCCACCCACTCGCAGACAGGCTGCCGAAACTATCAGACGGGCCGAATTAATGTTCGTCTCCTTCCACTGCACTTCGCATCATCTAGAAACAAAGTAAGCTGCTGTACCCGCCAATGAAGCAACCCACACCGCAGCTCCTTTTATAGTACACCTAGGCGCTGCCTGTTATTTCAAGGCACTCTCCCCCAAGAGATCAACCCCATCAGCGGAGTAGCTACGGAGAGATGCTCCACTTGGCGGTAATTCCATACGAATGCTGACCCCCATCCCAACCACGTTAGCCTCATCTTCCCTACTCAACACCCTTCTCTCTGTGGTTACGCTACAAAGTGCTTCCATGGTGCTTCCCTCTACTTCCCTGGCCAATCCGGACCCGGAAAGCCAACCCAACCTTGCAACCCAAGCGAGGACAACCAGTCCAAACCAGGAAACCGTGGACTAGGAATGCCTTCCACGGAGCGAGCCTCATTAACCTCTGCTCCAATGTGAATAGTTAGGCAACACCAGTTGGGGTTCATCATGGTGAGTTACAGTGTGAATTGCTTGGGCTGAGTGATTTCTTTTCCCGAACCGCTCCTTTGTGGCTTTTCTATAACAATATTAGTGATTTTCTAACCGTTCATAAACGTCCAAGTGTCAACTTATAAGCCGACTTGAAAAATGGCGTTATCTCGTATAGGTCACTTTTCATTCAACCTTTTCCTGCCATCCTCAAGGTTTCGGTCAAGCATTCCGCTCTCTGAAAAACGTCACTTGTCGTTTTTATCATCTGGGCACGTGCACGATTATGTCATTTTGAACCCGTAGCTCTCCCCTGTGGGCGCTCTTCGATTCGAGAGGGTTCTTCTGATCGCCGTAAAATGTCAGATCATAGGACAACAATCCACAAAATTGTGACCTTTTACTTTTGTACATCATCACCGCTATATTATAGAGATCTAGAGCATTCAGTTGATCGAGTGTAACTTTCAACGTTATTCTGCACTTGCATGCGACCAGAAAAACGTTTTTATGGGACAAAATTTGTTACCTAATGTCTGTAATAATGTGAAACGTTTTACTCCTACGAAAAAACATCACCGAAGAAAAATGTATAGTACTTGCTTAATTTATTCTAAAATATCCAGTCACAGTGATCAAAAAACTTTGAATTCAGCAATGCAAACAATCCATGAATGGTGCACGAAATAGGAAATGAAAATTAATTATGACAAAACAGTATTCGCCAGAAAAACAAACAAAACTAAAAATGTCCTCTCCTTCAATTACGAGCTCGTTGGAACGGATTTAAAACGTGTCACTCACTTCAAGTTTCTGGGGGTCACAATCTCTGAAGATTTAAATTGGAAAACGCATATACATAAATTATGTTCTGCAGCTGAACAGAAATTGTGGTTCTTGAGAAGGAACCTCAAACTAGCAACTACCAAAGCCAAATTGACTGCCTACACTACCACTGTCCGTCCAGTATTATAATACGCCTGCATCGTATGGGACCCTTCGAAGAAATACCAAAGCGAAAAAATTTAAAAAATGCAAAGGAGGGCCGCAAGGTTTATTCTATCCAACTACAGGTTCACCAGATTAGGTTACTGCCATGCCAAATAAACTAAACCTGCCACCTCTCGCAACACGGAGCCGAGTAGCGAGATTACATTTTCGTTACCTAATGCATCGTAACTACTTTAACTTTAACACAGAGCAATATTTGAAACCTAGACTTTCTCGTACACTTAGAAGTAGTCACCCTAACGAAATAATGCCTATAATGACTCGTTTAAATGCTTTTAAACACTCTTTCCTTCCCAATACAATTGAAGACTGGAACAATTTCCCGCCAGAAGTTACTAAATCAGACTCCTTAGCGCACTTTGAAAAATCCCTGTTACACTACATAGAATCCAATAGTGCTGTCTCTTCTTGATGATTTGGCATAATAATAGGGTCCGGGCCCATGCGGAAGATATGTGTCGTATCCAGTTTGGCTGAATTGCGCTTGTGTAAGAGTTGCTTATTGTTGTGTACCCTTGCACTTTGTACCTTTGCATTTTGAACCTGTTCACAATGCAGCTGAATACTATACTTTTGCGCATATTTTAGGGCCTACTGTGTCGCACACATCCTGCGTTGCACTCGTGTCTGAGGCGGCAGTTACTGCCTCCATGTTCTCTGTTGTACGTCCACCCTGTACCGGCCCCTGGGATAACAGTATGAATAAATGAATAAATAAACTTGTCATTACACTGTTGGAATGTGCAGCATTTATTTCGGCAAATCGCGCTTAGGGTATGTGCAACGTGTGCGAAAAAACTAATCATAATGTGCGAATAGGCCTCAAGCATTGGTTTTTTCTCGGTTCTTTACTACGCCACAGCATACTTCTCTAATTCAGTCTTATTCTATCATTCTCTCCAATTACGCGTGCATGCCACACCAACATAGAGTGTTCGCCTCCACAGACCGAATTAGTGTTTAACATTCGTCTTCCTCAGTGGGATAAACACTGAGCGATAGAGGTTTAATTTAAAGAATACGATGTCACCGTTTCCTGACTTTGTGGCAGCTCATTCGACAAGTTGGAGAAAACAGACTAAACTGTCTCTCACCAGCGTCTGTCTTTGTCTCCTATCAGGAACTGATATTTCTGCAGGGGTTCACTTCGATAGTTCACGCTGAAGTATAACATATTGCTAAATAAAATGTCTCTAGGTCAGTTAAAAAACATGATAAATAATGGGGAGGCCCACATGTTCGTAACAACATGAGCAATGCAGCCGAACCCAATTCACCAGAGGATGTGCGAGGCGTTCAGCCTAACAAGGAAGTGCTCTGTGATGAGGTCAAGAACGCTTCACGTTTAGAGTGGCGAATAACCCGCTACCTACTAGTGACTCGAGATCAGTTTCTCTACCCAGAATAGCAGCCATGCAAATCGTATGTTTAACTGCGACAAAGAAGGCTGAGAATGTCCATATGCATCTCACCAGCACCAGCAGCGCCCGTTAAATACGCCGAGCTCTTGAACTCTAGCTAGTTTGCACTATCTGACGCCTTCTTCCCACCGCACAACATCCTAGATGAAATAAGGCTACCTAGTGAAGTTTTTAGCGCAGCACTTCCGACGCCACAACAAAATTTGCTTTGAACAAATGTTGAACTTGTTAACAGATGCTGGAAAAGGTCACCTATTTAGTGCCCCCGAGAAACTGTAAGAAGAGGAGTAGCAATTTAATGGGCCCATTACAAAACTCTAGCATTAGGGCCAAAGCAGATGAGGCGCTGCTGTGGCCGGGTTTACACCTGGAGTTAATGGTCAAGTATCTCAGTCAGGGAAGCAGCGTTTGTTTCATTCCTGTCCGCACAACTGCCTTGACGCCACCCGTCGTTGGAGGTTCCTGAATTCATGCTGGATATCACAGACGCCTCAGATATGCTCTCAAATGGCGCCGCGCTGGCAAGAGTTATATTAGTTCATACTTTTGCAGAAATAACGAAGTGAAGTGCTAGCACCCGTGCCGATAACCTGCCTTCTTTTGTGTCCAATACCGCCGCGTGAGCTTTGCTCGCTAGCGCGTAGCTTGCTGCGCACCATATATTTTGTGTGGCACGGAAAGGGGGCAAATAATTGTTTATAAAATACGAACACCTCAAAAGCCTAATTGCCAATTGATACGGGTGTTCGCACGAATCTTCTTTGATTTCATCTTTTGCCTAGTCGGGATTATCACAAATATCACACGTCGCCACTGTTGTCATCACTCAAGACTGGAACGTTACGCAAAATGCTTTTTAGCAGATAATCAGACAAAAAGATAAGCCTATTTAGCAGATAACCATGAATTAAGAAGAAAAATCATTTTCAGCAATATTTATTGTGTCAATTCTTTCGAAGTATGCGTACGTAGGCTGTTTGTCACTTAAAATGTTGTTTAGTTGTATATAAGGTTCCACGATTATATGTTTCTATTTAATTTCTTGGTGGTTTTTTGAATAAATTTTCAGCAAATACTGCTCCTGCTTCATAACCACGACAAACGGCGTTTGTTCCCGCTTTACTTTGTTTACGAACACAATCTCCGGGCTTTTCCAAACACGCCGAGACGCGGACACCCATGCTCAAAACCACCGTCACCTCAACCGACGTTACCCTTATTAACTCAATGAAGCCATCAGAACCCCGAGCGAAGTGCCTCCGTATCTCACGTCGCCGATCACGGGGCACCGCCAGTCGGCAAGTCACGGCATATGTAGCCCGAAGAGGGAATAAGAGACGGAAATTGTTTAACGAACATCTCCGCACTTTTCAGGTAGTCTGGCCGCGACGGCAGTAATCTGGCGTGGCAGTTATAACTTTTAAGGGTGTTTGCGCTCCCAGCTTTAAGGTGAAGTTGCAAACAATGAAGTGTGCTGTCTGATCTAGTTCATCTGTATGCCTACATATGTACAAAATTGTGTTACTCCTAGATGCTTCGCTGGTCATTCACTTCTGCAGGACAGGATGACTGCTTTTAATCCTGAATTACTGAACTTTAGTTGCTATCCAAAGCGCTCGTAAGTGTTGGGAAGAGCTGAGAAGGTCGTCCTGCTCCCGCAAGCAATAAACAGCTCCAGTCCAACACGCAGTTTCTTGACGCGCACTCGCGCTTTCAAAGAGCACCCAGCGATGTTGTCTCCTTTCTCTAACCTGTTGTGACCCCCTGGGGAACTCGATTAAGGGTGCGAAACTACAACAAACGGTGCGCTGGTGTTACCAGCTTTGCAGCCGACAAGAACATCGGAGTTCGGACTATTCGTTAAAGGGAGACTGAAGGCGACTAGCAAGTTGGGCTCAGACGAATGTTCAACTGCGCCGAATCCCTCTCAGCGTTTATTTGGTTGCGAAACATGCAATATTTCTCGAGAAAGTATTATTTAAAAAAGGTGCTTCATCCTTCGCATTATTTTATTACGTTTTGCGCAATGTAAACGGAGGCCGGCAGCGATTGAGCGAGCGATGTGGTCTAGCAGGATAAGTACATCCTACCCAGCGAACCATCGTGGTCGCAGTAGCCACTGGTCATGCCCTCGGCGCATATGACAAAACAAATTTTCTCTCTTAATGTACGTTTCCTGCCACCCTGTGCGTCAATAATGGTACCGCACGGGGCATGAGATGGTGGTTAAACGATGTGTATGTGCCGTGCAGCCGTTTGCTTTTCCTACAAAACGTCTAGCGGACGGCGCAACCGAAGCGAAAACCTCTACAGGGGCGCTCCTTTGATTTTCATTCTCGTTATGGATAGCAGCATTTTGTTACGGTAAAATGTTTTCACTGGGCGCTGTTACGTTAAATAGATGGCGCCACGTTATGGCGCCATCTGTTAGCTTAACTTGTAACAGCGCCCAAGTTAAAACGATGTCTGTGTACTCCGGTGTACGACCACCTGAATGGGAATACATGTGTGTTTCCGCGCTAGTAATATGCACGTGTGCCTGTACACCTTCGCACGAAAACTAAAAAAACATGCGAGTTTTAGTACAGCGCTTGCTGCGTTCACGTACGTACAACGCTAAATATTTGCTCCCTGCCATGTCCCCACCATGGCGTACGTTTCAGTAGAACGCTTGGCCAGTTTTTTGTCGCGATATTGTAAAGCAGATTGCGCCATCTATTGAATGTTTTGCAAACCTAATTGCCTATTTCACGGCCTCCGCGATCGGCTGCCAGCGGCGCGCCGTTGCCCCGGCCGTCCCATTCGGTGCGTCCCCCAGCAAAAAAATGTAATGCCGCTCACTCCGCAACGTGCCGCGAGGTGGCGGTGTTAGCCGATGGTTCGGCCGCTCGCACCGGCTCCTCTGAATGGCTTGGCGGAGATGGCGCGGCTGGGTGTCTTCGCTGTCGTAATTCCTCTAACCTCCCCTGCGGGCGTTTTGTTTTCATGAAATAAGAGACTTGACAATGATTTTATGAAGTCGGCTTGTCTCAGCAGCTTAGAGAAACTTATTTAACTGAAGCAAAGGTGTGCCAGCGATCAACGAAAGGTTGACCATGTTTCAAGCGTGGAGCGAGCATACGGAGTGGTACGCAGTACTTTCTCGGAGGTTATTTATAGAGTTATTATAAATAGTTATTTGGGGTGATGAGAACAAGTTTGCAGTTGGCGTGCCATTGTTGCAACGGTCACCTACCAGGCCCCATCGCGCAAGAAACTAACATGCAGAGCACTGCAACGTGATTTGAAATTATAAGCATATATATGAAATTTTTTACCGCACTGAAATATTTTCTGCTTGTGTCAGGCACACGCTTTGAGATCCTACATTTGTGAATAAAACTACTGCGTATATTAAAAAAACAATTTACTGCCGTTCTTCTGCGTGAAAGCTGACCAGCGGCCGGACCAGCAGGGTACAATCGAAGAAGTGCATGAAACAAACATTGTTTGGAATTTGTGATTGAACGTATCCGGTATACTCCTTAGTTAATTTGTTTAATGAAACTGGACAACTATATGAAGCTGTTCGTTTCCCTCACGTAAATGTATTGACAGCTGATGGGAATTCCAACTTCAGCTGTGAACTTCTTAATGGTGAAAAGCAGATAAAACCTGGCGTAATGTTCGAGTCGGTTCCGCTGATAATTGTCATATTTGTTTCGCGATAGCTTTCATAAAACAAAAGTTATAGCCGTTTTTTGTATCCATAAACTCCCCACAGGGCCATTTACAGCAGACGGGACTTTTGTAAAATTTATAACGTCACTGTAAACTAATTATGACAATTAAATGAAGCACAGCGTAATGATGCAACCGCTCTGGCGACCAATTTTTTTATAATTTTTTTAGGACCGAGATGACATCGACGTATACAGAGCAAACGCCAGAAATTTGGCTTTGCCGCAAGATACATGCTGTTAACGCGACTTTTTCTACGCACCCTGTCGACGTTCGCAGCTACTGATCGGAACCTAGCCTGTAACACTTCCCTTTAAAAACGTTCACAGAGACACTTTGCGTACTTGCAGGAATGCGGATGCATTCTATTTTAAGCGGTGCGGTCCTCAATGTAGGTCCGTCGCGGTTGTGTCACCTTCTATTTTGACAATGCCTTACTCATCAGAGGGATACGTCTGGCGTATAATCTACGTGTCGTAACGGTTGAGGAGGCGTTGATTAGGAATCGTTCTAGCGGCAGCGAGAACTTGCGTCTTTGTAGGCCTTGCGTCATTTTTTGTTCGTTTGCGTCTTCGTGCGAGCCCCCCTCCCCTTATCTCCCGTGGTCGCCCATGGTTCACAGCTCCCTCTGAGAACTGTGGACCTGAGTACCGGTCTATAAGGCCACAGCGCATTCACTGGCCATTTTGCAGGCGTATAGCGTGTTTTACAGCTGGCAATCCGTGGGCTCCGAATTTCATTTCCTGATCCAAATACACCGTGTTTTCTTCCATTTTATTTTCTTTGCACGGCCTGCAATTTTTGGAACCATATCTGGCCCGCACTGACCCCCAACTCCATATTTTTGCGTAATTGAGTATTTAATGCTTCCGCAGTGATTATGTAAAAAAGCCATGCGGCCCCTGGACTCGCTTGTGCGCTGTGGTAGGTAACTGTTTAGGGTGTACAGAAATTGCTAACATTCGCACCAAACATATAAAAGTTAAGTTACTTCTCAGATGGAACCTGAAATCAGTAACGAAACGTTCGTGTATTTTAGGTATTCATACCACTCACAGTGCTTATTGCGCTTCCTAGTAGGTACAGAGATACCTTTAAGAACGAAATAAAAACGGAGTACATCTAAGTTAAACTTGTTTTTTGTTTGCTGCCGCTGAAAACGAAAACGTAATAGCATAACGCAGATGTGCCACGGAGATTACGATGTCGCTCAGGAATCCCACAACATAATTCACTTCCAGCGTTTTTCAGTCTCAACCGGTATTATGACCGATAAAGATTGATTCGAATACCAGAAAAAAACAGCGGCCACCCGTTGTCTCAAGTTAATAGCCTTGGCTATACAGAACTTAATTAAGACCGTACGCCAGCATAAGAAATAACAATACCTGTTTATGATTTGAACATCATTTAAACGCGGGAAGTTTCGCTACCGCGGTATTATCGGAAAGGCATAGTCGGTTCCGTGGAGCGTAGTGCGGGACAGCGCATGTGAAATAAACCCCTCTTATTGCCACCGTAGCTGACATAAAGGCATCACCAGGTGCTGTAATATTACTTTCCATTTCTAAAAGCAGCTATGGTCGTTTATTTTTGCCATACGGAGCGCAAAAGCTGTCAAAAGCCATTTCGCGGACCGGCGCAGCACGGTCGGCTGTTGCTTTCAACCATCGGCTCCGCGCGCCGCGGTGCGGCGGAAAGCGCCGAAACGGCCCCTTCGAAATTACGCTCTCTCCGGCCGAATGGGACGGCCGGAGCAACGGCGCGCCGCCGGCAGCCGATCGCGGAGGCCGTGCCTATTTTCCCGTCAGCCAAAAGTGTGCTTAGAGCTTGTACGACCGCTAATCACTACTTACAAACACCTTGGCGCCAGTATGGAATGAACAAATGTGCATAAAATGGCACAAATATCATTGTACCTAAGTACGCACCGTGGTGGAAGCATAGCAGCAGACAACGCCATGAACCAAACTACCCTATATGACTAATTCATTTTATTCAACTTCACGACAATCAAGAATCGGCATCCAACAAACACCTTGTCACGGCATGCGATTTAATGCCAAAGCCTTAGATGCAGCTTTTGCAGAAGCCGAGGTCAAGGCTGCCATTTATAATATATACACTAGGTGGGCTCCTGGCCCTGACCACATTACTAATAAGATTCTTCGGCAGTTGGACGACTGATCTATCACTGGCATCGCGGCCCTTTTTATGAATGTTGGACTTGCTGTCAAATTTCCGAAAAATTGTGAATGGCCAAGACCATATTCATTTCAAAGTCTGGGAAACAACCACACATCGATATTCGCAGACCCATCTCCCTAACATCGTGCCTAGGGGAGCTACTAGAGCATATTGTTTTGACATGACTCACGGAATACGCGGAAGAGACTCGGCTGTTCCCTGACACCATGCTAGGAGTTCGCCCTCGTCTACGCACGCGGAATCTCATGTTGCAACTACGACATCACATCTTGGATCTAGCATACGCGCCAAAGCATGCCACTAAAGCTATTTTTGGTTTAGATATCTTTAAAGCCTTCCACACTGTGCGACACTCTCATGCCACAGACGGGGAACAAGAATACCTTCTCCGAACTTGTAGAGGCCCAGCGAACTGCACAGCTAGACAAAGTATCTCGCAGCTCTGCCGGTCACTGCATCCTGAGGTCTTTGGGCCTGGTACCACAAACACCACACTACACACGACTTGTCATTCCGTCGCCCCTGAGAAAGGTCATCAGAGTGTCGACCATGCGTAGGCAAATGCACCCCATCCACAATAACGAACCCCGTGAGGCAAGAAGGAAGGCCCATCCTAAAACACCCACCGAGAGCTCCTGTGGTATGCACCTATGCCGCCCCATATCAAGACAGGAACGCATCCGTACTAGCGGTTGTGGACTCCAAGGGGAGCCCCATTGCTACAGCATCTGTTGGCTGCAGTCCTGTACACAGGCAAAGGAAATGGCAATCTGTCTGGCCATAGCCCCCAGCCGGTCTCTGCATCTGAACATCATAACCGTTTCCAAATCGGCCGTACAAATTTTTTTGCAACCGCAGGGTATCATCTAGAGCACTGGCAACCTTGCCGAAAGGGCCCACACCTCATAGCCGGACCTTTCCCATCATCTGGTCACCGGCACACTCTGGCCTAAAGGGAAATGACAGCGCCAATGAGACTGCCGGGGATATGGTTCGCCGAGAGCCCGCAGCGATTCGGTTATAAGGAGCGCCTCCATACTTTCGGCGATATGCTAGACCATTTCCGCCAGGATCGGGGTGGTTTTCCACACCCGCATCCATCGCTCAGTCGAAGGCATGCAGTCGTTCTCAGGCCACTTCAAACATTATCATTCCCTACTCCACATCTCCTGTCCATCATATATTTTGGGGGATATCAGGACGGTTTCCTCTTATGTTCTCTAAAACCAGCATCACTTCACCACATCATTTGGTCATGTCCAGTTAAACCCGCATGCCATAGGAGAAACAATCTCATCCTTCATAACATATCACCCTCACCAGAGTAGGAGACTGTCATCTCTAGCCCAGCTTCCCATGTGCAAGAAGCCCTAGCCCAGTTGGCTGAAGACACCGAGCTCCCAAAACACAAGGAGCTCCACTGTCTAGATGACAGAGCGAACAACTCACTGGGGAAGTCACCATAACTTTTCGGCAAAATAAAGTTATTACTACTATTACTACTACTACTGCTACTACTACTACTACTACTACTACTACTACTACTACTACTCGAACGTGACAGGTGATCGATTGCCTGCTGCCTGTCGCAAGGGTAGCACACGATTCTTACGGTTGGACGGGGCGGAAAATTAACTTCACTCCGGCGAAAGCCGAGAAGGTTTTTAGAAACTCGCGCACACTGTACACGCCCGGTGCGGGGTTGAATCATCACTAGTAATATTTTTAACAAAGTACAGTCCACCTGCAGGTACACGTTGTCGCTTTGCTTCGCGAAGCAAACACGACCACAACACACAAACACAGCTTTGGCCCCAGGCCTGTCTGCAAAACTTCGCTCGGGCAGACAATGCTACATAAGAGAGCAAACACTTCTATCAGACACACATCACTTTCCTCAGAAGAGCAGAACAGTGGAAGGTTGACGCGCTACCAACCACCATTATATAAACAAGCTGATGACAGGCACGTGACTACGCCGAACCTGCAATAACCAGCGTAACCGCCACGGGCGCCGCGGCATTGCAGCTTGCGAATATTGGCACCGGCCGAAATATACCTGTAAATTCATAATTGTTTAAAACAAAATTTAATGAGCACAGAAATATTTTACCTGTTTCATTGAAAGATTCTGTGCGCACTTCTCGTTCTATTGTTCGACAGGTGACAATTGCCCGATTCGCTCCGTCGCCATTTACTTCATCTCTGGTGGGCTTCTGATAGTATCTTTTTTTACTATGTGCGAGATTATTTTGAAGTTACTGCCTTTGAGACTGCGATAGTTGTTTGTGGGGATGCCAATCTATCTATATGGAACAACTTTGGTTTTGTCTTCAGTGTCCCTCTAAGCAGATGCACTTAAATGGGACCAGGCACATTCGCGTTCTCATTCAGCCGATTCAGCTACTCAAAAGTTTATTTAGGAGGTCCAGGATAGTTTCTCCACCGTCCCCAAAAAAGCACGTTCTGAAACAGCCATTCCGAAGCTTCAATCTGTCTTGGACCAAAACCAAAATTTCCGGATTCTCTAGGGTAAAACAACTGGTAAAAGTGTGGCAGGACTAATATTCTCACATTCCGCATAAAATAAGATAATTGAGTGTTCCAAAGTTGAAGCAGGCTTCGCCAATTTCACTGAAAGTTGGGCGTTCGTTTTTCCAACAGAAATATCGACTAAACAGAGGCACAACTTCAAGCTGTAGAACTTTGAATTGCTGCTGGTTCTTCATTGCTTTTAAAGTCTTTGTCTTAGTGTTAAAGGACTGTACGCTTCACGTAAATATTTCGATATGACAATACTGTCTGGCTTATGTTTATGTATAAAAGTAAATTACGTTCCCATGGAACAATATTTCTCCTCTGCGTGCCTTGCAGTGAAGAATTTCTACTGAAATCGCTGCTGGGATAAATACGAGTTGAGCCAATATATGCCTAAAGCAGAGTTTTCAAAGACTATATTTGCCGCAATGGCACTTCTCAGCGCCTATGACAAAAAAACCTTGATTTTTTATGCCTTAATTTCCGGTATCGACTCGTCACCTTGTTACGGTCTCTCCGTTCGGAAATGAAGCCCTTCTTTCACCTAAGGTCAAAATAAAGTGGTCTTGACGTTTCCTTCACAAGCTGTTTAATGCATGATATAGCATTTTTAGGTTTAGTCAACCAATCAGCCTTCTCTTCCTGGATAAATCTTTGCCAATGCTTTTTCCCCACACGCAAGCACGTCCCTAAATACGAGGTGTAAAACTTTTATGTAGTCTTGCACCTAATAAAAATTCTGGTTCGCTGTGGAAAACAATGATGTATATCCCAAAGAGGTAATTTTGCTTTCTTTATCGTGCTTCTTGATTTTTCCCTTTCGGTGCTCTGCCAAAACGTCACTGGTAGATACAAATGTTATCCAGTCGGTTGTCAGGATGACAAATAAATGGCATTATCACGCAAAGATCTGCAAGGCAACATTTTAGTAGCCTCGATAACTGTACGCACAAACAATCTGCTGTAAAAAACTGCCATCATGGTGTTTGCCGAGGGGCACACCCAGACAAACGCTGACCTTATTTGGGACTTGGAGTATCATTGCAATGCTACCTACATTCCTCCAGATTGAACCCCGCAGTTAGCCTTATTCAATTTATTTTTCCCGCTACACTGCGGACACTATATAACAACACGCTGTCAGAAACGTGACCTCAAATTTTCTCACAGAACAAATTTCACATTTTTAGACTTCACGAGCACGAACGCGTTCGCTCTCATTTTTATTGGATCCATAAGGTCGTGTGAAAATTGGTCAATGTCCCTTAGACAACGCATGCAACGATAAACCTCTATAATTTACCACTTCACTTGCCCTCACAGCATGGTAAACTCTTTCTCGACTCTCGACTCCAACAGCCATCCTCCTCCGATGAAATCCAGATTGTTTTCAGCAACTCTGTTGGCCTCCGATGTCTGCGGGAAAAACAAATGTAGTGTTTTTTTCACTGAATCGCGGTAAGCATCCAAGAGGAAGAAAGATACCGTGAAATCCAGAAGAAAAATTTTATTCTTCCTGGTTTGACGTGGTCAATCTAAACTTGATTTTCCGGGTAAAAGCAGGGGCTGTTTTGACTTGGCACGGCATAATCCCATGCAGACGTTTTCTGTAAAGCCTACAGCCAGGGTGGCGCGACTTCGAGAGACAGGCTGTTAACGCATGGGTTTACTTTTTTTGTTGCAGAAGTTTGCTATTCAGCATAACGGGACATAAAATGAACAGGTACACTCTGGATTCCCGAAGGAATTGGAGCAGGGGGACATGATTGGTAACTTGTATCCACGCCATTAAATCTGGTGGACGTCTGGGGCGCGGGCCGCAGGTGGCGATGTGCACAAAGCGTAGGCTTCGCAGACCAGAGCAACTCCACTCCAGGTGCTCTGCTGTGGTCTCGTCAACAGGAGACGGGAAAAAGGGGCACATTGAATATTGAGGTGGCCAGGACCTCGTCACAGCTGGCGTGAGGGCAACTCCCAGGCGAAAACGTCTGAGCAGGACCTCATCTCGGCAAGAAAACCGGCCAGAGAGATACGTACCGCGCGGACGTAGGAGAGCACGCGCAGTGCGCCGTAGGCGTTCTTTTCGATGCAAAGCCTCTCTTAGTCGACCCTCCGTCATCCGGCGTCCACACCTCTCCTCCTACACTATAAAAAAAGAAATAGCGGCGCCCGGTTTCGATCTCACGACTCTCTGTCAGCAACGGGAGGTACGTGGCGCTCTTCCCACTGCGCTACAAAACCGGGACAGGAGCAAGTGCTACGAACGCGCCTTTTCTCCTTGACTCGTTCAAACTACGTCAAGAAGCTACTGATACAACGAAGGCACGTGAAGATGAACGTCAACGAAAACGACGAACTGAAAACTTTAGAGGAGGATGTTGAATTTCCAATTGGAAAGCTGTGGCAGGATGCGCCACGCGCCATCCAGCTCATCCAGAGAAGAGGACGGAGAGGACAGGCAGCGGGGTAGGAGCGTGAGCACGCAATAAAGAAAGACGAGAACCAGGAGGTATCCGATCAGGTAACGCCGGTGTCGGTCTCTTCGCTGTCTCTACATTTCTATGCATTTCTCTGACTCTACATGGGGGTTCACACTACGTTCCCATTCGTGCTGCGATAAATGAAACAACATAACGGCAACTGGAACCTACACAGAACGCCTATAATGCTTCGCATCCTCCTCACGGTACTCCACGGGAAGATGGTGTAATTTTTTTCACTGCCAAGACGAACACCGTTTGACGAAGGTGCAAAAGGAGCTGGATATTGCACACGCACGGGGTGTGTTCCGGCATCTGCAGCCTACATTGCGGGATGGCTGTTCCGTTAGGGCCATGACGCGCGCACCTACATGGGTAAGTGTCCACTATGTTCTGAGTTTCCAGCAGACGTTCGTTGAACGTAAATGTTTTACGAAGCCCTCGTACAGCTGCGGACGAATCAGTGAAAATTGTACACTGTGGTGAAGCGTAGTTGATTATCAACGATGTGTGTAGTAGAGCATCCCACACTGCAAGCAGTTCTGCTTGCGTTGATGGCCACTTCTCCGTTGTATGTAAGTGAAGCTCACTGGATCGGTGCCCACAGTCGGACAAAGCAGAGCGGTATGAAGTGAGGTATCGGAAGCACTGTCGTCGACAAACATCAGCGTAGAGGAAGGGCTAGTAATGTCCATATAAGGTGGAGTCGGAGCACCAACTGTTCGGGAGTGAATACGGGCAACAGGTCGTGTATCCGTTAATTGGTGGAACTTCCATGGGTGCCGTATGTTGGTGCTTGATAGTGGTGGGACTGGTGAACTAGTAATGTATGCTGCAAGAGCGGCGGAATCTGGGTCAAGGGCCTCTTTTTGGAGGCGGGCTTGTCGACACTGATGCACTAGCTCATCAAATGTGTTGAGTTGTGCTTCCTGTTGCAGAATAGGGACGGGGGTGAGGGCTGGAAGACCAGTTATAGCTGGCATAGCCAAATTGTTTATTGATTCGAGCAGTGCCCAGTCTGACTTTGTAAGAAAATGCAATTGAGCTTCATAAGCAATGCGAGGCTAAAGAATGGCTCGACAAGCATGCGGGCCATCTTGGAAGCCGCACCGCCGGCTTTTTGAGACATGCGACGGAACAGATGCAACGATTTTGAAGCTTGATGCTTTGCAGAGCGAATTCAAGGTTTTGCAGAACCGGTGGCCGTAATATCCAAGCCCAACATGCGTAGGGTAGATGCTGTTGGTATAGGCGCGCCTTGAACATAAATACAGATAGGGGAGGTTGCCAAGGTCCGACGGCCTCATGCGTTCGCCACGGTGAAAAGTGCTGTTTTGTTAGGAGAGAGTGTGAGGCCAAGATACCTGCAACAAGAATTGGTTTCATCTAGAGCTTGTTGCAGGCGGACACTTTGGACGTGAAGGTTGTAGTGAACAGACCATACAGTGATGTCGTCTGCATATATGATACTATAGATGTGTGGAACAGCACCAAGAGGCCAGGCAAGAGGTATCATTGCCATGTTAAAAAGCAAGGGGGCCAGGACAGATTCGTGAGGAACACCACGGCGGGGCTGTAAGAAACCTATGAGAGGTCCGTTGAGATGGATGGAGAGGGTGCGGTTTCGTAGGTAGGATGAAATGAAATTACATAGGCGGGATGGCAGGTGAAGTAGATGAAGTACCAGAATGAAGGCGGTGTGGCCAAGGTCATCGCACGCTTTGTGAACGTTCATGCCCACTAGAGAGCGAACACGGTGGGATCGGCGGCCAATAAGGATCATCTCGCAGAGGTGGCCCAGACCATCCTCTGCACCAAGGTGGGGACGAAATCCAATTTGGTATGTGTGATATAGATGATGCTCGTTGAACCATCACTGAAGGCGTGTGGCAATCATCCGTTCCAACAGCTTCCAAATCGTCGCCGTGAGTCCTCTTGGTCGGAGGTTGCGGATATCTGTACTCGGTTTACGGGGTTTTGGGATAGTGATAACATCCACTTGAAGCCAGACCGGGGGTTCGTACACTTGAGCCAAACCCGGTTTTACGTGAGTTTACTTGTTTGCATCAAATAAGTTAAAACGTTATTGGATCAAAGCTCGACAGAAACTCTAAAGCGCGAACCTAAAGAGCCGGACACGTTCTCTGAAATCTTTGTTCTACCGCTCGTAGGTTGATGGGATGGCACCGACGCTAGAACTTCCAGCGTCAGCGGTGGAGAGGCGGGTTTTAATCTGTAGTGTCGCGTCGACGACGGCCCGGAAGGGCGACGAGAACACGCGAGCTATTTGATTACAGAGTCACGCCAAAGGTAGTATTGTTTAAAATCACGTCGCATCTATACCCTAGAGTTAGCCTCCTTGTGGTAGAACCACAGACATCGAAACCGAAACTCCGGATACTAAATTCTTCCCCCTTTGAAACATTTTTTTGCAGTTCACTGGATGGAGCACTTCACCGCACAGTCACAGCAGACTCTGGTTCTGGCTAACACCTATTGCACTTCACGTTCACCACACGCACTCTGTACGTACGTACGGACACACACACACACACACACACACACACACGCGCACACACGCACACACACACACGCACACTCGCACAGGTAAACACGCGCGCACACACTCGCATGCACGCATGCACACAAACACACGCACACATGCACGCGCACGCACGCCCGCACACACACACACACACACACACACACACCCTTTTCTCCTTTTCTTTTTCTTCTTTTTTCTTTCCTTGGTGGACTGGAAATTGTAGTGTCGCGTCGGTGACGGCCGCGAAGGGCGACGAGAACAGACGTGCGCTAGAGTTGCAGAGTCAAGCCAAGGAGATTTTTTTTTCAGAATGACATTACATATATACCCCAGGGGTTATCCCCCTGGTAGTAGAACCACCGACATTGAAACCGAAACCCCGGATACTACCATATCCTATTGAATCAGATTTGTGCTTTTATTTGTTTACTGTTCGTAGCCGCCGGCCGATTTCTTGACCGAGCTCCGCTGCCAAGCACCACGCCTCGAGGAAGCGGGGGGCCCGAGGCATATTTGTCCTCGGTTTCACTGGCGTTGTTCAAGGAGCTAGAAAAGTCGGCTCTCTTGAATCCTAGAGAAGAGAATCAAGAAAAAAGGAAGATAAGATTACTGTCACTTCTTACAGGCAAATGTTTTCTCAGAGAAGAAATAAAATTGCGCAAGATTCAGAAGTAACATTGGTTTTTCTGCCCCGACAAGTTGTCCCGACTTTGTAGAAAAGTTAACACTGAAGCTTTCTAGGAGCGCAGGTGCAATATGCAGCACCGAGGAAAACTTTGTGCCATGTGTAAAAGCAATTGTGTTTCCCTGCATTTTCAATGATGTAACAAGGACCACGTCGGCTGCACAGAGCTGCAGTTCTATGCGAACAGAGCAGCGTTTCATATCGTCAATGTGGCCATTTGGGTTCACATTGCATCCGCTGCGGTTGCAGGCCGCGTGCGTGCACCCATACACGGTTATAGGCGGACAGATATGTGAAACCACCTCAGAAATTATTGAAACGGCGGAAATTCATAGAATGTGTGAACAGCGTATCAGCGTATATTTTGTATTCCTCCCAAGAACTCAAGTGCACTATCTATCGGCTCGTGTATAACTGAAATGTATGGCTCAGTGTACCAAGTGACAATATATTTCACAGGTATTTTTAGGGCTCCCTGATATTTTCTTGTTTTATAGTTAAGAATGCTAGTATATAGAAGCTGTGTTTTCTTAAATAAAAATTCAATTGATAGGCGCGTTCCCAACAATTTATATCCGTCCTTAACGATAAGTACCCACACCAGCTTTTTAAAAATTTCTCATTCTTTTCCGCGCCCCTCTAAGGAAGATTGAAACAGGAAGCTTAGGGTCTTATCACCTCGTCTTTGGACGCTTATACATCATCTTTCATAAAATTTACCCCCATGACAACTGCAGACTGTATCATGAGAGTCAACTTTCATGAATATCCATTATACGAGATACCTTCAAAAATTTTCTTATGCTGTCTTGTCGGCTGATGGATTGATCTTTTCCTCGTTGTAGAACACATTCTTCAACGCCACATTAAGAATTCTATCTTCTTCCCTGGTTTCCCCAGCGATGTGCGTGCACTGCCATCTCAGAAGCCCGCTGAAACCACCAAGTAAATCTAGTTTATTACACCATCATGTCTGTGTCTGCTCAGAAACTTTAATTTGCCATGTGCTGGGTTCCATTTCAAGCTGGGATTGCCTGCGATAAGGTGGCGGAAGAATCGACCGCGACTGCTGCTGTCCTTAAGAACACGGAGGACATAAAAATATTACGCCGCGCTGACCTCAAGCCCTACGTGAGACAACACTTTCGTAAAAATGACGAACAGAGTGAAGTGAACCGACAAACAAAAAACTACGCGTCGCAAAACCACGCCTGGGACCATACACAACTGTCGCGCACAACAAATTCACTGAAGGTGCCTCATACAGGTTCGTTCAAGAAACACATGCAACAACAACCCACCTTCTCACAGGATCCCCAATACCCCTGTGCAGCAGGTGCAGAGAGCGCACATCCGTAATGCAGATTCCAATAGAATGTAAGAAACATGACACAACACGATACAAACATTACGCAGAACTCTACCGGCAACACATTGCACCACACCTATCGTACTTTTTGGTAGATAATGGCATGTTTCCCATTAAACGGGTTTTTACACATCCATCAGAGGTTACATTTATACGACTTACCACACATATTCGCAACTCGATCCTTTACACCTACTGTGTTTTAAACTACGTATCACTGAACAAATATAGGGTTTACACTACTTGTATTTTCCTATTTTTGGCGCTGTATGCCCTCCACCGGCCTTGATTGGGTAAGTGTAATCATCATCATTCTAATACCTAAATCAGCCTAAATCACAGCCACAATTCGTACGTGTGTGGGTATGAAAATTTTGTTCAAGGGATAGTTGAACCCATCCCCGTCAAGCCTGTGCGTTCCCAGAACATTCCACCGCGTTATGCGTTTTTTTTTTTAAATTCGCAAAGTGTTATCTCTGTGTGGTGGAGCAAGTACGGAAGACAGAGAAAATGGGTCACATAGCGTCCCCAAGTAATCATATAAGCGGAACTCGCTCTGAAACGTTCACTTCAATAACCACTTTTCTACAGAAATCATAACATGAATCGGTACTTTATTGCCATGCTTTCCTACAAACTGCCATGTGCTTGCGCTATGACAAGATCCGTGTTTCGGTATGCCCAATTTTTGTAACCGTGAACCCAATATTTCATGTTCAATGCAGGGATGCTTTACTTTCTTGCGACCTTACCTCGAGTTGTCAACATTTTCAATTCTACTGAGAAACAAGTTCTGCTGTTTTTACGGTGAATGCTAGCAACCTTTTACAATGAATTTTTCCGTAAACGCGAAACGGTGTGCGTATTGCTAGAAACAGCTACGTAAAAAATCATTTTGATGTGCAAGATACAACCCCCTACTGAAGTCGTAGAAGTTTAAATTTTAAAGAAAACTTCCCACGTAGTCTAGGGGCTCGAGTACTGTTTTTTAATCATTCGAATCATAACACCTTCAGGTTTTGTTTCACGAAACGTACAAATGGAAATTTCTCACTATTTTTTACGTCACCTTCTGTTTTGACTACGTTCAAAAAACACTTGGCCGTCGGAAAGTAGTGATGCAGCTATTCACAAGGCTCATTATTCTGAATCAAGAGCAAGAAGTTAATGCGAATAAAAACTCCGTGCATTGTTACGACCTGACGCTCATTAAGTCGAGAACACTTTCTAACCTTTGAGATGTATGCCCACTACGTTCTCCCTTCCTTCCTACGCAGTTCTGCAGAACTGCCGCAGACATAGAATGAAATAATTGAGTAAATTTAAAAAACCGACGACAACTGAAAATAAAATGACACAGGAAACTGCAAATAATTCAAACAACTTCGAATAACCTCACACATTTGGGCAATAAGGTCGTGGTACCTAAGCTATTTTGCACACATGTTAAGAAATATACATCAAAACCTGGAGTATCAACTGATGCCCAGATACCTTTGCAAAGAGACTAAAATCAACCTGGAGCTGATCGGTCTCTGCCCACTGATAATGTATATAAGAGAATCAGAAATGATCCAGCAGGCCAATAAACGATACTGTTGAAGCGTTGCCTCCGAAACACTTGTAAATTTTAAGCAATTGATAATAAAAAAGTCGGTCACGGTTTTTCTGCAGCCCACCACAAGAAAAACTATACTTGAGGATTTGTGTAAGGTTACAAAACATTAGCCTTCGCAAAGGCTTTCTCTCATGCAATGCAGCCACTGCTAAAGCGCTCAAGCCTTGCAGCGATCGGCACAGCCATGTTCCCCTTCAAAGTCCCTTAGTTTCAATAAACTATTTTCATCAGACGGGCATCACTGTGCCTATTTTTATTGAAGAAAAACCTTTGTATGCAAGGCCTACTACGCCACCGTTCATTGTATAGCATATTTCCAGCACAACACATACACTCTATCTGTTGCTTACACCGCGCGAATTATTCTGTTCAACCTTGCGGCGTGCACTCCTGCTGTTCTAAATTTTAGCTATTCACTGGCAAACATGCAAGCATCTGCCGACTGCCTGACTACAACTAACGTCCTTACACAACTCCGGTACAGTTAACTGTTTCGACATGCGTCAGAACAGCAAGGTGTGTGGCTGACATATTCGATAGAAGCAAACCAAATCTTCGCAGTGAAAACGAACCTTGCCCGTTCAATCGAACCTTGCCTACACCGAATACACTGCTTCGAAACACGCGACACAAATCTAAATAATTAGCCGTCAGCTTTGCAAATGAAACAACGGATTTGGAAGCAGCCCATAACTCACCCAAAAATATTTTTAATGTTTTTATAGTCCAGCTTTGTTCAACTAAGACAAAAGACGACCCTGGGTAACGGGAATATCGCATACTTCAAGTGTCATGGTCCTGAAAGCTAAAGCAACCTGAAGTCCTCTTATAGCCGAGTCATAGCTAAAAGAAGTGAGAAAAGAACAGGCCCAGTCACCTCCAGCCACCACTCCTGACACGGCAGCAGCAACACCAACAAGAACGCCGTCCACTAGCAAACAAACGAACACAGTAGCCCAATGCTGAAAATTGTGCGAGAGATCTGGTTAATATTTTTATGCATCCCCTATCATCCATGGATTAGCCACTAAAACTAATTATTTTGAGCACTATCACAAAACGGAGCGCGGCGAGACAGCCCACCTGAAACCAGCCCTGTGGAAATAGCATGGTTACAGAACGGTTTCAACAACAGCTAGGTGGCTGAACGGCACGACATGTGAGCACAGGTAAGAAATGACGCGGCAGATAACTGCAGTTTTCTTCACCAACACTGTACGCTACGAAGAACGAAATCTGCGCAAAGACCTCAAACTGCAAAGTCATAACCTGATAATAGCATCAGCGTCCTATGTTACGTTCTTTGCTCTTTCGTCTGTGCTAAAACCTTGTAAATATCTTTCAGAAGCGGCCCACCTGCACCTGGCGTGTCTCACGATGATCTTTGGGTCAATTCAGCTTCACTGCAATGAGCAAATGCTCGATCTGAAGGGTACCTGGCCATGTGTGTCCCACGCATTTGAGAACAGTGCTCGCCAGGTGAGGTCCGGGAACTTGTCGGTCTGCTTGGCATGGTAGGCGAGGTGCATAAGACTGACTCAATGGAGGCAATGCGAGCACTTCGTTCACGAAAAACTATTCTATGCCTCGGTCATGGCGTCCAGTTCGCTGAAACACGCACAGCAGCAACGCCAACTTTACACAAGAGCCTCAAGAAAAAATGCTTCCCGTAGTCGGAACAGAAACTGGGTCACTCGCGTTATGAAGCCTACGTCTATCCGATGCGCCAGTCATATACCATGAAGCGGTTTTAACTGCAGCAGTATGATAACGTCTACTTTCTACTTTCTTCCTTCCGTTTTTCTTTTTCGTATTGTGCTTATGGCGTTCACGCCTCTGTGCGTATTTTCTCTATTTCTGTCCTAATAAACATTCAGCTGTTAGTCAGCGCTCGTACCGTGTCTTTCTGCTCCTTGTCTCGTTCCCTGCGCTGTATATCATGAAGCAGTTTTAATTTTAATGCAAACCTTCTTCTCTATAGTGATGGCGACAGTCCACACCGAAACACATTCCAGGAAAGCCAACGTTCTCTCATGGTGGTCATCGTCATGGGTGAAGAAAAAATAGTTTAGACGTGTATTGCTCCCCAGTCGAAAGCCATTTCTTCATAGTCCGAAGTCCAAAATCGGAATCGTTACGCCCAGCATGCTCAGCAGAGAAGTCAACTTCCACAATAAGTTTCCATAAAACTACGTAAAGAGCATGTAAAGTCAACACTTTATGCTTGTGCAATCACCCCTATTGGATACGTTCCAACAATTCAAGTCCATCATCATCATCATCATCATGATCATTGTCGTCATCGCCTTCGTCGCCATCTTCATCAGCGCACGTAGAAAAGTCGGCTTTGGCGTTACACGCAGGTATAGATATCCTGCATCGCGATTACGAGTCGGCGCACCAGCTGCTGCCGCCTTGGGACGACGACAACAAACGAATACCACACGATTTTGGACATTGATTTGACACGGTTTGCGGGGGGATTCGTCTTTCAACCAATTTTTTCGTTAGATCGAGGGGCTTTGATTTTTTTAACCTGCGCCAAAGACTCCACAAAAAGGCGCTTTCGCTTTTCTACAGCCAGGGCAGCCGGGATTGAATTCACGTCCTTGGGCTGAGCTACGAAGGTACTAGAACTTGTTCCATAGGTCATGCACGTTCACATTATGTGGCGAAGAAGGACAACCAGGTATATTTAGAGTAAAATATAGTTGGTGCGTAGGACAGGAAATTAAAATGGCCACTTGTCTGCTTGTTTGATTGGAAAAGTCGGAAAAATTCTTCCCTCGTACGCAACTCCACCGTGTGTGTGCAACACCATGTTCATCCCCCCACTTTCAGCTCTGTTCATGGTAAATAGATTGAAGGTTCAATATTTACGTTCAGAGTCTTCGCACGCAATTGTTTATGACCTTTTGTTTTTGTGGTTCTTGGAACTATTCATACCACTATCTTTTATAATTGTTTGCTTGTGCCGCGCATGTTTCCTGATGCGCACAGTTTTTATTCCGTGATTTTATTTCCGATCCAATCTCTGTCAAGTTCTTCTTTGCTTCTACTTTGCATCGTTTTGCAGAGTGCGCAGTTTTAAGCACTTGGTTTTTTATTGCCTTCTCTTAAAGCTAACCCAGTGTTTATTTTCAAATAAAAAACGGTGACATCTTCGGTTATCAACTTATATAATTTGCGTAAAATATTGAGTGGCGTGTTTTGTGCTTCTTAGTGTTGACATGTATGATCCATGGTCGCAGTTTTGGAAGGTCTGAACCGGCTTGCATACGTATACTACCTGTCCAGGCATTGTTGAACTCTCTTGTGTCCCGGCGGTTCGCTCTTAGGTACACCAAGAGCGGCTGCCATCTTCAACAGGACGCGGGTCAATTACAGTGTTGAAGAGAGGCCATATAAAACGAAACACTAAAACGAAAATACGGACTCGAGCAGTCGTAAGAACCGCAAAAACAAAACGTCCGAACATGTGTAGCGAAAGCTGTGTGATCCTTTGAAAAGTCTGTACAAGTGAGCAAACTGGATCGCATTTCTGTATGGGAGGTGCTACACGAGAGGTGAAGATCATGACGGATCAGAGGGAAAGAGTTAAGAGTGCGACCTGGCAGGCGTAGCCGAATGCTGTCAGCCTTCGACAACATTTACCACGAAGCAAGCAAATAGGTGGCCACTACCTGGCTGCTTTGCTCCAATGTGTGTTTGCAGGGCCTATCCTCGGAGACACAAGCAATCAAAAAAACGCTCTTTGATGCTTTATCCGCGATGTCACTGTTCCTCTTGGCGACGAACTCACAGTCAACACGACATGCGAAGACCCCTGAATCATCGCCAATACGCAAGTACAGAATATTTATTAAATATGTATCACTACACACCGTCAAATGATTGAAAGCTTTGGCGAGGATTGCGGGTGAAATGGCGGGGGAAATGAATTCGTGCGGTACGTACACACTCCACGGCGCAAGAACCTGTCCTTTACAACGGGGAGGCTCAACGTCACTACAGGATGGTGCAGCAAGGGATATAAAAATAAACTTATAAAAATATTAATTGAAGGCGATGTAACGAGTCAAGGTAAAAATTGTTGGAGAATGCGAGTTCCGTCTTGAGGATTAAGCCACAAAGTCGCACTCGCAGTAGCCTGGTCCTGTGAGAGGCCGTACTTCAAGGCCGCGCCTGCGAAGGAAAATATACAGCTTCAGTGCTGCGCAAATGACACTTCAAACACATATTTGCTTTTTTACGCCATAAGAACTAATTTCACATAAGTACCAAATAAGTATTTAGGGATGTCGCAATGACTCGTGATCAGTATAGAACTCATACAGGACGATTACAGTGGATTCCTTCACATCGCAGCCTCTATACCTTCAAGGGGTGATGGAAACAAAATGCAAGTTTATTTATGCGAACGCTTTGGTGTTTTATAGTCCCCACAGCGCTTGTGCGGCTGCAAACGATGCCTTATTCAATGAGAACTTAAGGAATTGAAGTTAAATTTTTGGTTCTCCCACCAAATCGTGCGTCTCGTGACGTCTCCGGTGACGTAACAAGCACAGGTTTTCAAGCGACCGTTAGTGCGCGGTTTATACTTATAAGTGCGCGGTTTATACTTTAAGCTTATGCGCCCTGCCTGGCTTGCATTGGCTTTTGCCGGCCTCAGCCAATTTCCAAGATGCACATATTAGGTGATGTATTCTAGGGCTGGAAACGACCTAGAGAGTAGCATGGCCATTCCCTTTTTTCCTAATCATATACCTCATCTTACGGACGTTTACGTTCAACGTTGCATCACCATAGTTAAAACAAGGCAGTTTTTCGATTGAACCAAGCTTCTGTTTTGTCTGCATGGCCCTTTTAAAGGAGAAGAGGTGAGCATGCCGAAAAAGGGCGGCAATTGAAACCCCTGCCTTTTATGGGAGAAAAGCTCATTTTTTATCATACTTCCCCTCGACCAACAGTGGCATTGCCACCACTTGTCACTAACACGAGGAAGATGTTTCTGATTACATTTGAATATGAGGGCTGTTTCTCTTGAGGCATACGTACTTTCAAAGTTTCTCCGCGTCGCGTTGCATACAAATGTTCCGCTCGGTCTTTTTTGTGACGCAAAGTTCCGCGAAGGTTTGTCCCCCCGCAGTAGAACAGTACGGAATAATTTAAACGGTTTAATGTGCGGGAAGATCAAGGCGCACGATGTTTATCGACTTTACATGAAAAGCACCCAGGGTTTCAGGGAATAAAATAAGCGGTGTTGTGGATAGTAGCGAATGTCTTTACCGACTGGGCCAACCTGGGATATGCGTCAGAAGGGCGTGCCAAACTAATCTTTAACTTCAATGTGATTGCCCCCCCCCCCCCCCCCGATCATTTTGTATGAAAACATGGTACGTAAGATATAAGGAACACCTTCACAGTTATGCACACACAAACAAGCATATGATTATCTTTACACGTTCACGCACGCAAGCAACACTCGTATCGTCATTATCCCCCCCATCCGCCTGCTGTTCGGCTTCCGGACAAAGTCATTTTTTCCCGATTTCTTACCAGTATCAACAAAACCCATTTCTTGTATTCCACAATCTTTATGCTTATTACCCCTATCAAGTTACCTGTCTTTCCCAAGCGTTGTAGGTGTAAAGTGTATGAGTAGCCGTTCCTCTACTCCAGTCGTCCACATTGTTTTCATCGGTACGATATAGCCGGCCTCATTTTACTTTCTCCCAACCAGATACCGGCCATTAATGAATTAGTTCAGCTTATTTCACGTTAGTTACTTTAATTTACAAATATTAGTTCACTTTATTTGAGATACAGGCTTACCTCAAACAACACTGCACCTCACCCCCCGACGCAAGTTTTAATTTCAGGTGATCAGTAAATCCCGTTCACCCCTACGCCCTACTCCTCCAAAACAAAAAGACGCGCAATTCAGCCCTACATATTCCCCTCTCTCTCATAGAGGCACGCTTTGCTCCTTCTTTCCATGAGATAGAGAAAATTACCCTATCAGGATCGGTAACACTGTCGACGTGTCGTGCCGAATGTGGGTGCAAAGGAACACGTTTTTATCTAAACAACATATTATGTCTTCTGTATCTCACCGTCATTTACTGATGTTTGTTCTTCCCGACAGTTTCACACGGTGCTTGGCAAGCCCGGTGCTTGGCAAGCCCTTTACACCCTAACTGACGCCATCCAGGGACAACAAGTCAGGTAGCTATAAAAGAGTCCAAAAAGTTCCGAAAACCAGTAAAAGCCCCTCCACATGAACACAAAAGAATTACATATCTTCTAAATTGGAAGAGTACCGACTCAATACGATCTAAATCCAGAAATACTGAATCAACTGAATAAACAGCTCACTTCAGCATCCTGCACCGATGTTTGTCCAATCTGATTCTTGCCGTGTCGACGTCGGTGTGCTCTTTCAGGCTCCAAAGTCTCTCAGCCGCCAGAGATGCCGCAGGCCTGGTGGAAAACAATAAATACCCCGTTAACGAGCATTATTAGTTTATTTTATCCTACTGGTTGTGCGGCCGTGAAGCCGCAGAGAAATGTTTAAAAATTCGGTGGCAGCTTTCCTGGTTTTCCTGAATGAGCCCAAGTGGATTCCCTATTACATATCTTTTTTAGCAAAACTTCTCGGGTTTTTTTCCACATCCTGAGTATTTTTACTGGAATGGGTGCACGTGTGAGGTTTCATTTGCGCGACAAAGATCAGGTAGGAAAAAAACACCGCATAACCTATATATAGCCATTGTCATTGCGATGCTATTAGGCTTTTACGTGTTCTGAAGCAAATATGCTTCAACCTGAATTTTCCTCACCCACCCGCATCCCCCCTCTTCGTTTCTGCACTTTTTTCTGCATAGCCGCGTCTACACCCAACTCGGCCCTTCAAACCGGACCAGTAGTTCCTTTTGTGAAGCTACGAAAATGACCTGCAAGACTCATGACAAATTTCGTTCTTCTCTCCCTCATGCAGTCTTCTCCACTAATCTTTCCTCGCCGCGATCCCACTAAGAAAGTGAAACACATTTTGTACCGGTCATCCGCACACGCACAATCCTTCATACCCCGCACTATCATTGATTGGAACGATTTACCCTCACACATAGCTATAAAAACTGATGTAACCACGTTCAAATAATTAATTTGCACTACAGTGACGTGCTGATAAAATTGTTGTGTTTTCTTTTTTCGCTGTGTATTTTTGATACTTTCGATGCTTTGTAAGTTGTTGCTTGCTCTTCGTGTTTTTATGTACGTTGTTGTTTTATTTTTATCACTTTTTGGTTCTTTCGCTTTCACGTGCAACGATGCGCTGCATTGCTTTGTTGCGTGGTAAAGCAAAAAAAACTTCTGGTTGCTGTTTATCCCTTTATCTCTTTCCTTTATGTATGCTGTACCTGAATGTACATCATGTACTCTGGTTGTTTTTCGAAGCCCCCCCCCCCCATGTAATACTCTTCTTTGAGGGCCTTTGGGGGTATTGTAAATAAATAAATAAATACTCTCAACTGCTCTAACCAACCGAGTTCACATTTTACAGTAAAAGACTTTACCACTACCCTTCCACTCTCTCCACAGTCTTCGGTTTGATCATTAAATTGCTCTTTTTTTTCGCTGTTTTTCTCATGCCCCATCGCTACTTTCCCTTGTCGAGTTCAATATAAAATTTATGCTGTGCAGCGGAAGAATGGTTCCACAAATCCTTAAAAACTATTCTGCTGCTTTTGTGCCAACCTAAGGGTTGACGAGTTGAATTCTCTTTACCAATCCCCATCCAGTTGTGTAGTCCCAACCTCCATTTTAGTCGACCTGAATGTTAAATTGTGACATCTGCTTCCTTCTACCTACCCATTCCCGCCTATGCAGTCACAGCCTTCATGCCTCCAGTAACCCTCTTTTTTAGTAAGATATAATGGAAGCCTACTGCAGAAACGGCGACAAACATGTCGCCATACTATGAAAACCGCATACGACAAAATGTAACAGCAACAAAAATCAAGGTTCAATCTCACAAAAATTGGAAACAGTAATATTTACGATAGTAGGCACCAGTGTATTCCTACTCAGCCAAACAATCATCACTTCGCTAGCCACTTCCATTAGCTTGAAGCGGAATGCCATTGTGTCTCATAATTCCGATCCAGATTATGGTCCAACTCTTCAAGAGGGAAAATTTAATGCCATTCCAGTTAAGGCTTCACATTACGCCTATTGTCTTTCCGCCAAACTAACAATGAAAGTGGAGGCGGGAGCTACCGAACGCTGCCTCCCGTAGTAGTACGGTCATGCTGCTGTTCATAACTCTACGAGATCTTACCAACCAGAAATCAAGAGACACTGTAAGCTCATTGGGACCATTGGGAAGCCTAAGGCGAGGCAGATCAAAGGAATTACCTGACGTCCTGACGCACCTCCATCTGGAAGTATTCTTTCTATGCCCTTTGACAGCACAGCTCACAGCAGGATTCGGCCTCGTTGTGTCGCACAAGATCGTCTCACTAGATAAGGTATCAAAGTACCGCCACTGAAGCACACAAGTTAACCGCTGCCATTTCGGTGTGTATCAGTGTTGCGAGATTGCCGCTGCTACTGCCTGTCTGCTCAATTCGACCCGGTCGTTTGTTAACAACCCTACCGAAGATGCAGAGAACCGCATCTCTGGACTCACTTCTGATTCTAAAATGCTCTTACATGCGTTATCTTTGATGCGTATTCAAAACCACGTCAGGCGCGCGTAGCCGCCGAGCAGGAAGGGAAAGCTAAGCCTACTAGAAATGACCGACTAAAACGCAAAAAGAACAACATCGTGGCTTCCATGAGCTCTCGCTGTGAACAAAAATGTCACGTGATGCGAATTGACCAATAATCATGGCGGCGGCATGGAACAATAAGAGAAAAGAGTGCCAATACTCTTAAACCTTGTTTACTGATAGTAGAAGATATCCTGGAGCTTATGCAGACGGATGCAGCCTTCAGTCATAGGAGGCCATAGAAAGACTTTTGTGAAGAGTCGACCAAATAAGTTATCTTGGAATTGACAAAGCGCAGACTTGCATGACACCCTTCCTACTTGCTAATTTCAGGTATCTATACTGTATCCTTCAAGGCGAAGGTTTACACGGCAAGGGTTATGTTCACTTTTTCTGGGGATTTGCAAAAAACCTTATCGCAAAACCAAATGCTCATGACAGCGTGGCTGCAACACTTCCTTTATCATATTTTTCGCAACACAAAAATGCGACGATTGGCCGCTAAGATGACGACAGCATTAGTGAGAGCTTTATTTACATGTAAATTCTCGGTGGCCTTGTTAACGCTCAAAGTTCCTCTCTGCTATAAACACATGCGCAACTATGCAAAGACTACGTCTAGATGAAGCTGCTGTAACTCTTCTCCATCACAACTTTCTTAACCAAACTTATAGCAAATTTCGTCGGCAGGAGAAGGTAGAACTGCATACTGGAAGATAAATGCCGCGCTACATGTATTAAAAGTCTAAAAAATTCATACTACGATATATTTGTTTCAACGTATCGGATTATTTCAGGAATGCTTTTCAGACAGAGAAAAAAGTATTCTGAGATACAAATAAAGCCCACAGCCACAGAAACACTTCATTGCCGCAGCGTAATCTACTAAAAATGTATTTGTTAGGTTATCGAAGTCAAATACATGACATAAAATTGAATCAGTGATACCAGCCGGCCATCAAAACAAATTTATAGATGTATTTCCAATGCGAGGAAGCGGCAATTACTGAACCTGACTACATGAGGCTTCTCATTTAGCTGTGCAGCATGTGTGCATCATTCTGTTTCACAGCTTTCTGGGCGTTTTATGCTGCGACGGTTTGATTTGGAGAGCGCGTTCACTCTAATAAGCCATTCCTAGTACGAGAAACTTCGTCATCACTGACCTAACGGAAACATTGAGGCAGTAACGTTTCTTTTGAATAGTTAGCTCTTTCTCTTGGTCTGAACACGCAGTTTTTATTCCTCCAATGCGACCGCGATATGCTTCAAAAGCCTGCAGGAAATTTTTATAAGCCAAATCCGCCATGCTCGAAGCGCAGAAATTTTGTCACGAGGAATCGCGAACTACACAAGAAAACGATTTCCACAAAGTAATGTGCCTTGTTCCGGCGTTCGCTACTTCCTTACTCAAAGTGAAACAGCGAGTAAATGAAAGGTGGAGAGGAGGGGACCGGTAGACAATACCCCGTAGCCCATCTCTCGCGTGTCAAATAGCTATGGTCGACAATCGCGTCAGGAGTGTGACTCGAAAGCGCACGATGTTTCCCAAACTTGCTGAATTTTTTATACAACACTGGAGCAAATGGCGACGAAATGCATTGTAAATGTACCTTCCTCGCAGATACCAGCGACGCAGTTCGAGGAAACCCAATTCAGTCCGAGTACGCCCACACATCATATACGGGAAGGCTTCTGTGCAAAGCCATTCATCTTTCCAGCGCTTTGACTCACTTTATAGAATGCGGAGACATGCATCCCGTCGGCACGTAGGCCGACTCTTTCTTTTCTTCGTGTGACTGACCGAAATCATCACGCACACATCTGTCTTAGGGACACAATTATATGCGCGGCCGCTTAATCCGCGCCTTCTTAACGTAAATTTGCCTGCCGCTGTAAGAAATCCATGGGCTGCAAAATTAAAGACACTTGTACCGTACAAGGCGAGTAGTCTCCGCAGCTTCGAATTCAAAGGTGTGGCAGTTGAGCATAAGCAAATTTTTAAATATTACTGTGCGCATAATACAACTCCCTTCCCGCCACTCCGACCACCAAACTGGTATGAACTTAAGACGGCAAAATGCCGGAAACAATTTCACTTTGAGCACTGAGATGACGGTATTATCAAATGCGGGGAAAAGATGGGATTGAGCTAGAGAGAAACTGGCGGGCATTGATATTGCAGATTCGGCGAACCGGTAGGCGTTATGTCTTGTCTGATATTTCAGTGACTTCAAACGCTGCTTGGCAATCACGGAAATGCCAGGCCTCTCCAGAGCCTACTACACTCAATTTAGAGCCGGCCCCTCGATTGCATAATGGTTGTACGGTGGCTATGTGACTCGTCACGGTCGGGCGAAAAGACCGCCGCAGCGATATAGCTGCAGTTGGGACCTTCATATGGTTGTTGGTTGCTGTTGACGTTCATACTTAATCAATTATTTTATGTGGCAATACTTTCGTAGAAAAGGAAGACGTAGTATGTCCTTTTCTCTCTATTCTTGCACAGCAACATGGCGCACAGGCTGATAAGACGTCAGTGGCTGAAGTATATAAAAGACGCTTCTTAATAAACGAAGAACTTTTGGGGCATCGGCTTCTTCAGTTTGGCCTCATTCTCTCACTCGCATCACTGTTCCCACAAAGAACACGCGACAGTCATGTTCCTGATCGTATGTCCTACAAGTTCAACTCTGTTTAGGAAATCCTCGTCCCCAATCTGCTAATGGCGTATGTAGCGAGAGGTTGTGAGGTGCTGCTACGGGCGCTTTTTTTTTGGCGACTCATCTATGAGAAGAATTATAGGTTTCTTTTGAATTGCAACTAGGACCTGATTATGCAATTACACCAAAAAAGTTCAAGAATCATTTTTGCCTGAGGCAAAAACTCACCAGGTTTGTGACATGATGTTAGTGCGGTCGACCTGTTGCCCCCACACGCATACTTCACCTCCAATCACAAGTGCTTTTTGGTGGTCTGTACCTGTGGCAAAAAGGGTAATTTTAATTTACGTCCATTTTTTACGATGCAAAAAAAAAACAAGACATTCATTCTATGCGGAAACCCCACCTGCACAGGAAAGGGGAAAGTTGTTAGAATTGTGTAGATGTTTCAAACTGTTGCATTGTGATTGCATTCAAAAGATTTGACAAGACAGTAGTAATACAAAAGCTCTACAGCTTTGTCATGTTGAAACTTGCGGTTTATGGCGGCAACAAATCGTAGCCGTAACCATCACCACGTGGTTTACAAAATGACCTTCAAATGTTTTGTACATCGCCGTGTTTAGACTTCACATACCTTCGTATATTGATTGGCAGCAAAAAGAAAAGTGACCACCTTCTGTGACGTCTAACACCTACGTGGAGCAATGATACAAGGAAGATTGATGGTTTGGGGGTTTATTATCCGGAGCTACGCCTGTGAGGTGATGCGCGCAGTAGTGGATGGCTGTGGCCTAGTTTTGACCGCCTTAAGGTCGTTAACGAGCGTCGAAGTCTTAAACAAGAAGAAATGATTCAGATTCCCGTCGCTGAATGTTGCTAATTGGGTTTCTGTGTAAACATATTGCTGCTCATCTTCTAAATACAAATCTTATAGGACATTTGCCATCTGGAGATTAAACTTCATTTAGATCGCTCAACAGCAGACGGCCATGTCAGCTTGGGCAGTCATACTATCCGAAAAGCACTGCTGCTATTAACGCTCAAATTAATGCAATTGTGAATCGATATGGCATTTCACGGACGAATACCTCTTTCTGTCGTCTCTATGTGCCCCATTGAGAACTAGATTCGAAGTTTTTAAACTCTTTCAGAAATGCTGTACACTGCCTCTTGTCTATTTGTTTTTGTCTAGCTTAAAACAGACACCCTTTCCCCTATATTCACCGTTATATTATCGGATGTCTTTGCGCTCCTCAAGGTGAAGAGACGCAACCAATATTTGCATCACAGTCACCAGCGAGTACAAGTCACCTCGCCTCTTCTGACAACGCATGGCTGCATGTATTGTACTAAATGCCCCATCACGTCACGCGTGTTTTCGAACAAATGTGACATGTCGGATTGTAAATTCCTGTATATATGCGCGATGAGAGACTACAAACATGTAAACACCACCATTTTTTATGGATTACCATGTGATGTAAAGTGACTATGCCGAATTTACTGAGAGTTCGTTAGCTAAAGAATGAAAGCCCATGCCCCAAATTATGTACGCGCGCCTACTTGTCTCGTTCCGATGTAATACTGTATGATTACGAATAGTCACAAATTAGTTTGCTTGCATCTTGCCAAATAAGAATCCCGGATAAGCAGTACTATTATTGCTCAAAAATTCTACTTTACCGGTGTATTTGGGCGGCATTCACTATAATCACACACAGCATTGCTTTCATTCAGAAACTCTGCCTGCACTCGTAAAGTCAGAAAAAGCTAAACGTTCTTCGCTTTGTAGTGGAAACAGAATTTCGATTATATTTGACGCGAGTATTGACGCGAAAGGCAGCTACAGGCCTGTCAACTGCCGGACGACACTAAACGGTGTTCTTCGATATAACGTGGCGCCGCGTTCAACTGTTTTCGTTTATGTCGCCACCATTTGAATCGGTCCGCTGTGACCGCGCTTTGCAAACAGTAGAGCAAAGAAAAGCAACTTTACTTTGAAAGTCACACTTTTGAATGAGGGAGTGTTGTGCTCAACAGAAAATCGTTCTATTCACTCGCACAACGTTTAAGCGCAGAAGAAACCGCTATATAGTTTATTAGTCAGGGCACTTCCTTCTCGGGGCCACAAAAGTTAGCTGTGGGGCATGTGGGGCATTATAAATACGGTAAACAATTGCTTGTGAACCGCGCAGATATTTTGAACATTTTAATAGCCGGGACTGAGTAAACTTCTACCGCGGCTCGTTCATTGTGTACTAAATATTAGTTCTGCCCAGGTAAAAACCAGAAGAATTGTGCGCCAACAGAGGAAATTGCCCTGATGAACATGCCGCTCTGTGTAGTGGGGAGGCGTTGCACAAATGTTTATCGGCGATGCGCACACGACCGTCCCCCAGCTAACACCTACGTTCTATGTCTATAACTGACGCCCAAATCTTCAACTTCATGTGCTATAACGAAATATTAACGGCAATGATATAAAATTAACGTTACTAGCAGTCGCTATGGCCATGGTCGTCATACCGATCACAGCGTATCACGCAGTACTTGTCAACTAGTGAATAATGAACCAATCTATTGCAGTTTTTTTACATTGACTACACCAAAACCAGGCTGCAACTGTTGTGTTCCCTTGAGGAATGGGGATCACAGCAGAGCCTTACTGATACGATTGACCTGTTGTTCCTTTTTTTTTCACATTCAACACTATCACAAGCAGCACTCTTGTATCTATGTTTTGCTTATGTCCGCTAGGATTCTTCTCGGAACCCTCGGTATCCACTCTCTCATTGGTGTATACCTATTATTTTTGCTGTTATAGGGGCAAGTTGTCATGCTTTGAGTATGTCTACTTTATTTTTCTCTTCCAGGATAGCGTCTTCCCCGTTAAGTTAAGCGTGATTCGCGTTCCTAAATTTATGATAAACTCTACCGCTCAGTGTATTCAACAGAAGAAACATTTTCGGGGAATAGTGCTTTTTACATGCATGAGATAAGACGGGCATTACTAGCAGCCGAAACATAAGAGCCATTCTTATTAAGGCTAACTTGCCTCTTTTAATGAAATGGTGGGGTAGGTCGTATCATGCGCAGCATGACGTCTTGGGAAGCAATACCGGCTGTGCCGGCATCCTCTCCGAATAACCAGTCTATTTCGCAGGACGCGTGCAACAAGTACGAAAAGCGAAGTCTGCTGGCCCTCCCTTTTACGTGACGCTAGATCGCTCAAGTGCTTTGGTTGATTCTACACAGTGTTAATTGTTTGCGTGGAATTACGATTGTGGGAAGCCATACAGGTATCCCTAGTGCCTAGAAAGCAAGAAGAGCATACCGGGGAAGTCCTCTGGATCGCAGAGGTATAGCTTTTCCCAGTTTCCCACGTAGTAGAAGGCCTGTAGGTCCCAGCATGCAGAGGCCACCACACGGTGACCCCTGGCGGTGATTGTGCGCAGCAGCGCGGTATGCTTCCTGTCCGGCCGCCAGAGCTGCACGATGGCGTCCTGGGGAAGCTACGAGCACGAGCAAGCACGAAAGAAGGAAGTGTCTGACATGGTCATGCCACTCAACTTCGCTTTTTAAATCGATACTCCTACTCATAGACGTTGGTCAGCATCTGAGTATGTTACCCCATCGCGCCAGCATCCCTATCAGGAACAGCAGCAGCCTTTTTTCAAAATCCATCAGCTTCCTGTCTCATGGCAGCAAGTGGCTAGTCGTACTGTTCCTGGTATTTAGGAGTGTAGTATATCTTCCGATCGAACTAACAAAAGAGTGGTAGGTCACTCCGGCATTCACTATGTAATTACCGAAAGCGCGAGTATAAACTAGATCGCGCTCTGCTCCTCATGAGAGGAAGCGCTCATAAACATTCTAAGGAACGCCTAAAACAATAGGATTAGCGCCCTATTTAGCTTTCAAGAAATTTCTGCTTTTTCGAGCAATTGTAGTATCTTTTTTAGAGTAGCGCATTGTTCTCGGCGTACTGAATACCGAAGTATTCAACAATACAACAACCGTGTATTTTGGGTCTGGCGTAAAACTTCCTGTAAAAAGGTGACAGGTCATGATAATCAGCAACCGAAAAGTGAGCTTGCTGCCGCACAGAATAAGAGCGTTCTGAGTAGGAGAAGGAAACTACAACAGTAGGAATGCTGGGGTTTATTAAAAAAGGGTAATGGGTAAGGCGAAAATGACACTACAAAAACTGAAATAAAGGAACCGAAGAGAGCTATACAGGAAACGAGGAGCAGATTATTTGCAGTCAGACTTAACAATCAGAAGATACGAGGGTGTAAAGGGAAGGAAAGCCGGTAATTTGTGAAGCAAGGCGGGTGCAGTGGACATAGGAGGCTGGAGGAGGCTGAAGGAGTGAATGGTAATGAGAGGACGTACAATTACAGGTAATTGGAAGAGTACAAGGTGAGGGTCGCAAAAGTGCGACAGAGAGGAGGAATGGATCGAAGGGGAATAACAGGGGAAGAGTGCGAGAGGCAGGTAGGGGAAATGCAGATTTGTGCACTTCACCCACCCATGAGACTTCGTAGGCGGCTATAGCAGAGGGGCAATTCTTCCTGAAACTCCCGCATATTCCTCTCTCGCTATCAAACCTACCCATGTTGTCATAACTCCCCCGCTACCCTTGCTGATTTACCTCATCGCCTATTTTACATCCCGGCAGATCATCTATCCGGCTCGTATCCCTCGCCATCTCTTTCCATCGCCACCTGGCTCGACTGGCTAACTCGGAAGATGAAGACGCACGTCGAGGAGTGACCCCCCAGGCGTTCGACATGCGGCCTATTGGTGCGGCCCAATAAAAATTTTTCCATACTGCTATACTATCAGTAATAAACACTTAGCCTTAATACTATACAAACAACAATTTTATAGGCCACAAGGAGGTCTAAAGGGTGATTTGGAAATTAATAGGAATACATTTTTTGAGTTAACATTACACATTTGTGAATGCACCGCGACAGTCAAATTAAGTTTCATTTATCTTGTTTTACATGCGCTGTATTGTTGGAGGTGTCGAAGCCAGGAATCTGCGATCACCGGATTCCTTCCAGTTTTTACTCCTTCGCCAATCATCCCTTTCAACATCACCGCAGCCACAAGTGATGCTGTAGGTCTAACAAAAAGAGCAGATTATGCTCTGTCACGTGCATATATGAGCGTGTTTCTGCAATATATTCTAACGTAACCGAAAGAATGCCACCATCATCCTCAATAATATTAAGCTTGCGTAGCCGAAGTCATTGCAGCTTTGTTTAAATTATTGGACAATGCACTGCACCGTTTCAGCATCTCTGGATAAATGCAGGCGCTGCACAATATTGTACAGTGACGAGGTGGTTTCAAAGAACAACGCAAGTTAAGAGCACACTCACCCGAACTTTGCTTGTAAATACTTCTTGCCAGACAACGGGGCTCTTTCTTAGTTTGCCAGCAATTTTGAGCAATCTGGAAAAAAATAATGCAGCACTATATGAAACCGTCGGCTTAAACCTCTATGCAAGCAACCTTTTAAACTACACCATAAACGCAGGCATGATAAACGATAAACCAAGCAAAAATTCAAGCGTAGTATTTAAACCATCACCGAAAATTTAGTCTCCAACCTAGCTAAACAATGCGAAGTGTTCATAAATCTCGCGACAAAACCGAGCTTCCAGGTAGCTGCATTAGAAGATTGGTTGGGGAAACTACTGTCATGCCCTCCTTCCAAAGAATCTTCAAATCTTACGTCAGGCCTTCCACCTTCCAAACCACAAATCATGGCAACTCCTATAGTTATACCATTTGGCAGTGGAATTGTCGTGGGCACTGACGTAAGCATGGCAACCTACAATAAACCGTTGATAATCAAAATCTCGGTCTTTCACAGATGTCTTGTGCCTTAAGAAGAAAAGTAAAGTATCGTTGCCGGCTGAACAATTCAGATATAAATCCTTCCACGACTCACAACCCAATCCTACCAAAACAACTATTTTGGTTCATCGCAACATCTCTGTTGTAGAACACACCCTCTAAAGCGAAATAGGGAGCGTTGTGTGGAAATTGTCCCCTCAAAAAAGCGTCCTTGGTCTCTTTATTCTTAACGTTTACAGCAGCCCTCCTCTGCAAAGTAATCGATTTCACCAGTCACTTTTTAAAAAAAGGTGTTGTTTCACGAAAACATGCAATCATCGTAACATGTGACTTTAATGCGCACCTTCCAGCGTGGGGCTAACGAAAGGGCCCTACCGAAGTCACATCATTGTGGGAAGCAGCACAACCGGAACAAATGCATACCCAACAAGGCTTGGCAACAGTCTTAGCGTCAGCACTACCCCAGACCTCAGCTTCAGTAGACATGTGAACCCTCAACCGAGTTGGGTAAACAACAAACAGCATCTAGCAGTGCCCATAAATAGTGCGCATCGCAGTACCCTTTAAAAACGTATCCTGACAGGTCAAATCTTCCAACACCATCAATTAGGACGCCTGTAGATGTTCCAAACAATCTCCTTGTCTCGCTAGGGAAGGCGTTTCTAAGTGCACGGACTGTCTGCTTAATCGCGTTAAATTGGCAACACGGTAATCATAAATTCATGCGAATCTCCTTCAACCAGACTGACGCCACGCTCCTACATAGCAAGCTAAAATTCGCATTCTAAAACACCTCTCCCAAAAAACACAACCGGAACCTTCGAAGATGACTCATCCAAATAAAAAAGCGACGAAATATTTTCTTAAATTTGTGGCCTAAATTTGGTGGGCCACATGCGGGAATAAAAATACAATTTCAATTAGAAAAAAACATCGAAAATCCTCCGCCATCTAATTGACTTCACAACCACTAATACAGCACAATTCCAACTCATAGTGCACCTCTTAAAAACAGCGTACGTCAAGAGCAAGATCTTCTAAACTGCATCACCAGAAAATATGTGCAAAGGGGTGCACCTAACCAACACTGCTCATCCACAGGCAAATTCAATGATGAATTGGATACCCCCTAATAAAGACAATGTGAGGGAGGCCGTAGAGTCGCTGAACAACAGATCGCCCTCTGGACCACATTTTGTAAGCCCCAATTTTTACGTAACCCGGACACATTTATCAGTGGAGGATGTCACGCGACTCTTCAAGGCGTGCTGCGAGTCTCTTTCTACCTCGGGACTGTAGGGTACCGCCAAAACGGCCCATATTTACAAAGCCAGCAAACTACCACATTTAAATCACCTTCGCGCCATTTTCTTGACATCGTGCTTGCGTAGACTCTTCAAACATGCTATCCTTTACAGACTAAATACTCTTGACGAACAGACACATTTCTTTCAACCCTCTATGTTTGGCTCTCACTAATTTGTCCACATAGGATTATATTAATTACCCGCCTTTTCTTCTGTGCGGACAACCAAGGCTCTCCTCGGGTTATACATTAAACGAGCATTCGAGCTTATCACCCATTCGGCTATTCTCACTGGTTTAACAAACTGGCATTTGGTAGAGCAGACTTACACCTATTTTTGTTCTTTTCTAGTAGACAGAACACTTACTCTAAACCTCGGCGGCACTAAAACGTCTTCCATCAGTTTAGGAAGCGCTGGAACTCCACAGGGTCCAGTGCTATCACCCTTTCTTTTCAGTATCGCCACGAAATTCCTTCATCCTTTACTATAAACCCTACCTGAGTTAAATCGTTTCTTTTACGCTGAGGACATCACACTATAAATCTCCAGGGGGAGGATGGACACATTCAAGACTAACTTCAAACATCTACAAAATAATTGAAAGATACACATCTAGCCGCGAACTCTCCCGCTCGCAACAAAAGTCCGAGCTTTTCGTTTTTAGGCCCACCACACATGACACCCCCAAAATCTCGATTACCACTTAATGAGCCACCATCCTCCCTACCTTCTACGCCATCAGGGTGCTTGGTCTGCACCTGCGAAGCAAAGGACACAACTGGACACCATCCGTGAACTCGAACGTGGCTTATACCAAACTACCGGACTAATACCTCGAACAGCTTTGAAGCACCAGTATGTCAGGAAGGGCAACCTCATTTGACTCATTCAAGCTGTTGTCCTGTACCAAATAGCATACTCGACCTCCTTCGGAATCATGAAACTAAGCCAACGAATTATAATTGATGGCATGATACCCAAATCTTTCAGGGTTGCCATCGTACTCCCTCCAAAAACATCCAATAACTCCCTCCTTGAACTGGGTGTCCAAAACTCCCTCACCGAGATAGTGGAAGCTCAACTACTTCCGTGATTAGAAAGTCTAAGAGTCACACGGGTCGGCACTTGACTACCTCCTTAGGCATTTCACAACACAGCTCCAACTATCAGCGATTGGTAGACATTTCACTCTTTATCCACCAGATGCTCCGAGTCAAACTTTTCTCGCTATACTGCATCCCATCCACAGTGAGGGTCACAGACTGGCTCGCACGAAAGCCCTTGAATGGGCGTGCAGGTCAGGCTGCCCCCCGTGACCCAAACCCCCAAGTCCAAGCAGACATAGCACGCTTGGCTCACGGCACCGTACCTCTGCTCCGAATGTTCCCTGCTCCCAGAATAATGACGGCTAAGACGTCTCCAGCCTCCTCACCCCAGCTGTGGCCAAATGAAGTTATTCTCACTGTCTGTGTCAGCATTAAACGTTAACGCAGCCTTTGTTCATAGTTTTCAATCAAAGTCGTTTAGGGGACACATTGAAAACTCGTTAATTTTAATATCAGTGATACCAATTTATGGATTACTCGAACTTTACGGTTTAGTCCCGTCCAGCCTCTGTAGAAGTATGTGCATAAAAAGGGCATTAATTCGAACGCGAGTGGCGTGCGGCACAAATAATGTGAACTTCAAGTCACCCCGCCGGCAGCTTGGTACCTAATAAGCGGCCGGTGGAACACACCCGCTGCCTACACACGAGTCGGTGTCGCCTCTGGAAGGCAGAGAAGAACGTAGAAAAATGTAATTCGGGTAAAACCATGTCTAAAGCTTCCATTCGGTGCACTTTAAGAGAATTTTTTGTGGACAACGCCGCAGTTGGCACCACTTCAGAGGGTGGTAGTGCCGACAGATGGCACCCTTTTTGATGCCATCGGTAGCATAGAACTTGCCATTGCCAGTGACTACGAGAACAAGTTCCCACAAAGCACCAGTGTGGGCAGTGCTCGGAAGGAATGGCAGGATGCAAAACCGCCCGCCTGTCCTTCACTTTTGGAGTACACGTGTAAAGGAAGCCTTCCGCTACATTCTCTCGTTAGAGCAAGAAGTGTTGGTTTTCGCTTACAAGGATAAAAGGCAGGCTTCAAGGCTTCAATCACGGATTTTCCTCATCAATGCGTGGCTGGCTTGCTTTGATGCTCCCAATAACACTATACAGCTTCTGTTATTCACTTTCGTTAGATCAAGCTTTCGTTAATAGAAAGTGGGGAGGCATTCCCTTGCAATACAATTTAACGAGCTTTTACTGTACATAGTAATCAACACGTTGATGCACAACCGTGGCGCAAGGAAGGCCTGTTAATGTAATTCAGGAGCACTCGCGCCATTAAAATTATCTTCATTTCAAACGAAATCATAAATTATTCTTTGCAAAAACTACTATTCGCATCGATCAGATCTGGGAAACCCCTGGCGGACCGCTATCCTATCTTGAATCGTTCAACTTCAGACATCTGCGCTTGCAGTATTTCGGTGTACTTTCACAAAAACACTCCCTAATTTGTTGGCATTCTTGGGTAGTAACGCAGGTTTCGGACACTGTGTGCCTCAGTTTTCACGCAGTGGGGCACGAATTTGACGATCAAACTGACTAGGGTTGGTAGCGGGGGATAGGGGCATGTGTAACAACTACAGAAAGGAGAGGACGAAAAGAGGGTAAGGTAAACACGCAATTTTACCTCGGAACAAGAGAGGTTTGAGGGAGTGGCGGGTCGGTGAGAGTTACCTAATGGCTGGAGAAAGGTTGAGTATAGGGTAGTGTGGGTAATTGAGTGAACTGCACCACGGCAATAATGCTAATCCCTTCATCTCACCGACCGCCATCGGAGACAAGTTCAGCCCTTTTTTGTAGACTCTACCTAGGCTATCTTTAGAGCTGCTGCAACAAAGTAACTTTCCTTATAATGCCAAACGCAATGTGGGACAACTTTTCCGCAATCAGTCCTTGCGTCTCGTTTCTCTTCTTCTACGGACTCTACAAGTTAAAATCAAAGAGGTCACTTTACCTGTCAAAGTAAAGCCTGAGGAGGGCGTCATAATTCCTTGATATATTCATCGTCTTCATGGTCTTCCCAGGTTTCATGTCAAGCTTCCTGTGTGACAAAGAAAATAGACGAACATCATAACACCACAAAGAGTTGGTATTCACTTTCACTGTGTTTTGTCTGGTACGAAGGCAATAATAAAAACACTGAAGTTAGAACAGAAATTAGTACATCCAAAATCAGCAATAGTTAACTGCAGCATTTTTCGTTAAAATACTTTCGCTCTTATTAATTCGCGGAATAACAAAGTTATAGTAAGACACGGTAGGCTATTTTAAAACCTTGTAAGAGAACGCCTACGTGTCAGACGTGGTGATGCTTCAATGACCGCAGCAGAGAACACAGAAGCAATCCACACAACGGTTCGACGAGATGGCTGGGGTTACACCGCAAGCAATATAATTGGCACCATAAGTGTGAAACTATAGCCCAACTGAAAAACAGCTCACGCGCGAGGCAATAAAGGCCCAGTTGGCAGTAGCGCCCGGTGTGCAGGGTTGCGGAGCACAACAAAAAGCGTAAAGAAAAAAACGAAAAAGAACGTTTTTTTTTTTTTTTTTTTGGACGGAACGCAAACGAAAAAAAATGTTATTTTTAAGGGCGAAGCACCTTAGGACCTCTTTGTCCGGGACTTGGTGTCCGTGTACACAGTGTTGCGCACGCGCGAGGAGCACTGAATTGGATTGGATTGAATTATATTGGATAGGATTGGATTAGATTGGATTAAGGTGATTATATCGGATTGGATTGGATTGGTATTGTGTATACTGTACGCACGCGTTCTCACTCATTTACATGCGCTAGTGGGCAATACGGCGGGTGATTTAAGGTTGGAATAATCCCCAATGCTTCGCCCACTCGTCATGATTCACTTCGCGGAGATGCGTGAATTTTTTTCATTCAGGAGCAAAACCGAAAAAATACCGTTTTGGTTTTCGGTTTCAGGGAAAAATCAAGGTTTTTCAGAATCTATTGCAACTTCCATTAAGCGAAATACGAACTTCTGGTTTGTTTGCTGGCATTAAATTGCTTTCTCCTCGCTGGCGCCTATCTCCGTCAGCAAGCTTGCTGCCTGCTTCTATATCCTCTCCCTCTGTCTCGATGCTCAGTGCTGAGCTCTACGTGTCATTGCCTCGTGCAGTTAGGGGCGATGCAGACGCGACACACTATTTCATTAATTTAAATACAGCTACGTATGCCATACGGCGTCGTTATAGTTTTTCTTCTTCATAAATAAACACGCATATTCTAAAACACGACATAATAACCCAGAAAAAGATGTCTGGAGGGATTACAGCCCCATACCAATAGCAGAAAAAACAGCGTATTTGGGCGGCACACCCAATGGAAACTACAAGTCGTGTTGCGCGTGTACCCAAGCGCTGCCAGAGCGCTTGGAACATTCCTTAACGAGCGGAAAGAACAGTGTTAGAAAAAAAAACGCTTCGCATGCGAATGTGCACCACGAATATTCACTCAGTTTTTTGCTGTCAACCCTTCGCCATCATGCGTACGTGGGGGGTTAAAGTACTGGCGTTGATTCGTCGCTACCTCCTCTCATACAATCTGTCTTCTGATTAAACAAAGAGAAAACGTGCGCGGAGTTTTGGAGTGTCCCATGAGACGGAGCGTTTTAAACTGCTGAAAAAGTACTATTAGTAACAAAGCTCACAGAAAAATTTTGAATTCCCTAAAAATTTATTCATAAAAGTTTTTATGTCCTGGTGCCAGACAAAGGCGGCATACTCAAAAATTGAGCGTATGCTCGGAGCATGCTTTTTTTCTGGAGGCATGGAGTGTACGCACCTAAAAATTATGATGCCCCAAAACAAATTGCGCTCGAAGAATTTCCATCTACGACAGCACCTCAATCAAATTTGGGTGCCTTGTTGAGGTCTGCCAGCATTTTGTTTCTATGGAGCAGTGCGCAAACTTCAAGCGTCATTAGCAATTGGGTCATTAAAAGATGAACGACAAAGAGTTGTTAGTTGTCCTCAAGTTCTTTTTTATCTGCACTTGAGCTATTCAGCGGAAATTAAAAAAAATAATAATCAGCATCGCTCAATGTTTCTGACACGCTCTCATAATTTTCAGGGCTGGTCAACACGAGTGCAGCAGTCTAATGTATTTTTTTGCGCGCAGACACGAGCCGTTGTAAATCGTTACGAACCATTATTTTTTTTTCCGTTCCGGAGCTGAACTTAAAGGGACATTTTATTTATGGAACGAAACCGAAATTGGAATAAAAACTATTTATTCCCACACCCTGGCCATGCGTGTCTAGTAGCTTTGTCCTTGTTTGTATGAGGGCTAGCAATCTCTTGCAATTGAAATTAAACACGGCAACACTGTTCTTTATAAATCATCTCCATCTGCTTTGACTCTTGCAGCATCACCTTAATGCCAACTAGAAAGAGCTCCTTCGGCATCCTATTGGGATAGCGGTAACCTGGCCATTTTCAGAACTCGGCATCCGTACTAGGCGGTTATTATACACCGCCACTAGCCACGCTTTCCCATGAGGGACTTACACTTTTAGCAAGGTGTAGAAAATTGGCGCAAAGTGGGCCGTGAATAAAGTTGACTACGGAACAAGCAGCGTAGCCTCTACTCCTTGAAGTCTGATTTCTGCGTAGGCAGCCTTCTTTACATTTACTTGTGATTGCTAAGCAAGGTAGGCTCTCGCGTTCCACCAGCAGCAAGTTTGGGCTGCGCTTGGGCCGTAGGGCAAAACAATTCAGCGAAAATAACGTTGAAACAAGGCCTACCACTTGTGGTGAGGTATCTTCCTTTATATTGTTTCCTATCTACGGTGAGGGACAGGTCAGCGTCTGTTCCGCGATTATTTTATTAACATTACCAGCGGCTTCCTCCAATGCTTGTTTAAAAATACGCTTAGTCGAGGTCTACTGCTCTTATGCTTTCTTCGTTAATAAGCACAAGTTTCTCACTAGAGCGGAATATTGACAATCACAGCACGAAATGTCCCTATACATACCGCATTCTTTCTGCATTTCATGCGTCCCTTTACAGCGCCAAGTTTGGTGATAGAGAAACGATTTCGTATAACCCGTGTTCGCAAACACCGTCCTGCGACAATACTATGTCGTTCCTGGCGAGCTGCAAAAAAGCGTTTACCTGCCTACTCCGATTTCTGTCACTGACACTCTATGCTGGCGCCGCTAGCAGCCACACCAAAGACAACACCTAAGCAGCAAACGCCACGTTCGCACAACTTTATCCGTGGTAAATCACACTGTACCTATGAATCGCGAGATGGATTTCCTCGTGTTACGCAACCACAGCAGGAGTGATGTACACACGAAGGATGCATCGAACTCACCCGCAGACCAGCTTAGGCAGGTCTCCCCCGAGGTGGATGTACTCATCCGGAAAGATGCGCGCCACTTCCGCCAGAAGGCGCGCGAGGAAGGTAAACGTGGCGGTTTTGCTGGGGTTTAGAAGACCAGCTTTACGAACGCTGTGCCCAACCTTTTCCTCGCACTTCGCAACCAGGCCCGGAAACGCCTTGCCCCAAGATTTGGTGTGGCCTGCCAACAAATGCAGCTGATTTACAATGGGCTCCTGTATAGAAAGGGCTATGACAGTCTAATTCACCTTGCAGAAAAACTTTTCACTATTCAAACAAGAATGTAACAGCGCACCGTTATGTTACTATAATGTTACTACAGCGCAAGAATGTTTCAGCGTACATACCGTATTTTTGCGCGTATAACCCTCACCAAAAATGCGAAAATTTGAGCGGCAAAGTATGCGGATAACACGCGAGGTATTTCCTGCAATGCAGCTTCACGGCATCGCGCGGTGTGGCGTGAAGCTCTTCTGCAGTAACCCTGACTAATACTTCCGTAGCTACAGCGAGAGTCGTGACACTGAGTGAATTTTGATCTTCGCCTTGCAGTTGGTGTATTTGACTTGCTAAATATACGCTTTTTCTGTCTACATAGTATGTGATGTGTTGTTCGAGCAGTAGCTTTGGTGCAGCCTTTCCTGTATCAAATGCGTGGCAATACGCGAGGATTCTTTAAATTTATTTTCCGGCGGGCTAAAACAGGGTGTGCAGATTATATGCAAGGGCGGGTTATATGCGCGAAAACACGGTAGGTCACGGTCCGCTGTAAGTTAGAGCTGTGTCGTTGAGTAAGGCAAAGCGTCAATTTATGAGGTTGACAGAATACCACATGCAATCAAAGTACGGAACAGAAGGTTATTGTGACTTCATCAGTCGCCCCAAGTCTCCGCGAGTTCTACGCTTTGTATGCACGCGCACGCACGTGTGCGTGCGTGTTCGTCTGTGTGTTTGTGTGTGCCTACACGTGTAGGCACACACATGTGTACCTACACGTGTGTGTGTGGGGGGGGGGGGTGAAATGTTGGTGAAAAGGAACATTATAAATTGCTGTCTCTCTGCTATTTCTGACGTGCCAGCGCACACAGTCTAGAAGCTTCGAAGCTCAAGTGTCACGCCTTCAGTTTGTACGTTACCCTTCGTTCTTCATCAGCAGCGTCTGCGAATCACTTTTCAAAAAACTAAGCGAGCATCTAACAAAAAAGAACCGCAGAAACATAAAAGTAACAAACCGCACGACATGCCTTACATCCACAGAGGGTCGTACAGCAATAAAGCGTAGCCAGCCGGTACAACCTTAAAATAGTTTTTAAGCCCTGTGTAAGTTAGCAAAACTGCGCCCAAGAGAGCGTGTGAAAAAAGACACGAAATACGCTACATGAAATGCGTTACAAGCATAGTCTGCAAACTTCCTTTGACCTGCAAAAGAGTATACATCGGTCAAACTGGACGCAGTTTTAATGAGCGGGCACGGGAGCACACTCTTTCTATAAAAATAAATCATGGGGGAAGGTGGGTGGGCGACTCGCATCACATTGTAAAACCTGCGGCTCCGTTCCCAAGCATGGAGATACCAAATTCCTTCCACGAGCTAAAGATCAAATAGAGAGTGAAATTATTGAAGCCTACAGAATTAATGACTATAGAGAAGATTGCGTCAGCACGCCCTTGGTAAGCCTCCTACCCACTGAGTTAACCATCTTAGGTGATGTTTAAAATAACTTCGGTATTTTAAGCACTTTTAGGCTTTTGTTAGATGTTGGCAAAACAACTTCTGTGTTCATCACCACTTCCATTCTCCAATTTCAGCCCTGTTATTATTCTATGTTAGATGCGACTGCATCTCATTCACTCGCCTTGTCCCTCCATACGGCGTTGTCCGTCCACACTCCTCCTCCTGCACTACAAAAAAATAATACTTCGCGGCGCCCGGTTTCGATCCCACGACCCTGTGGGCGGAACGCAAGGTACATGGTGCTCTTCGCACTGCGCCACAAAACCGAGACAGAATCAAATGCTACGAACGCGCCTTATATCCTTGACTCATTCAAACTACGTCAAGATGCTACTGATACAACGCATGATGGGGCAATGATTAACACTTGCAATAAAAGGAAAGAAGCTCCCACTTACAGCAACAATGATGGAGTAAAGGTCGTTGCGACAGCGAAGCCCCAAGCATACCACTTAGAGAGATTGACCAAGATTGGCCAATAAAACATAATAATAATCATAAAACATAATAATCATACGCGTTCCCGACACGTTTCACGCGATTTCAGAATCAATCCAACGGAAACACCAAGTGAACCCCACGATGCGTCGCATCTACACAGGGTTCCCCTCGCGGGAAGGTGGGCGCAATTTTTTATCGTTTTCATGTCTTTTGGCTCTGATTTAATGTTTTTAGTCTTTCATCCTGTGTTTTATGTTTGACACGTGTTAATGCTAAAAAGCTTGCGTGGTATCGAATTTTGATTCCTTTTAGCGTCTCATAAGTCTTGGAAACGCGAGCTGTGTTGTTCAGCACTTCGATTGTTCCGCCCGCGTTATCATGTTGTAAATTTATTCACAGTGTTTTGCCCTTTTGGCTCTGACTTTATTTGTTCATTTTTTATTTCAAGTGCGACACGTGTTGATTCTGGAAGACATTTACACAGTCTAGTGGTATCTGTTATCTGGTACATACAGATTTGTTAACCCGTTTTATCGAATTGTTTTGTTTGTTGCATTTGACATGCGATTCTTCTGACGCCGGATCGGGTGGTGCGGCTGATGATAGAAGAGAGGGTTAAACCGGTTAGAGGTATATATGTGTGTTATTTCATGCAAAATAAAGATGCAAGTTGCGCTCGTCTTCTTGTCTTCTCTTCGTCCTCGTCTTTTGCGGAAACATTTTCTTTGTACGTCGTATACTTTCCTACTCCCCATCTTTCTCCCTGCCCCCAATACACCACCCCACATAAGACCCCCAAACTCCTCCCTTTTTTATCCTATCCATCGTTTCACGTAACCACGTTTTATCACGTGACATATGGGTGCGCCAAGAATAATTTGTTGGCCTGAGCTAGTGGCAATAAAGTTCATTGTCTGTACAATAAAGTTAATTGTCTGTCTGTCTGTCTGAGCTAGTGTTCATCTGACCCCTGACCCCAGTGACCAACCGTAGTACAGCGAGTGGGTAGCCAGTGCACAACGATTGCCTGTGAGTCATTCGGCTACCAGTAAACTTTCTGTTTTATTTAGGTGACAGGCCTACAGACAGGCAAGCGAAAATATCCGCATTTAGCATGCCAAAGAAAGTGGGCGGTCCGTAAAACGACAAAATCAGCTCACTCTTTTTCGGCGCTTTTTACATTAGCAGTAGATAACAAGTGGTCGATAATTGCACGTTTTCTCTATTCCTCTTTGGTCTTCAGTTTACTTGGCGCCCAGAACACTTATTTGCGCACCTGTAAGTTTTCGCTTTAACGTCTTTTTTTGAGTTCACGGTCTCCAGGAATATCCTGACAGTACTTGGGGCTGCGAAGCGTGAGCGTACACCGGCTCCACCTTATATGGATCACAGTGTAGTTACCCTGCTACAACGCTCACGTTGCGACACGAGTTTTAAATTTCAGAGTCGCATGCAGCAAATGTTCCATCCCGTACGGAAGCGAGCGCAGCTTACCTGGGGAGTCAAATTCGGGCACTACGCGTATTCCACGGTCCGCTGCCTCTCTGACGACCCGAGCCACATCCGAAGCACGGTACACGTGCGTCTTTGGATTAAAGGCGCCCTGCAGAAACAGCTGGGCTGACCAACGAAAGACTCCTAGAAGTAACTTTTAGTCAAATAATTGTTCGCACGATTCCCAGTTGCACTAATTTCATAACTTTTACGAACACATATTTTGAGTTTTGCCGGGCTTTACGAAACAGTTTGCGCCGCAAACATTGCGGGCGATCTTGTTCACTACCCAACGTCAGGCGTTAACTGCAAGTGCTACGACGAAATACGCCAACAATGCGTCTACGGCGGCCTTATAGATATTTGTTTGCCGAGATTTTATGCTCTACGGGTTTCGCGCCGCAAATTGAGAAATTTGCGGCGCGAAATTGATGTGCGCGAAATTGCCATTGATGTGTATTAATAAATTAATATGCGAAACGCACTGAAGACCGCAGTCACCTTATTTTCTCCCTAATCGCCGCTGAATAAGTGCCTTGACGGCGCACTTACGTTTATTTCCGTGATACGTCTATCGTTAGTTCCCGTAGTTGCGATTTGTCATCCATCCCTGTGACCTACCCGCCCGGGAAAGATTTTGTTTCTCGTCAGCTGCAGCGACACGCCGGAGGCACCCCCTACTACAGTGGCCCTGCGTCTTTGCGCCACCTTTTCATGAGTGGTTGTCTAGGGCGCCATCGGAGATGGTGTTAATGTTTTGGATTATGATGGCATTTAAGACGCTAAGGGCACGGCGCCCATACGTCACCCTTTCAGATGAGTATATCCTGATAGCAAGGGTGCTCTCCACTGTGCACTTCGGTGATGCCTCCATTAAAGACTTTGGTGAGGTAAACCGAACAACAGAAGGCTACAGGACCACCACGAGAGTTGCAATCGAGTTAGGGAGGCAGCACTTCGTTGGGTGCGGCCAGAATTTTTTATGCTGGTTTTCTCCTATGCTAGAAACAAACGAGAACATAGTGATACCATTGTGGTCTTTGCAAATAAAGGCACGGCCACACTACATTCTGGGTACAGCAAAAGGGCGGACGTGCGCATTAAGTTGCATCACTGCGTTACTCTGGTGCTTAGTCGACATACCCGAATATGTGTGATTGTAGGCTCCATGCTTTCCATTATTACCTTAAAATGTTATTTTATGATGCGTCCGTCACCGTCTATTTTTCTTCTAGTATTGCCCCGCGCTGGTTGCACTAAATGCTTTCAATAGTTTCACGCCTTTATGTACAAGTTATAGAAAATCCAGTGGTCTCACCACCCATCAGCTGTCGAGTCGTGGCCAATGGTAGTGACTCCATTGTACGAAGATGCGAAAAGCAGGGGGGGGGGGGGGGGGGGGGGTCGTGATAGTGCGATAATTGGCAAATCTTTTAAGGAGTGCGTTTAATGTACTTACTTGAAACGCAGAAACCTTAAGTTGATTTTTTTGGCCAAAGCCATTCCACGCATGAAACACGATAGCTTAGGTTTTTTGTTGAACACATACATTACTCGTGTTTCCAGTGTTGTATAACCCAACCACATCTGCAATACCGTGGACGACCTATGAGCCATTTCACTTTCACAGTTGAGTAAAAGGCAACCATTTATCTCGGAGACTGAAATAAATTTCAGGAATATAGGAATTTTAAAAAATTTAGGAATTTAAACTGTATTGCGTGAAGACGTGATTTTTTCATAGGCATAACGGGCAATCAGTCAAGAAATGTATCCTGTTCTATTGATTGTACTAGTGACAGGTATTACAGAAAAACGTTTTATGTATATTGTTCAACTTGCGATTCTGGGTATCATAAATGTACGATTTTTTTTATTTTTTTACTTTACCTATTTTTTCTCTCTCTATTGCTGAATGTTATTGCTAAGCACGCATATTTATTGGAACGTGTCCTTTGTTGTGAACTCCATAGCGTCAGGAGCTCTCGTCAGGCACTCAATGCCTTTAGCTCCTGCTCCGTCAGCAGGCATTTTAACACCGTCTGCTGGACAATAAAGTCTTCTTCTTCAAGTGTGAAAGTAAAATAGGTCTTGCAGTCAGTCCTGCGGTGTTGGGTGTCGGCCGTTTCCATAGAACTGTAGACATCAGCCCGAACGTGGAACTACTCGGCCTAAAGTTTATCATTTTCTCACTCACCTTCAATGAAATGCGCCATTTGATAGCAGAATGTAGCATCAGGGTACATTCTGTGCACATACTCTGAGCGAACTTCAAGCGTGCAGAATTGCGTCAATGAATATGCGTGAAGATAGATACTAACTTTACATCCCTGTCTTGCCCTTTAAGAATACATCTAAGCACCAGAAAGGGAAAGCGTCCCCGTAAAAATAATCGAAGTTTTAACAGTACTTCACAGTTACAACTGCTTTGTCAGCAAATCAATGGAAAAAAAATTGGGTGGCACTTACGATACTCCTTTACGCGAATTTTGAGCGCAGCTGTTTACCTGGTTCGACTTTACAAAATTTGTTAAAGCGAAGACTTTCACACAGACATCACGTATGCGCGTCGACGGTAAGCCTCTGTGTAGGGAGGGCGAAGTGCACAGTCTTCTCGGTGACCCGCCGTGGTGGCTCAGTGGCTAAGGCGTTGCGCTGCTGAGCACGAGGTCGCGGGTTCGATTCCTGACCGCGGCGGCCGCTTTTCTGATGGAGGCGAAAAGCAAAAATGCCCGTGTGTACGAGATTTCGGCGCACGATAAAGATCCCCAGGTGGTCAAAATTAATCCGGAGCCCTCCACTACGGCGCGCCTTATCGCCTGCGTTGCGTCGGCGCGTTAAACCCTACAATCAATCAATCAACAGTCTTCTGGGTGACGTAGCAGAGCTGCTGTTTAGGAGGAACGCACCTCTGGATACTGGCGTCGGCGGCGCTAACCCTCTTACTGGGCAGCTCGCTTAGTTGAAGGGGCAGACGAAGCGCTTCCTTCCTTTCGGGGAGTGATCGCGACACGGGCAAGAGCGCACCGGTGCGCGCTACTCGGGAGTTTTAGCTGACCGTCTTTCACGGTCTGCTCCGCTTCGATAGCAAGCGGAAGCGCCATTGCGCATGCGTGGCGCGCTTGGCCGCGAACGGCATTGGCTCCGGTTGCGCTGAGCGGGCCGCCGATACCGGAGCGGAGCGTCGAAAACGGTCAGCTAAAACTAGAGAGTTTTAGCTGACCGTTTTTGACGCTCCGCTATGCTCCCGACGGCCCGCTAAGTACAACCGGAGCGTCAGCGGCAGAAAGGCTTTTAGCTAAGCGATAACCGTATATCCGTCGACGGGGAATGATTCGCGTCACCGATCGTGCCCTGGGGGTGTTCAAACCAAAACGTCATCGCAAACTTAAAGATACGAATTGGAATTTCGTCGCTCAAGTAATGTAAACTACCGTTTTTAGTGTCTTATTTCACCTTTTCATTACTATGTAGTTGCTCAGAGTTACTGGATATAGACAGTTGCGAAACTCCCCATAGGCCCCATGTATCGAAAGCCGGTCTTCGATTGCCCCCCTGCGCCGGGGCAAGCACGGGGCAAGTTGACTAGCCTGTCGTCTGTCGGCAGGACGTTGAAGCAGTACTCAAGTGCTTGCGGCTGCTGCCGTAAGTCATAAAAAGAAAAGCCGCAAAAACACAAGTAAATTTTACGTAATTGTTGTGATTTAATTTAAAAAGCAATCTTTGTTTTACAAAAGAATTTTGAATAATAAGAGTTTAGTGAAGTTCCGTTTTTATCTCCTAGGTGCCGCGCGCGTCGACTTGCCCCTCAGCTTCCACGGAGTGGGGGGGCTAGCGCCGCCCGGATTCTGAAGCGGAGTTTCGCAACTGTCTTTATTGAGTAACTCTGGTAGTTGCTTACATGGTGTAATGGTTCTAAATTATTTTAAAGAAGCCGATAAACTTTGGAATAGCCAAGACAAGGCGGTCTTTTTCGGCGCTGCATAGAAGCAGCCCCGCGCTTCGGTCGGCGTTTTTCGCTTCCGTTGTAAAGATCTTTGAGGTGTGTGGCACCACTGCCTATTCGGAAGAGCTTTCGCGATTTCGTCGCTGGCGTTTCAACTAAAGAAACGGAGTTGGCGGGAGCGCGCTCGCTCAGCGGGGCAGCCATGTTGATATTCCGCACGGTAACGTAAGCTGCCGCGACGGTCCGCTAAGAGGCCCCGGTTAGCGGAGCGGGGCCCCGCTCCGGTATCGACGCTAGCGGCCTTGCGTGCCACGCACGCGCAATGCCGCTCCCGCTAGCTATCGGAGCGTGTGGATGCGTGGTACGCTAGCGCGCTACCGGGGATACCGGAGAGGGGCCCCGCTCCACTAACAGGGGCCTCTTAGCGGACCGTCGCGGCAGCTTACGTTACCGTGCGGAATATCAACATGGCTGCCCCCGCAATGCGAGCGCGCTCCGGCGAACTTCGTTTCTTCAGTTGAAACACGACCGACGAAGCCGCGAAAGTGCTTCCGAATAGGCAGTGGTGCCACACACCTCAAAGATCTTTAGAACGGAAGCGAAAAACGTCGACCGAAGCGCGGGGCTGCGTCTATGCAGCGCCGAGAAAGACAGCCTTGGCTTGGCTATTCCAAAGTTTATCGGCTTGTTTATTGATATTTAGAAAAATTATACCGTGTCAGTGACTACATAATACAAAAAAAGGTTACATGAGGGCAAGAAACACGTTATTTTGCTTTGTTTGGGTGACCAAATACAAATTCTTATGTTTCCTTTAGGTTGAAGTTTTGGTTTACAGGCGCACGCGAAACGACCAGTCACGCGAATCATTCCCCGTCGAGGGAGATACGGTTATCGCTTAGCTAAAAGCCTTTCGGCTGCTGACGCTCCGGTTGTACTGAGCGGGACGTCGGGAGCATAGCGGAGAGTCAAAAACGGTCAGCTAAATCTCTCTACTGTCTACTATCTCGTAGCGGGTCGCGGCCGTAGAGCACGTCTTGCGCGCACCCTCGGCGCACCACATTTTTCCTCAACCTATCGCCATACTCTCGGTTTCCGCTTTCCTCCTTCGTCTATCGTCGGTCTCCTCCTCGATCTCTGTTCCAACGCGGCCAATGGTGAGAGATGCAGTGAAACTATTGGATCGGGTGTTTAGGAGCTGCACTCAATATTGCCTCAAGCACTATGCACGCAGGCTGCATTGGACACCAAGACGTGGGTCTTATGTACCCGCTAAACCAAAAACTCCCCCGTTTGGTATGATTCGGTCGCAAATGCCAGAGGTTTTACTCTACAGTTGTAAATAAAACTTACGTAAACGAAAATAACTCTTAAATCCAATTTTCAATGCTGTCGAGATATGACCGTCACTAATCTCACAGCAGCAAATGACGGGATAAAATTAATCAAACAACAAATACGCTGCTTGAAATATAGCTGTAGATGCAACTGTCGATTTTATAAACACGCAAATTTGCCCCAACCGAGAAAGGATGTATGTAACTGTCCGGACTCATATGGATCTTTGCTATAGATTGTCCTTGAAGGTTTACCTCACAGAGAATCCAAGAGTGCTAGAAACGGGCACGTGCTTCTTATTCTACGTAGATTTCTATGACTGCTAATTGAGAAAATGCAGAGCAGTGCACATACCCTCTCACTGATGTTGGGGAAGGCTCGGCTGACGAACGAGAAGGACTGGTCGTCCACGATGTGCCAGTGCAGCACGTTCATCTTGTTGTACGCCATGGCATCCTGGACGCCGAAAAAAGCCGCTAACATTGCCTGAACGGTTGCAGTGTCTCTCTGAACGTATGTCCTAACCAGTATGCCAACCAAAAAGAATATCGGTTGAGTTATAGTTAGGGTTCAGGAACATTTAATTCATTCCGGTTCATTTCCGGTTTGACTACATTCAAACCCGACCCATTTCACAAACCGGTTCGAAATTCGAACCGGTTCGCAAACTGGTTCGAATAGAGACGAAACAGCAGAACAATCAGAGAGAATGAGCACTGGACAAATGGAACAGCACGAGACGGGCCTTCCTTCCCGCATGTGCGATATACAGTTAAACACCTCTATAACGAACGTTTCTATTACGAAATTGCCTGTAGAACGAAGCATGTCATGTGGCCTGGTCAGATTCCTGTGTTTCTCATGTATTCTGAACAGCACTACAGCGAAGATCTCCACAGTGAGTTTGCCTATTTAAGGAAGCAATTCATGCGTTTCCAATGGTTGTTTGTTGTTTGATAACGAATACGCCAAGCTGCACGCGCGGTAATGCCCAGCTGATAAGTGTAGCGACGACCATGAGTCATAACGTTCAGCCATGGAGCTGTAGGAATCGATAACCAGTACAGTGCGAGTTCCGGCGCGGCAGCGGTTGTGACGCCCGACGATTACGGTTCTGAGGACGACCATGTCCTTTTTTCCTCTTACCCGACAACTGACGATATCGTGGAGACCATCAGTCACAAAGAAAGAGACGCTACAAATGTAGGACAGTTGCAAGTTCGGCGAGTTAATAGGGGTTCTTAACTAATCCCAGCACGAAAGACGGGACAGACAAGAATAAGCGCCTGTCCTATGGTTATTATTCTGTCTGCCCCGTCTATCGCGCTGGGATTAGTTATGAACTCCCCTTTTGCTCTCAATTTACGCAATATCGCTCTGAAAGAAGCAGTCATCCCAATGACATGTACAGACGGTGATCGGAGAATAAAACGCCGCTGCGTTTCCTCGGCCCACATTTTTCGAGAGTGAGCTCGATACAGGGGGCATCGATTTAAAATGGTCAGGGTCCTTTAACTGATGAACAACTTGCTGAGAAGCCAAGCGTTATGACTTCACGCGAAGTCATAACGCAAATCACCGGAAACGGAAATCATCGGTACGGGCCATCGAGCTCGTGTGGGTCCCGCCTCACTCGCAGGAGGGAGGCAACATACTCGCCGAACACTATACCCGAGAAAAAAATTAAATAAAAAAAATGTCAACCCAGGCCGAGGGCGAGGCAGAGCTACCGCACCCCGTGACCAGTTACAAAGACATCACCGAAAGGCAAAGAATTGGCTGATGTAGGCTTCTCCGTCCGCATCCGCAACTTACCCAAAGGCAGCGAATGATCGCGCGACGCATGCAAGGGGGGTGGCTAGCGCATGCCGTGGGGTCACTAGCGCTAGCACAAGATGTTCCCAACAGAGCATGACCTTATGCCTGTTTTGCAGAGGATCCGAAGTTACTTTAGCACCTATCCTTGCCGAGTGCACTAAACTCAAGAACCCCCTACAATCCCTACCCCACAGCCTCCCCACCCCCAACCCCTAGAGCGATGGGAGACTTTCTTGTCAAGCCCCGACCTAACGACGGAGCTCGCGCTGGTGGCTAGGAGCCAGGAGCTGCTGGACACATATGGGGCCTGAGAAGAAGGTACCACACCATCTGGTTCCTGCGTGCACAATCCCTTACTAAGGGCTCAGTAAAAGTTGATTCTCTCTTTCTACCACATCAACATCGCTTAGGGCGACTTTGAGTTTTGAAGTGGTTGCTCCCTAACAAACTTTGCTTCTTTCGGCGTGTGGGTGGTCTAAAGTGGTTCCACCAGGTCTTATCGAAGATTTCAGGCAAAGCCAAACAGATTTTCCAGCAATCGGTTCACGACGGAGCAGTGGATAGCTTGGAGGTATGTGCACACTGGGGAAGCTTGCTAAAGGTAAACTTTTTTCATGTCAAAGTCGAACAGCTCAAATGCCCACAATACCCTAACCTGCAGATGCTCGTTTGCGTCACTGAACAATATAAGGGGAGTTACTTGCCAGCATCTCGATGATTGTGACAACCGGGAGGAAATGGCGCCCGGTGTCGATAAGCAGACCACGATGTGGAAACCTCGGTGCGTCTTCTACGACTGTCTCGTTGACCGAGAACTGCAGCCAATTTCCCATGTCATAAAGATCAATTTGATGTCAGGTTACGGCGAACAGTGTATTGTTGTTACACTAGTAGTTCATAGCTTGCTTACGCCTCTGCCAGGAAGGAATGTTAGGCTCGTCCTTCGAATTCTCTGCAGCGACATCACTTTAGAAGATACCTGTATCTCGGAGATTATATTTTCTTTGGTAACCCCTTAACAAAGCACACGTCCAGACAAAATGACAGGGGCCAAGACAAGCCCTTTAGAAAAAACATGATGTTCGGCAATTTTATCATGTCACATGCTTTAGTAAAAACCAGTTTTAATTTACAGGTACATGTATTTGGTATCTAATGGAAAGAATTTGCTTTCTTGCAAAATGGCGTGTTAGCCCCGATCTCAGTGCCCCATTGACGAGCAGCCGCCGAAGCACCGTGCCCTATGTCAGAAGAGGGCATTTTTCCGTAAGCTTTTGTTCTAATTCCCATAGTGCAGATGCATTCCAGTAATTTAAAACTTGCCTCGCTCATCTCAACCTCTGTTGTTATTTAGTGAGCAAACGACGGGGCAATGTACGACTCCTGCGGGCATAGTTTTGTGGCATATTCTGTTCCCAAATCTCTAGCAGGACTCACTGAAAGTCTTTTGAATCCCATGTCATATACGAAAACACTTTTGTAGGGTTGTTGCAAGGTTTTTACACATCTATACCGACAACGGTATGCCTAAAGTTTGAATTATCGTATCACGGGCGCCTACTTTCGTTTGGCATATAAGCTCCCCCTGACAGCTGCCAAATAGGAAAGCTAGAGCTTACGTGAGTGGCGTTGTAGCGCTGTACAAGCTGGCTGAAAGACTCCAGGCCTCGAATGACGCCCCAGGCGGAGCGGGCAGTCAACGTTGAGGGGCCTGAAGATGTCAACACGAGGCGATCTGCATGCATAATAAAGGCAATTGTCGGCAAGGGTAGTATCCTAGCGAGAATAGCTCCGGCAGTCCCAATGTCGCGCAACACAGCGAAAGAAATGCGTATTTGTGCAGCGACCCTTCTTTCCGAAGAAGCACACAACGCGCCATACAGCAAGGTTTGAACACCTAAGTGTGCAGGTGCACTGTGAAGTTTAAATACATACGATAGACGGGAAGAACAAGTACAGACGAGGTGAACTTCAGGCTGTTACCTGCTCGCAATGCTCTATATCAACCCTCCTCTCCAGGTAATGAAACGTTAAGTTGGAACTTCAGCTGGTATGTTAATGTTCTTCCCGTACGTTGAACGTCTTAGTGCCTTGCTCCGCACTTTTCTGCTCAAGAATTCATTCTACAATTCAGGTGCGTCGTGTGCATGGCAGGTATTTTTAAAGTAAACCTCTTCCTCATTACGAGGCCTCCTCAAAAGGTTGAAACCAAGAGTTAGGCGCAAGCCCGCCTGGTCAGTAAAACACAAAACAGCAATTAATACCTGACAGTTTCCAATCTCGAAAGAGAGCAAACATAAAAAACCGACCACGTGTCTGGTTGCTTAGCTGCAAGCTACCCATAACATGACAGCTTTAACACGACCCTGCACCCTAACTCCCTTTGATCCCTTCTCTTACAAAACTGTCACCCTTTTTCCATATCCTCTCACTCTCCATATGAAGACCACAGCAGAAGTAGCTTCGCTAATCAAGTAGGGTTATCACGTGAAGTTGCCTCCACACGGTCTTTGTGTTTCTATTAGAGTCATAACGCGTTTCCTCTAGGTTAAAACCACGTGTTTCTGATTGCGTGGTTGGTGCAATTGGGTTGATATAGTAGCTAGCATTTTAGGGTAACTTAGTTCTAAAACGAAGCCCTAAATGGTGGAATAAACGAGCAACCCAGCGTCGACGTGCAGTCTATAACCAAAGAACAATTCCGATGCCACTACAGAAGTAAAACTCCATTTTAGGCAACGTTACGTGGAAAGCCAAAGATGCAGCTGTGTGTGTGAGTTCTGTGTTTCGTGGCAATCAAGCATGCTTCCTCAAGTTGTCGCACAACGGCACCATAGCCACAAATATTCTCCTTAGAAAAGTATTCTCTACTTATCTTAGAGCAGTAGAAATACTCTACTTAGAGATGTAGAGAATATTCTCATTAGAACTTCACGAGGCACTCAGGGGCCTTTAATTGAAGATCAACGCGTTCTCATTCACAACTTCAAAGAAGTGCGTAAGGCGCTTGGGTGTCTTTTGGGTGGAGAAGTGAGGTCATTAGAATAGGCGTCACAAGTCGTTATGCCTAGCTCACATTTGCGCGTTTTTATGTTGTAAAATTTTAACTTTAATTGTAAGCTTGTCAGTTTACTAATACCGGGGAAATTTTCAACCTTTACGCATCGTTTTCGGAATTCCATCGCGGTAATGCAGTTTTATATAGTTTAAATGGTGAGTTGGAGTGAAAGGTCACGTTTGGTTCAAGTCATACGCTGACTTGAAAAGCAAGGAGCTCATTCAAATTAAAATACAGGTTCGACGTAATTCCACCCCGCGAATTTAGATGCCTTGCAGAGCAGCGAAATTGCTGTCTCTTAGTAACAACGGCAATGCGCGTTTTATTCTCGCTATGACATAAGCCGATAAACATACTCAGAAGTGCATACCCAGTATCGGATAATGTTCCATCATTTCTTGTACGCCACCGCTGAACTGGATTGGTATCGCACAATTGTTTCCAGGATAAAACGCACCAATCAGTCGTTTTATGGCCCCATCACATCAACATTTAAATCACAGATTACCGCAATGTGGCGGTGCCATCGCAACTAACCCGCAGCCCAGGGACACTCAGGAGACATTTAGGCACTTTTTTCTTCCCTGAGCGTGAAGGCAGTACTGTCCAATAAACGCCTGCGACGTTTTAGTTTACTCAAGAGTTCTCCAAGGCCGCACTCCGTTTGCTGATCGAGACGACTTATTTCACACTCCTCTTTTGCTTAGCATTTATAATTGCTTCGATTTGTCTCCTACACAATGCTCCACTGCTCGTTCCCTTTTGCAACTACTCAGTTGAAGCGCGCAGTGTGAAACCTCTGACGGTTGAGAACGTCTCGCGCTTTAGCGCTTTAAAGACTCATGGAGGCAAGAAGGTTTGATATCGGGCCGCGGGAAAATGTAAGGAAACGTAGCACAATACCGCTCAGCCATAAAGTAAATGTTGACGAAGCTATCGCGTTAGAAGCAATATGCAAAAACATGACATGAGGGCATACTCCAGGTTCTCACGCAGTATGCCCTCATCGAGTGCCGACAGAAAGACATTCAGACACACAGACAGACAGACAGTAGCTGGGAGAATAGGCAAACTAGCATGATGAAACAAAGTATCTCACCCCGTTTTATTTGTTCCAGCATGTTGTCACGTTTTGTGCTTGGTTCTATCGCACACCAGAAAGGCAAACTTTTTCGGGTTTGATATAGACCAAAAAAGAATACCATATTTAAAAACTCACAGGTCTCGTCCATATCAGCGTGCGGCATGTCCTCGCACCTGTTGGTGAGCTTTATGTTCAGAGCACCCATCCATGCTCCTGTAGCCGACGCGGGAGTCTTGGTAGTGCCGCGCTTTGCCAAGCCGATCCTCGTCAGGTGCCGGAGTCTAGCTGGCCAGGCGTCATTTGAGTGATGTGCTACACACCCTCCAAAGATCAAACGATCCCGGTACCGTTCCATCGCTCTTTCAACGACCGGGCATCCCGTCTCTACGTTCGAGTGTTCCGGTGGCGGCTGTAGGCTGGACCGCTTTACCGACACTTTAAGGGTGAACTGGAAACTTTTCGGGTCTAGGAAGACAGCGGAGGGCCTGGTCCTGATTCTTGTAGGAAGAGGCCATATGGGCCCTCGGCCAGGTTGTACCTGCGCGTCGCACAGCAGTCAAGTTGCCGTCTGCGTGCAGTTTGGATACTCACAACAGCCCACCTTCACTGATAATTGCCTTAGGACTACGTGGGCTATATGATGCCAAAACCTATAGGGCCGTCCATCTTACAGTCACCTGAAATAGCGACCGGGCATTTTATATGGCACATCAAAACTTGTGACATCTAAAATACCTGGTGCTTAAGCTGAGCCTTGGAAGGCCAAAATGATACCGAGAAAACGCTGTAGATTCGAATAACAAAATTTAGTGTGTATCTTGTGGATCGCGCAGCTTTCAAATTGTCCAGTAAAATGTATTCCAGAGTGCAGCATTTCAAGGCCTCTCGAAGAGATGCAGACGTGTTCAATTCATGAGACGTTTACCACGTGGCCTAATTATTAGGCTTCAATGACGCGCTTCCATTCTACAGGGGCAATGTAATAGTCGCTCTCTGTTGGTCCTAAGTCAGCCTTGGTTCCTCGTGAATCTCGACAATAGAAATCCTATTGGAACAGATAAGTAAGCAACACTTTCTCGCTATCAGTTTGAGCACTGCTGTTTTGTGGAAGTTAGCTGTTGCTGATTTACGTGATGCCTGTACGAATGCTAGTACATGAAGCAAGTGAAATGTCGATAGGAATGGTCAACTACTCACAACAATTATCAAAACTCATTATATTTTTTTACTTTATATTTTCCTTCTTGCATTACCTAGTATATCTCTTTTAACCTCCTCTTCATTGTTAATGTCTCCTTATGTTAAGGTGGCGACGGTGGGGGTGGTGGTGGTGGTGGCTGAATGCAGTGCATTCACCTTTTAAATAGAGAAGGAGAAATGGGGGTCAGAAGGCCCAGACCCCGATTCAGGGAAGTGCGAGTGCCTGAACTCGCCCGCTACTTTGCAGACAAACCGGAGCTCGTCCCGGAGTCAATGCCTGTAGAGCTGTAGAGGGTCAGCCTCCGAGGCCTCAGTGGTGAAGTAGGGGAAGGGTCATGATACTATTTGCGGCGGCATGACCTTGTGCTTGAAGAAGGTGGTTTTTTCCCAATAGAAATTTTCAAAAGTTCAGAGGCTGGAACAGATCCCGTCTCGCGGCTTGGACGGCGATCCCGAAACAGACGGAGAATGACTGCGGGTTTGGGGTCTTATAAGAGGATGTGCAGGTGAGGGGCTCGGTGTCCATTCACCGAGACCTACAGTTCCGTCATCTCCGTGTGACTTCTTATTGGGGTAACTTCCTAAACAAGAGCCTATTTCTCTGGTGTTTTCTAAATAAGCATACGTTTTGCGACTTCTTTTATACGTGTCTATTTTTAGATCAATTTATCTCTAGTGCGGTAAGTCTACCACACCGCAGAAGTTCATCTGGGAGGAATTCGCAGCAACTCGACCAGCTGGAACTTAAGCGGCAACGGAATTGGCAGCGGTCTTCCATGATTTTCGTGCCCATTCATGCTTCTCTTACGTACCCTTCTGAAGTTTCCGCTCTTCGTCCACCAAACGAGCGACATGCGTCCGTCCCATAGGGGCGTTAACTGCTAGCTTGTGGACACACGTCGGTGTCCCTTTCGCTGGCCAGTCGTACGCATCTCAATGTCTGTGCAACACGCCAACCCAGACCCAAACCGCTCGATCGCGGAAGACAGCTGACTGGGTGCAGTGAGCCATGAGACTGGCACCGTGAAATCTCCAACCACCCCAACAGGTATGTCATCTGTATTGTGTGATGCCAACTTGCGTGTTGCGTGATGCCCTTTACCCCTAACGCATGCACGCCTGATCCGGCAACGGTGTATAGGCGCCTAAATAGGCGTGAAATACACTGGTTAATAGAGAGAGAAAGGCTTCATAGGCGACCAGACTAAGATTTATTGTTCTTCCAGCAGAAGAACTATGACCAGCTGGTCAAAGAGGGTCGCTGCCGCGAGAATGTTGCTCGGAATGGCGTTCAAGCTAAAGAATAACGTGCTCACGCTGGCGTTCGACCAGGGCAAGTTGCTTTCAACCGGCAGGGGTGCGCAACTAGTGGGCGAGGGGGAATTTGAAGAGGCAACGGCCGCGGCTGCATTCTCGGCGGTGGCTGGGGCTTTCGCGCGTCTTTATACTTATTCGCCCTCCTGTGCATTCTCCACAATCATGTGACAACGGCGCTACGGCCGCTGTCAGCCGACTGCGCTGCTTGCGAAAGAGGCATCAGGAGTGGCGAAAGGAATAGGTGTTGTGATAACCGTTGTAGAAGAGTGGTTGGCGGTGGCGAGGAACAGCCCAGGAGCGGCGCCGAGTGAATCTGCTTCACCTTAATAAAAACTTGGAGGGGCGGGAGGGTGGCACACTTACTGCTTTGCAATAAAAATGCACCTAAGAATGCACAAAAGGTAGCCTCAGTATTCAGCGTAATGCACACTGTAGCACCAAAAGCTCTCAGCAAGTTAGTGTTCACTTCAGCGGACAGGCAAAAGAATCAAGTTTGAAATACAAAGTTAACTACAAGGAAAAAAGGTAAAAAGAAGGCTGAAAAGGGCGCCGGTAGCAGTGATCACTAAAAGCAAGTTCATTCTTCTTAAAAATAGAGAAGGGACATCAACAACATGCGGTAGGCCACACTTGCAGGCACCTCAACAACCTAACCACCACCGTCCTCGTCTAGTCTTGTGCTCCAGTGTCACCAGCGCTGAGTACGAAGCGGCGAGGGTTCCTTCGTATATAACCGAACACCAAACAATCCGTGCATCCGTCTTAAAGACTGGAGAAGCGCAGAAGATGCAAGAAGTTCTATGTTCAAGAGAAAGTCTACTGCAAGACAAATGCCATCTGTAAAACATGCAATGTGTGTTTGTGCTTTACAACAGCCAGAAACTCTTTCGCCCAGTGGCACGCCAATTTTGGGAATTAATTTTTCCTTGTCTGGTAGCTTAGAGAAACGGCTCTTGTTATTTTGTTACTGTTGGACATGGTGGGGTGAACTGTTTTTCTAAATTACACCATTCAAAATATTTTTTTTTGTCTAGAGAAGTCATCTTACGATGTTCTGGTGCCGTGTGCAACAGTATACTTTCAGAGTTAAGTTTTTTTTGTCTTGAGCCACAACGCCGCGGAAATTCTCCATATATGTACGGTTCAATAGCCCATTTCTTTCTCTTCTTACTCATATTTAATGTGTTTATGTTTATGGGAAACTGGTACAATAAGTAGATAAAACTGTGCCACCTGGTCGAACAAGGCCATTTCTACTGGGCAGGAAAGAAAAAACTGTAACTCGTATACTTTTTGGGCTAGGGCATTGAAAATTATCTGTAATGTACAGGACTGGTACGCAAACAGTTTGTATATTTCAGAATATTTTTCATTTTTACTTCTTTTATGTAGTGAGCACATCATTACAAATTTTCTATGAAAATTTCAATAAATGTTGTCTTTTAAGATTTTTTTCACATATTACGTTCTGATTTTAGTTTTTAAAACTGACACATTTCATAAGTATGTTTACTTGGCTTTCTACTGATATATATCTTTACACTATAACCATTATATTACTTATTACAGAAAATACTTACTAGAACCTATGAAAAAACGCCTATTTTCCCACAGTAACGAAAGAGTTACATGGAGCCCTCACTTCCGGTGTTGCAACCGGGCACTCTGCATCTCCCCGCGCAGCCCTCCTCGCATTCTTAATTGCTACATACTGACGAAAACTAAAATTGCATATCACAATGCGAAGCGGGCGAGGACTGCTTCGCTGTTGCTTTTTACTGCTTTTACGTAGTGAACAAAACATTAGGCATACGTTTTCTCCTGTTGTGCGCCCAATCGCGCATCAATTGTAGCAGGTCATCAAGACATGGTCGCTTGGGTTTCAAGAATTTTAAAGATATCATTTAAGATACTTGATTCACTCAGAATGGCGCAACGTAACCCAATTAGGCAAACACTATATTTAAGTGACTCACTTTATACACACACATCCAGCGCCCTAATTTGGTCACGCCTTAAAAAGCCAAGTGGACACAATATTACGCAGACCTTAGGGAGCACTCACTTTTTTGAACTTGTTAACCACTCTCGTGGTATGGCGTTTTCCTGCGAGGAAATGTTGCAAGATGAAATGAGTGCGCAGTATTTTGTGCTACTGATGCCTATCAAGTTCATTTTGTACTTACTAGCGTAGAATTATGAACCCTTGATCACACATTAACTTAGAGGAAATGCACTGTTTCTCTTTTATCTTTTCCTACGGCAAGCAACATTTAAGGACCTAGCCGGCTGATTTATGGCGTTTCTTCCACGGAAAAGTAAAATAAGCCATTTTCGGGGCGGTTCGTCTTCTGCTTCTCATAATCATTTATTTCTGTTAATGTAGGGGGGGGGGGGAATCTTACTGCCGGCCTGCACGTGGCCCCCCTGCCGGCGGACTGGGCTGTGTCGGTCGGTTTCGGCTGTCCTGCTTTGGTCCGTCGCAATGGCAGGAGTAAGTGGTGTGCCAGGCCCACTGTATTGGGTATTCAACGCCCATGGGAGCTTGAGCAACTCCCAGGCACTATGAGGGCAAGTGCCTTCCAAGAACACCGATGCGTGATGCGGACGCAGGCCCGGACAGCCTGGGTGGCTACCGAGGTTGGTGCTTGGAATGGTAATTCGAACAAAATTTGCGGTCGCAAATTTCTGTGGATCAACTATGATTCTCTTTGGCCGGGAGCGGTAACGCGGCCCTGTAATCCAGTGTGGTGGAGGCCGGGGGGTCAATGTTGCGAAGTGCAACTGCACCAAGCGGTACAGTTTGTGTTATAGTGGCGCACGGTTGCTGAAGCAATGTGAGTGCTACTACGAGGCCGGGGGAGTGGCGAGCCCCTGTAACCGCAGCTAGGAAGGGGCCTATAAACACGAACCGATCTGCTCGTCGAGGGAGGTGACGAGCCCTTGTAACCCAAGTCATAGGGGTACATGCGGTACAGTTCGTTTTATCGTGCCATGCTGAAGCATGGGTACACACAATGAGGCCGGGGGTGTAGCGAACCTCTGTAACCGGAGCATGGAAGGGGCCTTTAATGCGAACTGGTCTGCGGACCGAGGGAACTTGATGAGCCCTTGTAACCTTCAGTCTTGGGGGCGAGAGTGCAGAGCCACTGGGAGTTCCTCAGAGGATCCCTTGTATCCCGAAAGATGGTGTTTGTGGTGCAACTATGACTCTCTTGGCTAGGGGAAGTAGCGAGCCCCTGTAATCCAGTGTGGGATGAGGCCAAAGGCTGGGGGTGGTAACGCGCCCCTGTAATCCAGCGTGAGAGGAAGCCAGCGGGTCAATGTTGCGACGTAATCACTGCGCTCAAGCGGTACAGTTCGCACGTAGTGTTGGCGTACCATTGCTGAAGCATTGGGTAGACCACTACCGAGCGGGGGGCGTGCACACCCCTGTAACCATAGCTTGGGGCTCGTTCTGTTGAACTTGCGAACTGGTCTGCAGGCCGGGGGTTGTGACAAACCCTCGTAACCTCATGTCATAGGGGCCAGAGCGTGGAAGTACGGTAATTCTACGGGACCTCCTCGAGGAATCGGGGAGGCCGCACAATCCCTGCCCAGGGAGCGTGCAAAACGGCCGCCACTGCGGAGGTTCCTGGTACAACTGGAATCAGGTCCTACGCGGAGGTCGGGCGGTCGGGTGTCCACCCGGCACTTGGCAATGCGGTTGAAGTAGGAAGGCGTGTCGAGATCGATCAACTATGACTTTTTTTGGCCGGAGAAGTAACACATCCCTGTAATCCAGCGTGAGAGGAGGCCGGTGAGTCAAGTTGCAAAGTAGCAAGTGCTGGTCAGCGTACAGTCGTTTGTAGTTGGCAGTACGATTATAGTCGGGAAACCACTACGGGCTGGGGGAGTGGCGACCCTTGCAACCGCATGCTTTGGCGGGGCCAGCGACCCCGTCGGGGGTCGCTGGCCCCGCCAAAGCATGCGGGGGGAGTGACAGACCCCTGTAACCAAACGTCAATGGGGGCTAGATGTTGTACAGTCCGTATGGGGCCGGGGGGGGGGGGTCGCGCCCCCTGTAACCTTGCTGCGAGGGGCCTATAGACTGATCTTCTCTAGCTGCGGCGCAGGCGACCCTCGTCACCCAAAAGCCGCGGGACGTGCTACCACGAGCTACTTGGCGTCCCGCACGGGGAAAACGAGGAAAGGTGAGGTTAGTACACCGACCGGGAAAACTCTCCTGGCTTAGTAACGGCTAGTAGGCCCGGACCGATCTCCTCTGCTGAGCCGCACACCCCAGCGGCAAGGCCACAAGGCTCTTGTTCCATTGAGCGAAAGAGTAGGCACAGAGGAGGACATAAGTAAAGGGCTCTCATAAACGCCCCCGTGGGAGCCTTGCGAACGTGGATTTCAGTTAACGTTCGCATACAAACTTCCGGTGTCCGGAGACCGTGAAAAGCAGCTGTTGCAAGTACCCGTGTATAGTGGGAAGCCTCACTGGTGATTCGTGAGTATCTGGTGCGGGACAGTTCATCAAGGACGTTAGTACGCATCGGCCGCCGAGCTGGCGACCGTCGCCACTAAATAGGGTACTTCCTGTCTCCGAGAGTTGGGGCCCAGTTATCGGACCCTATGGGTGAGCGGTAACCCATGGCAGGGACCGCATATTTGGCAATTGGCACTGTCTGATGCCCTCGCTGAGCAATCAGTCTTGGAAGAGAGTCAGACAAATGGATTAGAGCAAAATTGCTTCCCTCATTCCCACCCTTCTTCCCATAACCCATCCCGATGTCCAAGTTCCCGTTCCCAGCAACCCACCCTATCCGGCTTTTTCCTATGGGGGACAAGAGGGGTCCCCCCGGGCTCGTCCCCCTGGCGGTGGGTCGCAAGAAAGCTTTTTCCCGTTAATTTCTCTCCACCTTCGGGTGAACAAAATTCTCTTTGCCGGTTGGCTCTATTTTTGTACTGTTGCAATTGGGTATAACCGGTTGTACTACGGTGGTACCGGGGAGCTATTGAAAGCTCCATTTACTCGATGTTAATGTAGGCATGCCTTCCTTATTCGCCTTTTGCCATCAATAATGGGACTTTTATGGAATTATTTCACTAGTACAAGAATATTTAAACTATGAACCCAGTGATCAGATCAACCCTCGGTGCCACAGCTGGACAGTCAGGTGGAAATGTATAAGTTTTTGTGGGCACAGTACTAAAACTACCGCCTCGGGCTCGCCTTAAGCCCCAGCCATGTAGGGGTAGAAAGTATCGCCAACCGCGCAATGCAGAACAGGCACATCAACATGCGCTCATTGACCGCTTCTTTTGTATAGTACACGATAGTATAGAAATCGCATTTACTGCTCAGCGACGCTTGCGCTCTGAACCCGCCATGCAATAGAACGCTCCTGAACCGGCGTTTTGGGCTTGAAGATGCAGAGCGCCGGCTTTACCGCTCGATAATCCATTTCTTGCTCTTGCTATAAAGAATGCCTGAGGCCCTTCCCCCTTACGGCCCATACCCAGGCAGGGGATCGGGGAAATTTGCAATTTTCATTAGGCTACTCGAGATGCTGAGGGTGTTCCTTGTGTGTGCAAAACTTTCTAATCACCACTACCTAGATGACAATACCACAACGGCAGTAGTGGCCAAGTATTTTTCCACGTACTATGGGGATGTGCCATTTCCAGCTTGTCTGTTACCTTGATATACCACATGGTATATGGTCGCATGCTTTGTCCTCGGTGTCTTTTTGTTTTCATTGTAGTGGTTGGTCACCTGAAAACTCGTCATACTTTGGCTACACTCGTTGCTGAACTCACAGTAGTAAATTTCTCGGTGCCCTCATGGTTTTCTTTGTGTATCGGGGAGTGGGAGGACAACCACATCGTTGCAACACTTGCATTTTGTTGCTGACCTTGCTGTAACTCCTCGTTTCAAAGCAATGTACACAGCTTCGTTGACGACAAACACCAGTAAACGCCATTCAGGAGCTGGCATATGTTGAACGTCTTAAGCAATGACGGCAATTAAAATTTTTGTCATGCCAACAATTAGGGGAAGAAACTTGCTGCCCAATACGTCGCACCCTTTGTGATTGGCCTTGGCCTGCACCGTAGCACTTCTTGTCAGACTCTGTGGCGGCAAGTAGCTATGTGAATACTTTTGCCTTGAGGTACGTGACACAAAGAGGACCGTGCGTGGTGTAGTGCGACTGAGACCTCTGTTCTGCGTAGCAATAATTGCGAGGAGTTGTTGAGATGCGGGAGTTTTGAGTTCTTGCCTACACTGGTAGACGACAAGGGTAGCAATGAACTTAGCGTCGATTCTGGTGAGGTTGCGATGACGATCGGAAATAGGCAAACCAGAAGCGGAGCGTGAAACGAATCGCGCCTTCATCGAAAAAACTGTGAAGCCCCGTGTTTTAAATTCTTGTATTTGTAAAAAACATTTCCCGATGAATGTACCCACCACAAAGACAACGAATACTACCGGAGCATTTTTAGTTTACAGCTGTTTTCGGTCGCGTAAGGCTCCGAGAAAGTAAACGGTTGTTGAAGCCATCAGTATACAGATGAGACCAGAATGCTAATTAATAACCAAGAAATTATAGCCGTTCGACACAATGTTAAAGCTGCCGGAAGTGCAGAGCAGTGGTTCGTCATAATGAGGGGCAGCGCCGTTATCCGCTCACTGCTGACATCAAATGCATTCCAATTTCCCGCATTCGCAGTGCTCGCGCGCCCCCTACCTGAAGCTGCACCAGCAGGAGTCTGTTGTTTTTGTGTTAGTTTCAATTTCGTATGCTGGTGCTGTTTTTGCGTCATTCCTAACGCGGAAATTTTTTCTTGTACGGCTGGTGCCTTTCTGCGTCATTTCGAACGCGCCATTTTTTCTTGCGCGGCTGGAACCTTTCTGCGGCATTTCGAACGCGCCGTTCTTTTCTTGTGCGGCTGGAGCCTTTCTTCGGCATTTCGAACACGGGATTTTTTTCTTTCGAGGCCGCTTTTTCGTTTACTATCGTAAAAAGCAACCCAACGAGCGTTCCTAACTGAATTAAAGCGGTGGCTTCTGGTTATGTACACAGATTCTGCCTGAAATGTATCTGAAGTTTCCTTTGCGCTAAACAATGGCGTGATGTATGACAAGCGCCTGCGATTCGAACGGTTATGCCCAGGGCAACCTCGTGGTTTTTCGAAGCCTCAGCGTGACTCTCTGACACCGGAACAGAAGGCTCTACTTGGGTCCGTTATCTAGCTGCACCGCGTGATTCTGGCAGTCGCATCGACCGTTAGCGAACTAAGACGACAAGGCGAGCCCATAAAAAAACTCAATGGGTGTGCGATATAGGCGTGGCTCTATTCCTCAGATCCATACTTCAAAGGCATTTTGCACCGTTATTGTAAGAACCTGAGCATTAGGCGAGATATGTCGCATCATTGCAGTGAAAGTACTGAGAAGTGATGAGATGATATGCGGTATGTGTGTGCTCAACTTCAATACCTCGGCCACCGCGCAGCTTTCGAATGACGTCTTTTTTTTTTTTGCTTTGTGAAATACTGCGTTGTCGTTTTTTCTATTCAAATGTTTCTCAATACGGCACCATCATTTAGGTAATATTTGGGCGAAAAAATTAGGAAGAGGAAAAGACGCCGGAAAAACTCTGCCTACAACTGGTACCCTTTGGAAGAAACGCTTCAAATTACTAGTAACAGCGACAGACATGGACGTGCACTCAAGGAACAACTTTGTTTCATCGGTGAAAAAACAACGCCTACCGTGTTTTTTCGAAGTCCGGCTCTTGTGTTGGATTCTCTTGATTCCCGCATGAGTTGCTCGATGAACGCGGGGACGAGATGGTGCTGCTGCGGGTGGCAAAACTTTCACAGAATATAAAAAATGACTAAAAGGCGGAGTCACAGCTTTTTACCAAATTTGGTAAATTTACCACATTTAGAAGGAACGCAAAAGTTGAATAGTTGAGATATTCTCATGTTTCGATTAAAAAGCTGTTTTCACCGAACCTGGTAAGAGATTTTAGGCCTTTATGTCACCAACAACCGCTACACATTGTACCGCACACTTCTCTTACAAGTGAGGTGAGCAAGAAAAATTACACTGAATGCAAATTTGGGGGAGCAGCGATGCAGGTGCAGAATTAAGTAGAAAAAAATTCAGTGGTAATAGAGTATGAAACGCTTCCGTTTTGCTTTATTAGAACCAGACTTTATAAAATAATGGTATTGCGCGTGCGTGCTTCCGTGCGTGCGTGCGTGCGTGCGCCTGTGCGTGTGCGCGTGCGCGTGCGCGTGCGCGTGCGCGTGTGTGCTGTGCGTGTATGTGTGTGTTGCTTGTGCGTGCGTATGTTGCGTGTTGCGTGTTGCTTGCGTGCTTGCGTTCTTCTGTTAATACAACTGTTGGAATTAGCGCGTTGTGCATGTCGACCCGCTTGTGCCTGTTGTCCAAGCACTCCAATTCTTCGTCGAACCATCTTGGTTCCTGGCCGCAGGAACGAAACCGTTTAAGTACATCGAGAAGTAATATTTAAAGCAAATTATGTTCCCTGATATCAGCAATATCTTTTTCAAGTTGAAATATCTCACATGAAGCGTGACAAATGCATTACAACCACCAAAAATGGTACCTTATTAGCTGAGCTTTCATCTGTGCTGGGGATGTTACTCATGATCGGCACACGTGCCCACGAGAGGCTCAGTTGCACAAAGTTGTTGAAAGTATTTTAGGGCCAAATGTTCGTAAAAGTGCGGACGCGACAAGGGGGAGGCAAGTTATGAGTAGTGCGTGTATTTAAGCAATAAATCTGTGGCCTACCACGCCTGCCCAAACTTCTGCCGCAGCAGACTCAAAACAACTCTCGAGTGAACACAACCTACGTTTGAACCTGCAGAGTTTACGTACCTGCAATCATGTCTTTATTGTCAGTGTGGTGGTCTTTTCCTGCGAACAAGAGAATTTCGCCGCCTTTCGTACCTCTTTTTTAGGCTATATCCGTTCTGTTGCTAATAGCTGTATTTGTTATTATTTTAGTTTATACGTTTATTTATTCCTTTTTGTTTATTTAGTTATGAACAGCGAAGGCCTTTCAATAGACGGCAGCGCATCCCGTGGGCTTTAGGTGGACGATTACTTAAAAACGTTCCTGCAATCCCGTCCGTGTTTTCAGTGTGAACCTCCTTTCCTGAATACAGGAGTAGATCACTGTCGTTACAACTTTTTCACACATATTGATTGCTAAATTTAATATTCTTGCAATCATTATTTACTGAATTCTTTAGATTCATGTATTTATAACCATAAAAGGTTTTTCAATAGTTGAAAAGGCAAATTTAAAATATTCATGGTTTAACGCGCTGAGTTTACACTTGGTCTACGATACACGTCGTGGATGGCTACGGATTACATTTAACACCGGGTAGTGTTTTACGTACGCTGAAATCCCGACACGCTATCGTGTGCACGTTAGCCTCATTCGGAAAAAGCAGCTGTACTTCGAAAAGCGAAGCGTAGAAGCAAAATCCGTGTCTCTAGATTTTGGAGCAGGCCAGGAATGTTCAGGTGGCTAAAGTAATTAAGGATCTTGCAGCGCAGTTCCAGCATTTAAGGCCAAAATATTGACAAATGCGTTTCATTCGTTTGACTAATTATTTATTCGATGCAACTCACCGAGTGAAAGTGAAAATTTTCGCCACAACTACAAAATAACCCCAAACGACTCTACAGGGATAGGTATTATGTAACGTGGCACATAGAAGGGAACACTCGTTCAAGCAGCTATTACCTACTTTTGCTCTTTATAATACGACCGGAACGAGGAGGAGGGGGAATTACACCAATTGTATACGTCAATAAATTCCGAGTTATGTCTAGTCATTGCAGCATTGACGGGCTAGTCAACCCAACATCACTACAAAACAAAAACGCAACCAAAGACGAAAGACAAGGACGCACATAGACCCGCACCGTGTCCGTGTGCCGCCTTTCTCTCATCTGCGGTTGCTATATTTATTGCTCAGTTAGGTTGTATAGAGTAAACATTAGCGACAGTATTTCTTCGCAGAGCTAACATAGCATATATACTCTAGGTAAAAGAAACAGAAATACCAGCGAGGTTTTAAAAATTTGGCTCTAATCTACGCTGTGAAGGTGGCTGGAAAGCTAAGCTGTGAACGACCCCCACAATTCCACATGGGACGTCACTTGGATTCACACACAGGGATCTGGAAAGTGTGAAACAAGACATTCTGCCAGCCGTTACGCGGAATTTGCGGGGGCGCCGTTCCCAACGCAGCAGCATCGGCCACGGCAGGGCGGCTCGAGCGGCGGCCGCCTCCGCTGTGGAGCGACCGTGCTTCGGAAGAAAGAAAACGGAGAGCAGCGTGTTTCGAAGGGTGAGACAGCGAAACCTAGCCATCCAGATGTGCTATCTCAGGGCTACACCACCGCGCGACAGAAGCGCAGACACCGAAACAATCCGGCATGTGAACTTGTTGATTCCCATTTGTACAAATTTCAGCTAAATAGTTTCCTACGTTTCGGAATTGCGAGACAGCTGACGGAAATATTTTAAGTGCTATTTATCAGAACCAGTTGCTCCATTCGTCTTTTGTAATACCTGCTAAAACACAACCGAATCGGTATTCAGCAATTTAGAAAAGGCAGTCCCATTCGTGACAAGCAGTGCGTAAAAGGGAGGGTTTCTCAGCGGCCACATGTCTAAGTAGTCTCTACATTTGGTTTTGCCGCCCGGCAGATCAATCTTTAACGTATCTTTGCCGTACGACCGCTTAATTCCGGCGGGTCCGGGTTACCAATGAGGGGCTGTCGATCAAGTTAATGAATCTGTGCGAAGTAAGCGCGCAATGGACGCGAAACTTCACCAAAACAGCCCCAACACTGCCGGTAAAGCAGGCTACAAAGCCAACGGAAGGGTCCCGCTGACGTGCCGGCCGGAGTGAGCACGGGGAACGCTGATTACTAGCGCCGTATCGCCACGCCACCTACACTGCGCTGTGCAACAGAAAAGAGCCCTCCACCTCCCCAGCCACGTTGAGAGTTATTTGTCCCGCACGCCACGAAAGAACTATTGGCTGGTAGAGTTAGAAAGCTTTTGCCTTATAATTAAAGTCGGAAGTATAGAGTTTACATGAGCAACCATAATTATTACTAAGTGACTACCCGCGCGAAAAATTGCTGAGTAGTATCTGAAGCTGTTTCAGACAGCAAGATAGAAACCACAGTTTACGAAGCCAAAGGGAGTTTCAAGTATGCAGTAATTACTTGGCATGGTGACGCTGTCTCCTGAAAATAAAAAGCAGTGTATTCAATAAATAAAAGAACAAACGAAATTGCATAAATAAACAACGGTTAGATCTAGCACTATTATCATGTCGTTGAAGTACGCAGAGGTAGTTGATGAAGGTTCTGAAGCACAAAGAACGCAATTCTCATCAAAATAGGTGAAACATTTGCTAGTCAAAAGCTCATTTTTAGAGTACGCCAGCAATATCCGCAACGACGAAATAAATGATAAGCTCTAAACGCAGGCTAGCACTAAAAAACAATCGATGTATCTGCCGTGAACTGGCGATATCTACGGCGGACAAAGATGATTGTATATGACACAATCACGTTTTTCTTAGCATACGTCCTTCTACTCACGTCTCAAAGCAACCATACTTACTAATAAATCTCATATCTCGTACATCGCCACTTGTGTCTGCAAAAAATGACAGAAAAACTTCCGTAATGCGCCTACTGAGCGTCCTAAATGTTACTATGCTTCGTTATTCCTACTGCTAAAATATCTCACTGTCATCCCACAGTTTCCTTCTGGAACTGACCATCTCAGTTGGTACAACTATGCTGAACGGAATTTTCTTTTCCCGTACGTCACCACAGGAAAGCAAGCGGCATTTTCACCAAATTTATCGTAAGAACTCTTCCAGATTATAGAATTTTAAATTCATAGTTTATTTTTGTAGGACTTTTTCAACCGCTGAGGAAAGAGAAAGCATACATTGCCTTTCTGGTTTCAAACTACTGTACTACCCTTTCCTCAACTTAATGGTTTTAGACTGCAGGGTACTGCTGCAGCTGCCTCCAAAGATGGTGGAAATGGATGGCTTAACATAACTAAAGGTCTAACTGCAGATGGCTTTTTTTTACAAAAATATTTAAATATTGATCATGTCAGTGGAAGAATCAGTAATTTTCAGGTGGGGTTCTCAATTGTATCTAGAGGAATTGTATTGTGTGAATGATCAAATATATCCGTCGTGTGTCCTTCAGAATGACAACTTTTACGTTCTAAATCACAATGTTGCAGCAAGCAGCTTGTATCAGTTGCGGCGTCTCTTGTAAATCAACCACTCCTAATTATTTGTAACACCACCCAAATGTATAAATGGCTAGTGAACGTCGGGGGCAAGGGTTCCGTACAGGATCGCTAAAATATAATGGTGAAGTTTGTTAATCTACCGATTCACATACATAAAATAACATTCTCGTTCATCATATTCAGCGTGAACAATAAGACCAATGACCATCTTTAAAGCTAGTAATAACCCGGAAACAACACTCCAGTCTGTTTCTCTTACAGCATTGAGTCCAAGGTGATATTATGATTAACGCTGCGGAGAATACTGCGGTTTTTTCTGCACCCTTATCTCACTACCTGAACTTCCTTCTATAATTTTCCGGTTCCAAGTCTTCTTATGTGGGTACTGCCACAAATTAGGAAGACAGGCTAATGTATATGTAATATTATAAAAATAAAACATTCCGCACGATCTCAACCGCTAGTTATCGGTACTTCTACCCTCATAGGTTCTTTAGGAAGGCCTCATTTTAATGCGAATTGCGGGGAACATTTGGATGCAGAGCGTACGTTGCTTAAATGGTCGCTCCAGAACAATTATTTTCTAGTGTACTGTCACAACAAAAGCAAAAATCCGCACCTTACATTATCTGCTAGACACTAGTAGTGTGATACACGTCCCACTACAGTATCAATGGACCAGGCAATTCCGCCACATCTTCGTCCAGTTTTGCAGGAATCCGTGATTAGTTGCTTCGTAGCATAACACTACTTACCGTCGCCAGTGAATTCGTGTAGAGACGATGATGCACGCGTTGCTGTAGTAAGTAGAGAAAATGAGGTTAATATCAAGACATATAAAATACCTTTTTATGGCAATACGCGCGGATCTGGGCACACGTCGTAGTGTATATTTTGTGCGCGGGGCTAGGGACGTAAGCGGTGAACAGACATCTTCGTCTTCACCTCTGCCGAGCATTGTTGGCCACACCGTTATAACATAATATTTGCTCACCTTTAAAAAAGTGTTTGGTCTGCAATTTGTTAAACTACTTTTGTTTTGTTGCATTACACAGTTCAGACTGGGATAGCTCGGTACCAGAGGAAAGCACCTAAATCCGTTCTGCCTATGTGTATAATGTACTGGAATATTCTAGTGTACTGTACTGCCCACCGGCAAGATCACCTACCCCACCAGAGGGAAGGAGGCGGTTCCGAGCGACCCGCAAGGGCTTGCAACAGTAGGCTTGTATGATAGGCTGGGTTGCTTAGTGTACTCTTGCCGTTGTCATTGTGCGATGTCTACAGCTTGAAATTAACAATGCGCTATCACCTGTTTAGATGCTCGCTACATTATTCAAAGGGTTACAGGCAGCCCAACGCTTCCTTTGTGTAAAAACTAGTTAGACAATCACGAAAATGATAATTGTGGTAACGAGAGAACGCCTGCTTACCACTGCGCACGTGCCACTGCAGCTACAACGTCACTGCTTTTTGTAGAGTGGACATGCTTGCTTCAACAAAATATTTGTTTTACGAATTTTGTGTGAGCGGTGTATGCGTTCACGGGCACTGAATAGTCTAAATCTGCCGCAGTTGTGACCGGCAGATGCGTTCCTTATTTCAATACAAATGACTTTCCGTTAATTTCAGCATAGGGATTGTTCAGGTACCTAGGAAGTTTTTCATCGCTTCGGTCTTCTACATAGCACATGCACTAAAATCACTTCCGCACGCCTTTTTTCGACTTTACTACCTGTGCCCAGATGCTGAGTCAAATTACATTATGGAATAATGATCGTTAACTTGCCACCACATTTCAATTTTAACGCATTGCATTGCCTAATAAGCAATTTGCACATGATAATTGATGTGATCCACCCGTTGTTGCGCGGCCATACCATCACAACTCCGTAATGACTCCTTTTTCGCAAGGTACATTCGAAGTTGTATTTTAAAGCCATCACCGCCACTGGGTATGGGTAATTTCTCATACGTTCATAAGCAAATATGGACCCTTTAAAGCTAGATGGCCTTCTTGAAATACTCGACCTTCTGCCGAGGTCAATCCCCTTCCTGGGCATTGTGTTGCTGTAATCGCTTTGTGAATGTGAAAAGACATTCTGCCGAGATCAATTCTCCTCATGGATATTCGGTTGCTTTAATCGCTTCGTGGATGTGCGTGGTGTACGTGTAGGTTTTCGACTGTAGCAGCAACGAAATAGGATTATGGAGGTTCTGGCTCTAAGTGCAGCGAATTCTGCAAGCCAATGTGACTTTTTCTACTACGCGAAACAGGCCAGGAAATTGGTTTAAGACCCATTTATGCCCTCTAATTAGCGAAGAAAAATTGCTAAATGTTTTAAACATTGCGGCTGGTAGTTTGTAAGGAGAGTGTAGGAGAATTTTTGTGCGGGACATTGCATCACGCATGGTAACCAAAGAATTGTTTTTTGGTCTCTTCGGAAAAACAAAACGTTCTTGTAGCGAAAGCTGCGCTACGCTATCTCGGGCGCTCTTCGCGGGTTGACCAGTTTTGACCTTGAGATCCAGAGGTCAAACCAACCCCCTTCCGCAAGCTCCCAGCACGGAGCACCGGCCCGATGACGCGGAGAAATAGGCAGCAGGGAGAGATTGGATTATTCTGGGATGAAACCAGCACAAACCTAAATAAAAACGAATGAAGTGGAACGGAAGAACCGCCGCTGGTCTAAAGACTAGTTTAAGATCAAGAAGGGTGAATATAAGCACTCAACACAAAACAATAAAAAACACTGCGCGTCAGCAAAACAAGTTTATAAAAGCCACGATGATAATGCAGCTACATATACACCGGCTACAGTTAAGTCAAGGCCCACGCAGATATGCAATCTCTTCGGTATAAAGTCACATGCTTGCTTGGCTGACACACTTGTCTACTCTCTCTACTATATAGAACACTTCCATAATTTCGCGGGGACTTTGTTCCCGCTGCCTAAATAAAATGTCAGTGGGAGGTTGACATCCGCGGCATTTAGTACAATGTGAAGAAAGGTGGGATAGTGGGGGGAGCCTTTAATGACAGTTCGTGCTGTCTCAAATGCACGTTGATACAACTTCTGTTTCGATTTTTTTGTCTTTGTTTGGGTTCGCACTGGTTTCATCGAAGAATATGACTTTCCAACTAGTCAATATTGCAACACCTCTGGTGAGAGACAGACGCGGAGGAAACGGCGACATGATTGGGACCCGTGTCGCCGTTTGGTGGAGCGCCTGGAATGGAGCAGCGGCCCGATGGCGAGGAGAGATAGGCGAGGAGGGAACGGAGACGTTCGCGGAGCCCGTATCGCCACATGGCGGAGGAAGGCGAGGCGGCTGCCGCAGCAGCGATAGGCGCGCGCCACAAAGGGAGGCTGGAGGCCACGTGCGGCGCAGAGCCGGGAGCAATGAAGGAAGATGAACATCCAGCTGTGGTCGCTCGTACAGCGGCGAGGGTTGAAAACACCGTGATGCGAAAAAAGGTGATGAATAAGCAGTGTATTGATTGTAAACATGTGTGTATGTCGTTGCGAAACCACACTTTGACCACACCTCGACAATGAACCCAGCCAGGGCAGTGAAGCTTTCGGTATCAACTGTTGTAAATAAATGAGATGGGAGCAGGCAGAGGGCGATAGCTGGGGTAAAGAAGAAGACGAAGCTGCGCCCACTGCTTCGCTCACAGTTGGTTCCATCGCCTTACGAGAACGGGTGTCTGGGTCGGCCTTGCCTCTTGGATCCTCCACACGCTGGTGCCGAAACCCGGGATACGAGGCACGAGTGGACCTGACTTTGCAAGCGCAGCGGCTGCGAGGCTCGCGAGGCCTGCAACCTTCGCGCCAGTTGTTCCGGGAGGCCTTGCCCTCGACCGCTGCCCATAATGGCTCGTGCCCAAGCCGACCCTCGTTTTTCTACGCCACCCCTTCCATTGGAACGCCTGAAGCTGCGCCGCAGGCTCCTGCGAGAGAAAATCACAGGGCTCATTACGGCAATCGACGCCCTTCTCCTGGACCGCGCTCTGCACGTGACCGACCTTACCGCCAACATTTACCACTTCCACGACACGCCGAGCGAGATACGGGCCCTCGACGCTGCAATTCAAGGAAACCTGACCGGAGACAAGCTAAAGGAAGACGTTGCCGTATCCCAGCATTTTGACGACAAAATGCGCTCTTGTCACATGCGCGTGATGCTCCACCCGGTTGGCAAAGCCGCTGTGAATTCAGCCGCCGATGGCTACGTCCGAACCACCTGAAGGAGTGACAATCGAGAGCGCACGGGTGTTCCCAACGTACCGCAAAACACCTACTTTGTCGCTCTTCCGAGGGTTCAGCCAGAGACGCGCCAACAACAGCCCGAGCACACCATGCACGACGAACACGCAGCCAATAGCGGCTCATCCATTTGGATGGCGCTTGGTGACTCTGCTGTCAACGCCACTCACGGTGAGTCTCCTGTAACGCAACCGAGTACGATGGAAGCAGAGCACCTCACGCAGCGTCAAATAACTGTTCCGATCTGCCCTACAAATACCAGCCTCGCCGTCTTCCCCGACAGTGAGATCATGCTGCTTTCGAGCGACAAGAATGATACGGAGGGTCACGATAAGGCAGACGCGTTCCTGCCGTCCACTTCTGCAACCGATGACCATGCCGTCACCCCTTCTCGTGAGGCATATCCGCGTACGAAACAGATCAAGGAACTCAGTGATCCTGGGGAGAACAAGCACAGCGGGCTTCCTTGCGTGCTCGATTTGTTATCACCTGGCGACGCCACCCTCAGAATGCACTTAGACGATGCTCCTAAAGGTCAGGAAATGGCCCGTTTGAAATCGCGACGGGAGGAGGTGAATCGACGCCCACCATCCCGAAGGAAGATGAGTACCCACGCCTTGCGCCGTACTGTGGATAGCTGCGACCACGTACCAGCTATACACCAGGCATTTCAACGCGTCCGCAGATGCCTGCCCAGATCTATTCCTTCGCAAGTTTTGAAGCTCTGGCTGGCATACCGCTTCCGAATCTGGCACCTCCTCCGATGGTGTCCAATACGGCACAGTGCAGAATCCCTGTCACTTCGACCCCACAGATTGAGAACCAGAGATTCTGGCCAGCCCGCCAACAATATTTATGCTAGACTCCTTTGGTTTGTCGCAGCCGCTGTCATTTGCACACCGACCAACCACTTCAGCTTCAAAAACGTGCTCGTCATCAAGACGCACATCGAGCTACAACGACTCCTCGGAGTCCCTTATGACCCCGGCGGCTACCCCAAGTCCAACGGTGCGAAGCGCGTGATCCTGATGCAAAGGGAACATCACAGCAACTGGAGGACGCAACATCAGATGAGAACCATCGCTCAAAGTGCCGCCCGTGCGAACAGTCCGACATCATTTATTTTCGCCTTATCACTGGGACAATATTCAGGCGCCGCATCGGAAGGCTCAGCTTGAAATCCAGTCCTCGCCTTTCTGGCCGGGGGGGAGTGTGTTGTAAATAAATGAGATGGGAGCAGGCAGAGGGCGATAGCTGGGGTAAAGAAGAAGACGAAGCTGCGCCCACTGCTTCGCTCACAGTTGGTTCCATCGCCTTACGAGAACGGGTGTCTGGGTCGGCCTTGCCTCTTGGATCCTCCACATCAACTACTGTTAACCAAAGCTAAGCCACGTAAATTTTTTTTTTCATAACAAATGAGTGGTGCTATGAAGGGGCTGGCTGAAGCAACTGACTGCTTCGGTGCAAAACCAAATGCCTCAAAGCGAATGACTACACCGTTCAGTAATTTTGCAATCTTGCATCAACGAGTGCTTAAGGGGCCAAGAAGATAACATACACGTGCGGTTCTTTACAAGGACCGCTTTGTCCCTATAACAATTATACCAATTTTATCACAAACTTCGGTGAAATAATCCAGATATCAAAACAAATATCAAGCAGGCGGGACTCCCCAGCCACTTTCAGGCGCTTTCTCAATGACGTCAGAGTCTTGCGATATTGGCCGCCACAAACCTAAGCCACAGCCCTGCATCATGCCTGGACGACCTTCTAGTTGCGTTTGAGCGTATTATTGGAATGTTAACGGGCACCTCAAACACTGATAGCTGCTTTTAGATGCGACTGCATCTCATTCACTCGCCTTGTCCCTCCATACGGCGCTGTCCGTCCACACCCCTCCCCTTACACTATAAAAAAATAATAGTTAGCGGCGCCCGGTTTCGAACCCACGACCCCATGGGCGGAACGCGAGGTACATGGTGCTCTTCCCACTGCGCCACAAAACCGAGACAGAATCAAATGCTACGAACGCGCCTTATATCCTTGACTCATTCAAACTGCGTCAAGAAGCTACTGATACAACGCATGAGGGGGCAATGATTAACACTTGCAATAAAAGAACAGAAGCTCCCACTTACAGCAACAATGATCGAGTTGTCGTTGTCGTTGCGACAACGAAGCCCCAAGCATACCACTTAGAGAGATTGACCAAGATTGGCCAATAAAACATAATAATAATCATAAAACATGATAATCATACGCGTTCCCGACACGTTTCACGCGATTTCAGAATCAATCCAACAGAAACACCACGTGAACCCCACGATGCGTAGCATCTACACAGGGTTCCCCGCGCGGGGAGGTGGCCACAATTTTTTATTGTTTCCCTTTATTGCGCACCTGCTGCCTCTATTGCGTCTATGTTGATCTGGTGAACTATGAACATTGGCATTTTTCGAATAATTTATAGAAATCGCCAAATAAAAAAGTTAGTGTGCATAATAATAAAACAGAAAATCTAGCCCTTAGCGAGGGCTAGCTTTTTAGTTACACAAGGTTCAAGTTTGTCTACGTGGCCCTTTTATAGTTCCCAAACGCGCTTGGTGAATACCCCAACCAGGCGGCGCGGCAAATTTGTTCTGGTCTTGACAATACCAGGTGCTTCAACGCCTTTCTTCGTGTAGAGTAATGGCGCCATCGACTCTGCGTTGCACGAAAATTGCCACTCACCTATTCCGATGAGGCCGAGGACGAGAAAAACGGAGGACAGGGCGAGGACGAAATGCACGCGCCACCACTGGGGCTGCTTGTTTTCTGTGCTGGAGCCAGAATGTAATGTCATTAGAAAAGGGAACGCGTTGTGATGCCCCGAAAGGATGATTTGAAATACCCAATAAAAACCAGCTGCTAACGCTCTCATGAATGTTGGAGGAAAACGCAGGAGGAAACACAACCAAGACAATTTATGGACGCTTGAGTTAAACACAAAAACTATGCATGACAAACCACGCCTAGTGTTATTTACCCTCTATGCAGTCGGTGTTTCTGCTGGAGATTTCCTTTTACATCCAACGAAGGTATTTGGCTTTATATGCGTTTTTATTGCTGACTAAGGCTAAAAATTGATACAAAATGGAGAGACGAGCTAGTTGGTGAACAATTTCGATGAGTGAAACTTAAGCGCAAAAATTTTACAGGGACGAGAAAGGGAACGGCACAGGCGCTTACTATCAACTATCAATCAACTATCAATCAATGGGGGTGGTATAAATGTGTTTTCGTTTTCAATAAAACTTTCAGTTGATAGTAAGCGCCTGTGCCGTTCCCTTCCTCGTCCCTGTAAAATTTTTGCGCTGAAGTTTCACTCATGGAGATAAAAATTGATAGTTCAGACACATCTATATTTTTGTCGTATTCTATTAGAGTATGTTCCAACTGAGCATATTATTGCTATTCTTAATTTATGTTATAATTACTGTGTCGATGTTATTGAATATACTCATAAGACATTCACGTTAGCCGGTGGTACAATTACTGCTGAATAGTTACAGCTAGCCCAGAAAGTCACCACTCATTTTAAAAGCATTACAGTCGTTTCAGTTTCAAAACCTTCCCTCTTTTACACATGCCATTTGAAAGATCCACGGAGCGGGTAGCATTATTTCTCTAAATTCGGCAGTAGAGGCGACGTCTCACTGCCGCACTTTTTCTTGAAGTAACCCCCCCCCCCCCCCTTTTACACTTCGCGGAGACGGTGACCTACCAGCCATATGCACTTCTGCACGTCATTTTCAACAATCAAGTTTTTTCAGTAATACCTAACAATTTCATTCGAATGTCGGCAAAGAACTAATGGATCAAAAAAGGACGGCGCCTATACCACATTTAAACACGTGAAAGTAGACGCCAGCGCGGTTATTCTTTAAGTCCAACCAAACTTAAGACCGCATGGTTGCGGCTCATGCTTTGTAGTATAACGGGATATCGAAAACATTCGTTAGGCCATGACCTGAACAACCATCTTTCGTACGTAGCATTCACAGGTAGCCTGCTTTAAGGAACGATACCAGTCTTTGCAGAACACTTAGTCTTTGCAACCACACTTAGCAGAACATTATATGGTCTTTATATAAGACATTATATGGTCTTTTTGAAAAGTTAGCAGACCGATCTTATGAGCACAATAATTATGATATAGCCCAACTACACCTTTAATGAAACGGCCAGCACCATTTTTTTCTCTATAATGAAATGTTAATGAAAATACCATTAGCCCCCATGAGTGTTACATACAGAACATCTGTTGTAACCACCTGTTATACCGTGTAACGCAAATAACGCAAGTAAAGAAATTCCGTTTCGTTTTCATACCACTGCTTCATTCATCTGTTTTTAGGGGCAAAGCATCTTACGGGCTCGGCTTTCGGCGTCCCCTGTCGTCTCATTAGGTCACGGGGCTGACGCACCTGGGAACTCTTTTTTTAATACCTCGCGCTGGAACGTAAGGCTTACTAAAAGAACACACCAGGACAATGGTTTTCCAATGCCTCGTGCTAGAACGTTTCATCTCCATAGGAAAAAAAAATGCCTGCTAAAAGAACACACCTGTAGCCTCGTTTTCCAACGGCTCGTGCTAGAACGCAATGTGCAGCGGGTGACACAAAAACAACTTACGACCGCTCTTTCATTTATTTGCATAAATCTGGTTCAACGGAAGAGAGGGCACCACCGCATCAGCAGGCTCACGATTGCTCCACCCACCGGCGCTCCTCTTGCGCCCAATCAGCAGGCGCCGTGTGGCAAGAAAGAGAAAGCTTTGAATTCACTTATGCACTCCATGCTTCGCCCCTCCCCAGGATTCACGCAAAGGATATCACCGGGGATTTTTTTCGCCCTTCTATTTCAAACCAATATCAGTGCTTAGATAAACTCTGAGTAAAACGATCTATTCTTTTAGGTTTTGGCTGGGCTTCGAGGCCACCAGCGGTGACAGAGGGAGGGCTGTTTTCGGCAATGCCCATTCGCAAGGCTGACTAGAGTACCTAAATCAGGCTTAGCAAATAGACTTGGCCTAGAAGCTTTTAAATAAACTCACGCTTCAGGGCTAAGAGCGCCTGGTGCAAGTATTGTAGTGGTAGTGATCATGTCCACGCTTGATTCTTCTGCAAAAAAAGCAGGCAAGGATAATTTTTACTGCGGTACAAATGTGACTGCCTTCGTGTCGGCAGCACCTCTGGAGACAAGGTACCAAACAGACTATGTTTGGGAAGTCTTTTCTGGAGAATTACCTAATACGTTGAAAATGCCGTTTGTTGGGTTCCACGGTACTTGAATTACCGAACCTTATCATGTATCAAGACTATACTGTCACAAAGCCAAAGACGACGCAGTTTTCTTGAAGGAAAACAAGTTTATCGGAGCGAACTTGTTTAACAACTCAAAGATTATACAGGCGGCGAAGCAGCAGTCAACAAAGTGACATGTGCAGGCGAGCGTCGGTGAGTCGAATACCGCTGCGTCTGCTCTGCGCGCTTTCATTGTTCGGCGCGAGTGTTTCTCGAACCGTCGATTTACACCCAGAACATTGTAGATCAAAGAACATTGTTCTAGGCTGCTGACGTTAGTTAGAAACGCTCTCCCTATCAAAAGAGGAGGAGATAACACGCGTGGCATACAAATAAAGAACGGAACACGCGCTTCCCTTCACAGATAACACAGACCGGCGCAGCCGGGCGGTAATACCAAAACAAAGGTGGTCAAAAGCTTCGTCGATTCGTGTCAGGGGGTACGTATCATTTTTGGTGATTTTGTTCAGTCGCCGGTAGTCAACGCAGAACCTCAATGTGCCGTCTTTGTTCTTCACGAGTACGACCAGGGCAGCCCAGGGGCTTATCGATGGCTGGGTAATTTTGTCGCTGAGCATATCTTCGACTTGTGTCCGGGCGGCCTCCCGCTCGTGTGAAGACACGCGGTACGGTGACTGTCGGGTAAGTCGTGCTCCATCTTCGGTTATAATTCGGAGCTTCGCTATGGGTGTCTGACGTAATTTTAGGTCCGACGAAAACGACTCGCTGTAGCGACGCAGCAACTCCAATAATTTGTCCCGGTTTTCTCGCGGCAGCGCCGGGTTCACGTCGAAAGGCTGCGGTAGCTTGTAAGTACCTCCGCGTGCACGTTCAAAGTTGGCGACCGTGATCACGTCACTTGCTTCTTGCGTTTCTTCGAGGAACGCTACTGCAGCGCCCTTGTTTAAATACTGGTACTCCTCGGTGAAATTAGTGACCAAAACGTAGGATTAGCGTTGCTAAATCGCGCAATGCCTCTTGCGACCGAGACACCACGGTCGAGAAGCAAACTTTGGTCACTCTCTACGATAGCCTCTATGTCAGGAGCAGCATCCTCACAGTATACGGTGATCGTCAAGCTTGCGCGGGGTGGCAGGGTGACGTGATCGTCGATGGTCCTTACAGCAACACGATGTTCGGGGTTCGGTACCGCCGTCGTGGAGTGATCGGAGGCAAAAGTTATTGACCTCGTCTGCAGATCAATTATTGAACCATTGTCTGTCAAAAAGTCCATTCCAAGAATAGCATCGCGGGAGCAGTTACGCAAAATGACGAACGCAGTTGAGTACGGGGTGCCGTCTATGGGGATGCGCGATGTGCACGTTCCACTAAGTGTTACGAGATGGCCTTCTTCTGTGCGTATGTGCAGACCGTCCCATCTTGTCGTAACTTTCTTCAGCTTAGACGCGAATGACCCGCTCATTACTGAGTAGTCGGCTCCCGTGTCGATGAGGGCGACTACGTCAAAGCCGTCGATGGACAGCTGGACGTCGGACTCCGCTTCCCTCGAGTTTCGGGTGCGTCTGGGTGTCGTATCTCGGCTTGTGCGTGTTGATGGTCGGGTACTATGCGTCATCATTGTCGTCGCCTTCTCAGCGGCAGGCTCTGTCATTTCGGGTATTCGTCGCGTCGTGTCGTTCTCGTCGTGTTCGAGAGTCTCGTCAGGGTTAGATCGGGTCGTCGGGCTGAGGGCACGGTGTTCGGTGCGTCCTTGCGTCGTTGGAGGGTTTTCGTTTTTCCGCCGTTGTGCAAGTTTATCTCCAGACGTTGCTGCTTTTAGTTTCCCCCGCGTGGGCTGGGGTACCTTCCACGGTTGAAGTCTTCGTTGCTTCGGCGCGTTGGCGATCGGTATGGGTAGGGTGATGGCGAACGGTTCAAGCGCGATGGACCTCGGTTTGTGTTGGACAGGTATTCCTCAATCTCAGAAGGGTGCTGGCCGGGTAGTGGGCGTGATGCGTCGACAGAGAACACTCGCAAACCGAGCCTCTTGTAGGGGCAGCGACGGTAGACCTGCCTCTACTCAGTGGCAGCACAGCAGACGATTATCAGGGCTTCGCCATACGTCCGTCTTTCTCGGCGACTGGTTTTGGGCTGCAGGGGGTCATGCGGGCGACAGTGGACGGCGGCAAGGGGCTTCTTGGCCACGGGTCGGAGCAGGCAGGGTCGACGAACAGCCGCGGAGTACGTCATCGCTTGTGGTCCGCGGGGTTCTTCCGACGGCGTACATGTTCCCAGTGCGTGTTGGACTTCCCGGATTACGTTAGTCAGGGAGGCGACTTCGGGTTGTGGCGTGGTTGGGAAAAGCTTCTTGAGTTCTTCGCGAACGACGGCGCGGATCGTTTCCCGTGAGTCGTCGGTCGCGAATCCAGAGGCGTTGAAGGGGTTTGCCGAAAAGGCGTTGAGAGGTCAATCGTAATGCCTCGTTCGAACTGCAAGCGACTTCTCCGTCGCGGCCGTCCCAGACGCGAACTCAGCCGCCGTCTTAGGAGGGTAACGGACAGGACAAGCAAAAAGCTCCTGCTTCACTCCTCGCATCAGAAACCTTAGTTTCTTTCCTGTGCCATTTCCGATTCCGCACGGCGAAACAATCTATTCATCTCCTCAACAAATATTACTACTCCTTAGTTGGGGTATTGCGTGCGCGTTTCTAGCAAACGTTCGGCTCGTTCCTTTCACATGACGGTGGCGAACGTTTTAAGGAACTCGCTTTTAAAGAGATTCCAGTCAGTCATGGAGTTTTCGTTGTTTTCAAATCAAGTTCGAGCTGCATCCTCCAAATATAAGAACACATGCCGAAACGTCTCTTCATCGTCCCACCTGTTAAAGATCCGGACGCGCTCTTCTTTCTCCAACCTGCATGTTCTCAGGGTTTTCACCGGGGATCCATGGAACGATGGTGGTTCCCAGGCTGTTGCAGGACGATAGGAGGAGTGGCTTGTTGGTTGGTTCTGGTAAGAGACCAAACTCGGCTGGTAAACCTTGAATTCAGCGGCTTACCCGCCGCGGTGGCTCAGTGGCTAAGGCGTTGCGCTGCTGAGCACGAGGTCGCGGGTTCGATTCCCGGCCGCGGCGGCCGCTTTTCTGATGGAGGCGAAAAGCAAAAACGCCCGTGTGTACGAGATTTCGGCGCACGTTAAAGATCCCCAGGTGGTCAAAATTAATCCGGAGCCCTCCACTACGGCGCGCCTCATCGCCTGCGCTGCGTCGGCGCGTTAAACCCTACAATCAATCAATTCAGCGGCTTGCGCCTTGGGCTGGCTTGTCGGTTTCCAGCAGGCGTAGCGAGCATGACGGGTGCATAACGAGCACCTACACCAGATCTCACGAAGCCAAAGACGACGCAGTTGTCTTCAAGAAAAACAAGTGTATTGGAGCGAACTTGTGCTCCCCTAATAACTGAAAGAATACACCGGCGGCGACGCAGCAGTCAACAAAGTGACGTGTGCAGGCGAGCGTCGGCATGCCGAATAGCGCGGCGTCTACTTTGCACGCTTTTATCTTTCGGCGCGAGTGTTTCTCGAACCGTCGATTTACATCCAGAATATTCTAGATCAAAGAATATTACTCTAGGCTGCTGAAGTTAGTTAGAAATGCTCTCCCTATCAAAAGAGGAAGAGATAACGCGTACGGCATACAAATAAATAATGGAACATGCGCTTCCCTTGGCACACAGATAACACAGACCGGCGCAGCCTGGCGGTAAAAGCAAAGCATAAATAAACAAACCCAATGCATGGTTCCTGGCACTGCCAATGCATTTTTACTGGGATGTCTGCTACAGAACTCGAAATAACGGTATACTGTTACTTAAACAAGCTAGCCATGTGGCGAGAAAATAAAATAATCTAGCCTTATGAAAACATACTTCATTAGCTTTAAACCGAATAACGTTAATATTCAGGAAAGTATAAATGTTAGGTTCCGGAGCACAAAATGACAAGTTCCACAGATAAAATTTCTTAAAATTTGGTTCGATAAAACCCTGTCATAGAATGTTCATGTATCGAAGGTCATTGAGAAATTAAGCAAGACTGTTGGGTGTTTATACATAATCGCAAACCTCCTGCCTCTATGGTTGAAGTTGGCAATGTATTATGCCCTCTTCTTTTCCAATTTCTCCTACTGTTTATTGGTCTGGGGCACTACAACTAGTTCAAACTATCATAAGCCGTTCCTCCTTCAAAAAAAAGCGTTCCGTGCAAGAAAAGGCTATCTCGGCAAGCCGATTGAACTGCCCACACATCCTCCATTTAAAAAATATGGAATCCTAAAATTCAATCATATCTACCATCTTCGCAGGCATACACCAAAACCACTTAAATCCCTCTGTTCATGAAACTCGACGAACTAAATACTACCTGCGTACTCAAAATAAAACCGTACCGAAACTTCGCACAGACTATTGCAAACAAACAATGCACTTTCAGGTGCCCGCAGCTCTTAACCTGCTTCCGCTTGATAGGGAATATGAGACATCTCAAAGAAATTTCTGGAGATGTGTTACGAAATACTTGATCAAACGCAATCCAGAACGTCTCTGAGGCCGCTATGAATTCATGTGTTTTTCAGTGTTTTTTAGGTGATTTGCTGTGCTCGTTTTTTTTACTGTTACGCGTGTACAGGGCTAAACTTCTGTATTCTCAACCCTTCATTTGTGCGTTGCAGTGTTTGCTACTTGGTCTTTTGCTATGCTCATTATTTTTATTTTTACTCTTACGCGTGTATAGGGCTACACAAGTATGTATTCTCAACTTTTCCTCTGTGCGTTGCAGCGTTTGTTGTTTGGTCTTTCCTTCTGTATAAGGCATGTGCAAAGATGTACTGCCTGTTTTGTAATGATGTGTTATCGCGTATTTTCTACCTATTTGATGTACTTGTTCAGTAACTGCTTCTAAACGGCTTCCAAACTGTAATGGAAACTTGTCAGGTCTCGTGGCCTTTTCTCTCTGCTTCCTGTTTCGATTCAGAAAGAAACAAAATAAACTTCCAACTTCAAATGGTCTTCAAATGGACTTTTTCGGCATCCTCCATTCCTGAGTTGCTGACAGCATGTTACGGTGCAGCAAACGTTTGTGTACTGACCCAACTTTTTCTCGCCTGATTTGAAAGTTAGAGTTAGGTGTTTATTCATTTATTCAATCAATCGGTCAAGCAATCAACCAATCAATCAATTAATTGCTTTTTTGGTAGCGACAACAGCAAAGACACCAGTGACAAAGAAAAATACCCCGGGAAAAAAGGCCTGGCGAGGACTGTGCCACTAACCTAGCAAGGTGCAGAAAAAATATTAGTACCTACATGAAAAGGGTAACAAACTTATATATATAGTTGACACCTTACACAGTAATTACGCTTTAGCCGCACAGGTGCGAAGGCACAATTCAATTCGAAAACGTATGAGCTCGAAGTAAACATCAATGGCGTAAGAAAAATAAAAAAATGTATAAAGATTACTACGCAAGCGTAAAAGGACAGAAAAATTAGTACTTCTTTATAGAATCATATTCACCTAAATGATGTATCTACTGACAGAGCGAGTTCAGTAATGACGGCAGTGTATGGGACAGCAACTGACGTGCATAATTTGGGCGAGTATGAGGAATCAACCATGTTTCAGCCTGACGAGTATAGTGGGCAGGTCATTTAAGTTTCACGTTTGATGACTGGTAGGTGATAATGTCGTGCCGCTTCATTCGTGTGCAATAAATCTTGACGAGCGCGTCGCAATACAATTGTGGAACATCACGAATACAAAGTTCTTTAAAAATAGTTGTAGTGTGAGCATCATGCAGCAAGTTCTAGGTAGCTTTCACAGCTTTCTTTTGTAAGTTATATATAAAGTATTGTAATGTTTGATATTGTTGTGTTTTCCCAATCCAAGAGGCAATAGTTCAGTTGCGACAAAAAGTGAATTATAAATTCTGAGCCTAACACTTGTTCCTAGATAGAAATTCAGCTTTGTAAGAACACCTGTATTCCGCACCACTTTTAGTGAAATCACGGTAATGTGCCTATTCCTCAGCGGGTGTTCTTCAAATATCACTCCAAGACTTTTCTCGTGACCTACTGTTACTATTTTCGACATGCCAAGCATGAGTTCTCCACCCAGCGTTAATTTTTAGTTTTTTGCAATGCAAAGAACGGCCTTGGTTTTAGTGCTATTTATTTATTTTTAACAAATTGCAGAATCTCAAGCGGTAATGTGTTTAATGCACGGTGATTTTCTACTATCTTTACAGGTAAGGAGTATTTTTCCATCAGCATCGGTGACGAACTTGACTATGGGGTAATGTTGGTTATGTTGTTTCCATATGTAATGAAAACTAATGGCCCAACGATGCTTCCATGAGCTACCTCGGCTGTAAGATTTAATTTCGGACGACGCCGGGTTTATAGCAATGGTTTCGCATTTGAACTGAAGATACGATTACATCAAAATAAAGAAAACACGCCTACAGCCATAATGATCAAGCTTTCCTAGCAGCTTCGTGTGAGTCATCCTATTGAACGCTTTGGAAAAGCCTTCCAATACACCAAGTGTTTATAACATAGCTTCGAAGGCGTTTAAAATACACAGTCTCGTTAGCAGAGCTGACTCGTTCGAGAGATTTTTCCGGAACCTAAATTGTGAGCTTGTTTTAGAATGCTTGTCAAAAAAAAATCGCGCCAATCCACCCCGTGAATGTGGTTGGAAAGCAAAGCTGTAAACGGCACCCTTAACGATTACCCATGCGACGTCACTTCATTTCACTCACATCGCTCCACAAATAGTAAACCCAGAGAGAAGTGAAATGCACTTAACCACACCATTTATTACTTCAAAGAGATATTCTTGGTAAGGTTCAATCAATGCATGATGCATGAACGGTGTTTGGTTGAATTGTATTGGTGTAGCACAAGAGTGGAAAATTTTTTTATAAAATTAAAGTAAGCTCCAACCCGGTGTTAGAAGATCTGACTTCTCCGTCTCTCCGCCGCGGACGGAGGCGACGAGATTTGCGGCACAGAAGGAGGTGGAGGAGGAAGAAATACTTCTGTTCAAATTTCTGAACGGCCCAGAGTGCAGCCCTGGGGAGTGATTCCTTCTTCTGTGGAGCCCATATGCACTCCGCGCGGCCTGTGTTCCCTCCACCCACTGAAGCTGGGTAGGTAGAGAGGGGCTGGACAGCAGCATCTCCCATTGCTCTTGTTGGGTAGTTGACAGAAAGAGAGGAGGGTGCTCAGGGCTGAAGTCGCACACCCCGATTACGGGGCGGAGTGTTCCTACTTCTGAGCAAAATTTACATTTAGCGTCGTAGCGATTCGGATGCATTAAGTGAAGACGCGTAGGCTGTGGGAAGGAGCCCCGATTGTATGAGTCGTAGGGTAGTTTGTTGTTCTCTGGAAAGGTCACGGTAAGGCGAAGGTACGGTCTGTCTCAGAAGGCGATAATGCCAGGTTATCTCCCTGAACGTGACAAGCGGGTGACTGTCCTCGTGCAGCTCCATAGCACGGGAGGTAAAAGCACAGGATTGTTGGGTGGGCGTATTTGTTGCCCTCCATTGAAGCGTGAGGGGGTGTCCCGATGAGCTGAATGTAACCGTTTGGGGAGTGTTTTTTTACCACGCGCAGTCCAGGTCAGGACACCCAACCCGACTGGTAATTCCAGTAGGCTTGCTGTGAATCGGTAACTACCCTCCGAACCCCTGGTTGAGTGTGAGCCAAAGTGATGGCTGCCTCTTCTGCTGCCGTCATTTCTTGGGTCATGAGCGAGGTACACGCAAGGAGGTTGGTTCTGGAGGTAGCCACAATGATGGCGTATTGCTGCCCTGGATATTTGCAGGCGTCTGTGTGGATAACTGCGTGATCCCCACCGAGGGCGGTGTTTAGCGCTTGAGCCCGTGCTTTTCGGTGACCCTCGTCATGTGAGGTGTTCATATTTCTAAGCAATGTTTCAGTTTTAGTCGCCAAGAGTCTGGGAGTACGTCAAGCGGAGTGACATTCTGGGCTGCCCAGCCAATCTGGTGGAGCATGCGGTTACCCACCGCAGTTCTTAGTCGGACCTACTGGTTTGAAAGATGGCCTTCTATCAGCTCTTCCACCGTGTTGTGGAGTCCCGTGCTAAGCAGCCTCTGTGTGGACGCACTCATGACAAGACCAATGGCCTGCTCGACCGCCTTTCTAATCATTATATAAAGCATCTCTATGTCTTCCTTGTCGAGAAGAAGACATGGGGTTGACGTAAGTGACTCTCGAGAGGACAAAATTTTCAATTAATCGAAAGGTACCGGATTCATTTAGGCATCGCTTCTTGGTGGCAACTCGCCTGATCATGTGTATGATTTGATTAATGCTGTTTTTGAGGCGATGCAAGGAGACGTCACTCTTGGTGTTAGCCTCGAGATGTAGGCCCAGGATCTTGATACTGGGGCTTGGAGTGATGGTCTGGCCATCAAGGAGTATTTGAATGTATTCCTTGATTTCGCGTGAGGGCGGACGACAAGGAGCTGTGATTTTTTACTTGGACACTGGAGGCCACAGCCTTTAGCACATTGGCGTACTAGAAATGAGATGCCATGCATTGGTCGAGCTTCCTTTAATTTTTGTAACTCTTTGCACATGAGCAAGGTGCGCACAGGGCCGCTAGACAGGCGTGAGTGGTCGCGTGACGCTTTCACGTTGCATTCAGCGAAAACGAAGGGGGTAAACCCGTAGATGTACATGGTGAGTACACCACCTGTCTTCCCTGTCTCCGCGTGGGCTCGTAGCTAAATCAGTAAGACAACGGGCTCTCGCTTTGTTAGTCTATTAGTTCCAGGTTCGATTCCCGGCGGTGCCAGTAAATTCTTTTATTTGTTCGCTGGAGTTTTCTGGTGACACCAACGGTCGCGAAAGGACCCTTGGGTGGTAGAGGTAAAAAGCTTTGCTTTAAAAAACTTATTCGCTCATATATTATTTTACTTATCCTGTCGAGTAAACCAGCAGCAGAGAATTAGGGAGGCAATTCGAGAATTCATTCTTCTCCCCCCCTCTTGCTACAAAGGAGACTTTTTCAAGCTGCACGCGTATATTTATCAGTATATTTTTATGTTACTGTTAGAACTGCCTGCATGGAAGGATGAGGTGCAATGCGATAAGGGTAAATGACGACAGGTTCGGAAAGATATCAGTCTAATTTACAGGCCTAGGCAAAACGTAAGATCCAGATGGGCCAGTTTAGTGATCCCAACGAACCAAACGTAGCGTGCTTGCGCACCTAGATTGGGTATCGTATGGGATAGTTTCATATAGGATAGTTCTATACAGAATAGATCTTCCTACAGCCGTGACAACCTTGTAATCAAGCGCCTGTTTATTTATTGTCCTGTCAGCCTCACATTCCATTTCTCGCCCGTAAGATTCCTTTCGCATGTACGTGAAAGCCCGCTCTTTCAGTCCGTACGGAACATTAGTTAAACTGAGTGTTATGTTGCACACAGGACCCAGACCATACATAAAAAATGCCATAACATGATTTAACGAAGTTGAGGGGAGCCGCGAATTATTTCGTTCATACGAGAACTTCAGCAAATCGATTTGGGCATTTCTTGGTTACCTAATTCGATAAGTCAATTATATATTGCAGCGGTCTCCATGAAGCTTATGCGGCGACGTATTTGCGGAGTGTAAATGCTGCAAAAATTAAATTACGGACCAGGCCCGTATGAAAATAAACCATGAAAATTGTTAACCGAAAACTACTGGCCCCCGGGGGACTCCAACCCAATTCCCACCGAAAACGTCGGTCATATTCGCTTGCGTGCGCTTTTTAATAACAGCCACACGGATGTCTCGTAAGTCTGCAGTACGTTCAGTGCGTCTTCCCAATCCTCTTTCATTCCTGCAAATATCCGCAGCAGATCAAAAGTATCCATCACTTGAACCGGTGTCGGCACGGGAGTTTCAATATCTCCAACGCCCTCGCCAGGGTATTTAGCCGCCACTTCCTTCCCGCCTCCTATAAGCCGCAACTCATCTCCGTCATCCAATACTTCCTACTTCCGTAGTGACTGCGCTTGCTTCGGCGCTGATATAGTTGGGGTGGCTTATGTCTACCGGCACTTCGTGGGCTGAACGAAAGTACGCACAGGCATCTTTACGCTGGAGCACGGGTTTCCCCGGGCTCTATGGCCGACACGCTCGTTACAAGATTCAGTAATGCGCTTTCTCGAATACGCCACTTCCACGCACATGACCACCAATGCTAGACGGAAAGGAGGCTTAACAACTTCAGCTTCACAAAAACAATATGATTTCAAACAGAGAACGATCTAAACGAAGGGTGAAAACACGAGAACTACCCGGAGAACGATGGCCAACGAACAACATAAAGCAAGCATTGAAAAATCCAACCGAAATGTATTTTTACCACTGTCCCATGCAAGTGTATTCAGCTGAAAAGCTGAAAAGTAAAACTGCCGTTTTGCACGGAGCAGTTTCGTAAAAGCAGGACAAAGGTGCTTCCGGTTGCTGTCTTTAAAGCGCCATGAATCAATTTTGAGGCGCTATCTGCAAAACACACAAAACGTAACACTTTTTCAGTTGCACATTTTAAAGAAATGGTTCAGTAAACCAGTACAGTTTTTGATATTGGTTTCGTTATTTTGAGTTAGTCAAAGCATTCGGCTCTATGGGCGTCTGAGGAGGGGATTCGGGTATCTTCGTAAAGTCAGGACGTTCGTTAAACTGGGTTTCGTTAAATAAATTTTTGCTGCATACCAATCTTCCATTGCTTACAAAAACAATGTGTGGATTGATTAGGAGAACATTCGTACCAAAAGTTCAAAATATGTAAGTAGTGATCCTGCTTAAGCATCTTCCGGTTGCGTTACAGCCCCTGACTTTCCCTTACGGACAGAGAGGCGCAACGAAAGGCCGTTTTCGTTATTTGCTCGAACAATCGCGGGAGTGTTCAAAGTAAGCTGAAGGGCTGAACACTTACCGGTTGGAGAAGATGCCGCCACGTCCGACGTACTGGATGTGCTGTTGAACATGCTTGGTCGACTGGTGTACCTCGTCTGCGAACTTTGAAGAAAGGAGTACACGCCGTCAAAACGCAGGGAAGCTTCTAAACGTGAGCTGTCTTCAAGAAATAATCCGATTACGGTTGCGATGCGGCCGCTTCTTCATAATCTTCGTCTTCTTCTTAGCATTTTTCCGAGGGGGTGACATAGACGCAATAGGTGTGGCATAAGTGTTTCGTTCGAGTTCTTTATAAAGTTACACGGGCTTCTCCTAAACATTGATTAGTAGAAAAATGTACCCTGTACAAGGAAAGCACAAAACAGCAACTTTTTTGTGCAATATAATCTCATTTCCATTTGCTAGCATTTTTTTATCTGCCTTTTCATGTGTAGTCACTTACATTTATAATTATATTGTCCATGGTTAGAATGATTTATAGAAAATGAATGCTTTATTAGCACGCATCCGCACACAAGACAGAAAGGCTTCTTGCATCTTTTTTTGAAGCGCCATGACTTCTTGCACCGTTTTTTAATTTTTATAAATTTACTAATACACAAGGCCATCACAGCGGATGGGTGAAATTGATGAAGATAACAACGTAACCTAAAGACACAAGTGGTCAAGAATAGCAAAAAACAGCGCAAAGGACGGGACAAGGGAGTACAAAAGGACGAAGCGCACCGCATTATAAACGCGGTGACACGAGTGTGAACTCCCCGTCATTGGCAATACTATAAAAAATAAGATATATGTCCGATCGCCTCGCCTTGTAAAGTTTGCAGGCTTTTGTTTGTCTTCCCTCTACCACCCTTTCCTCATGCCTTTACAAAACCGTTGGCGGAAATAAACCATTTGGTTGTCGGTCAGCCCTTTGTCCTGTTGTTCTCCGTTGTCCCGTCCTTTGCACTGTATTTTTGCGATTCTTGAATACGTACCGACCACCACAAGTATGTTTGGAGCGGCATAAACTAACCAAAAAGTGTACACATGCCTCCTTAAGAGTCACCTAGGGCAATACCAGCGAATAGCGTAAAGGCTAGAAATAAAAGGCCAGCCGATACCCGAAATACGAAGTCTTGAGGGGAGCATTCGTAGAAGCCCAACCTAAGGCCAAAAGAGAGGCAAATTTAACCGGAGAACATATCTTGTCGAAGAACGTCCAGGGAGCAAGGAGGCTGTCGTCAGGGAAAATCCATTATGCTTCTATTATTTGCACGGTATCCTTGTCTCAAGCAATAATACTGCACCAAACCTAGTCTGTTTGCATGTACCGTGGTTCCTGTGTCATTCTTCTGCACTCTTCCACACGTGTTTATGTGATAATGTGATGATATGGCAATTGTAATTACATGCGCATTTGTTAGCAGGGTCATAAGGAGATGCCGTTTCAAAAACACTCGCAGAATATTGAAAAGAAGCATAGCCCATTCGCGCCCCTACCACGACCACAACAGACAATAACGAATACTTACCCCAAACTGGAATCCAAGACGCAGATGCAGAAACTCGGCGAAGCGAACACAGAAAACGCAGTCTGTACGTCCTACGGCCGTTAAGTTGGAGGACCATCCCGAAGAAGCGTCTGTGTCAGCCATAACAGAACATCCAAAACGGAAGAGCGGATTATTAATTAGAAATACATCAGGTTTGCGGACCGTTTTTGTAGCTGCACAAACAAGTTCGTGAGCAAATAAATTTCATTATCGAGCGTCAGGCTTGATGTCACGGCACCCGCCCAGTGATGCTCAGTGGTACCCAGTGGAGCTGGTGCATCCTTGCTACAGGATGCCCTAGCTGCAGCTTGCTTTCCGGACCCTTTTCACCAGAAGTTGCAATTCTCCACTATTTCCATCTGCATTTTACGATAGTTTTCGAAGATATCTTTTTAAGAACGTTTGCAAACTCCGTAAATTTGTGCCAAGAGTTAAAGATGTAACAAATCATAAAGCTGCGCACTTTCTGCGGTGGCAACGCATGCTGTTTTACATCTGGATTCTCCTGGTTTCAGCGAGCAGTTCATGTTTTGCAGTATACGATGTATTTGTAAAAAAAAGCATCAGCTTATTATTTGCACTCGGCCGCTGCGAGTACCTCGTATTGGCTGCAAAGACCGCGTGATTGAATATTGTGCCACCGATAAGCAGCTTCGCGTAACTACTCCACTTTTATACTTTCCTAAAGCAACCGCCACATCACGTTTCAGTAAACCTTTTTACCATGCGAAAATTTCACATCCACTGAAATCTGAAAGGTGAAACCGTTCCACGTCCTAGAAAACTAAAAAGCCTCTAATTTAGCTTGTGCGGTGCGCAGATGGGTGACTTCAAGCAGTGGATTTGATTTCCATTCTGAAAAAACGGCCACCGCTTTGAAGACTGGATACATTTTTTTTAATGAGCAAAATGATTGCAATTGGGGCTGCAGACAACGCATACATTTTGGGGTCGGCCTTCCACTGCTCCCACTGCAAGTCGACAGGCATTGAACACCGCGGTATTGCTTCAGATTTTTCGGTGCACTGAAGCATCGCTTGGCAGCAGTTTCGCGGCAGATATACATTTTTGAGCAAGATCGCGCAGGAAAAATGTGTTACGGCACAGCACTTCCACGCCGCCAATCGCAGTGGTAGTAGGTACTGTGGCAGTCACACTTAGTGAGAACACGGGAGCGCGTGGCGAGAGCTACTACTACAGCATCCTAACGGCGCCGAATGGAAACAGCGCGCATGCGCGTTGCGGGGGAAAGGAGAACGGCACCACCTCATGTAGTGTACCACTCTGCTAAAGCGCCGGACCCGTGACGTCAGTGCGCGCGCGTTTTGGAAGGGGTTTGCTATGAATGCTTGATATCGTCTGCCTTGTCTCACGCAGTTTGTTTGTCGTCACTGGAGTCGTTTATAAGCATATTAAGTCCAAAAAATCACGGGAACGGCTCACGCCATGTTCAAAATATTCCCAGTAACGCCCTACTTGCGCCGCGCGGAGAAACATCCAGCTACGGTGATAAGGCACAGTGGCAGGCGTTGCGCTGCTGAGCACAAGGTCGCGGGTTCGATTCCCGGCCGCGGCGGCCGCTTTTCTGATGGAGGCGAAAAGCAAAAACGCCCGTGTGTACGAGATTTCGGCGCACGATAAAGATCCCCAGGTGGTCAAAATTAATCCGGAGCCCTCCACTACGGCGCGCCTCATCGCCTGCGTTGCGTCGGCGCGTTAAACCCCAAAATCAATCAATCAAGGCACAGTGGCAACTTCCGTTGCCGTTCTTAAGTTGTCACCGAGTATTGGCGGTGAGATGTTTGAGTGGCGCCCCCTGGCTCTGACGTCGGCTTAGGGACTGTCGCCGCTGTCGTCTGCTACACTCCGCTTGTGAGGGACAGCAGTGTCTGTGCTACAAATCGCTCGCTTTGTTGCTTTAGTGCATTAAAATGATAGTTCTAGTAATTCAGTCATTTTTGCCAGCTTCTGACACATCTAAATAATTTCAAGCTGTATCTCCCACAAGTTTGAAACACACACACGAGGAGATAGAGAACAACTTTCTTCAGAGCATCGGTCAGAAGATCGTGCGTAGCTTGCCCTTTCTAGCTTATTTGCGAGAATCAGCGCTCAGAGCTTCTGGTTAAGTGTTCAAAATGCGTAGGCTTCCCTCCAGTATTTTTGAGATGCTCTTATGAAGACTCAACAGTCTAGTGCTACGTATTAAGCAGCGGCCCCTACACACGCATCGCCAAGCAGGAAATAAAACGCTGTCTTCTATTTCTTTCGTTGCTGTTGACTTTTATCAGATGAATGTTTCATGCTTTTTTTTCTTCCCAGCGCATTAATATTTCTGCCCCGTCACGAACGTTTCAATAGGAGGTTTGGGGATGTCTGAGAGGCTCACAAAGATCGTTTGGATATTTCCTGCATGTTGTAAGGCATACATTCCCTTCTTCACAGATTGGCTTTCATTACGCCTGCGTGCAGGAAGGTGCATATCCGCAGCGTGCTTTGTTTGTCACATGCAAATACAATGAGGTTTGTTCTACGCCACCCCGATCGCGCCCTAAACAACGTTGTCCACAGTACTCGAAGGCGGCTTTCGTGCTCCGAATTTATATCGTAACCATCGTTATCATAACGAACTGACTCTCAACCCGAACAATGCTCACAAGATTACGGTGCTGAAGGCATGATGTACTCCCTAACTAACGCAATAAATAGTATGCCTTCATATATTGCGAGCATCGAAACCGATGAATATTTCCAAGCAGCTCTTTATTGATTTCCAACCCTTCCACTCACAAAGAACAAATCCTATTTTACTCGGGAAGGCGTTCTATGAATTGAAGAAAATTACTTTTACTCTCTTGTCCTGGACTGAGGACCCAGCCCACTAACCAGCTCGATTTAATTGTGAAATAAAGTTTTCTCCTCCCACCCCTTCTCCTCCTCCCCTCCTGAGTGCAGTTTTCCTATAACGCAAATCCGAATATCGGTAAGATATGGCTGTGGAAAATGTACTGGCATATCCCTCCAGGTCTGAACAGACATAGTCTTACTGTATCTTTAACATAGATGTGACTCGTTTTGCTGAAGAAACCTCCATACTGGTTAGATGATTGGTATAAAATCAGCACGGGCCTATATACACAGTGGGTTATTTGGAACTCAACCTACAGTTTTTGCACCCATAGTGCATGTCGGCAAACTTTCATGCCTTGACAACGTAAAGTGGTGTGGCACAATACATTCGAACGTTCGGCAAGGTTGCAAAAACTGTTTTACCTTACATATGATTACCGGAAATCGTAATGCCTTCTGCCAAAGCCAACAGCCCTGAAGGCCTAGAATTTTTTTTGGTCTTCCATTTTCTCTGTTGTCGGTTATTAGCAGCTTACTATTCCCTTTGTTCGAAAGATTCCTTAATAGAGAAGCTGACGCCTAGCTCCGACGCTTCGAGCACCGCACAGGACCGGCTTCGCAACGAATGGGGCGACGCCGGCAATGTTTCTCCGGAAGCGGTATCTTGAACTATACTTTAACTGACACCATGAGCTAGTGTATGCGATTTTAAGCCTATTATTATGTTAAAAAGTTACCCACACGCCAATTCTGGTGCGGACAAACATCAGACGTTGACCGAGCCAAAAGAAACAGCAGGGAGAGCGAGCCTAAGTGAAGCAGACGACAAATGCGAGAATCCCTAAGCCGACGTCACGGAGGCGCGCTTCGCAGCGCCACCCGTGTTCGCGCTCACCGCCAATAGTCACGCGCATCGCGTCATCAGGCGGCAGTGCGTCGTCTGCTACTTGCGAGCGGCCGCCGCTCAAGCAGCAGTCGACTTTGCCAATGGCCGCCGTGAACGGCAAAAAATAAATACTGCGACACTGGAAAAAAGTCTAAGATTTGTTTAACACGCAAACAAAACGGTTGATGCAGGGAGGCTAGAACGAATCGCGTTCTTTTTTTGCGACGCGCACCGACATTCTGAAGCCTTGAAGATCACTAGCACGAGCCGTCACTGCGAACAGTGGAATGTTTTCAATGCTCGACCACTCTGACGATACGCGACCACCACACGCATTGTCTGCAGCGGGCGTCACAAACTACAAAACTTTTATCCATGTTGGCGTAAATAAAAACGAATCTCTGCTGATTTCGAACATGGTTTGAAATTAAAAGAACCAGCCTCGACCTTGCAGTGCTTCTGTTCCTTATTTTTTTTCTATCTTCATGCGTTTTGTGCAATGCTGTCAATATGAGTAGCTCCAAGTTCGATTCTTAATTTGTGTATTTTCTGTCATGGCTCGCGGCATAACTACCTTTACTACGGGTTGAGAAGGGCCTTTGTTAAACTGGAGAAGCTAGCTAACCTGCGATAATAAGTTGTGCAGTGAAGCTCCCCAGCCCTGGATCATTACGGGGCAGCTAGTTTCTCGAGTTCAAATAATTTTTATTTTACCACCTAGCGCCACTTATATCGGGGAACAACCCCGACGATGTTCTTGTAACGTCCCGTTCTTGGTTTTCTGGCAAAACACATACGCAACTTCCACGTCTGGGCGCAAGTGAAAGTACTACAAGTTGTGGAGTGAAGCCGACCTGAACGCTTCCTGCTCTCATCGGCGAAATTTGTTGAGGCGCGGCATGGCAGCTAAGAATAAATCTTTTTAGGGGCGAAGCTCCTAAAGCCATGGGTCTGTCAATCCCTTGTGTCTCGTGGTACGCGACCGCCGCATGCGTTCGGAGATGTCGCAAAGTGGGCCGCGTTGCACGCGCAAGAACCGGCTGCAACCGGCAGCGCAAACTCGGCACCGGGAGCGCGAGCTTGTCTGTGTTCGCCAACGGAGGCGCGAGCGCACGTGCACTGCGAGGGGGAGATCACGCAAGCGATCACGCCACGAACGCAGGCAGTCGTTCTCGGCGATCGAACGAGACGCAAGGACCTTTGCTCGTTTCCTCTCGTCTTGTTCGGGCGCAAGTTCGCCCTAAATAAAAGTTCTTTCTTTACTGTTGTGTCCCATCCTACGTGACAAATTGTGGTGGAGGTGCGGGGTAGTCCTCGATGGTGCGGGGTCTTTCACCAGGTCAGGGCCTGGGAGCATTGACTCCGAAAATAAAAGTTGATTTGTACAATGTACGCACACAGTCTAACGTCTTTCTTAATGATGTAATGGGCGAACTTTCACGGGAGAGTTACGGTTACCGATGATCTCCCCCTCTCGAGCTTCGCCCCACTTATCATCATTCATTCCGTGGATATGGCGTGATTTTTTTTCGCATAGCTTCAAGTCTAAGTATTTTTACGCTGCTTATATGCCCCCGCGGTCAGCAGCCGCTCTGCAGTAACACCACAGAACTGTTGCCGCAGGCGACATTCCGCAAGTGATCTTGTACCAACATCCGGCCCACGTACAGCGCACGTCTCCTTCAGCGGGAAGAATACAACGAAATTTGAAATCTCAGGTTAGGATGCGCCAGTATACGCTATCCCTGTGGGTCCGGTCGTCGTTTCATACGTGAGTTACAGAAACTATTAGGACAAGTCATGGTGCACTTGAGCCAGCGACGACTGCTTTAGTGATGCTTTTTTTTGCTTCCAAATGAATATTCAAGAAACTGCGTTGTAGTTTCTTTAACCACGTTGGTTGAGGTTATTGCTACGCCTATGCGGCTGCAACTTCATGGCTGCAGAATGGCGATGCGCGCCGTAGGAAAAGGCTGCGATTCCTTCTTCATTCCCTGCATCAACCGTTTTGTTTGCGCCTAAAAGAAATCTCTGAACTTTCTTTCCAGCGCCACAGTATTTATTTCTTGCCGTGCACGGTGTGGCCACTGGCAAAGTCGACTGCTGCTTGAGCGACGGCATCTCGCAAGTAGCAGACGACGCGCTACACCTGATGACGCGATGCGCGCGACGAGATCGGTACGCTCCTTGCGCCTGCTACGCGCATGCGCACTGTTTCTACGCGGTGCCGTTAGGATGCTCTAGTAGTAGCTCGCGCCACGCGCTCCCATGTTCCCACTAAGTGTGACCGTCATAGTACGCAGGGAAAGGAAAGAAGCGCGTACAGTTCCGCTCGCCTTTTTGTAGAGCAGGCGCGGCGTGATGCCTTTGGAGGGGTTGAGGAGAGTCACCGAAGGTTCAATGATGTCGCAAACCGTCGTCGACTTAGGGCTTTAACCAAGCCTCAAACATGCTGCACGAAACAAAGAAAAAATACATTGATAAGAAACGTGAATCGACACTTAAGCAGTTAAAAAAGCAGTCATAAAACGGCAATGCCGCCACAAAGTCACCTTACTTGCCAAGTCACCTTACTTACTTGCACCGAAGGCGCGTTCACTTTTATTAACTTCGGGCATCTGCAATAGCAGGGATATATTTGCCCATTAGTTTCCACTCCAAAACAACTGACATGTGTCATTAACTTCACGTTGCATGTGCAAAGTGTTTTGAAAACAAAAGGGTGCTTTCGGTCGCCTTTTTTGAATTCGCTATAACTTGTACAAGCGTAATTTGCTTACCTGTAATCTTTGCGGAAGACGAAAAACTTGGACGGACTGTTTCGACCTGTGTTGCTGCAACACAGAGCCGCGCAGGACTGGTCATGCTCCTTCCTCCGTGGCCTCACGTTTAGATTGCATTCGAATATATTTGATAATGCAGGGAAACTTTCAGCCCACGGAGACGTTTACGCAACCCGCACTACCCTTCGCCCGCCGGCTCACTCCCGTACGCACCGAACTGGCCCGCCGTGCACGCCTAGATAACGAAAAAATAAAAAGGCCGCCTCCTGTGAAGCGTTGCTCATGCGTCGGCAGGTGCAGAAGCATGGACGGTGTGGAAAAAAAGAAACGCTGAGGGAAAGAGTAAGGAGCCCCACGCCGCAGCACCCTGCCGCTAGGATCGTACCAATTTTCGAAACCGAAACTAGCCAGAGTAGCCAACCAGTGGCTGTGCCCTCCGCCTGCAAGACATTGTTACGATGATTCCTGCCATCAGGGGCTTCTTTTCTGGCGCGATTGCGCCTCCGATGGCCCACTGCACAGTTTCGGTGGTCTCGGTTTACTTCAAGTGATCAAAACGTATGATGGCCGAGCTAGAGCTTGTTATGCGATAATAGTAGTGAAACCTCAGTGCGCCACAAATTTTGAGCCGTTTCACAAGGCTCCAAGGAACTACATCAGTGCATTCACGCGTTGCACATTTGCTAGGTTAGAGCAGGCGTTACTCGATGGGGTTGCTGACGACTATCAGAAGAGTTGAACGCTTCTCTTGTTGATGATGATAAGGTTTTTTTTTTATGCCACAAGGCCGATTAAGGGTGAACAGCGCCAAGGAAAAGCAGTTTTTCGGGGGCGAAGTGACAGTAAATATAAAGCATTTAACTAAAAATATACGCGAAATGACATAAAATACAATGAAGATGACTTTCGTAAAGGCCAGGGTGTCAACATGCATGGTAAGTAATGAGGTGTAAAAACTTCACATAGCTAAGAAACTTAAAAGTGCGCTCGTGGCTAATTATGAGGTCGTCCCCCAAAAAGTACGATGGGTGCAGTGCAATGAGTTGTCTAGGATGTGTTGCCTCTCTCGTTCGTTCTCGAGTGCCTCGTTGCGCGGTGCCACCGCCTTCCGTGTAGCAGCTATGGCCGCCGCTATAGTGTTGCGAGTCAAATCGAGCGCAATAGTCCTGTACCCTCTCCGCATGGCCATGAACCTGTTGAAGGAGTTCGTAAAAGTATAAAATTAACTTGAAAGGCCAACTACCGTCCAAATTTCAAAACCTTCCAAATCTTATTCACTTATAGTCTGCCTTTAGGAGCCATGAAGAGAAAATACAACTTCGCTTAATTTGAAAGAACTAAGATTCAGCATCTCACTCAGTTTCTTTAGAGCCACAAAAGATGTTTTTTAACAAAAAAAAGCAAGAAGTATTTAAAAACTTTCAAATTTTGCGCCACAGTGACGTGTTATGAGCTAGAATGACGTCATAGGGGCAAAAAAAATATATAATTTTCAGTGCGTTAACTGGACGTTAGCATTCAAGTGATGCGGTCAAATGGAACTAGAGGCCCCATTACAAACGTCCAGTCATGTGTCGTCGCGACAGGTCAGTTAGGTAGCCACCAACCACACAAATAAGGTTCCGTGACGTCATAGAAAAGTTGCGGGAAATTGGCTAGGGGGTCGCGACTGCTTCACACGTTTTCTTTAGTATCTCCGTTATTTGTTCGGAGATTGCGATGATATTGTATTGTTATCGGGACTAAGCAGCCTTTCTAATAAACCCAACTTGTTTTTTGTCCTCATGGCTCCTTTAAAAGGCGGCAAGATAGAAATTGTGACAGCAGAAATACGCGTATTCCCGGTGCACACGACCATCAAAAAACAAAGAATTTGAAACCGAAATTGAAAAGATCGTAGCCATTACGCTTAGGCTGAAGTGATGTTCCAGCCGGTGAGTGAGCGGCCTCACGCGGCCGACAGGAATCTCTAACCAACGCTTAGCCCTCGCAGCCGCCGTAGAAAAGTGTGCCTGGTTGAAAAGCCAACTTTCTGTGATGATAATGAATGATCGTGGGTGTAGTTAAAGAAAAAAAACGCTTCCCATGACCGGAAACCAAACTGGGTCCATCGCGTTATCAAGCCGGCGTCTATCTCATTGCTCCATTTCTATATCGAGGGGTTTGGAAAAATCAGACCACAACCAAAGAATCCATCACGAGAACAATGGCGTTGCGCTCCGTGCCATAAGGCTCTCAGCCACAAGACGTCAGGCCTAACTTCCCATTGTGAGGATTGCGACGTTAGGCCTAACGGGACATCTTGGGCTTTAACACCGCAAACCGGCACCACCTCAAAAAAAATCCCTCAACGCCAAGCACCAGGTACCGATTCGCGCATTGCACCCCAAACCCAAAAGTTAGTCCTACGAATTGCACACCCGAGAGTTTCTCTGGGTATTCTAGAAAATAAATGTGTACTCCAGAAAAGCACATACTGGTAGTGTAGGATTGGCCAACCAAAAAATCTACCATGAGAAAGCTTTGCGTTCAGCCATGCTCATCGTTAGACAGAAGAGTACACAATTTCCTTTCATTGTGTCATTCAAAGAAGTAGGATTTTTCAAAGCAGTTTTCTTTAGACAAGATTACTTAGTGAATCCCGCATTAAAAACGTGGCGTTTATTTAATTCTTCCATCTTGGGGGTACTTTACTGTTTAATTCATTTCTGTTTGCTCACCAGAATAGTGCAATGAGGTTGTTTGGGCTAAATGCTGTGGAGATGGCTTCACGGAGTGCACAGCTTAATTAATGCAGAACGCTCCAAAGAGCGGAACATTTCAACTAGCAGGCAACGACATTATACGTGCGCCTTAGGTGTTAAAACAAGTGATAATACAATGCAGAAACTATACAACTGTGAAGAGGTTGCTTCTAGTAAAAGACACACAAATGAGGTAAAAGACCGTTTGCACCACCAAAAAAATCGGAATAGACGTACTCGGACCATTCCCCCCATCTTCGTAATGGAACCCTGAATCACGGTAGCCGTCTGCTACCTGTTGAGCTATGCCGAATTCTACCTTAGCGTTCGCAATGGCTTCTGCAATAGCAGGCTTTTCCTCTGACATGCGGTTTTTTGTCATTGACCCCTTGGTGTCATTATCGATGATGGGGGCGTCAGTTTACTGTGGACGTGAAGAAAGAGCCCGCTTTCCACCTTTACGCCTGTTTGCCGCGAACTGCTCTCGATACTAGACTTCCTTTCAGTGCCCATAGCAACCCTGGTAAAGCTGACACCCTTTGCCATGCCGAAGCAGCCGTCGGCTTTCCCCTCTTCAGAGTTTAGCCTCACAAGAGTCTTCAGAGCGGCGTCATGACCACCGCCACGGAGACAGATGCTTCCTACGAATCTGGAGACACTGTGTGCCTTTTGACGCCTCTGTGTAAGTGGAATGTATGTCACAATCTGCTCGCTAAACAGGATGGCCCTTTCATTGTGCGTGGAAGGTCAAGTGGCATTAATTTTGTCTTACCCCGGCTCACCGCCAGCGGCCATTGTCGCAACAAGAGTGGAAGTTACTGATTTTGCTCGTCCGGAACCGTGTAATCACCGTGAAACCGACTCGCCAGCAGGCTCGTCTTGCGTGGAGAAAACATTTACACCCCTTCTTTTACCCGGGGCGTTTCATGGTGATTTTCTGGGCCTCTGTCAGTGTCTGTACAGCTTCTTGGAAGGAATATATCTAAGTCATCTGTAAAAGAAATCGAATTGATCACAAGGTTTATTGAAAGGAGAACGTCGGATTGCAAGTGGGCACTGGGAAACGTGCACGGGCCAGACGTATACAACGAGGAGAAAGAGCACACGTGGGGTGGAAAATTAATATTTTCTAGCGATCATAAAGCACTTATATTTTTCCGTTTTAGAAGAGCTGTTTTGTTTATTTGTTAAGGGTGCAATAGATTAGGCTGCGGCAGATTAGGTTGGAGCAGGTTACTTTACGTTGCGTCAGGTTGAGCACAGCCTATATTTTCTAGATTCGGCAATCTAAACTGCCGGAAGCGCAAAACATTCATGATTCATTTGAGGCTGGTGAAATATTTTGAAGAGCAGTGTGTCCATGCTTTCCATCTTGCATTTACTTTCCTTCGCTACTTAATTGATCTTGTTCCGTTGCAATGGTCGGTTACAAGTGTTATTTCAGTGCCTTCCGTATTTTGTGTCCTTTTCACAAGCTATGTTTAATCTCCACCTGGTGTACACGGCAATCACAGCGACACTTTCTGAACTTATGGCCGCACCCTTTTCCTGGCCACTCCTCCTAAGTAGGTATGAACCATTTTTCTGGCACGACCGTCCCCTCAAGAACGTCCTTTCGAATCATAAATGAAGTAATATGAGAATTCATGATCATCAGCACACTTAAGGAAACCGCCGTATCTCTTTTATATACCTCCAGCTTTATTGGCCTTATTTCGGCGATCGTGGTTCCATTCTCGACGTTGACACGAAGACGAAACATACGCGAGCGCGATTCGCACGTTCTGCAGGTCTCGAGGAGCGCCATCACTATTTGGCTCGAGACAGCTTTCTCACAGAGTTCCGACAATCGCCCGTCTCTGCTTTGCCCCTTTCCCTCTGGACAGGAAGGCCCCGCCGGTCAAGCCATGGAGAGCGAAGGCGAGCGAAGTGTCGGCAGCCAAGGCGCTCCTGGCCAGAAACGCCGGCGATTCGTTCGCTCCCGTTCCGGAAGCAAGGCATCAATGTCCAGCACGGAGGCCCCTGCCGCACCCCGGACTACGGGGCAATCTAGGCGCACCAGCCATTCCGGGAAAGACGGCGGTGCCGATGCCAAACGCCCGCTTCAGCACGAATCTGGTAGTTCTTTCTCGGAAGCGCCCACCGCGCATCGTGGCTCGCGCAGCAAGGCGTCAAGAAAGGAGTCCTTGTCGAAGCGCTCGTCTTCTTCTCGGGCGTCGAACAAGCCTGCTGAAGCCAACGCAACAGCCACAACCAAGCCATTTTCCGACGCAGACGTCCTCTCAAAATCCGAGCCAACCAAAGACCATGCGAGGTCAGAGCTTCAGATTTTCTTGTCGCCACATTATGGCTGCCATTGCCGACTCCTTTTGGGGTGACCGGGATACGCTGGCCCCAGTTTTGCATATATTGTCGGAAGCGCATTGGAACATGAGCTCCACTACCACAATTTGGGCTTATTTTCAGAGACGTAAAGGTCTAATGTCCGTAAAGCGGTTGATTTTCCTGTAACAGGACGTGAATATAGCAGAATTCAATCTCCGAATACTTTCCGAACCGAGAAAATTTGTAATGGCGGCCCGTGAAAAAGACGAAAGCTTCCATGGTCTCTCTAATTTATATTTATTCCGAATGTGACGTGGGGTAAAGTCGACGTATACTGCAGAGAACGTTATCTTCACCGTCGTGTGCTGCGCTGTGTACAGCAACTAGTACGTGTCCGCGGTCGCACAATTATTCCACGTTTATTCCTAGAATTTCCGGACTCAAAGTGACACGTAAGCACTGGTCATTTTTTAAGCTGTGATTGACTCAAAGGTTCAGCATAAAATTCTTTCCATCCAGATTGTTGCTCTTTATGAAGAAGTCGTGTCAGAAAGGGGCGACAAATAAATGCCGTGCGTAGGGGGTTTCGGGTCACACATAAAATAACCTTCATGGGTCCAAATTAATCATTGACCCAGCGCTACGGAGCTCCTCCTATTGTGGGCGTTACCAAGAGGATTAAACGACAACATGTATAAACATTTCCCGCTTAAAGAGATACTGTGATTGCACATTAAAGGTTTACTACGACCAAATTCCAGTCGTCCCATAGAACAGTCCGCTATTTGGTAGCGAGCACTGATCCTGGCTGTTAACGATTCCAAGTTAGTAATAACGCTTTGAGCGGCAATATACGCATGTCGGTGCAGGGGAAAATCGGTTTCCGAGAAGGACATCGACAACGACCTGGCTTTCCTGGAAGCAGCGACAAAAGCATCACCCTCAGGCCAGACAGACACCCGAGAGGAGCCAGTCCCTCCAACAGCGACGGCCACATCCACGGGCATGGACACGGGTCGGGTTCCACCAGGCAACGCGGCGACGTCGGGAAAGGACGGACAGGCCACCCCTCCCGCTCCTGTACCGTCGTTTCCAGCGCCACGGTTGAGTCGTCGCTTCAGTCTGCGGAAAGGATACTACAAGGACGGGGACTTGGAGAGCAGGCCGATATCGGCTGCCGGAAGCCTCATGCACATAGGGTCCCGCGACGACGGTCGAGCCAACGAATCCTGGGTCCCGTGGTCTCCTTTCTTCCGTGAGTCTAGTTTCACATCCGCCGTTACCAGGAGCGACATTAATGAACAGCGGCTTGTTTTGTTGTGTGGTCGTGAGAGGCGGTTCTACTTTTGCAAGTTCGAGCTGTCGTCAAGCAGCCGGCTTCAGTCTATGCTTATCAGTGAGATTCAACCATTCTGCTGAGGAATACTTTTCAATAATTTATTCACGTAGAAGCATCATTCCCCTTGATCTGGCCCCTACTCTTGGCGTGGTCAGCCAACAGTTATCAATGGGATTTCCCTATACTGCAAATATTGTAATTACTAGAGGAGCATCAGAGATCGTATTCAGGGTTGCGTTTAGTTTGGCATTTAAAGGGGCGTTGATTTGGGTTACCTGTTGTGAAGTTGAGCCGCAGAAAGTTTGCTAAATTAGAAGTCCGAAAAGAGCAGGAATTGAGCGAAAAGCTCAAGGTTACAATGCGCACATAGGGCAACAGACACACTGAGCGCGTCGCGAATCCCTGCCAGTATTCTTTTCCTGGAACTCATTATATCGAAAAAAAATTCCAGGAAATCTAAGCACTTTTCGTGAGTACTGAATGTGAACGCCCTAGGGTCCGGTTGAACTCCGCTGGGCGCTTCTTTGAGTTCTACACTGTATAATGATTTCAGGGGGCGGTAAAACAGCGGCCCGGGGGGAGGGGGGGGTGTCAGGGGGCGGTAGAAAGTTAGGTGTGCGTATGAGATCAACAAGTGTGGGATGATATATTGGTCGCAGTTAGCACAGGACCGGGGTAATTAGATCTAGGGGAGAGGCCTTTGCCTTGCAGTGGGCGTAGATAGGCTGATGATGATTATGATAATGACTTCAACTTTTCTGCGTGGTATATTTGAAAGCTCTGGGCTTACATTGGGGCTCGTGGGTGGTTTAGTGCTTATGCGGCAGCCACGTAGTAAGTTTCATTTAAGATCCGTGATGAATGAGACGTTTAGGAGCCTTTTCTCTGTTATTGGCCCCGAGGACATACCGTGGCGCCACCTACGCGTGACGTCACGTGTAGGATGCTGGGTTATGTCCTCGTCTGCTAGAACATATATCCTGTGGTTATGCGACCGCACGATTTTTGTTGTGGCCACCGTGGGCCCCATAATCGCAGTTCTGATACAGATCACAGAAAAAAGCTGTCTACAGACCGAATAATCCGGGCAAGCAATCATCGACTCGCTTGTTCCCGGCGACACCGCCACGGGTAGTTGCTACCATCGCCACCGACAGCTCGTACGCTGCCATGTAACGCCAAGGATGATGCAATTGGTGCCGAGAAAAGTACGCTGTTAATTCATTATGAAATACTTGCGACGTGACATGTACGAGACTGTGTGTGCAAGAAAATAGACCTTGCATTAGCGACACAAACGTGCCGCTCAGTTGCGACCTTACCACACGTACTGCGCGCATTGCGTGGTAAATGAATGGCTACGTGAGACCGGTGAGCGGATTGCTTCGCTTAAAAGTGCTGCTACGATCTGCACTTTGCTTTAAGCAGTGCCTATTTCCCCTCCAATGTTTTTTTTTATATATTCATGCCCTGATTTGATTAACGATCACTAGTACTCTGTACTGCTGATATGTTTACTTTTCGCGACAACTTGTCTGCAATGTACGAATGGTATTAACGCGAGTTTTTAACGCCTTCGCGCGGGTTTAGACTTGGCTATGTTTATTTTTAATTAAGACGTCTGCAACACGGGATTTTGTCTCTTTACAATGAGCCTGCGCCTTTCTCTAGCATCAAGTACGAGAACTCACGATTGCTCACAGAAGGCATGGTTGCGTACGAGGCGAAACACGTCGTGGGGGGGAGTTTAAGAATGGGGGAACAAGCGTTGGAGGCCCCCAAGAATTCGTGAAACCCAAAGCAACATGCTTGCGCGCGGCGAGTTTTGGAAGAAGGTCTTCTCCAACAGCTAACTCGCCGCCGGTTTCGGATGCGCGAAGTCCGATGTTGGGAACTTTAGGCTTAGCGTCGCGGCCGATATTTCATCGCCACTATCGTTACAGTCGCGAATGGCAGTCCCTAACACAACTTTTCACCACACTGTCACCCCTTTTCTCGTAAGGGGAAGTTTCTATTCGTGGTGACTGCCATTTAAGCCATCGATGATCAGGATACCTGCCACGGCCTCATCCGATTTTTGCGCGCAGGTATCGCCACCCTTCAGCCGCTCGCCGCACCATGCGCGAACGGGCCGGCGGCGTGGGGCCCGACATCCGCGGTCGGTCGCCGTATGCCCTTCGGCCGCTCGCCGCATCGAGCGCGAACGGGCCGGCGGCGCGGGGCCCGACATCCGCGGCAGGTCGCCGTAGCCACCCTTCGGCCGCTCGCCGCACCGTGCGCGAACGGGCCGGCGGCGCGGGGCCCGACATCCGCGGCCGGTTGCCGTAGATCGCGGCAGATATTTGAGCATCGTCTTGAAAATCGCAGCTGATGACACTACGCAGCACAATTTTCCACCACACTAACATCCACTTTCGCGAATGTGGACCTCCTTTTCGCGATCAGTGTGATTTTAAAAAGCAGCAGCAAGGTGTTGCTGTCGCGACCTACGTCGGTTCGAGCCGCCGGCGGCCTGCAGGCACGGCGAACGTGTGTGCGGAGCGTTTCTGCGAGCAGTAAACACTTCATGATTTCCTCCTTCACCTATTTCTTGGGAACGACAACCGAAATCTACAAATTTAGCTCGGTGATCGTCGTAGCCGAGCTAAACGTTGATCGGGGAAACGAGCCGCAACTCACGCTTACACCGGGTTCTGTCGCATATACGTTTGCATACACCACCACGCTCAAGTTGTTTGCGGGCAGCCTGCCACGGTAATAAAGTCCCCATGAGGTCAAACTACGCTTCACGCACTGATAATGAACTTCAAACGCCGAAAATTAGCACGGAAATGCACTTAGAAAGCGCGTCCAAATGAAATGTCACGCGCGGCAAGCCAACAACGCAGCAAGGCGAGCAAGGTAGGAACGGGATCCTACAAGTGACGTCAAAACCATCGCAGCGCCGGCCTCTCCAGTGGTGGCCCTCGCGTCCAATAGTTACTGCACCTGCAACTGTGAGTGTCCACGTGCTATAGAACTCTTCCCAACCAATGGGCAGGGTCTTTTTCGAGCCCGCCAAATTGGTGCAGATCATATGGGCCTGCACCCTAATGCCGCGAAGCCCTCGAACCACCTCCACCTTGAACATCTCAATGAGTACAGCATCTACCGTCAGGGACCTTTCCCGGGAAAGGCACGCAGTGGGTTTTTGAGAGCGTCTTGGACGGAACACATGCTGTTTGGTTTGTGTAACTACAATAATTAATGCAGACCACGGCAGAGCTATTCTTTCGTTCTTGTTTAGCACGTTTTGCGTTGCTGGGTTCCGTTTTATAAGATCGCCGGCCATGGTATACAAGAGGTGAGAAGCGCAGCTGTGCGAAACGCATTTTAGGCTACATCATCTTCTTTTAGGAAGGCCAGCTTGTCTCGTGCTATGCGGGCAAAGGGCGGAGACGCGCGTGAAGCAGATATATTAGCTACCTGCGAAACCTGCCAACTGTTTCCTTTTTCGAAGTCGAATCGTAAATATTGTTGTCTTGCGTAGAGAAGACGCCGACATTTTGGTGAGCTCGCGGAAGGGGCCACGGTGATTAGGCCTCGATAGAAGGACGTGAACTGCGAGGTCACTTGAAACACGAATGTCTGCCTACCGAGGTTGTACTTCCCACATTTCTAAGGCGTATGTCGATTTGTTTCAAGGGTCTGTGTGTGTGTTTTCCTTCGTATATAATACGTGTACATTTTAAATTACATGGCTTAGATGTAAGCTAACGCCGTTCTCAGTCAATTAAACAAGATGAACTCGAATTTCAAAACTCCCCTCGATTACTTGATTGCCAGGCTCAAGATGCAACTGGGATCGGGTGGTGAAAAATTCTCGATACACCAAGACAGACATTCTCTTCCTCTCACTAGTGCCAATGATACTCTTCTCTTGAGGTAGGAACCATCAGTCAAGGAAAACAATGCCGTGTCACTCCAGCTCATAAGGGTGGGGATTGACATAGACAATCAGCGCTGCCTTATTCGCTCAGTGGGTCATTCAATCTGTTTACATTAAAAACACTGAATATACACCCCATAGGCTCAACGTACAAGCACCTACACAAAGGGGCGTACTGGTTTTGTCCTTAACTTCTCCCATCCTCCATTTAAGTGACTCGAGCACCAATAAATCACATGTGATCAGCCCTCTGGCTATGTAGCTGGGGCTCAGATCAATAGTCGTTGGAGGCTAAGAATGCGCCTGACCTAAACGGTTTCCATGGGAATCGTTTATGCTACTAGTGAAGGTGTTGTAGAGATGGGAAATCTGATATTGCGATATGACCTTCGGTTGCATGAGAGAAATTTCTCAATGCGTAGATAGCAGTCCAGTAGGCATAACCCGTGATGAGTATGAAGAACAGGTGTACTACCCGTTTAAGAAAATGACTACCACTAAACCACGAACAAATGGAATAGGAAAGCCACGGTGGAAGGATGAAAAAAAAATTCGGAGCAAAGAAAGACACGACAAACTCTCGATAAAATTCACTAGAAACCTTTGAGGGTATTTCTCCTTTGATGTACCAAAAAAGCTTTTGAGATCATGATAACAGCGCTCATGATTGCAACGACGACACCGTAGTTGATCCATAGAGTTTCACACTAATATACACTAGAGGCAAATCTCACGCCCCGTCCAGAGGAGCCGCGCATTAGCGAGCGTTCCGTCATGTGCTGGGGAGGCACGTTCCACTTGTCCTCGGCATGGCCCATGAACTGGCTTAAAAGTTGCCTATCTGTAGTGGTATTATGTATTCTGTATTCGGCCTCTCGGGTTACTTCAGAGATATCAGGGACACCAAGTGCGCATTCATACATCTCATCACCGCAATAATAAAAACTAAACCCTAGCCTTTTCTATGACACGGCGCTACATGTGGCTTTTTCTCCGCAAGCGTACCCTGTTGAAAACGCTAACATTGCGTATTGCCGCTGTCCCCACAGCTCTGAACGTGAACTTTGTGTCCGAGATCACCAAAGAGGCGCAGCAATGCCTGTTCGGTGTCGTGGTGTTCTTGAGTGCGCTCATCGTGTCCCTGGTGGTGGCCGGCCTGGTGGTGCTGCTGTACGCTAAGCGCGAGGCGTCGCCGCTGGATTGCGTGACGGCCGAGTGCGCTGCAGCCCGCGATTATCTGCGACAGCTGCTCAACACCAGTGAGGACGCTTGCCAAGACTTCTACGGCTACGTCTGCGACTCGTGGCTACGACGGGGCCCGCATAACGGCAGCTTTCGCAGGGACAGCTTCCTCGCTTCGCTCGTCGCCATCAACGAATCACTGCTCCGACAGCTGGACCACAGAGGTAAGGGCGCCTTGAACAGCCCCTTGCCGACGCATCAAACACAGTATACTGGATGACAGAGACAAGACTACATTTTGACCCTTTAGACACTGTTTTGCACACGTGTTTTCCGTAAACCTAAATTATTCACTACAATTGAGCCAAGTGAAACGTAAGGGATAGTTTTAAACTAAGCGGCCCCGCGTTCATGGTGCCACAAATCGGTGAAATGATACAACAAATCCTAGCTTCTCTTTCGCGCGTGAGCCGATTTGTAAGATATTAGTACTTGCTGAAAAGAGCAGCACTGACTTTCGAAATGCAGGGACTCCTCATCACCCTGTGGGCTCGAATGCCATCCGCATTCTGAGTCCACTTTATCGGAAGTGCCATATCTACGTTTCCAACAACACGACAAGTCCGAGCATTCAGGCCACGCTGGACGCCGCAAGGGTCCTCATCAACTGGACTACAGTCCGAGCAGCCGGTGACTTCAGGAAGCTCGTGACGCTCTTGGCACAAAAGTCGTTGCTTTTTGGCATCCACACCATCTTGGCCGTCGAGATGTTCACAAGGAACGGCCACCCCATTCTGTGCTTCTCGCGCCGAAGCTCGCTGCTGCAAAAGCTGACGACAGAAGGTGACCGGGATGAACTGAGTGCCGCCATAGAATTAATCGTTAACGGCCGCATGGAAGACCTCGACACAATCTTGGCTGTCGACAAGCTTGTCGAAAAGTCGCTCCTTTCTACCGCAAAACAGGGGCAGAACGAAACCGAGGTCTTCGGAATGCTAGAAAAGTTGCTGAGGGACCTGGTACCGGGTGTCTCTATGGCAGACTGGATTGAGGCGGTCAACAGGCTTCGAACAGCGCACGAGTACGTTGTCCACCCATCGGACATGGGCATCGGTTCCGGCATCCCTTCAGTCCGGCAGGCGTTCAGGGAGATAAATGCCAAGGGCGGTGTTTCGATCGCTACAGTGTACCTGGCAGCTCACATCGACGCCGAGGTTCTTTCCATGGAACTCTCAAAGCGCCGTGCTGCTGCCGACGATAAAACAACAGCCCAATTCTGTTTGGAAATGGCGCGGAATTGCCTCGGGCACTTGTGGCCATCGCTGCTCTCGCAACACCTTGAAATCGGCAAGAGCGCTCATTTTGTCCAGGACATTTACAGAAAACTAAAGAGGGCTGCCCACGAACTAGACCTGTTCACCTGGCTTACCGACGTGAATCGTAGGACTGCCGAAGCAAATCTCGAGAAACTAGCACTCAGGATCGCCTCTGGACACATATGGGTGAGTGTTCGAGCCCCGTCTCTATCTAGGTATTTATGTGCATCCTCACGCGCCCTTTGTTCCTAGGTTTACTGGGCACACATACGTGCTAGGTCAACGTCAAAATGCATTCATCTTATGTAACTCTGCCTGGCCCCACCAGGGGCGCGTATACAGAGATACAGTAAGTGTAGCCGGGGCGTGATGGCCTAATATCAACCGCAGGTAAAAGGCATGAACGTCACTGGCGGCTTGGATGAAGCTGACTACGCGTTCCTCCTCGCGGGACTTGACGAGCCCGGTGGTCGCGCTGGCTTCGTCGAGCTGTACCTAAATGTGGCCCACCGTTACCACGAGCTCCGCATACGCAAGCCCCCGATCCTCGACTACCGGGTGTTGCTGACGCTCGAAGAGCGCTCCGAACTCGCCTACTCGCCACTGCTTCACGCGTTGGTGGTGCCCACAACGCACCAGCGGGATCCTTACCTGTACGCAACTACGCGCGTGCCCACATATTTCAACTACGGAACTCTTGGCGCACTGATTGCCACGGGGATAGCGGATGCGATCGCGCCCACGGCTGCTCTGCTTATGAATAAAGTGGTGAGAAAACTTTTCACAACGTCTTATCAGAGTACATCTTCAAGAAAAGTGTCATTCCGGCGCAAGTTCTTTGCTGACAAACATCGGTATTTTCGCTTAATAGCGATCATTGCGATTGATGTTAAAGCGTTTCTAAGGAACACTGAATTAGCCGTTGCTCAAAGACATATGCTAGGAATGTGTCAGTTATAATCAGGAACACTGCAATAGCCATTCCCGTGAATAAGGGGTCCAGCGCAGGCAATAAAACATCGATTGTGTAACTGGGAAGTGCATCCAGAGTTTCTACGCTTGTGCGCCAAACCTTCAGTTCATCTTTCCTATTCACAAGAATAGATGAAGAGAGGCGTGTGACATACGTTAATGAAATACAATTTTAATTCGAAAGCCATTGGCGCCCATTCCGCGAAAAAGTGCCATTGTTGTTGTACTTGTCCGGTCAATGCAGTGAACAGCGAATAAAAACGCGCGTGGTACCTCTGGATTCGAACCCGGGGCTACAGAGTAGCAGCCCAGCGCTCTGCCAACTCTGTTTCCCCTGCACCTCGCCTACGTAGAACAAAAGTAAACGTCCTTTCTCCATTCTTTGTGGCACATACTTAAGGGATTGGCCAGGAATAGCGAGCTTTGAGAGGCAATGTACCCGCTTCACAAATTTCCAGTACTATGGTTTGGAAACAGTGGGCGCTTTGTTACACCTAAACAGTGGGCGCTGTGTTACACCTGCATGTGATGGCACTGCCTGGCAGAGTGCGCCGCTGTGTTTTACCTTAAGCGAAGAAGGTAAGAGAGTAGGGGAGGCAGCCGCTTGGGAAATTACACCAGACAGCACTTGCCTCCACATATTGCAACCGCGGGGTCAGGAGGCGACGGGTGCCGAGAAACCCCAGTTTATCCGTGCATCGCGTTCGTTGCGCTTGCAAATGGTCGCGTCTAAAAGTGGGTTGGCCAACAGGAGCGGTTGCGCTGCGCAAACCGCGGATGGTATCGTCACGGTAGAAGCGGTCCACGTAGCTACGACACTTCCATAGTAGGAAAACTACGTCCACCGTAAACAACATGCAGGTGATGTCGGTGTACATACACAACAGTAGGGCTACGTTTGGCATCGGTTCCAATCAATATATCGAATCGCAAACTTTAAAGACGATAGCCTTTCTTGAGCTACGCAAACACTTCTTCAGCCGCCGGGTAAAAGATGGCAGAATTCCTGAGCGAGACGTCTATATAGGCAAATCATTTTAAATATAATAAAGCCAGAAACATGCTCCGTAACTTTCTTTGTTAATATTACAATATTAGGCCCATTTGAGTAAGAACGTGAATGCATAACTGGTGCGTCCAATGCTCGTTTAAATCAAAGCAGATGTTTGCTGGGTTTTTGCGAGATGAAAGTAAAAACCCCTAAAGTAATCTCTTAGCCACAAACTACAGAGCTGACGACCAATCCTCGCGCTCGTGGCACTAGCACTACGTTCCAACAGTCTAAACAGATGGTGCGCCATACGTGGGAACGCAAAAAAATTGAACTCTGCCATCCTGTAATGGGTAAAACTAGACAGGTGTTGAACAGCCCGAGAGGTGGGCAGATAAGACGGACAGAGAGAAGTTACGTAGGAGGGGCGACAGAAGGCTATCGCCTTTCGTTTGCATCTGCAACGAAGTAAACAGGTACACGGCCAAATTTTCTTCTGTTGCTCACAGGAACAGGTGGACGAAATCAGTCTAGCTGGCCACACCTGGTGGACGAAAAGGGCGTTGAGCCGGTACAACGCCAGCGCCGCATGCCTGCAGAGTCTGCACACCCGGTTGCGGCTGCGCCGTCCAGCGGGCCAGAAACTGGAGTTGCAGTGGAGAGCCATGTTCCTTCACGCCATGGGTCTGCGGCTCGCGTACAATGGCCTCCTGGCGAGCTTCGGCCGCCAGTCCGATACCGAGGAGTTCCGCAAGCTGTGGCCGCAGGCCCAGGCAGAGTTCTTTGCCCGCTTCTGCCTGCTTTCGTGCGACGCCGACAAGCTGTCGGATCCGGTGCTCACGCCACGCGCCCGCTGCCTTCTGCCGCTTCACAACATGCACGAGTTCGGCGCCGTGTTCGACTGCACCGCTCGTGAGGACTTCATCACTGACCATTGCCCGCTGTGAGGGCCGGACAATGTCACGGGTGCCGGCCAGTTTTGTATACCATGCACGTGCCGCTAGATAATAGTCTGCATTTGTGAAAGTTTCGCTTGCGTAAGAATAGTTAGTGATCTTACCACATTTCATGACATTTGAATAGTACCGAAATGTGTCAGGCCATGTTAATACATTAATTCTATTGCAAAGCTTCCCATTCGTGCGATATGATTTCTACTCCATGCGATATGATTCCTACTCCGCTAATTCTCTCACAAAATTATACCTAGGCCCCGCACGAAATAAGTGCCACATATTTTTAGACGGTGCATTCTCCTTCAATGCCTAAACACTGGCGGAGTTAAGGTTGTCGCGTCCGCCCGTTTTCAATTACAAATAACTATAAAACAATACTTAAATAAGCAGAAGATGCCTTCTTTTTTGCCAGTACAATACTATGCAACGTAAATTTCTCCATAACAGTAACGTCGTGCCAGAAAATTGAGACGTTTTGTATTTTCCGTGGCACTTCATTTAGGTTTTTTATAATAGTTAACTGTTTGCAATGAAGGTATTGTCACTTGCGAATTATGCTCAGATGTTGTGCGCTCCACCGGGGCACTTCAAGAACACGAGAGACATGAACGTCTCGGCTTCCGAAATAAACTGTCGACAGGAATGTGGTTAAACATTGTTTTGTTGAAATAAACAAATGGAGCTATCCTTGTTTGAAGGAGCCATGAAGAGAAAATACAACTTTTATTTGAAAGAACTAGAATTCAGTATCTCACTCAGCTCCATTACAGCCACAAAAGATGTTTTTAACGAAAAAAAAACCAGTATTTAAAAATTTTCAAATTTTGCGCCACAGTGACGTGTTATGAGCAAGAATGACGTCATACGGGCCAACAATAAAGCAATTTTCAGTGCGTTACCTGCACATTAGCATTCAAGTGATGCGGTCAAATGGAACTAGAGGCCCCAATACAGACGTCCAGTCATGTGTCGTCGCGACAGGTCAGTTAGGCGGCCACCAATCGCACAAACAAGGTTCCTTGACGTCATAGAAAAGTTGCGGGAAATTGGCTAGGGGGTCGCGACGGCGCGTATACGCCTCGAGCGCGGCCTGTAGGGGCGCCACTGAAATCCCCCTAGCGGCTCGTTTCGAAAGCAGGCGCGGGAGTCCCCGGCCCGCTCCCCCCTGTTGCCGTTGCTTTTGGGGCTCGTTAAGACATCGATTTACCGTTTTTTCGCGTTCGAAATACCGAATAACGTAGAGCAGGCACTCTGTTTGCAAGCGTGGTGTGTTCACGAGAGTATAAATGTTTATGACGCAATCTTAGTGAGATCTATATGAGCGCCGGGCGTGTCACAGGTCGGCGTCCCGAAGCCAGCATTTGCATGCAGCTGATTGCAATTCCGCTGCCCTGAAATTTAGTGGTAGTGTCTCCGTAAGCAGTGTTTCCTCCGAGTGTCATGTTTCGGCCATACACACTATGATGTAAATCGACTTAATCCAGCGGAGCACTCATACCAGACAGCACGCAAGTTACGCCTGCCAATATCACATATCAGATATTGATCAGTGCCATGAACAAGCCAATGCGGTATAAATTTCACAAACATTGTACCAAAGAAGTACGATGGATAAATGCAAAATTACACTCCGTAGTCAGCACACGACGACAAATTTAATGCTGGGTCGTCTTGTCCCGAGGTGAGCGCTCGCAAAGATTCATCTGTTATATTTATCCTCCACGAGAAGCGCAAAGATGGGCTTATAGAGTAATCCGCGTCCGTGACCAAACTCTTCTTCGAAACATCGTCATATGACACAGGTAGACTGCAGAATCTAGCATAAACCGAAATCAGAGACCCTTATCAGATACGACACTCTTCCAACGAGCCTGTGTGTACGAGATTTCGGCGCACGTTAAGGATCTCCAGGTGGTCAAAATTAATCCGGAGCCCTCCACTACGGCGTGCCTCATCGTCTCCGTTGCGTCGGCGCGTTAAACCCTGCAATAAATCAATCAACTCTTCCAACGACACCTCGTAAAGCTTGTGAACTGCCTACCCTGTATTCTTCAAAAAATGCGTCCGCCGAGTGGTCAGCCGCTCTTTGAAGGCGAAAAACAAACTAAAAGTGAACACACAGCTTGTGTGTGTGATTACTAAAACGTTCATTCGTTGATTTCGCTCCGCATTTGTAAACAACGATAGTTGAGCGTCCTCCTCCTCATCCCCCCCCCCCCACCCCACAATGTCTAGCGAAATATCAGTGCATTTCGCATCTAGTTGGTCTGGTGAATACTACCTTGCTCAAACAAACGTCTTTAGCATTTCAGAAGCTGCACTCAGTTTTTTTTAATTCCCGTACGACTATTCTATTTATTCCTGACTTGCAGACCATTCATTTTCCCGTGGTTACATTAACATATACCTTGGTTCTTACTATAAGGTATGAGTGGGCACATATCTAACAATGCACAGCCTTTGAGTGTGCTTAACATTTTCGCGTGGCTTATATTCCCATAAAAGGCACAAGTTTTTGTCAGCTATTGGGTTATCACATCCCCGAAACATATTTTTCTACGACGTGCATATTCGAAGCAAAGCCGCATTTGTTGTCTGCGCTGCAAAACTAACCAACCTCTTACAGTGCCAATATCAGGTCTAAACGAGGCGACAATAAACAGAATTCACTTGTGCTGACGTGTTCCAAGGTGACAGCGGTGATATGCTGCCGCCGTCGCCGACGCCCGCAAGAGCGGCCAAGAAACGCGCAGAACCGCCTCCCCGGGTAGCTCTTGTTGGCGTTAGAGCGCTCTACCAAGACGCACCTGTTTTTTTGAAGGGCCCTAAACGTGCAGTTGGCTTACAGATGTCACCATAACAAGTTGTTTAGTGCGCGGAAAGGCAAAGAGAAGCGAAAGAGAACCAAAACACTGTATGACCACCTATCAGCCACGCAGCGCTAATCCCGCAAACGCCGCGGAGAATCGGCGGCAGGCGGCGCAGCGATCGCGAATCTCGAGGCGTATAGGCGTTTCCTAGTCAGCACAGCCAACTTACCAATGGCGCCATCTAGGGACTTGTTTGAAGCTATGTGCACGTGCATGTCGCCCTCAATTTAACCGTCCAGAACCGCTTGGTCTCGCAGCGTAGTAGTTCCGCTCCTGCGAATCAGACATCCTGACTCGGGTTCATATCCCGTTACCGCTTTTTTTTTTTCCATTTTCAAGGGTTTGTCATATTTGAATATTAACATTTGGTATCACGCATATAATCTATCTATGACATCTTGATTCATTATAAATGGGATATCGGGTGTTTTCGTTGCCTTTTGGTCAGTTTCAGCTACTGCTTCATGTACGTTTTTGCGGGTTTTCAACTTTTGGGTCGGTTTCGGCTATTTCTGTTAAATATTTCTCTACACCGTGGTTTTCAACCATTGCCGGTCCGTTTTTGCTGTTATTTATTTCAGTTCGGGTGGTTTTATATGCTTTAGGGACGTTTATGCTGTGATATAACCCCCACAAGCTAGCTCCGCTGACGGCTGGCTGTACTGACTAGGAAACGCATATACGTGTCCGGGTAACCTACGTCCTTGGCTGCAGCCCCGGCATGGTTGACCACAGAGGTCTGGTCAGCCTGGTGAGAGCTGGTCAGCAGGCACTCCCACTGCTCGGAAGAAGGGATGGTATTAGGGGCGAGCGATCGGGCGTGATGGCGAGACCATGTGGTAGATAGTATTAGGGCAAGACCAAAAGTTACAGTTGGGGGTATTGGATAGGGCGATAAAGGATAAGCGTGTTGTAATACGTGTTTGTAAACGACGCCAGGTCGCTGCTTCCTCATTGGTTTTTCGAGGGTGGCGTTGAGCATCCAGAGAGTTTAGGCCGAACTCTCAAAGCGTGATAACGGAGGGCGAAAATGGCTGCCATCCCGCCTTGCGAAAATGGACGTCCAGCGAAACTGTTTATCATGCCTACCGCATGATAAAAACCTACGAATAAAAACCAGTTACATTATTTATTCTGCATAGTGGGCATATATTATTAAAAAATGTGGCTCCAATCCATCCTGGAGGCGGTTGGACTGCGAAGCCCTAAACGACCCCCACAACGATTACGCATGCGACGTCATATGAATTATCACACGTGCCTTTACGAAGAGTGAAACCAGAAACAAAAAAAACGTACCTAACTACACTTTCTATTACTGCTCAACGACATTCACGACTGCTTTATGTTCTTCTTCTTTCTGTTTTTCTGGCGTCTTTACTTTTCGTGGTTTACCTAAGGTAGCGTGGAATGAACTGAAGGAGGTGGTATACAGGTCTCCCTTTGTATGTGCGAAAGCTTGGTGACGTCACTACCTGTCTTCTATCCTGTTGGGTACTTTTGCGCTCGGAGTAGCTTAAGCAACCGTACTTTTTACAGGTATAGCCACTACCCTTTGGTAGGTATGTGTCTGCTGTCAGTGACTATGTGGACGCCTTCTTAATAATGATAGTTTTCTGCTGACATCGAACCAAAAATTTGCTTGAGTGGTGTGTTCTTCTTCTGGCTGTTCCGGCGTCTTCACTTTCCTTGATCTACCCAAGGTAGCCTGGAATGAACTGAAGGGGGTGCTATCTGTCTCCCTTTTTACATATGAAAATGTGGAGACGTCACTACGTGATGCCAATGCCGTTGGGTACTTTCGCACTCGGAGTAGCTTACAAAACCGTAATATCTACCCCTATGGCCAGTACCCCTGGGTAGGTATGTGCCTACTGTCAGTGAGTATGCGGACGCCTTCTTAATTATGATAACTTTCTGGTGATATCGCCAAGAAAAGTTTTTGGGGGTACAGGTATTGCTTCGCAATAATACCTGTGTTCGTATGGAAACGCTGCTTTACGAGAGCTTAAAGTTGTGTTTCTGGATAAAGTCAAAAAATAGCCACACGATTGACAACGCATTTACTGTAGGGCTATGCGGACAGTTTCTGAAAGAGACATACCTGTGTACTTCGGCAGTGCTCACACGCAGGCAACCAAAGCGTGCGCTACCGAATCAGTGAAGCAGATGCAGAAGCCATTTTAACAGTGCGATTCCTCATTTTCAGGGGAAGATGTCGTGATAGATACGTCAGTCGCCTATGGGTTATGTGCCCTGTGTGTTTGTGTGATAAACAGTGAGTGGACAAAGGACATTTGTGCGGGGTGCATCAAGCCCGGAGCATTGTCACAACTACCCCGTCTGGCATAAGGACAGCTCTCACGTCTGCGGAAGGGGGGAGTTGGACGGAGCACCCTGCGGCAGCGGATGGCCAGGATAGAAGGTGCAGGGGGCGCATAACTGGAACGACTACCCTGGGCCAGCTAGTACTAACCACCAGATGTGCTGGGCTAGCAGGATGTGGCTTGGTGCAAGGGCTCGAACGTTGTCGCGAGTGTCGAGTGAAGGGCTCTACTATTTTTCTGCATAATCGGTGCAGTGCTTTGTTCAGTGTCGCACTCTTCCCATGGTGATGTGCTTCAAGCTGCTGTTTCTGTGCATGTCATTTTTGTTTTTCTGTCCCAGAATAATCCAATGATTCCTGTTTCTTGCGTGACTTCGTCGGGCGGGGTCAGGCTCGCGAACCCTTCGCACATGAAGGAAGTACTTTCAACTTCTAAGTGTCGAGTGTGTTTCTTCCATTCGTCTTATCTTCTTGCAGAGTTTGCCCTTTCAGCATGAACCAACAAGCCCTGCAAATGATAATGCTATTTATGTCGCTTCGTTTTCTGGTATACACAAACGCTGATGACAGTCTCTCCACCTGCTCTGCGAGAATGTAGACGCCCAGGCGATGTTCATAAACACTCCGGAGATTCTTCGAGTAAATTCGGAATGTGCTTTTGTAGCGAATTCTAAAAAGCGGCAAGCGTCAAGGACATGCGAGGGGATAGGCAGGAGGGGGACATACGAACCCCCTTGTTTTTTTAACCGGGCCCTAACCACTTCTAATCCGGCCCTGGTCGAGCTGAAAGTATGTACAGACGAACAAAAGCTATATCTTACCTGAGAGCTTCTCGTAGAGCCCAGAAACTTGTGTGGCGTTATTTAGAGAAACTTGGCCGGCCGCTCTGGAGATCATTCTGTTCTAGATTTCCCCCACAGAAGCCGCTTCCTAGTATATGTTAGACCGTTCGTGTAGTGCCGTCTGCCCCCAAACCGCAGCATACATGTCGAGCTTTCGCAGTATAACAGAATCGCATGGAGACATGTTGCGGGAGACTTCTACATTCACGTTGAAAAAAATGCTGCAGTCATGAGGCCGCCTGGACGTGACGTTTGCGCTGCACGAGCTCATTGTAGCGCTATCTGTATCCGCTCGTTTTACAGCTCCTGGGCCTGATGGCATCATGTACAGGGCTAGTCAGGCTTGTCTAAGGCTCCGGATCATGCTGCCGAGATCTGGTGGGGCCTGCTGGGTTGGAGATAGCTCGATACTGAGCATGCGCCGATCTGAAAGAGGCTCAGGCCGTTCATCGTTTTGCATGGGCGCTTCTAATTCGCAGACGCCAGGTCAGCTGGTATACACCCCAGCTAACCGATATTTGCGTCACTAGTGCCAATTTGTCCCCCGGTACTTGGTAGGCTAAACTGTAAAAAGAAAACAATAAAATCACTGATGCTGCTATGGTAACGCTTTCGTTGAAGCGTGAGAATGAAGCGCCGTGCCGCTCATCGTCTGCTATGGGCTGAACGAGCGCGACTGTCTTTGTGTGCCGCAAGCCTGAACAAACACCGCTTGCATTTTAGATGCGACTGCATCTCATTTACTCGCCTTGTCCATGCAGCGTCGGCGTTGTTGTCGTCCGCCCCTCCCCCATTCTCCTCGCCGTGAAAGCCGCGCTCTCCGCCGCTCACCCCTCTCCTCTCCGATGCCCCTCTCTCGTCCACACCCCTCCCTCTACACTATAAAAAAATAATAGTTAGCGGCGCCCGGTTTCGATCCCACGACCCTGTGGGCGGAACGCGAGGTTCATGGTGCTCTTCCCACTGCGCCACAAAACCGAGACGTATAAATGCTACGAACGCGCCTTATATCATTGTCTCATTCAAACTACGTCAAGAAGCTACTGATACAACGCATTATGGGGCAATGATTGACACTTGCAATAAAAGAAAAGAAGCCCCCACTTGCAGCAACAATGATGGAGTAAAGGTCGTTGCGACAGCGAAGCCCCAAGCATACCACTTAGAGAGATTGACCAAGATTGGCCAATAAAACATAATAATAATCATCATAAAACATAATAATCATACGCGTTCCTGACACGTTTCACGCAATTTCAGAATCAATCCAACAGAAACACCAAGTGGACCCCACCATGCATCGCATCTACACAGGGTTCCCCTGGCGGGGAGGTGGGCGCATTTTTTCTTTTCAGATTGTGTTGCTGCTGCATATCTTGTTTTCGAAAGCTTTCAATTGCTGATTTGTGTGGATTATCAGCACGTGCACAAAACATTTGTTTCGAAATTTTTTGGTTCAATACACGCGAGCCAGCACGCCCTGAAGCATGACAATTTTGTTAGGGCAAGAAAAAGGAGCAGGCGAGAAATCTGGTTTATTGACTGATTTTATTACCAACGTATCGCAAGAAAGTTCAATACATGCCATAATAGCACAGAGCTGTGTATCTGGTATAGTAAATACAAATGTCCGCATTCTGAGCCGGTTGCACAAACATAAGAGACATCTTCGTACAATTCATCGTATGCAGAAAATTGCTGCAGAGGTCACCAGGTTCATGTGCTGTACACAATACAATTCTACAGAAGCGAAGTTTCATAAAAACACGCGTTCGTGAATAATAAAATAATTATGAAGTGAGATGAACAGCACATTTCGCCACCATTAACGGCCGCTCGATGTTCTCATTCTTTTATACTTGCTAGCCCAAAAAGCATTTTATAGCTTGCGAATTTTCTGCGTAATTCAGCCATACGTCACATCTAGAAAATGTAAGAAATACCTCCATGGATATCAATAAACAACACGCAAAAGCGAAACAAATATTGAGAGTGCAAACAATGTACGAAAAATGTATCCCAGCACAGGTTGAAAAGCGAAGCGCAGCTCGGCTAATGCGCCGCCTACATGGATCAACGATCCCACTTTTAAAAAATTGAACGTCTTCAACAGGGACCAATAACTCTCAAGATTATTTTGGGACCATGTATTTGTCCCTCGAAGCAGGGCCAAGCTCTACGGAGTCTGTTCTCTTATTTGGATGACATTGGCCTACTCTCAAAATTGTAAATTACGTGACCAAATCTCAGATCAAAAACCAAATTTGTGAATGTCCGTTATCGCGCCAAGACCACGACAGTTTTTTTTTTATTTTCTTTCTTGCCCAGCTCTCTCTTGGGCCTTTTCTTCCCTCATCCCCATACCTCAGCAGAGAAGCATGTAGGTGGCTCTAAACGCCGGCAAACCTCTCTGCTTTTTCAATATAGAGCCTTCTCTCTCTCACACTCTCTCTCTCTCTTTCTCGCTCTCTCCATCACGCTGGTAACTCGGACTTCTCGTACCACGGAATGCAAGTGGTCACCTCTCACGTAAAAGAATTTTGAGGGCTTATTTCGTGTTAATAAGCATCCAAAGGTGGTGATGAGTGACGTCACTATCAGAAACTCATTGTCTGAACACTCTACAGCCAAACCAGTTCGTTAAAGAAGCATTTAAACACATTCGGCGAATATAATTTCCAAGCTTTCCTCTGTTGGAAAGAAAATGATGGGAAACCGCTCACCAAACCGATACCGAAGCGAAATGTTTGACTGCGTGTCCGCTGGCATCAATCAGCTCATGAGAAACTGTCGACAAGTAGCTTCACATGCTTACAATACTACTGACAAATGCGTTATACCAAACAAAAATAAATTCACTGTAAAGAAACAGCAGAGGATTTCTCCGTTCGCTCTGCAGCTTTTTTAAAAGGATAGCGCATGCTTCTTCATAACTTTCACTGAATACAAAGTGTGCTGACCTGCCGTCCGCTGGGAAGCGGAAAAAATTCGCTGTACTACTCCTTCCCGCGTTGTCGCACCGCACAGCAGCGAAGCACGCGTGGTGTCCTTTTCCCTGTTCTCTGACATTTTGAGCCCGTTCGCACTCACAAACAACAAAATTTTCACCTTCAAGGCATACTACAAAACATTTAAACGTGCACACAGTGAAAGCGGCAGGAGCAGACGGACAGGATGGCAGCAGAAGAGAGAAGAACGAAAGCGGCGCCCGCGGTGCAACGAATGAAGCGACTAAACAAAATAATAGGGTGTCAAAAAAAGGAAATAGCCAAGAACAAATTTTATTTCTACACATAATAGCATCACTTCAGTTTCTTGCTGTGCATGTTGGAAAGATAAAGCCACGTAAACATTGCTAAATTTTCGCTTGGCTACCAGCGTCACGGCGGCACTTTATTTCCAATACCCAAACTAGCCGAAGTGTCCAGCCTCTGCCATAGTGATAGTATCATCACAGACAAACACTCAATCACAGAAAAGGTTTGACGGAAAGCGCTGCATGCCATTTTTGACGGGTGCTTTCCATTTGCTACGCGTGAGATTCACAAGATTATCTCGCGGCAATGTGTGCGATTACATCACTGCCTGCTGTGATGCTGCGGCGCGTCAACTGATGAGTTTGGCTTTGTCAGCACTTAGGCTGGCATTGCGAAAAGTAAGCACTCCTTGTGGGTGATGGTGTCTGCAAATTAGACGAGCCCATGGAAAACGACGAACGGCCCTAGCCTGGTTCAGATCGCCGCATGCGCAAAATCGAGCTATCTCTAACCAGGAAGACACCAGAACATCTCGCCAACATCCTCCGAAGCCGTGCGTTTGCTTGTCCTAGACAAGCCTGACGTGCGCTGTCTGTGTGCTGACTCATTACGCACACAAGAAAAAAAAACTGTCTTGGACCTCTACAACTTCTGTTGGTGTTCTGAGCCTCTTCCGAGCCACTGGAAAAGAAGTCACTTAGCGGCTTTCCTGAAGCCTTGCAAGCCTCCTCGTGACATTTCCTCCTACAGGTCAGTGGCATCGTCCAACTGTGAGAGCAAAGTGAAAGTGATGGAGCGTATGATCCTCGCTTGTCTAGAATGACTTCTAGAAGATTATGGCTTGTGCCCAGACGCCATGATAGGATTTAGCAAAGGACGCTCTGTAAGAGACAGCGTTACTTGCCTTGAAAATACCGTCGATAACGAGACCCACTGCCTTCTTCTGACAGCTTCCATGTTCCCAGACATCAGGGGAGCATTTGATTATGTATCTCACGATGTTATTTTGAATGCCCTTGAGTCTATTGGAATTGGAGGACGGTTGCTTCAGTGGATAGCCAGCTATCTCCAAGGATGGTAGGTTTTTATGACCATATTTGATGGGGAGACATCCAATGAACCCATCACTTGCGGCGTGCCACAAGGAGGAGTACTCATCCGTACACTATTCACCTTGTTTCTCATAGGTATAACTAAAGTGCTTCCCAAAACAGTGTCAATATCCGCCTATGCGGATGATATATGAATTTCGAGATCAGGTGTAGCGCGACTTCACATGCAAGCACGACATCACAAAGCAGTATCGGCCACTTGACGTACCTACGCAGCCGGAAGCCTGCGATTTCAATGTCCAATAGTGCAACATTGCCATTATACCCGAAAACTTATGTTATGCTACGCGGTAACGATCGAAATGGTGGTTATTCCCTGAGTCACTCACCACAAATTTGTCAACGTGACGATTGATCGAGATCTCTATCATATTCAAAAGGTGTCTGCACTAAGAAGAAAATTGCAGCCTTTAACCCACGTCCTTGTGGCAGGAAAATCATAACGCCCATCGGTTTATTTATTTTATTGATTCAATCGCCCTCACGGCCCGCGGGCACAACAGAGGGCATTGAATACATACATTACATACAAGTAAAACTACAGCACCAGAGAAATAGCAATCAGGTAACGTCGCCTGATACAGGGTTATGAACTAAGGCTAATTATAAAAAAAATAGCGACAGCAACTTTAAGTAAAAAAGTTATGAGGTATATCAACAATGTCGTGAGGATGACTAATTACAAAATACAGAAACAGCTTCAAAACTTGCCAGCTTGAGGCTAGCGAATCGTAAATATCAACAAAACATGTCAAACGTGTGTTCCACGCCATGCATGCAACGCAAAGAAACGCAGCTATTACCTAATGTCTTAAAAAGAACACAGTCGCTACTTTCCATCGAAATAGCTTCAGCAGCATACGGATGGGCTGCATAAGAAACTCCGTACACCGAAGACCCTTCCTCGGCTTGACAGGACAGTACTAGCTGTGAATGCAACAGGTCAAGGCACGCCTCTGCATCTTCCCTGAGCTGTGGAGCGCAAAATATACTTAGAAACTGAAAGTGTCGTAATAAAATACCACACGCCAGACGGGTATTTGCGACCCTTTCATGTAATTGACAAATAGCAAATTTGTGTATAAAAAGCACCGTGACTGATATGGATCAACATCCGCTGTACAACACCCTCATATACACATCTTTCGACACGCGACCAGCATCATTTTAAGGCTTCTTTGTAGAGGAGATAATGTTCACCTTGAGCGTTAAGCATAAGGTATTGTTGCTGCAACCATTAGGTTTTCTCAAGTTGGCATTGATGAAGGTGGAATGAACGTGCATAGGATTTTCTAACGATGGACAAGCACTATCTGTAGAATACAGCAGAAAGGGACAAAAAGTGTGGCCCTTGAAAAACAACAAAGTACAGAAAACACACAATCCTATAACTTCTAACAGATAAGTGTAATAATGTATTAATCAGTTATCCCATTCACAAAATAGCTGTTAAACTGCAAATGCTCCTGGTGAGTGGCTTATCCGCACCCCAAGCCACCGGCTTGGTTAGAGAAAAAAATATTTCAAATTTTCAATAACAAAAAAAATTGCTCGTGAACGCTATAATTATGTCTTGTTTCCCGCATGCCAATGCTTGTTCAAGGGTTACTCGAGCAGCAACCTCAGCAACAGGCGCAGAGCGGCAGCCACCATCCATTTGCAAGATATCGCATTGCACGAAAAATAATACGCCCTATTACAGCATCTCAGACAAACAGTAATTGCACCATGAATCTGTTATTTTTCTTGAAAAAACATTTCTTTTTGTGCTTCTTTGTGTATTTTCTTGCGACATGATCACAAACGTTCACAAAACTTGCTCTACAATATTTTCTTACGACAACGGGTTATTTGTCCGCTCCAGGCCTCCACAAAATCAACATCTAAGTCTGTTTCTCACAAGATATTGTGGTCAGTCACTATTCGTGGTCAGTGTAGCTCACTCCAGTGGGTATTGCAAGCATTGTATCACTATGTCATCTGTACGACGGGCTTTGAGCAGAGTTTTTGTGTGACCTCCATGTGGAGGCGGATGGTGTGGATAGTTCACGGCGGTTTGTTTCAATGGCGACCTCTGGCAGCCCTCGCTGTAGCCGCAGCGACAGCTTCGATGAGCGCTGCCCGGAATCCAGCTTTTTCCAGTGCCCACAGTCCTTCGCAAGTTGTTCCCGCTGGAGAGCTGACGTCATCTTTCAGTGATCCCGGGTGCCGGCCAGTCGACAGCACCATCTTGGCAGCGCCCTGCAGAGATTCGCCGAAGGAACGCATTTTTGACACACGCACGAGAGGAAAAATCGGCAAGTTCGGCAAGTTGAGGTTTTGTTCAAGACGTACGCTTGTTATCATTTATTCAAGCCAAGAAAACTTGCCGACATGCAAAGCCCAAGCTCTTCTTTGTGCAGCATGATGTTGAAACAATGCATGACAGCAAACGCTCCCTATAACACCGCTTGTCCCACCCACTATTTTTGCAGAGATCATGAGCTAGTTAGAAGAGCAAAATTTTGATGCATGAACTTTTATTTTAGTGCTGAATAAAACGCACCTTTCATATTAAGCGTCTATTACACTAACAAATAGCAAAACCATGTAGTAAATTATGCGCCACTATGAATAATATATTCGTACCGTGTGTTGGATTTTCCGGGGGTTGCTTTTTTTCTACATGACAAAAACTACAAAACTAAATCACGCAACAGGCCACAGCAACAACATGCCACCGATTTTTATTCCGAGCGCCATAAACTTAAATGTACCAGTTCGCATGGGAAGAACTTCCTAATAAAGCTTCGACGCTGTGTCTATAATCAGCGCACAGTTTAACAACACATTCGTAACTTTTTTTACTATTAGAATTAGTTTTAGAATAAACTCTTACAATCGATTCAGGTAGAAATTCATGCCCATCACATACATTTTCCTGTCACTCATTATACATTGTTAGATTTCCGAAGCCCGCTTTCTTTCGCACATCAAACTTTAGTGAAGAGGTTTGAGGTATACAAGGAGTACTGTAATGTGCGAATAAACAAGACGCTCAAAATTTCTTTTTTACTGCAATGAGTCGCACACCATTAAAAAACACAGGGAACCCCCTTTCGATGTGCTCACCATGACAGTATTAGCGGCTAGCCTGTATGATAGGTCTCTTGGCATGCCTTGGCGCACAGCGCCATCAGCCAGGGCTTCGATGATGACGAAGATCTGCAAAAAAAAATTATAGTTATTTTTTTAATTTCAGAAGCATTGCTTGGCTGGTCTTTATCAACTCGTCTCTCCTATAAAAGAGCAGAATCGACTAAAAGCTACCATTGACGCCTTCGTATCTGTCTACACGTGGCCATTCAGCAGCTAAAGCAGTTGTCACTGTCGCCATCGTCACATTTCCAATGCCTCATTGTTTATAACTATGCGTCTAAGAACAACAACATCACAGCCTAAAAAAGATATTGTCCGAGTACATGCGTGTAAACCATCACATATAATGTCAGTGGCCATATCGTTGTTGTCGTCCCCTACTGTCCACAAGGTACAAGAAGCTGTGTGTAATATTTTCATTGCTGCCGTCATGAATCCAAAAATGTTAGGCCATTCTCACATTGGGCACATGCCTCAGAGAAAGAGTATTCTGACTTCATTACTGAGCTTTAGCGTGCGGGCGGCTACAGTAACTGTCACGCTGACGGCGCAATTAGCTCTAAAATCCACGTTTAGAGGAGCCGCTTGCATTCATTTCGCAGCAGGGACACCGTATCACTTTTATGAAAGCCGTATCTCCATTACTGTGCCACGAAAGCCACCGCACACAAGCATTTCGGGAAAAGCTTCCGGACACACTGTCTCCTTTCGTGAACGTTCGACTGTTGCACTGCTAGAACAGGCTGTACCTCAATATTACCTGCCACTAAGTAAAGCTGTAGACTGTGCTAGTTGGTAATTCATGGTTATCAAATGTAGCGCAGAAGAAACGCACGGTACGAAAAGAATACACACAGCCGAGCACTCGTCCGTGTGTATTTTTTTCCGTCCCGTGTGTTTCTTCTGCGCTACATTTGATCACTATTACCTGCCTTTTCTAGACTATCATTTTTTCTGTGCTCTGCTCGCCTACAGAATTTTTCTGCTTGTCTGTTCTTCTGGTTTCCCACTTTCAGCGACGCCTTAACAACTAGTAAAACACGAGCTCGGCTTCTTTAAATATTGTACGCGTTAACAGCGAACTGTCACGGCTCGCATTTACTTTCACCTGGTCCGACGGGCCTCTACCAGTTCTACGACATAATTTGTTCGTCATGATAATGATATTAACATTGTATTTTAATATTTAGCGAAAGCCCCTATTGTTTAAAATGTATTTATTTATTTATTTATTTATTTATTTATTTATTTATTTATTTATTTATTTATTTATTTATTTATTTATTTAAACTGCTAAGCCTGAAGGTTCAATAGAAAGTGGAAAATTACCGCTAGGCAGGAAACGCGAGTATGTGTGGCCTAAAGGATAGGCAGCTGAGAACAAAGGAAATAGTATGTAACACTCCAGAAGCAGACTCTCAATAAAAACTTGTACATTTGGAAGAGCACACGTTGAAGCGTAGTTGAAACACATAATAAACATGTTCGAAACACGCTTTGTTAATCGACACTCACATTAATTGCAAATATAATCATTCCCACTGCTTAGGAAAACGTTCATGCCAAATTGATTTGATTTGATTTTTTATTTCTTGGTAAAAACCAAGGGTAAGGCTGAGACTAAAGGCGAACGTGGCTTGACAAAGGCCTCAGCCACCCGATTTACTGCGTACATAACAACACGTCTGTTCACAAATTTAAGCATGATAGCACATTCGTAATAGAGAATTAGCACAAAGCAAAGTCATTACTACACTTCTTATGTATTATACAAAGCATAGGTCTCAAATTCACAAAGGGATCACAAAGTACACATAAACGCAGTAATTCGTACGCATGAACTTTCATCAGTTACACTACTATGTCACAATTACGTATTAATATATTTTTGTTTGTAATTGTTTTTAATTTCTACCTTTAGGGGAACATGTAGACATATACTTCGAACCCTTAATTATATATCAGTATTGCGAGCGTTTTTCTTAAGTAACACTTCTTTGACCTGTTTTTTAAACGTAAGTTCATTGGCGCCGAAGTTTAATTTTTCTCCTAATTTATTTAATATTTCAGTTGACTGGTACAGGAAACATTGCTCACCATAGTTCGCTCTTACTTTTGGAGTGTGCCGTATTGTATGCCTGAGATGGTAGCCAGAATATTTATTGTTAACTTGATTGTAAGTCTTTTGCTCATAAATGGTGTGCAGAACCTTCATGTAATAGATTTGGTCAGCTCGAAGCATTGAATATTCAGTAAATAAAGGACTTGTCCTCAAATCTGCGTAACAGTCACGATAGTCTAAATATACGCGCAAAATTCTTTTTTGCAATACAATGAGCCTGTTATAATTAGTTTTAGTTGTGGTCCCCCACACCAACATCCCGTAGCACAGTTTCGAATAAATGAGAGCATTCCATAAGTTTTGTTTCGACCATAGTGGTATCAAATGGCCGATTTTACATATGAGACCTATACTTGCAAAGCAAGCATCAACATCAAGCACTCATGAACACCCATGTACATTTTACATCATCCGTAAGCAAAACTTCGCCCACTTATTTCAGGTGGACATAAACATATTTAAAAACAACGCAATGCGCTCACACACAAAGTGCATAAACCAACTTATATGCCGTCCATTTAGGGGCTAAGCGGCTCGAAAGTATACGAACCATAAAAAACTTTAACACTGCTTATTAGTTTCTGGTACAAAAGGGTTTAAGAAGGTTTTCTAAATTGATTTCTGAAGTCTGTATTCATGAATTTTAGCGGTAAAATCTCCATTTTTGCTTGTATTAGGAAGACAGGAGTTCTTCAAAGGGTACTTCAAGGAGTACTTGAATAACTGTTATTGATGGCTGCTTCTTAGAGTTCGTGGGGACTGCGGCTTTAAGTACAGCACCGAGTTAAAAATTAGTCCTGATGGTGCATTAAATTAAATAACTATAATCATGTCACTTTCCGTCGCTGTGAAGAGGTGGAAGTTTGAGATGATGTACCATTTCTTTAACAAACTTTGAAGGTCGATAGTTGGACATTATCAACGTTGCTCCTCTTCTATGGATTCTTTGCATCTTATCAATTTGGTATTTTTAAGGCGGGTGCCTTACTATACTGCTATGCTCTAGTAGGGACGCACAATGGTTGTTTATACTGTTTATATAGATTTTCTTAGGAACCGTAATTCTTCTTCAGTGGAACAGCGTATCTTATTTACGTGTAATTTACAATATGCTTTTGCAGCTGTTTTCATGTAGAGATATTTGAGTTGGGTAACTTGGTTTTGACGCTTTTCAGAAAAATCTCATATTGAAACTAGTGCTTAGTTTTGTTTGTTATTTTTGTGAAACCTGTTTATTGAAGTTGATTTTCATTTTCTATTTAATGCACTATCCCAGAATTACTTCCAAAGCTGAGTTCAAGTGTCATGGTCATTCTGGACCGATACTTTAGACCACCGCGAACTACGTGAAATCTCTGAGATTGATCCTCGCTGACCTTCGACCGCAGCCTACACGGCAACGAAAACCCAGAGGGCCTTATGTGCTTCCGGACCTTGAACAGGCAACACATGTGTTTGTAGACCACGTAGACCGCCGCGTAGACCGCGGCGCTCTACAAGAATATATTAAACAGTCATACGCGAAAATGCGAGCGGTGAGCGAGATGTCACTGTATACGACATAATTAAACACAGAAAGAGAACGAGACCGAGCACAGGAAGAGAACGAGACCTCTGCGGAACCCCGGACGGAACCTTTAAAATCGCGGATTTCACGTCCTTCGTCTCAACAAATTCCGATCTATTCGTAGCATAGCATTTCATTCAATTAACGAATTTTCAGTCGCTCCTAAAAAATGAAGTTCAATAACTAGTTCATAATGTGGGACAAAATCAAAAGCTTTTGCTATATCTCAACGAACTTTGCATCCACTTGACCTGATTCCTTTCAAACATTGAAAAAGTCATGAATACTCTGAACGAGCTGTTGTATATATGATAATTTATGTCGAAAGTCATGTTGATTGCGAAAAATGTATTTGTGCTGTCTATGTAATTGAAAAGTCATTTTGATAGGATATGTTCGAATGTCTACCTTACAACAGGTGCAAGCAACTGAAATGGGCCTGTAATTTTCGATGTTGAACCTATTCTCCTTTTGTGTAGCAATAACACTGCAGCTATCATACAGTGAGGTAGCAGCTTTTCCTGTTTCAATGATGCGTTTACTGTAGGTAGCCAATTTATTTATTTATTTATTTACAGAGACCTCACAGCCTCCTGAGTAGGAGTATTGCGTGAGGGGGGGCTAGAATATTCAAACAGAGGTAGGGATCTCGCGAAGAAGGTACATCCTTGAACAGTAGTTAATGGCATGTACACTTGAGGCCGGAGATATTGCAGTTAAGGCAGTCTATGTATACAGGAATGTTGAACAATATTATGACAATGCACATAGGTATCAAATAAAAGGACAAAAAAGCCAATGTTTTGATATCCCCTCTCCATGGCACTTCAAGAATTCATTGGGAATACCAACAAGTCCAGGCGACTTCTTGGTGTCGATGTGTAATAATGGCGACAATTTTTTTTGTTTACGCAGAAGAACACCCGAATAAAGAAACGCTGAACTCGGAACCAGCGCTTACGCATGATTCTTCAAGACGATCAAAAACAGAGTGCCTGTATTCATTAAACGGTTGGCCTAACTTTTCTTCATCGGTGACAAGGCGTTCCTTAACGTTAGCGTACTAGACATACTCCCGTGACGGGGAAACGTTGCGCAAAAAGCGCTGATTTGACGTTTAAGAGGGGTGAAACACTTATTGCTTCAAGGACTGCTTTATTTCTAGGAATAGTTACTCTAAACGTTTCTGGCATTATTCGACTCATTTTTTCCCTTTTACCCATACCGACTCCTCCCCGCAAATAAACATGAGTTGTCAATGTGCCTTGGGTGCACTTACGTATGCCGGTCCGCTGCCACTCAATCCTGTGGCTGCATCCATGAGCGACTCGGAAACCTCTTCGCAGTGCCCTACACTCGCCAAAAGGCGGGCAACAAGGTTTGCATCATCCGTCGTGGCACTTGTACCCCGGGCGAAGACGCTGGCACCCTGGCGTACCAGGCACGGTGTGTTGGGCATCACACGGACCACTCGTGTGCCAGAAGGCAACCTCTGCACCAGAAAGTGTGTAAAAGATTGTCTTGTCACCAAGGAAGGTCACTAAAAATTGACAACCATCCAGCTATCTCATGCTACTCCAGTTTCGAGTTAGAGCAGGTATGGGTTTTTCGGTTCATGGAATTTACCTGGCAGTTTGCAAATAAATCTCTTTCCCACTTTGGGTAGGTACCGTTGGGTAGGTACGGTACCATAGGTACCGTAGGTAAGTACTTTGCGTAGGTACCGTTTATGTAACAAAAAAATAAGCAGGACCTTGAGGTATATCTATTGCCTAAATTGCTAAGATAAAGCCAAAGAACTTTCAGTTCTAACCATTCCTAGTGAAAAAAAATTCCCCGCATTTCCCCGAGGGGAAGAATGTGAAAGTGCGAATGCAGGAGTTGAATTTGCGCGGTTCGGTAATGTTCGCGAAAGAGAGATCACACACACACACACAACTACAAAGAAAGAAAGATGCATTTATTCACAGACACCTATTTGTGTTGTCGTTGTACTTGATTGCTAGAGCGGACCTCAGCTTTGAAATTTCGTGTCAGTACTCCTTTAAGCGGGTGCATTAGTTCTTCTCACGCCCGATTCTTGGCCAATCCCCCACGTGGGTATGTGCCATGTCAGCGGCCAGGCAGCGCGCGCCCATCTCCCCCCGTTGCCAAGGAAGACGAGGAGATTCCTGGCCAATCCCCCACGTGGGTATGTGCCATGTCAGCGGCCAGGCAGCGCGCGCCCATCTCCCCCCGTTGCCAAGGAAGACGAGGAGATTTCTGGCCAATCCCCCACGTGGATATGTGCCATGTCAGCGGCCAGGCAGCGCGCGCCCATCTCCCCCCGTTGCCAAGGAAGACGAGGAGCGCGCGCACCCGCAGCTGTTGCTATGCGGACGGCGGCGGACGCTTCAGGCTCGCTTAAGAAGTGCATTCGCACTTAAAACATAGCCCGGGGTTCGTACTTGCACAAACAGTCGCCTAATCTTGGTGATTGCCGGGACGTCATGACGAGCTCTAACGTTTAAAAATCAAGAGTGCGTAAACTAAGTATCCACCATTGCGATCATATGCAAACTTTGGGTGAAGACCCACATATTGTCATTGCATGGAAACCCCTCTACAGCACGTCACCTCCACACCTATAAAATTGTGGCATCACATTATTAATGCACAATCGCATACACATTGCTTCCAAAACAAAATTGCCCTGGCGATTTTTGACCTGTATAACATTTGCGCCATTAAAATCCACATGCTACTGCAAGAAAGTGGGCTGGCACACGACAGGTTTCCGTGCCCTTTTGCTTGAATGTCCATAGCTATACTCACCTGAGCAACTTTAAATACCTGGGGCGCTTTCCATGTCACTTGAAAAACTACACAGCTCTGAATGGCTCCTACATTTATCCGCTTTTCCCTCTGTTGACCATATCTAATGCTTTTATTAATTTTGGAACATTTTTGGTTAATGGCATTACTGTAGCTTGACTTTGTCGGTACGACAAATTGCGCTCACCCTACCTTCCATGTTCTGCGATATTTCTGCCTTGTCTTACTCATAGACCCTCAAGAAATAATAAAATACAGCCGCGGATTCATGCTTATGCATTCTGCCTATGGAAGGCACACTGCCTTGTTCTAGGAGAGCATTCGTCGGTCCTTAAACCGGGTTATCTGGTCTTGAATATTTCTCCAGCATCACGTTACGCCAACTCAAGTGTGGTAAACAGACGACAAACCATGAGGACACTTTAAAGAGACGGAAGATAGGCTAATGGCTGCGTTGTTAAACTTGACTGTACGTCGCACAACATTGAAACGCTCTATGTGGACGACTTTTTTCAAACCAAGAAAACACAAGCTCTACGAAAAGATAGAAGTCGGGGTCGCGTGTGAAAAGGTAAACAACATTATGTCGATAGTAAACATGCTGTTATCAACGGAATATATTTTCCGTGCAGGCGAGTCTACATCAACCACACCGCAACGTGAGTCAATAGAAGATAGAGCAGCCGTACTTGCGTTCTCACTTGTCACCTCTCGGCAAGATTGCCGCCGCAGTCCTTGTTTTCAAGACAGTTATGCGACTTCCCTTGTGGAGCAGATAAACGTACGCCCTATCCAGCAGATGCATTCTTTGTCGACGCGTCCTTGAGCCAATGGCAAACAAAGCCACTTTCTCAATCAATAGTGAATGCGCTCCACGCGAACAAAAACATTCGTGGGTTCCTTTTGTCTCGCTTAACGCCCAAGTGTACGCAAGCATGTGCTTTGCTACTTTTAGTGCACTCTAGATAAAAAATCGTCTCTTGAAGACACGTGCTCGACCCTCATTGATCATGGCCGTTGCTTTTCGCTCCTTTTGTATAGCCAAGTCTGTCACATAACGTGCAGTTCAGTTCAGGTAATCAAGCTTTGTTTTCAATCCTCAGAGCCTCCAGACTCCTACCTTCCTGATGTATAACAGCTCTGACTTTCATGTTTTCTTTAGTTTGTTAAGCGGTTAGCGAGACATTTTAACGGCAGAATGGTACAATAGGCAAAAGTGCATCAAAGAGGATAGGAGAAGGCTCTGCCCCAATGGACTATTTTGTTGTGTTAGTTGGTTATGAAGACCGCTTGTGTATGGGATGTCAGCCACGATGCAGTGCGACCACTAAGCGCGAAAGGGTTGTTAAAGAGACACTGAAGTGAATTTGGCCGATTTTTTATTTTGTTTGCATTGCAAAGACTAGCTCAAATAAAGAAACATTTCATTGTTAATCCGGTCGATAAAGCAGTACTGAGTATATGAAGCCTGAATGAAGAAAAATACCATGCGACGTTTGCGCCGGCTGCAACTACAGCAGTGACGGGTAATCGAGTTGCGATGTGATTGGACGATTTCACAGATTGGAAATCAAACCAGTTTTGGTTTTGATTATGTGCAACAACACGTTTGGCATACGAATTCATCGTTGGTTGGGCACTCTCAACATCATTTGAATCGGCATACCGCTCTTCTGCAATGTTGTAGTCTGTAGAATGTATCTGATAAGTCTGCCATCCCTTCTTGGAATTGTAACGTTGACTAGCGGAGGCGTACGCTGTTCGTGTGGCCGAACGGTCTCTGAGTCATTGGAGACGCTCAACTGCGAAGTGCTTTTCCTCCACCTTTGGAGACTGCCTGGCTCGTCCCTGTGTCGTAAGAGGTGTGTTTGCACCATGCCGAGAATCGGCTCATTCGGCACTGTGCCCGCAAGCAGTCGGTGCTGATGTCAACACCCCAACGAGATATCGCCAGCGCGTAAGTCTGCACGCAGTCTGCCAAATCGCTCGTGGAGCAATGAAGGTCACAGTGAAAAATGGTGAATTCAGTATAGAAAAAATTACGTAAGTACAACAAATCAACTAAAATAGCAATTCCTATCGGTGATTTGAACTTGCTATTTCAGACACACTGCATCCAATGTGTTAGACCACACGTTCATAGCCTCAGCGCTGCCGGTGATGGAACCATACATTATATATCCTATAGCCCGTTAATTTTTTTGTTTCGGCATTCCCAGCAGCTTAAATTATTATTTTAGATGAATTTGAGCTTCTCAATATTTGCCACGTTTATTTTTGTTTAACAACGTATTTCCTGAATGGAATGGAGCTGAGTGAGTACCGACGTCTAGTTCTTTCAAACTTAACAAACTTATATTTGTCGCCATGCATGGCCCCTTTAGCATTCTTTTTCCGGTGCTATGGGGTATACCTCAGTGAATGAGGTGAAAAAAATTAGTAATCACGCATGATAGTGACCTGTTGAATATCTGCGAGCGTGACGCCCATGGCCAGCGAGACCACCAGGTGGCGTGGCTGCACGGCAGGCGCCACTTCCTCCAGTACTGCCGGCACCACGTTGGGCTTGAGCGCCACCAGCAGCGTGTCGCACTCCTTCACCAGGGCTCCGTTCTCGTGCGTCGTCTGGCAACCAAGGGCCTGCGCAGATATAATGGCGTCATCTGTTTATTTAGGCACGACAGTAGCAAAATCCGTGCACTGTAACGTTACTGTCAAATCCGGTTAGGTGGAATCTAAACAAGGTAGTAAAAAAATCTCTCGGGGCACTCAAGCGTTAATACGTGATTTTAAGGCGAAATCCTGCCGATGCTTATTAACAGCTACTCACCGGCAATATCGTAATGAGGTCTTTTTCTTCGCTTTCGTTGCTTCATCTTGCGGCGGGAAGTACGTCGGCGAACAGAATGGCACACGCAACAGTTTCCTTAGAATCAACGCTCTGCGCGGCTTTTGAGCACTTGTTCTACTCACGTGCGGCTAACTTTAAGGTGCCAAGCGGTACGCATTGCTCCACAGCTTGTACGCTTTCGATTCCTAGTTTTGTGAACTTTGTGAAGCGGGCACATTGTCCTCTCAAAGCTTCCGATTCCTTGACAATTCCCCAAATGGGCGTGTGCTACGAAAGCAAAAAACAAAAACATAGAATATTATGGAGCCCAGCACACGAAGGCCTGGAAGGAAATGAGAGAGCCGACTCCCTAGCGAGGCAAATCAACAGCCGCAGGGAAACGGACCACTCTTACACCCTTCCTCCCTTCATGTCGCTTAATGAAAGGCTTTACACTCAAAGGCAAGCGAGAAAGACCATGCCCGCACCGCATGCCGAAGACGCACGAAACATAAGAAAACTTCAAACCAACGTTTTCCCACACAAATCCAGACTGTCTCTCATGTTTCCAGAGAGATATAACGAAGAATGCCACAAATGCAAATTACGAGCAGACTTATTCCACACAGTCTGGAACTGCCCTATAATTTGGCAACAGAACACCTACCAAACCTCCAGAGAGTCCTGGGATTTAGCACTGTCCAGCTCGGACCTTTCGACACAGCGTGAGCTGCTAGAGAGAGCCAAGCTGGGAGCCTTTGCTACTGGAGTCCTGGAAATAGGACTTCACCCATAACTCTTTCCACATTCCCGTCTTCCTATTTTCAAATAAAGTTTACTCTCTCTCTCTCTCTCTCCCAACGACGAAAACTTTTGTTTCACCGCTGGAAATACGCGGAGAAAGCACGGAGGTGGCGCACTGGGCTGCTACTGTTGAGGTCCTGGCTCAAATGCCATCGGATCACATCATCATCCTCAGCCTACTCAGATCCACTGCAGGACGAAGGCCTTTCCCATTGACCACCAACCGCTCCTGTCCAGCGCCGCTCGAGTCCACAGTTCACCCCCCCGATTCCGTATTTCATCCCTCCATCGGATTAATGGCCTTCCCCTTCGACTAGACCCATCTCTTGGTACCCACTCTGTTACCCTAATTGTCCACCGGTTGTCGGCACGCCTCACTACATGGCCAGAGCAGGTACATTTCGTTTTCTTTATTAGAACTATTATATATTCTTTTCTAGTTTGTTCTCCGATCCAGGTAGCACGTTTCCTGTCCCTGAGTGTTACTTGCAACTTTATTCGTTCCATGGTACGTTGAGCTGACTTAAGTTTGCTTTGTACTTGTTTAGTAAGGCGCCAAGATATGTCATCACCGGCAGTATGAATTGGTTGTAGATTTTTATTTTGAGTGACAGAGGTAGCTTACTTTTGATTATTTGGCAGTGCTTGCCGACTGCTTCCCAAACCATATCTAATCTGCTGCGGATTTCTCTTTCGTGGTTGGGGTTGGCACTGACCGGGGTAGTTAAATTCTTTTTTTTACTTCTTCTAGCATTTCCTTTCTCAAGCTGAAGAGGACGCTTCTGGCATGCTTATTCCGAATTACTTTAGAATCGAATCACATATGTGTTTTTATGTGCTCTTTATAGGTACGGCCCTTTTCTGGACTGGACAACAACCACAACAACAAGGACGATTTTTCGAAGAATGCGGCACTTTAGGATTTAACAGCAATAGTTCACTGCGGTTGATAATCTATTTTAATAAGAGAAGTTGCGTGATCCCACAACTAATGGAATAAATTAATATCATTTTGAATTTTTTTTCCCAAGAGGTTAAATGAGTAAAACCTGGTTGAAAGGTATTCCTGCAACTCCTGCAACTCCTGCAATAAATCCGACTTTCTTATCGCACGGAGTACTATCGCATTGTTTTTTGCATCTGCATATTCACATACAATGTGAAGAACAAATTTAAAGACTTTTTAATCTGTTCATGTCGAAGTAGAAGAGTGTCGGGACAAAATGTACTTTCACAACGCCCACTGTATATGACAGCGCTCTGCAGTATACCTTATTGGTTTTACGTCCAAGATGTATACGCAGAAATTAGTGTTTTAAACATTTCTGGATCTTCCTGGATTCTTGGATCTTCGCCTGCATTTTTACCATGACAATATCTGTTGGGCTCATGAACCTCATTGTTTGAAGCCCATGCTCCCGTATCATTCTGCCATTCTAATTGGTAAAGCGTGGGATCATGAAGCCGTGTGTCTCGAATGCACTTAACAAATCTTTTATTTACATAATGCAAGCCAGCCTTTATGGACAGGCGGCTCGGCTGACTGCCGCCGGCTATCCTCTGTAATTACAGGCTTCGGTAGCTGAGAATGTTCTAAAGTAGGTGAAGGATGAACGACACAGGCAAGATGCTCCAACACAGAAAGATGTTAGAAAAATCACTACTATCCCATACACATCACTCGCTTTCGCATAATCTGGAGAAGATTAGATAATAGAAAAATCCCTACTATACCATACATTCACACGCTTTCGCATATTCTGAAGAAGATTAAAAAACGCGCTAACGTCAACGTCCTATTCTCCGCTCCTAAGAAGCTATCCAAGCTTTGCAACAAAGTTAATGGGTGCCACGTCAAGTCTGATACGTGTAGCACCAAACATCGCACGCCATTCGTGGCCTGCTTGGATGGCGTCGTTTATTCAATACCGCTGAACAAGTGCAAGAAAAAGTATATCGAACAGGCAGGAAGATGTTTTAAAGACAGATTGCGCGAGCCTCGCATAATGTGGAAAAGGGAGATAAAGGACATGTAGGCGCACATTGTAAAGATTGTGGTTGTTATCCTGACCTCAGAAAATGCTCCATAATTTATAATGGTAACAATCAAATGACGCGGGAGATCGATCAAACGTACGAGATATATTATAACAAAGACACGTGTCAGCTACCCTTCGGTGCTCTTAACCGACAAAGAAATTGCCTTTTTATCTGCTGACAGCACGTAAGCTGAGGGACGGCTTGAAATGTCATGTGTTTCTTTCTCCTCCCCTCTTTCTCTCATTTGTTGCAACTGAATTCTGTATTTAAGTAATTTTGTGCAATAAACACCTGTTATTAGACTGCGCTGTGTCCCGTCTACGCCTCGTGCTCGTCCCATTGCGCTGAGAATAATTTTTGCGTTTTTTCCAGGCTATGGGCCCTTTAGGGTCTTCAAGCATTCCGAAAATAGTACGGCAAGCTTTTCCAGTACAATATCTCCTCCGTCCTTCAAAAGATCCACGGTTATGCCGTCGTCACCTGCAGCTTTCTTTGTTTTTATGCCTTTGAGAGCATTTCCAACTTCCTTTGTACTTACTAGTGGGCATCACAAGTTGAGCCTGCACTCTCAGTAGTTTCCCTTGGTCTAATGTCGCTAGCATACAGCCTGGTATAGAATCGTTCTGTTATCTTTATTATATCGTGTAAGTTGTGCGTAATGTTACCCTGCTCGTATCTGAGTTCGTACATCTTGTCTTTTCCGATGGCTAGCTTTCCCTTAGTTTCTTACAGCTTCCCCCAATTTCCAGGGTTTCCTCGATTACTGCATGTCGCGGAAGAGGCGGCAATCGCACTGGGATTAGCCCAAACGTCCACCCTGAAATTGTATTCTCTGATTCGAAAGCGGCCGTACAAAACTTTCCCAAAGGGCTCATTTCCGCCCCGGCACACAAAATATTATGTCTAAATTCGCCATCCGACATAGTCGAACTCCAATGGTTCCTGGCTCACACGGGCATTGGAGGGATAGAGACGGCCCACACGGCAGCCCGAGCACTTGTTACCCGGGCGAACGATGTGGAGTCTTCCCTCCACGGAGCCAGATCGACAAGAGACAGTCTACTCACATTCAGAGAGGTACAGCATTCCCGTCTATCCTGCCGCAAGCTTCCCCCCCCCCCCCTCACTCAACCCTCACTCTGGAGAAGGAACGCCTCTTGTGTCTACTCTAAGCGGAATCTTTACCCTGCAGAGCCGTCCTTCAGCATTCTACCCATACCCACTCTGCCCCCGCTGCGGTGAAAGGGCCACGGTCCAACACCAAATGTGGGCTTGTGCAGAGGACCCATTCCCTCCAATTAATTCCCCTGACCAGTTGATGGAGGCGTTGGGCCGCTCGGACCTCCAATTCCACAAGGAGCTCGTGACTCGAGTGGCTGAAGTCGTCGCGACCCTCCGGGTCGCGCCCAACGCACCCTAATCCTTTATGTGAAAAAAAAAGTAGTTTCTTTCTCTCCCTCTCTCTCAATCACTGCCATGGTATATTCACAAATCTCGTTTGTTTTACTTCTCGTAATCAGTTTCGACAAATCGGATAATTCAATCTGCTCCACCGTACTTGACGCTTTCAGGTTTTTACGTTTGGCAATTAGTTCCTTCGTTTTCCTAGTTAGATTTACAGTTTGTTCCCTGCACCTTACTTGTCCCACAGCAGCTGCTGATCCACTGAGTGCCGACGTCATTTACCCTGTCTACTTTTACCTAGTTCTGCTCGTTCAGAAGCGGTAATTTGTTTTCAAGAGTTATTTTAAGCTCCTGCGATGTGGCTCTGACTGACCATGCGGGGCTTCTTAGTTTTCACGGGTTTCCTTCTTTCTCTGCTGGGAATCAGCCTCAGCTTGCATCTAACCATCCCATGATCGCAGCTCCGAATCTTACTTAGCACCTCTACGTCTTGCACGATACCCGGGTTGTCACTTAGAATGAAGTCGATTTCGTTTTTGGTTGTAGCATCGGGACTTTTCCATGTGCATTTCCTGCTCTTTTTTTGTAGAAGAATGTGTTCATAGACCTCAACTTATTTTTCTCTGCAAATCCAACCAGTGTATCTCCTCGACCGTTGCGTTACTGTATACCCTTCCCCTAAGGGGTCCTTACAGCCTGCGAGCTGCTTGACAAAAAGTGTAGAAGATGAATTAGAGCTAACTTTAACACATGAATACCACCAATACAAGGCAGCGTGCTGACCTACAAAGTCTTTTACTTGAAAAGTGGGGTAGCATTCTCCTTGTCGCTTTTACACTTAATGTACATCATTGAAGCTTAGTGAAAATTTCGGAAATCCACGAGCGGATGTCCGCCATGCGTCCGCAAATGCACGTCCGAACATGGACGTGCAGTGGACGCGCAATGGCCGCCCAACCTTGGAATTGTGGGTTCTCGAAAGTTGTTCTTGCTTATACATTCGTTCAAGTTTTGAATTAATGTTTTTGACATACTGTCGAGTTGTTTCAATCCGCGCAGCACGCAACCATACAGCCAGTGGGCCCGCTCTGCTTTTCATTTGCCGACAGTGTTTTCGGGGTGTTTCGTTCCCCGTCACTGAGCATGACACATTTGCCACTCTAGACCTCAGTACATGGCTTGCCTTGATCTCGTCCAAGAGGTGCTTGTCCGCTACCGGGCAGCTGGCCATGATTTTCGTCGCGCTTGCCACACCTTCGGGATGAAAAGATAAAAAAACCCAATGGGGCAGTCGTTTCAGTCAACTCTAATACTTAAAAGGTGTCCTTGATGAAAACAGAGACTCCCTGCTAAAACACACGAAAACAAGATATTGTTTACAACGAGTTGAAACTACAGGTTTTTCCGCTCAATTTATTCCAAACGCCATGTAATTTAATCCAGCTGCCAACCAATTTCCTAATCCTGTCGCCAACAAAACTAATCCAGCTGTCAGAAGCTTGTTCAGAAGTTTTTAGGGCCAAATTAGGCGCAGCTTTGCGGACTTTGTTGCGCGTGTTGTGGTGAAAATGTGGGTGTTCGTTGACCTATTATGTGCAAAATATTTTGAGCACAGAGATTAATGGACATTTACTAGCACGCGCATACCAATTGAGAGAGCGGTGTTTTCTGATCCGTTGGTGCCGCGTGCTGTGAGATGACCGTCTGCGAGAGCGCCGTCGATAACTAACGTCAGAAGTATCGCCTGCTCCTCGCTTTACAATGCTTTCAGAATTAAGTTATCTTGATAAAAATACACTACTTAAATGCTCTTTGCATTCTGATTTTCAATCAATAAATGATTTTCTGCAGCGTTAAGTATTATTTCCAAATTATAATACCGTCTCTTCCGTCAGAAATATCGCCTGCTCGCGTCAGAAGTATCGTCCGCTCACGTAACAATACCCTGTTATCTTGATAAAAATACACTACTTAAATGCTCTTTGCATTCTGATTTTCAATCAATAAATGATTTTCTGCAGCGTTAAGTATTATTTCCAAATTATAATACCGTCTCTTCCGTCAGAAATATCGCCTGCTCGCGTCAGAAGTATCGTCCGCTCACGTAACAATACCCTGGCAAGGCTTCTGGCGCAACAATCCGCGAGCAGACGGTACTTCTGCCGTTCTCGCAGACGATCAGCACACGGCATAGAGTTTCATACTATTAGTATGAAACTCTATGGCACACGGCACCAACGGATCAGAAAAGACCGCTCTCTTGGCCTGCGCGTATTGGTAAACAACCAGCAAATAAGATATTTTGCACATATTAGATCAAGAAACAGTCGCATTTTTACCCCACCACGCTCAACAAAGTCCACAAAGCTGCGCCTAATATTGCACAAAACAGTCCTGAACAACCTTCTGACAGCTGGAGTAATTTGGCTGGTGATCGGATTAAATTGGTCGGCACTTGGATTAAATTCGCAGGATTTAGATGGAGCTTGGATTAAATTGGCTGACGCCAAGATTAAACTGTATGGCGATTACATAAAATTGAGCGGGAAAACCTGTAGTTGGTCACTAGATGTATCGCAGTTTGAGCGCCTACAATCGACCGCACCACAGACATGCACCTGCTACCTCTGCTATCAGCGGTGGTCTTTCCCGCATAGCGCCGGTGATGTGCGGGTACTTATTAAGGGGAAGGTACATACTCCATCCTCGTGCTCCTCTTTTAGCATCCTCACCAGTCTTGGCAGTAACTACAGGTTTTCCCACTCAATTGAATCCAATTGCCATACAATTTAATCCATGCGCCAGTCAATTAATCCAAGTGCCATCTAATTTAATCCTTATATTTCAGTCAAATGACATTCCATTTGAATACCTTCAAAACGCTCGTAATTTTAAACACCCGTACCCTCATTATACCAACGCTGAAACACTTGTGGCTGAGGCTCACACGGGATAAAAGTTGCCCCCACAAAATATTTAGGTAGAACAGTGAATAATGCCAGAAACACTATACGTGGCTACTACAGTGGTCTCCACCCCAAGATCGTCAATTCTCCCACAAAAACGCACACAGGAGTGTTTTAACACACATATTTTACACAAATTTGCAGCTTCCCCCAACAATATTAATAATGCTCAAATAAATCGTTAAAACAGCATGATTAAATTATTTCTAATCATGGAACTTGAACAAACCCTCATCTTCGTTTTTTTGTACGATTGCAGTTGCCCCACTGTGGAGAGTCCCTGTGGCCAAGCCATGAACGGCCATATCAACGCATTGAACATTAAGATTCAGGAAACAACGTGCATACAATAAAACTTTTTTCAAGCTGATTGCAAAATCATGCTGATATTTCTCAGCCTATTCCCAAGGCCTTCAGCACCGTGATCCCTATGATGTGAAAGTTCCATTCTATTCAGAAAAGCTTACAAAATCAAACATGGTCGAGACACGGTTTCATTTGTACCTTTTATTGGGGACGAGTGTCGTTACAGTGCTACACTGGCTCAGTGTACACGAAATCTGCTCACGTAATAAATATCCACGACATGCAGCAGTGCAAAGTTTTAACATCAACAACATTCAAACCCTGATTCTCAGTAAAACCTGTGGGAGCTGCAACGGTGTTTTCCAGTGCTACCAACCTGCTATGCAGTATTAGGTTTCTGTCAGGCATCGGAAACTACTTGACAAGTAGTATATATACAGAAAAGCAGCAACAAGCCTGTAATGCTTTTGAAAAGACAGGGTAACCCCTTCAGCGACAGCCAGCTGTAATTTAGGTGTTGGGCAGAGTGGATCAAGCAACACCACAAGAAACTTCAACCCCCATTAAGGCAATCATTGCCACGAGGCTTCCTTGAGGAAGATTTTAACACATTAGCTTCCAGTGTCAAATAGCTTAGCTTATGAAACGACAATCAATCAGTCACAAGAAGAGGCGCTACAGCACTTTACTCAGTAAAGCACGAACTAGAACTTTAACATTGATCGATTCACTGGCAATGACATCCCCCTGCTATCCCCCTCTCAGAGGTTCTACATTCATCTTTGGCAACTGTTAATCTCACACCACAAGCTTAGGACGGCTAAGCAGTGAAATAGCCGAGCTTTGTTGAGAAGACAATCAGATTAAGGAATTTCCAGCCACTGGGATTCTTCACCCTGCAAAAGACACTGCAGACATATGATGTAGTACAGTGATGGGTCCTGCAGGTGAACAGAAAATACTGCACAACCAGCACTCAATGATTCCTGAAAACGCGAGTATCCAACTTCCAACTCTCGGACTTGCTTTTTAAATTGAGAAACTATCCTGTATGATACACGGGTCATTAAATTATCCCTAAAGAACGGCTTCTTGTGGTCATTTAAACGCTTTAAAGATAGAAAATTTGGCTGCAACTTGCACAATGTGTACTCACTATATTTTGACACTGTACAGATACAAAGCTTAAAGTCTTTCCTGCCAATTGAAATTATAAGGACCGGAAGGAATTTCTGGATGTATATTTCACGCAAAGATGCTGTGCTGCTGACCTTACATGCATACACTCAGCCAGGTCTAGTGACAAGCAAGCTATGTACACACTGAAAGTGATGTGATTTCCCAAAACCGCTTTCATCTGTACATTGGTACAGGCTGACACGTCACTACAACCTAAAACATAGCTCGTGATTGTGGTCTTACAAGCTTGCAATAGATGTGCTGAATGGAGTAGTTTGCTGGGAAAGACGACAACAGACGCAGCGAATGGCCCCCTGTGCAAACCAGGGTTCAGTGCTCAACAGGGCTACCCACACTTCTAACTTACACGCTTCATCTCTATGTCATTGCCTTAAACATGCGCTAACAGTAGGTCTTCCTAGGCATTAAACAATGCAAACAGTAGCTTAATTCATTCGACAATACTCAGTACTGAAGTCAGAATGCTTAACAGGGATGCTTTCGTACTGCATGACGTATAGCTCTCACGAATTTTTTTTTTTCATTAAGGAAGAACAGCTGGAACTAGTTCTATTAACCTTGTTACAGGCTGTATATGAGGCAAAATATTTATTTGGATGACATCTCACTCACATTAAGTATTTATCAAACGTGGCTTCATGAACGAAGCCTTTGATCAGTGCCGTGTATCAGTTTCTTAGGGTCCACGGCTTAGTGTGAACTTTGGCACAGCCACCATATAAATGCAATCATGAAATCTAAGCAATTTTTAGACCCATTGCCAACATTTGCAAGAGTCACTTGTCACATACTCATTTGGCCAGGCCAGGCAGCATTTTTGACAGCAGCAAACCCTGTAAGTCATTCGCAGTCTCTTTTTTCCCATTTTCTTCTATTATCGGTATCCTCCTAACACTGACAAACCTGTAGTGCGCAATGAAGGGACAGAAATACATAAGCGGACACTGAGAAGTGCTCTACAAGTTGCCCACCAGCGACAGCTGACTTCGAAACACGGGTGGTCCTCAATGTGAAGAGCGGAGAATGCTGAAAGTGCCCGAATGTATTTGGAAAAGTAGCTACAAAAGACATACAGCTTGCAGATACTTTCAACGGGACGGTGTAAACAAACCAATTAAAGGCAATTTCATGACACACAGTGGCAACCATCAATATTTCAGCAGGAAACACATTAGAGCTGCAGTGAAAGAGTAACGGATTGCACGCCTATACCTCCTGTTGCCGAATGGTCAGCAAAAAATCTTGGGCCCTACCAGACCTAGCCTTTTATATTTAAACCTTTGCAATAAATATGAGGTAGAGGGCAAAATTTTTTTTCTTACTGCAGAATTACACATACCACAACAATTTAAGGAACACCTGATGAGCCAATCATGACGAAAAAATGAATACCTGATATGAAAGCAGTACCAACTGGCCTGTTTCGAGGACAAGCACGTATATTTATGAGCTTCAAATATTCTAGCACCAAATCAACAAAGAAATGACAATCAACATCATTCACTGAGTTTAGGCAAGCATATAGTCATCAGTAGGACTTGAAACATGAGGCAGTTGCCTATAAATGCCCATGAACACCTAAATTTGACACTCCGGTGCTTGCCTGTGTTTGGACCTCTCTTAGAACACACTGAACATTTTCGACTGATTTGTGCCGTCACTGGCTCTCGAGATATTCAATGCTCCCGCTTAGTAGAACAATGTACATTTTCTCTCCAGGGTACACCCTTTTAAACTTCGCTGTTTTTCTCATTCTTGAAAAAAGCGGGACATGATTTTGTCAGTCTGTAAATGATGCTAAAAAGAAGACCCTCTAGGGAAGCAGAAGCACAATTGCTAGCTAGAAATTATGATCCAAACAAATGATTAAGACACCATAAAGTGAGCCAATCAGAGGTGCCATGCACACTAGACATGACAGACTTGATTGATTTATTGTAGGGTTTAACGTGCTCACGCAACACAGGCGATGAGGCGCGCCTCAGTGAAGGGCACCAAGATTAATTTTGGCCACCTGGGGATCTTTAACATGCACCGAAATCTCGTACACACGGGCGTTTTTGCTTCCATCAGAAAAACGGACGCCACGACTGGGAATCGAACTCGTATGACATAGACTTCCTAGCGGTCTAAGTTTGGTGGAAAAACTAAAGGATTCCAGTTTGGCTATGCATTCCCCTTTGCAAAGCATGTGAAGTGTCGGTATCCAATGATGAACAATGTCACATTGTTTAACATGTTGCAACAAACAAGTGTATTTAAAGCATGGGACGCCACAAAGCAGCAACAACAAGGATGCTCATGATGGATGTTTAAACCAGGTGTTCAATGATGAAAGTACGTAATTCTCAAAGAGGCTCCGCAAGGCATCTTTGACGGCAGATATGATACTGTTGCAGGAGGTTGCAAGCAGCACCGAATACATAAACAAACATTTGTCACAACAAATCACCACTCCGCGAAGGCGTAAGAAAGAAAAGGACCCACACGCTCAGAAAGAGCCGGAATCAGAAAAGTTGGCAAAGTTATGTTTCGCTGTCTCCCGACAAAACCATGGCAGCAGGGCAGGCAATATGGCCAACCTAGACTTTAGAACAAAAACCAATCGTGAACACAAACATTCGTAAGAGCGTAAACCACCAAACTAAAAGTAATTTTTAGCTTTGTCTTAAGAGCTTTTCAAAAAAACGTTCAATTTTATACATCAGAGTGCTTCATAAAGCTGCACTGCATCGCCAAATGCACCCACCCATGTTTTTGGCAAGTAGATTGTTAATGTCTTGCACAAAAAAAAAAAATCTTTGCCAAAAGAAGTTTTGCTTCACCACATCACTGTCCTCTAACTAGATGTGAAACATAGGTGAATGTGGCTGTATGCTGCTCTGGGAACCATGAGATGCTGAAATGTGCTTTAGGAGAAGTGACATACAATGAACAACGCATGCATAGACAAAAACTGGGGATACGTCAACACAACTCTTTCATACCATAATGCAAGCATGACAAAGTTGTAAAAAATTTGAATTTCAATATATGAATTACTAATGGCAATTAAAATGCCCAAAGGGTACTTCAGAGATCGGAAAAAAAGGGGTTAATGCTGCTAAGATATTGTTACGAACTTCACAAAAAAAGAAATCTTGTGCTTTAATATTAAACGTGTTATGTCGAGAGGATATGGCCACATTTGAAGAAGACATCAGCCCCTAAGAATTCCCACTTTCAACAGACAGGTTTCATGTGGCACAGAAAAGTGTCTCAAAGTGCAGTGCTTGCAAAGAGCAAAATTTTCGAACCTAAGATGAGAGTGATTGTGGCTTCTAGGAGGTTACAATGGACACTGCTAATGTGGCCAATTTGTGGACTATTATTTTGTACTCTGCAATATCACAAGGTGGACTTACATTGACTTTACTATTATTATTGGCTCAGTTTGTTCCTAATAAAAAATGGCATTACTAAGAATGTATACCTCTGGATTACAGGTATTCATTTTCTAGTTTCTGAGCATAAATGTCCATCGCAAGTTTTACTAAATGTCTCCTAGGCCCAAGTCATAAGTCAAGAACAGGCAAGGAACTGAATACACAAGAGAAATTTAAATTATTGACAATTATTGGCAGCAAGTAGTGGCTAACAGCAAAAATGACGCCAAGAATTTGGACTGCATCAATTTAACAACAACCTGTTTCATTCATTCGAGAATAATGCTTCACATTAGGAAGAGAGAGCACCAAAAAGGAGGAGTTGCTTACAAACCACGCCTATTTTGGCTACTGTTACACAGTATGCCTATTCTGAGTGATTACCATTCTACCTTTAATGTAGGAAGAAATCTGACCATTAACTAGTTCGCAAATCTCAATAATGGGGGCTAGTGTGGCTGAGGCATTCCCTCAGCCAGCTTATCAACCTGCAACCTGGAGCTAGTGATGCTTTCGCACTCGCACAATGAAAACCACCCTTTCAGCCACACGCTACACCAGTTAACATTTGTTCTTTTCACCCTCATTTCTACCACTATAACCATCAAAAGGGAAAATCTTGCCCGAATGAACACGCTTGCGTGTAACTGTGTGAAAGAGACTCTTTAAGGCGAGAAAACAACACAATCCACACAACGAGGGGTCAACCGGCATTCCTTGGCCAATCACCTGTCCGAAATTTCTCCTTCAGCTCAGATAAACGAATCGTGCATTTTCACAACGATGAAACTAGAGCGCGAGGTGCCCGAATGCTGCGCACAGACACACAACGAACACAACGATTGCCCGGCTTGGCTGTTGTCTCGACGACCGGCTTTCTCCGCCACTTCCACAGTGACGTATCTTCCTCTTCTATTAACTCAGATGAGCGCCTCGGGTTGGACCTTGAGGAGCGTGTCGGCGTACTGCAGCTCGCAGCTATTCTCGTACTCGCACATGTCCAACGCCACCGCGCAGCTTTCACGCACCAAGGGCTCCTCGTCGCCTTCGAAGCGGCGCAGCAGCTCGAAGCAGTCGCCCGTCGCGATCGAGCCCAGGGCCTCGGCGCACTCGTGACGAACCATGCCGCACTCCTCGACGTCGGCGAGAACCTCGCCGAGACGCTCGACGGCCGCCTCGTGCCGCGCCTGACCCAACACGTACGCCACTTCGTGCCGGAACAGGGCGCTGCTCGGGCAGCGCAGACCCTCGGTCAGCGCGCGAATGGCCGGCTCGCTTCCTTCGTTGCGAAGAGAGAACATCGCACGATAGCGCTCGAAGAGCGGCGCGGACTTGTCCATGAGGATGCGCGCCTGCTCTTCGACGTTGTCCCGATCTTCGAGCAGCGGCGGCGCCGGGTCGACTGAGCTGTACGGGCTGTCGGCGAAGTGCTCGAGCCGGCTCTCGGCGCTGGCCAGCCACGCGATACGCGCCAGCGCCAATTGACACGTTTCGGCGACGACGGCCGTCTTGTCGGTGGAGTACTGACGCAGAACTTCGACGCTCTCCGGCTCGGCGATGGCGCCCAGCGCCTCGGCGGCCTCGTGTCGCACGATCGCTTCCTCCTGGTCGTCCTTCAGGAGCTTCACGAGCGTCGGGATGGCCCGCGGGTCGCGCATCTGGCCGAGGCAGTAGGCGCACTCGTGCTTGAGCAGCGCCGACGGGTCCGTGAAGCAGCTGGCGATGCACTCGATGGCACACTCGCCGCCCAGGTTGCGCAGCGTGAACAGCGCTCGGAAGCGCTCCTTCAGCGGTCGGTTTCGGTCGTTGAGGACCTTGCCGACGGCCCGTATGGCCGCGTCTTCCACGTGCTTCATGCCTGCTGCGGGGTTTCCTCGGCTTCTCGTTTACGACACGACGTCGGCGTGCGGACGAGCAGATGTGCGTGAATCACCGCGGAAACCAAGATGGCGGCGCGCGTCCCGTTGTGCTGTCGCTGGCGATGGGTGGTGCGCGGATGCTTGCAGCACCGGCTCTAGTTTGATGCGCGCGCGTTTTGAACTGGCTACGTCGATAGAACGTACGCTCAGAGACAAAAAAAGTAATAGCCTGAACAACAAGCATAAGGGAAGCAAAGAGGTTCTGTACTGAGTGGCACATTAACAACGTGAGGCCAGGAAATGTACCGAAAGAGCCAATAAAGTTCGCCAGGTCCCAACAGTAAGTATTGAAAAACAAGGTCCGAAGACATTTCAAAATCCTACACGAGATGACGGAATAACGGTAAATCAGCTAATGGTAGAGGATTTATTGTGCCAATTAGGCTTAAAAAATTATTATAATAATGACTGAAGAATTGGAAAGTGCCACTATACTGAAAAGACGACCTAATTTGTATTCACAAAAAAAGCTATACTTACAGGCTCGATTTCGGAAGCACTACTTCACAATGGATCCCGTTTATTTCATCAGTCAGGTAACCGAAAAATCTGTGGTGTATAATAAATCCCCCCCCCCTCCAACGTGGAACTTATAGATTACGAAAAACCTTTGGATTCTGTAGGCATTAGTCGAAACATTGAGAGGCCAGGAAATGGAAGAGACTTACATCCAGCTCTTGAAAAACATATACAAGGACAATCCTTCGCTTAGAAGAAAGAAAAGGCACATTGACAATATTAAGGAGAAATCTTCTATCCAAAATTTTTTGCAGCCTGTCTGGAGGGCGTATTTAGCGAGCTGGATTGGGAGTGCGAGTACGGGATGCGAGAAAATTGAAAATATTAGAGGCACTAGAGATATACGGAATCGGATGACTTTGCGGGCCTAGAGAACACCTGTCAAATGTCCTTCGAAAACTGTCATTAAAAATCCCTGTTGCATGATTAAAGCTGATTATAAAACGTTTAGCTTCGGTTATTAAATGTTTGAAATGTGTTTGAATATAAATACCTTAGACAGTCTGTCAGTACAGATGCTAAGTGCGCAAAGAAAATCAGGCGTAGACTTACACAGATCTAGAGAGCACTCGGTAAACACTGTGGAGTAATGAATAGTAGGCTTTCTCTGCCACTAAAAAGGAAAGTATGCAACGAATGCGTGCTACCAGTCATTACATATGGCGCAGAAACTTGGGGAGGTACTAAGAACCTTGAAGGAAAACTTAGGTCAGCTCAACCACAAATGGAAAGAAGAATGATATGCTAGTAGTAACACTCAGACATAGAAAACAAACGTCTTGAATTATAGGGAGCAAAACTCCGGTGGGCGATATCTTGGCTCAGTTTAGCTCAGCAGAGAGCTTTGGCTTCCTTAATAAGCAAAATGCATGTAAAGGCAGTTTTCAAAGTCACGAGCCCCACTCCTGATGCTTAAAGTCAGGCTGCGCGTTAACGTTGTATTTCTTTCCATCGATACATAGCTGGGAAGGATATAAGGTCAAAACTTTATTGCACGTTTTTCTCGTTTCCCGTATATACTCGAATCTCATTCATTTAACCTCCGTTAATTCAATTTCATCCTTGTTTTAGTTGGCTAAACATGGGTATTTCGACTGCGAATGATCCCATTTTCAGGCTTAAGATATCTGCCAAATTTTACAAGTCCACTCTAGTTGCACTGAAAAAGGTCGCCTGTACATGGGACTGTCCATATGTAGTTGAGCGGTGTTTGAGACGACCAGAAACAAATTTTGTTCCGCGTGGCAGAATCCTTGCTTCAACTTGGAGTTCCTCTGTCTAGAACGACTCTGATAGAAGGGATGTAGCGATCGATTTGCATACAGCGATGTGCCGCTGTGTCTTGCACATGTCTTATCTCATAGAAAGGAGAAGGAGCGGTTGTTGAGGCGCGATACCACTTCACAACGATATCAGCGTTTGAGGAGAGACCTTTTTGCTCCGCGCCTTCTGTCCGCTTTTGCACGCACCCGGATGCGCTCATTGAGTACACTGCATATATCGTCTATCTTATCTAGACAGAAAACAGATTTTTTTAAAGTGGGTTAGCCGTTTTCAGGCCACGGATTCTGTGTCATCGGTAGCGTTTCACTGCCGATAGCTTCAGTTAGTTAACAAAAGCCCTGACCTCAATAACCAGATTGATCTCATCGTAGTCTCTGTGCGCCAGACTACAGCGTACAAAAAAAAAAAAAACTCAAATAGGCAAGAAAGGAACGTACGCAGCGCTGACTTCCAACTTAATGTTTAATAACACGGAAATTCTGGTGTAAGGTATCACAATATAAGAAACAGATAAACTACAGAAAAAGAACACATAAAAACGTAGTAAACTCATGCCTTGTGTAGCAGTGTCTCTACGCCTAGCTTTTGGCCTGGGTTTTCGGCGTGGTCCCCTCAAGAAACAGATGGACACCTAAACCACCGAGCGCCTTCCAAAAATGTTATCTGATGCAAACCGCGAAGTCACCGCTTATCCCCAGTTTAGAACTCACCCCCGTTTCGGTATGAAATTAGCTGTGGTCGTTGGTGCAGACGGAATTAATAGTTTTAAAGCCCCGGTACTTACTTGCCTGATCATTGAGGTTTTCATAACCGGAGCCAAATGGCCGGTATTACTGCGGCAACCTGGAGTCTAATTATTTCAGACAATCTGCACGCAGCTAAATTAATTTGGTTCCATCTCCGAGATATGATATCGAAATGGTCACCCGACCTGTTCATCGATCATTATGGCGTCTATCCAGATTATGTAAATAGGCCATACAGAAAGTCAACCAAGAACTTGCTCTTTTTTTTATTTTGTGTGACTGGTGCTGCTACAAGTAAGTGTAAAACCCCGTGGCTGCTTTCACGGAAGACATGCGATCGACTTATAGAAGCTGCGGTGATTAACGCTTCATATTCATCGATCATTTAATTTTCTTAAGCGTACTAGGGGGAACTCATTAGATTGCAAACGTTCAAACAAATCTCATTTAGGTCCCGTAAATTTAGTTGGCTTATTTGCGTTTTTATGCTCAAGCTTAATTTTGGCGCAACAAAGTTCACGACGTGCTGTTCTCTCTTTCGGCTCCCGAATTGCGTCACCCGGACTGCACAGGGCGTGTGCGTGCGGCATGTCTGTATATTTAACAAAACACCTATTTGTTAATTCTTCACACATGGTATTAATTCTCGGTGTTAGCAGGCTGGGGTTTTGAGTGGCGATGTTATTTCAAAATGCATTAAAAAACGTGTAATGAAATTTTCGCTCTTTCACTGTTCCATTCAGGCTCACTCAATACACAGTAAAGAAAGAATTAAAGATATCCGTAAACTAGTGATTATACAGGTGAGAAAGGCGATTTAAATATACTACACCGCTATTTTTCGCTCCAAAACTCCCGGCCTAAAAGCATTAGCAAAACGGGCACGCACCTGATTCAATGAATCCTTTAGCCATAGCTTGCGCGATGCGCCCAGCGCCAAGGAATCCGATTGACATTTTTTTTTTCTCGTGGTATACGAGCAGCTGAGACTAACTTCCTTCTGAGACACAGCGGAAGACGACGGTTTAGTCAGGCAGCCGTCAGATCAACTGGCGCAAACGAAGCGCGTGTTATCTGAAACTGAAACTGAGACTTTCTTCGACGACGGCAGCGCCAGGATTACACCTAGCGCTTGTTGCTATGGCAACCCACCATGGCGGACGCTACAAAGATGCGGGAAGTTGCGTATGAGTGCGCGAACGATACGGGACGGCCGAAGAAGAAACGCACAAGCTTGCCGATTGCCCGGCGACTATCGGTTTTCGTCGTCGGATAAACAAGGGAATCTAGTGTCGCGACCTACATGGTGACATCAGAGCGCTGTGTTGTTGTCGACCTATTTCTATGCCTTGTGCGTGGCTGAAACGTTGGGCGCAGCCACGTTGAGACGCGAATAGAGTTCTCGTACGTGTTATGGAAAAGAAGAAATGGGCATTTATTTGCAGCCTCTCGTCAGACTTACGTAATAACAGCTGATTTGGTATACATGGACTTAACTGGCGTCGATGGGGATTTTTCAGCGTTGCAGCAAGTCCAATCGATGGGAAAGTAATCTGTAGCGTAACCAGAAATGAAAAGAACGTCAACTGCCGAGCTGGTGGGAGGGAACGGGAATACGCTGTGTGCGTTTTAGAATACGTGTAGGAGTACTGCACCGGTCTTTCAGAACTAAAGATTTGCTATCCATGGACTGAGTGTAAGATTTAACGCGCCGACGCTGCCGACGCTACAGGCGCGTAACGTGCGCCGAAATCTGGGCGTTTTTGCTTTTCGCCTCCATCAGAAAAGCGGCCGCCGCGGCCGGAAACTTGCGTCAGGCGTCCTTAATTTGGTGTCACTTAACTGGGGTGAAATTTAAGGTACAGATAAAAGGAAAGCTTGAAATTCAAATCGTACCGTCTTATCTATTGTTTTATAAACAAGACAGATGAAGTAAGGCTGTAATTATTCTATTACACCATATAAACATATCCACTGCTGTAGGAACATTTTATGGAGTTACTGAACCGAAAACTGGAATATTTCAGTTAGCAGCCTTCAATCAATAGTGGCTGCCAGTTAATATTCCAGCCGCTATTAGGATTAATATACGAATTAATTGGTTGAAAGGGGGTACAGACAACAATATGAGCTGGCTTCGTGCTTATATCTTGTTGATCTTCTGGTTGTAATCGTTTTTAAAGCAACTCTCTAACTTGCAGGGGCTGTTTGTGTTCTGGCGTTTAAGTTCATATACTAAAGCGTTTGGGATAAAAAATTCCCTCTACAGGTGCGGCTGGACAAATTTCAGTCAGTGAAATAATAAAGTTTTCACTGACTGACTGTGAAGAAAGATAATTATTTTGTAGTTAGCACTTAATGCATGAAGTAAAACTTGCACAAACTATTTATGCTTAAATGTCAAGCGTATCCTTGCCCATAAAGACGACCCGAACTACCAAATCACCTGCTTTCATTCATAATTTTAATACCCTGTATCAGCTTTATGGAGTTTTTTTCACTGTACGTCAGAACAGAAAATAAAACTGCACTACTAAGTTACCATAAAAAAATCTACACAACTAAGATACATGCGCAAGACTGATGGATCAAGGCAGAAATTACAAGCAAAATTTATGGTGGAATTTTTTTTTCCAGGTCTTTTTCTCACAGCAGCTGGCGAGGCTGTAATTTAACAATTTTGCTCCATTGCTAATGGAAACGTTCCAAAGCCTCAGACAACCAATTGTCCTATGATTGTGGACGTCGATTGTCCACCATTGTCTTTGTGCTTTGCTTTTGGAGCAGTTCCTTTTTGTTTAGTTATCTTGTTGTTGGCACCACTGCTCCTGGTTCGGGCATTCGGACTTCGCAGCCCGAGATGACCTTGTAGCCACTATCACTCGTGACCTTGCTTGTGTTGTAGCCTTAAGTTGCTTGAGTGTTCCTTGTGCATACGGCGACCTTTGTCTCATCTTTCCTATCATGGGCGCCGCACAGAAGGTACTAATCTTATTTGCAATCTGCGGCTTCGTCTTCTCAGACATGTGGGGTGGCAACAGCAACCAGGAACTTCTGCAGCGGAAGTCTTCTGAGAGCAACATTTGTTGCACAGAAAGACGCAAACACCTGCAATAAATGTGTCCCACCTTTAAACGGGCCATCAAGTGAAGACAAAATATAACTATGCTCAATTTGACGCATGTTCAATTTGTGTTAGACATAATTTGCCTTAGACGTAACTCACTCAGCTCCATTTCAGTGACGAAAGACTTTTTTTTAACCACAATAAAAAAAGCTAGAATCATTGGAAAGCCTGGTGCACTACATGATATGGGCGGTGATGGAATAGGGGGAATAGTGAAAACCTAGATATTGTGTGTGTTAACCGCACTAGCATGAAAATGATACAAGTAAAGGGAATTAAAGGCACCATTGCAACCACACAGACGTCATGTGTGTTCTTTAATATCTCAATGATTTGTTTAAAATTGTGATAAAATTAGTATCATTGTTATCAGGACAAAGCAGTATTTTTAATGACCCAACCTCGTCTTTTGCCTTGATGGCCCCTTTAATATCTACCACAGGAGTACTGACCAATCACGCCAGAACTGTTATGAACTTTCCATTTATGAGGCCGTATGAAATTCGCCTTACAACTTGTGTGCTACTTACAGGTGCAAGTTATGTATTAGCACACCACATTTTATGGACCTTGCTTGGCCCTGCTTAGATAGGCAGGTCATGTTGGAGAGGCTTGGCGATCTTGGAAAGCTACCCAGGTGCATTCCGTATATTTGCGGAAGAAATTTGAAAAGGAAGAAAATCACTTGTAGGGAGGTGAAAGCGGGGACACTATTGTTGCTCAAATTTCATTTCACATGCGCACATAATGTTGAGGTGCACAGACTGCTCTGGGGCTGCCATAATCGCTCACTGCATAGTGCGATATTTGTACCGCAGATATACGTAGCTATTTCATAAAATGGCGTGGGCCCAGAAGCAAATATTATCAAAGCCTATCTCGTAGAGTAGCTCACAACCAGAGTTGTTGCAGTGCCTTTGGCATTTCGTTTACTTTCACTAGCATGACTATGCACCATCATGCTGTACAACTTTATTTCTGCCCATCTCTGTTGGATGTGCAGTGATGGACAAGCAGAATGCAAATACAAAAATACCTACTGGAGCACGTGAAAATGCCCTTGGAGATGAAATAGTGGCGTACCTTGGGTTTATTTTTGAAGGGTCATTACCGGACATTATCATTAATAATTGAGCCACTTCATAATCTGACAACTCAGAAAAGAAATGATTGGTTTGTTGTTGCTCATATTCTTGCGTTGGTGTTGCAATCTTCAATGACTGTATGCCTGCAAGAAACTAGGGCTGGTTTGTCAGAGTGCAAACCTGGACATTTGAAAACACTTTAGAAACAGTGGGATGTTTGTGTATTACAAGTATTACAAGTCTCGTTGTGTATTACAAGTAAACAAAGAGAGGATAAACCCTGGAAGTCGAATGTGCTACACTGTGAAAAAACATCGTTTCTGTTTTTAGATGCTTGGTGGCAGGCTTGACTGCTGCAAACTTACCTGCTCAACAAGATCGTACAAAAGCTGATGGCTGTTGGGTTCATCATGGGATATCTCTTTATAACCCAGGTGCTTAATCACTGAAACGTGACTTGTTTATGTGATGAGAGTGAGTTTGCTAAAAAAAAGAAAAACTACTGGAATGCAACCACGAAAAGATTTCCTTTGCTAAAGTGCGGCTATCAACACCGAGTTACCACTTACACAAAAATGAGTATCATGGGCAACCGTGTATCTTAATGCCTCTGCAAACATCAAAGCACGCAATTAGCATCCACATTAACATTAAAAGTTGAATAAAGCTTTTTCCCTTTTTCTTCAGAATTCCATTCAGGGGAGACTACATACCCCATCACCATTCATGATTCTGAAGCGAGCAATCTTTTTTTTTTGCCACCATTCCTGGGAGTGAGGGTCCAAATACAGCACATTAGTGAGCAACATAAAACAAATTTTAGAGCTTGGCCTTTTAAGAGCACCCATTCCTGTGGTTGAGTGTCAACATAAAAGAGCAAACAGAAGGCAGCTGAGAGGATGGCAAAAAGCGAAAACAGAGCACAGTGAAGGTGGAACGACGGCGATAGCTCTGCGTGCACACTGCATTCAGTTGAAGATGATGAAAGAGCAATGTAGATAAGAGGTGATGAAGGTAATACCCATCTACTACTTGAGATTGACTTACATGACAGTGACTTGAGATTAAGAACTTGAGATCAAGTACAGTACAACACCTGTATAAGAGAACACGTACCAAGGAGCGGTTTATCTCTTATAAGCAGGGAACCATATTTTCACTGACTGATCAACCCCGAGTTCAGTGTGGGCACCGTACTACTACAATAAGCTCAAAAGATCACTACAAAATGTTGCAAACAGTTTATTCTAATTTATGTTTTGCCCCCACAATTTATGAAATAATTGTGAATCTGCTTCATGACTAAATACACTGTTTTTTACACTGGCTTCTACAAGCTTTCTCTTCTTTCACTGTTTGTGGAAGATGAAACGTAGATGTCAAGTTCACAAGCCTGATGAAGAGTCACAGCGCAGAGCTTCTTCCGCTGTGTGCTCATCAGGCTTGCAGGACTCGACATCTGTGATGCTTCTTGATTGGGAGCTACGCAATTGGGACAGCCCACTGCACACCCCCCGTATTCTCGGCTTGAGCAGAAGCCTGTATGCATGGCAGTACGCTGTAACCACTTCTGTACGTTGCATTTCCATTGGCAGGGCTTCTCGTCATTTTTTCATAACTGATTAATCCACTGTCTGTTTGCTGAAGTTATAATAACTAGCCACTGCGGGAGCCTGCCAATCCCCTTTGATTCCACAACAGACGCAACTGCAGTTGGCGACTGGTGGCACCACATCTAAAGCTAAAATGTCTGTTACAAGCGAGATTGTTGATTAAAATTCAAGGATGTACTTTACAACCAACTGCCTTCCACACCTGATGTCTGTTATAAAAAGGGTCAATTTAATGAGAAAGATAGGGCAGCCAACCATCTGGGTGAATAGTGTCTCTTGTACCTAACTGCCTTAATAATGAGGTTCAACTGTACAACTTTAGAGACTACCTGAGATTAATTGAGTGATGAAAATGGTATTGATGAGCAACTGGTTTATTTCTCATGTAAAAGTCTGCTTCTTGTTTCAGAGGACAGTTAGGGACGACGTCATAAGAACAGCAACAAGACAGGATGGAAAAAAACTTGAACAATTTATTGCAAGAACCTAGACTACTTCACCGGCCCCAGAGTGCATGCCCAACATCTTCCTGAAGAATGCAAGGTAGCCGGGCTTGGTCTCTGCGTTGGTTGGTAGAAAGTGGCCCCCCGGGTGATACAGAACGTTTGGCGACATGAAGAAGGGCAGGATCTCCGTCGCTTGTGCTGCAAGCCAAGGGACAGATTGTTTTTTCTCTTAATTATGGTGTTTAAGGGGAGACGTGGCAAGTAAAATGACTTTTTTATTTATGAACAAAATTGAATCAAATTAGGAGCATTTATGCAACTAGCCATTCTAACAACAAAACTGAAATCGGTTTAATATACCGTCTATACTTTCTAACTTTGAAGAATAATTACCTGAAACTTGCATTCAACATAATTAAGTAATTAGGCAAGAAGTCAACAAGATTTTTACGTCAGCGTGATCAGGAAGGTCTATTCTGTGCAAGGAAGTTATTAGATTATTGCTATAGTATTTCCTTTAGGAATAAAGAAAGAACAAGAAGAGTTTCAGCTTCCTTTCGAAGTCAGAAATGGTTTCATGTCAAAAAGAAAGTGAAACTTCTTTTTGAATACCTAAAGGAAATAAAGCAATAATCTAATAGCTACCTTGGACGAAACAGACCTTTCTGATCACGCTGACATAACAATCTTGTTGAGTTCTTGCCTAAGTAGTTAAGTAATCTTGGAGCAACTTTGTGAAGGTAATAGGTCTGGTAACCTGAAAAGTGTAGAAGATATTTTTAAACTGACTCAAGTTTTGATATTAGGTTAGTTGACTACATAAACCCTCCTAATTTTAATAAATTTGGTTCATAAATAACAGAAATAGCTTTACTTGCCACAAAATAAAACTTTTGATTTGAAAGAACTTGCTTTGGTAGCCACAAAGATGTCTTTTTAACCGGAAAAAACAAAAAACTCGAAAAATCGTCAAATTTTCGAATTGCGTGCTGCAGTGACATAATATGGGCAGAACTGACGCGATATACGCTAACACTAAAATTGTAGTCATCGGTTTGTAATTGTACGGCCCCTTCAATGCACCAAGACAAAACCTGGGCTAAGAGACGTGCCGTAGTGAAGGACTCCGGATTGATTTTGACCACAGCAGCAGGCATTCTGGTGTCCACCCCTAGGTGTGACAATTTATGCCTGCTGGCAGACCTTGCTTTCCTTTCCTTTTTTTCTCGACAATAAATTCATTCTGGGGATCTTTAGTGTGCTCAGAAATCTCGACACATGGGCACTTTTGCTTTTTGCCTCCATCAGAAAAGCAGCCACGGCGGCCGGGACCGAACCAAGCGATACACTGAGCCAGATCATGTATTTTTTGCTTCAAGCCTGTGCCGACAATGGCGCTTTCGTGTACAGCATGCGAGTGGTGCGACCTGCTATCTTTTATGCTGCTTCAGCGGCCGATACTGCGTATGATCAAAGGTACTCGAAAGGGTGAATGAATTGTTTATTTGACCAAAGAAGCACACTTTTCAACGCTGTTTCAGATTTCATTTGACAGCAAATAATGCTTTGCTTGTTTCAAAATACATAATTAAATCCGGAACAGTTTTCTCTAACTCCCATTCCTTCTTTTTTTGTTTTTGTGACACAAAAAAACCATACCACACATCGTGATGACGGACCATCTACAAAGTAATATGAGCAGGTGTGGTGATGCCACTTGGAGAAAGAGCAGAAAATAGCCGCCCAATTTAAACAGACGCTATAAACCGACATCAACAGTAAGGAGCAGCAAAAGCTCTTGTGTACACTTGAAGAAATCTTCGAAATGAAAAGTAGTACATGCCAAACAATTTAACCGAAATTGATATTCCAACAAGTCTCACCACCAGTTGTAGTGAAGGCAGCCTGCTTAATTGGGTATAAGAGCGTAATTTTGTCCATTAAAAAGAAAAACAACAAAAAGAACACCTGCTCAGCAGAAATTCCTCCGTTGACTAAAAAGTTAAAGTTAACACGTTCCCAACTTATAGTTTGTTTCATTAAAACACTTAAACAACCAACATGAATCCTGTTCCACTGTTAGAAGATTATAAATGCCACAGATACAAGTGCAAGATGTGCATGGTGTTGCCCATTTTTTACATTTTTGCCATTTTATACATTATTAATTAAAGCTACTGCTGCTATTGCGAGTAGCACCACACAACATGCTGTGCGTGCAAAAAATGGCCTTAAAAGGCAGCATTGCTCTCATGGAAAGGAACAGAGCGCTCCTACAAAAGAGACTTGCGAGTCATGGCCAGCATATATGGGCGCACTTGCATAACACAGGCATGGGCGTCCGGAAGGGGGGCGGGGGGTAAAGTCGAGATTCGGATATTTTTATGCACTACAAAAAAGCTGCACAGCTTGGTTGGCCCATAAATAAAATAACTTTGCCCTGAAGGATGGAAGAGAGGAGAAAACGGCACCAGCGTTACCCCCTTTGTCTCGTCCTTTAGCGCAAAAGTTTTTTCAGTTATGTACGCGAACCACCTAGCCCAACAATCTACGCTACTCAAATGATTAGCCCACTCAGGTCCTGAGTATCCGTATGGAACGGCCTTCAGGACTGCGGTCAACATTGCACTTTAGGCACTGACTAACATTGCCAGTCATATGACGGCAGTGAAACAGACTGCCTGTGCTGGCTATTGATGATAGTGAACAATTCTGAAAGGTTTGACGTTTTTCTTATGTTTTTTTTTTCAAACTTTATGCAGTCTTACCACAAGAACTTCAGTTTTCGGACAAATTTGCAGCTATATCTAGCTTAAAATCTTCACCGCTACACTTAGTAGGGAGAGTGTAACATCCTCCAGTGCCATGGAGGAGAACCTCTTCATTCCTCCATGTCCCGTGCCGTCCCATCACCTTGTACACCCTTTCCTTCGAAATAGCGAAATGTCGGCACCACCCAAGCCCCGAAACAAAACCTATAAATCAGTCCCTCAAAACGCTTGTATGCCTGTACTGCATTGAAAGTCAGGGAGGTCAGAAGTATTTTTATTGTGTGAGCCATTTCAACAGACTTCATCACACGTCATATCGCAATTTGCCCAGAAAAACCCGCGGTGTCTTATTCAAGGAAGATTGACAGAGTGCAGCTGTGTGTATGTGAACGTATTGTGCTGTGTGCAATGGGCGCGAGTTGAGAACGCTCCCGCAGTTAGACTGACCTTTACAAAGTGACAGTAACTTGTCGCATTTTCTTTATTAACTTCATTTCTTTGTTTGGTAATAAAATGCAATGTATATTCTACAAGTCTGGTTCTAATTCGCTGTTTGTAATTTTTGTAACCACAAATAACGCCTCTTTGGTGGTACAAAACCATGCCCTCCCCTCACCCCCCCTCCCTCGCTGATGGATGCTTGTAAAAAGTTCTGCGGACGCCCTTGAACACAGGAGTTTTTCAGCCACGCACACATTGTTCTCGTCTAAAGAGTACAGTATGGCTTGCAGTGTGCTTTTGGCCCAACAACAGTGCACTGAAAATGTGGTTGCATCCAAGCAGACCCAGTCTATCCTGTTCTTCACGGCACAGTGTAAACTTGGGGCTGGCACCGAAGCATTTTCCGCGTGCATGTGCATGGGAAGTACCTGGGCATCTGGCGCTTACACATGCTACAGAAGTGCTTTACTGCAGTGACCACTTCTCTAGAGTCTGGTACACCTATGCCAGGCACAAGGCTCTGTTCCCTTGGGGGTACCAACCCAGCGTTTCCTGTGCACACCGAGTGCCATCTACTGCTTCCCTTGGAACACTCCCTCCATTCTTTTAAAGACAAAACACAAGTTTGGTTCATTAGAAAGATTGCTTCGTTAGAATCCTACTGACACCACTTTGAGTGCACGCTTTGCTCAAATAAGCTAGTGTATAATTAGGAAAAGAGGGAATGGCCATGTGACCCACTACCTCATTTCCCGCAACAGAACCTATGATGTCATATGTGGCAGCTCCGCAATTGGCTGAGGCCACCAAAAACAAACGCAAATTAGGCAGAGCTTACAAGCTTGCCGAATGAGCTATTTGCACTTAAATTTAGGGCGCATTCTTTTTATAGCAGTAAGAATGTTGGGGTAAACAGTGGAAGTTACGAAAGTAGACGTAAACGTAGCAGTACCAGTGCGTACTGCTGTTGCTACTATGCGCAGTATGTTTGTTGTAGCTGCACAGCAGTGCAACGCTCTGGGGTTGTCTCAGATGACACTGGCCGATTGGCGTAAGCCCCTTATGTGACCATATTTGTCGAGCAAACACTATGTTTCATGAAACAATTACTTTCTACCTTAACAAGAAGGTACAAATACGGTCAAAAACAAAGCAAAGCCAGAAAATGGCCTACCACAATATGGTGGCGCCATATAGGTTGACTAACAGTAAACAAGGCCCCGCAATCGGCTGCAGAGCAGTTCTTGTGATGTCATTGCAGACGTCGTGAAAACACACGATTGGGCGGGAGAATCAAAAGTTAAGCTCAAACTGATTAATTTCTCAGTGAATATGGCATCGTTTGCTTCCAGACAAGCGCTGGGGGCACTATAAAACACGAACTCTTTCGAATAAAACAAACTTGTATTTTGTCTGCATGGCCCCTTTGAAGGTGAAGGCTTTTGGAAGCTCAATGCTGTGTAGTACACACCCACCACCCAGACATGTGCGTACCTCAGCAATAAAACACCTTACAGCTTCACTTTGCTGCGTCCAGACATATCCTTCCTACACCCAGCTAGCCCGGCTGGCTACCGATTCACACTACACCGTCAAGAACGTAACAGATGCCTCCTTTATGAGGACCGGGCGGATACCTTTGCATTCAGTTGGGATATGTGGCACCATTTCTGATTTCTTCTGACAGTTATTCTTGCACTGTGAAGTGATTTAATTTATACTCTTAAAGGTGTGTTTTGTCTCCCACACCTTTACACCCTAGGGAAAACAAATAATACACTCTCTCGAATGGTTTTACAACTGACAAAGCACCGTGTAAAAGGTTGCTTCCTTGTGTTTTTTCTAAAGTGTAAGGGTGTTCGTTAGAGGCGGTGAAAATTCCCCTTCAGGGTGCAAATAATTTTGCACTGAGTGCCTGCTTCACAGTATAGAACTGATGCAAAATTTGAAGACTGGATCCGCTAGCAGCACGAATTTGTGCCGGCCAGTTCATTCCCAAAAATTCACGTCCGACATTTCCGGCCCGAGAAATTTAATGACAAGCTGTACTCGATATACCCCAGTTGCAAAACTTCCTATAGGCCGCATGTATCAAAAGCCAGTCTGTGGTTGTCCCTCCTGTTCTGGTGGCAAGCACTTGGGAAGTTGACTAGTCTGTTATCTGTTGGCACAAAGTTGAAATAGTACTCGAGTGCTTGTGGCTGCTGCATTAACCATAAAAGAAAAAAAAAATGTTGAAACTTGAGTAAATATTAATTAATCATTGTTTTCTCATTTGAGAAGCAAGCTTTATTTTATTATGTTGTGTTAATAAATGCACGACTAGCAAGGTCCAGCTTTTTAGACCCCTAGGTGCTGTGCCCATGCATTTGCCCCTCAGCTGCCCATGCCGCCCATATTCTGAAGCGGAGTTTTGAAACTGATGTATATCGAAAAACTTTGCTTTAAAGAGCATTTACATGCCTAATTTCAAGATGAAATCCCCTGAGAACACCTAGGGACATTTTATGCTTAGAAAACAAAAGTTTGGTTCATTCAAAAGACTGCCTCGTTAGAATCATGCTGACACCACTTTTAACATAAACTTCGCTCAAATAAGCTACATAATTAGGAAAAAATGGAATGGCCATGCGACCCCCTCGCTCATTTCCCGCAACAGAACCTATCATGTCATATGTGCCCAGCTGTGAGATTGGCTGAGGGTGGCAAAAGCAAACGCAAATTAGGCAGAGCTTATAAGCTAGCTGAACGAGCTATTTGCGCTTAAATTTAGGGCACATTCTTTTTAAAGCCGTAAGAATGGGGGGACAAACAGTGTAAGTTACGAAAGTAGACGCAAACGTAGCAGTACCGATGCGTACTGCTGTTGGTACTGCGCGCACTATGCTTGGTTTAGCTGCACAGGACTGCAGGGCTTCGGGGTTGTCTCAGACGACACTGGCCGACTGACGCAAGCAACGGTGTATTACGGGACCATATTTGCTGAGCGAGCACTGTTTCACGGAACGAATATTTTCTCCCTGAACAAAACAAGGCAGGTTTAAATACGCTCAAAAACAAACCAAACGCAGAAAATGGCTTGCCACAGTATGGTGGCGCCATCTAGGTTCACTAACGGTAAACAAGGCTTTCCAATCGGCTGCAGAGCTAGGGTCCACCCTAGCAGTGGTCGGTTCCTCTGATGTCATTGCAGACCACGATAACGCACAATTTAGTGGGAAAATAAAAATTTTAAGTTAAACTAATTAATTTCTCAGTGAATAAAGCATTGTTTGCATTCGGGCGAGCGTTGGGGGCACTATAAAACACGAAATGTTTCGAGTAACACCATCTTGTATTTTGTCTTCATGGATCCTTTAAAGCAATGAGAAGGCTGCATAACAAACCTCAGAAACCGCTGTAATCACCTCTGTAAGAAGAAGAAAGCTTCCTTAAAAGGCATTGCAGTGGTAGCACGGGAACTTTGAAAAGTTGATCAATCTTCTAAATGTTCCAAAAACAAAAAGAAGGAATTGCGACTGGAAATTGACGAGGGTTGCCCGTAATTTTCTGAGAAAAGCGGTTCTTGAAGCGGTCCACAGACTTCCTTATCTAGAGGGTGTTGGCCACGCCTTCGCTATGGCTCCATCACATTGCCAGTGCGCCTTGTTGGCCCATAGCCAGAAGAAAAAGTGGCCGCATATCTGCCCCTTTCGTTGCAAATGTCGACAAAAAATGATGGTCAACTGGCGCCCCTTCCAAGTAAAAGCCTCCCTTCTCTTTCTCACTCATCTCTCAGGCTGTCCCAACCTCGTCTCATTCCTCCCGAGATAAAACGCTAGAGGTTTGCTCAAGTCAATTTAAATTTACGGCGTTCCACTGCTCCAAGTCGGGTTCCTCGATGCCAGCGCTGCCATACGGCGGAGACTCGCGTGAATCGAGCGCCCTACTACAATGTTTATACAACCATGTTGCCCTACTCCGCAGGCATTTCAAGCGGAACGTGGAACCTATGTAGTGGAACCTTTTGTTGACATTGCCGTTTGATTTCTTAGGTAGTGTGGGCAACAGCAGGCGACGGGTTTGTGCAATTGATGTAGTATTTCATTTGCTATTGCAAAAACCAAGCATCCGTGAATTATTTAATAGAGGAAGACAAAATTATCTCTTATGTATTGATTTTCTGCCTTATATTTGCGTAATGTATTGTTCTTGGTCAACAGTGTTGAAAAGTATGAACATAAAAACCGGACTCAGACGTTTAGATTTGGCTGTGAGTATATAAGACTATTGTGCAGATTCTGCTTCACTTTGGCCTGGTGGCTGAATCGAGTGACTGACAGACACACAGACAGACAGAGAGACAGACAAACAGACCAAAATTTCTGCATCTGAGTAGCTAAGGAAAGACTATCGTCGTTAAAAGCAGCTCCAACAGCTCCTCCCTTCCATCTTCCAAAAGTGTGCAAAACCACCAGAAGGTGCCGATCATCACCTTTCCCTGCAGGCGCACGTGCGCTGCGGAAAAGCCTGACGCCGCTTTAGAAGGCAGCCAGCGTTTTTTGCGAATGTGGGTATAAGACCACCAAGTGTGGTATGGCTGACGCCGAGTTTATGTGAAGGACACATTTTGTGCATGCTTTTAATGGGGCATTTCTCGTAGTGAAGGGGGTACATGGGTCTTTGATCAAAAACTTTATTTTTACAGTTATAATAATGAAAACTGAAGGACATATGTATTTTTCATTATGAGTGTAAATATAAAACTTGTTTTTCTGTAAAACAACAACATTCAAATTTATTTGGATTTTTATATTCGATTTTATGCCAGCTTTTGTAAAAACTGCTGGAGGGATGCAGCTGAACAAGGTACCAGTGAACTGTGCACAAACAAAAGAGTGCAAAAAGATGGACAGTATCATTCTATCTGGTCTGTAGCAAAAGTTACGACCGTTTGAAGTTTTGTCTTGGAAGGCAAAATTGGTTTTTCTGGTTCCCACCTTCCTAGCCCAAGAGTGAGTGAGTGAGTGAAAAGACTTTATTTGATTATCCGGCGGATGACTATCCTAGTCCCATGAGGGGAGGGTCATCGCGATGCGGCCACACATCACCACGGTGTGGTGTCCTTTACTCGGCAAGCAGCCCTCGCTACTCCCGCCTTCTGGCACCCGCGCCTGCCCCTGTGCTGGGGTGTTAGCGAGCACCTGGCGCTTTCGCTCGGGCGCTGCTTTTCGAGGGCAGCCGAAATCCACTGGGCGGCCCGTATCTGTCTTGCTCTGAACCTACATGACTTTGTTAAAATGGATTTTAGGGGGGGCCACGAACACAAAATACAGCCTCGTTCAGTTTGAAAAAGCCAGCCTTTGGTATCCCCCTCAACTCCATTCCAGCCCCAAAAGACGCTTTCAGCATCCATAACACATGGGGAGGAACTGGAGGAAGCTCATCGCATTACCATCTTATGCAGCTCAAGCTCACACCAAACGGCATGGCTACAGGCTACTGCAGCAGGATAGGACAAGCACCACTTTGTTGACGTCCATAAAGGCCACAGCCGTCACTTTTTTTTAGCGCTTGTGCACATTTATAGAGTGGCAACCTTGCTTTTCAACATGGTAGAGCAAGCTGCAGGCGGTTTCAAACTTGTTACTGCTATCCTGCCTTCTTCTATGTGGGCCATTGACTTGGGCAATGCTGGCTGCCTTACACACCTTGAGCGCGGCCTGTAGAGGCGCCACTGAAATTCCCCTAGCAGCCCGTTTCGAAAGCAGCCGCGGGAGTCTCCGTCCCGCTCCCCACTATCGCCGCTGCTTTTACGACACATTCACGACTGAGATTTACGATTTGTGGGCGTTGCAAATTCATGTTAATGTGGAGCAGTCACTCTGTTCGCAAATGGGGTGTGTTTATGAGAGTTTAAATGTTTCTGACGCAATATTAGTGTGGGACATTCGGCCTGCATAAGCGCCAGGTGTGTTTCACACGTCAGCGTCGCAGAACCGGCGTATGCATAGAGCTGATTGTAGTTACACTACCCTGAAATTCACTAACAGTGTCTTGGTAACCAGCGTTTCCTCAGATTGTCATGCTACGGCTATACACTATGATGTAAATCGGTTTTGTGCGCTTACATAATATAGCGGAGCACTCATACCTGACAGCACGCCAGTTACGTTTGCCAATATCATACTACATGTATTGATCACCACCATTTACAAGCCAGTGTGTCTTAATTTCGCGAACATTCAACGAAAGTGCAATGAAATAATGCAAACTTATACTCGTGGATCAGCACACGACAGAGTCGTCTTGTCGTGAGGTGAGGGTGAGCGCCCGTAAACATTCATATGCTACATACTCGTATATCCTCCGCGAGCAGCGCGGAGACGGACTTTGAATATAATCCGCGTCCGCAACTATACGCTTCTTCGAAACATCGTCATATGGCACAGGGCGCCTGAAAAAGCAGTAACTGAAATCAGGGGCCCTCTTCAGATACCGCAGCCTTCCAACCACATCTTTCATCGGTTGTGAACTGCCTACACTGTATACTTACAAAAATGCGTCCGCAGAACAATCAGCTGCTCATTGAAGTCGAAAAACAAAAGGGAAGTGAATGCGAGATTTGCGTGTGTGATCCCTAAAACGTTCATTGCTTGATTTTGCTCCGCATTTGTACACAGCATTCGCCTCCCACCTCCCCCCACACATGTCTCGCGAAATAGCAGTGCATTTCGCGTCTAGTTGGTCTGGTGAGTTCTACCTGGCTTAAGTTTCGACGAACGTCTTTAGCATATTAGAAGCTGCACTGTGTTTTTTCATTACTTTTAGAGCTACTATGTTTCTTCCGGACTAGCACAGCGTTTATTTTTCCGTTGTTTCATTAACTTTCCTTGGTTCTTGCTACAAGGCATGAGTGGGCACATATTTAACGAAGCTTAGCCTTGAACTTAACATTTTCGCATGGCTTATATTCTCGGAAAAGGCATGTTATTGTCCGGGACTGGGTAATCATATCCCCGAAACATATTTTTCTGCGAAGTATATATTCGAAACGAAGCCGCATTCGCTGACCGCGCTGCAAACGAAACCAACCTCTCACTGTGCCAGTATCAGGTCTAAACGAGGCGACAGTAGAATTCACTTGTGCCTGACGTATTCGAAGGTGACAGTGGTGATATGCTGCTGCCGTCGCCTACGCTCGGAAGAGCGGCGACGAAGCGTGCATAACCGCATCCTCGGGTAGCCCTTGTTGGCGTTCCAGTACGCCACGAAGACGCAACTGCTTTTTAAGTGACCTGAAGGTACTCTTTGCTTACAGACATCACCATAACGAGTTTTATTGGGCACGGAAATGCGAAAAGAAGCGAAACAGAACTGAAACACTGCACGAGCCCCTATCATCCACGCAGCGCAAATCCCGTAAACGTTGCGGAGAAGCGGCGACAGGCGGCGCCGCGATCGCGAAGCTCGAGGCGTATACTGTCGCGATAAAAACTTACACTTTTGATCTGGCAGAAGCACCTTATTGAGTGCAAGCGTGCTGATCGACACACACACAATGAATGCACGCATGCTGTTCGGCAGTAGCCAGCTAGCATATCCCAAGCCAAAGCTGTGCCGTGAGTCACCATGTGTCGCCCCCTGGTGGTTTGGCTGCGAGGCTGCCTCCACAGCTGCCTGCTGCACAGTCTTTTTCGTAAACAAATATGGTGGCTATGCAAGTGCACTGTGGCACAAGTTAACGCACTCAGTCCGAAGAAAATGCATTTGAGCACTTCCCAAACACTTTTCCCCTCAAATTGGTAGATAAAATGCCGACCGGACTCGCAGTGAACTTCGTTAACGCAGGATCACTTTTCAAAAACATTTCGTTGCCATGAGATATGAAATACACGGAGGTTTATGAATGTCTGCCAAGGATTGAAAAATATTTCGTTGCCGTGGGAATTTCATACTCGTGAGATTTCGTTATCGCGGGGATTGACTGTAATTTTTGCATTTTTACGGCTAAAAAACGTCTTTCGTGGCTAGAATGGAACTGAGAGAGTCACCAGAGGCTAGTTCTTTCCCACTGGAGCAAGTTGCATTTTGTCTTCACGGTCCAAGTTGAGAAGCAGAGTGGCCAGTGAGCAGGAGGTACCTTTGGGTATGATGAGGTCCCCTTCACCCACAACGTGCAACGTAGGCACCTTGATGAGGCCCTCCTTGGCAAAGAGATGATCGTGCGCACTCGAACGGCTCCGGAACCCAGCCACGAGCACTCCAAACTTGAAGCTGCACTCCATCTCTGCGAACGGTCGGAAAGCGCACGCACTCTTTTTATTATCGTAGAATATACCACATGTGCCTGGACACGAGCAAAAATTTGTTGACACAGAAGTCACAAGGTATTATTATCATTATCATCATGATCTGTGATCTGGGAAGTTAGTAAGGGTACAGTAAACTAGAATATTGTAATATAGTGGCAAAAGCGACACCAGCAAGTTGAAGCCAGAAATCCGGAAATCCGCTAGGGGCGCTGCTGTAGAATACTGGAGGGGATGCAGTGTAGTGGATAGTGTGTCCCCCTCCTAATAGGAATTGGCATTCATGGGTTCAAACTACAGTGTAGAACTTCCCTTTTTTTTTGCATATGCGTAGAAAACGTGCATATGCACGTTCCTGTCATGCACGGGGGGGGGTCATTGCCAGCGGGGGTGAATTGTTAGCAGTATTTCCGTTGATGACAATGGCTGGCCACCCTTTCTTGGGAATGGAAGAGTGCCACTTGAAAAGGATGTCCTCTGTAAGGGCCACCCTGGTAGAAGCCTTGTGGATAAGAACCTGGAGTCCACGTAGCAGTCCTGGAGGTACAGGGTAGTTAGCCGTTGGTAGGGATGTGGCTTTGGCTTTGAGCTCTAGACATTGCTTGTAGGCGTTAGGGGCTTCAAAGGTGTCAAAACTGGGGTCGTGATGAGGTAAAACTTGGTGAGAGCGGGTGCAAATAACATCACTCGCCAGGGCGCATGCCGCTTCCTTGAAAGAGTTAACGCAGTGTCCTGCCACCCAGTTGAACCAAATTTGAATTCCTTTAGTATGATCAGAGTCCGTCAGTGCTTTTCTGGTCGTGAAACTTCGCCGTCACGCTATGGGAGAGCTTTGTACGTTGCCCAGGGAGGCCGCGCCGCAGCACTGGCGTTGAACGTAGGGCAGCCGGCGAAGCGGTCGGAGGGGAGTGCGGCGCGTAGCAGACGCTCCTTGCTGTGTTAGCAGGGCTCGTTTGCTTGACCTGTCGCATAAAGCTGAAATGGTCCCATTGCTTTATCAGTGCTGAGAAGTGCTCTGTGAACGATCATGCCGTGTACTTGCTGCATGCCTGGCTGCCGTTCTGGCTACAGAGAAAGCGACGAGAAGGCATCACTATTTCGCTTTCCTTCGGACGCCGAGCAGACCGTGAAGTGGAAACGAGTCATTCCCCGGCAGGAAGTTTCCGGATTTTGTTTCGACTCACCGCATGCTCGTGTCTGTGAAAAACATTTCAGCACTGCTGACGTCATTTGGTATGACGAGTGCGTCGTGAATGGAGGAGTCCTATCGCTGCGACGTGAGTTACCAAAGCTGCGAGCAGGAGCGGTTCCAAGTATATTTGAAGCCCTCCCCGCATATCTTTCGAAGCGGGAAGCTCACCCCAGGTCTGTGACGCGGCAGCCGCCTGCAAAACGACGCCGTGTCTCGCCAGATATCTGCGGAACAGGGGACACATCGAAAAACTGCAACCTAAGAACCGCGAACGCAAGTTTACGTGTGAATGAAGGTAAGTTCCTCAGAAGTTGCCACTTTTTTGCAGAGTCAGCTGAATTTACACTGATAAATTGTAAATACAACAGCTCGTTTTAAGATGAGACCTTTTAACCTTTGCAGGGGATGAACAGAGAACACACACAACCGTGGATAAAGCCTGCCAAACAGAGAAGCCAGTGCCTTCATACGGATTAGAAAAGTTGAGGGCGCAACTTCGAAGCACGAAGCGTCAGCTTCAAGAGTGTCAATTAAAGGTGGCGAAAATGGCAGGTCGCACAAAAAAACTGAGCGTATTGGAGGGGAGGTTTCAGAAACTGTCTAATCGCAAGAAACTAATCTTCGACCAGTGCCTAATGAAGGCAGACACGACATCAGTGAAGGCGGCTCGGTAAGTTTCAACATGTGGCCCCGCAAAAGAGCCTGATTGTACACCAACTATGCTTCTTTCTAAACATTTTCCTAGTTTTTTCAAGCTGCCTGTAAATGCATTCCCTACAAGGATTGGGGTACTGCTGCAGTGTTGCATAAATAGTGCCTGATACAACCAATGCACGAATTCTTTGCACACTGCCTGTTGTAGACTGTGTAAGTTTGTTCTATGGCCGGATCTCACACATAATGACTTCTCTCATTTTTACCTTACATAGACTTAATTACGTTGCACTCTGGTTGCACGCACATATGCACTTGGAATTATATTTTGTGTTGTTTGCTTGTTAGATTTTTACCAATGCGGCTGCTCGTTAGCATGTTTGTGATTGCGGCAACCTGCACTTTTTACCCTCAGATACAAGAAGGAGTGGCTGTACGATTGCCTGCTACTGAAAATAAAATCCACCTCTGTGTACACATTCCTCCACGAAAATCAGTATCTCCCCCTGCCACATCATCGCACTCTTTACGCCTACCTAAGAAGCCTGAAAGCTGAAAGAGAAGTTGCGACAAGCCCCTGAAAGGGAAACGCGAGGTTTGATACTGCTTATTGCATTTATTTTACATTAACTTGCGGTTGGATGTCGACACATATATTTTACTAAAACATTTTTTGCAGGTGTCCTCATGCTTGATGAGATGAGTGTGAGGAAGAGTGTCCACCTGAGGGAATCGGACATGGCACTTCTGGGGAAGGTCAACTTGGGTGAACACACGAGACCCACCGACCTAGTGAAGGATGGATACCATGTGTTGGTTTTCCTGTTCCGGCCATTTCTGGGGGGCTGGTCTCAAACCGTGGGCACCTTTTGTGCCTCTGGTGCTGCACCTGGCCCTATACTGGCTAAGCTGCTCCTGCAGTGTATTGTACACCTTGCCAATGTTGGTGCCATAGTTGACGCAGTAACATGTGACAACTCGACGTCGAACCGATCGGCTTTGAGCTTTTTGGGTAAAGTTTGAGCGTTCTTTCAGCAAAATTTACCGATTATATATCACAGTTTGAAAAACAACATCTTCTCCTGATCAGGTATCACCAGTGATAGCAAGAATCCTCAAACATCGTTCCAACACCCGTGTGACCTTTCCCGAGTAATTTATTCGGTTATCGATCCCCCCCACATCTTCAAGTGCATCTGAAACAATCTCTTGAAGGTTGGAAAATTTCTGGTGAGAAGTAAACATGGCTCTTTTAAAACTTCACGTAGATAATGAAAATGTGATATAATCTTTTTGTGAATGTCACAGCTTCCACATGGTGAAGAAGTGTTCTATGACCACTACCGGCCTTTGCTGGAGTATGAGGAGCAGCAGTCAGGGTTCCGGGCAGTGCCAAAGCTAACGAAGGCCCACATCTCTCCAAACGCCTTCCAAAAAATGAGTGTAAAGCTTGCAGTGCAGGCGAGTGAATGCAAACACACGCCTGATCCGATCAATGAAATCATTAATTTGTCTATGTTGCGCATCGTCAGTCATGAAATCATTTCCTTCCCATTATAGCTTTTTAGTGAAACCACCGCAACAGCGATGGAATTCTATAGCAAGCAAGAGGAGTGCGCAAACTTGCGTCAGTATGTTGGAACTATAAATTTCACAAGACGTCTGAACGGTTTCTTCGACTGCCTCAACACAAGGAGACCTCAGGAAGTGCAGTACAATGAAAAAGATCACATTGCAGTAAGTTATTGCACAATAATAATTTTGTGACTGAAGTTGGTCTATTTCTGCTTCGATTAAATTGATGTTTGCCCGCCCTCCAGACCATAAAGGAGAACATCGCCTGGTCTACCTACATAGAAGACCTACCCAAACAGAGACAAGCCTGTTTTCTGAGCAAGCCTACATGTGCGGCCCTGAGAATAACCCTGTGTAGCACGTTGGCTCTAATTGAAACCCTTTTAAAGTCGGGCTTCCGCTACGTTCTGACTGGAAACCTCGGTCAGGATCCCCTAGAGGTAATTTGAGTGCTTTGAAAAAGATCTCAGTTCTGTCTTATCCACCTTTCTTTATTGTTCCAGCGTTTTTTCGGCACTGCGAGACATGTCGCTGGAGATGGTAGACAACCAACAGTGCAGCAGTTCTTGTTTATCTACCGAATGCTCTCGGTGAACAACTTGGTGCGGCCTCCAAAAGGGGCTTCAGTGGACGGAGACGGACCGAACCTACTGCTAAAGCTGCAGGGTCTCTTTCAGCTAAAGGAGGCAACAATTAGTCAGGCAAGTGACTGAATCGCTATCAAAGCAGGAAATATTTTCTACTCTAGTTAAAGTACCTTAGTTCCCCATTGTAAGCTGCAGTTTTTCCAGCAGACCTTCAATAGAGTCCCTGCGTATTCATTTATCTATTCAATAACATTTTTTTTCTTATCAGCGCTTGCGTAATTTTTATTTACACAAACGTCTTTTTCTTGCGTGCCGTTTTTGCACAAAACCACAGTCCTTCAATGCTCTCATAAAACTGAATTTCCTGCCGATGTCAACCGTTCAAAATGCTATTTCAGGTTGACACCCTTGCAGTGCTTCTTGACGACGTCCTCTTGTAGCCCAACGAGTGCCTGGACAGTGGTGAAGGGACCAGTGAATCCATGTCTACAAAGGACTCTATTCTCGAGTACTTGGCGGGCTATGTGGCAAAAAAATTTTCAACACTAAGTTGCACCAACTGCCGCAAGACCTTGCGGTGCCCATCACGCAAGCCAAGTGACCTAATTGCTCTCAAGACGAAAGGTTATCTCCATATTCCATCTATCCGACTACTGGACCTCTTAAAATAGGAGAAGAGCACATGGAACTGTGCACAGTGGAAAACATTGCGTGTTGCAATGTGTACGCCGACATTGTCGAGGGCATATTGTTGGACAGCCGAACTGCAGCTGCAAGTGTAGGATGCGCGCTGCATTTTGCGGGCACTACCGCGGAGGTCATACACTTTTTTCTGAAGTGCCGCTTGCATTTCTTTACAAGAGAAAAAAATAAGGCTTCGAAGGCAATGGTCCGCACAAAATGCCCGGCTAGTGGAGGCAGGAAACCCAGCCAATGAGAGCCGGTGCAGGTATATTTTTCTCCGCTTCGTCTTTTCTTCCTGTCTTCTTATCCTGGGAAGGAAGTGGGGAATAGGGTTCAGGCATACTGCCAGGCAATAATATAGCTCATGACACCACCTTTTTCCTTTGCGGGTACTTTGTTTCTCTCTTTTGCCAGAGAATTGAGCGTTTAATTAGTGCATGTCCGCGTATGAAAAAAAAAAAAAAAAAAACATTTTCACACCGGCTTGGCGGAAGCGTCATGAATGGAAATAAATCGCGCTTCAATATGTGCACAGCCACTGTAGAGTGAAAGCTCCTCGGCAATTGAACGAGTGCTGCAATTGTAGGATGCATATTGGTTTTTGTGGTTGCGACAGCAGAAAAGATCCACTTTTTTTGAGGTGCTTCCCGCATTTTTTCGCCCATAAAAACAATAAGGCTTCGAAGACGATGGTTCGCTCATATCGCCCAGCGAGTAAAGGTGAAGGCGAGGCCGTAAGAGCTGCTTTGGAGATTTCTTTTTTTTTTTTTTTTGCGACATTGTCTTCTCCTTCTTTTTTCTTTGCGTGGGGCAAAACTGGGGGGGGGGTTGGACATGTTAGTTGCTTTGTATATAACCAGGTACATCGGCGGACTGTAAAAAGAACTTTTAAAACGACTGCGTTTTTGTTTTGACATTTTTTTTTCTTTTTTATCACCCTGACGACGTTTGTTAAGGGAGTTATTTGCAAGAAATAACCTGGCTACGTAAAAGGCCCCGCCACCATAGGCCTGTGACTATGTCAACTGTGTTAATATCATAAAAAATAAATATGTAAATATGAATATATAACTGTTCGCTGTAAATGAGTTTCTTGACCGCGCACGCTTAACGAGCAATGTACAGAGCCGACAATTAATAAAAAATGCTTCAATTGCCATTTCCGTTCCAAATTTGAATTCTACAACCAACTTATTTTCATCAGAATCCAGAGACACTCTTGAGAGTAATCGTTAATTTATAGGCCTCAATTATGCCAGAGTCCGTCAAAGCACTGATGGACTCTGATAATGCCATGGCTTTCAGCGATTTGAAAAAAGAGCACTACGACATTGCTCTGCACCTCAATAAAGCGTCAAAGAAAGCCGTTGAAGACGCTGAGTCCGGAGAGCTGAAAAAAAAAAAAAAAAAAAATGTCCTCATGCGCAAACTTTTCCTTTCGCACCGTGTCGATATGTCTCCCCGCTTTTCGCACGGGATCGGTCCTAGCAGGTGTCAGAAATTAGTTCCGCATGTCCCTCACTATATTACCTCATTGCTAGTTAAAAAAATGTCTGGAACCTCGGCACCTACGGCATGCAAGCAGGCAGCACCCATGGCCAAGCCATTTAGGCTTTCATTGATCAAGAATTTTCTGCAGAAGCGAACAGAGACGTTTCCAGAGCTACGATGGCCTTGCTGTGAAATCGACTTCCAGGTTCGAGAGCTGCAGCTGGGCAAGGCTATGAGGAGGGGGGTGAAAGGTCAGGAAAGAATTTACACTATATTGGAACCCAACTACCCCTAAAGTCTGGGGACTTCTGAAAAATCAAGCACAGATAGCAGTCGGCAGTTTTGAGCGTGCGTTCTGCCACATACGGCTTCCCCGCAAGGGCTGCAATCCTGACGGCTTCGTTTTGTAGCCACAATTGAAGCCACAACTACCAACACTCCGTTTCTATCAAGAAAAGTGCCGCCAAACACGTACGCAAGTTCTGCCGCGCGCGGCTGAACGCGCGCTACGGCGGCGGCCGCCCGATGCCCTCTGTAGGATACCTCGATGAAAGACCGCTGTGCAGGGTGGAGACACCCTTTGAACGGTCCCGTGCCGCCCCTATTCGGTCGAAGTCCTCAACGCGCTGTTCTTTTCGTTTCCCACATGACGCAGCAACAAGAAACAGATACGATGGTTCAAACTTCGCCAGTAAACCGCGTTGTGGCGATAATTACAGTGCGCTTTTGATACAATGACTTGCTGCGGCGGCGAGCGAGCGACCCAAAATGGCGACGCAACGCATACGTGCCTCCACTCTATAGTGCATGAATTTAGGTACCCTAGGCCTCCGATCTGCGGCGGCGCCTCTCGCGGGAGCCTTTGTCCCCAAACGAAACTCGGCCAGGAGTTTCACGACCAGAAAAGCATTGACGGACTCTGGTATGATGTAGCCTCCTGACAAGCATCTTGATAGAAGTGCAGATGGAATCCTGATGAGGAACCAGGCTTAGTGTGAGGACTGCCTCCTGGCTCGCTGCGAACAAAGTTTCATGAGGCTGGTGGGAAGATGAGTCAAAAATTCAATTTGATGGACAGTGAGTGACATTGCTTTGAGTTGGAGGTGGGTAGACGAAGGCGCTGTTGGGTATTCCTGTTGACAGGTAGCACGAAATGGTGAATGAATGGCAGCTAATCTGGCAATATTCGAGGTTGAGTTCCAAGTGGCATCGGTATAAATGGCGCTATGGGCAATCCGCTCCGTAATTTCGGCCGTGCATCTGCGTTCCTTAGTACGGGGAAGTTTTGGAACTTTCACCGGGAGTAGCTCCGGGTTAACGATGAAGTTGCCCCATGGCAGAAGCCACAAAGGAATGGGATGTTGTGGTGCACTGATAGGTGGCAGAAGTGCAAATGGCGCACGGCCGGCCAGAGTGGATGCTCGTTGGAAGTTGTGGCCTTCCTGATGGGTTCGAATGATTTCCGTAAGAGGAGGGAGTTGGGCACATTTGTATGTCTCCTCCAGCTTTGCATATTTCATTTTCATTTTATTCTCATTTATTCAAGACAATCGTCATTACAAGTTTGTCTTGGGTGGCGTGGCTAAAGGCAGAATTAACGCCTGACAAGGCCACGACGCCCATTCAACAACTGGAGACAATCATTATGCAGTGCACTAACTGTGAGCATAAAAAATATTGACAAACGAAAGCAAATTGCTCAACTACGCACAAAACATGTCGATACAGTACAACAGTAACACACCGAGAAATCCCTTTAAAAGCAATAAAGAGTTCATTTTTTGGACACTGGAGATAATATACCATAATAGTGATTGTTTTACAGCAAAAGCAAAATAACTTACACCAACAAGTCAGAAACTAAACAGTCAACCAGAACAGAAATCACAAAGGACCATAAGATGACCACACAGTTGGGAGGTTTTCATTCGATATAAAACGAGACAAAACAGTACAGTGCTAAATCAATTTTCCGCAAGGAAGAGAGCTTTCATAGATTTTTTAAAACTGTGTTTTGAAACATAGGTATGTAAAAGATCTAAGATCACAGGGTACTGATTCAGTAACCCGGGTATTTGAGAAGCTAATCGCTGCTCCCCATAACCTGTCCTTGAATATGGTTTCGCGATTAAGTTTGTTCTTAATTCATACGCGCTTTGGGTTTTATAGAACTCAGTGTTAAATTTATGTTTGTCACATTGGTACTTACGATATATTTCTAAAGACAGCCGATACTTATATTTGGGAAGACCAGTGATTACTGAAAGGCTTTCGCAAAGTAGCCCCTCCAGCTACTGCTAGTAGGTCTGAGTGAAGTCAAAGCACACTGCTCCATATGTCACTTTCCTCGTGAGGACAACCTGGGTCAAAATTTTGAGCGTTTTTGTTATAGCCCCTCCCACACGGTTACTTGCTATGCGCTTTATTATGCGAAACTGTTGATGCCATGCTTTCTTGATTTGGTCAAGCCACACAATGCATCCTACATCCTCAGGGATAGGGTCACCAAGAATTTTAACCCAGCTATTTGGGGATGGCTTTAACTGAGAATGCACAAATTGAAATGTGTAGCCATTCTTCTGTTGTTGTGTGCCGCCAAGCACCACATGTGGTTTTGCCAGACAACGGCTGCATCCCAGTATGTTGGAGGGTGTCGGCGAGAGTATCAAGTGTGGCCTGTATATGTACCTAAACTTGCTGTTGGGTTAGGTCCGTCTTGCTAGGGTCAAGCCAAACCGTAATATACCGTATATATAGTGCTTTGAATGTGAGGTAATTTTTGAAGTTGATAGGTAGTTTTTAACACGATAAGATTGAAAAGGTAATTTTTGAAGTTGATAGGTAGTTTTTAACACGACAAGATTGAAAAGAGTTGTAGACCGAATAGCACCTTGCGGTACACCTTTGCGGTTGTAGAAGATCGGGGGTGTTCCTTACGTGTACGGATTTCAAAAGTGCAGTTACATAGAAAATTTTTGACAATATTTGTGAGTCTGTGACCGATGTTAAGTTCATTCAAAATCGTAATGATGAAGACGCAGGAAACAGTGTTGAACACTTTCTTGAGGTCAATAGTAATGCGGACTCCTGGAGCTGGCTTGGCATTCTTTCTCCACGTCTTTCCTATCACTGGTCATAATAAGTGCAGGCTGTCATGAGTGGTGAGACCAAACCGAAAACTGGTTTGTGCATGGTCGTAAATGGAGTTTTTTGCCGTCTTGAGTAGATATAGGTGAGACGGGTGAGTGTCATGTGCTCCATCAGCTTGCAGAGAGTGGATGTGAGTGAAATAGGGCAATGATTGGAAACAGCAGTAGGAAGCCTTTTAGGCTTTGGAATCGGACGCACAACGAAGTGCTTCCATTCAACTGGGAGTAGGTATGCCAGTCCAACATTTAGTTAATTTCCACTAACAACTGTTCTTTGGATTGTTCATCAAGGCTGTGGAGAATCTTCCAAGTAATTTTGTATTTCCCAGGAGTGCTCGTGACTTTAACGGCCTCAAGTGCCATGTGTAGTTCTTGAATGGTGAAGAATGTGTCCTCCGCCTTCAGCTGATCACTGTAGATTGGGGTGTAGACAGTCGGGTCGTAAGAGTTGTTGTCTTGGGGAAAGATTGTTTGGGTGCAATGCATTCAAATTCTTCTTCATCTAAAGACTAAGCAAGTAGGAGGTTTTGCATGGTGTTAAAGAATTTGGTTTTACCAAAGAGGGCTTTGCATGTGCACCACAGCTTGTGGGAACCAGTCCGTTCATTGAAGCTTATGCAGTGGTCAAGCCAGTGAGTTCTAAGATGTTGTTCTAAGATATAAGAGTTCTCCTAAGATTTCTTCTAAGGCTTTGAGTAGGTCTTTAAATTGTTTGCTAATGTGGAGACACTGAAGGTGGAAGGTCTCGCAGGTATGCCAGAGGTTGATCACATGTTTGTTAGGTGTCGGAGTGTCACCCCGGACATCAAAATGTCTGCTCACATGCTTGGCCGCCCGAGCTATTCTAATGGCTAACAGCAATGTGCTCATATTACGCAGTAAGGGAGCGAAAGCGTTCCCAGTCAAATATTGTGCACTGTAATTTGCAACAAGGGGCTGATTCTGTCGAAGTGATCCATACTGGGTAGTGATTCGAACCCATGTGGTCTGCACCACACTGCCATTCGCAAACTGCATGTTTTGTGGCCCACGCAAGATCGAGCATAGTTTCCGTCTGATTTGCGTGAAGCCCGTGACGGCTGGGGTATTTGAGGTCGTTTCGAAGTTCCAGTCCTGCTTTCATAGCGCTGTCGATGAGTGGCCACGAGGGTCTGCTGTGCTGTGGTGCCAAGCCAGGTGTCTAGCGTTAAAATCTCCAAGGCAGAGAAGGTTGTCTAGCGGGTATTGCGGGCGTAAATGAGGTAGCCAAGAATAATCAATGCCAGGAGTAGCTTGATATTGTGTAGTAGGGCGAGCGTAATGAGATGCTCAGACACATCTCCATATCTCCTCTTGTTAATAGTGCAGCCGACAGCAACTGATTCCTGTATGTCTGTACAATAACAAGAGGTATCAACTTGGGTGTGAGGTATATTCTTCCTGACGAACATCACAGCCTGTGCTTCCATTTCTAGTTGTCCTCTGTGGAGTTTATGGTGTATGGATGGCACAAAGTAGCCCTGATAACCTGCAATTCCTGGTGTTGTACTTCAAACAGAAAAAAATTCCAGGCCACCTCCACTAACGTGAAACCTGGGGAGGGTCGAAGCATGCAGTTCATAAGTGTAATCTTGGCGCCTTGGCATTTTTGTCAACGGAGATGAAACCGTGGGAGGTAGAGGTATACAGCGTTGCTGTAAAAGTCTCGTGTATTTGAAGCAAGAAGCATTATAGCGCGAGGCGTAAACGAGCGTCCTGGTGTTCCTTTAGTACGCATTATGAAGCGTTCCAGCGCAAGGCGGAAACGAGTGTCCCAGTGTTTTTAACACCATGAATACACGAGACGAGGGCGACGATGACAGGAGGCGCCAACAGCCCGAGCCCCTAAAGGGGGCTGCGCCCCTAAAAAAAAGAAAAGGGACCTACGGTCAAGGCTCTGCATTGCAAGAATCATGGAGGTCATGGCTGCGCCCTGGCTGAAGCCCAGGATTCCATCAAATGGACCCTACGGGAAACAAGAAAGTCTATCACTGCACCAATCGAGCACTCAGCAGTGGCACCTTTTTGACATGTCGTGTGGGCAGATTTAACAGCTGGTGAAACAGTTCAACAATACAGCAGAGATAATAAAGCAGTCATGTTTCGATTAAGGGGGGGGGGGGACACTGGTCTTAAAACAACTTCTTTTAATTTTCAAGTAAGCTTTGTAAAACTTGTCAGTTTTGCTGTTTTTTCTCAATTATTTCAAATCTGCCATTATTTTTTCAGTTGGTCAATTAATGCACAAGATAATTAGGGATAATTAGCCATCTTTAGTCAAGCAATAGACAAAACAGTGGTGGCCATAAAGCTGTAATCTTTATATTTTCCAATACTATGAACCCTGGTGAGCGCAAAAATTGAAGCAGTTTTTTGATGCACCACGTGGAACTATTTTACTGCTCATTAAACTTTGGCGGCACCACTGGCAAGGAACCATTTTGAGTGCCGATTTCAAACACCAAAGTTTAATGAGGTGTAAAAGTAGTTCCAAGCGGTGCATCGAAAAACTGCTTCGATTACTGCATTCACCAGGGCTCACAGTATTGGAAAATATAAAGATTACAGTTTTATGGCCACCACTGTTTTGTCTATTGCCTGACTAAAGATGACTAATCCTCCCTAATTATCTTGTGCACTAATTGACCAACTGAAAAAATAATGGCATATTTGAAATTAGTGGGGAAAAAACAGCAAGACTGACAAGTTTCACAACGTTTACATCAAAATTAAAAGAAGTTCTTTTAAGACTAGTGTCCCCCCTTTTAAATGAACAGAATCAAGGGCAAGAAACAAAAAGGTAATGAGGACGCAAGTGTAGCTATACACCAGTAGTAGAACCGCGAACCGCACTGCAACAGTAAAAGGCACTAAGAAATCGAGTTTTCCTTCTAGTACTTTCCACGGCTTCAAAGTTTGAGCATGTTTTACAAGCCAACCACCCTCTCCTGACACGACATCGTTGCAGTTTGTTGGTGGCAGTTTTTAAACTGTCAACACGACACACCATTTCCCTTTGCATGACTGGAGGACTCAACATAGTTGACCATGACAGGGACCCTACCCCTGTCACGATCATCAGTTGTGACAATGATGACAATGCGTTGTGACATACTCAGAAACAAACATCTGCCTGGAGCCAGACAGGCGTCACGTGACAACAGTGCCCTCACCAGCAACTTCCACGCCTGCTCGATGGCCTGCACGGATTGGTCGAAGCCGCGGCACGTGTCCGTGTACTCCTTGGAGCTGAAGGTCTTCTCGCCCGAGAACCACCACGAACGGCCACCTGCAAGGCACAAGGGAAAAGTTTCCGGCATCTTCAGTGGGCTTTAACCCTTTCAGGGTCACGGACGCACATGTACGTCCTCTGCAAAAACCTTCAAAATGGTCAATAACGTATATGTACGGCATCGCTTGTACATTTAAAAAGCGCGCCTTTTTCGCCAACTTCTCTTGCTTGGCATGTGCTGCCACACGCGAAAATATGTCAAATTATGTTCTTGCGCCAATGGCTCTTTTGATTTTTTTATGATTTACCTCAGCGGCATGCCGGCTATTGCTTGCGCATCTGGTAACGAGGGGGCGCGCAGGGTATCACCCACCGGGCGCACGGGTGCCTCTCGCTTCGCTTCTTGCGCCTGCCACAGACCAAGGGTGCCTGCAAAACTGATGAGGCTCTTTTCTCTCCTTTTTTTTTTTGTATTTTATAGGAGCGGTGCGCCGTCTATCACTCACACATCCGGTCGTGCGCACGTGCACCGGCTGGTTTTGGTATTGTCCTCCGGGCGCTTCCCACTTTTTTGCGCCCGCGAAACTGATGTCTATCTGATTTCGATTAACTCAAAAGGTGACGGCTTGTTACTCCCTCGTTTTTATTTCGAATTTTTCTCGTGTTACTCATGAATAAACCACATGTATGCAACAACACAAACGATTTTTTTTTGTCACTTTATGGTCACCCTAAAAAAATTACGATGATTTTTTCTCGAAATAGATTCATCCGAAGAATTTAAATCAGCAATAACAAAAATCGACCCTGGGGGGTCGTATTTGGTGAAAAAATTTGACCCTCAAAGGGTTAACATCCAACTGCTGTGACACGAACGAGAGCTGTGGCTGCAGTGTGGTCAGACTGCGAGATGGTTGGTTATTTAGTTACTTATTTTCAATACTGCGACCCCTTCTTGGCTGTTACAGGGGAGGAATACAAAACCAAGTCCACGTAAAGAACACTTTCAATTCTTTTTTTTTTTTTCAAATCAGTCAAGTTTGTTCTTTCATTGGAAAAACACACGAGCTCAAGTTATTCCACTCAACAATTGTCTGAACAATGAAAGGGTGCTTAAGGGCATCAACTCTGGGCACACAGGGCATGATGGTATAAGTGTGATTAGTTTGCGGTGAAACTCTTCCAGAAGGCTGCAAATACAAACTGGAATTCGAACCCAGCTTGTAGTTACAACGCTGATACAGAATCTTCAGGCGCACAATCTTCTACTGCACAGCCAATATAATGAGAGGCGGAGAAAGAAAGAGGAAAAAAATTGGCTGTGTATCTGCTCCTTTCGTTCCAAATGTCGACAAAAAACGATAGTCTTAATCGACTTTTGCCAAGTAAATGCCCCCCTTCACTTTCCTGCTTACCTCTCATGCTGTTCCTCTTCCGCCGCGCTCCTCTCAAGGTAAACTCGCTAAGGTTTTGCTCAAGTCGATTTAAATTTACCGCGTTCCACTCTTCCAGGCCAGGTGCATCGATGCCAGCGCTGCCGTACAGCGAAGACGCGCGTGAATTCAGGCACCCTACTTCAATGCTTATAGTACCGTGTTTCCCTAGTCCACGTGCATTCCAGGGGCAGAAAGTGGAGCCTATCTTGTGGAACCTTTTGTAATTGTTGCCGCTTCATTTCTTAAAATGCCGCCAGTAGCTATAGTGGCACGGGCGACAGCAGGCGACGGTCGAGTGAATTTTTTTTCTGCAGTGAATCTAGTAATTCATTTCGCAAAAATCAAGCATCCACGATTTTTTATAAAAGAACACTGCAAATATACTTGCGTAATAATTTGTTGTCTTATATTTGCGTAATGTCTTGTTCTTGTTCAACAATGTTGACAAGTATGAACAGGGCCTTACCCAGAAAATTTTTTCGGGGGGGTTATGAATTTTGGGAAGGGGGTAGTTTTGCTGAAAGCAACAATAAGTACTGTTTACGTGCTGCCTGGAAAAGATTTCGGGAGGGGTTCGAACCCCCAAACCCCCCCTCTGGATACGGCCCTGAGTATGAACATTACACCGGACTTAGACGGGTACATTTAGCTGTGAGACTATTGCGCAGGCCTTGTTTTACTTTGGCCGGGTGGCTGAATCGGGTCACAGACAGACAGACAGACAGACATACAGGCAGACCAAAATTTCTGGGTTTAAGTAGCCCAAGAAAGACTGTCGTCTTTAAAAAGACTTCATTTTGTCTGAACATTCTGCGCATCAACGATCAGCGGATCGGGTTCACTGACGGCCGCTTCTCCTTTCGTGCCAGGTACAAGGCTGTTCATTCAGGGGTTGTTCGCGCCATGGGCTGGAACCATTTTTTTCAAGCCTCCAGTCTAGGCAACAAGTTCCGCCACGCCTAGTTGAGCGGTTAAGAGGAACTCACCTGATCACATTTCTATGGGACTGACAAATTCATGACCCAAGGGCTTAAAAAGTGTACCGATACAAAAATCCTAGTCTTCGCAAGTTACCCTTCGGATGTCACTGCTGCATTCATGCCTCTTGTTCTGGGCTTCCAACATTACATAGACCGTTTTTGGGATTGGAGCCGTTCGACTTTTTCACACCCTGATTTCGTGGGGAAAAGCTGACAGAGTGCACCTGACAAGCATGATCTGCCTCTATCAGCTAAAAGCCTCAAAAAACAGCTGGAACAAAGCTATTGGTGTTGGTGACGGCGCAAACAAACAGGGTACTTAACAAAATCTTGCTGGCTTGTCCCACACACAGGTCAGACAAGAAGAAACCCATGCTTTTGGTACGTGCGTTTTGGTTGTCACTGGCGTGGGACTGAGACCTCAACCTCGCAAAGTTTCCAAATGCTCATACTCTTGATAAGTTGCATCCACACAAAATGAGTTAGCCAAGGTACCACTACCTGATCTACCAGTAGTACAGTAGAATCTCGATGATACGAATCTCGCGGGACTGCGAAAAATATTCGTTGAACTAACACAGACCAAAAAATTGAGCACTAAAAAAAAGTTTGTTTATTTCTTTTCTTTCGTGTGAAAAAATCCGTGATGTTCTGCTTTTTTTTAAGGTCCATGTCACCGAGCAGCAATATCTAGACTTTTGTCTCCTGACTCGCAGTGCCCGAGCTCAATACACGCAATAACAGTCAAGGCGTGAACTGCACGGCGCGTTTTCGCACGCGATTAATACTGGAATTGCGCGTGTGATTTTTTTATGCCCACGTCGATGATTCCGCGCCCGCGGAAGCTTCTGCCTCGGTCAGAAAATGATGCGCAACGCACGCGGCAGTGGGTGGAGCCTGACGACTTGCGCTAATGGGGAGGCGCCTGCCTCATGTCGGCAGTTTCAAAGCACTCTAGACAGCCGGCTGGCTCCGCCGGAGATGTTTAGGCTTGCCACTTGGGCAAATATTTTATGAGCGGTTTCACTAGCAGCGTGGATGATGTTTTACACAACATCACCCGTTTTCACCCGTAGTAGTGTTTTCACCTACGTTATCAGCTTCTTTACCACATAAGCAACTTCGTGTGTGCCTTGAGCATTATTTTAGCGGTCGCTCGAGCACCCCGCACCACTTCGCGGCCGAACCACGCGAAGCAATCGGGTGGTTCCACGGCAGCGTCAGCGTGCCTGTGGCTTGCGCAGGGCGTTTTCGCAAGCAGAAAGAGCCCGGCCACTCCCGGAGAAAGAGCGACAAACAGGAGGGGAAAGGCATTGTTACGAATCGGCCAGCGCCGCCGTACTTTCCCGCATCACTCCTCGGCTGTGCGGCGAAGCCACTGCGTGCGCCTTTCTGCCATCAAGCGCCACCATGTTGGTGACAAGCTTCGACAAGCCGGGCCAGACGCCTCGCTTTCAACGCACTTCAAACTCTGGCGGTTGCCAGCGGCGCGTCAAGACTTGTTCAAGGACACAGAGGCCCCGCGATCTCAGCGAAGTCCTCCTCTCTCCCGGACTCAACGCCCACCGAGGCTATCGACTGCTCACGAACTCTGGAAAGAGCCTTGTGTGTGTGTGTGACGTTCGTGGCGTGTTGCCGCTTGTTGGCGTTTTGACCGTTACCGCTTTTGGATATAAATAGAGCTGCCCAGGCGCTGTAATCCATTCCTGTTAGAGCAGCGAAGCCATGCTGTCACTCTGCTTGAGCCCTGCATTGTAACCTCGCCCGTCGGGGCATTGTTCTTTGGCTTCGGCTCACCTCTCGCTATGAAGTAAACAGTTACGTTAGCCTACGGCTTCTGGACTTCTTCCCGGCTGCAACAGCGGCTGGTCGCTCGCATCATGCACGCTACCACTCGTATGTCGGAGGCCACGGAGCTCGGATCAGGTGCCCCCACTCGGTCGCAACAGCGTACATCACCACTGCTTGCTCGCTCGGCAGAGGGTTTTCGTCAATCACCCTACCCAGCAAGCTGCCAATCCTTAGCTTTCTTTCTTTTTTCTTTTCTTCAGTAAAATCCAGCCGGGTACTACACCAATATCTGTGTCCTACATCGTTACCTTTTCCAGCGGGTGCTAATTCCCTTGCAAACTGATAAGTGACGAGTCTCGCTGAGAGGGGGGCGAAATTAGGTGCCACCCCCCACCACTCCGTGATAGTTTGATCTGGATCAGAACCTCGCACAACGCAGCCATAAGTCAATTTCACAACAGTGTGATTTGTACGAGTCTTTCCAATTTTTCTGAAGAACTTGCATGGACAAAGCTATCACCATTTTTAAATGCTGTCATAGGAAGAGGAGCTCTGCAACCCAAGCTATCTCAACTCACCTTCGTTATCTCCTTCACCATGGGCACCCTTTTCAATCAGGTGGGGTGCATCGATAAACACTGCGACAAAGAAGAGCACGTGTTAAGCACAGTGAACACTTCCACATTCATAACTGTGCCCCATATGACGATACAGTGTTGGTTAAAAGTTATTATAATTGTTTTTTCAAAAGTGTTGATTGTGTCAATCACAGACAGCAGTCCAAAATACGACATGGTCTGCACTGAATTGCTGTCCTGTCTTCGTCACTGTCTTAGTTTGCACTGCTATCTGCGAAGTATGTGCCAACAAGCCCAATTTTCCATATTATTGCATGGACTGTTGATCTCTCATTTGCCAGCCCTAAGCAGTTCTGAGCAGTTTCTAACTGCGCCTTACAGCAACTCTATGGCAAATTAAATATTAGACTGCTTTACAGCAGTTCAAGCAGCCAGAAATGACAAATAAAAACTTTACTTTAGCTTACAAGTATAGTACAGATAGATACAGTGTGACTTCTTGGAAAAATGTCCCTCTCAACTTTTTTAAAGTTATCTTAAAGAAGGAATAACTGTGTCGTTGTAACTGAAAGATCACCCATTTTCACAGCTCTCTTGGCTTTTGCTTGAAGTTTTGCTTGCCGAGAAATAAATAATTCAGGCTTAAGTGCCTGAATTGTGCACAGTGAGCCCAGAGTGCCCAGAGTGAGCCGGGGTCCCACTGCCGTCCTTGCTCTATTCTCGCCATCTTCCAAAAGCCTGTTCACATTGGCTTCCATTTCCGCAGCAAAGATTGCAGGTAAATCAGAAATGATCTCCTTAATTAATTAATTAATTAATTTAGATAAGTGCCCACAAACAGCATGATGCCTTCAGCGTGGTGCACAGAAGAAACAAAGGAAAGGGTAGGAAAGGGAGATGTGTACAATGGGGAAAAAAGAGTATAATAAAAATAACATCAGTGGAACATTATATGGCTGACTCACACATGATTCTACAACGCAAAAGAACACACTTAGAAGATGTGTGCCATAGTGAAAAAAGAGCATTAGAAATGAAAAAAAAAAAAAAAAACCCTCAATGAAACAAACATTACATGGCTGACTCACATGATTTCACAACACAAAAGTACACACTCAGGCTTTAGATGTATTTTTAACAGCTTGCACAAAAGTGCTGTACCAATCAAAGATACTCAGATCAGGCGCTTCAAGTGAGTTGTAAAGGAGTTGCATTTTCTGGACAGGATTTTTATGATTGACGGCAGGATAAAATAGCGGCGAGGAATGGCATCGTGTGGGGACATGAAAATTGATGGAAGTTAGCAAATAGGCAGAATCAACAGCTCTATGAATGAGCTTGTGAAGAAAGCACATATCGAGGAGTGTTCTTCTGTCACTCAGTCTGCTTAATCCAGTGTGCTACCTTGGCATGGCACCAGCCAGGCTAAGTTGGCCACAAGCCTTGTCCCGTATTGGTGGGACTTAATGGCACTGGCTAAGCTTTCTATAAGGAAGTTTTTTTCAGTCCTGCAGTAGCAGGTGCAGGAAATACACGCATGGTTGCAAATGCCAAAGTCGGCCGTCTAGTTTTACACAAGTCGAGCTAATAACCTACGGTGTTTGCTGCTGGCTGTTGGATTTTTATGCGCTGGTCGCAAGTGGGTACGGTGGCCTTTCACTTTCACCCCCATGCACATTCCAACTGCACTTGTACAAAAAGACAAAACATTTCAACAAAATCGAAACTGAAACACAGCCTACGGTTTGTCACTAGAAGTCCTACCGTATAATGTTTGCTGACTGAGGTTTGGGGCCTTGAGAACGAATTTTTCTTCAACTGCGAAGTTTCTGAGAAAGCTGTATAGCTTTCTTTTGTCGCCGTACGGCTGCATTTAGGTGGATGTCAAACTTTCTTTCGAGAAACTTACTACACCTTGGGGATTTCCCCTAAATCTGGGTGATTAACACCTGCAATCATAGTAAGTCTGGTACTGGTACTACTGGTACTACTATTTGAGCAGATTGCTTAACCTTTGACAAACTTATGCTGGCTACTATAGCTAAGAGAGGTAACTGGCCACACCGCTCACCCAAATCCAGCAGTGCCTTGGTGGCCTTCCGAAAGCCTCCCAGTTTCGACTTGAAGGCGGCGGCATCCTGCCTGCGCGAGAGAAAGCGTTGTTTCCAATCGTCAGCTTTGTGGTCATACCAAAGCGACTCTTCACTATGGCTTAGCAAAATTTTCCCCAAGGATGAAATTCCAAAATGCAGAAGCAGGAGCAAGAGATGTAAAATGTTTAAGATAAGGCTATCTGAGAAAAGAAACGCTTCAGTAGCAATAGGAGAATGCCTCTCTCTTTTTTTGCTAATCATCATTAGTGTAGAGAAGCTAGCATAACTGCACAAATCATGACATTTCACCCAAAAATGAACAAATCTACTGAACAGCAAACACCTAGCAATCCCCAAAGACTGGAAAGGCCTGGTGACACCAGGGAACTTCTGATGGAGGCGAAAAGTGAAAATGCCTGTGTGTTCGAGACTTCGGTGCACGTTGAAGATCCCCAGGTGGTCAAAATTAATCTGGAGCCCTCCATTATGGCGCAACTCGTCGCCTGTGAAGCGTCGGCACGTTAAACCCCACAATCAATCAACCAATTAAAATCAAACTTCTTATGGGTTGCGAAAGTGAACACATGAGCATCCACTCGAACGCCTGAGATGCCTTGTATGTGCATTGCATTGTCGAAGGGATTCATAATATTGAGATGCTTTGCCTTGTGACCCGCATTAATGCTTTCTAATGGTTTCCATCTGCCTCCTATGTGTTTCTCCCGCCGTGTATGAGAGAATCGATTGTAAATTTCGCTGCTTGCTCATCCCTTCACCTGTGGCGCGCTGGTGCGGACGACCATCTCTCGTTACTACTGAGATTAAGCTTGCAGTCCGGAATTCCTTGTGTTAAGGAATGCTTCCGAAAGAGCCGTTTTGTGTTATGGATTCCGACGTTCTGTTATGGATGCTGACACTTGATGGGCCATTTAATGTTTACGCCTTATTAGTGTAACTGCAAGAAGCTATGATTCAGCAACTGGTATGGCTGCTGTGAAGTTAACTACAGAGGTTGCCCAAAGCAAGGCATTGTTTTAATTGGCAGAAGAGAACATTTTTTTGGAAACACTGACTCACCGATAACCGTGCAGACAAAGAACCTGAAAGAAAATAAAAATAAAAATAAAAGTTTTCATACATCCTAAGGCATCGATCGATATACAGGGTGTCCCAGCTATCATGCACCAAGATTTAAAAAAAGAGCAATGGCGTAACTCGAAGAAAACCTAGTGCACAGTGTTTGCAGTACTGTGAAGAAGCGGACAGTATTTTTTTCGTTAATGAGACTTAACTAATTATTTGTAATTAATTATCTAACTCGAGAATTAGTATCCTAATTACTGAAGTGTCAATGAGGCACTTGTAGGTACCCACGAGGGGCATCTAACTGCAGTATTTTCAGCAATGAACTAATTGCGTACTCATTTATTCTGACTGATAAAGAAACCCGTGAAATATGAAAAATACCATGTGACGGCGCTTCCATGCGCATTGAAAAAGCAGCATCCCCAAATAAGCTGATTGAAAGCAACTGCTTCGTGTGTTACCCGTCCGAAGAGACAGCGCTTCACCTCGATAATGGCATGCATGGAAGGAGCAACAACAGGGAGATTCGCGGGGCGCGTGTGCAGATAAGGCACAAACTCGGTCGCGATTTCTTCTTTCTTTTTTTTTTCGTTTCTTTCATTCTGGCTAACTCAGAGGCAGCTTGTTTGAGGGCGTTGCTTTACGATGCGCGCGGAGGCGCCGTCACGTGGTATTTTTCATATTTCGCGGGTTTTCTTTATCAATCATAATAAATGTGTATGCAATTAGTTCATTGCTGAAAATACCCCAGTTAGATGCCCCTCGTGGGTACCTACAAGTGCTTCATTGACACTATAACGATTAGGACAGTACTTCTCGAGTCAGATAATTAGTTACAATAAATAATTAAGTCTCATTACAGAAAAAAATACTGTCCGCTTCTCCACAGTAATGCAAACATTACGCAATAGGTTTTCTTCCAGTTACGCCATTACTCTTTTTTTTAATCTTGGTGCATGATAGCTTGTACACCCTGTATATTAGCAGTCTTTGGACTCAGGTCTGGTCTCGAAACCTTGTAAAGCCGAAGCAGAGCTTTCCGAAGCTGTCTAAAACACCTGAAAAAACAAAAGCTTCGAGCACGGAATTCTGCAACACAGCCCGCTGTAGTTACAACTTTTCCTTTGTGAACAACCATTGGCCCGTGCCAGCGCCAACTAGTTTTGGTAGCGATTTTCGTTTCATGCATTTGCAGATCACGAAGCAGTTTCGGTTTCAGCCGCAATTTGTTCAGTGGCACTTAAAAGGGTTTTTTTTTTCTTTCTTTAAACTAATTTAATCAAAAGACAAATACATGATAGATAAATTTCGCCCTACGCAAGCACCGCACGGGCTTAATGGATGACAAAACACGTTCTGAGAGCCCAGGTCGATCTTAGCAAGCAGTCAGGTTGCGATGTTTTTGAGGTTCCTAATAAAGTCTTCTCTTCTCCATGAGGTCTCCTCTCAAACCTCTACGATTCTCGACAGAGCACAGCAGTGACGATACAATCATACACCCCAAAATAGCCAGCGTGGTAGCCGGTATGAAGACGCAGAATACAAAGCTTTCAAATTTTTCGCTCTCGGAGACGGCATGCGCGCCGACACCGGGAATCGAGTTGTCGTCCAACACGAAAGCCCAGAATACACGGCTGTTTTAGTTAGCACGGCCCCTGCACCCGGCACACATTTTAAAAGGCTGACCAAGCGTTTATGCGATCTGTTTCCGCCTGTTTTACATCACTACGGCCTTTCTACACGTACGTGCACACCTATTCACCCAGGATGGCCGTGTTCAGCGAAAAAATCGGCTGCCATCACGCAACCAATGCAATGGCGAAGTAAACATTTGGTGAGTAATCAAAATGAGATTTCTTTCTTTCTGTGGGACACAGGTTTCATTCAAATATCCACGCTTTAAAGCGGCGGCAGAGAGAATACCGCGATGATATCTCTACAGGCCCTTCGTGATGCAGGCCATGCGAGTTCCACGAGAAGGAATTAATCGAAGTAAGATTCAACAACAAAACGCTCTCGTGTCACCATAGAGTTCACGACACTAGATTCTTTTGTTCATAAGACGACAAAAACCAAAAAGGTAACTGTAATTCCGTTACCCCACGGTCGCTCGTACACTCACCCGCAACTTCGTGGCGTCCGCCATTGTGGTTGCCATAACAACCAACGCTAGGCGTCATTATGGCGCTGGCGTCGTTATAAGAGTTTCAAGTAGTTTCAGTTTCATTTGCACGTTGCATTTTCGCATACGTTAGGAGTGGTTACCCCGGAACTCCTATCTCCCCTCACCGCCATTGCCGCCGTGCAGGTAGAGGTACCGTGGTTGTACCTAGCGCAGCGTAGCGTTCATTAGGATTCAACCCTTTTAATACGTGTTTGTTTACCGCTTTGCTGTCCTACCCCAAGACTGTAGTCGCGAGGTCATGCATTCTAGTGGTATGTAGGGTGTTGCGGCAATAATTGGATCATTTTAAAAATTTTTTCTGAGCGAACCGCTGCTTTGTTCGCGCTCAAACTTCACACGAAGGTCGCATTTTGTGCTATATTTTGTTTGACACCGGGAACAACGACGGTGCTTACCTGGTTTTTCTGAAAATAAATAAAAACGATTTTCGCCTATGGGAAAATGGCGGCTGATTTGGACGTGCGAGCAAGCGCAAGTCGATGATAATGATGATGATGATGATGATTATCGCCTTCCCCTTTGTAACGGGGTGGCGTTGCACAGCGGCCTTAGTACCAATGCCACCGTACAATCACCTCGCCAAAAAATACAAACAAAATAAATGAAAAATAATATCAAAATAAAAAGAAAATACTTCTACGAAATTTTTGTGCTAGTCTAACTTGAGAGAGAGAGTAAATGTTTATTGAAAAAGGAGAAGAGGTCGGCCTGAGAAATTGATCTTGGGCCTGCTACTTCCCTCTGGGGGGAGGGTACTGGGGACAGAAAGAGAAAGGAATGAATATGGAAGGTATGGGGAATGACAATGAAAGCGACAAATGAACAATGTACAAGCAGTAAACCAATAAACGTCTCACGTACAACGGGGCGCTGAATCAGATGACTACAGTTCACTTTTAAACACATGACTATCATCCATTAAAAAAAAAAAAAAAAAAAGAAACTGCTCAGACATTATTGTTTGTCCGCATGTCTTCCCAGGTTGTTCTATGCTCTTTTCCCACCAACATTCTAACCTTCTTTTACTAACCTCTACTGCTGTCTAATTCACTTTCCCGCTAACCTTAAAGCCAAGGGCCTCCGGAAGCTGGATGGCTCCCTCACCGAGGACTGGACGGATACTTTTGCACTCCGTTGCAATATGTCGCATGGTTTCTGGCTCCTTGCCGCAGCCTGCGCATAGTTCTTCCTGTACCGGCTCGCGGATAAGCGTTTTAGTCCGCAAGCAACCCGCCCGGGCTTCAAAAAGCAATGCACTGTGGTATTATCGAATAATTTTTTCCTTGTGATCTGCTTCCCGATCCTGTAGATATAACGACTTCTTCGCATCCATCCTCTTTTTCCAGGTCGTTGTCTCTGTTTCTTTTACTTCATTTTTTATTGCCTTGGTCATTTCCCCTGCACTTCCAGGTTTCCATATACTTTGTCCTGAGCCTTCTGGTTCTTTTCCTCCGCTTGAGCGTCCACGCTTTTCATGTAAAGATACCGTAACACCTTGGCCGCCCATCTCTGATCATCCATATTTCTAAGTCGTTCTTCAAAACATATTTTGCTCTGTGCTTCTCTCACTTCGAAGGATGCCCATCCCATGTCTCCCTGCACTGCCTCATTTGTTGTTTTACTGTGTGCTCCTAATGCCAATCGACCTGCCGCCCTCTGATTTACTTCTAGCCCTGATTGAATCTCTGATTTGACACACACTACTGCGTTTGAAAATGTGAGTGCTGGTACCATTACCCCCTTCCAGATTCCTCTCACTACTTCATATCTGTTATATCCCCACAGTGCTCTGTGCTTCATGATTGAGGCGTTTCTTTTGCCTTTCATTCTTAAATGCTCCTCATGAGTTTTTAGATACGCCTAACCTGCGTTTATCCATATGGCCAGATATTTGTATTCCGTTACCCACGGTACTGCTGCTTGTTGAACGAATACCGATTCGTTACGGGACTCCAGGACCAGCACTCCAGGCTTGCTGTGCTAAACTCTAAACCCACTTCAGTGGCTTCTTCCCCACAGATTTCTGTGAGCTGTTGCAGACACCGTTTGTTATCTGCTAGTTGCACTATGTCATCTGCATATATCAGTCCCGGGATATGTTGTTCCACTTCCTGTCCTTTGCGGCTATAACATAGATTGAAACCTATTTTACTGCTTTCAAGCTTTTTTTCTAGTCTAGCCATGTAGAGCATGAACAGCAATGGCAACAGAGGACAACCCTGCTTTAAACCTCTATTTGTGACTACCGGTTCCGCGCACTTTTGGTCAGCTCCCAGGTAATTTGCACCTCGCTCTCATTGTAAATTCCCTGCAACAGCTGTATAAAGTCCTGGCCTAATCCTTCCCGCTGAAGTATGCTCCACAGAAGTTCTATATCTACGTTGTCGTAGGCTCCCTTTATATCGAGAAATGCTATCCATATATATAGTCGCTCCTGAGCCATTTACACCTCTATGCATTGGGTTAGGACAAATAAATTGTCCTCTAAGCGTCTGTCTCGTCTGAAACCATTTTGCAGCTCTCTCAGTATGCCGTTCCCCTCTATCCACGCCTGTAGTTCCGCTTTTATGGCTTGCATTGCGAGCCTGTATGCCACTGAGGTAACTGTAATAGGCCTGTACGAATCGGCATCAGCCCTGTCTCCTTTACCTTTGTATATTATCTTCATCCTGCTCTTACGCCAATTTCCGGTACTTGCTTAGTTTTTATCACTTTTTCGAATGCTCGAATCAGTTGTGCCTTGCCTTTTGGACCCAGTAGGTTGACCAGCCGTATAGGAATTTCATCCGTGCCTGTTGCCGTATTAGCTGGAACATTTTCTTCAGATTTTTTCCAGTTTAGATTCTCCAACTTTATCTCTGTATCTGTACGCACCTCAGTTGCCCCACTCTCTAAATGCTGTAGCCCTCTCTCCGTTCTTCTGAACTTCTCTTGTATCATTGCGCGTATATAACGCCTCTTCCCCTTTTAGTACCTGACCTTCCCCGTTTATGACATGACGTTGTACTTCTTCGGTCTTTTTCCTTAGTTCCTTTACATAATTTCAAAACTTTCTCGGCGCGCCTTCATCCTTTGCCCGTATATTCGATACCCATCGCTCACTTTCTCGTTTAAGTTTTTGCTGTACAAGTTTTTGTACTTCAAGCTTCTTAAGGCGGTACCAATTCCACTTCAAATTTATTTCCTCGGTTGGCATTCCCACTCGCTTGGCCTCCCTGTGCTCTCTCGATGCTTGCTGGCTTTGTGTTATAGCTTCCTTGATTTGCTTGTTCCACCAGCTTCTAGGTTTTCTTTTTCATTTCCAGTAGTTGCGTTCTTTCGCGTTCCTTATCTTTCCTTGAATGAAACCAATCAGTTCGCTGTATTCCCAATCTTTCGTAGGTTGTCTCTAGATTTCCGTCTCCAGGCTTTTGGCAATATTAGCCAATTGTTGATCGTTTAATTTCAAGTCGTGTACCACCGTTTCCTCGTTTTGACCTTCCATTTTTCCAAAAGTCAAAGTTATCCATTTATGGTCACTTCCTAAGCTGTGGGCACCTATTTCATCTATTTCCATTAGAGTCAACCTTTCATACACTCCCTCTGAAAGGAGGCTGTAGTCTATACTATACTGGACTGCTTTTCCCCTCGTTCCCAAGTAATTTGTCCCTCACATTTATTTTCTCTGTTTACTACAATGAGATTATGCTCTTCACCAAGGAGGTTATGCTAGAACTTTTAGTATAACCTCCTTGCTCTTCATACATATCTAGGACGAGTTTGCCGTTGCGGTCTGTGTATCCGTCCAGGTCCTCAATGTGGGCATTCATGTCTCCCACTAGAATCACCTCTCCCGCTTGTCTCAGCTGATCGAGGTCCCGCTTAATGCAGCCTACCAGTTTTTTATTCTTTTCTCTGAGCTCACTGTCATCCTCTGACCACAGATAGGCGACTCCCAACAGCGTTTCTCTTCCCGCTATCGTGCCCTTAACCCACATATGTTCTTCGCAGTTTTCGTTTACTCTGTACCAATTGGCTCCCTGTTGAATAAGCATGCCGACCCCTACATTTTCTAGTACCTACGGTTCTGTTACAGCCTTGCCATATATATTCGTGCATTGCTGGGGGCTCTTCTAAATCTCGAAGACGAGTTTCTGTAAAGGCATATACTTCAGTTTTTTTTTCTTTTTATATAGTTGGCCGCGAACCTCTAACCATTTTTCCCGTGATCTGCAACCATGCATGCTTATGTAGTTAATGTTAGTCACTCCGCGCTTTTTCTTTCAGTTAGTCCTTTTTCGATGTTTGGGATAAGAGCCGGTCACCGGGAAGACGTCGCTTGCGTCTTCACTCGCCTGCATTGCTACCTCATGCCCCTTTCTAAGCTTTTGTGCGCCCTGTGTGCTAACTTTGGCACTTTCCTTTGCACTGTACATTCGACCTCGATCGCAATCGCTTGTCCCTGCCGAATTTTCACTGTGCCTGTTATTTAGTCCTGCTCCCGGGATGCTCTGGCCCCCCTAAAAAAGCTACCGCCCGCGCAGCTAGTCGCCTCCCACCGGCTCCGCTACACCCTCAGTGAAATGTACTCCGTCCCTAACAAACGCCTGGCCCCGGCCCGCACGGTGCACTTCCCGCGGTTGAGTTCAACCACTCCAAATTCATTGCCTTAGCGAGCGTCCATATTCCCGGACCGCTTCTACCACTGCCCTTGCTACGTCCTCCTTGCGCTACGTGGCCTCATCTGCCCTCAACTCCCGGCACCGTGCAGACCGCGATCTGGACGTCGTCCGAAATCGCCCAAAGTTCACTGACCCTCTTCGCCACCTGCTTCGCTATGCCTCGTCCTCTTCCCTGATGCACGTCGTTTAAACCCCCCATTCGAGATCAGGAAGACAGCGAGGCGGACTAGAGCAGTTTACAGACGTGGGCTTTGAAGCGCGCCGTAGTCAGTAGCGGCCCCAGAGATAGGTTTGGAGGGGGGGGGAGGCGATTTTTTTTGTGTGGTGGTGGTGGGGGAGGAGGGGGTGTGAATGAAGAACTGCTCCCCTCCTTGCACCAGTTCTGCGAAGGAGGTGATATCCATGCCGATGTGCGCGCGTATGCGAAGACCCCCCTCTTGCGCACAAATCCCTTAGCGGCACACTGGTTTTTGGCTCACCTTAGGCGGTACAACGGCTGGCTCGAACCCGCATTTCTGACGGTCGCAACACGTTTGCGACCTCGCACAAGTTGGATGCTTTAAAAAAACAAAACAAAACAAAAAAGCTGAGGACCTCTTTGGGTGGGGTAGGGGAATGGGAGGGGGGGGGGGGGGCGATAGCCCTTTTGCCTTTGCAAGATAACCGCAAGATTCTCCATCACCTTCCCTTTTCTACCGGTCGCCCGAAACACCGCACTACAATCGCAACACCGATGGTGCACCTCATCGACGTGCCGATTTTGTTGCGTTTTGCGGAAATACAAACTAAGCCGCGGAAAACGCTGCCCTATGACGATGACGTGTCATCTTACCAGAAAGGACTCATATACCTATGTTTTATACACTTGGTTTAATACTAGCTCTGCTTAGGGCAGGTAAAAAATACTTATCAGGCACAAAATCGTTTTTTTTTTCCGTTACAGGTGGTAACTGTCCTAGGCAATATCCCCTCTATGCTTTTCGTCCAGCAGAATTCTAATCTTCTTTTAGTCGCCTCGACAGCCTTGAAGCATGGCCTTTAAGTGTCCTCTAACCCTACGGCAACCGTTGTGCTTCATCACCGCAGCCGGATGTTACTCCGCGCGGTGCAAGAAGTGCGTTACTGGAAATATTTTGAACACGGAACGAGCCGTTTCCGTGATTTCTCGGACTTAATATGCTTCTAAACTCTACTGCAGCGACGACAAACGAACTACGTGAGGAAAGGAAGACGGTATCACGCATTCTTAGCAATGTCCTTTCAAAACGCGCGCGCCCGTTGACATCAGCGCGCGTCCGTCGCTTAAGCGGAGTGATACCGTACATCAGCTATTGCCGCTCTTAACTTGTTCTTAAGAATAACAACATACGATAAAAAACGGCACCGATCTGCTCACCAGCACCTCGCTTTGTGCGTTTTTGCTACTAACAGATTATTCTAACCTGTTCTACTTAAACTGGATCAGTCGGACTTTTCAGGAACTTTCGCCGTGGAGAACCCCTAGTTCTTCTCCCGAAAACCCGCCTCCCGATTATCCTGAATTTTTGCGTTAGCGTCATATGTACTGGCAAGAGCTTTCTGAGACGCCCCGGGGCGTGCTTAGTTTCTGTATGGAAACCAAAGAACTCTGTCATGTGTTCAGCCGACTCGACTTTTGCTTCAAGAAGTACCTCCAATGCACACCATTGTCTCCATCATGCATTAAAGCCTAATTTCCGAATGTGTCCTCTTATGATCATCGTCATTCTTTCGCTGTTGCGCCCTTGCCTGCCTGCCCGCCTTAAAGAGATGTACACGATTGCTCTGATTCACTCCAAATTTCTCAGGGAAGCTTCGACAAAAACCATTGAAGTACTTGCCTTAAAAACAAGACTAGGCAAATTTTAGACTGAGTGTTAAGCGAATCCGCGACTTTAAAAAAAACACGAGTACGCATCCCCAATCCTACAACAGCTCGCTGACGTTAGATGACTAAAGCAAACCTACTATGCCTTGTGGGCTTTAATTTATAAACGCCTATTTGGGACATGTACTAAGGACTACCTACATTGTAATTCGAGCTTGCTAAAACAGGATTGACCATTTACACAAGAAACAAAGCACGTTTCCACTTAATTTCACTCGGCGAAACAACGTGGGCAGATGCCGACTCACCGTAACGGAGCGAAGAAAAAGACGCATGGGCGAATGATGATGTCTTCATCAATTCAACACTACAACATGATAAAGAGAAGATAGGTAGGTTTGAAAATTGGATTCGCACGGAATTGTATTCATAATTGGGCAATATTTCCTTTGTGTTCACTTCATCGTAACGCGTGCTCTTGTGTCAGCGTAATTCTCCAGTAGAGGAGTTGGTATTCTCAAGGGCAGGAGGTGAAGGTCGTCAGTGTAGAGAGGGTCTGCGACAGTGGCGTTGCCAGGGGAAGTGCTTCGGTGTCAGAACAAATTTTCTGAGCGGCGCATTCCCCTCTCTTTCTTTTCCTGATTTTGCTTTTTTTTTTGCGTCCACGCTGTTCAGAGACCGCATCGGTATATTAACATGTAAAAAAGAACATAGGAAAATTAGATGCGAAAACGAACTGATGTTTCGCGCTGCGTACCTTTCCTTTTGCGTTTTTTTTTTCGTGGCGGTGTCGTGTAACAGCTCCAGAAAAAAAAATTGACTCCGATCGACGCTGGAAGGTGGTTGGACTGCGAAGCTGCAAACGACACCCACAACGATAACTTATACGGTGTCACTTGAATTCACACACGTGACTCTACGAAGAGTGAAACCAGAGACTCTGGCAGCCATTACCTGGTACTTGCAGGGGCGGCGTCCCGAACGCAGCAGTGTCGGCAAGGTCGGAAAGAAGGAAAATTCTTTCGAAGGTTGGGGAGAGGGAGGCACGCGTGGCCATGGCTTAATCTCTCACTACCTGGCCCTCCACAAGGCGCCCTCCCCCTCCCCAGACGCTAAATCCAAACCACCGCCTGTCTTCCCGCCTCCAGATGTGGGCGTAGCTAAGTCGGCAAGGCGACGGGCTCTGGCTCCGTTTGTCTATTCGGGCCCAGGTTCGATCTCTGGCGGTGCCAGTAGTATGTGTAGCCTGGGTGTAGCCAGTAGCCCGGGAGTTTTCTGCGGACCCGGACACGAAAATTTCCTTAGATGGTTGGAGGTATACAGCTTCGCAGTCATATTTCTGACTACGCCACTGATCTGCGATTGCGCTTTTTCGTGGGATTTTTTCCATTGTTTTTTTGTATATGCTCAGTCATGTTATGCTGAACTTGAGTGGCCCGTCATTTGAGTAAAAGTCCATGCGCAATAAATTTGTATTATTTTATTTTATGCTGCTCTGTTTCTGTCCTTCGGTCGTTTTTGCCTCCGTATTGCCTCCTTTTTGATTGCCCTCTTCTGCACCGATTCACATTTTAAGGAGTATGAGCCTAAGCAACACCGGTCTAAGGTTGCTAGCAGGACTGAATGAACAGGGCGTACCTTCAGTTTGGGTCGTGCCACTCGAGCATCTGTGCTAAGAAAGGACGCCGTGGACGAAGGGGGCTGTGCTACATCGGTCAAAGGATGCTCCATCTAGTTGTCCTTGATCTCTGGAAGTGCCGCTGAATGAGAGACGCTGGAACACATCACATTGCCGGGGTACCGACGCTGAGGAAGTTGATCTGCTTCGGATGCAACAAGCTCCCATATAAGACTCTACAGACCCTCTCCGCTCGGGCCTTCCCGATGGAATACTTGGAAATCAGTTAGTTCTACCGGATAAACAATAAGACCCTCACAAGCATCGCAAGTGGACCTTCTCTTCTTGCGCTGACTACGCTTCTCATTAAGGCACTCGCATAACGGACCGCTGTCTGTCCTACGTGGCGCGAAAGCTCATCCGGCTGGCCTTTCTGGACCTATCTGCATGCAATGTGATCACCGAAGAAAGCATTGGAGCTTTGGCAAACCATTTGACCGGGCTACGGGTGCTCGTCATACGATTCACCACAGTTGTGAATGACGGCTGCTTCAGGCATATTTGCTGAATGCCCTGCCTGGAGACGCTTAACTTGAAAGGCTGCAACAAGCTAACCAGCAGGGGCGCGAGGATCGTCGCTCGCAGTGACGTCCGCCCAAGCTTGAGCAGGCCTTTTGATTGACGCAGGTGCCCATTTCGACGAGCTTTTAAAATTTCCATTGCGCATGAAGATTTTGCACGTCCAACGTTATAACTTGAAACATTTCACTTTTAATTGCTATCAAACAGTTACTGGTGTTAACCTTGTGTTTACGGCATGTGAAGTTACCTCCAAACAGCTATTCAACAACCGCGACGGCCGACGCACGCCGGAATATTTTTTTATTTGGTGAGTAATCTCCCGATACACTGCAGGCCATAGTGACCTGTTTGTCAGTTCAGTGTCATTTAAATAGGTGGGGGAATTCTTTGTCTGTTTTTAATGCGAACATGAATAGAGATATACAAAGATACACAGTTTCAGACCTCTTGCTCAGAATTTCTGCATTGTACTATGTACCACCTTGTACGTTATTGTCTCCAAATTCTCACCTTAATACAAAACGGAATCGCAATGAATATTAACCACTGTAAAAGTCGGTATTCGTGTATTCGTAATTTGCACCACAGTCGGCTTTGGGATTCTCTAAACCGAGCTTATGTAGCTAGTATAGTTTAGTTTGCATAAATGATACATGGTTTCTTATTTCGCTTCTGAATTTTCTGATATACGCCCCGTTGCTTATAGATAACCCGCCAATAATTTATTTTATTGTGAGTTTATTTCGCGTCGCATGCTTTTTTCATTATGCATGCTTGTAATCATATTTCGAAACTCACGTAAGATTTCAGTACCTGTGAAGAGTCTTTTGCACACTTCCATCTTAAAGAAAGACAGGTACTTTTAATCGCTGCTCTGTATTCTCCGGTGTAATTGAGAGAGAGAGAGAGAGAAGCTCTTTATTAAAGAAGAAAAGGCAAAGAGGTTTGCCAACATGCGTACGTCGACATGCTACTCTGCAGGAAGGGGAACGGGGAAAAGACAGATGAGTAGTAAAAAGAAGAGTAGTAGGTGAAAGAGGGAAAAAAAAGAGAGGGTCATATAAAGGGACATAGACTGACCGCTTAAGGGGGGCTATAAAGTCACGGTGACGCCAATATTTTCAAGATACCCAAATAACGCATCCAGGACTTTCCGTTGAGATGACGGAGAATGCCATGGTCCAAGTAGCAGGCTCAGCGTAATTGGTCCAGGGTGAAGACATCTGATCCTTTGCTCTAACCGACTCTTTGCGTCAGTGTAGGCGGAGCACTCTAGCAGGACATGCTCGACGGTTTCGGGGGCGCCACAGTTGTCGCAATGTGGGCTTGTACTTTGACCTATGCGATGTGTGTAGGCATTAGTGAACGCCACATTAAGTCGCAGTCTATGAAACAGTGTTTCCCGCCGGCAAGGTAGTCGTTCTGGCAGCCTCAGTCGTATCGGTGGGTCAATTGAGTACAGTAAATCATGATGTTCCGGAAGGGTCCATCAGCGGTTTCTTTCTGCTAGAGCTTGGCCCTTGGTCATAGTTGAGGCATCATTTTTTTTTGTAAAGAAAATCTTTCTTTTGTTTTTCATTTCTAGGCCCCTGCGTGCAGCCTCATCTGCTCTCTGATTTCCTAGGACACCACAGTGTCCAGGGAGCCACTGAAGGGTTACGCGATGGCCAGCAGCGTAAGCGAGGTGGTGCAGGTATTTTACTTCGCGCTGGATGTGGTCGTGGATGCTGAAGCAGCTAGCACGTCGCAGGATTTGCAGGGCGGCTTTCGAGTCTGTGAATATGGTCCAGTGTGTCGGTGGCTGAGGAAGTATGTACCGGGTGGCTTCTTTAATGCCATAAAGTTCAGCTAGCGTGGACGAAGTCGCTCGCTCAAGCCGGCATGACAGTGATTTGTTAGCTGACGGAATAAAAACAACTCGTGCAGAACTGCGCTCAGATTTTGCTGATCTATCTGTAAAATGATGGGTCGTTCCGGAGTAAAATTTGTGAATATGGGCAAGTGTAACCTGAAGTAGGACAGTTTGGGAAATGCGCTTTTTTGAATCAATTCCGGGTGTAGAATGTTTTATAGTAACACGTGACAGAGTCCATGGCGGAAAACCCAGTTTCATGGTCTGCGGTGCTTGATTTGGCACGGAAGCATCAATTGCTCGTATTGTTCGTCCAAAGCTGGAAGCGTCTTGATCCGCACTGCGAGCCAGGAAATTGGTTGTGGCATGTAGTCTGTACCTCAAGTAATTTCGTAGCGTCTCTCAAAGCCGTAACACATACATGGGCAGGCAGCCAGCTTCTGCAAGAGTCCCACAACATGACGAGCCTGCAGGGAGGCCAAGGCACTTCCTCAGACAGTTGTTCTTTGCCGCTTCCAGCTGTTTTCTGCTTGTCGGGGACAGTGTCTGCAGGACGGGAAGGCTATAACGCAAGATACCATCAACATATGCCTTGAAGAGGAGCACCGCAGAGCGACAATCACTGCCCCAGCGAGTGCCACAAAGATATCCAATAATTTGGGATGCTGCTAAAATTCGCGTGCGTAATCTTTTTACTTCTGGGGACCAGGATAGGTTTCTGTCTATGACATTGCCAAGGTATCTTTGAGTGCGTACGTAATGCAGAGGCCGGCCACTGAGGATTAGAGGGGATCGGTCTATTCTCTTGCGGGTGAACGCCATTGCGACACTTTTTTCGGAGGAAAGATGGAGTCCTCTCGGCGATAGGTGTGAACGTTATTTTTGAAAGAGCCTTCTGCAGCTTCTGCTGGGTGATCCGAGGCGATCTTGAAGCACTCCAAACACAGATGTCATCCACGTAGAGTGTGACTTTGACACCCCCGGGCAGAACGCGTTTAAGGTGAATAAGCGTAAGATTAAACAGCAGCGGGCTTAAGACTGCTCCTTGAGGGACGCCTCTATTTACGCCGTAGCATGGTGTGGGGCCTTCTTCTGTGCACATGAAAAGTTTCCGTCCGTCGAGATAGTTCGCAATCCATGCATGTAGCCTCCCTCCTAAGCCGAGTGCAATAAGAGTTGCTAGGATAGCATCATGGTAAACCGAGTCAAATGCTGACTTGATGTCTAAAAACACTGCAGTTGGGATATGGCCAGAATTTAGTTATTCTTCTAAAGATGATACGAGTGCAATGATGTTGTCAATGGCCGATCGATTCTGTCGAAAGCCGTTCATTTCAGGGTAGTAAAGTTTCCTGGTTTCGACATACTAATTCATCCTTTTGAATATCATTTTTTCCATTAATTTTCTAATGCAACTGAGTAGGGCAATCGGGCGAAAAGAGTCATAGCGTGTCGGTGGCTTTCCAGGCTTCAGAACGGAAGTAATCTTCGCTAGCTTCCAATCAGGAGGCACGATTCCATGCAGCCACGTAGCGTTATAGTACTCCAAGAGACGCAAGCGAGAGTGGTGTGATAAATGCGAAATAGCCTCATAAGTAATTGCATCGTAACCAGGAGAAGAGCGTTTTTTGATATCGGAAATAGCCGCATTAAGTTCTTGTATCGAGAACGGGTGATCTAGCGCAGGCACAGCAGATGGAGGGGAACGGAAATAATTGAACTGTGGGCGCGTCCTTGCGGATGTGGTGGCGGACAGCAGCTTGCGATACTCTTCAGCGGCTTCTCTCTGAAAAATATTCTCATGCAATGACAGCGCGCTGAATGGGCGTAGTTGCGAGATGTTGTTACGCATGCCCTTTACTACACGCCAGATGTGCGACAAAGGCTTGCGAAGATACAATTTCGCGCAAAACTCTTGCCATCGCTGCCTGTTTAACTTCTCTAAATGGCGCCTCACGTGTCTCTGCGCCCTACGTGCGTGCTGCATGTCTTCCAAATTTTTGGTACGTCGAGCCTTGCGCTCTGCACGCCTGCGAATGGCTCGTAGCCTCTCATACTCCTCATCATTTCTGTCATTTGTAGGCCTTTTCATAACACGCGATGATTCCCGCAGGCAGCGAGTAATTATAGGAATTATGTCGTCATCGCTAGTTGATGCTGTAATGCTATGACCCAAGCTCTCTTCATAGGCCTCCCAGTTAGTGCACTTGACCTTCGCTCCTTCTCGGAGCGCATCTTTGTCAAGGTAAGAAAGCAAAACTGGGTAGTGGTCGCTTCCCCTTGTTTCCAGGTCTGTGCACCAGAAGAATTTTGCAGCCCAGCTGCTTAAAATAAAAGAGACGTCAATGCAGCTGCTCACTTTCTCGTTTTTCATGTAAGTGATGCTGCCGTCGTTAAGAGGCTGAACAGAGTACTTGATCAGCAGCTCGGCTAGCCGCGCTCCCCGGGAACTTGTATGTGCGCTGCTCCAGATCTCATGGTGCGCTTTAAAGTCACCGCAAATTAGATAAGGCGGGGACGTGCCAGTAATAATATTTTCTAGCCGCGAGGCATCAAAGCGGTTGCTTGGCTCTACATAAGCATCAATTACAGTGAAGCACTGGGTACCAATTCTGGTTTTCGCATAGACGTATTCTTCGTATTCATGAGCAGGCACAGCAACGCTTGCTACTGGCACATCATGACGGGCGGCAATAAAAAGTCGACTTGGGCTGTTTAAGTGCTGCGAATGAAGCAATTGATAATTCTTTAACTTAAAATGTTTTCAGAAAAAACTTAGTTCAGTTCAGTTTATTTCCCAGAAGCATCTGGACGACTTCCTGGCTAAAAGCTGCTCGAGCAGCTTGACGAAGGCGCAGGAAGCCGTTACAAGGCATGGAGGACGGACCACGTAACACAGATGTAATCATAAGTAACAAAAAAAAAACAAAAATAAAACACGATTTCAATTTAACAAATCAGTTCTACAAATTTCATCAAAGATAATCAAAATTAGATGAAGGAAACACAGATTAGAGAAACAGGCCACGAACAGAATGAATAGTTTACATTATCAATAGGAGATTCAAGCACACTGTAAATAAAAATTAAAAATAATACGCTAGAAATATGTAGGAAAAAACATGATTCAGAACACAGTGCATAATCGATTCCAAACACACAGTAAACATACAATAGGACCGAAATACAGAAGTAATTAAAAACCAGTTAGGTTCAGTTACAATAGGCCAGGAATACAGAAGTAAAAACAAGCTAGGTTCAGTTACGATTGCAGGATGTATGTTCGAAGTTGTTTTCTACTGTACCCAGAAGTATGTTGGTGTCTATTTAGTGTCATGGGAACATTATGAGATAATGACTGAAACTTGTAATTTGTACGAAAATGTGGTATGGCCCATATATCGGTGCAGCGTGTTTTAACAGTCGATGAGTAATGTTGTAATGATGCAAGAGAGGACAGGTAATTAACGATTTGAGGTGAGGAGCAGTTAAAGATCTGTAATAACCGAAACTCATACATTTTATCGGCGCGAAGTACATTATTCACTAGAAATGCCTCTTTTGTTGTGTCGGTGCGTTTAAGATTTGATATTTGTCGTATAATTCTTTTTTGTATAGTGACAATCCTATTCATATTTCTTTTAGTTGTGGTAGCCCAAACCAGGTTGCAGTAATTTATGTGTGAGTAAAATAAAGCATAGTAAATTTGAAGCTTTGCTTGCTGCGGAAGAATACTACAGCAGCGCGACAGTACCCCTGTCACTGCAGATAACTTTTTACTAAGAGAATCAATGTGAGTGTCCCAATTCAAGTTTGAAGAAAAATATACCCCTAGAATTCTGTGGTCCCTGACAATTTCCACAGGCTGATGTCCATAACTAAGGTGGTAAGACGAGGAAACTTGTTTGTTTTTAGCACGGAATATGATGGCCTTGGTTTTATTGGGATTAATTTTGAGTTTATTTATTTTGGACCACAATGATATCTTATTGAGAAGTTCATTGCATTTTAGAATTATCCGATCTAAATTAGAACCAGAGACTGTACAAGTGGTATCGTCGGCGTAGATCATAAATTTAACTTCGGGCTCGATTAGGACAATGTCATTAATATAGGTATTGAATAACAGTGGACCCAATATGCTACCCTGAGGTACACCGTGAGTAACAGGTAAAAGAGACGATTTGTGGTTGTTAATAAAAACACATTGCTGTCGGCCGCGCAGGTAAGACTCTAGCAAGGCTAAAGGGCTCCCGCGAATCCCGTATTGTTTAAGCTTTATCTTGAGAATGTCATGGTCTATTAAGTCAAAGGCCTTACTAAAATCTAAAAAAAGACCTACTGTATATAAATTTTGTTCAATGTTTCCAAGGACGTTTTCTTTTAAAGTTAATAAAGCCAATTCTGTGGATTTTCCCGCTTGGAAGCCAAATTGAGACTCAGTTAGCACATTTTTTGCGTCGAAGAAATTTGTTAATCGTGAACATATAATTTTTTCTAACCCTTTAGAAAAAACAGGTAGAACAGAAATCGGTCTATAGTTCGATGGATTGTTCTTGTCTCCCCCTTTGTAAATCACTGATACCCTTGCTTTTTTCATGGCATCGGGAAAAATTCCGTGCTCAATCGCCAAGTTAAAAATATGAGCAAGTGGGGAGGCGATGAAAGGCAAAACATACTTAACCGGTTCAATTTTAATGTTGTCAATATCCAGTGCCTTACTGTTTCGCAATAGCATAAATGTATTGTTTATTTCAATTTCATCTGTTCTTTGAATAAAAATACTGTCGGTAGAATTGCGAAACTGAGTGCTGATATCGGGTTGGTTATGATCAGCCACTTTTACATTAGCAAAGTGAGTATTAAAGTAGTCTGCAAGTTCTTCGCCTGTAAGTTCACGGTTGCCTACGGTTAACTTTTGCACACCAGATCTATTGGTGTTACGACCAAGAACATCATTTATCGTCTTCCAAGCAACATCAGGGCGTTGTCGAGTGATATGCCCAAAGATGTTTTGATAATAGTTTATTTTGGAACGTCGCAATTCTGTGTTCAGGTTATTTCTAAATCTTTTAAACTGCTTTAGCGTTGTTTCCGAGCGTGTCCGCAAAAACGAGTGATAGAGGAAATTTTTGTTTTTTATCATTTTTATGTGCTCTTGAGTCACCCAGGGCTTCCGTATCTTTTTCGATGGCTTAACCACAGTGAACGGAAAATGTCGCATGTAAATGCGCACAAAAGCCTGCATAAACTCCGTGTACGCATCGTTTACATTGCTTATATTAAGCACAAATGACCAGTCATGGTTCATGACGTCTTGATTAAATGATAGTAGCCTGTCTTGGGTGACTCGCTGAACAATCAAAGGCTCAGATCGAGCATCGTTTTCCACGCATTGGGAGTGGTAAATGAGAAAAACTGGACAATGATCGCTTAAACCCGATGCTACTGTCCCAGCACTATGGACGGTAGTTTCAATATCGGTAATAAGCAGGTCAAGCGCAGAAGAGGTAGATTGTGTGACTGGTTGCAGTTGAAATTAGGTTGGCAAAACCATAGGAAGAAAGCCGAGTGTTGAACTCTCGAATAGACCAATCTTGGTCCAGGGTATTTAAGTTAAAATCTCCGCCACAAACAAGGTAATAGTTGTTCTTGCTTATGTAATCTAATAGCCCTTCGAAGAAATCGAAAAATTGCAGTACATTCCCAGTCGGAGGGCGATAGATAACGCAAATTGCTTGCTTTTTGCACATCACAGTGAGCACTTCATAATCATCGGTGACACTAGTAAATTCTGATACAATTTCACAGTGTTTCCGATCTGTAACATAGGCGGCAACTCCACCACCCCGTTTATTATTCCTATTTATGTAAAAAGCATTATAACCCGGCAAATTTAATATTTTGGAATCGTTTTGATACCAGGTCTCCGAAAACATGATTATGCTAAAATTGAAAGAGAACTGGTCGAGAAGGAGAGCAAAAGAATCCTCTTTGTTGCTGATAGAACGTATATTAATATGAAGGACCGATTCACAGGATGAATCATAAAGCTTAACTGTGTGTGGCAAACAAAACTCGTGGTAAGTCATGGCGTACATTGCGGTTTTATGTAGAAGCGTTAACTTCTTCACTGCTCTACGCAGTCTGCATGCGCTTCTGCACACGCTTCATTTGTTACTGGCAGCCTGCTTAGCAGAGATCTTACCGATATCATTTTCATTTGTTATCGACACAATAGGCGAGTCATCAGTTTGCTTCGCGAAAATTTTTCCGTTGGGCGACCAAACGCTTTTACAGTGGTATTCATGTTTCCTTTTGACGGCCATGGGAGTAGTTTTTTCAGGGCGGGGCAGACATGTTCGTTTACGTAAACTGGTGCCGTGTTCTCAAGGCCGAGGTCATTCAACTCGAGATTCTGATATACTAATCAACGGAAATTGATATGTCCGCACAAGCTGGCGAAAATCAGCTAGTTTCGAGCGTAGGCCACGTGCATTCCATTGGAAAATTGTACAACTTTTGAGACTTGCGTTATTAAGCGGTTTCAGGCGGTGGGTCTCCGATGCCATCAACTTTGTTGGGTTCCAGAACGATGCCGCGAAGCTGATGATGTGGAGGCCACGAAAGGTTCCAAAGACACTACCGCTTCTACCTCGGGGATATGGCCATAGGAGGGGTTGGCGTGCAGCAGTGCCCTGATTGCCGTAAAATGCATGGGGATGAGTATGCCAGTAATGACAGGCTGCGCGGTCTGAGCTGCCATCTGTCCACGTTCCCTACGGGGACGTCGAGTTGAGGGGGAGTTTGCGTCCTGTGAGCGTACATCAGGTGCGGCATGATTAATTGTGGTTGTTTGATGATCCCGTGTGGCCTGCGCGTAGGACTTGCTTGTGGGAGCTTCGCCCTGAAGCGGAGGGTCATTTGAAGGCACAATCGCCGGTGAAAACACAACTTCTGGGTTTGATGGCGGCTCACGTCGGGAAGGAGCTTTCTCTTGTACTTGCTCGACACTGCGTGCAAGAGTAGCTGCCTTTTTTTTCGGGAAAGCTCCATACGACGCGGGATGCGGGCCGCCACAGTTTGCGAATCGGGGTTGATTGCGCGAGGTACAGTCCTTGTGTGGGTGGTCCCCAGAGCATATTTTGCAGCGAAGTTTTCCTCTGTAGTTCCTGGCGATGTGGCCGTGTTTCTGGCCCTTGAAGCACTATGTAGCAGATCCAGTGTACTCTTCTACGGGGAAGCTGTTAAAGCCAAGAAACACCCGAGCTGGCAGAGGTGAACCTGGCTTGAACTCCAAGATGACTGAGCGTCGGCGGGTCTCAGCAATGACTTGATTTTCATCTCGTATGTAGGTCACTTGCCGACGGGCAGAGATAACTCCTTGGTCTCTAAGGTAATTCCCTAATGCCTCATCAGTGTACTCAAGGGGCATACTTATGATTTTCCCGTATACGTTGCCATGTACGATCGTGGCACGCGCACCTCGACTGGTACACAGCAAGGGTGGAGACATGTAGAAGTCGGTTCGCTGCAGCTAGAGACGACACGGTCACAATAAGCCTACCATCCTTGGTCAGGCGATGTGTTAAAACTTTTTCTTGTGCCGTCGCCACGACTTCTGACGCCAATACGTTGGGGTTGGCTTTCCACAAACTATAACCTTCAGTTGGTTCAAAGAAAACGGGAATCCCGGCGGCTCGCTTTTTGTTGTAAGTGACAAAGGTAAAGTCACCTTGGTTTACTTCCATGTCAGTAGCGTCAGAGAAAACGTTACGATCTGCGGTCTCTTGGTCAGTAGCAAGCTTTTTAGGAGCTGACGGGCTTTCCAGGTTATCATCGGGAGTCGATTCATGCGAAACTGCAGGAGTACCTTGGTAGGGTTCGGTTGGAGCGGCCAGGCCCTGGTTGGTTCCGTCCATTATCGCAGCATGAAGCGCAGGCGATGACGGCACATTGCTGAGCTGCAGGGTCCGCACGCAGCTTCGGTGAAGCCGTTTGACACGGGGCGTCCGCCCTTGTGAAGTCGCTGGGTGCTTGTAAGGAGGCAGCGCGAAGGATTTCAGTCACAGCGAAGAGGAACAAGTACAAAACGAAGAATAACTCCAGAGCAGCAAAAACAACCAGCCGGTTGAGCCGATCTTCGTCTTCTTCTTTCCCGGTGTAATTGTAAGACAATATGATAATGATCGTAGTAATAACAGCAATAATAAAATCAATAACAGTAATAATAATATTGTTACAGTAGAAGCTACAATCAATGGCGATTGGCCAATTACCCGTATAGGGTATGTACACGGGAGCAGTGAATCGTGTTGTTCACTAGCAAGAAAAGCAAAAGACCGTGCGTGGCACCGGCTGACTTCTGACCGGCCCCTGTTACCGCTCCGCGATTTGCCTGTCGCAGACCGGGTAAACAAAGTATTCCCAATTTGTTACGTCCATAGCATTTGGCGGACGTGGTGGGTAATTGGCGACCTGTACGAGGTGAATCCAGCCTATTTTCGACTAGGCAGTGGCTTGCTGGTCTACCTCCCAGAGAAACCATCATGGCACCGACGGAGCAAGCTGATGCGAACTCCTCCGCGAGAGTCAGTGCTTGGCCTTATAGAGAAAAACCTGTAGGTTCAGTGGGGCCACCGAAGCAGACGTGGGGGGACTGGCACAAACACTATTCGCGAGTCAGTAAGTGCAGCCGATGGGACGTGAAGTTGAGCTAGTTGGATCTGATTCATATATTTAAAGCTTAAACAGACGCAACTGAAGAAGCGCTTGTGTCGGCTACTTTTTGCGTTACGTCTCTCTGCCCTTCAGGTATGGATGGGACACCCCAGCGCAGGTCGCGAACATCTTCTTCTACATGGCCGAAACCGCACTAATGTGTTTTGAAAACCACGAGGCGTCAGACGTTCCATGCTTGCTTTGGCGACGCGGTTTCCAAAGAGAAGAAGGCGAGACAAACCCTTACGCAAAGAGTGCAAGCCCCCGGCGAAACCTGCACCAGGTACATCGAAGGAGTCCTGAGGCTCTGTGGCCTCGTGAACCACCGATGTCCGACGAGGGCAAAGCGGGCCACCTGATGAAAGGGAACGCCGAGGGTTACAACTTTCTCATCACACAGGAAGATGTAGCGGCTGCGCACAACCGGATTTACTATTGCTGAGGGATTTCAAACATTGAAGACACGATGTATTACCCCAAAGTTTTGGCGCCTGACGAACGTGTCCACTGTTACCAGCCTGGACATCGGCACTACACCGTCCAAATACATGTAGCCTTGATGATGTGACGGATCATCAGAAAGGAGCTTGTCGAGCAAGGTATTTGCCATCACCAACGTTGTCACAGGTGTGTTCCCCCTGATTCAGTCATTCACCAGTGAACAGTGCAAGCCGTGTAAAATGACGCGGCCACACCCTGTCTCTGAGAGGGCCCTAACAATGACCGCTAATATTAAGTTTATGATTGAAGCCATTTCGACGCGCAGCTTGCAGACACTCGGGCTCAAAATATGAAAATGAAAACTACTTCGACGACGCAACTCGACCCGTCCTTTTTGACTGAACCCGATCGCCCCGTTCTTCCGATGAAGCGGTGCCACATCGCGGACAGCGCACTTGCCACAACTGCTGTTCCCGTGGTCATGTTGCCCGTTGCTGCCACCGCCCTTCACGGCCATTCCAACGGCCACCTGGAAGTCCATACATGGGTAACCGGATAAACGCGCCCTTCCAGTAGTCGTTCCAGAAAAATGTGACGCGCAACAATTCGGCGGCTTCTGACAGGTGGTCCACTCCACCGACCATCGACGGCCACGACCTCCGTCGCCAGTTACTCTATATACACGGATGAAATCACACTCTGGTCAACCAAGGGCAGTCCAGGCCAACTGGAGGACTCTATTGAGCAAGCGCGTGTCGTCATCCGAGGTTATGTCACGTCTGTCGGCCTTTCTATTTCGCCTTCAAAATCCGCTCTCCGCATAGCAAGTAATGATCAGGTACTGCGGACACTCCACAATCAGATCACAATCAGATCAAATCAGATCAGATCACGTGCTCCGCATCATCGATGCTTTTGTTATGTACCGTATGCTATAACCTATCCCGTATTTGCAACCCTCGCCATCTCAGCTCGCGTTCCTCGAGGCTTCCCTCCGTACAATTTACCGCATTGCTGTAGGAGTACCCTCCAACGCCCCCAGCGCCACGCTTCCGGAACTAGGGATATACAATACTCTTGAAGAAGGCATTGCGTGCCATCGCCAGGGCCAACTTGAACGCTTGCATACTTTTTCTCAAGGTCATGCTATTCTCAACACACTTAACTACCCCACTTCGCAACTACTCCCACACCACCATAACTCCCTCCTTGGGCCACTTTCGCTAATTTGCGGGTTGAGTCTTTGTCCCGCAACATGAACCCTGATCGACACCCTGCTAGTCGTGCACTGCGCGTTCAGGCCCTCTCCAAACTAATTCATTTTCTACTCTCCCCCGATTCCATCGTTTCCGTTACGCACCCCAGTGACATCCATTCAAAGTCAACGGACACGGCATCATTTCTCGAACTCCCTTCTTTAGACACTGCCACGGTTTCCTTTCTTTCCCCACCTGACTCGACCTCACTCACTCCATTGTCCTTGCAATAGTGCACGCTACTCTCACTGTTCCCACGACCACGCAAGTATATATCTTTTCCGACTGTGAATCAGCCCTTCGTAATTTCGCTCACCATGAGACCCACCCACACACTTCGTCACTTCGATACTTGCTTCGAATCCTCGGGCCCGTTTCACACTGGTTTGGGTTCCTGGCCACGCTGGCATGTGCGTAAACGCCCTAGCATACGCGCTCACCCGAGTGCCTTTCCCGGGTCCGGCCATGTCCTGGACAACCCTGTACCACGCACCGATGGTTCGTACTCCGCACCGAGCTCCCTGCCGATACCGGTTACATGCCCAACGCATACCACGCACCCTGTACGCACCTCCCAATTCCCGTCTAACTCGTGAGGCTCCGTGCCTCATTCTGCAGTTTCAGACCTCTTCACTCCCCTCCCATCACATTATTAACCGAATCTATCGGCGTCCTGGCCATCCTTTCTATCCCACCTGTTCTTTATTGATTGATTTGATTGATTGTAGGGTTTAACGCGCCGACGCAACGCAGGCGATGAGGCGCGCCGTAGTGGAGGGCTCCGGATTAATTTTGACCACTTGGGGATCTTTAACGTGCGCCGAAATCTCGTACACACGGGCGTTTTTGCTTTTCGCCTCCATCAGAAAAGCGGCCGCCGCGGCCGGGAATCGAACCCGCGACCTCGTGCTCAGCAGCACAACGCCTTAGCCACTGAGCCACCGCGGCGGGTCACCTGTTCTTTATAGCCATCCATTCCTCAATCTTATTTATACGGCACCCATCATCTCCTGCCCATCCCTAGCCTCCATCACTTCCTACGAGCTGAGGCTGTCTCCCCCGCCGGCAGAAAACATCCAGATTACCCAGGAAGCACTCTATGAATATGCGCACCGGATCCGCACGAGCATTCTTCAGCACTACGTGGACCCGGTGAACTGAACACTCAAATTAGGACCTGGGCTTAGGTCCGGCGGAAATAAAAGTTTCTTCTCTCTCTCCCTCTCTATCGCCATGTCACCAGCTCAACCCGCCATACATGGGAAACTATGGCCTACGGTGAAGAGGTCGTTGGCCGGTTATTATCGCCAATTTTGCTGCCCGTCGTCTTGTTGAAACACAAAGTGCCTGTTTCGGTAAATGGTGTTGGTGACGCTAGGGTTTCTGATATGAGCCTCGCGTTTGAATCTCGTTTTGGATCGAAAGTTGTGTTTGCTTGTGACCGGAAGTTTAAATTTCGTGGCCTTGGACGTTTATGCCCCGTTGGAGTATGTTCGGCGACTGTTTCACTCGGTGATGAGGGTTTTCACACGGAGTTTAGGGTTTTGGCTCATGACGCTTATGAAGACATTTTGGGCATAGAATTTTACGCGAATGCGGTGCGACGTTGGACAAACCCTACCTATTTATGCGAAGATGCGCGAAAGCTGACAACGAAGGTTTGTTTTCCGCTCCGGTGACGTTAAATTACCTGATATGACGGCTCTGCTTGTCCCTGTAAAATCTGCAGACTTTAGCACCGGCCGTTGTCCAGTCCTAGTTTAGCCAAACGTCACAAATGCCTTTACAAAAAAAAAATGGCTCGAATTCACGCTGTGAACATGGTGGGAAAGCAAAGCTGTGAATGACCCATGCGATGCCACTTGAATTCACAAATGGCTCTACAAAGAGTGAAACCGGAGATTCTGCCAGCCGTTGCGTGGGATTCGCGGGGGCTTCCGAACGCAGCAGCGTCGGCCACGGCCGGTATCAGGAGAGCGTGTTTCGAAGGGTGAGACAGCGGAACCTTTCCATCCTGATGTGGTAGCTCGGGGCTACACCACCGCGCGACGGAAGCGTTGACACCGAAACAGGCCGGCATGTGAGCTTATTGATTTCTATTTACACAGATTTAAACTAAATAGCTTCGTAGGTCTCAGAATTCCGAGAAAGCTGATGGAACTTTTTTAATCGCTATTTATCAGAAACCAGTTGATCCACTCGTCTTTTGTAATACCTGTTAAAACACAACCGGTATCCAGCGATTTAGAAAACAGTCCCATTCACGACAAGCAGTGCGCAAAAGATGGCATTTCTCTAGCGGCCAGATTTCTGTAAGAGGCCTATACGTTTTCCCGCCCTGTAATCCAATCCTTAAACGTATCTTTGACGTACGACCGTTTAATTCCGTCAGGTCCGGGTTACCCAGGAGGTACTGTCGAACAAGTTAATCCAGCCGCGCGAAGTAAGCGCGCAATGGACGCGAAGCTGCGCCAAAACAGGCCCAACACCGTTGCTAAAGCAGACGACAAAGCCGACGGAAGGGTCCCGCCGATGCGCCCGCCGGGGTGAGCACGGGGAACGCTGGGTAATAGCGCCCTTTGGCTGCGCCATCTACTCTGTGCTCCGTGAGTGAAAAGCGTACTCCGCCTCCTCAGCCGTGTTGGGAGTTTCTTGTCAGTTTCTTGTCCCGCACGCCACGAAAGAACCGTTGGCTGGTAGAGGTAGAAAGCTTTCCTTAAAGCAGGCCGGTCCGACAGGGTCGGACCGGTCGTCATTTCGCATGGGCCACTCATTTGCAGATGCCACCACCCACGATGGCGCTGGTCTTCCCCAGTGCAAGCCATGAGCGGTGACAGGCCAGATAGACGCGCCGTTTGACGCGTTTATCACAGGCAGTTACGTAATCGCCTAAAGCAACGAGCGCTAATCTTCTGAATCTCAAATCTCAAGCGTACGTACCAAACGGAAAGCACGCAACAAGAATTCACTGCAGGGCTTTCGGTCGAACCTGTTGTGCGATTACGTAAGTACCTGGGGTGATAATGCACCGCGTCAAATTACGCACTCATCTCCGGTGTCACCGCTTACGGCTGGCACACAGAAAAGAAGCGCCCGTTGCGGGTGGTGGCGTCTGAAAATTTGATAGGCCCAAGCTGAACGACGACCGGCCAGGGCCTGTCCGAGATCCACGCACGCGCAATGGCAAGCTATCTCTAACCCAGCCGCTATCAGCAGATGTCGCCATGCATGCTCCGAAGCCGCGCGCTCGCTTGCCCTAGACAAGCCTGACGCTCACTGTACGCGTGGCCGCTCGATGCTGGCGCGATAACCTTCAAATAGTGCTCGACTTCATAGCTGATAAGAACACTTATTAGCCCCTTTTCTAAAGGAAAATCTAAAACACCCGAATCTTGGTAGTAAACACCCAGTGTTGGCCTCCACTTTTGCCTGACGAACTTCGGGGCTCGCTCGCCACTCACGAGCACACTCGTGATCATTCTCACGAGTGCGTGCCCGCATAACCGCCTGCTCTATACAGAAGAACGAATCGCCCGTGGTCTACCCATAGACCAGCGAACGGGAATTTTGGGTGATAATCATTATCATCATCAGCAGCATCTAAGCTCCTTAAAGGGGTCCTGAAATACCTTCCGCCGATGCATGGATGTACATCTACCCAAATAAAGCAATGTATTTGCAATCTCCTCCCGCAAGAATTTTGTTAAAGCGATGAGTATTAGCTGAGAAATCGTAAATCAAAAACCGCGCATTATCGTCGCTTCGCGTTTCCTCCTCCTTTCGACTTACTCTCCGCTGCTGACGGCGCGGAGCCTTGCCTCCCATGATGCTGCGCTCCGCAGCGGTGACGTACTTCCGCTATTGCGCTGATCAGACTATCGTCTGCTACGGGCAAGCTTTGTTGACACCATGAACCCCGCACTGCGCCGCTCAAGGCTGGAAAAGCGAACGAAAAATCTGGCGGCATGTATGCGGCGGCCTCGCCTTGCCCTTTCGCGGTGTACGTTGCTGGCGGCACATGACTTTTTATCGGCGGCGAACTCGCAGCCGCACGGGGAGGGTCGTGCGCTCTAAAGTCCCTCGATCGGCGTTTATCGAGGGACTTAAGTGCGCTCGTTCCCTTGATGCACCGCGCACTGTTTATCCAAAAAGCGCCGTATCAGATGTGGCCCCGTTGGTGCCGGGTCTTATTTTGCGGCGGTGGCAATTCCTGCCGGCGGCATGAAAAAGTCGTATTAAACCGAAACAGAACCCGTGCACAAAACGCTTCAATCATGTGACCAGTTCAGCTTGGCGCGACGCGTGGTGGAGAGCGGCAACGTTGGCAAAACATTCTCCGCCGCGGCTCTGAGCTTTCTAGCGCTGAAGCGAGCGCCATTTCTTTGACAATCTCAAACATCGGTCGCCTGGCAACAAGGCACAAACCGCTTAGAAGTCAGTTACGGTTCCGTGATCCCGGTTCAGCTCGGGGCCCCACCTCGCGACATGTGGGCACTGCAGGCGTATCATTCATTCCCATTGGGAAGTGCGAGATGCGTTTGGCATTACAGGAGGCGATGGTGTGTGTGTTGTGGACGCCTTTGTTTCGCGATGAAATGCGCCGCTGTGCTTCTGCGGGTGGATAGTGCTTCCCATGGTCTGGGTTATCTTTCTCGAGCGACGTACGACTCAACCTCGTATGGGGTATGTGCAGTGTGCGTGGCTAAAAGCCATCGGCTTGTGCGCCAGAGTTAAGTGACTTGCTGTTCGTCCCCGCAAAGCGCGCGCGAGGTGAGTACCGAATTTACGACGGGCAGGAGGCAACCCATCCTCTGTCAATCGTGGTTCAGACTTTCAACGCATGTTGTGACGTTGTATTCGTTAGAAACGCAACTCTGGATTGTTTTGAAGTTGAATAAAATGTATGCGTCAAACCCGGGCATTCGGCTCAGGGCGTTCTCTGCGATTGCACGAAAGAAGTGCCACAGGGTTTCAACGCTTTCTTTATGGAACGTACTCAGGTAACAGGATATCAATGTCGTGTTATGGCCGTGTTGCATTCAATACAAACGGTTAAGCGCTTGTTTTACACTTGTTTCGTTTGTCGTAAAATGCCCAAGCACTCCGGCACTCCGAGCCGACGCTGAGCAGACGACTCATCTCTTTGCCGGAAGTGCGTGAAAAAGCCGCCCAATAGCAGGGTGTCTAGCTCATGACGAACATCTGGGAATCGATGATGTAGACATGTGAAGATGGAGGCGTCCAAAAACACGAAGGAAAGGGTGAGAAAAAAACGACAAACTTTGCAACAAAAGTGTGAGCTTTCCGCTGCGCGTAAAATAGTAATACTTGGCACAGAGGACGTTGACGACCCAATCTAACGGTTGCGCTAGTTCATTTAGTGTGCTCAAAATGCCTTTCAGGGCCCCTTTAAGGTGGACTTTACTGTTAGCGTTCAGCATACACAAATCGCATGTTAAAGTCAGTTATCTCAAGCTTCGTTTGAAAAACAACGCGCAAGAAGCTTTGCCTACATATTTCCCCGTCTATCTTTTGGTCGGCCGCCCCCCCCGGAAAAAAATTCCTGGCTACGCGCCTGCGTGGCGAGCTATCCCAGGTACCAGCGTCGTCAGCGCCCTACGTTTCCATCTCGAGGTCGTCTGCAGACTGAATCCTCCGACGCCGCCGTTCGACGAAGTGGGAAATCATTCAGTAGGACCCCTTCCGAAATGAAAGGCAGGTCTGCGTTGAATTATTGTATGCGTTGATTTTTGACAAGGTACATAGAGACTGCATCCCTTTATACTGCAGCAGCAGTGAATGCGGCATCCTTCCTGTTGCATTATGCTATTCTTCGACTCAGCGCCCACGAGTTGTTATCAGGGACCTCGGTCGCCAGTTTACGGCCAACTTGGCGGAAGAGCATCTTAGTGTTTGTGGCCCCAAATTGCTCCCTTCTACACTCTACGCCGTATCTTCCTCAAGCAAACCGATTCACAGAGCGTACAAATCGTACTCTCACCAACATGCTGAACATGTGCCTTGCATCAGAGCAGAAGAATTCGGACACAATACTACCCTCTGTGACCTATGGATACATTACCGCCAAGCAGAAGGAAACCTGCTCTACGGTATTCTCCCTCCTCTACGTCCGCCATGGACGAAGCTTCCCCGACAGCATCATTCCTTCGTTTTCGCATCAATATTTTTCGCTTGCTAAGACCTTGTGCCTTCAAATAGTGCTCGACTTCATAGCTGATAAGAACACTTATTAGCCCCTTTTCTAAGAGTCCCAACGACTGACTCGACTCCGCACTATGAGCTCCCAGGTTCGAACCTAAACTCACTAGGTTCAGTGCCATCCATCAGTCACCTACGACCCGGGCGGTCTCGTTTTGTTGTGGGCCGGCGCGGGTTCGCCAGCAATGGAGGTATCAGATTTTTACAAATGTACGCCGGCCTCTGTGTCGTGCTATCCCGGCTCAGTGAGATCAACTGCGTTACCGTTAAAGTTATGTATGGTCCATGACTACCCATCTCGCAAGACCCAAGTTGTGCATGCTATAGCTTGTCTGAAGCGCTGCCCCAGCCGTACTAGTTAGATCACTCGGTGCACTTCGGCTGCCGAACGGGATAAATGACACGGTACGAGCTACAAGCAATGTCGATTGGATGTACTGGGAAAGAGTGAATTGTGTTGTTGGCTGGCGAGAAGAGGAGGAAGCAGAAGAACGTGCGTCCCACCGGCTGTCTGCTGACCGGCCCCGGTTCCCGCTTCTCGAACAGCTTGCCGCATACCTTGTAAATGAAGCCGTCCCAAGTTGTTACATCCGTAGCAATATGATTAATAATTGTGTCGTGTTTATTGGGGGTGCCAAATCTTTTGCTCTCCGGGTGACAGTTTAGGCAGTAAAGCCACTGTGTGTGCGTGACTGATTTAAGCCTTGTGGGTGTAATTTTTTTCCCTGAGATGCAAGGCTTATTGTTCTTTGCGGGTTCTTGCACATACAAGCCATTCCGCAGCCCCTTCCAGCAGTTCCGTTTCTCATTGCATCGGTTCTGTGCCCGCGCGCATCCGTCGCTCCAAGTCGTGGACTGTGTTCCTGGTTGTTATTTTCCCGTGCCTATCGGCCGCCAGGGGGCCGACACAGGCACCCGCGCCTCGTTTCGACTCCCGCTTTTCGCCTTCTATACGCGATCACTCGACGTGCACGCGCTAGCCGCCACCATCGATCGATTCCTAAGCATCTCAGGAACCGACGGACACCAAGCTTGGCCCACTCCGACCACCAGCAGCGACCCAAGCCAACCGCGAAGTCTGCCAGCGTCACCGCCGCTGCTGGGCCTACCTTCAGGCCTAGCACGAGCGGCCGCTCTCCAGCCATGCCGCAGCAAGAACACCTGCTCGCGCCCTCCGCCACGCCACCGGAGCACGTGCAACACATGCCACCCGCCGCCTCCACTGAGATGGAAACGGGCTCCGACTCCCATAGTGAACCTACGCCTGCCGACGCCGGCGTCGATCTCCCGCCGCCAATCACCAACCCGCCGCCCGCCACCTCAACCGAAGAAGACGCCGCTCAACAAATGGACTATGACCACCTCAGCGGCCGAACGTGCCCCCGCCCGAACCCTTGGATGGAGGTCATCTACGCACGCCGAAAGAAGCCGCCAACATCTACGCCCACGTCACCCCCTGCCACCGAGACGCCTCCAAAAGCGGTGCGTACCATACCACCACCGCGCTTCCCGCCGACCCACTACCTCACTGTCGTCCGCCCACATGACGGCCTTCGTGTCGGCGACTGGTCGACCAGCGACCTAGCGCGAGGTCTCGCCGCCGCAAGTAGCATACCCGACTCGACCTTCCGCACCCTCGTCACCCTCCAAGCGCAACCCAACACCAACCTCATCGTGGCTGGTACTTCCGACCCCCACCTGGCCGACCGACTCTCCAGAATAACCGAACTACCTCTCCGCCAGACCACCTACGCTGTCACCGCCTACATGAAGCCCCCGCCAGGCACTGCACGTGGCGTAATTCATGGAGTCCCTGAGGGTCTCACTCAGGAGCAACTTATAGAACTCACGGCTACGAACCGCCCGTACCTCATCCATGCCCGCATTATGGGCAAAACCAGGTCCGCTCTCCTCACCTTCGCCGGAACCCGCATTCCTTACTATATTAAGTTTGACTGCGAAATGATCCGCTGCCGACCATACCGCCGAGCCCTCCAAACCTGCTCACGTTGCGGCGATATCGGGCACCGCCAAGATGTCTGCCCGCATCCCGACAAGCCACGGTGCCACAGCTGCGGCACTCCAGATCCGACACCGCAACACACCTGCACTCCTCGCTGCAAGCTGTGCGACGGACCCCACCCAACGGCCCACCGCGACTGCCCCAAGCGCTACCGACCCACTCCTCCACCATCTAAGCAGCGCCCGCTTGACTTGACCAAGACCTCCAGCCGACCGAGCACCGATGCCCACGAATTCCCGCCGCTCCCACCACCGCAGGCATCGCTCAACCAACACCCTACCGGGCCTCCCCTACCACAGGTGAGCTGGTCAGCTAAATTACTCGCGTCTCCCACTGCTCCTACACCACCACCCCCTAACCCGTCTCACCCCTCTTCCTCCCCCGACCCACTCACCGCCGCCCTCGAAAAATTCCAACAACACTTCCAAAAACAACTTGACGAACTTAAAAAACAAGTTGACACCCTCATGCGACTCCCCCCTCCTCAGCCCACCCCTCCCCCCCTCTCCGAGGACCGCATCATCGAACGTGTAACTGAAATTGTCGGTGCACGCATGGCCGCCCAAATTGAAGATGCCATAGCAAAAGTTTTGAACGCCCAAGCCCAAACCCATGCTCCTCTCGTCAAGAGCTTCCAACTTCTCACAGAACGCCAAGCCAAATTCGAACTCGCCCTCCAACGCAACCCGGACAGCCTCTCCCTTTCCACTGATAGTCCCCCCAAGAAACCCAAGCACCACCCGTATCATGCCTAACATCCCCATTGACACCATAACTGTCTATCAATGGAACTGCCGCTCGTTCAACAGCAAACGTCATCAACTCTCCCTCTTCACCCAAAACGACCCCCCCGATGCCATCGCCCTGCAGGAAACCAACACCTCCACCCCCCGCCTATCACAATACAACGCCTTCACGCAAGATCCCCAATCACGCACGGCCATCCTCGTTCATAACTCCCACCCGGCACAACCGCACCGCCTCAGCCAAACCATCCCCCACACCTTCGTCGAAATCATCTCGACTCGCCCCACACGCCCGAGCGTATACATCCTCAACATCTACAGCCCCCCCAACGACCACCTCAAGACCATAGAACCCCTCTTTCAAGAAGCGGGACAGATAGCTGGATCCCACCCCCTTCTTGTCCTTGGTGACTTCAATGCCCCTCACGTGACTTGGGGCTACCGCTACGCCTCGAAGAAGGGTACCGCGCTGCTCCGGGCCTGCCAAAACCATCACTTCGTCCTCCAAAACGACCTAACCGTCCCGACTAGAACCGGCAATAGCGTTAGCCGTGACACCATACCCGATCTGACCTTCACCAGACACTGCCCCACGGCCCAGTGGCACCGGCTTGACGAAAACCTCGGCAGCGATCACTACCTCATAACCCTCCGCGTACCCTTCGTTCACAAACCCCTCCGCAGAGGCACCGCACGCCTCACGAACTGGCCCAACTTTCGCAAGGATCCCACCTCCTTACCACCCATTGGCGACAACCTGGACGACTGGGCACAGGCCCTAGAGCAGAGGGTTTGCGCCCACACTCAATCTATAGCCCTCACAGACGCAACGCCGGTGGCTGATCCACACCTCCTCCACATGTGGGATGCCCGTCGGGGCCTTTCTAAAAGATGGAAGCGCCAGCGCCACAACCACACCCTCAGAAAACGTATAGCCCGCCTGAACCAAGAGATCCAAACGTACTCCAGCCAGCTTCACAATCAAAACTGGCGGGACTTCTGCACCCGCCTGCAAGGTACCCTCCACACCCGCAAGACCTGGCACCTCCTCCGCTCCCTCCTGGACAACCACTCTACTCAACGTCAATCAATGCATCGCATCCATCAACTCATCCGCAACCATTCGCAACCCCCTCGCGAGCTTCTCCGCACCATCAGGCAGCATCTCTTTGGTGATCCGGTCACTCATCCCCCTGCCCCGAACCTTCAATACACCGGACCCCCCAACGCCGACATGGACCTCCTCTTCACCATGACCGAACTCCACGCCATTCTTGCCCGCCTCACCCGCAACACCACCCCGGGCAGAGACCACATCACCTATAGAACTATCCGCAACCTCCCGGGCGACACCCTTGAAGACCTCCTCACCTATTACAACAGCAACTGGGAAGCCGGCACGTACCCCTCACAGTGGCGTCACTCAGACATCACCCTTATCCCCAAGCCCAACAAACCTGTCTCCGCCACCACCCTCCGACCCATCGCCCTCACCTCGTGCCTCGGCAAGATCTATGAACACCTAGTTCACCAGCGCCTCTCCACCTACCTCGAAGACCGTAATCTGTACCCCCTTACCATGTTCGGTTTCCGCCAACATCTCTCCACCCAAGACGTCCTTATACAAATAAAAGAACAGCTCCTCGACCACCTCAGCCGTGACACCCCCAAAACACTCCTCACCCTCGATGCCAAAGGGGCCTTTGACAACGTTACGCACAAAGCCATCCTCGATAACCTCAATCACACCGGTTGCGGCCACCGCGCCTACCAATTCGTCTCCGCGTTCCTGCGGGACCGCACTGCCACCCTCCGGCTCGGCCCTCTCCAATCCCCTACCTTTCACACCCCTGCCAAAGGCACACCGCAAGGCTCTGTTATTTCCCCCTTACTCTTTAACATCGCCCTCCTCCGCCTCCCCAGTCTCCTGAATGCCATCCCCGGTATCTACCATGCGCTTTATGCCGATGACCTAACTATATGGACTACCAGTGGCTCCAGCGGCGCGCAACAAGACGCCCTCCAGCAAGCCATCGACACCACTGTCGCCTACCTCCACCCCAGAGGCCTAACGGTCGAACCAAGCAAGTCTGCCCTCCTCGTTCTCCGAGCCCGCACCCGCGGCCGCCCCCCACAACCCACCCCGGACCCACAAGTGACCATCCACGGCTCTCCCATTCCCCAAGTCACCTCCCTTCGGGTACTCGGAGTTCCTTTTCACTACGACGGCTCCGGCCCAATTCTTCTCCCACAGCTCCACAAAACAATCACCCAACTTACACACCTCATTCGGCGCATCCGCGGCTCCACCTACGGCCTCAAAGAATCCGACACCTGCAAACTCGTTCAAGCCCTCCTCATCAGTCGCCTTACATACAGCTGCCCTTTCGTCAACCTCAAGACACAGGAAGCTAGCAAGCTGGACGCTCTGATCCGCAAGACCTACAAAGCAGCCTTAGGCCTCCCTACCTACACTTCCAACACACGCCTCCTCCAGCTTGGCCTACACAACACCCTCACAGAAATCTTGGAAGCCCAACGCACTTCCCACCTGCACCGACTCTCCCTCACACCGGCTGGTCGACGGGTACTTCAGGTCATCGGACGCACGGCCCCTGCCACCCTACACGCGCCCCAACGTATCCCCCTCTCCATTCGTCAACGCATCCACGTCCCTCCCGTCCCCAAGCATATGCACCCCATCTACAACCAAGGCCGCCGCAACGCCCGCGTCCGATTCCTCGAAAACCGCTACGGCTCGGATCCCAACACCCGCTATACCGACATCGCGCAGTCCTCAACCCGCCACAGCACCACCATCGCAGTCCTTAACAACGAGGGCCGCCTCCCCACCGCGGCCTCCTACCGCCACATCCCCACGCTCACCGCCGAGTCCCTCGCCATCGCTCACGCTGCCCTGACCCACTGCCACCAACCCTATCTGACCATAATAACCGACTCGCAGCAAGCGTGCCGCCTCTACCAAGCCGGCCTCGCCCCGCCAGCAGCCATTCACCTCCTTCAACGCCTCCCTGAAGACATTGACCTCTCCATTGTCTGGACCCCCGGCCACTCCGGCCTGGCAGGGAATGAGGCGGCCCACGCCGCAGCCCGCGCACTTATTACCCGGGCACTTCCCTCGCCTAGCCTCGACCAAATAACTCCCCCACCCCCAGACCCAGCAGCCCTGACACCTCTCGACCCCACGTACAATTCCATCCTCTCCCACCACACAAACTCCCGACGGCGATACCCGCCCCCCCACCCTTCCCTCACCGCCCAACAGGCCTACATCCTCCGCCGACTACAGACCGAAACATACTTTAACCACATCATTCTATCCCACATTTCCCCTTCTCTCTTTCAACCCGACTGCCCCCATTGTCACATCCCTCTCAACACCTACCACCTCGTCTTCTCCTGCCCCCAACACCCACATCCCCACCCCTCCCCTTCCCCTGAGCAGTGGGAGTCCGAGCTGACCAGCTCCGCACCGGAGCGCCAAGTCGCCCTGGTGCGGCGCGCACTCGAGGCAGCCCGGACAAGAGGCCTCCTGGACTTAGGAGGCTAACCACGCCCTTATACCCCTTCCCTTTAAGCTCAATAAACGTTTTGCCATCCATCCATGTCACTAAAACAGAATTGTGTAACTGTAAAAAAAGAACGAGAAAGCTAAAGTGATAGTGCAAATCTACAACGTGCTATGTGAGCCGCTGTTTAGAAGCGGTTACCGCCAAAGAGCGTGTTTTTATCTTTCCGGCTCTATTTGATGCTACGCACCTTGAAGAAAGGCAACGAAGAATTGATTGATTGATTGTGGGGTTTAACGCGCCGACGCAACGCAAGCGATGAGGCGCGCCGTAGTGGAGGGCTCCGGATTAATTTTGACCACCTGGGGATCTTTAACGTGCGCCGAAATCTCGTACACACGGGCGTTTTTGCTTTTCGCCTCCATCAGAAAAGCGGCCGGCGCGGCCGGGAATCGAACCCGCGACCTCGTGCTCAGCAGCGCAACGCCTTAGCCACTGAGCCACCACGGCGGGTGGCAACGAAGAATTAACAGAAAATACAGAAGGGTGCCGCCAGTTGCACTGGTTCGCGAAAAGGTTGACTGGTTATGGGGTTTAACGTGGCGAAGATACACAGGCGATGAGGCGGGCAGTAGTGGAAGGCTCCGGATTCATTTTGACCACCTGGTGATCCCTAACGTCAGTTTGCGAAAAGTATGTTGAGAAGAGTTGTACGAGTGCATATGAGGCGTTTTTTTTTTCTCGAAATGAGCGAGATCCAGGCACCGAAACTGCGTAGGATAAAACTGCAGTGACAAGAAAAACTCGGCAACTTCCCAATAAAAAAAAAAAAAAACGGGTCACAAGAAAGTAGTTGAGATAACGCCCTGAATTCGAGTACGCAGATCGTAGTTTGTATCAAAAATGCGCCAGATCCTGCTGTTTCCTGAATAGAAATGAGCCAAATCCATTTGCCCAATAGGAATTTTCTTTTGGCTTGACTGTTCATACTGTTTAGTGGGTGTTGTCGGAGGTTTTCCTTTTGGCTTTTCGGAACTGGCTCATTATGAATTCAGACAGCAAAAAGGAGATCCGCGAAAAATCTGTTCCTAGACGTTAGCGACGAAATGAACGGAAGAAGAAGTGGACGAAATGATACGGAGAGATGTGAAACAATTATTTCATTTCAGCTCACCTTTCGCTATCCGGACAATGAACATACATATTGGCGCTGCATGTGTACGGGCGACCTCGTCTTCCACATTTCTTTCGACCAACCTCTTCCTCCCTGATATTCCGCTCCCCCTGAAAACCTACGGGCAGCCCTGTGGTCCCTCTTGGCTGCCCACATTGAAACTCTTTGTGCACCTCCGCCAAGCCCACCACCGTCGGAGGACCGTGGAACACCCCCTTCCTCCGTGGACTGATAACTCCGCGGCTCGGACTTGAGCTGCCTAATAAAGTTTCATCTCTCTCTCTCTCTTTCCCAACGAAGTAATTCTGGTTATATTTTTTTTACTCCCACATTTATTATTTGAGTACTAACTGCCGCGGCTTACAAGCCCTGTTCAATCCCCCGCCCACCTCTAAGAGCACGAACGACTTCATTAAGGTGAAGAATATGATATGAGCAGCCTTCTTGTGAAGCGTTTTGAAAATTTAAGGAGAAGCAATGATGAACTTGCTTATTTCGTGAGTTCCTTCAGGCGTGACGAAGAAAATGATCCCAGGGAATAATTTGAAAAGACCTGCTAATGGGGCCAAGAGAACTCACCTGCTGCCCATGTATGGTTCTACTGTTCTTGAAGCCTTGTTGCATGTTTTTAATGCGTTTTCCATCGTAACTACATCGCACCGTGCTTGAAAGTCAATTTAAATAAAGTTTTCATAAGAATTCCGCATCAACTTGCGGGTTTCAATTCAATGTTGGCCAAATCTAAACTTATCACCCTATTGTTGCTCGAATTGACGGCGTAATTTTCAATTAACTCTGGCCATAAACTTTCCCTACCCTGACTTGTAAATTATATCACATGATAGCTTTGACGGCGATGCATTTTGGCCCTGTAACAAACTTTCGATTATTTCTCAAATCCGGGTTAGGTGGATTTGTCTCATTTCAAAAACAAAAAACGCCTCATATGTTCCCGCCTGTTCAGTAACACCGGTGTTAAGATGAGCATCCCCACGCGGTGCGATATTTACATCACTGATCCAGAAAAAGTCGTTCCTGAAGTGTCAGCAAAAAGGAAAGATAAAAATCTTTCGAGCAAAAGCCGCCAACAAATCGCCAGAAGCGCGCTCCGTCGCAAGTCTCCTATACTTTGGCTCAGCCATTAAAGGGACGCTGAAGTGAATCTATGAAGCTCCCGTTTTTGCTCGCACTGCGTAGTCTGGCTCAAATGAACACAATTTTCATCGTTTATCCGGGCGATAAGGCGGTATTTATTTTATAAAGCCTGAAAGAAGAAAAACTACCACGCGCGGTTTTCGGCGGCTGCACCAACTAAGCGCAGTAGTGACGCCAGGTAAAGGTGCACCGTGATTGGACGATGTCCAAGATTTGCAATCAACAAGTTTAGGTTTCGGTTCTGTGAAACAACGTGCTTGACATCCGACGGCATCGCTGGATGGGCATTCTCGATAACTCAATAATCGCCATACCGCACGTCTGTCATGTTGTCGGCTGTAAAATTCCACAGATAAGCCTAATAGGACGGCTTGGAATCGCAGCAATCACTAGCCGAGGCCTGTGAAGTGGATGAACACCCTCCGCGTCACCGCAGACGCTCAAATGCCATGCGCTTTTCCCCCATCTTTGTAGCTTGCTTCACTCATGCCCGTATCGTAAAAAGAGTGTTCGCACCTGGCAAAGGGTCTGCTGATTCTGGCCTGTGCCCACCGCCCGCAAGCAGTCGGTGCTTATGGCAACAGCACGCCAACGAGAACTCACTAGCGCGTCAGTGTAGGTGTGCGCGCGTTCTGCGAAGTTCCAAATGGAGCAATGAACGTTACTGCCCAAAAATGGCAAATTCAGTATAGAAAACATGGGCCGAGAACGAAGAAACCAACTTACGAAAAAGAAAGAAGGATGCACCCTCGGGTATTCGCACTTGCGATTTGCATTGCAATATACCCGGCGCTCCAGACCACTCGGCCACTAGACAGCATTGCCGGTGTTGTAAATATATAATGTATAACCAGTTTACACTTATTTAGTTTTAGCATTTCAAGCAGCTTGGATGACTATTTGTTGTATAGCTCTGGTGCATTATGCGTCCCCCAAATTTCCACAATATGTCAAGTCTAGCAATTGTATTTCTTAGACGGAAAAGCGTTCGCATATGTGTGGTCGTGCTGCTGACCGCTGTGCTTGTTCAACCAGGGCAAAAACGTGCTTCCTGCACCGTAGTTTTACGCTGTGCGGTAAAAGTTTCAGTCAATTTTGTTTCTTAGTAACTACATTAACTTCGCTGGCTCTTCTTCCGCCTTCAAATGGACTTATATTTTCCTACTAGCGTGCTAGTCAGCGAAGCGTCGCATGTGCGCCTGTGCAGCTCTTGTGTGAAGCGACCTTGACTTGGAGCTAGATACAGTGTACAAACTAACCAAGTAAAGAAAGGCCCATTCTTCCATTCACAAACGTGTCCTGGCTTAGTTTCAACTGAGCCAACGAATTGCGACGACCCCGCGGCGGCCGGCGGACTAAACGCTTGGCCGACTGACTCTGTCGAGGCTCGGCGAGCCGTGCAGTAGCGCAGTCAAGCCAAACCATTTTTTCCCTGACGTCACGCGAAAACGCCACAGAAAATGGGCGAGGATGCAGAGGGGAGGACTGAATGTTCGAATTGATTTTTCTACTGAATAAATTCGCGTAAACGCGCCCAGAGTGGTCGAAACATGGCCTAGGGGCTTCGGACTACAATTTGCGCTAGTAATCCCGCAATGTTTACAAATCACTTCAGTGTCCCTTTAAGAGTGCCTACTCGGTGAGCCTGGAAGGATGTGGTGCCAGCAACTGAGCTCTGGCAACTGAAAAGGGCACCATACGCTGTTCGGAAGACGCTGGTAGTTGCAAAACAGTGCTGCACACTCGCAATGGCGGCCAACTACCAGCAAGAGTCTCCACCCATTCTTCAATATCAATCTTATTCTAGTGGTATAGATTTCAAAGTGCTACCGGCGCCAGTGATTTCATTAGGTAACGCCTACTTTGAAGCTGAAGACGTTAACCTCGCTAGTGGTTTCATTGAAAAGATGGCAATGTTTGGAAAGTGTTTCCTTGGTGTGCAATAAGTGGTTAACCACGGTGTACCTGAAGGGAAAAGGGCTCAACATATTCTCAGTCAAATGAATTTCTTTGTGGTGGATGCAATAAAGGCTTCTTTAAGAACGCGCAGTTCTTACAAATGCATGATTTTTAGGGGCGAAACACCTTAGGACCTTGATTTGTCCAGTGCTTGGTGTCCGTGTGCACAGTGTTGCGCATGCGCGAGGAGCATTGGATTGAATTGGATTGCATCGGATTGAAATGGACTGGATTAGATTGAATCAAATTTAATTGTATCGGATTGGATTGGATTGGAATTGTATATACTGTACACACGCGTTGTCACTTATTTACATGCGCGAGTTGGCAATGTCACGGGTGATTTACGGTAAGAACGATCCCCAGTGCTTCGCCCACTCGTCATGATTCACTTCGTGGAGATGCGTGAATTTTTTCTGAGAGGTGCTTGATGTATGCCCGTTGTCCGATGGGGAGTAGGTCTGTGCTTTTTGCAAGCACTGAAGCTTGGCCCAAAACATGCTTGCGTTTCGGAGTCGATAAAAGTAACTGACACCCTTCACCTGCTTAGTTAGAAAATAAAATAATAAAAGTGCTATATTCGGGAACAAGTTATGAACGGCGATAGCACATGTACGGTATCACTCTGGCTAAGCGGCAGACCCGGATGTCAACGGGCGCTCGCGTTTTGTGAGGAGATTGCTGTGAATGCGTGTTAGCGTGTCCCTTTTCTCGCGTAGTTTGTTTGTCGTCGCTGAAGTAGCTTATAAGCATATTAAAGCCAAAAATCACGGAAACGGCTCGTTCCATGTTCAAAATATTCCCAGTAACACAGTACTTGTGCAGAGCGAAGTAAAATCCAGCTGCGGTGATGAAGCCCAGCGGCACATCCATTGCCGTTCTTCTGGTGCACCCGAGTATAAAAAGCAAGCCTATACTGTTAAATATCACTGGAACAAACCGTCGATAGCGTATTTATGTTGGAAACCAGATAGTTTTACTGACCTGAATACAAGATTTCGCGCAAGGAACAGTCTCTAACTATGCTACTCTTGGTTGAAGACTCAAAACAAACCATGGAAGCTGTAATCAGCTTCCCCAATAACAGATGTGGTCTCCTAAGCGAAAGCAAAAATGCAGCAGTCATGTTGCCACGGTTGCGAATGCGGAGTGGCCTGCACCCTCCTAAAGTCACCGATGATTAATGATGATGATTGAAGATTGTTAATGGTATCCCGTTTGTAACGGGTGATGACATGTTATCTCACCAAATAATCTAATACATATGTATTGTGCTCTTGGTTTAATTCTGGCGCTGCCTTTAGGGCATGCTCAAAATAAATTTTGTTTTGTTACATGTGGTAGCTGTCCTCGGCGATATTGTCTCCTCTGCTTTTCTTACACCAGCGTTCTAATCTTTTAGTCACCCCTACAGCCTTAAAGTTTACTCCCTCGGTGCTACATTTAAATTCAGGGCTTCGGAAAGCCGAATATTGGCCTTATATACGGCGTTTCTTCACAGGGACATGAAATCCGCGTCGAGGAGTTGAGAAACATGCTCACGCGTGTTGGTATGCTCTCCGACGTGATAGCGCTGGGGGCTTACCAGGTCAACCACGTGTGGGCGGTGACGTTCAAATGTGCCGAGGCTACAAAGAAGATGCTGGCGGCCGGCGAACAGAAAGTGAAGGGACGCAGTTGCCTCTCCGTGAGGCTGAAGCAGGTGAGACCATCAGGTGAGGCTGAAGCTTCACTGGCTGCTGCACGGCGTTGAAGATGAGGACGGCCGAATCACATTTGCTTCTTAGGGCAAGGTCATTGAAGTCACCAAGGAACGATGGCGTGTGCATGGCGTGCAGGACAAGGGGTCCATGACGCGGGCGGTTACGCTTAAAGGGAAGCTGAAGCGCTTTCCAAAAAAAAAAAAAATGAGTGAGAGACATGTTTCTACATTGAATTTTACCGTACATGAGCCCAACCGGCATATATCTTGCAAAACGCGTGGTCCCGTTTGAAAGACGCGCGCTTTTCGTCTTTGACGCCTCTTATTGGTTGCGCCGGTCATGACGTCAAAGGAGGACACTATTCGGCCGCGCGGGTTGTCGGAAGCGTTGGGAACGATCGCACTGCAGCGGCGCTTGCCTTTTCGGCAATTTAACTTGCAGTTCAATCTTAGCACATGACTGCAAGTTTATTTTTCAACTTGCCGTGCTGTTGGGTCAAGTATCTTGTAGCTTAAATTTGCTTTACACGACTGAGAACCCCAAAGCAGTGACTGTGGCGTCGGCCAGAGGGTTCTGTCAAAATATTTCTGAATTAGGCAACAAGCATAGGGGGTTTCTATTCCTTATATGAATATTAGCTACTGCCTGAACTGTTTGTTACAATATACGAAACCAATTATGCCGAAGATTAACCACGTACAGGTGCCGTCATAAGTAATTGGAGCACGGGAACTGTGGCCGAACCGCATAGGAGCGCCGTGCAGCTGCACCGGCGGTAAACTAAAGGAGCAGAACACGCATGCGCACCTGCCGACGGTGATGTCCCATCTATACTTCTCGACCAGCTTCTTTTGACGCGGCTTCGAGCATTTTGCGCAGCATACTGGCCTCAGCGATGACGCTGATACCAGAGCGGTATCTGGCAGCGTTGCTCCCACACCTTCAGCGCACGCGAGCTGCTGGAGAAGCGTCGCAATCGCGGGTATCTGAAGTGACAATTTTTCTTTTCTAATATTATTAGGAGGGTCTGCTATCAGCGCCATCACCGAGACCGGTATGCTGCGAATAATGCTCGAAATGTACCAAGCTGGGCTGGCACCACCCCCTAGGCCATCCCAATCCTGTCAGCGATTGCCTAAAGACATAGAAGTAGCCTTGTCTGGACTCCCGGCCACTCGGGTCTTTCTGGGAACGAAGCGGCGCACGCTTCCGCCCCGGAACTCCACTCCCGGGCATTTCCATCCTCAACGCAAGCTACCCTGAGGGGCACGGACAGTGGATCTACCGACATGGCACCCCTCGACAACAGCTACAGCTCACTCTTGTCACATTACACCCCCACGAGAAGAACATATCTTCCCCTACCACACGTTATCTAACTACGAGGCATATATCTACCGCAGACCACAAACTGACACCTTTTACAACCACACCATCCTCGCACACATATCTCCATCCACATACCCCTACAACTGCCCGCACTGCGACACTCCTCTCACAACCTACCACCTCGTTTACTCCTGCCCACGCAACCCTGACCCCGTCCCCTCCCCTTTCCCTGAGCAGTGGGAGTCTGCGCTGACCAGCTCGGCACTGGAGCGCCAAAAAGCCCTGGTGCAACGAGCCCTCGAATCAGCAAAGGCTCGCGGCCTCCTGGACGTAGGAAGCTGACCACCACCCCTCACTCCCGTCCTTTTGCTCAACACATGTTTACTCCTCCTCCTCCTCCTAAAAAGTTTTGGGCAGTGCCATTTTAAAGCCAAAGGTTTTCGGAAGCTGGATGTCTCCCTCACCGAGGACTGGACGGATACCTTTGCCCTCCGTTACATGCCCGCCGCTGTGGCTCAGGCCTTGTGGTGCTGAGCACGAGGACGCGGGTTGGATTCCCGGCCGCGGCTGCCGTTTTTTTGATGTAGACGAAAATCAAAAACGCCTGTATGTATGAGATTTCGCACCCGTTAAGGATCCCCAGATAGACAAACTTAATCTGGAGCCCTGCACTACGGCGTGCCTCATCGCTTGGGTTGCGTCGGCTCGTTAAACTTCACAATCAACCAAGACCTCCCTTACAATATGTCGCATAGTTTCTGGAACCCTGCCGCAACCTGGGCACAGTTCTTCCTGTACTGGCTTGCGCATAAGTGTTTTTATCCTCAAGCAGCCAGCCCGTGATTCAAAAAGCAATGCACTCGCTTTGTTATCGTAGAACTTTTCACTCGTGATCTCTCGCTTCCCGATTCTGTAGATATTGTCGGGAACCGTGGGGTCGCAGCGCAGCGCAAGAGAGAAAGTACCAGCGTGGCAGGCTTCCGGAATCGAACTGCCCGTGCCGTGCTGGCGCACCAAGCACGCGCCGCTCGTCTCTTTATTCTCGTCTTTTCTAGCCGGCGCCAAGGCGCCAGCTAAGAGCGCCAACCAGAGGGCGCTACAGGGCCCCCCGCCCAGACGGAATGTCGAACGTGACGCGACGGCGGGGGTGGCGGGCGTTGGTTTTGGGGGCGAGCGGTGGAGTGTTTAGGCCTGCGATGTCTGCGCGGAGTTCGTTGGGTGGCGTCTCGAGGTAGGCCGGTTTGAGGCGGTCCAACGAGACGACTTCTTCGCGGCCATTCAAGAGGATGGTGGCGGACTTGTGGGTCTTGTTAAGGACACGGTACGGCCCATCGTAGGAGGGGGTAAGAGGCGCCTTTACGGCGTCCCGCCTGAGGAAAACGTGTGTCGAAGACGCCAGGTCGGGATGCACAAAGATGCGGTGGTCTGAAGACCGAGGTGGGACCGGTCGCAGGTGCTGCATGCAGTCCTGCAGGCATTGGAGGTACTCAAGCGGCTGGGGCGAGGAGGCCGTAGGGACGAACAAATCGCCAGGAAGCCGCAGGGGTGCGCCGTAGACAAGTTCAGCAGTTGAACAGCCGAGGTCGCGACGAAGGACGGCACGCAGGCCAAGAAGCACTACAGGCAGGTGATCAACCCAGTGCTCTCTATCCAAGCGCGCAGTGAGAGCACTTTTTAGCTGGCGATGGAGCCGCTCAACGATGCCGTTGGCACAGGGATGGTATGCTGTGGTGCGGCAGTGTTTAGTGCCAAGCAAGCGGCTGAGGGAAGTGAACAGGGTGCATTCAAACTGCCTGCCTCGATCCGTGGTAACAATGCCGGGGCAGCCGAAACGGCAAACCCATGTCGAAACGAAGGCTTTCGCGACCGTTTCTGCCGTGATGTCCGGAATTGGTACGGCTTCGGGCCAACGGGTGAAGCGGTCAATCATTGTGAGAATGTACCGGCAGTCACGGGAGGGAGGAAATGGTCCGACCAAATCAAGATGGACGTGGTCAAAGCGACAGCTAGGTGGCAAAAAAGGCTGCGTGGGGGTCTTCGTGTGGCGGGTCACCTTGGCTGTCTGACAAGCGAGGCACGAACGGGCCCACTGGCGGACATCAGCGTTGATGCTCGGCCAGACGAACCGCTGTGTGATGAGGCGCTGCGTGGCTCGGATGCTGGGGTGGCAGATGTCGTGGAGCAAGTGAAACACAGCACGACGAAAGGCAGCCGGAACGAAGGGTCGAGGCGCCGCCGCTGACATGTCACACCACAGTGAGCCAGGCACGAACGGATGAGGCACAAGTTGTAGACGAAGGGAACCTGGGTGGTCCCGCAGTGCTTGCAGCTCAGGGTCTTGAATCTGCGCCTGAGCTAGGCGTTCCCAGTCCACAGCAGATGCAGCACTGCCGATGGAGGTAATGCGTGAAAGCGCGTCAGCCGCCTCGTTGTCGCTGCCTTTGATGTGCCGAATGTCCGTCGTGAATTCCGATATATAAGCGAGCTGACGGAGTTCCCGTGCAACGTACTTGGAGGAGTTAGTACGGAAAACGTACGCCAGAGGCTTATGGTCCGTAAGAACGTGAAAGGACTGGCCCTCCAAAAAGTGCCGGAAGTGCTGGATGGTGGCGTAAATGGCGAGCAGCTCACGACCAAAAACGCTGTAGCGCGTCTCGGCAGGTTGGAGCTTCCGAGAGAAGAAACCCAGCGGGTGCCACTCGGAGTCGATTCTCTGCTGGAGAACAGCGCCTATTGCAACGCTGGATGCATCTACCATGATGCGAGTGGGCGCGTCGGTTCTCGGGTGGATGAGAAGCACCGAGTCGGCGACGGCTTGTTTAGCAGCATTGAAAGCGGCTTGAGCTTCGGGAGACCAGGAAATCGCGGATGAGGAGCTCTTGGTTGTGCGAAGAAGCTCAGTCAGTGGATGCAGAAGCTCGGCGCAGTGGGGTATAAAGCGTCGCGAGAAATTCACCAGGCCCAGGAATTCACGAAGCTGGCGGAGGCTGGTAGGTTCAGGGAAGTCCTTCACGGCTTGAACGTGAGAGGGTAAAGGACGTATTCCCTGCGCCGAGATGTGATGGCCCAGGAACTCGAGCTCGGACGTCCCGAAGACGCATTTCTGGGCGTTGACAACCAGGCCAAATTGTTGAAGGCGTTCAAAGAGTTCTCGGAGGTGACGCTCGTGATCTTGTGGAGTAGGACTCGCGACTAGGATGTCGTCGATGTACGCAAATACAGCCGGAAGGCCGCGCGTCACCTCGGCAATGAACCTTTGAAATGTTTGAGCTGCGTTGCGTAGCCCAAAGGGCATGCGCACATACTCAAACAAGCCGAAGGGTGTAGTGATGGCCGTCTTCGGGATATCGGCAGGCTCGACGGGGATTTGGTGATACGCTTTGACAAGGTCCACTTTGCTAAAGATTGTGCACCCTTCCAAGTGGCTTGTGAAATCCTGGATGTGGGGTAGGGGATAGCTGTCGTGGACAGTCTGAGCGTTGAGCGCTCGGTAATCACCGCACGGACGCCAGTCTCCACTTTTCTTAGGAACCATATGCAGTGGAGACGCGTGGTTGCTGGACGATGGGCGGATAATACCGAGTTCCAGCATGTGCTCGAATTCACGTTTAGCAGTCGCCAGACGCTCACCGAAGAGGCGGCGCGGCCGAGCTGCGACTGGTGGACCACGCGTGACGATGTGGTGGGTAACGCTATGCTTGGGCGGCTGCTTTAAGTTGCAGGGTCTCGTGACCTCAGGGAAGTCTTCGAGGATTCTTGCGTACGGGTATGAGGGAAGCAGCGTGCGGATGCCAGTTGGAGCGACAGTAGACAATATGCCCAGGATGGAAAGGCGCGTCTTGCTGTCAATCAGGCGATGGTGACGCATGCTGACATCTAGGTCAAAGTGGGTGAGGAAATCGGAACCGAGGATGGGCTGATTGACGTCGGCTACTACGAAGACCCACCGGAAGGCGCGTCGCAAACCAAGGTCGAGGGTGAGGGACCGCAGACCATACGTGGCGATAGAGGTAGAGTTCGCTGCACGAAGTGTAGGTCCAGGTGACTTAGAAGTACGCTCATCCTTGGTGGCCGGTAGTACACTGACTTCAGCACCCGTGTCTACCAGGAAGCGCAAACCAGAAATGCGATCCATGACCAGGAAAAGGCGGCCAGGTTGTAAGGCGAGGTCACTTGCCGCCATTAGTGATCTCGCGGCGCGTTTCCCGACCAGCTGCATGGGGAAGTGCAGTGACGGGCGCGGTGCTGGAAAGTGCGATGGTACCAGCAGATAGCCGAGCTTCGAGGGCTGCGCGAACAAGAACCACCCGGGGAAGACGAACGGCGGCTAGGACGTGGGGAGGAGCCGCATCGGCGATCAGAGGACGTCCGAAGCGCTTCAATGGAAGCGGCGAGTTGATCGATCCGAGTCTCTAAGCGGGAAACGGCCGATGACTCTGCTGTCGAAGCGAGGGGGGTGACTGAGGGAGAAGTCGCGTCGTGAACTTTATCAGCAAGCTCGGCGGCGCGGTCGAGGGTCAAGTCCCCTGCAGCAGCTAAAACGATGCGAGTGGACTGTGGCAAGCGCTGCAGAAAGAGTTCTTTTAAAAATGCACCGTTGGAGTCCACGTTGCTCGCGCCCACAAGCTGTCGCATGGTGTTGAGCAGCTGGGAAGGGCGGCGATCTCCAAGCTCTTCGTGGGTGAGCAGGTGCCGGAGGCGCGCGCTCTCAGACGCCGTGGTTCGGTCCAGAATACTCTGCTTGAGCCGCTGGTACGGAGTATCGTTCAAAGGTGCACCGATGACGTCTGCCACTTCATCAGCCACCTCCGGAGGCAGGTTGCAAAGCAAGTGGCGAAACCGAGTAGTCTCCGAGGTGACGCGGTGCAGATCGAAGACGGCTTCGACCTGGGCGAACCAGACGTGTGGGTTCTTGCGCACGAAGGTGGGCAGACGGAGCTGTATGACTGCGACGTCCGGCGGCCGCGAGGAAACGTCAGGCAAAAGAGGGCCCGAGGGCGCGAGGTTGCTGGGGTCGGTCATGTTTTAGTCCGGAGTCACCACTGTCGGGAACCGTGGGGTCGCAGCGCAGCGCAAGAGAGAAAGTACCAGCGTGGCAGGCTTCCGGAATCGAACTGCCCGTGCCGTGCTGGCGCACCAAGCACGCGCCGCTCGTCTCTTTATTCTCGTCTTTTCTAGCCGGCGCCAAGGCGCCAGCTAAGAGCGCCAACCAGAGGGCGCTACAATATCTATGGACTTGTGTGAGTCCATCCTCTTTTTCCAGGTCGTTGTCTCTGATTATTTCACTTCACTTTTTATTGCCCTTAATTCCCCTGCGCTTCCAGGTTTCATATACTCTGTCGCGAGCCTTCTGGTCCTTTTCCTCCACCACGTTAACCTCCCGCATGAGAGCGCCCCATGCGGCGGCCACCGGCATTCTGCGCCGCGGTGCCACACAGGAGGCCGCGGTCGGCTCACTAGCCAGTATATTTTAGGCACTAAAGGACTATTGCGCGGTGGCGCCACTATGCGTTGACTGGCCACTTAAGGCTAAGGCAGCAAAGGCCTCACCCTTGCGCCCTTGCCGCTAGGAAACGTGTGCCAGTAATGGCGTCTGCTCTGTGGCGTCTGTGATCTTTCGGTTTCACTGTGTTCGGGCGCTAAGGTAAGTTTCCCGTTTCTTCTTTGTTAAAATAACGGAAGAGAATAGTGTAGTATGCGGAGCTGAGCCCTCCAGAAGCTGGGATGGTCGTGGAGCTGTATATTTTGTGCCGATTGGTTACGATTGCTCTGTACCACGTTTGTGCCTTGCGATGCTTTCATTTTGTTTACGAGAACGGACGCAAGTTTCGCGGCTGCTCAGAGAGAACGATAAACTTCATAAAAGCACGAGCGCTCTGCTTACGCCAATTGACAGGTGTAAAGTGTTTGACGGCCGTTTGGTTTTTGGCCTTGCCGTGTCCTAGACTCACGTTTACGGGCATTTGTTCGTGTCGCGTTTGTCGGCAGCGATTTGTGTGTTCGCTTGTGTAACTCCGCCCTGCAAGCAAACTTATTGCTGTGTTTAGTGATGTTTTTTTTCTTGCGCAAACTGTCAATCGTTAGCTACGGAATATTTGCTCGCGCGTTGTGTTGGTAAATCTCTAAACGATTTGCACGGCTTCGCTGCTAAGCCGTGGAGGGGGGGTCGCAGAATCCCCATGTCGCTTCCATGCATTTCGGATTAGAGTCGTTCCGCGCAGCAAGCCGTACCGCGCGTGTCACAGTAAGAGTGGCTGTTTCCTGTGTACTATGTTAGGCGTGCTCTACCCACTACCGGATTTTTAGATAGCGACCTTCCCATGCTCGCCGATTCCGCGGGCAGAAGTTGTTATTGCTAGTTCGTTTTAGTTTTTTTGCGACGCCAGTGCACCAGCTTGCGCCGCATTTACCCTTTGTGTACTGTTTTTTCGGCCTGCCGTCGCTGTTATTTTGTCTTTCTTAGGCCGTTTGGCTCGGTGTTTGCAAATTCACCGTCGGGTGGAGTTCACAGTTTCTGTGGACTGGAAAGTGTGCTTAAAGGAGCTTTTTAGCGCGGAATCGTCATTTGGCTAACGCCAACCCATCCGGAAATGGTCTGCAAAAAAAAAAAAGAGCGCGCAGCTGCTAACCCCTTGCTAATGCGTTACGCAGCGTTCCACGCGTTTCGTTGCGTGCGTACATCACAGAATCAAACGCGCAAAAATTAGCGCGTTTTGTTCCACAGCATGGGCCAGAAAAATAAAGACGAAGAACCACTTCGCGCGCTGTTTGATATGGTACATCTGAAAAAAAAGGGAAGAAATTTGGCGCAGCTTCGAATAGTGGTGCAAAGCTGGAGAAGCAGCAGAGTTGGCGGCCCTTCTCCCTTCATCGCTGTTGCATTTCGCATGCATTTCGAAACTTAGAGCTGAATGTTCTCCGTGACTGGCGGTCCTTGATCGTTTTTCCCCAAGCGTTCACATATCTCCTAAAGCGGACGGCGTTATCATGCGCTATACTCGGTTACAACTCAAGAACGGCACCACCTCACATGTAGTGTATCACTCCGGCAAAGCGCCGGACCCGTGACGTCAGTGCGCGCGCGTTCTGAAAGGGGTTTGCTATGAATGCGTGATATCGTCTGTCTTGTCTCACGCAGTTTGTTTGTCGTCACTGGAGTCGTTTGTAAACATATTAAGTCCAAAAAATCACGGGAACGGCTCACGCCATGTTCAAAATATTCCCAGTAACGCCCTACTTGCGCCGCGCGGAGAAACATCCGGCTCCGGTGATAAGGCACAGCGGCAACTTCCGGTGCCGCTCTTAAGTTGTCACCGAGTATAGAAGCCATGGCGACCAGCTTCGCGAACTCGGCGTCTGTGCTGCCCACATGAGGCGCGAATGCATGTGAACTAGCGAGCAGAACAGCACGTGAGGGATCACGCCACGAACGCTGGGGAGATGTTCTCGAAGGTCTAGCTGGCTGACGCCGGACGCTCACGAGGTGAACGCGTGTGTGCCCTTCTTATTTTTTTTTTGTACTTTTTCCGATCTCATCACGTGGTGCAAGCCCACGTGCTAGCCTCGATGATGCCGGGCGCTCCGCACGAGCCGCACGATCACGAGCGCTCGACTGGGCTGAGTTTTCTGGCAACGCTCGACTACGATACTCGACGGCACTTCCCTTTCCTACATCGAGTAGCACGAAGGCGACACGGCCTTAAAGAACATGACACCACGAGACTCGTCCAAGCACTACTAACAAGTCGTATCACGTACGGCACACCGTACCTACTCCTCAAAACTGCAGAAATCAAGAAGCTCGACATTCTAATCCGCCAAACTTACAAGACAGCACTCGGCCTTCCTTCTACTACAGCAACCAAGAAATTACTCCAACTGGGCCTCCACAATACATGGCAAGAACTTATCGAAGCCCACAAAGCCACACAACTACGTCGGCTCACCCTTACACCCACTGGCCGGAATTTACTCACCACACTCGGCTACTCAGCTCAAGCTCGTCATGACCGAAAGGAACGAATCCCTCTCTCAATCCGCCAGCAATTGCGCATCGCCCCCATACCACCCAATATGCATCCAGAGTACCACACCGCCCGCCGTCAAGCCAGAGCTCACCACCATTCGACTGCATACGCCCAACAAACTACCACTCGGTACGTAGATGCTACGGCATACAATCCCCAAGCTTTTGTTTCCAGCGTCACCAATCACCAGGGACAAGAACTCACCACCGTTACGATTCGCACCTCACAGCCCACCACAGCGGAAGAAGTCGCCATTGCCCTCGCGTTACAAACCACAGAAGATTATATCACGATCCTAACAGACTCCCAATCAGCCTGCCGCGACTACCTCACGGGCCGCATCTCTCATCAAGCCCTGCGAACTTTACGTCAGAATCTCCATCTGCCCCTCGCACATATCGTATGGACTCCAGGTAACATGGGATTAGAAGGCAATGAAGCGGCTCATGCCGCGGCCCGCGAACATGTACTCCGGGCCGTTGCCGAGTGCCCTAATAACTCCCTCCCCTTCGCCCCGCCCCCAACCCTGTCCACGCCTCTCCTCACATACACCGATACCCTCGCCCACTATAGGCTACAACGACAGAAATACCCACCTCCTCACCATACTCTCTCCAGGACCGACGCAATCACACTACGCAAACTGCAGACAAACACCTTCCCCCACAATACACTGTACCACGCCATGTTCCCTACCCAATACCCAGCCACGTGTTACTTTTGTCCAAACATGGGAACTCTCTACCACATTACCGTAGAATGCCCCAACACCCCTACCCAACCGCCACTCCCCAACATCACCACACAGCAGTGGGTGGAGTTGCTGGCCAGCTCCGACCCCTCTACCCAGCGCATGCTGGTAGAGAGGGCAACGCGAGCAGGTCACCTCCAAGGCATCCTGGACTGAGGACGCCTCTCACCGGGCGGGCGCCCTAACATTGCGCTTGCTGTTTTGAATAAAGGTTATTCAATCAATGAATCAATCCCTTTGAAATTAATGTCACATGATATCCTTTCCTAAAACTGACTTTCTATGCGCCTGTCTATATCCTGTCTGACAAGTGACTCTATGTGCCTGTGTCATTCTGTTTTTGCCACCGGTATTTTGTATCTGCAGTGCTGCATGATTGCATGTAGCACAGCAGCCTTACCACGGGACTGTTCACTACCTACCCACTCTAAGTGGCAGCTTGTTACTGTTTTAAATCGCGGTTCGTTCAACTAGCTGTTTGAAAAAAATGCTAGTATACGACAAAAAACATGTTGCAGCGTTTGAGGCAGCAGTGCTGCTTTAACAGTTGGTAATACGGCCCAATTGCTGATTTCTTGTTTCTTATTTCACATTACCTCTTTCTAATTTCACATTGCCTCTAACCTCTAGCTGCTGAAGTTTGGCTGCATAGAATATCTGTTGCCTGTCAGACAAAGAAGTGTTTGCTTCTTCAGAGCTGAAAAATGTCTTCATTTTGCAGGTTACTTAAGAGTCAATCAAAGAGGAATGCCGCAACAAGCAGCATCCTTGTAATAAAGCGCTGGCTCGTTGGTGATGACGACTGAGATGGAATCTCTAATCGCAGGCGCCAGCAAAAATGCTATCTGCTACAACTGTGGGAAGTGTCGACATGACGGGTATGCGCCAATTTCTTCCAAAAGTTCCCTTAGGAGTGCCAAAACGTCTAACTGGTATTTTGACTATTCATTGAACTTCATGTCGTCATCGCACCAATTTGTACCGTAGTTGCTTATGAAAATTTCCGTAGGAGTTTTGCTCATCCTTCGCTCCTGGCCGCTGCATGATTGAAATCACATGGTACCAACCTGGCTTCATTTTGATAAAAAAAAACAAAATTTATTTGATGTATTATAGTGTACTAACCAGGAACGAAAAGTGCCATGCATGGTGTGCCGGTAAAAAATCGATGCCCATCCGCAAATGGAACAAGTGCGGCCCTGCCATAGACAGAAGTGAGGTAGGCCGAACGTTTGGGGCCATATGTTGGCCCACGGGAGGCCCAGTCCTTTTTGCCGATGCCCTTACTATGTTGGCCAGGTTGGCCAGCGCCTTATGTCCCATGGTTGGGCCAAGCACATTAGGTTGCTTGGGTAACAGTTCAGCACCATCCTGTGTGCACTTAAAGCTGTTAACTCCCGGCCATTTAGGCCAGTTACTGAGCAAGTACTTAGCAATCGGTGAGCCAGAAGTTTTAACCACAAGCCCACCTCCTCATTGGTAGACGACTCAGTGCGTCACCCACCGTTTCACACCAGGTCGTGGGACGTACGGCCGGTATAAAAAAATATGGTACAATTGATGGCGTACCTTTCTCAGCATCAGTTGCACTGTCTCTGGTGTTGGCTGGCTGTACGATCGGGCTGTGGGTCACGACGGTAACAAAAATAGCCACTAGATAAACATAGTATCGGCACTCTTGTCTCACGGCGTTATGCTGCCAGCATTGACGTTTGGGCGAGCAGCGTCACGTAATATTCGTTTATGACGGTACTTTCATCGGCGCTGACATTTTGTTTGCACTGCTGCGTGCGCGCGTTCTTCGATCGCGATGACCAGCGCGGCTCTGTGACACGTTGAGTTTTTGTAGCCCAGGCGATAGCGTTGCCGTGCTGCTGTGTACTGGGCGGTTTTAGTCGGCCGCAAGGTGGAACACGCGTGCCTCCGTTCCCGCTGGAAAGCAACCATAGTGCTTCCCTTGCTGCATGGCTGAAAATCTCAGGTTGCGAGGATTTCAAGCATACAAGGTATTCGAAGATCTGCGAGGCAAGGTCTCCTCGACCAGGAGCGTAACAAATACATCTAGGACAACTTACTTTGGAAATATTTTGTTTTGTAAATCGACCAGTTAAGCTTACCAGTTGCATTGATTGATTGATTGTAGGGTTTAACGCGCCGACGCAACGCAGGCGATGAGGCGCGCCCTAGTGGAGGGCTCCGGATTAATTTTGACCACCTGGGGATCTTTACGTGCGCCGAAATCTCGAACACACGGGCGTTTTCGCTTTCCGCCTCCATCAGAAAAGCGGCCGCCGCGGCCGGGAATCGAACCCGCGACCTCGTGCTCAGCATTACCAGTTGCAGCAACAAACTTGTTCCGTACAAGACACCCTGCTTGCTATATAACCTTGTGTGTTGCTTAGGGCCCTGGATTGTGCTGTCTAGAATACCATTGTAATAAATACTTCATTCTCATTGTGAATTGATTGATTCACTGTCTTGCTTCGTATTTTTATTCTGAATAAAAATTGCATCAATTTATTCACTATTTTTGTGATTAGTCGCGTGTGTGCTATTGTTGACAAGACTGCGGAAATGGGGCATTTCATTCGGGTGGCTATAAATATTACAAGCGTATTTAACTTTTCCGTTGAAGATGCACATAGTAATAGTACGGTTAAAACCTGATCTAACAAAATCACCGGGAACCGCTAATTATTTCGTTAAGTCTATAACTTCCTAATTAAAGGGGTCCTGAAATACCTTCTGCCGATGCATGGATGTACAGGTAACCAAATAAAGCAATGTATTAGCAATCTTCTCCTGCAAGAATTTTGTTAGAGCGATGAGTATTAGCTGAGAAATCGCAAATCAAAAACCGCGCATTGTCGTCGCGCCATATTTCCTTCTCTCAACTTTTTCTGCGCTGTTGATGACGCGCGAGCCTTCCCTCAGATGATGCTGCGCTCCTCAGTGGTGACGTACTTCCGCTATTGCGCTCCTCAGACTGACGTCTGCTACGGGCAAGTTCTTTCGGCTTTTTCATCATTGTTGACAACACGGACATCGATCCCGCACTCCGTCCAAGGCCGGAAAAGCGAACCAAAGACCTGGCCGCATGTGTGCGGCCTGGCCTTGCCCTTTCGCGGTGTACGTTGCTGCAGTTGCTATCGGTGGCTTGAGACATTTTAAACCGACACTGAACCGGTGCACAAAACGCGCCGGATCGGATACCTTTATCAGTGGCGACGAACGGGAAGGCGCAGAGCAAACCAGCGCCGCACTCGAGCAGCGAGCACTCATGTTCTGACAAGCTGCACCCATGTGTTGCATTCAACACTGACGGGAAAGCGTTTGTTTGCACTTGTTTAGATAGTCGTAAAATGTCCAAGCACTCCGGCACTCCGCTAGCAGATCAGCCGGCGAGTCATTTCGCAAAACATTCGACAGATGGTGCCGTGTGCATTGGCGTGTCGCTGGCATAATAGCGTGCGTACGTGAGGCTGCAACATGGCGGCAAGTAGCGTGAGCTGAAGAAAGATTTTGTGCTTCCGATGAACCAAGTTCTTTGCCCCTGTGTTTTTAAATACGTCAAGTGGTTACTACGTCGCCCTCACGCAGCTCTGTATCGTCATAACATCGCTGACTGTCCGAACGAAGCTTGCAGCTAAGCCAAGCCAGCGACTGAAGCTGTGTGTGTATGCGCATCGCCTCCTGTGTTGTGGACGCGTTCGTTTCGCGATGAAATGCGACGTACTTCTGCGGACGGATAGTGCTTCCCATGGTCTGGATTAACTTTCTCGAGCGACGTACGGCTGAACCTCGCATGGAGTATGTGCAGTGTGCGTGGCTAAAAGCCTTCTCGGCTTGCGTGCCACAGTTAAGTGACTTGCTGTTCGTCCCCGCAAACCGGGCGCGAGGTGAGTGCCGAATTTAGGACAGGCAGGAGGAGGCAACCGATCGTCTGTCAATCGCGGTTCAGACTTGCAACGCATGTTGTGACGTTGTGTTCGTTCGAAACGTATCTCTGGATTGTTTTGAAGTTGAATAAAACGTATGCGTCAGTCCAGAGTCATTCAATGCTTCTCTGGTCATGAAACTCCCGGCCAAGCTTCGTACTGGGAGAAAGACTACCGCGAGTGGCGCCACCGCAGATCGGAGGGCATCGGGCGGCCGCCGCTGCTCTGTAGCCAGACCGGCAGCAGGAACGCAGTAGGAGCATGCCCGTTCGCACCAAATTTTTTCGTCATTCAAAAAAATGATAAGTCCATTTGAGTGGCCCACGACACGTAAAGCGAAAGCACACTGCTGATAAGGCGGCGAGCGTCTATTTTATCTTACTCCGTATTCCGTTCCCTGCCAAACGCGCTCTGACCACGCCCCCGGCTTCCCTCCGATCAACACCAGCGCCGCAGTGCGGCAGCGTACGAAGCTCTCCCATAGCGTGACGGCGAAGTTTCATGACCAGACAGGCATTGAAGGACTCTGGTCACACCCTCGCATTCGGCTCAGGGCGTTCTCTGCAATTGCACGAAATAAGTGCCACGGGGCTTCGACGCTTTCTTTATGGTTCGTTACTCACGTAAGATAATATCCATGTCGTGTTATGTCCGTGTTATGTCCTATGGGCCCCTGAGCATGTCGGAATGCTTGGAATTGAAAGGGCAGACTCGCTCGCTCGTGAGATGAAAATCCGGGCACCAGGCATTTGGCATGCGGAGGTCTACCGTAGTCCAAAAATACTTAACCAGTTAAAACTGAAGAGGAGAGAGTTTACTATTCGGCACCACGGCCCAACTAGAGAGCAAGGCACTCTACTTCGTCAAGCACAAATACCCTATTCACCCAGGCAAGATTACACGTTCTTGGACCGAATCACCATCGTGGAACTACTGCGGAGGCTATACCAGTACCAACCACACACTTTGGGAATGACCCTGTGTAAGGCCGCGTTTTAAGCAGGCGGGAGTGTGACTCGGGAAGGAGGATGAACGGAAAGTGAGGTCAAGGCGTGAGAACGATGCAAAAACATTCTTATGCGGACACACACGCTCGTAAAAATAAACTAGGGACCAAAACTGACGAACTGCAGCACACGCGGCACGCGAAGATTCACTCAAGTCTGAAGAAGAGTTCAAAGAGGGGGAACAACGACACGCTCACGTTCCGGTCCGCCCGATGCCGCGACAGGGTGACGTTGGTGAATCGTAGAATTGAAGCCTCGAATTCGTCGGTCGATCGTACGGAGGACCCATATATGTGTCCAGCGTGCGAAGACTTTCCCCATGGCGTCGGTGCACACCGAGAAGACGGGAGAGCTTCGGTGGTCGCATCTCGGAACACTCGACCTGCGGTCCTGCCTGGCCGGTCCAGGCCTAGTTTTTGAACCTTGGACCGGAACGCGCATCGAGGGAACAGCTTCTGGGATCTCCTCGGAACAGCTTCTGCGCCCGTCTTCTAGCGCTGTCTGGCCGCTAGCTCCTCCGGAACACTCCCCTCTCATGCTGCCCGCACCGCGTTCCCGTGATCATCCTCTTTCTCCTCTACCACCTCCCGTTCGCGTCCGTCGTCGGCTAGCGCGCTTTCGCGACCCCGGAATGGCAGTCATTACACTTCGCATCACACACCAGTCACTTCCAGGCGACGTCTCATATAGCCTGGGAGAATGGCGTTTGTGCGGTTGGCGGCCATCGACTTAGGCCATCGCCTAAAAAGACTGGGGGATTTAGTGGCGCCTCTAGTTCCCTTCCATCCCATTGCGTGAATGCATAGGTACGTTAACTCTAATAAAATAACTATGCTTCCAATGCTTTCCCATGATATGTAACACCTGCATGTATACCACTCACTGCAGAGCGAAATTTCAATTTTCCAATCTTTTTTGTCGTTTTCAGTAAACGGGTTTCGTGGCTGGAATGGAAGCTGAGGGAATCACCAGATGCTAGTTTGATCAAACTGAACTAAGTTGTATTTTGTCTTCATGGCCCCCTTAAGTGCCGAAACTTTCTGCAGTTACACCTTGTTGTTTCTGCCACTGCTCCAAGCTCTGATGCGGCCCGACAGGGACATAAATGAAGCTGTAGTTAAGACTAGCAGTTGCATGCTGGGTGACAAACAAAAAATACGTGTCCTCGCTGACATCGCCCCGTAGTGACGTCTCCAGCGTCAACTGAATAGTGACTTTGTAATTGTTATGTCAGGCATCGCATGTTCAACAATGGTGCTTACTGTCCAGGGTGAGCTTGAGCTATAATTCGTCATTTTGTCTCTCTTATAGATACAATTTTGTATTTTTCCTGCTTGGCATGATGCAATGCTGTCGACATTTTATACCATTCAACTACAACTAATAACTAGAATATTATTACCAGCTTCCATGGTGGGTGCTGGTTAATATTATAGCCACCATTATGATTAAAATATTGGTGGAAAGGGGGTGGGAAACAATATAAACTGGCTGCGTGCTTGTTTGATGCATTTGCAAGCATCAAACAAGCACGCAGCCTGTAGGTTTTATGTATGCACGCAGGTTGTATGCATTTTAAAGCTACGCTTCGAGGCTGTGTTCATTTACTGAGCCGTTTTGAAAGTGTCGTGGCAAGCGGATACAATAAGCACTGTACCACAACTTGAATGCGGGGATCATGATATTGTCAGTACTGCATACTCCACGTCTTAGTCATCAGTGTTCTTGTATAAAACCAAGGAAGAACAACATCGTTCACTCCTTGACTTCACCCGCGAAGCGAACATTTTCATTTTCACCTAATCACCATCAACCCATACCACGATATATATGCCCTGTGGCAAATTAAACGGTCATAAAAAAAGCACAGAACGCTGAACCAGCAACATGCGTGGTGCGTGCATCTTGCATGAAGCAAGTGAGATTTATTGAGCAGGCTAGCCACAAGTCTTAGATTTTAAGACGGAATGGTACGTTGTACTAGCCAAGTTATGTAAATTCTGGCACTCTGTTCTACCTATTCCGCTAATTAAATGAAACTCTCCTCAGCCACAAAGTACCAGTAAGAGTATTTTGTCTGTCTTCTACATAGATGCGTCGATTCTGGTAGAAGATGCTACATATAGTCCTCCTTCACGAGTGGAAAGAGTCATAAAGTTTCGTTTGGCATGTATGAGAGGGTTAAAGGTAATGTAACAATATTTAATTTCCTTGTTGACGTAATAAGATCTTCAAATGGATGTACACATACAAAATTTGCATTAAAAAATTACAGAATAGCCTGTGCTTTATGCAGGATACTATGCCCAGAGGCAGCGCAAACATTGTAAGCTATACTGCTGTTCATCACTCGGTAACGCGTTGTAATTTTTTTGTCCAGTAGATTTTAACCTCAGCTTGAGGCACTGAATGTTGCCGGTGGCTTAGGACATTACGCATGGAAAGCGAAGTTTCATGAGATCTCAAAATGGTGGGCGTTCGTGCTGCGGGCGTGCTAGAGTGCGTATATTGTAGGCAATACGTCACATGTGTGGATGCGTAGTAAAATCCTGAGAAGTAGGGGTATCCCCTCAGTTGTGATCACTCCCACCAGACTTGTTATCCCTTCTCGGACTGCCGCAAAATATAAAAGGTATGTGTGTCACGCGTCTCACGCGGCAAAGAAATGAGGCTCGGTTTGAAGCATTTGATTTACACACAATATATTTACAACACCAAAACCTCAAACGAACGCGATCATAACAAACTCACAAGCATATCACACTACATCAAAAAGAAACACGCACAAACTCACACTATCAAAAATCTACTCAAATAGTAACTATAGCACATTAACTGTCTATGCCAAATTCAAACAAGTCCCACCCTGTAGCACGTCGAAGCCGCTGCTATTTGGATGACGTGTCCCGGTGGGTAGGCTTCCCCGTTGTCGAAAGTCGCAGCACGTCGCGATGGCCCGTGCTGGTGCGTCGTGGTCCGGATGACCGCGGTGCGATGACTCGACTTCGCTGAGCAGCGCGGCTCAGCAGGAGGCCAGCAGTGCGAAGCTGCTGGTCATAGGTGGTCCGGAGCTGCCCGCTGCCAGACGGTGCGATGCCGCTGGTGCGTCGTGGGGCACGGCTCGACAGGTCGCCGGCGGTGCGATGCCGCCGGTCAGCAGGAGGCCAGCAGAGCGAAGCCGCTGGTAATCGGTGGTTCCGGGCAGCCCGCTGCCAAACGGTGCGATGCCGCTGGTGCGTTGTGGGGCACGGCCCGAACTTGCCACCGTTCCTCCAAGACCTCGTTCCACTCTGTCCACTCCAACTTCGTCGTCCTCCTCTTCGCCTCGCATACTAACTATCGTGTTAGGCTACCATTTGCTAGTCATACAACCTCCTCCTCCTCCTAATCACTCCGTGTATGTTCTTCATTGGCCCCTTCCAAATCCTCCTCGCATCTCGTACTCTGGTTCTTCTTTCTCTTTGTCTTTTCTTCCATCATCTTCTTCTCGGGCCAATCCCCCTTGGGGTATGGGTTCTTACTGCATTACAATGTGGAAGGAAGCTCTCTCCCCCACCGATAACGCCTCTGCGCCCTCTACATACATAGATAGATAGATAGATGGATTGATAGATAGATAGTGAGAGAGGACACAAGGAAAAAAGCTGCAAGATGCAGCTTGAGGACCCCTTATGCCCCACTCAGCAGCAGTGTATTGAGAGACGACTTCGAAATCCAGACATTGCACACCGAATTCTGTTAAGAAATTTAAGGTTTAACAGAATTACAGAATTCAAACGAGTGGTAACATTGTACACCCGAACTCTGTTGCACATTTCTAAGTTAACACATTTACTCAAATCCCACAATTCTCATTGCACTATTGCGCATTGCAACATACCCAAGCCAAAGTACATTCACTTCTATATACACTGTAATGAATGTTGGGCCGGACCGCGTGGAGAGTCACGAACCCCTACTACGTTCTCGCAAAACACGCACAGACAATATATTGTAACGTGGCGGCAGAGCCAATGACTCGAACGATGGTTGAAGGATGAGCCACAATCTATTTACAGAATTTGGAATGCGGCCATAAACGCGCACGCTGGGACCCAGTCACTTCTTCGTCGCCCTCGTCGTTTTCTCTGATGAGCCATTGCAGAATGGGGCGTTGTCCGCCTAGGTGTCCCGTGACATTACCCCCCCCCCCCCTCCCGGTCGAGGGCAACCGTCTAGGTCGAATTTGCACCCCTCTGACGATGGTGACGCAGATGAGCAATGTGGGAACACGCAAGCCAGGCAGCATGCCCCACACAGCTTTGTCTTCATCGCAGATGCTTGCGCGTGACGCCACATGCGGCTGCTGTCTTCATCATCTTTGATGGCGTAACATGCCCCTTTCCTCGAAGGCGACCGTCCCGTCGATGCCACGGTAGCATGATGAGCTCGGTGAAGGTGAACAATGTGATGAGAATAAAGAGTGAAGCTCTTGCCACCACGGATGTAAGGGATGGGTTTGGTGAGTTTCGGCCCACAGCAGCGACGCCCACAATGGAATGACGAACCTGTAAAGGCTTGCTAGCAGTGGAAGACAGCCCGGACCGTCCTCATTCCGAAACCGGGCAAGCCCCCGAACATCGACAACCTCCGACCAATATCGCTGACGTCGTGCGTCGGCAAGGTGTTGGAACACGTGCTCAACAACCGCTGGCAACGGTACCTCGAGACGCAGGGCCTCTACCCCAACTCCATGCTGGGCTTCAGGGCGCAATTGAGTACGCAAGACGCCATGATCCAACTCTACCAAGACATCAACGACAAGTCGGAACGCACCCGAGACGCCAAGGCGGTACTCGGCCTAGACCTTCAGGGCGCATTCGATAACGTTAAACACTCCGCCATCCTGGCCCAAGTGTCCCGCCTCAACCTCGGGAAACGGTCCTACGACTACATCAGGGACTTTCTGTCCGAGCGGACGGTCGAGATATGCGCGGGCGACCTCCAACTGCCGGAGAAACAGCTCGGCAGCGTCGGCACCCCGCAGGGATCGGTCATCTCGCCGCTCCTCTTCAATCTCGTAATGATCGGGGTGGCGAGACGGCTCGAAGATATCCCGCAAGTCCGACATACGATATACGCCGACGATATCACGTTATGGGTGCCCGGCGGCAGCGACGGGCACATCGAGAATACACTGCAGGAAGCGGTAACAGCGATCGAAGATCACCTCGCCGACACGGGCCTCCGATGTGCGCCTCAGAAGTCCGAGCTCCTGATCGTCGCTCCCCTGGGCAGACGCGGCAAGAACAGCAACGACAAGCCCAACATCACGGTTCGCACGAGAGACGGCATCCCCATCCCGCAAGTAGCCACCCTCCGAGTCCTGGGTATGTACCTGGAGGCGAGTGGCAGCAATACGACCACGGTGGATTGACTCCTCACCAAAATCGGCACGGCGGCGCGTCTCATCCGACGCGTGGCCACCAAACACCAAGGTATGCGAGAGGCCAGCTTGCTACGACTGCTACAATCGTTCGCTATAAGCCACGTGGCGTACGTAGGAGCGTTTCACAGTTGGCTCACGCAAGAACGCGATCGCATCAACGCCGCAATCCGCAAAGCGTACAAGACGGCCCTCGGTCTCCTACAAAGCACCAGCACCGACCGGCTGCTCTCCTTAGGGGTGCACAACACCCTGGAGGAGATCAGCGAAGCGCAACGCACGGCGCAGCTCGAGCGGCTGCAAGCGACGCGGACGGGCCGGGCTATCCTGGCCAGGCTCGGCCTGCAACGATCACCGAACGAGACGGCGCAAGCGGGGGACGTCCCATCGCTCCCACAAGAGACGCTACGACGACTCCGGGTCCTACCGCTACCCCGGAACATGCACCCGGGCCACCACCAGGATCGGCGGACAGCACGGGCACGGGCAATCACGGACGTCCACGCCACCGACACGGGCGCCAGGTACGTCGACGCCGCGGCGTACCCGGGAAGGCCCGGGACCTACGTGGCGGTGGCGGTTCGAGCGACGACGGGCGAGGTGGTCAACGCCTGCAGCGTTCGAGTCAGGTCGGCGCGACAGGCAGAGGAGGCGGCGATCGCCCTGGCGCTCCAAGATCCCGGATGTACAACCGTCATCAGTGACTCAAAGACAGCCATCACAGGTTTCGCGCGGAACGCGGTGTGTGAAAGTGCAGTGAAAATAGCGAAGTGCAGTGCAGTGTGCAGTGAAACGACGCCGGCCACCTACCTTCGATGGTTCCCGGCGCACGTCGACATCAGCAACAACGGCAGCGGCCACCCCAACCGCAATGAGACGGCGGACGCCGCCGCGCGCGCACTCACCGACCGCGCGGCGACAGGCCAGGGAACCCTGAGCTGGGGTCCCGGGCGCCGGCCGAACTCGATTGTGGGGGACGGGGACGACGGCGGGGGACCGGACCCCATCGTAACCTACAGTGAAGTGCTAGGGTGGTACCGGTACAACCGGCGCACCATGCCGCCGCCCCACAAGGACCTCACGAGACACCAGGCGGTGCTGCTCCGGCAGTTACAGACAAATTCAGTATTAACGCCGGCACTGGCGCGCCACGTGTGTCCAGAACTATACGCCAGTGAAAAGTGCAGTATGTGCGGTGCGGTGACAGCAACCCTAGCCCACATCATGTGGGATTGTGAAGTGCGACCGAAAGAGGCGGCGGACCCGTACGGGCCGCTGCCCGCTAGCATCACGAACGCCGTGAGGTCCGCAGACCTGGACACGCAGACAACCGTCGTTCAGCAACTCGAGGCTGCTCTCGCGCGGCAGACGCGGGGGGAGACGCAGCGGGGGACCCTCGGGGGCAGGACGCCTCGGGGATCCGACGCACGCCGAACCCGCCGACGCCGGCGCGGGGCTTTAGTCATCGGGACGCGATAACCGCGTGAGGCGGGGATCGGCCCTGCGTGGCCCATATCCCACGCCTACTTGTTGGCCCCAATAAAGTGTTTCTCTCTCTCTCTCTCACCACGTCGGACCACAGGGCTGGGGACACGTCGTCGTCGTCGTCAAGTCAAACGTCGTCGTCGGATCGGCTCGTCACGGGCTGGGGACACGAGGCGGGGGGACGTCGTCGAGTTCTTTTAGCGGTGGGGCTGGGGCTGCCCGACGCGGTTCACACACCCTCGATGATTCCACCAATGCCGATGAGGTGCGAAGCTGGGCCGAGGACGGGGATGATGACCCGCACTCTCCTCCAAATGTAACGTAATGTAATGTAACGTGTAATGTCACGGGACAATATTAACTAGATAATGTACTAGGTGTGAATGGCACTTCACTACACTGACGGATAGACACGCGAACACTCAGGTGCGGATTATAGTAGACAAACTTGGAGGGAAAAGTCATGCTCACTGCCAATGATCTCGGAAACCTGGCAGGAGAAGCGACGCATTATTCTGCAGTCCACGGGGAAGCAGCGACGGAGCAGGTCGCTGCAGGCATTGAACCGTTGCCTCGCTCGCCATTATCGTGATGGTGGCCGATGGCTAGCGGCGGGTGTGAAGAGCTGAGGCCTGGTCCGCAGCGAGGCCTCGCTGCCCGCGCTTTACGCCACCGGAACACCGCTGACTCCGACGGGCGCAACAGCTTCTTGTCGTCTGCTTGTCGGCTGTCGTCTCATTGGCAGCCCGGGTGGTTGTTCGAACGGGAGAGCCGGCCACAGTCCTCGGGACTATACCGCGAGGGTGGCCATCTTGCTGCCTCCGAGACCGAACAGCTTCTCTACCTCCTATTCCTCGTGGGTAGTAGATTGCCCGCTCTGGATTCGCTGCAGAGACACCTCATCACATACATATCGCATATACACATGCATTATATATATACACATACACACACATATGCCCTAATATATATACACACACGTGCATAAATATACACACATGAATCGTGAATTCACACAAGTCCTTTACATTGAACTTTAAAAGATGTTCGTACAGGTTATGTTATTCTGTCGAAGGCTCAAAAAGATTTTTACAAGTTTTTACACAAGAAATGTTTGCCTTTTCTTCCTGTATATCTACCTATTTTAGCATCATCTAAAAGCAGTTGACGCCGCATTTATGCTAACAAGGTAGTTCTGCTGCACCGCAAAAAAAAAAAAAAAAAAAACGCGGAAGCACCTACGGTGTGCAACAATGCTTTGCCTTACAATGCTCTGCGTGCTTGGTCGCGCTTGAACCTTGTCTAAAATTGCCTTTCAGTCGCCAATGCGCCCATCTTGTTGCTGCCAGCATCAGTTCGTGCCGCGAACAGTAAACGGTCTGGTAATTTTTATCCCTGTCAATATGTAACTCCACCTCTTCGGGTGGCCTCGATGTCAGACTGAGGAAAGCAGCAGAGCCTTTTTAAGTTTGATTGTATTCTTATGCATTACTCTATGAATCCTGGAAAAACAACTCACTACAGAAACTGGGTGTCGAAATTTTGGGAGAAAATGTTGTTTCGCAAACATTTGATAAGGGGAGGAAAGTCCGAGATGAAGTGTAGAAAACGATTGATTCACTGTCTTGCTTAGTATTTATGTTTGAATAAAAATTGCATCAATTTATTGACAACTACTTTTTGTGTCTATTAGTCGCGTGTGTGTGCTTTTGTTGACAAGACTGCGGTAATGGGGCATTTCATCCGGGTGGCTATAAATAATGTAGGCCCATTTACTTTTCCATTGAAGATGCACATAGTAATCATGTACAGTTAAAATCCAATGAAAGAAAGTCACCGGTAAACGCGAAATATTTCTTTAGGTCGATAACTTCTTAAAATCCGGATGGTCATTTTTCAAGCATTTGATTTCATAAATTCTATATCTAAAGGCAGGCGCATCCCAGCAGCTACGATGCCACTGTAATTCCTTCGCCTGCTGATAACTTTGCAATGCGTTAAATGGCCTTAGGTGGAGTTCTTGGGGAAAAGTTTATTTCCTGCTAAAAAAGGGCCGTTGATTTTCGCTTCCGTGCGATTTTTTAGCATTGGGCTGGCACTTTTCGTAGCACGCAAACACCTTCCACGCCTGTTTCTCTGCCTGATCAATTTAGTTTTTGTTGCGGGTGACTGCCTTGCGGCATTAGTGGCTAAGGCCTAAAGAAAGCATGAAACACTTCCGAGGCATTATGCATAATTTTTCATTCACCTGTCGTTCGGTGCTTCCTCCTATAGGCAGCGATGCGTTTATTTTTTTGGGCTTGAATTAGATTGGACCACTGCTTTTTGAAGTCTTCAACGGATCTTTTGATTGCTGGGTGCCGAGATTTTAGGGTTTCGCCGATTTCACTACAGGCTCGCTTTTTCACTTGGAGCGTTGTTTTTGAATTAAACCTTTCCAAGATGATTTTGTTTCTGTTCTATTTCAATTTCTATTTTTTCATGTTGGTCGCACAGGTTCCTCTCTTTTGTCTTCCGAGGACGTGACCTTGACATGTAGCTTGGTGCGCCATGAAAAACCGTAGGAATGGCATCATTAGTAAGCGACGGCCGCTTTCGTTCAATCTCCACGCGCTCGTTCAATTTCTGCTTAATAAATGGGGGTTTAAAGTGCCTCTCACAGATAACGCGGCCTGCGTCTAGTGGCCTGTTAACTCTTTTATATTCCTGGACCACAATTCACGGCGATCGGGTTCCACAGGCACCCGAAAAAGCGACCTTTTCTCTTTGCATAATCGCAGTCCGCTGCTGCAGAGCGGCACAAAGCAAGATTTGTCCCTCTTGCCCCTCCGTCATTTCGTGCACAAATCACAATTCTCAGACTGTTCTCACACACTATGGTGAATGTCGAACGATAAAACGATGCGCGCAACGGGCTGTAAGTTTCTTGCGTCACAACGACGACGCAGATACGCCGCCGCAGACGGCAATAACCAGAGGTGACCGGTCGGTTCGACAAGTATCGTCTGTTACGTCGCCTGTGACTATTTTGTATTCATTTATAGCACTAAAGAGTGTCATTTCTTCATTGTATTGCATCCCATTTCATAAAGCATGTCAAATAAAGGGAAAGAGCACTCTTTGGAACAATCAAAGGGATAAGGAGTCCCCATGTCGTCTGCTACCAACCCGCGGAGCAAGCACGCACGTCAAGCGGCACGGCGCCAGTGGGACGTCGCCTGGGAACTCCTGTTGCAGCCAGCGCCACCTACAATTTTTCATCGCAAAAGGGACCCTCGCGTTTCATTGGTTTTCTCCCGGGACGACACACCTTCACTAGTACATACCCTTGCCACTGGAACGCGGCTCAGTCATGCCGTCGTTGTGTTTTTTCAGCTTCCCAGTTGACGGGCGCTCACGTAAGTTTCGCGTTTCTTTGTTAAAATAACGGCACAGAATAATATAGTATAGGGAGCTGAAGCCTCCGGGAGCTTAAATAATCGCGGAGCCCTGTATTTTGTGCAGATTAGTTACGATTGCCCTGCAGCCCGTTTGCCTTGCGATGCTCTTTGTTTACGAGAACAGACGCACGCTTCGCACCTGCTCATAGAAAAGGATACACTTTATAAATGCACGAGACTGAAGCAGAGAGCTCCGTTTACGCTATTGACAGGGCTAAAGTGTTCGGCGTCCGCTTGTTTTTTGGCTTTGCCGTGACCTAGATTAACGTTTAGGGGCATAGCTTCGTGTCGCGTTTTGCGAGCAAACCTCTTGCTGCGTTTAGTGAGGTCTTTTTTTCTTGCGCGAACGCCCTGGCTTTAGCTACGGAATATTTGTTTGTAGTTCTGTTGGTGAATCTCTAGTTTAAACGATTTGCACGGCTTCCCTTCTAAGCCGTTGGGGGGGGGCGGGGGGGGGGGCAGGTGGGAGGGGGGTTGTGGAATCTCGATGTCGCTTGCATGATCCTCAGAATTAGACGTGCATGATCCGCACAGTAAACCGTTCCGCGCGTCTATCAAAGTAAGGGGCTGGTTGCTGTGTACTGTGTTGCGCGTGTTCTACCCACGCCCGGCTTTATAGATGGCGACCTACCCGTGCTCGCCGATTCCGTGTGCAGAACGTGTTATTGCTTGTTGGCTTTTTTATTTTTTGCCGAAGCCATTGCACCGGCTTGCGCTGCATTTAATACCAATTTCTGCTCGGTATATGCGTTCTCTCGGCCTGGCGGCGCTTTTATTTAGTCTTTTTCCCGGGCCTGTTGGGCTGGGTGTTTGCCGGATCATCCGGTGGGAGGGGTGCGGGAGTTCACAGATTTTGTTGAGTGGAAAGTGTGGTAAGAGACCTTTTTTAGCGCGGAATCGTTACTTGGCTAACGCGTACCCATCCGGATATCGCCCTCAAAAAGCCTGCACGGCTGCTAACCTTTTGCTGATGCGTTCCGCAGCGTTCCACGCGTTTCGTTGCGCGCGCAACGCAAAGCGCAACGCGCGCAACGCGCAACATCACAAAGAATAAAACGCGCAAAAATTATCGCGTTTTGTTCCGTACCATGCACCAGAAAAATAAACCAGAATAACCACTCCGCGCACTGTTTTAGATGACACCCATCCCCCCTCCCACAAAAAAACGACGGAAAGAAGTTTGGCGTGCAGCTTGCCCTAGTGGTGCAGGCTGGAGAAGCGGTTGAGCTGGCGGTCCCTCTCCCTTCATCCACTGTTGCACTTCGCAATCCGTGACTGGCGGGCCTGGATCGTTTTGTCCGCAGCCGTTCACATCTCTCCCACAGTGGACCGCGTTATCACGCGCTAGAACGCATGGAACCAGCTTCGCGAACTCGGCGTCGGTGCTTCCAACTTTAGGCGCGAACGCACGTGAACTCGCGAGGAGAACAGCACGTGAAAGATCAGCCCACGAACGCCGGGGAGCCTTCCCGAAGGTCTCGCTTGCCGACAGTGGGCGCTCGCGAGGCGTACGCTAACGTGCGCTTAGTATATTTTCTCGGTACTTTTTCCGATCTGTTCATCCGGTGGAAGTCCACGCCCAAGCCTCAATGACGCCGGGCGCTTCGCACGAGGCGCGCGTTCACGCGCTCGACTAGGCTGTTTTGTGGCAACGCTCGACGGTGCAACTCCACGGCATTTCCCTGTGCAATTAATGTCACATGATATCCTATCCTAAAACTGACTTTCTATTTGCCTGGCTATATACTATCCGAAATGTGACCCTATGTGTCTGTGTCATTGTTTTCGCCAGCGGTATTTTGAACCTGCAATCCTCCATGATTGCATGCAGCACAGCAGCCTTACTACGTGACAGTTAATTACCTATTTACTATTGGTGGCACCTTGTTACTGTTGTAAATCGCGGTTCATTCAACTACCTTTACTGAAGAAATGTTACCATATGACAAGAATATTGCAGGGTTTGAGGCAGCAGTGCTGCTTTAACAGTTGGTAATACGATCTAATTGCTCATTTTTTTAAACTTTCACATTACCTTTAACGTGTGGCTGAAGTTTGGCTGCATAGAAATAGAACCACAGAAATGCCGCTACAAGTAGCAACCTTCTAAGCAAGCGCTGGCTCGTTGGTGCTGGCGACCGAGATTGAATCCCTAATCAGAGGCGCCAGCTAAAGATGCAAGGAAGATCTGTTACACCATTGAGAAGTGTCGATATGCTTGATATGCGCCAATTTTTTACATATATCCGTAGCAGGGCCCAAACGTTGAACTGGTATTTTTACTATTTAGTGACCTCCATTTCGTAATAGCACCACGCTGTACCGTAGTTGCTTATGAAACTCTCCGTAGGAGATCTGTTCATCTCTCACTTCGAACCGCTGCGTGATTGAATTCACATAATACCAGCCTGGCTCCGTTTTAAAAAGAAATTAAGATTTATTTCTGGTATTATAGTGTACTAGACAGGAACGAAAAGTGCCGTGCATGGTGTGCCGATGAAAAATCGATGGCCAACCGCAAATGGAACAAGTGCGACCCTGCCGTGGCCAAAGTTTGGCCAGTGAGGTAGGCCCAACCTTTGGGGCCATATGTTGGCCACGGAAGGCCCAATCCTTTTTTGGCGATGCCGTCGCAACGTTGGCAAGGTCGGCCAACGCCGTATGGCTCATGGTTGAGCCAAGCACATTTGCTTGCTTAGTAAACAGTTGAACACCATCCTGTGTGCAATTAAAGCTATCAACTCTCGCCTATTAGCAGTTGCCTCGGTGAGCCAGAAGTTTTAATCGCAGCTCACTTACACATCGGTAGACGGCTCACCGCTTCCCCCACCGTCTCACGCCAGCTCTTGGAACGTGTGGCCAGCATAACAAATTTAGTACAATTGATGGCGTACCTTTCTCAGCATCAGTTGCACTGTCTCCGGTGTTGGCTGGCTGTACGATCGGGCTGTGGGTCACGACGGTAACAAAAAGATACAGTAGATAAACTGTCTCAGTATCGACACTCTTGTCTCACAGCTTTGTGCTGCCAGCATCAGCCTTTGGTTGAGTACCGTCACGTAATATTCGTTCGCTCCGGTGCTCTCGTAGGCGCTGACATTTTGTTTGCACTGCTGCCTGTGCGCGTTCTTCGATCGTGAGTTTAGGTGCCCAGCGCGGCTGTGTGACATGTTGAGCCACTTTATTTATTTATTTATTTATTTATTGACATACTGCTAGCCTGATTGCCAGGCTTTAAGCAGGAGTGGGGGAAAGTGGTACAAGAATATTCACCAAAATAACAGTGAGGAGAAGGACAGGTCGCGTGATTATACAACAGACAATACTATACAATATCGACATAGTTTACACGCACACACATACACACTTGTATGCGCGGAAGAGCTAGTTACAAGCCATGATTATGACAAACTTATGGAAGCAATGTAATAGGTAAGATTACAACGTACTCGTTGGAAACTAAAACAACAGAGAAACAGACCGCAACATTTTCACCGCAATATAAACTGGAAAAACAGTTATAGCAGTTCATTTAGGAACGCAGGTACAGAGTTGGAGTCAACCGTGTTAAACGGTAAAGTATTCCAATCAGCTGCTGTGCGGGGGAAAAAGGACTGTTTGAAGGCATCTGCACGACATGAAAATTCCTTGACCTTTTTTGAGTGGTATGACCGGGTTGAGCGCGGTTGGATCGGTTCAATGTATTTAGTTTTTGGTATGCCGAGTTTATCATAATATATGAGATAGAATAGTTTTAACCTATCTCGGTAACGTTGCCGTTGCCACGGCAGCGTTGCCGTGCTGCTGTGTACTGGGCGGTTTAAGTCGGCCGGAAGGTGGAACACGCGTCCTTCCGTTCCTGCTGGAAAGCAACCATAGTGCTTCCCTTGCAGCATGGCTGAAAATCGCAAATTGCGAGGATTTCAAGCCCACACCGTTTTCCAAGATCAGCGAGGTAAGTTTCGTTCGACCAAGAGCGTAACAAAAATATCTACGACAACGTATTTTGGAAATATTTTGTTTTGCAAATCGACCAGTTAAGCCTACCATGTGCAGCAACAAACTTGTTCCGTACAAGGAACCCTGCTTGCTATTATATAACCTTGTGTGTTGCTTACGGCCCTGGTTTGTGGTGTCTAGCATACCATTGTAATAAACACTTCATTCTCCTTGTGAATTGTGATTGATTCATTGTCTTGCTTAGTATTTTATTCTGAATAAAAATTGCATCAATTTATTCACAACTATTTGTTTGTGTTGATGAGTCGCGTGTGTGCTTTAGTTGCGAGACTGCGGTCTCGCAAGACAGCGGAAATGGGGCATTTCATTCGGGTGGCTATAAATAATGCAAGCTTATCTAACTTTTCCATTGAAGATGCATAAAAATTATGTAGTTAAAACCTGATTTGACGAAGCCACCGGGAACCGCTAATTATTTCGTTAAGTCTACAACTTAAAATCCGGACGGTCATTTCCCAAGCATTTGATTTCATAAATTTTTTGCTGAAGGAACGCGCATCTCAGCAGGTGCGATGGCACAGTAAATACTTGGCGCTCGCCTGCTGATAACTTCGCAATGCGCTAAATGGCCTTGAGGTTCCGGAGGCCAGCTAGCGCCCACTGCGGTTGTCGACGTGGAAGAACGTGCAGCAGCATGTCCCCAGCGAGTCTTGCAATTGCGCACAAGTCCACCGAGGAAACGATATCGTCCTGCAAGATGAGACGAGCACTTGCACGGGGGAGGAGTCCTACATATTTGTATGTACCGGGCTACGCGTTCACGCGCTCATGGAGCCCGTTGTTTACGCGTTCACGTCCCTGGCGCAACAGCGGGCTGATTGTTCCGACGCCATGTTTAAAGGAGCCATGAAGAGAAAACAAAAGTTTGTTTAATTCGAAAGATTAGGTGTTTCATAGTACCCCAAGCGCTTTCCCGGAAGCAAATGATGCTTTATTCACTGAGAAATAAGGCAATTTAAGCCAAAATTTTAAATTTCCCGCTAAAATTGAACATTCCGTGACGTGTACAATGGCGTCATAGAGCCGGTCCATGAAACAGATACTTAGTATGTCGACTCCATATAGCACCCACACGCGGGAGTCGATCGAGACGACGGCCATTTTAAAAATACTAGTAAAACCTAGTGCACCCGCAGCCCTAGTCATGGAATCACCTGATCCGGAGAACAAAACTCTCGCCGAGGAGCTCGGGCTTGTATTTAACAAGCTCACACCACAAAAACGCTCAACGCTTCTAAGTGCACGAGCGGCAAGAGTTGTGGGATACGCGGTGGACGGGAAAGCGACCATTCCGCGATAGCCACAACAGACGAACGCCCAGCCGTCGGCACCGCTGCCTCGTCAGCCCCGTCGCGACAGACGAATATAGACTGGTACGTGTGTGCCGTATTTTGATTACGGTTAATAATAGTTCAATTTCAGTAGCAGTATCACTTATGCCAGTTGGCCGGTGTCGTGTATGGAAAGCCGTTCGCGCGAGCTCTCTGCTTCGACCAGAAAGATACGAGCGTCAATGCGCGGTGTTTACGGCATTTTTTTTCCTCAAGGTCAGAGCGATTTGACGAAGTCGGCGACGAGCGCCAGCATGTCCCAGGAGTGAGCTAACGTAAGGGTACCTACCGTAACTGAACAAACTGAAGTTTTCAGTGGTTGTAAACTGGAAACGAGCTCGTAACGACAGCAGCAAGCCAACACCATTCGAAACTTACGCGACGACTGGCACTATCTCGTCGCTTCTTGCTGTTCCTTACTCCCCTCGTTTCTATTTTTACCTTTGCTGGTTGGCGATATGACGGCCAACCTCCTGTGAAGGGATTACGATACGAAGCAAGGTCGCGGCTGTGCGTGCTGGAACGGTTCGTTGGCCCCGAAGAGCCTCGAACCCGAAAATTCGTCTGCGCGACGGCGAGAGGTCGAGCTAGGCCGGCGCTAGTTTCGTACGCATTGGCGCACACGCTTGCGAGTTCGTTCGGACCTTTAACCGTTTACTCCACCGTTCTTTGTCATAAAAAGAATGTGCAGTGTGTTTCACGGGCATTTAGCTCGCTATGCAAGCTGTAAGCCCTGCTTAACATGCGTTTGCTTTTGCCGGCCTCCGCCAATCGCAGAGCATTCCCAAGTGACATCACAGGTTCTGTTGCGGAAAATGAGCGGGTGGGTCGCATGGTCATTTCCTTTTTTCCTAATTATGTAGCTTATTTGAGCGAAGTTTGCGTTATAAGTGGTGTCGTTATGGTTCTAACGAGGCAATCTTTCGAATGAACCAAACTTGTGTTTTCTCTTCATGGCTCCTTTAAGCCGCAGCCAGCGGCTGGAGTCTGACCCGCTTCCGCAATAAACTGCTTCTATATTTGACACTTTGGAGTCTCTAGAGCGCCGGAAACTAAATTTGATTCTTAGTCTGAAAACCTACGTTGGGACGTGAAGTGTGCCGCCACCACTTCTAGCGCCATCTAATATCACTGATTGAAAACAGCCTGCGGAGTTTATCTCATCGAGCCAAGTAAAAACGAAACTAAATGCTCGCGGTGAAGAGACAACCAGCGCCAGAAGGGCGAGGAAGGCTGCAAAGACAGCGCTGCTCATCCTCGTTCCTCGCTGCGCGTTCCTCGTCCTCGACAGTCTTGCGCTGGTTGTTTCTTCACCATGAACCCGTTCCATTTTGCCATATTGGTGAAACGAAATGCGTAGTTTTACTTTTCTGACGTGACGCAATGATCTGTACTACAATGTCCTTGCGAATTAAAGTTGCGATGGTTGTATTTTCGTCATTTCGTTTGTATTGAGCAATTAGTCGGTGTAGTTGTACGACCTGTTTTCCTGTAAGAAGACTGTTTTTGTTGCGAAAGCTCCGGCAGTACCGTTGCCAGATTTGTAGCTAATCCAGCTTGTGTGAATTAGTCTTCATTGGTGTTATGAGACGTTGAAGGGTAGGGTCTGGGCCTTGTGCTTAAGCGTCTTGTTGTAGGGATATGCGATTGTAGACATCCGGCGCAATTTTCGCGAGCCGCACTATGACTGATTCGATTTGTAGCAGCCGGCATGACAAGGTCTTCTAATACAGCTTAGTTGCACCGCGGATGTAGGTGTTGGTGCAATATCAACTAGGTGGCTTTGTATGCGGTCTAACAGCTAAGGCACGGAAACGTTGCTGTTTCTTGTTCGAATTGACTGAATACTCCAGCTGAGGCGGAAGCGGTTCCCGCCTAGATCGTTTAGGTTCCAATGTTGCATCTTTGATAATTGTAGGGGTTGTTTGAGTTGGGGGTAGGTTTTAAGTATGCTGTTTACTTTTTTCTTATTCATTTGTTGCTACTATTTTACTAGAGTACCGCTGGAACTTTTGCGTTTGGCTCGGAGTAGCGTTTGTAATCCGCAGCTGCCCTAGCACGCAGCACATCTTTTCTGCTCGGATCTGCCCAAGTCACCTTTATGCGAAGACATGGGGTCTGGATCGGCTGCGGGACTCTGGCTCCGCCTTCGTGACTGGCTCTGGTTTTGTTCTGCTTGGCCCCGGGGCGGTTTGCGTCTCGCCCGAACCCTTGAGTTCTAGCACGGCTCGAGCTGTGGCTTTTGCTGTGGCTGGCTGCTTGTGTCCTCTTCTGGATCGGAATCCCAGCCCCCGATATGCCATCTCGTGCTCAGCCGTGGCTGCGGCTTTGGCTGCAACTCAGACTACGGTTTTGGTTGCGGTTCGTGCTGCGAGACGCACAGGCCATAGTCGGGGCCATCAGGCACCACAACGAAAGATCTCCGCAAGATACATGCACACAGGCTATGCCAATTATCACATTCACGGACGCGCAGGAAGCATGTGGGCTTACTACAGAGAACACAATCGCAGAGGACAGCAAGTTTAATAAATGAGCACACCAAACATACATACGAAATCCTATGGGCCCCTGGGCATGTCGGAATGCTTGGAATTGAAAGGGCAGACTCGCTCGCTCGTGAGATGAAAATCCGGGCACCAGGCATTCGGCATGCGGAGGTCTACCGTAGTGGCGCCTCTAGTTCCCTTCCATCCCACTACTTGAATGCGTAGATACCTTAACACTAATAACTATGCTTTCAATGCTTTCCCGTGATATGTAACTCCTGCATGTATACCACGTCACTGCAGAGCGAAATTTCAATTTTCCAATCTTTTTGTTGTCTTCTGTAAACGGCTTTCGTGACCGGAATGTAAGTTGAGGGAATCACCAGAAGCTAGTTGTTTCAAACAGAACTAAGCTGTATTTTGTCTTCATGACCCCTTTAAGAGCCGAAACCTTCTTCAGTTACACGTTGTCGTTTGTGCCACTGCTGAAAGCCCTGATGCGGCCCGACAGAGACAAATGAAGCTGTAGTTAAGACTACCAGTTGCATGCTGGGCGACAAACAAAAAATACGTGTCCTCTCGACATGGCCCCGTAGTGACGTCTCCAGTGTCAACTGAATGGTGACTGTGTAATTGTTGTTATGTCAGGCATCGCATGTTCAACAATGGTGCTCACTCTCAAGAGTGAGCTTGAGCTATAATTGGTCATTTTGTCTCCCCGATAGATGCAGTTTTGTAATTTTTCTGCTTGGCATAACCCAATGCTGCCGATATTTTATAGCATTCAACTTCAACTGATAACTGGAATATTAGCAGCCTTCCATGGTGGGTGCTGGTTAATATTACAGTCACCATTATGATTAAAATGTTGGTCGGTGGAAAAGAATACGAACTGGCTGCGTGCCTGTTTGATGATGTTGAGGTTTCATTTATGTTTAAAGCTACGCTTCAAGGCTGTTTCTCTTCATTTACTGAGCCGTTTGGAAATTGTCGTGGCAAGCGGTAAGCACCGGAGAACTTGAATGCGGGATCATGATATTGTCAGTACTGCATGCTCCCCGTCTTAGTCATTAGTGTTCTTGTATGAAGTCAAGGAAGAACATCGTTCACTCCTTGACTTCATACGCGAAGCAAACATTTTTATTTTCATCTAAGCACCTACAACCCATACCCCCATATATATATGCCTTGTGGCAAATTAAATATTCATAAAAAAACGCTGAACTAACAACATGCGTGGTGCATGCATCTTGCATGAAGCAAGTGAGAGTGATTGAGCAGGCTAGCCACAAGTCTTAGATTTTAATACGGAATGGTACGTTGTACTAGCCAAGTTATGTAAATTCTGGCATTCTGTTCTATCTATTCCGCTAATTAAATGAAACTCTCAGTCACAAAGTACCAGTAAGCGTATTTTGTCTGTCTCCTACATAGATGCGTCGGTTCTGGTAGAAGATGCTACATGTCGTTCTTTTTTTACAGAGGGGAAGGGATCATACATTTTCGTTTGGCGTATATGAGAGGTTAAAGGTAATGAAAAAAATATTTAATTGCCGTGTTGACGTAATAAGATCTCCAAGTGGATGTACACACACAGACATTTCTTAAGAAATTTATATTAAAAAAATTACAGAAAAGCCTGTACTTCATGCAGCATACTATGCACAGAGGCAGCGCAAACATGATTGTAAGCTATAATGCTGTTCATCACTCGGTTGCAAGGATGGCATGGCTACCTTCTTGTTTAATGTAATGCGTTGTAATTTTTTGTGCAGTAGATTTTAACCTCAGCTTGAGGCACTGAATGTTCCGGTGGCTCAGGACATTACGTACATATGGAAAGCGAAGTTTCATGAGATTTCAAAATGCTGGGCGTTCGTGCTGCGGGCGTGCTCGAGTGCGTATATTGTAGGCAATACCCCACATGTGTGGATGCGTAGTAAAATCCTGAGAAGGAGGGGTATCCACTGAGTTGTGATCACGCCCACCAGACTTATCTCTTCTGGAACTGCAGCAAAGCATAAAAGGTACGTGGAAGGAAGCTCCCTCCCCCAGCAAATAACGCCTCTGCGCCCTCTAGATAGATGGATAGATAGTGAGAGAGGACACAAGGGAAAAAGCCTTTAAGATGTAGATTGAGGACCACTTATGCCCCACTCAGCAGCAGTGTATTGAAAGACAACTTCGAAATTCAGACATTGTACACCGAGTTCTATTAAAAAATTCAAGGTTTAACAGAATTACAGAGTTCAAACGAGTGGTAACATTGCACACCCGAACTCTGTTGCACATAGTCTAAGTTAACATACTTACGCAAATCCCACAATTCTCATTGCACTATTCTAACAGCAACATACCCAAGCCAAAGTACATTCAGTTCTATATACACTGTAATGAATGTTGGACCGGACCGCGTAGTTAGGAACCCCTACTACGTTCTCGCAAAACACGCACACACAACATATATACTAACTAGATAATGTACCAGGCGGGAATGACACTTCGGTACACTGACGGACTAGACACGAGAACACTCAGGTGCGGATTATAGTAGACAAAGTTGCAAGGAAGATTCACGCTCACTGCCAATGATCTCGGAGACGCGATAGGGGAAGCGACGCACTATTTTGCAGTCCACGTGGAAGCAGCGACGGAGCAGGTCGCTGCAGGCATTGAACCGTTGCCTCGCTGGCGAGGAACGTGATGGTGGCCGATGGCTAGCGGCGGGTGTGAAAAGCTGAGGCCTGGTCCGCAGCGAGGCCTGGCTGCCCGCGCTCTACGCCACCGGAACACCGCTGACTCCGACGGGCGCAACAGCTTCTTGTCTGCTTGTCGGCTGTCGTCTCATTGGCAGCCCGGGTGGTTGCTCGAACGGAAGAGCCGGCGACGGTCCTCGGGACTACACCGCGAGGGTGGCCGTCTTGCTGCCTTCGAGAACGAACAGCTTCTTATACCTTTTCTTCTTCCTCGTGGGTCACACCCATAGTATTTAGCAGATAGGCCGCTCTGGATTCGCTGAAAACACGCCTCATCATATACAAATCGCTATACACATATGCATATATATACACACATACACATATATGCCCTAATATATACACACAAACGCATAAATGCATAATATATACGCACAAACGCATGAATCCTGAATTCACACAAGTCCTTTACATTGAACTGAAAAAGGTGTTCGCACAGGTTATCCTATTCTGTCAAAGGCTCAAAAAAATGTTTGCACGTTTTTACACAAAACATGTTTGCCTTTTCTTCATCTGTATATACCTCTTAGTATCATCGAAATGCAGTTGAAGCCGCAGCTATGCTTAAAAAGTAGTTCTGCTGCACCGCAAAAAAAAAAAAAAAAAAACACGCGGAAACAATTACAGTGTGCAACACTGCTTTGCCTTACAATGCTCTGCGTGCTTCGCCGGGCTTGAACCTTGTCTAAAATTGTCTTTCAGTTGCCAATCTGCCCATCTTGTTGCAGCCAGCATCAATTCATTCCGCGAACAGTAAACGGTCTGGTAATTTTTATCGCTGTCAATATGTAACTCCACCTTTTCGGATGGTCCCAGAATGTTAGACTGAGGAAAGCAGCAGACGGTGACTGTTTATCTTTGACTGTATTCTTATGTATTACTCTATGAATCCTTGAAAAACAACTCACTACGCAAACTGGGTGTCGACATCGTGGGAGACAATGTTGTTGCGCAAACATTTGATAAGGGGAGGCAAGTCCGAGATGAAATGTAGAAAACGATTGATTCACTGTCTTGCTGAGTATTTATATTTAATAAAAATTGCATCAATTTATTCACAACTACTTTTTGTGTCTATTAGTCGCGTCTGTGTGCTTTTGTTGACAAGACTGCGAGAATGAGTATTTCATCCGCGTGGCTATAAATAAATAATGTAGGCCCATTTACTTTTCCATTGAAGATGCACATAGTAATCATGTACAGTTAAAGCCCAATGAAATAAAGTCACCGAGAACCGCGAAATATTTCTTTAGGTCGATAACTTCTTAAAATCGGGATGGTCATTTTTCAAGCATTTGATTTTATAAATTCTATATCTAAAGGCAGGCGCATCCCAGCAGCTACGATGGCACTGTAATTCTTTGGAACTCGCCTGCTGATAACTTTGCAATGCGTTAAATGGCCTGAGGTGGAGTTCTCGGGGAGAAGAGTTTATTTTCTGGCAAAAAATGGGCGTTGATTTTCGTTTTCGTGCGCTTTGTTGGCATTGGGCTGGCACTTTTCGTAGCACGCAAACACCTTCCAAGCCTGTTTGTGTGCCTGATCAATTTGGTTTTGGTTGCGGGGACTGCCTTGCGGCGTTAGTGGTTAAGACTTAAATAAAGCATGAAACACTTCCGAGGCATTATGCATAATTTTTCACGCACCTGTCGTTCGGTGCTTCCTTCTATAGGCAGCGATGCGTTTTTTAGGCTTGAATTAGATAGGACCACTGCTTTTTGAAGTCTTCAAGGGATCTTTTGATTGCTGGGTGCCGAGAATTAAGGGTTTCGCCGATTTATCTCCAGGCTCGCTTTTTCGCTTGGAGCGTTGTTTTTGAATTAAACCTTCCCAAGATGATTTTTTTTCTGTTCCTAATTAGGTGAGTCAATTCAAGTTTCTCATCGTCAGACCAATGCTTTCCCTTGTCCCTCTTTTTTGTGCAGCGCAATCACGCGTGGTCGCTCTAACCTTAGCCATGGCTGATCTGCTTGCTATGCCTGCTGTTGTAAAACGAGGACGTAGCGAGGGACAGTTCTTCTTTTTTACTGTCATACATAATGTTCTTTTACATAAACATTCTTCCTATTTCTCTGCATCACCGATCATTTGTAGTCGTATGGTTGATTAAGGCGAAACACAACCGAAACGATCGCCTACGCAGACGCTATCACGTTTTTTTTAAGTATTGTCCAGGAACGGTAGACGCCGTCATCTGAATGAACGTTTTGTTGGACAATATTCTCCGGCGACGGCTTCGGCGCAAAATATCCGGGTGGTTTTCAGCACAGACTGGTAGCCGTAACGTTTTCTATTTGTCAGCCACGCATTAACAGCATAAGCATGTTACTTTCTGTAAACCGTTATAGTAATGATGGACGTAATGATAGCAGTAATGATGGACGCGCACTAATGTTTGCAAGCGTCTTATCCTTTTCGCGCACATGTGAATCTTCAAATGTAGTCGCGCAACGGCAAGTGATTTTTTGCGTATGTAGGTGTTTTTATAGGTCTCCGACAACGACGTTTCAACTGTGGGGCAATTTAAATAACACTTTGTGCTCTATTTAACAGTCATCGCAGCTTCTAAAGCAGGCGACTGTCGCAAAAGGCGGCAGCGTTTTCATTGGCTGCGACGGGCCTAGTTGACGCCCACTTGGCTTCCTGGCGTACTGCGCGCTGATTTCCTAGCCGTCGTATGCATTTTTTAAGTCGGTTTCGGTTTCCTTGTGTTTTCCCTAGATTTCTTTTCAGCTCGGTGCACAACTTTCGCTGGTTTCTGTGATAAGTTGTCCCTAGATGGTCACTTGCGGCGTTTCCGGCAACCCACTTATTTGCCGCTGCCGTCTTCGACTTATCATATTCGGCGGCCTCTGTATTATTGCAGGCGGGAACTTATGGGTTCGGGCAAAACTGAACACCACCCCATCCCAACCGTAACCGCCGGCGCAAGCCTTCGTCGTCGTAGACCTCGAACGGGCGTATTCGGTCGCGAAACGCGCTGTCTGCTCAAGGACAGCCCCAGCAGCAGAGCTTGTGGCTGATGTGGGCGAGCGGAAGCAACGGCAGCCATGCTTTAATTATAACTCCGCGACTTATCGGCGTACGCTGGCGGGGTCCTTCCTCTGGAACCTCTGGAATGCCGGAAACTAAATACGATTTCTTTTTCAGAAAACCTACATTGGTACATAAAGTGCGCCACCACCTCTGCTAGCGCCATCTAATAATGTAACGTGGCGGCAGAGCATATGAGACGAACCATGAAGAAGGCGAAGAATCTATTTACATTATTTACAAGATAGCGATCAGATGGTCAGCGCAGGGAACTCCAGCACCTTGGTCGTCGTCGTCGTAGCTGGTCCTGTGAAATGGCGCGGAGTGGTATTGCCCAACACTATGCCCCGTGACATTACCCCTCCAGTCGAGGGCGACCGTCCCGGTCGAAGCTGCGGCACGGTGCGGATGGTGATGCGGACGAGCAATGCGAGAAAATACACAAGAAAGAACCGCTTGCCGCCACAGACGAAGGGGATGGGTTTGGTGAACACCGGCCCGTAGCAGCGATGTCCGTAAGGCAAAGACGAACCGGTGAGGGCTTGTAACGACGTCAGACCACAGGGCTGGGGGCACGTCGTCGTCGTCTGGTCACACGTCGTCGGGTCTTCGCGGCTCTGGATGGGCTCGTCACAGGCTGGGGACACGGGACGAAGGGACGTCGTCGAGTGCTGGTTGCTTACTGCGGGGCTAGGGCTTCCCGACGCGGCTGACGCACCCTCGATGATTGCGCCGATGCCGATGAGAAGCGAAGCTTGGGCCAGGACGGGGTCAGGACTCCACCAAATGTAACGTGGCGACAGAGCATATGAGACGAACCACGAAGAAGGCGAAGATTCTGTTTACGTTATTTACAAGATGGCGATCAGATGGCCACCGCCGGGAAGCGTGTTTCCAAACGCTTCGCTGCACAGAGCACGCACGTGACATGTGTGATGTCACTGCGCGCGCTATTCTTTTAGGCTCCTGCTAAAACAAACCCACCGTTCTGGCTCTGTAGCCTTGACGCAGAGCACTCAGTGCTGGCGCTGACGGCTTGGGTTCGAGCTCCAGCAGGTCTATATCGTGGGTTATTCTTTTTAATTGTATGTATTTTCCTAAATATAATTTTTTTAAATATCAAATCTACGCTTTGTTTTTGTTAATAACGATGATTTGGTATGTTTTAGGTCGCTTTAGGCTTGGGCGCAGCCAATGACCATGTTGAATTACCGTTTTCCATCGCGAGAACAGACATGTCACGTGGGTGCTCTGTGCAGCGAAGCGTTCGGAAATACGCCCGCCGGGAACGCCATGACCCTTGTTCGTCGTCGTCGTCGTCGTCGCTGGTTCTGTGTAATGGCGCTAAGTGGTATTGCCCACATCTATTCCCCGTGACAATGTCACTGATTGAAAACTGCTGCTTAGTTTATCGCGTCAATCACAGTATAAACGATACTAAATGCTTGTGGCGAAGAAACAATTATCGCAAAAAATACGAGGAAGGCTGCAAACAGCGCTGCTTGTCCCGTTGCTCGCTCCCCGTCCGCGTCTTTCTTACGTTGGTTGTTTCTTTACGAACCCGTACCGAGTCGTCTGACTTGCCATATTGGTGATAATAAATGCCTAGTTTTACTTTTCTGACGCTACACAATGATCTGTACTGCAATGGCCTTGCGTATTAAAGTTGCGACGGTTTTATTTTCGTCATTTCCTTTGTATGTTGAGCAACCAGTCGGTGTAGGTGTAACCTGTTTCCTGTGAAAGTATCTCATGCAATTTTACCTGACACTGCTGTATGTACTTTGTGAGGAGACAGTTTGTTTCAAAAACTCTGGTATTACCATTGCCAGATGTGTAGCCAGTCCAGTTTGTGTGAATTAGTCTTCATTGGTGTGAGAGAACTTCAAGGGTAGGGTCTGGGCTTTGTGCCAAAGCGTCTGTTGTAGACATATCCGATTGTAACTGTGATGTTATGAGGTTTCGGAGGCTCAAACAAGGTACTCATTATGCACAGGTGAAGGACTGCCACACGGGGTTTCGGAATAATGCGTGGAAGACCATTTATGCAAGAGAGGAAAGATGCCGTCAGGCGCTACACAAATGCATGAAAGGTTAGGTGGTGGAAATGATTCGGGCAACGGAAGAGTTCAAGTTAAATTCAATAAATCAACCAAAATGTTGTTCAGGTCCTATAGATTGAAAGTCTGGCTGGGATTGAAGACGACGACGGTAGGCTGTTGAAGGCACGATGGACGCATCGTCATTGTACCGCGAGAGCTGTGGTTCAAGCCAGTAGCGGATACGGAGAATTGTGGCCCGAAGGCGAAACCTCGGTCGCTGTAGATGATGGGGATATGGTGCCTTTCTGGCCGGTCGACAGAAGCAGGACAACCTGGTTCTGCCCGTCTGGTCGACAAGCCGCAGAACCTTACGACGTGCTCACTAACAGCGCGTATGCTGGTCCATCCTTCCCTGAACGTTTTTCTCTTCTTCCTCGGGCTCAAGGTGATGACATTCAACCAGTATTGCATTCGCGGCACCGCACGCCGATTCCACTGTGGATTGGCCATTTTTCTTTAAGTTTTTTGTCATCTCATTACATAGACATATCCGACGCACTTTTCGTGAGCCACAGTGCCATGACCGATTCCCGTTGTAGCACCAGCCATGACATGGTCCTGGAATAGAGCTTAATTGCACCACGTGTGTAAGAAGCTTTGTATGAGGTCTAACTGGTTTCTAAGGTACTGAAACGTTTCTCTGCTTCTTGGAGTAGCGTTTGCTTGTAATCCGCAGCTGCCCTAGTACGCAGCACATCTTTTCTACTAGGATCTGCCCGAGTCACCTTTATGCGAAGACATGGGGTCTTGATGGGCTGTGGGATTCTGGTTCCGCCTTCGTGACTGGCTGTGGCTTTGTTCTTAGCCCCGGTTTTCGAAATGCCGGAACCCTTGAGTTCTAGGACGGCTAGAGATGCGGTTTTGCTGTGGATTGCTGCTTGTGTCCTCTTCTGGCTTGGACTTCTACGCCCCCACCGTTATATGCCTTTGGCGGCTTTGGCTGCGACTCAGACTACGGTTTTTGTTGCGGCTGATGCTGCGAGACTCAGAGGCCATAGTCGGGCCATCAGGCACCACAACAAAAGCTCCACAAGATTCATGCGCACATGCTATGCCAGTTATCATAATCACTGACGCGCAGGAAGAATGTCGGCATATTATACAGAACAAAATTGCCGAGGACAGCAATTTTAATAAATGAGCACACCAAACATACATGCGACATCCTATGGGCCTCTGGGCATGTGGGAATGCTTGGAATTGAAAGGGCAGACTCGCTCGCTCGTGAGATGAAAATCCGGGCACCAGGCATTCGGCATGCGCAGGTCTACCGTAGTCCAAAAACACTTAACGAGTTAAAACTAAAGTGGAGAGAGTTTGCTATTCGGCACCACGGCCCAACTCGAGAGCAAGGCACTCTACTTTGTCAAGCACACATACCCTATTCACCTGGGCAAGATTACACGTTCTAAAGTTTCTTGGGACCGAATCGCCATCTTGCAACTACTGCGGAGGCTATACCAGTGCCAGCCACATACTATCAGAATGACCCTGTGTGAGGCCGCGTTTTAAGCAGGCGAGAGTGTCACTCGGGGAGGAGGATGATCGAAAAGTGAGGCCAAGGCGTGAGAACGATGCAAAAACATCCTTATGCGGACACACACTCGCAAAAATAAACTACGGACCCAAACTGACGAGCTGCAGAACACGCGGCACGCGAAGGTCACTCAAGTCCGAAGAAGAGTTCAAAGAGGGGAAAAAACGACACGCTCACGTCCCGGACCGCCCGATGCCGCGACGGGGTGACGTCGGTGAATCGTAGAAGTGAAGCCTCGAACTTGTCGGTCGATCGTATGGAGGACCCGTATAAGTATCGCAGCGTGCGAAGACTTTCCCCGTGGCGACGGTGCACACCGGGAAGACGGGAGAGCTGCGGTGGTCGCAGCTCGGAACACTCGACCTGCGCGCTCGTGCCTGGACGGTCCATACCTAGTTTTTGAACCTTGGCCCGGAACGCGCCTCGAGGGAACAGCTCCTGGGAGCTCCTCGGAACCATAGAGTTTCATACTAATATGAAACTCTATGCTCGGAACAGCTTCTGCGCCCGTTCCTCTAGCGCTACCTGGCCGCTACCTCCTGAGTCACACTACCCTCTCATGCTGCCCGCACCGCGTTGCCGTGATCATCCCCTTTCTCCTCTTCCACTGCCCGTTCGCATCCGTCGTCGGCTTGCGCTCTTTCGCGACCCGGGAATGTCAGTCATTACAATTCGCATCACACGCCAGTCACTTCCAGGCGACGTCTCTATAGCCGCGGAGAATGTCGTGTGTGCTGTTGGCGGCCATCGACTTAGGCCATCACCAAAAAGACTGGGGGATTTAGTGGCGCCTCTAGTTCCGTACGATCCTATTACGTGAATGCGTAGGTACGTTACACTAATAAATATGCTTTCAATGCTTTCCCATAATATGTAACTCCTGCGTATATACCACGTCTCTGCATCGCGAAATTTCAATTTTCCAATCTTTTTCGTTGTCTTCAGTAAACACATCTTTCGTGGCGGGAATGGAAGCTCAGGGAATCACCAGAAGCTAGTTGTTCCAAAGTGAACTAAGTTGTATTTTGTCTTCATGGCCCCTTTAAGTGCCGAAACTTTATGCAGTTACACCTTGTCTTTTCTGCCACTGCTCAAAGCTCTGATGTGACCCCACCGAGACATAAATAAAAGCTGTAGTTAACGACTACCAGTTGCATGCTAGGTGACAAACAAAAAATACGTGTCCTCACTGACATCGCCCCGTAGTGACGTCTACAGCGTCGATTGAATGGGGACTGTGTAATTGTTATGTCAGGCATCGCATGTTGAAGAATGGTGCTCACTGTCAAGAGTGAGCTTGAGCTATAATTGGTCATTTTGTCTCCGCGATAGATGCAATTTTGTATTTTTCCTGCTTGGCATGATGCACTGCTGTCGACATTTTATACCATTCAACTACAACTAATAACTAGAATATTATTACCAGCTTCCATGGTGGGTGCTTGGTGATATTACAGCCACCATTATGATTAAAATATTGGTGGAAAGGGGGTTGGAAACAATATAAACTGGCTGCGTGCTTGTTTGATGATGTTGAGGTTGTAGGCATTTTAAAGCTACGCTTCGAGGCTGTGTTCATTTACTGAGCCGTTTTGAAAGTGTCGTGGCAAGCAGATACAATAAGCACTGTACCACAACTTGAATGCGGGGATCATGATATTGTCAGTACTGCATACTCCATGTCTTAGTCATCAGTGTTCTCGTATAAAACCAAGGAAGAAGAACATCGTTCATTCCTTGACTTCATCCGCGAAGCGAACATTTTCATTTTCACCTAATCACCATCAACCCATACCACGATATATATGCCCTGTGGCAAATTAAACGGTCATAAAAAGGAACAGAACGCTGAACCAGCAACATGCGTGGTGCGTGCATCTTGCATGAAGCAAGTGAGATTTATTGAGCAGGCTAGCCACAAGTCTTAGATTTTAAGACGGAATGGTACGTTGTACTAGCCAAGTTATGTAAATTCTGGCACTCTGTTCTACCTATTCCGCTAATTAAATGAAACTCTCCTCAGCCACAAAGCACCAGTAAGCGTAGTTTGTCTGTCTTCTACATAGATGCGTCGATTCTGGTAGAAGATGCTACATATCGTCCTCCTTAACGAGTGGAAGGGGTCATAAAGTTTTGTTTAGCATGTATGAGAGGGTTAAAGGTAATGTAACAATATTTAATTTCTGTGTTGACGTAATAAGATCTTCAAATGGATGTACACATGCAAAATTTACATTAAAAAATTACAGAACAGCCTGTGCTTTATGCAGGATACTATACCCAGAGGCAGCGCAAACATTGTAAGCTATACTGCTGTTCATCACTCCGTAACAAGGATGGCATGGCTACCGTTTTGTCTGATGTAATGCGTTGTAATTGTTTTGTCCAGTAGATTTTAACCTCAGCTTGAGGCACTGAATGTTGCCGGTGGCTTAGGACATTACGCATGGAAAGCGAAGTTTCATGAGATCTCAAAATGGTGGGCGTTCGTGCTGCGTCCGTGCTAGAGTGCGTATATTGTGGGCAATACGTCACATGTGTGGATGCGTAGTAAAATCCTGAGAAGTAGGGGTATCCCCTCAGTTGTGATCACGCCCACCAGACTTGTTATCCCTTCTCGGACTGCCGCAAAATATAAAAGGTATGTGTGTCACGCGTCTCACGCGGCAAAGAAATGAGGCTTGAAGCATTTGATTTACACACAATATATTTACAAGACCAAAACCTCAAACGAACGCGATCATAACAAACTCACAAGCATATCTCACTACATCAAAAAGAAACACGCACAAACTTACACTATCAAAAATCTACTCAAATAGTAACTATAGCACATTAACTGTCTATGCCAAATTCAAACAAGTCCCACCCTGTAGCACGTCGAAGCCGCTGCTATTTCGATGACGTGTCCCGGTGGGTAGGCTTCCCCGTTGTCGAAAGTCGCAGCACGTCGCGATGGCCTGTGCTGGTGCGTCGTGGTCCGGATGACCGCGGTGCGATGACTCGGCTTCGCTGAGCAGCGCGGCTCAGCAGGAGGTCCGGAGCTGCCCGCTGCCAGACGGTGCTATGCCTCTGGTGTGTCATGGGGCACGGCTCGACAGGTCGCCGGCGGTGCGATACCGCCGCTCAGCAGCAGGCCAGCAGAGCGAAGCCGCTGGTAATCGGTGGTTCCGGGCAGCCCGCTGCCAAACGGTGCGATGCCGTTGGTGCGTTGTGGGGCACGGCCCGAACTTGCCACCGTTCCTCCAAGACCTCGTTCTACTCTGTCCAGTCCAACTTCGTCGTCCTCCTCTTCGCCTCGCATACTATCGTGTTAGGCCACCATTTGCTAGTCATACAACCTCCTCCTCCTCCTAATCACCCCGTGTATGTTCTTCATTGGCCCCTTCCAAATCCTCCTCGCATCTCGTACTCTGGTTCTTCTTTCTTTTTGTCTTTTCTTCCATCATCATCTTCTCGGGCCAATCCCCCTTGGGGTATGGGTTCTTACCACATGACATTACCCCCCGAAATTGAAGAGCTTTTTTTTTCTTAAAAAAACTGCTACACACCACGCCGGTTCGTGGAAAGAAAGTCGCAGTCCGCACGTCCCAACAACATCAGTCCTATTGAGCTACTACATCAGTCCTACTAAACTACTAATATTCATCACACACCAAGTTCCCTCTTCACCAAAACTAACTTGAAATTCTACACTCAATCACAACACGTAACACTAAAATACAACTCTTCTTCATCCTCGTACACTAATCTACTCATGCAACGTGCTCTAATATCACCAAAATCAAACACATCAACAAATCTCAAGCTTGCAAACCATCTTAATCAATCTTCATACTTCATACCCCTACTTCATACCCTTCACTTCATACCCCTACAACACCTTGTCGTCTGCAGCATAACACAACATTTATGCTTTACATTATTACCCAACCTATTTGTCACCTTTATGAGTCCTCTTTCTGTCCAGGTCATCTCCGGGTATTTTATCAGGTGAGCTGAACCTTGCCTTCATCTTCACCTTCTTGCGCCTCTTCCATTCAGCACCTTGCTCTACACTGTCATCTCGGTTTGCACCACCAATGTGCACCTGTTTCACTGACCTATGACCACTGCCCTTTCTCTAATCCACCTCTACTGCAAGCTTTCTCTAGATTGTGCCCGACTCGCACGCTTTCTTCGTTTTTTTCGTTGCGCGTCTGCGCTTTCGCTCTCCTCTGACGTTGGTATTTTGGCTACTCCCTTTGGCTCGCTCTGAACGGAGCCAGCCCTTAGTCTTACCGGCCTTAACTGGTTGTCTGCGCGTCAATTTGGTAGTATGCGCTAACTCTAAGAACTTCCCAGCTACCCTATCACTTTTCGCACAGCTCCGCTCATGCACTCGAACCTTCCTAAAACCCAAACTCTTTTTACTCCTCTGCTTCGCACGCTTACGAAAACGCGGGCAGTTTTTCTCGCGGTCTTGTGTCTCAGCAACCTTACGGTGTGCTGGCCATTGCCTTTCGCTGGGGACTAACCCCGGTCCTGTGCCTAGCCTAAATTTCGCGAGCAGGGACTTTTTGTCAACTACAAGCTGCTCAGTCTGAGGGAGCTGACCTAGTTGCTCCGCAATCCATTCACCTGGCTGTGCACTGGTGACCCCGTTTATCATCTTAGACGCCGAGCTGTCCGCTGAGCCGTCTAGAGAATTCGCACTGTTTTTTGGGGGGCAAGTGTACCCTCAATAGTCTTAGGCAGTTCTACCCGACCAGCAGTAGAGCTTTCTCTCCGGTTGTTATTACTGCCAGTGCACGGAGCGGCAGGTACCTCCGTCTCAATTATTGATATTTCAGAGACCGTAAAACCAACTGGCTCAACAGAGAGACTAGGCGACAGCGCGCTGTCCTCGCATGGCGTGTTCTCAGTGCACTCATCTTCAGGCTCTTCACCTTTGGTTCTGTCATACCCGGCCCGCTCACCTCCTTGCGCTTTTAACGCGCCTTTCTCCTCAGCGTTCGTTTGCGAGAACACTCTTCCTTTTATATTTTCATTGCCATCACAGCGCAATTCAAACCGCGTTCTCTCAACAGCACGTGCTTCTTCGCTGCCACCTATCTGCGTTCTTTTTTTCTCTCGTGCCTGAGAGAGGTCTGTGACCCTCGTGCCTTCATACTCACGTGCAGCGCATTCACCGTTCTTTCTGCGTTCTATTTCCTCACAGCGCCGCTTTAACTCTGCTAGGTGTATCTTAAGTTCCAACTCTATTTCCCGCACGGCTTTCCTCTGATCTTCTTTAGCTCTCTCTCGTAACCTTGTACTCTCCCGTTCGTACAAGCTGAGCACCTCCTCCTTGGTCAAACCTAATGTACTAGCCAAGGTTAAAATCTTCTCGAGATCCATCTCTCCGCCAGGTGAGACGTGTGGTTGGGCCAATGATAGATCCTGGCAGGCTCGCCAAATGTTGTCACGCGTCTCACGCGGCAAAGAAATGAGGCTCGGTTTGAAGCATTTGATTTACACACAATATATTTACAACACCAAAACCTCAAACGAACGCGATCATAACAAACTCACAAGCATATCACACTACATCAAAAAGAAACACGCACAAACTCACACTATCAAAAATCTACTCAAATAGTAACTATAGCACGTTAACTGTCTATGCCAAATTCAAACAAGTCCCACCCTGTAGCACGTCGAAGCCGCTGCTATTTGGATGACGTGTCCCGGTGGGTAGGCTTCCCCGTTGTCGAAAGTCGCAGCACGTCGCGATGGCCCGTGCTGGTGCGTCGTGGTCCGGATGACCGCGGTGCGATGACTCGGCTTTGCTGAGCAGCGCGGCTCAGCAGGAAGCCAGCAGTGCGAAGCTGCTGATCATAGGTGGTCCGGAGCTGCCCGCTGCCAGACGGTGCGATGCCGCTGGTGCGTCGTGGGGCACGGCTCGACAGGAGGCCAGGAGAGCGAAGCCGCTGGTAATCGGTGGTTCCGGGCAGCCCGCTGCCAAACGGTGCGATGCCGCTGGTGCGTTGTGGGGCAGGGCCCGAACTTGCCACCGTTCCTCCAAGACCTCGTTCCACTCTGTCCACTCCAACTTCGTCGTCCTCCTCTTCGCCTCGCATACTATCGTGTTAGGCTACCATTTGCTAGTCATACAACCTCCTCCTCGTCCTACTCACTCCGTGTATGTTCTTCATTGGCCCCTTCCAAATCCTCCTCGCATCTCGTACTCTGGTTCTTCTTTCTCTTTGTCTTTTCTTCCATCATCTTCTTCTCGGGCCAATCCCCCTTGGGGTATGGGTTCTTACCACATGACAATGTGGAAGGAAGCTCTCTCCCCCACCGATAACGCCTCTGCGCCCTCTAGATAGATAGATAGATAGATAGATAGATAGATAGTGAGAGAGGACACAAGGAAAAAAGCTGCAAGATGCAGCTTGAGGACCCCTTATGCCCCACTCAGCAGCAGTGTATTGAGAGACGACTTCGAAATTCAGACATTCTACACCGAATTCTGTTAAGAAATTTAAGGTTTAACAGAACTACAGAATTCAAACGAGTGGTAACATGTTACACCAGAACTCTGTTGCAGATTTCTAAGTTAACACATTTACTCAAATCCCACAATTCTCATTGCACTATTGCGCATTGCAACATACCCAAGCCAAAGAACATTCACTTCTATATACACTGTAATGAATGTTGGGCCGGACCGCGTAGAGAGTCACGAACCCCTACTACGTTCTCGCAAAACACGCACACACAATATATTGTAACCTGGCGGCAGAGCCAATGACTCGAACGATGGTTGAAGGATGAGCAACAATCTATTTACAGAATTTGGAATGCGGCCATAAACGCGCGCGCTGGGACCCAGCCACTTCTTCGTCGCCCTCGTCGTTTTCTCTGATGAGCCATTGCAGTATGGGGCATTGGCCGCCTAGGTGTCCCGTGACATTACCCCCCCCCCCCCCCCCCGGTCGAGGGCAACCGTCTAGGTCGAATGTGCACCCCTCTGACGATGGTGACGCAGATGAGCAATGTGGGAACACGCAAGCCAGGCAGCATGCCCCACACAGCTTTGTCGTCATCGCAGATGCTTGCGCGTGACGCCACATGCGGCTGCTGTCTTCATCATCTTTGATGGCGTAACATGCCCCTTTCCTCGAAGGCGACCGTCCCGTCGAGGCCACAGTAGCATGATGAGCTCGGTGAAGGTGAACGATGTGATGAGATTAAAGAGTGAAGCTCTTGCCACCACGGATGTAAGGGATGGGTTTGGTGAGCTCCGGCCCACAGCAGCGACGCCCACAATGGAATGACGAACCTGTAAAGGCTTGCTACCACGTCGGACCACAGGGCTGGGGACACGTCGTCGTCAAGTCAAACGTCGTCGTCAGATCGGCTCGTCACGGGCTGGGGACACGAGGCGGGGGGACGTCATCGAGTTCTTGTAGCGGTGGGGCTGGGGCTGCCCGACGCGGTTCACACACCCTGGTTGATTCCACCAATGCCGATGAGGTGCGAAGCTGGGCCGAGGACGGGGATGATCACCCGCACTCTCCTCCAAATGTAACGTAATGTAATGTAACGTGTAATGTCACGGGACAATATTAACTAGATAATGTACTAGGTGTGAATGGCACTTCAGTACACTGACGGATAGACACGCGAACACTCAGGTGCGGATTATAGTAGACAAACTTGGAGGGAAAAGTCATGCTCACTGCCAATGATCTCGGAGACCTGGCAGGAGAAGCGACGCATTATTCTGCAGTCCACGGGGAAGTAGCGACGGAGCAGGTCGCTGCAGGCATTGAACCGTTGCCTCGCTCGCCATTAACGTGATGGTGGCCGATGGCTAGCGGCGGGTGTGAAGAGCTGAGGCCTGGTCCGCAGCGAGGCCTCGCTTCCGCGCTTTACGCCACCGGAACACCGCTGACTCCGACGGGCGCAACAGCTTCTTGTCGTCTGCTTGTCGGCTGTCGTCTCATTGGCAGCCCGGGTGGTTGTTCGAACGGGAGAGCCGGCCACAGTCCTCGGGACTATACCGCGAGGGTGGCCATCTTGCTGCCTGCGAGACCGAACAGCTTCTCTACCCCCTACTCCTCGTGGGTAGTAGATTGCCCGCTTTGGATTCGCTGCAGAGAGACCTCATCACATACATATCACATATGTACATGCATTTTATATATACACATACACACACATATGCCCTAATATATATACACACACGTGCATAAATATACACACATGAATCGTGAATTCGAACAAGTCCTTTACATTGAACTTTAAAAGATGTTCGTACAGGTTATGTTATTCTGCCGAAGGCTCAAAAAGATTTTTACACGTTTTTACACAAGAAATGTTTGCCTTTTCTTCCTGTATATCTACCTATTTTAGCATCATCTAAAAGCAGTTGACCCCGCATTTATGCTAACAAGGTAGTTCTGCTGCACAGCAAAAAAAAAAAAAAAAACACGCGGAAGCACCTACGGTGTGCAACAATGCTTTGCCTTACAATGCTCTGCGTGCTTGGTCGCGCTTGAACCTTGTCTAAAATTGCCTTTCAGTCGCCTATGCGCCCATCTTGTTGCTGCCAGCATCAGTTCGTGCCGCGAACAGTAAACGGTCTGGTAATTTTTATCTCTGTCAATATGTAACTCCACCTCTTCGGGTGGCCTCAATGTCAGACTGAGGAAAGCAGCAGACGGTGCCTTTTTATGTTTGGTTGTATTCTTATGCATTACTCTATGAATCCTGGAAAAACAACTCACTCCGGAAACTGGGTGTCGACATTTTGGGAGACAATGTTGTTGCGCAAATATTTGATAAGGGGAGGAAAGTCCGAGATGAAGTGTAGAAAACGATTGATTCACTGTCTTGCTTAGTATTTATGTTTGAATAAAAATAGCATCAATTTATTGACAACTATTTTTTGTGTCTATTAGTCGCGTGTGTGTGCTTTTGTTGACAAGACTGCGGTAATGGGGCATTTCATCCGGGTGGCTATAAATAATGTAGGCCCATTTACTTTTCCATTGAAGATGCACATAGTAATCATGTACAGTTAAAATCCAATGAAAGAAAGTCACCTGTAAACGCGAAATATTTCTTTAGGTTGATAACTTCTTAAAATCGGGATGGCCATTTTTCAAGTATTTGATTTCATAAATTCTATATCTAAAGGCAGGCGCATCCCAGCAGCTACAATGCCACTGTAATTCCTTGGCGCTCGCCTGCTGATAACTTTGCAATGCGTTAAATGGCCGTAGGTGGAGTTCTTGGGGAAAAGTTTATTTCCTGCTAAAAAAGGGCCGTTGATTTTCGCTTCCGTGCGATTTTTTAGCATTGGGCTGGCACTTTTCGTAGCACGCAAACACCTTCCACGCCTGTTTCTCTGCCTGATCAATTTAGTTTTGGTTGCGGGTGACTGCCTTGCGGCATTAGTGGCTAAGGCCTAAAGAAAGCATGAAACACTTCCGAGGCATTATGCATAATTTTTCACTCACCTGTCGTTCGGTGCTTCCTCCTATAGGCAGCGATGCGTTTATTTTTTTGGGCTTGAATTAGATTGGACCACTGCTTTTTGAAGTCTTCAACGGATCTTTTGATTGCTGGGTGCCGAGATTTTAGGGTTTCGCCGATTTCACTACAGGCTCGCTTTTTCACTTGGAGCGTTGTTTTTGAATTAAACCTTTCCAAGATGATTTTGTTTCTGTTCCATTTCAATTTCTATTTTTTCATGTTGGTCGCACAGGTTCCTCTCTTTTGTCTTCCTAGGACGTGACCTTGACATGTAGCTTGGTGCGCCATGAAAAAACCGTAGGAATGGCATTATTAGTAAGCAACGGCCGCTTTCGTTCAATCTCCACGCGCTCGTTCAATTTCTGCTTAATAAATGGGGGTTCAAAGTGCCTCTCACAGATAACGCGGCCTGCGTCTAGTGGCCTGTCAACTCTTTTATATTCCTGGACCACAATTCACGGCGATCGGGTTCCACAGGCACCCGAAAAAGCGACCTTTTCTCTTTGCATAATCGCAGTCCGCTGCTGCAGAGCGGCACAAAGCAAGATTTGTCCCTCTTGCCCCTCCGTCATTTCGTGCACAAATCACAATTCTGAGACTGTTCTCACACACTATGGTGAATGTCGAACGATAAAACGATGCGCGAAACGGCTGTAAGTTTCTTGCGTCAGAACGACGACGCAGATACGCCGCCGCAGACGGCAATAACCAGAGGTGACCGGTCGGTTCGACAAGTATCGTCTGTTACGTCGCCTGTGACTATTTTTTATTCATTTATAGCACTAAAGAGTGTCATTTCTTCATTTTATTGCATCCCATTTCATAAAGCATGTCAAATAAAGGGAAAGAGCACTCTTTGGAACAATAAAAGGGATAAGGAGTCCCCATGTCGTCTGCTACCAACCCGCGGAGCAAGCACGCACGCCCAGCGGCACGGCGCCAGTGGGACGTCGCCTGGGAACTCCTGTTGCAGCCAGCGCCACCTACAATTTTTCATCGCAAAAGGGACCCTCGCGTTCCATTGGTTTTCTCCCGGGACGACACACCTTCACTAGTACATACCCTTGCCACTGAAACGCGGCTCAGTCATGCCGTCGTTGTGTTTTTTCAGCTTCCCAGTTGACGGTCGCTCAGGTAAGTTTTGCGTTTCTTTGTTAAAATAACGGCACAGAATAATATAGTATAGGGAGCTGAAGCCTCCGGGAGCTGAAATAATCGCGGAGACCTATATCATGTGCAGATTAGTTACGATTGCCCTGCAGCCCGTTTGCCTTGCGATGCTCTTTGTTTACGAGAACAGACGCACGCTTCGCACCTGCTCAGAGAAAAGGATACACTTTATAAATGCACGAGACTGAAGCAGAGAGCTCAGTTTACGCTATTGACCGGGCTAAAGTATTCGGCGTCCGCTTGGCTTTTGGCCTTGCCGCGCCTCTTGTTCCGTTCGATACCATTACTTGAATGCGTAGGTACGTTACACTAATAAATATGCTTTCAATGCTTTCCCATAATATGTAACTCCTGCGTATATACCACGTCACTGCATGGCGAATTTTCCATTTTCCAATCTTTTTCGTTGTCTTCAGTAAACACGTCTTTCGTGGCTGGAAAGGAAGCTGAGGGAATCACCAAAAGCTAGTTGTTTCAAAGTGAACTAAGTCGTATTTTGTCTTCAGGGCCCCTTTAAGTGCCGAAACTTTATGCAGTTACACCTTGTCTTTTCTGCCACTGCTCAAAGCTCTGATGTGACCCCACCGAGACATAAATGAAGCTGTAGTTAACGACTACCAGTTCCATGTGGGGCGAAAAACAAAAAAAGATACGTGTCCTCGCTGACATCGCCCTGTAGTGACGTCTCCAGCGTCAACTGAGTGGTGACCTTGTAATTGTTATGTCAGGCATCGCATGTTGGGTAATGGTGCTTACTGTCAAGAGTAAGCTTGAGCTATAATTGGTCATTTTGTCTCCCCGATAGATGCAATTTTGTATTTTTCGTGTATGGCACGATCCAATGCTGTCGACATTTTATAGCATTCAACTTCCACTGATAACTGCAATATTATTAGCAGCCTTCCATGGTGGGTGCTGGTTAATAATACAGCTGGTTAATAATACAGGTTAATAATACATTGCAACATACCCAAACCAAAGTACATTCAGTTCTATATACACTGTAATGAATGTTGGGCCGGACCGCGTAGAGTGTCACGAACCCCTACTACGTTCTCGCAAAACACGCACACACAATATATTAACTAGATAATGTACTAGGTGTGAATGGCATTTCAGTACACTGACCGACTAGACATGCAAACACTCAGGTGCGGATTATAGTAGACAAACTTGGAGGGAAAAGTCGCGCTCACTGCCTATGATCTCGGAGACCTGGCAGGGGAAGCGACGCACTATCCTGCAGTCCACGGGGAAGTAGCGACGGAGCAGGTCGGTGCAGGCATTGAACCGTTGCCTCGCTGGCCAGGAACGTGATGGTGGCCGATGGCTAGCGGCATGTGTGAAGAGCTAAGGCCTGGTACGCAGCGAGGCCTCGCTGCCCGCGCTTTACGCCACCGGAACACCGCTGACTCTGACGGGCGCAACAGCTTCGTTCAATTTCGCCCTTAATAAATGGGGGTTCAAAGTGCCTCTCACAGACAACGCGGCCTGCGTCTAGTGGCCTGTCAACGCTTTTATATCCCTGGACCACAATTCACGGCGATTGGGTTTCACAGGCACCCGAAAAAGCGACCTTTTCTTTTTGCATAATCGCAGTCCGCTGCTGCAGAGCGGCACAAAGCAAGATCTGTCCCTCTTGCCTCTCCGTCATTTCGTGCACAAATGACATTTCTGAGACTGTTCTGACACACTGTGTTGAATGCCAATGATAAAACGATGCGCGAAACGGCTGTAAGTTTCTTGCATCAGAACGACGACGCAGATACGCCGCCGCAGACCGCAATAACCAGAGGTGACCGGTCGGTTCGACAAGTATCGTCTGTTACGTCGCCTGTGACTATTTTTTATTCATTTATACCACTAAAGAGTGTTATTTCCCCATTTTATTGCATCACATTTCATAAAGCATACCAAATAACGGGAAAGAGCATTCTTTGGAACAATCAAAGTTATAAGGAGTCTCGATGTCGTCTGCTACCAACCCGCGGAGCAAGCACGCACGCCCAGCGGCACGGCGCCAGTGGGACGTCGCCTCAGAACTCCTGTTGCAGCCAGCGCCACCTACGATTTTTCATCGCAAAAGGGACCCTTGCGTTTCATTGGTTTTCTCCCGAAAACGACACACCTCCACTATAGTTGATGACAGGGTAAGAATGCAGCTCCGCCCACAAGCGTTGTTTGGCCGCTAGCTAACTCTCCGCGGTTAGAAAAAATAGTCCTTTATATTGCAGCTGTTTATACCCATGATTACTAATATGAGCGGCTGACAGTATAACCATCTGATTATAATGTCGTTTATATATGTTTCATTCCGAAGAATGAATGATTTTCACAGGAAAAAGAAAAAGTCGTCCTCATTGAAGACTGGCTCAGGAGAAAAAAAATTACTCACTAAAACAAAGGTTATTCTTGATAGAAACTATTTCCGGTGTATTTTATGCTTAAATCAAAGCTATCTGTGATTGTTTTACTGTTAGACAACAGAAATAAACATATGAACAACGCGCACACGATTTTTTGGGTCTGAATAGTTCGAATTTCGACCGCTGCACGTCACTTAGCCGTCGTCTGCTTGGAGAAACATAATCAATGGTCGTCGTTATATTTTGTCGGGCTCGTCGCAGTTCGACTATTTCTTCACTTCGCGTGTGCAATCATTGTCAAGAAATGTAGTCGGTACAATATCTTCCACAGCCATCATCACCGCTAAATCAAGCGTCGTAAACGCAGGGCGGAAGAAAGGGGCGGTTCGTCGCCGCAATGGCTAGATGCAGTGCACGGACTGTGTAAGCCCAGGGTGAAAAGGAAACCAGCGGCGAAAATTCATCGGTGTCTTTCAGAAATCGGCCGCGATATCAACGGGCCACGCATTGTTCTATGCGACTGTTTCGAACGTAGTGACGCACTGCAAACACCTATCGCGGCGACGCACCCAACCGTGGAGGTCGCGATGCCGCATAGGGTCTCCTGCCTTGCGAAATCAGCTGTAGGTGCGAAGAAACAAGTGTTATTTTATTCCGCTTAAACGAGACAACACCGTATGGCGCGAGCAGAGAACTGCGGGATGTCAAACGTTACAAGACTAAGCATTTCTACTTCACGAGACACGCGAGTGGCAAGACGCTCTACGTCAGTTGGTTAGACTGACAGTATACAGTGTCATGCTTTCAATCCAGGCGACCATTTCCGAGTTGTTTCCCGGCGATGTAATAAAAGATCTGCGGGCGTTTCTTTAGTGTCATATCACCACCCCGCAGTTTACAGTGGAATGATAACGCAGAGAACCCCAACTGACGGTGAAAATTGATAGAAAAACACCCTTAAGCACTAGCAGCCGCCTAAAAAAATTACTGTTGCGAGTTTTTATGGAAAAAAACGAATAGTGACCTACAAATGCATCCGTCCGAAGTTCGTTTCCAAGTTGTGCTACATTTAACAACTTTCATTGGCTTTACACTGATGTGCAGCAGCCTATCGTGAAGATATTTTTATTGTTGATGAGGCTTTTGAAATAGCGTACATAAAGAAAATATTCGGTTCAACTTGTAGTTGCTTTGCAGCCATGTCATGTCAAGCTTTTGTGGAAGCATTTTAATTCCTGATAATCTTCCCGAAGCCAATAATCTTCCCCTATGTACACCAAACAGTGACGTCGACCACTGACTGCCCCATACGAAACCTGAACGAACAGCTATACAAGTGCACTCAATTCTTACTGCACCTATTTAGACAACCACACTCAACAGGCCCAATGATGTGAGTATGAACGTGAGATCTAAGTGAATTATTTAAAAATGTGCCGACATCTCCATGTAATCATTTCCATTTTATCCACTTCTGCAACCAATCAGAGCACCAAACTGGAACAGGGAGAAGAAATATTTAATTCTCACTGCCCCTTGTCAACGTGTCATGGGCTACTGCACAAGTATTTTCTATTCTTACCACTCTTTCCAGCCAGCAGCAGCAAAGTGGCACCCTGAAAGCCTGACATTGGATCCATTTTGATTTGCTGCACCAGTGTTTTCAATGCCTAATGCAGCTTTAAAGCCAAAAGCAACAGTGTGCACGTGAAAAGCAGTGACTTCACAGCGTGAAGGTGTGGCATGAATTCATTGTAACGTACTACATAAGCATCTTCAACTCTCACCACAACTCCATGGCCAGAAACTACAATGTGTGTGCGAGAGAAGCAGCGATTTCATAGCCTGAAAGTGTGGCACGAATTTATTCTAACGTACTATGCAAGTGTCTCCAACCCTCACCACGACTTCATGGCTAGAAGCTACAATGTGTGTGTAAAAAGCAGCGACATCACAGCTTGAAGGCCTGGCATAAACACGTTCCAACGTATTTTATTAGAGCTTTCACTTCTTACCATAGCTTTCTAGTCAGAAGGAACAGTTCAACCTTGCAAAGGAGTTACATAGCATCTTGAAGAAGTGACGTAAAATCGTTGCGACCTGCTGAGTAAGTTTTCCAATTTTTACTGCATCTGAACCAGCTGGAAGCAACAGTGCGCACAGAAAGCAGCGACATGACACTCTGGAGGCCTGAAGTTTAACCATTTTGATATGCCGCATCACTGCTTTCTATTATTCTTGCAGCTGTATAACCAGAATCAAGAGTGCATGCTTAAAAAGTATGAACATAGCATTCTGAAGGGGTGACATACCTCATTTCTACCTGACACACAAGTATTAGCAATTATTGCTGCAGCTCTTCAACCTGAACCACCTTCAGTCACTGTTTGAAGGCTCTCCACAGTTGCTGGAACAATAAAAACATCTAAAAGTGGGAAGCGGTGTTGAATCTAAATTAAGGTATGCTCCATGATAAGACGCTCAAACATGTCCTCCACTCTGTATAATAACAGTCCATCATGACAGAGACACTGGAAATCTGAATGTCTGCCAATACACTGTAACCCCTTTGTTGAAACTTAAACTGCACAAGCACCAAAATGCAATCATTAAACTACAGCCATCACTATGAAACACAGCTGCAATAGACAAATTTTTGTAACTCATAAAGCCCATCACACAAACTGCATGAAAATAAAGGGAAGATAAACTATTGGTTCATTCCTACTAAACGCATTCAGCTATTTCAAAACAACTTTAACAGCTCACGACACTTAATGAGAAATTCCACACTGCACACGAAATACGCAGCCTCAGTACATGCATAGTCAGTTTCTCTGATGCCACTTAGTGTAGCGATGGAAGCATACGCACCATAAGCTTAGCAGGCATAATAAAAAGCAGTGCGCGTGTGTATTTTTGGCAATGTATAAAAAACTACGTGGTCATGTTGCGGGGCCACACATTTCCGGCTTCCTTCAACGACGTGGTTCAAATTTCAAAATCCAGCAATCATGCACTTTCGATGTTTATTTAGCCCTCTTATACGTTTCAAAAATGCTACTGATGATTACGACCAACCAATGAGTCAAGAAACGAAACGCAACCACATTTGATTACCTCAACAATACTCGCACTCGTTCATACTTTTGTATGTTCTATAACGTGCCCATTGACACAAACAGAACGCCATAGGCACCCGTCTCTCGCAGGAAGGCAGGTTCATACCGATTTTCTGAAAGCTACCCAACCCAGTCTCGGATAATTGTGCACGAACGTTTACTTCTTTGCGAGTCCCTGCAATGATGGTTTAATCATACCTGTTTACGCCAGGGGGGAAAAAACGCCACACCGCTGCTCCGTTCGTACCCCGGCAGGCTAAAGCAATGCGCGAATCGGCAAGGAAAGATACCTCACATTGTAAGATTTGGCAATCGTCTTAATAACGTGTTCGGCTGTACGAGCGGCCGTATCCGGCCAAAAAACACGCCGCACACGTTTGCACGATCCGCGTCGGGCCGGACGGACACCACGTAGGCCTGCGCTCAACATCGGGCGCAGCCTACGCTCACAGCAACAAACGAAAACGCTTGCAACTTGTCACCGCTACTGCCGTAGACGAAAGCAAATCGCATTATTTCTTCACAAAGGTTGCGTTACACCGACACAATATCCACAATCACACCAGCAACAGATGCAGCTTCGACGCTTTCCCGTTCTCAGATCGAGTTCGTTGACGACGTTCCGAGTACGTAAAGCAGCCCACCAGTGCCGCCACGATTTCCTCACGTAGTACGTACAAACCACGACGCGGCAAGACACACACGGGACAGGTGACGATAAGCGGCTTCCTGATGCACTAATCACATTCGTAACACAAATCGCCGGCTTCCTGATGCACTAATCACATTCGTAACACAAATCGCCTACAGAGCTGTTGGTTCTCGGCAACCTCGTTGTCGCTCGACAGCGCAGCAGCGGTGGGGAAGCGAGCGCGGCCATATTGGAAGTAGTTCTCCGTTCAAACGTACGTCGCAGGCGTCACACAAATGGCGAGACGCCATTGGTTGCGGATGAACACAAAATCCCTTTGATCTTGAAAAGCCGCTGCAGAGTTAAGCTGTCACCAACTATAGTACATGCCCTTGCCACTGGAACGCGGCTCAGTCATGGCGTCGTGTTTTTTCAGCTTCAATGTTAACGGGCGCTCAGGTACGTTTCGCGTTTCTTGTTTGTTAAACTGACGGCACATAATAATGTAGTATACGGAGCTGAAGCCTCCGGGAGCTGAAATAATCGCGGAGCCCTGTATTTTGTGCAGATTAGTTACGATTGCCCTGCAGCCCGTTTGCCTTGCGATGCTCTTTGTTTACGAGAACAGACGCACGCTTCGCACCTGCTCAGAGAAAAGGATACACTTTATAAATGCACGAGACTGAAGCAGAGAGCTCAGTTTACGCTATTGACAGGGCTAAAGTGTTCAGCGTCCGCTTGGTTTTTGGCCTTGCCGTGTCCTAGATTAACGTTTAGGGGCATAGCTTCGTGTCGCGTTTGGCGGCGACGATTTGTTCCTTCGCTTGCGTAACTCGGCCGTGCGAGCAAACCTCTTGGTGCGTTTAGTGAGGCCATTTTTTCTTGCGCGAACGCTCTGGCGTAAGCAAGGGAATATTCGTTTGCGGGTTATTTTTTGTAAATATCTAGTTTAACCGATTTGCACGGCTTCGCTGCTAAGCCGTTGGGGGGAGGGGGGGGCGGAATCCCGATGTCGCTTGCATGCTCCTCAGGATTAGACGTGCATGTCCCGCAGAGTAAACCGTTCCGCTTGCCTATCAAATTATGGGGCTGATTCCTGTCTACTCTCTGACGCGTGTTCTACTCACACCCCGCTTTATAGATGGCGACCTGCCCGTGCTCGCCGATACCGTGTGCAGAATGTGTTATTGCTTGTTGGCTTTTTTATTTTTTCCAAAGCCTTTGCACCGGTTTGAGCTGCATTTATTACCAATTTCTCCTCAGTATATTTGGTCTTTTTCCCGGGCCTGTCGGGCTCGGTGTTTGCCAAATCATCTGGGTGGATGGGGGAGGAAGTTCACAGCTTTTGTGGACTGGAAATTATGCTAAGAGACCTTTTTTTAGCGCGGAATCGTTAATTGGCTAACGCGAACCCATCCGGATATCGTCTTCAAAAAGCCTGCACGGCTAGTAACCCGTTGCTTATGCGTTACGCAGCGTTCCACGCGTTTCGTTGCGCGCGCACATCATAAAGAGTAAAACGCGCAAAAATTATCTCGTTTTGTTCGGTACCATAGACCATAAAAATAAACCCGAAGAACCACTTCGCGCACTGTTTCATATACTGCACCTAAAAAGAAACGACGGAAAGAAGTTTGGCGCAGCTTGCCCTAGTGGTGCTAGGCTGGACAGCTGTTCAGGTGGCGGTACCTCTCCCATCATCCACTGTTGGACTTCGCAATCCGTGACTGGCGGGCCTGGATCGTTTTGTCCGCAGGTGTTCACATCTCTCCCACAGTGGACCGCGTTATCACGCGCTAGAACTCACGCAACCAGGTTCGCGAACTCGGCGTCGGTGCTTCCAACTTTAGGCGCGAACGCACGTGAACTAGCGAGGAGAACAGCACGTGAAAGATCTCCCCACGAACGCTGGGGAGTGTTCCCGAAGGTCTCGCTTGCCGACACTGGGCGCTCACGAGGCGCACGCTAACGTGCGCTTAGTGTATTTTCTCGGTACTTTTTTCGATCGCCTCATGTGGGGGAAGTCCACGCGGAAGCCTCAATGACGCCGGGCGCTTCGCACGAGGCGCGCGTTCACGCGCTCGACTAGGCTGTTTTCTGGTAACGCTCGACGGTGGAACTCGACGGCATTTCCCTGTGCAATTATTGTCACATGATATCCTATCCTAAAACTGACTTTCTATTTGCCTGTGTATATACTATCCGAAATGTGACCCTATGTGTCTGTGTCATTGTTTTCGCCAGTGGTATTTCGAACCTGCAATGCTGCACGATTGCATGCAGCACAGCAGCCTTCCACGTGACAGTTCACTACCTACCCACGCTAAGTGGCAGCTTGTTACTGTTGTAAATAGCGGGTCATTCAACTACCTGCAGGGAAGAAATGCTGGGATTTGACAAGAAACATATTGCAGAGTTTGAGGCAGCAGTGCTGCTTTACGGCCTAATTGCTCCTTTTTTTTAAATTTCACATTACCTATAACTTCTGGGTAAAGTTATAGGCAGCCTTACCACGTGACAGTTAATTATCTATTTACTATAAGTGGCACCTTGTTACTGTTGTAAATCGCCGGTCATTCAACTACCTGTACGGAAGAAATTTTAGCATATGACAAGAATATTGCAGGGTTTGAGGCAGCAGTGCTTCTTTAACAGCTGGTAAGATGGTCTAATTCTCATTTTTTTAAACTTTCACATTACCTCTAACTTCTGGGGGAAGTTTGGCTGCATAGAATATTTGTTGCCTGTCAGAACACAAACTGTTTGCTCCTTCAGTGCTAAAAAATGTCATCATTTTGCAGGTTGCTTCAGACTCAACCACAGAGAAATGCCGCTACAAGTAGAAACCTCGTAAGAAAGTGCTGGCTTGTTGGTGCTGACGACCGAGATTGAATCCCTAATCAGATTCGCCAGTAAAACTACAAGGGAGTTCTGCTACACCATTGAGGAGTGTCGACATGCCGGGTATGCGCCAATTTTTCACAGATAGCCGTAGGAGTGCTCAAAAGTTGAACTGGTATTTTGACTATTTACTGACATCCATTTCGTAATTGCACCACTTTGTACTGTAGTTGCTTATGACACTCCGTAGGAGTTTTGTCCATCTTTCGCTTCGGGCCGCTGCTGCATGATTGAATTCACGTGGTACCATTCTGGCTTCTTTTTGAAAAAAATAACTAAGAAAATTTATTTCTGGTATTATAGTGTACTAGCCAGGAATGAAAAGTGCCGTGCATGGTGTGCCGATGAAAAATCGATGGCCATCCGCAAATAGAAAAAGTGTAGCCCTGCCGTGGCCAAAGGTTGGCCAGTGAGGTAGGCCGACCTTTTGTTGCCATATGTTGGACCCGGAAGGGCTATATTTTTTTGCCGATGCCGTTGCAACGTTGGCGAGGTCGGCCAACACCTTATGGCCCATTGTTGGGCCAAGGAAATTTGGTTGCTTGGGAAACAGTTGAACACCATCCTGTGTGCAATTAAAGCTGTCAACGTCGGTGAGCCAGAAGTTTTAACCGCAGCCCTCTGACTCATCGGCAGACGCCTTACTGCTTCCCGCACCGCCTCACGCCAGCTCGTGGAACGTATGCTACAATTGATGCCGTACCTTTCTCAGCATCGGTTGCGTTGTCTCTGGGGTTGCTTGGCTGTACGATCGGGCTGTGGGTCACGACGGTAACAATAAGAGCCGCTAGGTAAACTGTCTCAGTATCGGCTCAGGGCTTTATGCTGCCAGCCTCAGCGTTTGGTCGAGCAGCGTCACGTAATATTCGTTTATTACGGTACTCATCAGCGTTGACATTTTGTTTGGAGGCTCTGTGACACGTCTAGTCAGTTTTTGGAGCCCGAGACGGTAGTGTTGCCGTGGTGCTGTGTACTGGGCGGTTTCGATCGGACGGAAGGTGGAACACGCCCGCTTTCGTTCACGCTGTGAAGCAACCATATTGCTTGCCTCGCAGCATGGCTGAAAATCACAAGTTGCGAGGATTTCAAGCCCACACGGCATTGGAATATCTGCGAGGCAAGCTCTTTTCGACCAAGAGCGTAATAAATACATCTAGCCAGCGTACTTTAGGAAATATTTGTTTTGTATATCGACCAGTTAAGCCTACCAGTTGCAGCAACAAACTTGTCCCGTACAAGAAACTGCTTGGTTATATAACGTTGTGTGCTGCTTACGGCCCTGGTTTGTGCTGTCCAGCATACCATTGTAATAAACATTTCATTCTCATCGCGAATTGTGATTGATTCATTGTCTTGCTTAGCATTTATATTTGAATAAAAATTGCATCAATTTATTCACAACTGTTTTTTGTGTCTATTAGTCGCGTGTGTATGCTTTTGTTGACAAGATTGCGGAAATGGGGCATTTCGTCCCCGGGTGGCTATAAATAATGCAGGCCCACTTAACTTTTTCTTTTAAGATGCACATAGTAATCTTGTGCGGTTAAAGCCCAATGAAACAAAGTTACCAGGAGCCGCGAATTATTTCTTGAAGTTGATAACTTCTTAAAATCGGGATGGTCCTTTTTCAAGCATTTGATTTCATAAATTTTATATTTAAAGGAAGGCGCGTCCTAGCAGCTACGATGGCACCGTAATTCCTTGGCGCTCGCCTGCTGATAACTTCGCAATGCGTTAAATGACCTAAGTTGGAGTTCTTGCGGAAAAAAGTTTATTCCCTGGCAAAAAAAAAGGGCATTTGACGGGGCGGAGTGACGTCATCGGGTGCTGGTTGCGGCGGGGCTACGGATTCCCGACGCGGCTGACGCACCCTCGTTGATTGCGCCGATGCCGATAAGAAGCGAAGCTTGGACCAGAACGGGGATGGACCCTCGCACTCCACCAAATGTAACGTGGCGGCAGAGAATATGAGACGAACCATGAAGAAGGCGAAGAATCTATTTACATTATTTACAAGATAGCGATCTGATGGGCAGCGCAGGGAACGCCAGCACCTTGATCGTCGTCGTTGTCGCTGGTTCTGTGTAACGGTGCTGAGTGGTGTTGCCCGGAACTATGCCCCGTGACAATATCACTGATTGAAAACTGCCTGCTGAGTTTATCGCGTCAGGCCCAGTATAAACGATACTAAATACTCGTGGTGAAGAAACAATTATCGCAAGAAATACGAAGAAGGCTGCAAACAGCGCTGCTTGTCCCATTGCTCGCTCCTCGACCGCATATTTCTTGCGTTGGTTGTTTCCTCACGAACCCGTACCGACTCGTCCGAATTGCCAAATTGGTGAAACTAAATGCCTAGTTTTACTTTTCTGACGCGACACAATGATCTGTACTGCAATGGCCTTGCGTATTAAAGTTGCGATGGTTTTATTTTCGTCATGTCGTTCGTATGTTGAGCAACCAGTCGGTGTAGGTGTAACCTGTTTCCTGTGAAAGTATCTCACGCGGTTTTACCTGAGACTGTTGTATGTAATTTGTGAGGAGACATTTTGTTTCGAAAACTGGTATTACCATTGCCAGATGTGCATCCAATCCAGTTTGTGTGAATTAGTCTTCATTGGTGTGACGAGAAGTTCAAGGGTAGGGTCTGGGCTTTGTGCTTAAGCGTCTGGTTGTAGACATATCCAATTGTAACTGTGATGTTATGAGGTTTCGGAGGCTCAAATAAGGTACTCGGATGCACAGGTGAAGGGCTGCCACACGGGGTTCGGAATAATGCGTGGAAGAACATTTATGCAAAAGAGGGAAGATGCCGTCAGGGGCAACACAAACGGTTGAAATGTTAGGTGGCAGAAATGATTCGGGCAACGGAAGAGTTCAAGTTAAATTCAATAAATCAACTAAAAGGTTGTTCAGCTCTTACAGATTGAAAGTCTGGCTGGGATTGAAGGCGACGACGGTAGGCTGTTGAAGGCACGATGGACGCATCGTCGTTCTGCCGTGAAGGCTGTGGTTCAAGCCAGTAGAGGATACGGAGAATTGTGGCGCGATGGCGAAACCTCGGTTGTTGAAGATGATGGGGATATGGTGCCTTACGGTCCGGTCGACAGACGCAGGACACCCTGGTTCTGGCCGTGCGGTCAACAGGCCGCAGAACCTAACGACGTGCTCAGTAACAGCGAGTCCGCTGGGCCGTCCTGCCCTGAACGTTTTTCTCTTCCTCGGGCTCATGGTGTATTCGCGGCACCGCACGCCGATTCCACTGTGGATTGGCCATTTTTCTTTAGGTTTTTTTGTCATCTCATTACATAGACATATCCGTGAGCCGCAGTGAGCCGCAGTGCCATGACCGATTCCAGTTGTAGCACCAGCCATGACATGGTCCTGGAATAGAGCTTAGTTGCACCACGTATGTAAGACGCTTTGTATGAGGTCTAACTGGTTTGTAAGGTACTGAAACGTTGCTCTGCTTATTTGAATTGACTGAACCCGCTGGCCTGAAGCGGAAGCGGTTCCCGCCTAGTTTGTTTAGCTTCTGGTGCTGCATCTTTGATAATTGTAGGTGTTGTTGGAGTTGGGGGTACGTTTGAAGGGTCCTGTTTACTATTTTATGCTCCATTTGTTGCTACCATTTGACGAGGAGGTGCGCTGGAGGTGTTGCGTTTGGTTTGGAGTAGCGTTTGCTTGTAATCCGCAGCTGCCCTAGCACGCAGCACATATTTTCTGCTAGGATCTACCCGAGTCACCTTTATGCGGAGACATGGGGCCTGAATGGGCTGGGGGACTCTGGCTCCGCCTTCGTGACTGGCTGTGGCTTTGTCCTTAGCCCCGGTTTGCGTTCTGCCCGAACCATTGAGTTCTAGGACGGCTCGAGATGCGGTTTATTCACAAGACACCCATCACTGATTTTATACCACCATGGAATCTGCGCCCTGTGCTCTGTGACCTGTCTTTTACGCATCTTGATAAGAATAGGGCACCAAGAATTGCGATTCAGCAGCATTTCATGTATCTGCAGGATAAATACAGGGCTGCAGAGTTTTTCAGTGATGCTTCCAAAACGTTCACTGCGGTGTCTTGTGCTGCTCATGGACCCAATTTTGAAGGAGGTAGAACCATGAATGCAAAGACAAGTATTTTTTCGGCAGAAGCATATGGCATCTTTCTGGCTGTAAATCACGTAGTTGAACATAATATTCCTAAATCCATCATCTATACAGATTCGCTGAGCGTAGTCCGCGCATTAACATCCGGAAAGTCATCCAAAAACCATGTAGTTAACCTTGTCTTCAAATCCATTATGCTGGCGTATTCTTCAAACCTTGAGGTGACTGTGTGTTGGGTGCCAGGCCACTCTGGCATCGGCGGAAATGAACTGGCAGATGAAATGGCCGCCAATGCTGCACTCCGAAACAAAGTAAACATAACAACACTACCTTACACAGACCTCAAGCCACACATAAGACAGCAACTCCGTAAAACTTGGCAAGCAGACTGGAGCGAACAGACAGACAACAAACTACACGTCATAAAACCACACTTGGGACAATACACTACCGACTCACACAACAGGCACATTGAAGTTACCTTAGCTAGGTTACGGATAGGCCATACGCATGTAACGCACTCGCACCTGCTCACGGGATCTCCAAGACCCCTGTGTAGCAGGTGTGGGGAGGGCCTATCCGTAGTCCACATACTCATACAATGCAAGGCACTTGACACAACACGACACAAACACTTCAGAGAACTCTACAGACAACATATTCCCCTACACCCATCGTTATTTCTGGGTGACGATGCCATGGTTTCTGTGAAACGCCTTTTTAAGTATTTGTCAGATGTTAAGTTTTTAAACCTCATTTCCTATCACGCATAATCAAATCTGGCCCTATACACCAGCCATCACCATTATCTTTATTGATCTTACTATGTATAGTTTACACGTTTTATACCTACCTTTTGTGGTAATCACTTCTTTTCATTAAATGACTTCTCTGGCGCTCTTTGCCCTCGTTGGCCTTGCGCCATTAAACGCCAACCATCATCATCGAGATGCGGTTTTGCTGTGGATTGCTGCTTGTGTCCTCTTCTGGCTTGGACTTCTACGCCCCCCCCCCCCCCGATATGCTTTCTCTTGCTCGGCCGTGGCTGCGGCTTTGGCTGCGACTCAGACTACGGTTTTGGTTGTGGCTCATGCTGCGAGACTCAGAGGCGATAGTCGGGCCATCAGGCACCACAACGAAAACTCCACAAGATTCATGCACACATGCTATGCCAGTTATCATAATCACTGGCGCGCAGGAAGAATGTCGGCCTGTTATACAGAACACAATTGCACAGTACAGCAATTTTAATAAATGAGCACACCAAACATACATACGACATCATATGGGCCTCTGGGCATGTCGGAATGCTTGGAATTGAAAGGGCAGACTCGCTCGCTCGTGAGATGAAAATCCGGGCACCAGGCATTCGGCATGCGCAGGTCTACCGTAGTCCAGAAATACTTAACCAGCTAAAACTGAAGAGGAGAGAGCTTACTATTCGTCATCACGGCCCAACTAGAGAGCAAGGCACTCTACTTCGTCAAGCACAAATACCCTATTCACCAAGGCAAGATTACACGTTCTTAATTTTCTTGCGACCGAATCACAATCTTGCAACTACTGCGGAGGCTATACCAGTGCCAACCACATACTATCGGAATGAACCTGTGTGAGGTCGCGTTTTAAGCAGGCGGGAGTGTGACTCGGGGAGGAGGATGAACGAAAAGTGAGACCAGGGCGTGAGAACGATGCAAAAACATTCTTATGCGGACACACACACTCGCAAAAAAAAAACTAGGGACCCAAACTGACGAACTGCAGCACACGCGGCATGCGAAGATTCACTCAAGTCTAAAGAAGAGTTCAAAGAGGGGGAAAAACGACACGCTCACGTCCCGGTCCGCCCGATGCCGCGACGAGGTGACGTCGGTGAGTCGTAGAAGTGAAGCCTCGAACTCATCGGTCGATCGTATGGAGGACCCTTATAAGTGTCGCAGCGTGCGAAGACTTACCCCGTGGCGGCGGTGCACACCGAGAAGACGGGAGAGCTGCGGTGGTCGCAGCTCGGAACACTCGACCTGCGCACTCGTGCCTGGCCGGTTCAGCCTAGTTTTTGAACCTTGGGCCGGAACGCGCCTGGAGGGAACAGCTCCTGGGAGCTCCAAGGAACTGTTTCTGCGCCCGTTCCTCTATCTGTCTGGCCGCTAGCTCCGCCGGCACACTCCTGTATCATGCTACCCGCACCTCCTTCCAGGGATCATCCTCTTTCTCCTCTTCCACCGCCCGTTCGCCTCCGTCGTCGCCTAGCGCGCTTTCACGACCCGGGAATGACAGTAATCAGACTTCGCATCACACCCCAGTCACTTCCAGGCGACGTCTCTATAGCATCGGAAAATGTCGTTTGTGTGGTTGGCGGCCATCGACTTTGGCCATCGCCAAAAAAGACTTGGGGATTTAGTGGCGCCTCTAGTTCCGTTCGATCCCATTACGTGAATGCGTAGGTATGTTAATACTAATAACTATGCTTTCAGTGCTTTCGAATAATATGTAACTCCTGCATATATATCACGTCAATGCAAAGCGAAAGTTCAATTTTTCAATCTTTTTTGCGGTCTTCAGTAAACACGTCTTTCGTGGCTGGAATGAAAGCTGAGGGAAATACCAGAAGCTAGTTGGTTCAAACTGAACTAAGTTGCATTTTGTCTTCATGAGACCTTTAATAGCCGAAACTTTCTGCAGTTACACCTTGTCGTTTCTGCCACTGCTCAAAGCTGTGATGTGACCCCACAGAGACATAAATGAAGCTGTAGTTAAGACTACCGGTTGCATGCTGGGCGACAAATAAAAAAGATACGTGTCCTCGCTGACATGACCCCGTAGTGACGTCTGCAGCGTCCACTGAATGGTGACGTTGTAATTATGTCAGGCATCGCATGTTGAACAATGGTGCTTACTGTAAAGAGTGAGCCTGAGCTATAATTGGTCATTTTGTCTCCCCGATAGATACAATTTGCATTTTTCCTGCTTGGTATTATCCAATGCTGTCTAGATTTTATATCATTGAACTTCTACTGATAACTGGAATATTTTTAGTTAGCACCCTTCCATGGTGGGTGCTGGTTAATATTACAGCCACCATTATGATTAAAATATTGGTAGAAAGCAGGTGGAAAACAGTATGAACTGACTCCAAACTTGTTTGATGATGTTGAGGTTGTATTTATTTTTAAAGCTACGCTTCAAGGCTGCTTGTGTTCTTACTGAGCCGTTTGGAAAACATGGCAAGCGGATACATATGCACTGGACAACAACTTGAATGCGGGGATCATGATATTGTCAGTACTGCACGCTCCATGTCTTAGTCATCGGTGTTCTTGTATAAAACCAAGGAAGAAGAACATCGTTCACTCCTTGACTTCATCCGCGAAGCGAACATTTTTATTTTAATCTAATCACAATCAAGCGATACCCCCATATATATGCCCTGTGGCAAATTAAACGTTCATAAAAAAAATTCCCTCGCACTTCCCCGAGGGGGAGAGTGTGTAAGTGCGAATGCACGGTTGTTCATTGCGCGATTACGGTGGATATCGTGATCTTAATGAGTAGTCGAGAGATTACACACACGCACACAACTACAAAGAAAGATATTTCACTCGTTATTGCTGGTACCGTTGCCCGGTCCGCCATCATCGTTATCGAGATGCAGGACCAGCGACCGCTCTCGACTACGGCGAGCGGAGAGAAAAGGAGGAGAGTAGCGCCCGCCATTACGGCGAGGGCTACACGAGCGCCCTCACGCGTCGGAATACGGAGTGCCCGCTACGCGAGCGAGAGCTCTCCCGCCCGAAGTGGAGAGGAGGCGCCCAACACCCGCAGTCACTGAGCGGAGAGAGGAGGAGGAGAGTAGCGCGCGGCCATCTCCCCCCGTTGCTAGGGAAGACGAGGAGCGCGCGCACCCGCAGCTGTTGCTATGCGGACGACGGCGGCGGACGATTCAGGCTCGCTTAAGAAGTGCATTCGCACTTAAAAAGAACAGAACGCTGAACCACCAACATGCGTGGTGTGCGAAGCTTGCATGAAACAAGTGAGTAATTGAGCAGGCTAGTCACAAGTATTAAACTTTAAGACGGAATGGTATGTTGTACTACCCAAGTACCAGTAAGCGTATTTTGTATCCGTCTCCTACACAGATGCGTTGATTATTGTAGAAGACGTACATATCGTCCTTCTTCACAGATTGAAAGGGGTCATATATTTTGTTTGGCGTATATGCGAGGGTTAAAGGTAATAAAAAAAATATCTCATTGCCGTGTTGACGTAATAAGATCTTTGAATGAATGCACACATACAGAGATTTCTAAAGAAATTGATGTTCAAAAAATTCCAGAAGAGCCTGTACTTCATCTAGGATACTATGTACAGAGGCAGCACAAACATGATTGTAAGCTATATGCTGTTCATCACTCAGTAACAAGGATAGCATGGCTACCTTTTTGTCTAATGTAATGCGTTGTAATTTTTTTGTCCAGTAGATGTTAACCTCAGCTTGAGGCACTGAATGTTGCCAGTGGCTTAGGACATTACACACTGATAGAAAGGTCTCGAAATTGTGGGCGTTCGTGCTGCGGGCGTGCTAGAGTGTATATTGTAGGCAATAGGCCACATGTGTAGATGCGTAGTAAAATCCTGTGAAGTAGGGGTATCCGCTGAGTGTGATCACGCCAACCAGAGTTGTTATCCCTTCTCGGACTGCAGCAAAGCATAAAAGGTACGTGGAAGGAAGTTCCCTCCTCCACCGAATAACGCCTCTGCCCCCTCTAAATAGAAAGATAGGTAGATCTTTCTTTTTCTCATGAAAAGTACATCATGAGAGAGGACACAAGTGAAAAAGCTGCAAGATCCAGCTTGAGGACCCCTTATGCCCCACTCAGCAGCAGTGTATTGAAAGACAACTTCGAAATTCAGACATTGTACTCGGAATTCTATAAAAAATATAATGTTTAACAGAACTACAGAATTCAAACGAGTGGTAACATTGTACACCCAAACTCTGTTGCACATTTCTAAGTTACCACATTTCCGCAAATCCCATAATTCCCATTGCACTATTCTAACCGAAGCCAAAGTGTATTCAGTTATATATACACTGTAATGAATGTTGGGCCGGACCCCGTAGAGAGTCCTACTACGTTCTCGCAACTCACGCACACACAAAATATATATTAACTAGATAATGTCCAAGGCGGGAATTGCACTTTAGTACACTGACGGACTAGACACGCAAACACTCAGGTGCGGATTATAGTAGACAAACTTGTAAGGAAGAGTCACGCTCACTGCTAATGATCTCGGAGACGCGACAGTGTGGAAGCAACGCACTATTCTGCAGTCCAAGGGGAAGTAGCGACGGAGCAGGTCACTGCAGGCATTGAACCGTTGCCTCGCTGGCGAGGAACGTGATGGTGGCCGATAGCTAGCGGCGGGTGTAAAGAGCTGAGGCCTGGTCCGCAGCGAGGCCTCGCTGCCCGTGCTCTACGCCACCGGAACACCGCTCACTCTCACGGGCGCAACAGCTTCTTGTCGTCTGCTTGTCGGCTGTCGCTCATTGGCAGCCCGGGTGGTTGTTCGAACGGGAGAGCCGGCGACGGTCCTCGGGACTATACCGCGAGGTTGGCAGTCTTGCTGCCTCCGAGACCGAACAGCTTCTCTTCCTCCTCTTCTTCCACATGAACCGTGAATTCACAAAAGTCCTTTACATTAAACTGAAAATGATGTTCGCACAGGTTATCCTATTCTGGCAAACGCTCAAAAAAATTTTTACACGTTTTTACAGAAAATTTTTTATCCGTTTCTTCCTGTATATCTACCTCTTTTAGTATCATCTAAAAGCAGTTGAGGCCGCAGCTATGCTAAAAAGGTAGTTCTGCTGCACCAAAAAAAAAAAAAAAAAACAAGCGGAAGCATCTACGCTGTGCTTGAACCTTGTTTAAAATTGCCTTTCAGTTGCCAATGTGCCCATCTTGTTGCTGCCAGCATCAGTTCGTGCCGCGAACGGTAAATGGTCTGGTAATTTTTATCGCTGTCAATATGTAACTCCACCTCTTCGGGTGGCCTGAGAATGCCAGACTGAGGAAAGCAGCAGATGGTGCTTTTTTAAGTTTGATTGTATTCTTATGCATTACTCTATGAATGCTAGAAAAACAACTCTCACTACGCGAACTGGGTGTCGACGTCGTTGGAGGCAATGTTGTTGCGCAAACATTTGATAAGGGGAGGAAAGTCCGAGACGAACTGTAGAAAACGCCTCCGATCTTCTATGTGCTGAATGCAGGATTTGATGACCTGGGACGTTCCCTAGATCCCCATCGCTTTCCACATCTTGCGGTTCCACGTCGCCCCACCGCAGTTGATAGTCAAAGAGGGGCATCTTGAGCGAGAATAACTGGTTCAATTAAAATTTTGGCAAGAAGGTACCTTTTCGTGTTTTCGTGCGTCGCGAAAACTGCCAGAATTTGCGTCCATCTTCCGACGAATGGGGAGAACATAAGACTGTTGCCTAGTCGCAACGCAATTTCCGTCCTTTCTACGACGTGAATTGACCAAAATCAATGAGATCATCGATGCGGGCTGACGTGGTCACTGAAAGGTGCTGAGAAAGCTTGATTTCGTCCACGGTATACCTCCATGGCACTTGACAATGTCCGTGATTCTTGCGCGCTGTTTCAGTCCTGCGAGCACTTTTGTGGAAAAGCTTAAACCAGTTTTGTATGAGCTCAAATATTTTGGCGTGTTTTTCAAGGCAGCACGAGTATCTTAATTTTTCGCATCTACTTGTACAGTTTCGTACTGTCCACGTTCATTAGAGAGAGAGAGAGAGAACAATCTTTAATGAAAACTGGCGATGTCAGCCCAGATAAGATGCCTGGCTTGCTACGCCAGATTAGTGCGATGACGATGATGATTATAATGATGAAGAGGAATACATATGATTTTAACTAATTACAGTCTGATCAAGACTTGTGTCTTTAAGGTATGCCAATAAGGCTTTCGTTGCACGAGCGGCACGTTTGGAAGAGTTCCAAGGACCTAATACGTCCCTCAGTTCCAGTTTTGCGGACAGCGGCCGGCCCAGGGACACTGCGAGAGACACTCTTTGTGTAGTAAAGCGCACACAGTCATATATTTGGTGGTCTTCACGCACACCACACTGTGGGCACAGAGGCGAGGAAGACTGGTTGAGTTTGTAGCAGTAGTATCGCGTGTAGGCGACAAGGCACTCAAGCATCCAAACCTGAGTGAAGCCCATGCCTTTCGTTTTCCTCCTCTTTGATGCGCTATGCTAATATTCTTGTTGCTTCGGCTGGAGCACCGCGATGCGTTTTTCAAATGCCTCTGTTATGAATGATTGATGGGCCGGATCGCGCGGAGAGTTATGAGCCCGTAGGCGTGGTGAAAACACACACATACACGATATATATTCAAAACGAGATAGACCTCAATCACGGGACGATATGAATGCAGTTATGGCGGAAAGGAAAGTGCCGTCATGTCGTCAGAGCAGAGGTGGGCTTACAGCTCACGGTGGCGAATGGTGGCAAAACTGTCCACGATGCTGGTCAGCTCAGCGCGCAGAGATGCTCGCACCGCGATGGCTGCCCGACTACAACGAACGTGGCGATGGCCGACAGCTAGCGGTGGGAGGAGGAAGAGTAGGCCTGGTTCTGGACGAGGCCTCGCTGCCGCGCTCTGTGCCACCGGCACACCGCTCACTCGTCGGCAGACACCAGCTTCTCCCGTCAGCGTCGGAGACTGTTGCCGGGCCTTGGCAAAGGCGATCGCCCCTACCGCCTCCCCCCTCTGGATCCGTGACTGTTTGGAAAGTGTTATTTATGGGTCAGTGACAAAAACAGCGCTTTAATTAAATGCTCGACCCAGTGCTGCACTCGGGCTTCGACTGCGGAAGTGGTGTTTACAAGACAGCCACAAAAACTGTGCTATAAATGCTCGACCCAGTGAAGCACTTTGGGCTTCATCTTTTGTGGTGCTTTCCGTACAAGCCCAGTACAATACGTGTACGTGGACTGCGCCAAATGGTGCCTAGAGCACCAGCCAACTTCAGTTGATCTGTTATATGCTTCTAAAATCTCATCAGCTTTTATGGATACATCCACATCAAAGCTGCTTTAAAATCACCCATCCATTTCTGCTTCCTTCTCAAAATTGAGGGAGGAGGCGGCTTTACTTAATGTCTCCTTTTTAAACACATTCAAATTACGATGCATTGATTTTATAGCACCACGGCACCTTCGCACTATGTCCTGTGACTTGTCTTTATCCAACTCGACAAAAACACCCTACCAAAAAATGCGTGTGTGCAGCATGTTCTGTCGCTGCAGGAGATGCTTGCCAGCACCGTTCCCTTACACTATGAAAATGTCAGACTTGTGGATGTTCCTGGAACAAAATCCTTCCGTTGGAGAATGGCGATGCAGCGAAGCCCGGTCTCCGTGTCGCGCTCAACCAGTGTGGATAATTTTACAGCGACGCTTCCACTGCCTCCGCCGTGTCATCTGCCGTGCACGGACCCAATTTTAATGTTTTGAGACCAGGAATGTAAACTGCAGCATTTCGACAGCAGGGGCGTATGGAATTTATGTTGCTGTGAATCACATTCTCAAATGTCACATTCCAAAATATCATTAACAGTGATTCACTCAGCATTGTGCGGGCGTTATTGTCCCAACAGAATTCCAAAAATTACATTACGTGGGAGCAGGACACAGATGACACGAACAATGGGATGGGGTGAAGCGATCTATTTATAGAATGAACAAGGCGGCCATGACACAGATCGCTCAAGGTTCGTCGCGCCAGGCACTTCGTCGTCGTCATCGTTGTTTGTTCAAGGAGCTGTGAGGCATTGCCCATCTAAGTTCCGTAGCATCACCCCCCGGGTCGAGACCGAACGTCCTGTTCGATGCCGAGGCAACGTGAGGATTGCGATGCGGTGAGCGATGCGATGAAAACATACAGTGGAGATTTGCCTGCCGCCACAGATGAAGAGAGAGAGAGAGAGCTCTTTAATGTGGGCTGGAGAGGTCAGCTCTGCTAGCGGCAGTGCTTGCTACGCCAGATGGGGATGATTACAATGAAGATGACGTCCGTGTTGATGCTTGGCCCCACAGAAGCTATGACTTCAAGCAGGAACGAACCGTCGGCGGAATTCGAACCACGTCGGACGAAAGGGCTGGAGACACGGCGTCTTCTTTGGTCTCTTCTCGGCTTTTATCGGCTGGTCTTCAGTGGCTGCACACGGGCTGGGGACACCGGGACGTGGTCGAAAGCAGGTCGCAGTGGGCTGGGGCTGCCCGACATGGCCGACGGTACCTCGACGATTTCGCCCAAGGCCGAGACGATGCGATGCGGAGGCCAGTATGGGGATGATTCCGCACACTCCACCAAAATGTTACGTGGGAGGAGGACACAGAAGAGAGGAACGATTGGATGGGGTGAAGCGATCTATTTACAGAATGAACATGGCGGCCATGAGACAGTTCGCGCAAGGTTTGTTGTTGTTGTTGTTGTTCCTTTGAATATTGGCGCATACCCAATCAGGGGATCGGCCAAACATCAGTCGTTAATTCGAATGAGATTCAAAGAAAATTAGAAAATTAGAATGATTCAAAGAAAATTATAAAAATTTGGAAGCTTTTCTTTTTCTTGTGTTGGAGGAATTGAGTTTGGAATTTGGTTAATATTGAAACAAAAAAAGGATCCGCCAGGCACTTCGTCGTCGTCGTCATCGTTGTTGGTTCAAGGAGCTGTGAGGCATTGCCCATCTAAGTCCCGTAGCAATATCATAAATCGTGTTCTTGGGACGACTATCAGAGCAAATAGTTCGTTTCTTGAGGTCACTTTTTGTGGCAGACCACTCAGGGATTGCGGGAAACGAGATGGCAGATGAAATGGCTGCCGCTGTTGCATACCTTACACCGACATCAAGCCACACATAAAACAACGTAAAACATGGCCAAAACATCGGAATGGACAGGCATACGACAAACTACGCATTGTAAAGCCACACTTGCGACAATACACAACCGATTCACACAGCAGACACGCAGAAGTTGCCTTGGCAAGGTTACGGATGGGCCACACACATGTAACACTCCCACCTGCTCACTGAATCACCAAGACCCATGTGCAGCGTGTGGAGAGGGCCTATCCGTAACCCGCATACTCATTCAATAGTCAGCGGACGTTGAAGAGAAAAAAACCTAAATAGCATGATAGCGTTTTTATTAAAAACGTGTACTTGTTGACTGAAGCTTTGGCATGGATTGTTCGCAGGTGTTGTCGCTTTTTTTAATTAAATGTCAATTGCCGGTCCAGCGTGTGTGTTGTGAACAGTGAACTTTATTGACATCATGTACATGTACACAGTACACAATGCCGGAGGCCGGCAGAAAAAGCCATCTCAAGGATAGCTTGACGGAGCTGCGGGCCCCCGTTTTGGCGCCAGCGTACAACGGTGTTCTCAGTACATAAAAAAAAAAATTCCCCCGCATTTCCCCGAGGGGGAGAATGTGAAAGTGCGAATGCACGGTTGTCGGCCCGCTTGCGGCGCTTGCGCTCGGCCCCCGCAGCCCACCGCCTCGCCGCCTTCTCTTCCATCTCTTCCATCGGGTTTGTAGTATCACGTGTACACCACGCAGTTATCAAGCCGCTATAACGCCGCTGAGTCGCCAACGCACGCCGCTGACGACGTAGTTTGAATGCGTTAAAGATATAAAGCGCGTCACTAACACTGATATCACCGTCGCGTATTAAGCTGAAAGCCTTGGAACGGTCAAGTGCCTTACATCATGATAAAACGAAAAAAGAAGCCCTGCTCAGACGCAACCTAGAAACGCTTTTAGCACTAGAGAGCCAGTCACCGGGACTGTGTAAGGATGATATTAAAACCGTGAAACAACAGTTGGAGTCTATCGAAGAAGTAAGGTACCATGGGGCAATAGTCCGAGCCAGAGTGGAGAAGTTTTTGCTGGGTGAAGCCCCAACCAAGCGAGCTCTTTGCTCTGAAAAACGTTACGCCACCAGAAACACAATCAGTGAAATAGAGTACAACGGGCATGTATCAAGTGACCAGAGAATAATATCGAACGCCTTTTGTGAGTATTACGATAGTTTGTTTGCATGTCAACCGGTAAACTTAGACCGGTTTAGGGAAGATTTTATGCGTTTCTTGCCGGTCATTGACGACGAGGTTAAAGACAGTCTGGAAGCTTCAATTACACCTGATGAAGTTAAGAAAGCAATTGACGATTTAAATCCGGGCAAGTCTCCGGGACCAGACGGGTTGTGCGCGGCGTTTTACAAAGCGTTTCGTGATGACCTCAGTATAATATTGTGTGAACTCTATAAGGAAGCATATGAGCGGGATAGATTGCCACCATCTTTCTCAAGTTCGCACACTGTGCTCATACCTAAAACAGATGACAGGGATGAACTAAAGAAGGTCACGGCGTATAGGCCAATCACGTTAACTAACGTCGATTATAAAATATTAATGAAAATTCTAGCAGGGAGGTTACAGATGGTGATAACAGATATAGTGGGGGAGCACCAAACATGTGGTATAAAAGGAAGATCTATAACAAGTAATATACACGCAGCGAGAAGCATCCTAGAATGTTGTGACAGTATGGACTTAATTGTAGCCATGCTCCAAATAGACCTCGAAAAGGCCTTTGATAAAGTCTCTCATGAAATGCTTTTTAGCATCTTGGAACAAGTAAACTTGGGAAGAATAATAGCGGGGGGTGTACAAATGGCTTATAAAGGGTGTTCGACAAGTTTGGGTATTAACAAGTCGGTGTGTCGTCCAATCAAGGTCACACGTTCGGTTCGCCAAGGGTGCCCGCTTTCGCCTTTACTTTTTTGTTTATACATTGAGGCCCTCTGCGCAAGTGTAAATAACAACAACAGTATTCATGGCTTTCGGTTGCAGGCATGTGAGGTCCGTGTACTTGCCTATGCGGACGACATTGCTTTTTTGTGCCGTGATAGAGAAAGCATCAGTAGCGCCATTAAAATACTTAATTCCTTTTGTGAATTTACTGGAAGTTCCGTAAATTGGAAAAAGTGTCTGGGGTTCTGGCACGGGTGCTGGGACTGGACACCCAGTGTGTTTGAAGGTGTCAGCTGGCAAGTTACGCCTGCGAAGTATCTTGGTGTGCCGCTGGAAAATTACCGCGACAGCGAGCCGTACTGGCGAAGCCAGACAGCGGCGTTGCGAGAGAAAGCGGAAAAGTGGGAGGGAAAGGGTAAAACGTTGTCTGTGTTTGCACTGGCGACGGTGTGTAATGTGTTTCTGTTCGCTAAACTGTGGTACGTTTTGCAAGTTATTCATTGTTCGCGTGCAAATGTACAAAGGTTACATCGTGTATGTGCTGTTTTTATCTGGGGCTCGACCTGGGAACGGACGAGTAGAACTAATCTTTTCAGACGTGTGCGTGATGGTGGTTTGTCACTATCGCATCTTTTTCTGCGACAAGTAGTCAATAGATTTTATTTTTTGCGTGAGGTGAAGGACCCCCTACTTCGCACTGTAATTCAGGTTAGGTTAGGTAGATTTCTGCCTCAGTTTGTTATTACGTCATCTTTGTGTTATACCGGAGGACTTCACGGATATCTAAAGGAAGTCGTACAGGCAACACAATTTGTAAGTTCGCGTTTTTCCATGGAGTATTTGACTTCAGTGTCGAAGAAGAAGTTGTACAAAGATCTCGTTGAAATCTGCTTTCCTGTGCCACTATACAGATCCGTGTTTCGAAGTGGACCAGGACAAAATGTTTTGAAACGTGTAAAAGCAATGGTTGTTCCGCCGGGTGTTAAAACGTTTTTCTTTAAGCTTCATGTTGGTGTGCTCCCGGTTAAAACGTGGATGCTTGAGAAGGGTTTGTTCGTGCCCTGGGGAGCAGACTGCTGGCTATGCAAGAAGCCGGAAACTGTTGAACATGTATTTTTGGACTGTTGGGATGCGGTGTTTTTGTGGGATGTACTTCAGAGAACTTTGAAAAAGGAACTCCCCTTGGATCCTCATGGTATACGGTTTCTGGCAGTTGAGAACGATAATGGAGTGCCTTACGACTTATTGATGTTGCTGGTCCTCCACGGAATATGGAGGTCTCGATTGGCAGCTCGTTACTCGGACGTTGATGGACGGCCCGCGAGGCAGTATTTCTGTGAAAGCGTTCATCGCATTGTAGAAATGTGGAAGGGTCAACCTTGTACACCCGAGTGGCTGCAGGAAGTAGAGAAAGTGTTGTCTATGCCCCGTTTTTAGACATAATACGCTGGCTTAGGCAAAGCTAGCGTTTGTTATCTGTAGCACGTTTTTGTGATGTCTGAAACCGGTAATAAAGAAAAAAAAAAAAAAGTCCGTGGCTTGGTCGGTAGAGCGTCGCGCTGCGGCCGCAAAGTCCTCGGATCGAAACCTGGCGCCGGATGCTGTTTCTTTTTTAAATATAGAGGAGCACTGCAAACGCCAACGCCGCCGCCGCCGCCGCCGGCGGTGGATGGTTTGGGGTCGCTTATAAAGTGCATTCGCACTTAAAAAAGCCGCTTAGAAACATGGCATCCATTGCGCCATTGAAAAAAAAAAAAACAGACAACAGTAACAACAATAACAACAACAAGAGAAGGAAAAAAGAGAAAAAAGAAAAAAAATGTACTTAACAGATAAATCACTTAATACAGCACCCGAAGGAAAATGTGAGCCGACTACAAATAACCACGTCTTGCGTACAAACCATACACAAAAGAAAATGAACACCAACGGATGTATTAAATAGCTCAATACATATAGATTACCTTCAAAAATACATGCATACAGATTAACATAACTTTGTAATTTATATGGAGTACACTATAGATATATAATTGCACAAATCATTCAATACACGACCGAAAGGAAATATGAGTTGGTTACAAATCGCCATGCCTAGCGTACACCGACATATTCTCTATAGCTGACACTCATAGGCATGCGCGAGATATTATATAGTGTCAATGTAATTATTTGCAAGAAAGGGACGTATTGCATTGAAAGTGTTGCTTTCCAGCTGAAAGTTAAATTCGTATAAAGCACTTATAGCCTCGGAAGTCTGTTTCCTAGCATATGTCGCCCATATGTTGTTCTACAAGTTTTAACAGTCCAAATTTCGCAGTTTCGCGTTTTATAAGGCTGACAATTTCTTTTTAGGTTGGCTAGTTCAGTCAAGAACACATGTTTCCCCTGTATTTCTTGTTTATAGGCTTTCGTTAATCTAAAGTTGTACATCTTCTCAAAAGGCATTACATTATACTTTTCAAACAACGGGTAGGTGTGAAAATGTGAAGGCACGTCCTCTACAGCACGTAGAAATCTTTTTTGTAGACAATACAATTTTTGTATGTTTTCTTGACTAGTGGATGCCCAAACTAGATGGCAATAGTTAATTCTTGAGGAGAATAAAAAGTTGTGAATTGATATCATTACATGTCTCGGAAGGATCAGGCAATTCCGGTAAACCAGTCCCACTATTTGAGATAACTTACTTGATATTGTGTCGATGTGCTCGTTCCAAGAAAGGTTTTCCTGGAAGACCACTCCTAGTGTTTTAATGTTGGGTACAATATCAACCGGGGTCGAATTCAGCAGTATTTGTTGCGTCAATATTACCTTCTTATTTTTACTTCTGAATATTACAGATTTGGTTTTGCTCGTGTTTATTTTAACATGGTTTTTCTCAGTCCAGCTATTTAGGTTTTCCAATACAAAATTTGCTTCGCCAACTAATTTGTCCGCCGAATTTCCTCGTAAAAATATGCTAGTGTCATCAGCATAAATAATAAATTCAGCGCTAGGGCTAATGCTGACCACGTCATTAATATAGATATTAAAAAGAAATGGTCCCAAGATGCTCCCCTGTGGTACACCATAAGATAAAGGCAATAGATCGGAAAAACAGTCGTCGATATGAACCCTTTGTTTCCGATGTTCCAGATAAGACGTAATTAGGTGCGCGGCATTCCCTCGAAAACCGTAACGGTCAAGCTTTTTAATTAGAATTTGGTGATTTATGTGATCGAAAGCCTTAGAGTAATCAATAAACAGCCCAAGAACCAATTCTCCTTCAAGCGCTGCCAAAAGTGACTCTTTTTGTTTTAGCAATGCGAACTCCGTACTAAGTCCTTTGCGGAAGCCAAACTGTGAGCTGTTTAAGAGACTGTGCTTCTCTTCAAAATCTGTAAGACGATGTAAAATAACTTTTTCTAGCACCTTTGACATGACCGGCAGTATAGACACGGGACGGTAATTTGCCATGTGGTTTTTGTTTCTTTTTTTGTGTAAGGCTGTTACACGGGCTACTTGCATTTTACAGGGGAAAACAGCCTGGCACAAACATAGGTTAAAAATGTGGGTAAGTATAGGTGCGAGCAAGTCGGAGGTGTACTTTATGGGTTTAATTTGGAAGCCATCGATATCTTTAGCCGTACTGGTTTTTAAGTTATGAATTATATTTGCTACTTCAGCCTCAATAACTGGTTTCAGGAAAATAGAGCTGCTGTTATGCGCAATATTTTCAACGTCATTCTGCACTGTAGCAGGGTGTGAAACCCCTACAAAGTATTGATTAAACGCGTCTGCCAGAGACTTCCCTGTCAGCTGTACGTCGTTCACAATCACTTTGCTCACTTTATCAGGTGGGATGTTACGTTTTAAGATGGAGTTTAATCTTTTCCAGATAAGATGGGCGTGCCCGTCAGCAGATTCAAATTGGTTAGAGTAATAGTCACACCTCGCTTTTTGTAAGTCCTTGTCGAGGCAGTTACGATTTTTTTTGAAATCTCGAAATAGGTCTGGGTCTTTGTATTTAATGAATTGCCTGTAGAGCTTGTTTTTTTCTTGTATTCTTTTCATAAGCTCGAGGCTAACCCATGGTTTCCGTATGTTTTTACGTCTTTTATTATGCACATAAGGAAAGCAAGATTCATAGATAGAGCTCAAAATGGCGAGAAATGTTTCATAGGAACTGTTTGCGTCATTACAAGACAACACATCATACCAATCCACTAACTCCATTCTCTCCTGAAACGTCAACAAGGCATGTTCCCAAATTTTTTGCACTTTTTGTATTGGCTGCCGTATCTTCCGCACGTTTTGTTTACAGCAAATGAATATCGGCAAGTGGTCGCTGAGGTCACACGTCAATACACCGGCTTTGATCTTATCGATGTCTAAATTGGTAAAAAACATATCAATAAGGGATGATGACTCAGTGGTCACTCTTGTGGGCACATCTATTACGTTTATAAGGCCGTAAACCTTCAACAGAACATTGAGCTTGCATGCCGTGGCATCATTTTTCAGTGTATCTATATTTAAGTCACCACCACAGATAAAAGAGGCGATTTCGAGTAGAAAATTCAAAACATTGTTCTAGGTCATCGAGAAAATTTGACACCGAGCCACTTGGAGGAAAGTAGCAGACTGTTATAACAGTGTTTTCTACTTTTATTGCCATTATTTCACAATCGTTTGTACAAGCAGACAGCTCTTGTAGTAGTTCGCAGGTAAATTCTTTTTTTACTAAAATGCATATGCCACGACCTCAGCTTTTGGAGCGGTTTAAGTAGAAAGTGTTATACGATGGAATGCGAAAAACGGTAGTCTCATCAGTGGACCAGGTTTCGGTTAGCAATATTGCATCGAATGATTGCTTGATTTGTTAAAGATATAATGACAGATCTGATTCCTTATTTCTTACTGATCGTATGTTCAAGTGGAAACATTTGAAGGATTTTATTAATTCCTTTCCTATGTGTTTTTCAAAGGCACGTGGTAGTACATATGACTCGCTATTTTTATGGTTCATGCTTATGGCTTGGTTGTTGCAGTGTTTAGCTTAGTTTATCTAGGTCGCTTATGCATGTGACAACAACAGCCTTGTCCTTATCGTCTTTACGAACAAGAACTCGCCCGTTGTTGTGCCATGCGTGCTTAAAGTTTGCATCCTTTGCCCAGCTTTTTGTTTCTTGAAGCAAAGCACGAGTTCGTTTAGTTAGGTTCTCGAGTATGTACACTTGATCATCACGGCCGCGAAGTTTATTCCGGTTTTTCCACCACTTGTCCCTATCTGCCTGCCTTGCAAAACGGCAAATTATGCCCGGTATTTTTCCTTTCTTGGATGGAAGACGATGAATTGCTACCACGGCATCGTCTGGAAGGGGCGGAAGCTCAACGTCAGGCGCCAGCGCATTCACTTTGTTCAGTAAGTCCTCGTTTTCCGTAGGCATGATGCCATGGAATTCTAGATTGAGACGCCGGCTTCTCCATTCCAGAGTGTCGATTTCAGCTTCCATTTCACTTACATGACTGTTTTGGGTCTCAAGCTTTTCTGTCCGGCGCCTGAGTTCTTTGATATGATGCTCATTCTGCTCGACCCGGCGTAGCAAGTCATCATACTGCTCGCCCCAGAACTGCAATGAGTCCTCAATACCTTCCACTACATCTCTCAAAGGCAGAAATTGTAACTAACAAAAGTCGTACATCTTGTGTTTCAAGTTCTTCGTTTGGTTTCTTAACTGGGTCGCGTAGTTTGTTTCTCCTGCAAGTGGGACACCGCCAAGCTAGACGGTATGCCTCTCCCTTCGTTTTGATTGTTTTTTCCGATACTCCCGAACATATTCCCGTATGGTATTTGCAAGAACAATCACTGCACGGAATTGTACACTCGGGAGCAGACAAGCACTTGTGGCATGCGGCGCACTGCCCATCAGATGACATAATAACACGTTGGCAGCAGCAGAGGCAGCGGAAACATCAACAGATATGAAGAAAATTTGCTCAGCAACAAAACTAACCTGTGTAAAACACAGAAGACGAGCGTGAGTCCGTGCACGATGGGTGCTGCCGCTGCTGCCAAAAAGTGAGGGGCCGCTCCGGGTGGAACCACTTATATGCTGGATCGGCGACAGTAGCGCCTATCAGCTGGCAGTGGCCGTGGTGCGGTCGTGGCAGCTCATCCGGGGCGCAAAGTAGTCGAATACACGGACATGCGCTGTGGGAATCCGGGCCAGGAACCAATTTCAGGGCTGTCTCTGGGTTATCTGTGTAAAACACATAAGACGAGCGTGAGTCCGTGCACGATGGGTGCTGCCGCTGCTGCCAAAAAGTGAGGGGCCGCTCCGGGTGCAACCACTTATAACCTGGATCGGCGACAGTAGCGCCTATCAGCTGACAGTGGCCGTGGTGCGGTTGTGGCAGCTCATCCGGGGCGCAAAGTAGTCGAATACACGGACATGCGCTGTTGGAATCCGGGCCAGGAACCAATTTCAGGGCTGTCGCTGGGTTATCTGTGTAAAACACAGAAGACGAGCGTGAGTCCGTGCACGATGGGTGCTGCCGCTGCTGCCAAAAAGTCTTCAACGTTTCTCAATTAAACGTTGGTTATCGCCACTTCGTGTTTGCTTCCGTTTTAGCTGGTTTTCCTACCCTTGAAATCGTACACACTTGCCTTTCAAGGTACATTTGTCCAGTGAGCCTGGCGCCCTCACAAAGTAAAGCTAATGGAAACACACTTTGCAATGCTCGTGTGATACTAAAATGAATTATGTGGCAAAACTCTATCTCAATTCGCGGAGCCGTGTATTCTTCCTGTTTACATGATATATAGACGTTATCGCACCGGATAATCCATTTCGCGCGCGTACCGAGCTAGAAGGAGCGCAGGCTATTTGATGCACAGATGTTGCCCCAATACAATGACCTGCGCAACCTTGCGGCCATGGCGCAAGTCTTGCGCGCAACGCGGAAGGCAGCATCTTACACTCACCGAACAAGAGCCGTCAGCTTCTTTTCGAGGGCCAGCGCAACACCGCAACACTCCGAACCGTCTTCGAGGCTGTCCCGACGTGCAACGCGATTAGGTCGCCTGCGGTGATGAGGGAGTTCCCCGTTGCAAAAAACTGCAACGCCATCACTTGCAGGACGGCAGGCGCCGGGTTTGGCGCTCGATGTCAGGGCTTATCGCCTCGGTGATAAAGTGAAAGCCGTCCAGACCAAACCGAAATCGCTGGCGAAAGCTTTCGTCGTCGTAGAGCTTGAAGGGGTGCAGTCTGTCGCGGAACACGCGCTCTCTGACCAAGGACAGCGCCAGCCGAAAAGCGTGTAACCGATGTCTGCGAGTGGCAGCAACTGCAGCCATGTTTTCAATATAAGTCCGTGACTCAGCCGAGTAGTCTTGTTCGCGGAATAAGGCGGCGAATAAGACGGCCAACTTATCCCGCGCTTGTTTCGGCTTCGGGAAAAATAATTATTCCAAGGGAGAGAGAGAGAGAAAATGACTTTATTGAATGTTTCTGCGGAGGGAGGGGGCTACGGCCACGCAGGGCCGGCCTCTCCTAGACGAGGGTTAGGTCGTCCCCGAAGCAATTCCTCGCCGGCGTCGGCGCGTTCGGGGCGCGTTGGGTGTGCGGGTGTTTACCCGTCGACCCTCCGACGACGCTTCCCTACGCTTCTGCCCTGCAAGAGCATCCTCGAGCCGCTGGATAGTCGGTATTTGTATCTCGTGCTCACTCGAGTTCATGGCGAGAGTGGTGTCCTCGGGCATTTGCGTCGTCTGCCTCTATTAAATGTCTTTCACAGCCCCACATCAGGTGGGCTGGCGTTGCATTTGTTCTCTTGCACATACTGTACAACAGGTTTTCGTAGATGTCGGGGCACACGTGGAGCGCGAGCACCGGCGTGAGCACTGAGTTCGTCTGTAGTTGCCTCTAAAGCACTGCTTGGGCGCGGTTGAGCTTCGGATAAGGGGGCGGTTTGGTCCGCCTCCCAAGCCGGTACCATTGTAGTATCTCCCCATATGATGCAAGGGGTTCTTGTTCGATGTCGTGGGTCCCGTCCGCCGGTGAGGAGCGGGGGGCCGCCTCGCGGTTCGAAAGTTCGCGCGCGGCGGCGTCCGCTTCCTCGTTGCGGTTGGGGTGGGCGCCGGCTCCGACGCTTGTGTGCACCGGGAACGAGCGGAGATGGGTGACGTGTGCGGTTGGTGCTCCTCTGGCTGGGCACTGCACTGAGTTCACAACACTCGCACTCAATAGGTTCACTGCACTTGCACTCACTGTGTTTTTGGCGTAGTTTGCGACAGCCTAGCGCGAATCACTGAGCACTGTAGTACATTGCGGGTGTGACAGCGCGAGTGCGATGGCAACCTCCTCTACCTGCGTGGCAGAAGGAGCACCAAATGCGTACGTTGTAGCTGGGAACTTGTGCCCCGACGCATCGGGCAAGCCCGTACGATGGTAACGAAACACGTTTTAGATACGACGCTCAGAGCTTCTCATGTCGGCGGCCCTGTCATTTCCTGCGTGCGTCCGTTGTTGTCCGCAGCCACTCTCCCGCTCTCCTCTCCGATAGCGAACACTCTCTCGCGAGTGGCATTGGATTGAATTCGATTAGCTTGGCTTTACTGGGATTGGATTGGAATGGATTAAAGTGGATTGTGTTGGATTGTGCTGCGTCATAGCCGCGGGAGACACACTGGCTCCGGCGCGTGCCCAGGTGAGAGCGTGTGCGGCCCAGCGCGCTCTCACTCCGCCGGTTGGCGGCGCTGCGCGCGGTGCTGCGCATGTGCCGTACTCTCTCTCTCCACGGTCTCCTCTCCTTCGGGCCCGCTGCGCAGATAACCGGTGTGCCGCTCTCCGGCGGCCTTTCGGTCGACGGTTGCTCTCCGCTTGCGCTTGAACCCCTCTCAGCGTCGCATCACACCAGGGTTCCCGCGAGAGGAGGTGGGCGTAATTTTGTTTACTGGCGTACTCTTGCATTAAAATTTTTGCTTTTTTTCCCTCACTTACCGAGAAATACTAATACCTTGCTTGAGTACGGTGACACACACAACCGAACCAAAGACCTATGCAGACGCTAGCACGTTTTTTAGGTGAATATTGTCCGATGAGGATAGACGCTGTCGTCCGCATGAAAGTTTTGTGAGAACAATAGTCTCCGGTGACGGCTTCGGCGCTAAATATACGCGTTTATTTAAGCTGCAGACTGGTTGAGCCCTAGTTTTTTTTTTATATGTCAGCATTGTGTTGTCGGTAGAAACATGTTACTTTCATGTTGAATTCCAATGGCAGATCCGGAGCGGTCACCGTGCTCCACCGCGGAGCGCGCCGACTCCGGGAAGAGCAGGTACTCCGAAGCTGCCTTTGGAACGCAGCCGCTCCCGCCGGAGCAAAGTGTCGAGCCGTGACGGGAACAGGAAATCCCCAGCATCCTTTGCGTCGCGCCTTCTCCGAAATCGTCTGGTTCCCGCGGGCGCGTTCATCTCGCGCTGCGCGGCTGGAGGAGGCAGAGAAGGCGAGCACTGGCCGGAAGCGCAGACGGCGGCGACATTGGCGACGTCACGCGGCAAATGTAAGCTCCCAAGGGAGTTGCGGCCGACTCCGCCGACTTCGGCGGAGCAACTTTTCTTGCTCCACATGAGCGATCTCGGCTGCGACAGTGCTCCCGATCTGCCATTGTAACAGGATTGGGTGGTCGCTCCCGATTTGCGATTGGAACGCTTCTGCTCCAGACAGAGCAGAAAAGTTACTCCGAAAGTGCTCCGCATCTGCCATTGTAATTCAACATCAGTAAATCGTTATAGTATTGCAGTAGCACAGACGCGCACTAATCAGTCCAACACACGAGCCACCGGCCGTGGTTGCGTGGTAAATCTATTAGCGCCATTTCGGTTGTACAACTTTGGCGAGACTAAGTCGCAATAATGAACGCGCTTAAACATCCGTTGCATTAATCCTTGTTACGAAAAATACGAGACATAGTCGTCAAATAAAATAATGTCGAAAGCCTGTTTACAAGCGTCTTCTACTTTCCGTGGACATGTGAAACTTGATGTGTAGTCGTGCCATGGGAAGTGGTTGCGTGTCTGGGTATTTTTATAGGTCTCAGACAACAAGGTTGCAACTGAGGAGCAATTTAACTGGTAATTTTTGCTCTATTTCACAACTATTCCAGCTTCTAAAGCAGACGACTGTCAGCAAAAGGCGGCAGCGTTTTCAGGATCTACAACAGGCCTAGGTGACGCCCACTTGGCTTTCTAGCGTAGTGCGAGCTGATTTTCTAGCCGCCGATGGTTGACTTTTTATTTTAGTCGGTTTCGGTTTGTATTGTTTCCCCTAGATTTGCTTTCCGTGTGATCAGCTAGGTACTCGATAGCAAGGTACGTACGTAAATTTCGCTGGTACCGAATAAGTTGTCCCTGGATGCTCACGTGCGGCGATTCCGGTAACCAACTTATTTGCCGCGGCTGTCTTCGACTTATCGTAGTCGGCGGTCACAGTCTTATTGTAGGTGGGAACTTACACAAGTACGGGCAAACTGGCCCAGTTATAAAGGCAAGCTTGTCGTACAGTACACGTTTAAGCATACCCCTGCTTTCTCAGCGCATGCGTCTTGAAATTATGCATGCAATGCTCCCGACACAACCAAGCGAAAACTTTAAATACCTGCACGTATTGAAACGAAACAACAGGCATGAATCCAAAGAGACCAAGTCTTCATGGATTTAGATAAAAGTACAGTAAGTTTTTCCAGTACAATATCTCCTCCCTCCTTCAAAAAACACAGGTTATGGGTCGTCACCCGCAGCTTTTCCTATTATGTCGTTGAGAGCCTTTACATCTTCCTCTTCACTGTTTGGTTGGACATTGCATGTTGAGCTATTACTCTAAGTAGTTACTTCTGGTCTAACATTGCTGGCATATAGCCGGGTGTAGGATTTTTCTATTTTAATTATCGTGTCCAATTCGTCCATAGTGGATAGAAAATCCGCAGAGGCACCTCCAATGACTAAACATTGCATTTGCCCTCACCTACTCGTTATTGTCCGTACGATAATACCTGTCTCGCAGGTGAAAAAAAACGGTCGGGGACTTTGAACCTTTCTGCGGAGCGTTGGATGGTTCGCCAATTCTGAGTGATGGTAACCTGAAATGGTTCATGTTCTAATATATAAGAGAATACAATGGACAACTGCTCCTTTGAAACCTCGTTCCTTACATTCCCATCAATACACGCAGCACATTCCTTTTTTGTGGCAGCTACTAGGTCAAGCTAGAAATGGCGAGGGTACAAGTCCTAAGCCAGACAAAATGCCAACGTATATGGTCACTTCGCCGGTTGCCCCCGCACGGGGCCCCTTGAGAAATCTTGGTGACGGTACTGGCGATACCGCGGACCCCGAGCCCCCAAACATAAGCTGGATCCAACCGTGGCGATGTGTTTATAGGTGGAGGGTTAGAAACCACGAACGGTGGCCGTCGGAGCCCAGGTCAAGCTCCGGCGGATGGGCTCCCTGTCTGTTCACCAGGCAGGGAACTCCGGGACTTCTTTGGCTACCAGGGAAAGGTCAAAGAAGAAAGTACCCCCGTCTCCCTGCTTTTATACTATGCTATATGGCATTTTCCAACCCCCCCCCAAACGTGATCGGTCCCTGAAAAGAAGCCGCACCGAAGTATCTTTTCCTTCATTGCCATCTGACATTTCCTGAACCAGATCATTACTCTCGATTTCTTGTCATGGAGTCCCTCAATCCAACCCACCCTCTTGCATCTCAGTCAGTCTTCTTGATCGCAAAATATCTTGAAGCCATAATAGGAAAATCATATAAGTGCAAAAAACAAAGGTCTGGTGAACTACTAATCGAGGTAAATGACAAGCAGCAGTCCACGAAGCTTCTAGCTCAGACTAGACTGGCTGATCTAGACATCAGGGTCACACCCCATCGGAGCCTCAACAGCTCGCAAGGTGTGATATCCGAGACGGATCTCTTGAACGAAACGGATGCGGATCTCCTTGCCGGCTTGAAGGATCAGGGCGTCACTGCCGTGAGACGCATCACTATCCGCAGAGACGACAAGGAGATTCCCACCAAACACATTATCTTGACTTTCGACCGCGCAGTTCTTCCACAATACATAAATGCAGGTTTTATCCATTGCTCCATCCGTCCCTACATCCCGAACCCGCGGCGCTGTTTTAAGTGCCAGGGGTTCGGGCACGGTACAAACTCTTGTCGTGGCCGAACGACGTGTGCAAAATGCGCGTCGCATGACCATCCGAGCGACAACTGTCCATCTGACACCCTCTCTTGTGTGAACTGCGGGGGGGCGCATGCAGCCTACTCCCGCAAGTGCGAAAAATTTCAAACTGAGAAAAAGGTCATCAATATCAAGGTAACTGAGAACATCACCTTCCCAGAGGCGCGAAAGAGGTTCGCCTCTTTCCCCCTGGGGAGGTACGCCGACGCAGCTCGCCAGGGGGCGGAGCGGCGTCTGGTTTCCACAGGGACCCAGTTCAGCGAGCCTGACGTGGTCCCTGCCCCGCCCCCCCTGGGTTGCCTCTGGCAGCCCAACCCGCCACCACGCCGCTTGCTGAGGCAGCAGCGGTTGTGGTGGCAACCTCTTCCGTCGGGACCGGTGCCGCTCCCGTCCCTTCCTCCCCGTCCTCCAGTGCGTTGGAGAGTGCCATGGACACCACGGGCCCCGCACCGGCTCCCACCGCCACCGTACCGCCCGTGCCACCTCTGGCGCCCCGGACGCCCTCAGCGGGGGCGGCTCAAACGAAGGGCTCCCGAGGGGGGGCCAAGTCCGGGGGGCCCGGTCCGTCGGGCACCCCTCGGACATCCGACGACGAGATGGATGTCGGGCCGTTCCTGCCTGGAACGCAGCGCAAGGAACGCGTCCCGACGTTAAAGCCTCCCGACAAGCCAAAAAAGGCGAGAGTCACAGCCCCGAAAGCGACACATAAACAAACACACACACTCCAGTAGCTCTCACACTAAATAATGGGAAGAGAAAACATAATTCAATGGAACTGTAGAGGCCTTCTTAAAAATCTTGACGATGTATACGAAATACTGCATGCTAATCAGCCAAGTGTAATGTGTGTTCAGGAAACACATTTGAATTCCAAGCACACAAATTTCTTGAATAGTTACATGGTCTTCAGAAAGGACAGGGATGGCTGCACACACTCTTCTGGCGGTGTGGCCATAATCGTCCGGAAATCCTTAGCATGCCACCCTGTCACTTTAAACACTATCCTTGAGGCTGTAGCAATACGTTTAATAATATTTAATAGGTTGATAACGGTATGCTCCATATACATTCCTCCTGATGTTACACTTTCGAGCTCTGACGTCGAGGCGCTGGTTGACCAGCTTCCCGAACCGTACATTCTAACAGGCGACCTTAATGCTCACAATTCTCTTTGGGGCTCTTCTCGTGCGGATGCCCGGGGTCGCCTGATAGAGAGGTTTCTTACATCCTCTGGAGCATGCCTTTTCAACAATAAACAGCCTACATACCATAACATAGGACACAACACATACTCATGTCTTGACTCGGCTATTGGCTTTGCAGTTCTTTTTCCACTTCTCGAGTGGGGTGTGGGCACTGACCCATATGGCAGTGACCACTTCCCCACCTCACTAACATACATAGGTAAAGGCCCATGCAGTCCATCTTCCCATAATAGGTTCAATGAAGCACGATCTAACTGGAATACATTTACAGAGACATCCAAACTACACCACACATCCATAGGACACCTACACGTTGAAGAATCTCCCAACTCCTCACGGCGCACATCCTCGACGCCGCCGAAAAGTCCATTCCCCACGCCTCTGGTGGCCCGCGCAACCAGCGGAGGCCGTGGTGGAATGAGGACTGTAGGCGGGCGGGAGCGGCCCAGAACAAACCGTGGGGTATCCTTTGTCGGTACCCCACGTCGGGAAACCTCCTCTTGTTGAAACGGGCCAAGGCGTTAGGAAAACGTGTGCGCCGTGAGGCAAAACGAGAGAGTTGGCGTACATTTATAACATCAATAAACTCCTACACAGACACAAGGAAAGTATGGACACGAATACGCAAACTCAAGGGGCAACAAACACACAGCCTGCCTCTGGTCAGCACTACAGGGGACACACTCGAAGACCAGGCTGACACACTCGCACAACACTTCCAAAACGTTTCCAGTTCAGCACACTACACAAACACTTTCATGAAACACAAACAAACGGCCGAAAAGAAGCTTATACTAGATAACAATAGGTCAACATCTTATAACTCAGAGTTTTCACTGCATGAGCTGAGGGCTGCTTTGAGCACGTGTAAACCCTTTGCTCCAGGCCCAGACAACATCACATACACAATGATACAACACCTGCACGCAGACACTCTTCTAACACTCTTACACCTATATAACAAGATATGGCTTTCGGGGCACATTCCAAACTCTTCGAAGGAGGCTATAGTTGTAGCTTTCCTGAAAGAGGGAAAGGACCCGTCATCCCCCTCAAGCTACCGTCCTATAGCCCTGACGAGCTGCCTGTGCAAGCTCTTCGAGAAGATGGTAAATCGCAGGCTCGTGTACTTCCTCGAGTACAACGGTCTTCTCGAGAGCAGCCAGGCAGGCTTGAGGGTGGAGCGATCGACGAACGATCAACTGGTAGCTCTTGAATCGTATATAAAGGATGCCTTCGTTCATAAACAGTATTGTGTAACTGTGTTTTTCGACCTCGAGAAGGCCTACGACACCGCTTGGCGGTATGGGATCCTCAATGACCTGAGGTCATTCGGTGTCTCGGGTAACATGTTAAACACTCTTGCAAGTTACCTGTCAGAAAGAACGTTTCGAGTGAGAGTCGGTGGTGCACTCTCAAGGGTTCACGTGCAAGAAAATGGCGTGCCACAAGGTGGTGTGTTAAGCTGCACTCTCTTCATAGTAAAAATGAACTCTCTTGGTAAGGAACTGCCACCCACAATCTCTTATTCCATGTATGTAGATGACGTCCAGATATCCTATAAATCATGTAATATGTCAATCTGCGAACGTCAAGTCCAGCTTGGTGTCAAGAAACTTGCCGGCTGGGCAGACAAGAATGGTTTGAAATTGAATCCTGCAAAAAGTTCCTGCGTTGTGTTCTCCAGGAAGCGTGGGGTCCATCTGGACCCAGACATTCATCTTAATGGCGTGTCGCTTCCTGTGAACAAAGAGCACAAGTTCTTAGGTGTGGTGTTTGATCACAAGCTCGCATTCATTCCCCACATCAAGGAACTGGAAAATAAATGTCTCAAAACAATGAATATACTTAAGGTTCTCTCCCACCAATCCTATGGCTCCGACAAAGAACTCTTGCTTCGCTTGTATACTGCTTTGTTTGGGTCTCATTTGGACTATGGCAGTGTGGTGTATGGGTCGGCGACTAAGACAGCCTTGCGAATTCTTGACCCAGTGCTACACTTGGGCCTTCGTCTTTCGTCGGGTGCTTTTCGCACTAGCCCTGCTGGGAGTCTTTATTTCGAGTTTAATAAGTGGAGCCTCGAGAACCAACGAACATACATGGACTTGCTTTATGCTTTTAAAATTTCATCGCTGAATAATCATCCTTTTTATCCTGTCTTTAACGATACATCAACATCTCTGCTCTTTGTAAATCGCCCATCCGTTCCTCTGCCCTTTTCACTTAGAGTGAGAGAGCGAGCCTCGGATCTGAGCGCTTCGTTTTTAGATGTGTACAGATCATCCTTTTCAGACATTTTACCGCCTTGGAAAGTTCGTCCTGTGTCCTCCGACCTTTCTTTTATGAAACTTGACAAAAATCGGGTACCGCGAGCTGCAATACTGCAGCACTTTCTGTCTCTGCAGTTTAAATACCCACTTGCAGAATTTTACAGTGACGCGTCTAAAACCTCCACTGTGGTCTCCTGCGCCGCTCATGGTCCGAATTTCAGTGCAGCCAGAACCATGAGCGTCCACACAACAATTTTTTCAGCAGAAGCATATGGAATTTTACTCATTGTACGACACATACTTAAAAATCAAATTCCGAAGTCTATCATCTACACAGATTCTCTGAGTGTTGTTCGTGCACTATCATCGCACAAGCCCCCCAAAAACCACATAGTTAATCTTGTATTTACCACTATCATGTCTGTGTATGCGCATAAGCATCAGCTGGTCCTCTGCTGGGTCCCAGGACACGCTGGGATCGCTGGGAACGAGTTGGCAGACGAGAGGGCCCTGCTGCTGCACTCAGGAACACTGCAGACATTACAACGATACCCTACACAGACCTCAAGCCACACATAAGACAACACCTGCGCAGAACATGGCAAACACACTGGGACGAACAGACAGACAACAAACTACATGTAATAAAGCCACACTTGGGACGGTACACATCTGACTCACACAACAGACACACGGAAGTCGCCTTGGGTAGGCTGCGGATAGGGCACACTCATGCGACGCACTCGTATCTGCTGACGGGATCTTCTAGACCCCAGTGCGGCAGGTGCGCAGAGGCCCTATCCGTAGTGCACATACTAATCGCATGCAAGGCACTTCACACAACACGACACAAACACTTCAGAGAACTCTACAGACAAAATATTCCCCTACATCCATCTCTGTTTCTGGGTGACGATGCCATGTTTTCCGTTAAACGTGTGTTTGAGTACTTGTCAGATGTGAATTTTTTAAACCTCATTTCCTATCACGCATAATCAAATCTGGCCCTATACACCAGCCATCACCATTGCCGTTAATTGATTTTATTGTTGTTTTGGCTTTAGTAGCCACTATTTTATTTTAGATACTTTTGTTTGGCGCTCTTTGCCCCAGCTGGCCTTGCGCCAAAAAAACTCTAACCATCATCATCATCACTTCGCCGGTTGCAACCAAATGGCTGCAGGAACGGAAGTAATCGGCTGAGGTGAACAGAGAATGCTATCGAGACTGCCTCTGCCTGTACATTAGTACACTATACCTGTGTTGCGGCCAAAAGTGATGATGCTGAAGGGTGCGAACATGTACTGCCTTCATTTATTGAGGAACGCCGAGCGGTGACCAGAAGGCGACCTCCAAGGAACACAAACCAGCGATACGCTGGTGTTGGTACTGTGTGGCAGAATGCGAGTGCGGTGCCGCAGCTTGGCAGCTCGGTTCCAACTGTCAGCCGCATGACTCATGTTTCCTAGCTGGCGGCTCCTGATATGATGTGCAATCACGGGGTGCACTGCTCCGGCGGCGCGAGTTCCCTCGGCAGCCACGATTGATCTGCTACAATGCCAAAGCGCTACAACTGAACTCGACACACCATATGGTGGAGGGGAGCTCCAGAATATTTCATGCCAGCTTAGGACCTCAATTGAGCGGGTATAAAAAATAGAAAAGGAAAATCTGAAATTTCGGATAAGGATGCTGCTGGGCTGGTACACTTTTATATTTCTCTAAGCCTTAATGTAAAAGTCTGCGCCTCTAAACTAGCCTGCCGTTACAATAGCAATGAGTACCAACGTGTGGCCGATTGTCGTCTGCGCGTAGATATTTCAGTACATCGGTTTTGTTTTTCTTTAGTATATTAACCCAACTGTGGTTTTATTAAATGTAATATGTTTAATGATTAGTTCGTCCTATTCCTGTTACCATTATTGCCGGAGCTGTCTTTGTAGAAGTGGCTTCATACCCTGGTATGGGACCTGCGATACGTGTATGCCACTTCGGAAAGCGGCGTTACCAGCTAGTGTATCAGCAATTTCATTCCGCCAGAGTAACGCTGTGCCCAGGCACCCACCAAACTATTATTTGGATGCTGTCAGAATACGCAAACGTTATGGATTTAATGAGATTATTCAGAACCATGCTTTTACCAGCTCTCCCTGTCTTGAATGCTGTGACAACGCTGAAAGAGTCTAAAAAGAATTGATTGTTTTGGTTTTGATAATGTGCGTTACTACATGTAATAATAATAATAGTAATAATAATAATAGTAATAATAATAACCATTGTTTAATATGAAGGGGTAGATACAGAAGCAAAAATGGGGCCGCCAAAGCCTACAGTTGGGCTTGTGGAGGCGTCGTCCGGCAGCAACGGCCTTCACTTCTGTAACGTAACCTTTCGGGGCCGTCGAGACGAAGGTCGACGGAGCGTGAATGTTGACCACAGGCGCCCGACCGCCGCCGCTGGGGCCACGAAGGCAAGTTCGTGGTGCGGCTATGATGCTGGAGCCGATGCGAAGTCGGCCCGCTCCCACCCAGACTTGGTAGGCATAGTCGGTGGCCTGACCACGTTCCCCTGGCTCGTTCCTTGAAGCGCACGTGCGCCTACCGCCTCCTTGTTTCTTGCCTCTCTTTTTCTTTGTGCATCCCGCTTTTATACCCTCTGGGCTCTCTCGTGGCGCACTCTCATTGGCTCATTGCCTTTGCCATGTCCATATATAGCCATCACGCCACTGGTCTGCGCGGCATTCTCTGATTGGATGACCAGTGCGCTGCCATATTTTAGCATGATGCCCGGGGGGTTTAGGAGCTGGCGTTCTCTAATTGGTGCGCTCCGCGCGCTCACTTCAAATAGTCGTTTCCTTGTTTTTTCCCTTTTCGAGGGGTTTTGATGCATCCCCTCTCCGGGGTGCCCTTGACATATGACAAAGGTGAACGCCAGAACTCCCAAATGAAAATATAAGTGAAACGCGTCAGCAAAAACCTATTCACGTGCTTATGAATGTTGCAACTTTTAAGACTCATTCATGCTGAATTAGCAACTCTCTGCGCATAGAGAAACACCCCTCTACGTATTGAATCTGTATCCATCTTGTGTCGCGCGGAAGCTGCGGGTGGAGCAAGGGACATTAGGGAGGACTTCGTTGGCTGCTATTTGGTGAACAGTTCCTGGACTTTTGCTCGTCAGTGTAGTTGATCGACATGTCGGAAGATCTTATGAAGCGTTTGGTGTCACGTCGCACCCCCGGCCAATAGTATTCTTCCAGAACACGGGTTGTTGTTCTCCGAACTCCCAGGTGACTATCTCAGACGTCTGTGATGATGTTGAGGTTAGGGAGAACTCATGACTCGGTAGTTCAAGACAAGAGCAAGATATTGCAACACGGGTTTGACAGGCGAGGATGACCAACATTTATTCAAGAATAGACATAAGGGTAATGTGGTACTCTAACCAAGAAAGGTATACTTAAAAGGTACAAGCGAGAGCTCAACAAAGCCAAACTAGCCTGAAGAGTGACTAATAGTCTCTCACACAAAAATGATTAAAGGTTGTCGCGTCGTCTCACGTCGTCGATTCACGGAGATGTCGTTGAGGCGCTTGAAGGCACGAGTGATGCAGACGTCTTCAGAAGGAACAGCCCGGATCAAGCCGCAGGTGCTGAAGAAGTGAAGGCCAGGTAGAGAAGATTCCGTGGCATGGTCTGGGAAAGAATATGTGCACTGGAGGAAAGGCCACAGCCGGCGTTGCCAGTGGCGACGTGGTATCTCGACGCTCTACGCCAACGGTCGCAGAACACCAGGTTCTTCGCCGTCCTGACGATAGGCTTGCGGAACCATCGAGCCCGCCATGCAGCCCCTTATCCGAGTCCACTTATTCCTCCTCGTCTTCCTTGTTCCGGTCGTTGCTTCGCAGTACACAATGATGATAATCCACGGCGACACCTTGCGCTGGTCCTTTTCTTCTTTGGTTTCCTTTTGATTTCGGGCACCATGCCACAACGTCCTCATGGGCCAATGGTAATGTTTTGGGTCCTACAGTTGTTGGGATGTCCCGCCGGTTGCCAGTTCGTATCAATGGTACAAAAGATTGTCGTCATAAAAGAACATATAACGGTTGCCTTTTCCGGACAAAAAGGAGTTTGTTTTGCGGAAGAAACCTTTCAAGGTAAAGACCTTGCGCTGCTTCTCCTGGAGTTGATCTTTAAGACGTGAAGGAACCATATGGGTGGCACTCTCGAGGGCAGAAGCTCGGACTTCGCTTTGGCGACGGCAGAATTCCCGCCGGTTGCCAGTTCGTATCAACGGTACAAAAGATTGTCGTCATACAAAACATATAACGGTTGCCTTTTCCGGACAAAAAAAGGTGTTTGTTTTGTGGAAGAAACCTTTCAAGGTAAAGACATTGCGCTGCTTCTCCTGGAGTTCATCCTTAAGGACGTCAAGGAACCGTATGGGCAGCACTCTCGAGGGCACAAGCTTGGACTTCGCTTTGGCGACGGCAGAAGCTACGATAGAGTTTAGTAGGACTTGATTGCTGGCTAGTTGGTTCATGATTTACGAAGGAATACGTTTGCGCAAACGACGAGGACGAAGAGACGAGAGGACAGGACGAGCGCAAAGTTGGAAGTTGCGCTCGTCCTGTCCTCTCGTCTCTTCGTCCTCGTCTTTTGCGCAAACGTATTCATTCGCACATTAAGATACGGTTGCTTTGGACGCGGATTGCTAGTCGGTGTTAACTTCCCCTGCAGGCACTTCGGATCAGATGCCTCTGAAACCATGGTTCAGGCTTTGAATTAAAGGGCTGCGCACACCAGCGATATTGCCTAATACAAGATCGTACATGGGCTCATCAATGCATACAGCGGTTACCTCACCGGCGAAAGAAGGCTTGCGAATTTGGATAACCGCTTCTGGTAGGGTTTTGACTGATCCGTCTAGCAGAAGCACTTCGCGCTCAGGCAGTCCTATCAAGCCGCCAAGGCTCTTCGTACTATCGCCGTATTGCTTCCTCAGTCCCTTAGCAGATTTTCGTGCTGAGATGTTTATGCCTCGTGTGATGCCCCTTGTTCTCTGTCTGGCTGCCGGACTTCTGGGAACGCTGGGATTTTGAGCAACCATGACGAGCGGTAAAACGTTGGCCAGCGCACAAGCAACGACCTTCTCATCCCTACGCTTGAACTTCGACGGCGATTCCTTCGGTGTAGTGCGACATTCCGCAGCCGGATGACCGACTCGTTCGTACAGGAAGCACCTTGCAGGCTGTCTCTTCGGTCAATCATTTGGCTCTGGTCTTGGGTCTCGTGCATTACCAGCGGCTTCTATGAGGTGTGAAAACAGTGGGCTTCAAGGAAGCGGTCTGTGAACGCTGCCACCGTCGCAAGAAACTTGCACTGCCGCTCCTTGAAGAAGACGCCGAGCTTTGAGCTGAACCAACGAAGGAACTGCTCCGAGTCACGGAGCCCGTTTTTTCTGCGGCCAGTCCTGCCCAGTCGCCAGCCGTTCAAAACGCTGTAGATAGGCATGCAGGTGGTCGCGCCGCTCGTCGAACAAGGGCAGGAGCTTCTGGGGAATAACTGTAGGTGTCGCTGAGGCAGCAGCCGCATCGGGATCAGTAACTGGTGCTTGATTTTGCACCTCTTACCGCAGGCGAAGCCAGCTGTAGGAGATCTCTCCCGTCCTTCCGCTTCCCGCTTGGCATCACGTGCGGCTGTTCGTTTTGCCTTTAGCAAAGCCTTCTCGTTCTCTACCCCCGTGCGGAGCTCCCGCCTTGTAGGCCTAACTGCATTCCAGACGCTATCAGTTTGTCTAGACCCATACCGATTCGCCCTAGCGTCGACGACCACGACACTCAAATCTCCCCTCGAGAAACACTAACAAATCCTGGCAGGCTCACCAATATTTGTGAAGGGGTGGGCCACGTTAGGATTCCTGTAGTCTTGGAGACAGGGAGTCGGGCATAAGTGAACACAGGCGATTATATTGTGAGAACAAAAGGACGCGGCCCCGACTGCGGCCGCGGAGCCACATGGACCACAGGGCGCCGGGAAACTCGAACTGAAGGCCAATCCTACACCGTACGCCGAGCGGAATGCCGAGCCTGTCGTGCCGTGTCCCGAAACCGGTCGTCTCGCGCGACACTAACGTCTTCCCTGATGGGACTGCTTACACACCCGTTCCAGGAGACATTCCGCCAGCAGCACATGTCCGTCTTTTTTCCCGTGCCGCTTCTCCCAAGCGTATACCCGGCGTGAGATCATCCACGGGTCTTGCTGGTTCTTTTCAAGTCTTCGCCTGTCGGCCACGTCACCACACGTACAACGATTTAATTCACAAATACCACGCAATTTGCGTATTCTGCAATTGATGTAACATTATTACCATATACAAAAGTTGCCTTAGTTTCGGATAATCTTGCATGACTAGATAATCTCAAATATGCACCTCACATAACATTACCTTAAAAGTTACGCACAAATAACAGATCTTCGAATGTGTAGCATACACACACGCGAGATCAAGCACACTGCTGGGAGCTTTCAGTGGCCTTTTGCAGAGCAGCATGGCGTCGTTAACTGTTTCCGCTTGCAAGCAACGCCCGTGTTGCGGTCGATTGCGAGTGTCACCGCGCGAGGTTGGATTGGAATCCATGTGTTTTCCACTTCGCACCCGCTGCGTTTGGCCTCGTTCGCGGCTTGCTTGGAGCGGAGACAAGCGAGCCTTCCCGTCGTGGGCACGTCGAACTGCAGCCACAGCCGTCTGGGGAACGCGCCTTCATCTCCTCCTCTTTGTTGTTGGTGGTGCCCCACACCTTGTTCACACAACCTTAGAGTTCCAACCACACCGTTGACGAGCCCGTCTATGACGTCGATCTTCGTGGTGATCACGTAAGGCTTTCCCGGTACCAGCAGAATCTCTGGTGGAAGGTTTGCAAACTCGGCGCAAGACATCTTGGCCACCTTTTCCATGGAATTCTATATTACATGTTGCCTTCTACAGCCCAGGAAGGTGTACTGGGCACACAACCGCACGACTTTTTGTGTTGCCACGAAGGAGTTGAACTTGTTGACCTCGTCGTTAGAGTGGAAGAGGCGTACTGCCGATAGGGGCCCGCAGTAAGGCCTCCTACGCAGTAACGAATCGGCTCTCCAGCAGCTGTACTTCTTCCTCCGCGAGCGGCCGTAGAAGCCACACATAAAACAACGTAAAACATGGCCAAAACGTCGGAATGGACAGACATACGACAAACTAGGCATTGTAAAGCCACTCTTGCGACGATACACAACCGATTCACACAGCAGACACGGAGAAGTTGCCTTGGAAAGGTTACGGATGGGCCACACACATGTAACACTCCCACCTGCTCACTGAATCACCAAGACCCATGTGCAGCGTGTGGACAGGACCTATCCGTAACCCGCATACTCATTCAATAGTCAGCGGACGTTGCAGAGAGAAAAAAACTAAATAGCATGTAGCGTTTTTATTTAAAACGTGTACTTGTTGACTCAAGGTTTGGCATGGATTGTTCGCACGTGTTGTCGTTTTTTTTAATTAAATGTCAATTGCCGGTCCAGCGTGTGTGTTGTCTTCAACGTTTCTCGATTAAACGTTGGTTATTGCCACTTCGTGTTTGCTTCCGTTTTCGCTGGTTTTCCTACCCTTGAAATGGTACCAAATTGCCTTTCAAGGTACACTTGTCCAGTGAGCCTGGCGCCCTCACAGAGTAACGCTAATGGAAACACACATTGCAATGCTCGTGTGATACTGAAATGAATTATGTGGCATAACTCTCTCTCAATTTGCGGAGCCGTGTATTGTTCCTGTTTACGTGATATATAGAAGTTATCACACCGGATAATCCAGTTCGCGCGCGTACCCAGCTAGAAGAAGCGCAGGCTATTTGATGCACAGCTGTTGCCCTAATACAATGAGCTGCGAAACCTTGCGGCCGTGGCGCAAGGCTTGCGTGCAACGCGGAAGGCAGCATCTTGCACTCACCGAACAAGAGCCGTCAGCTTCTTTTCGAGGGCCAGCGCAACACTCCGAACCGTCTTCGAGGCTGTCCCGACGTGCAACCATAGAGAAAGAAATACTGGTAAGAGTGGACACTCCCATAGAGCCCTGCGGCCGAATGACTGTACTGTAGTGTAGCGCACCGAGCGGACGGAGAGCCAAACTACTAACCATACTTTCGTACGTTCACTTTCGGTTTCGGTTTCGCGGACACCGATTTTGGCGGGTAGTTTGAAGGACTGGAAAGCGCTGCTCACAGCGACGGGCATCGGTACGGTATTCGGACGCTTTCATGCAATAATTAGTGTTTATTTGAATATATCATTCTCAGGCTTAGTGCCCGTATACTTTTACAAAAAAAAAACTTTTTTCTGAAAACGTGAAATTGCAATTTACAGTACCACTCACACTTGGTTAAGAATTCTGTCGCGTGTTCACGTGTTGCCGAGCCACATAAAAGAGACACACCATAAATGAAGAAATCTTTATTGCATGGCACTAAACGGAACAAGTTCAAATTGTCATCATTCTTTGCAACACACATATAATAATAAACAGTGAGTAATACACAACAGAGACAATACACAGTAGTGAGAGGAAAATACGTTTCCAGGAATGAAAAAAAAATGCACAAGTAAAGGTATCACAACCACACAAAGGATTTTTTCTCCACGGTAATTGAAAATGCAGAAAACCCAGAAACTCAGCCATCCACAGGTTTACTTGTATCTACGACACCCTCAGACTGTGTGCGCTGTTGCAGTCATACAAAAATATCAACAATAACATAATATAGACACTCGGATACTTGCAACTGTTTACAACCCCTATATCCGCAGATAATTTTCTTAGTCTGGCAATTTCTCCAGTTAGGATGTGGAAGAAGGGAAAAACTTTGGCTTTGATGGCCTCGCTTATTTGATGAACGCTAATGAGATCTATTGCCTCGGGGCAACTTCAAATCAGTATCAGTAATTGAACAGAAATCCCATTTATGTGGAGATGCACACGCAAAAGGTTAAGAGGAAAAAAATCACCTTACTATTGGTTTCTTGCAAGGGTGCATTTTCCCAAGAAGCCGGGTTACCTTACGAAAGCGTTGCCTTCCCAGTAAAGGCAAAGGGCCAGGCGGGGATATTTTAGGTACGTGCACGTAGTCAACCGACAGGTTCCAGGCTCGATTAAGGCACACAAATTCATGCCTTCCGCTGTCAATACGAACAGTTTGATATAAGAAACAGGGAAGCAGTATATGCTTCTCGTGTATGAGACAATGGTGGCACATTACAGAATCCCATAAGCATTTGACAACGTAGGTCCCAGCATGGTTCTCTTCATCTAGGCCAGTCCGACAACAGGCAGCACGTATGGTGACAAACGACATTTAGCATGACCTCTTACCCTGGCAGTCTTCATAATGTAAAAGGGTTTTTCTGAATGTACTGTTTTCACAATATTACAACTAGCAGCAACAATAACTTGCGAGTGGAGTTTGGAGACTGTATACGCTGTTGTTAGTGGTTTTAATGATATGAGGCATGTCAGTGATAAAAAACCGTTTGTTCCTTGAGTCAACGATAGTCTTTTCAGTGGTCATGCCTTATTGAGTGCCGAGACTTGCGTTAGATTTTAGGTGCTAATGGCAAGGTTCAATAGATGGAATACAGTTGCGGTATCCATCAGAAGCATCAATGAGGTAGCAAGAAGCATTGCAGGCAGTCATCAATACAACTGAATAACTCTGGGAGAACAGTTGGCACGGCCACTTCTATGAGTCCTGTGAGGGCACGATTCATGAAGTGCTTGCACCATGTTTGGTATGACGAATGCAGCTGGCTGGTTGGCTCTGTCTTGAGGGCACATGTAGACCTGCACAGGTGATAGGTGATATAGTACACAAACTGCTTGCAATGACAGATGATATGCGAATAGTCTGTAAATTTCACTGCAACTAGTATTCAAGTATTGCCTCCAGTGCATGCCACCTATTTAAAACACAAGTTCTCTTATTCTATTCAGCAATCATGCGGTCAAGCTATTAGCAACACTTAAAATATGGGTCTTTGTAATTTCGCAACACTGGTTAGGCACATTCTTAATGCAATTCACCTATTGTTTGGGTTAACAAGAATGATAACGCTGCTCACATAGCCTGAATCCCTTTGTCTTTTTTGTAAAATCAGGACGAAGAGCGAGAGCGAGCTGGACGTTAAACAAACCTGTTGCCCCACGGGCTCGCGAAATAAACGCATCCCGAGAACGGGCACCTGGCGAAAGTATATTTGGGCGCTGTGTGGGCACCATGGCAAGCAGCAGTGAGCGTCGTACTGAGTACTACTGACCGCCAAAGGCCATGCCTTAAAAAGATATGACAAGAAACACACAGTTCCGACTGAATAGGTGCAATCTGCGCAATACGTGTTTAATGAAACTAGCCAAAATATGACCAGAGAACAGAGAGCAAACGCTTGAAAAAACGGCAAGTGTGGAAAAAGTTGTATGCAATGCCTGCGATACCGGAATTGATATACGATGTAGAACGAAGACCAAATTTGATGGTTTCAATGCACTGCGCACTCACCCCGCCTCGAGCAAAGCTGTTATCTGCCGACGAAAGACGCGTTTTTACCGTACCTGGCGCGCCAAAGCGAAGCGACGAGCGCGCGTTATCGGCGTCGGCGAGCGGGTTCGCTTTGTACGCAGGCAGCTTGGTATGCACCCATGTGTAAAACTTACGATGAGTGTACGGCTACTGGTTATGCCCAGATAAGCCAAATTAATGCAGATACGGCTACTTCGCCGTGTACGTTAGCCCGGACGGCTTTGCAGCGCATCACGGATATAATAGCAGTAACAGTTGGCCAAGCTAGCAATGACTAGCTAGTATAATACAACGCAGCCTGCGGCTCACGTAATTCAGTGCAGCGACAGCGCACAACGCCTGCTTCGCCTACGGACCGCCGGCCGGCCGGCCACTTCCGCAACTCACAGCCGTCGTTTGCGGCACGTAAACGCTACGTGCGACGACGGGCGCGTACCGCTGGCATCCCTCAGCGCTAGATAAAACTGCACAACCAGCCTAAAATACCATTACGTCCAGCTAAAAAATGGTGTCTTACGCCTTTCCGGGGCGTTTCCAAAGCGCTTATCTTAAAGACACAGCACTAGCTATGCCTCATTCCCTGAGGTTACTCAGTGCTCGCAGCGTTTGCAGTACAAGGAAACGTAAATATGATACGCCACACCAGCACTTTAAAAAAGAAAGTCTCACCTTTCGTTCAGGATGCAAAACCGATGTCGCAAATAAAGCGCTAGGCGTTTCCTTCTCAACAACAGAGGTTAGCACGAGGCTGCAGAAACGCACGTGCAAACGCTGCCGGAAGAGCCAAATGGCGGCTTGCGCTTGCGGCTTGGCCAGGCTTGGCGCAAAGAAGCCACAAAAATTTACATTGACAGCCATTCAACTTATTACACAAATACAAATGTGTAGTCTAATGTGTAACAAAATTTTTAAAGTATAATATTGTGTGTTAGTTTATTTTAAATATATAATTTTTTTACCACTTGCGCCGACTGCCGGACGGCGCGCGAGTCAGGCCACTCGGCCGCGATAAGCCCGTGTGTCCACTCTTCTAATTTTTTATTTCTCTATGGTGCAACCCGATTATGTCGCCTACGGTGATGAGGAAGTTCCCCCTTGCGAAAAACTGCAACGCCATCACTTTCAGGACGGCAGGCGCCGGGTTCGGCGCTCGATGTCAGGGCGTATCGCCTCGGTGATAAAGTGAAAGCCGTCCAGACCAAAACGAAATCGCTGGCGCAAGCTTTCGTCGTCGCAGAGCTCGAAGGGGTGCAGTCTGTCGCGGAACAGGCGCTCTCTGACCAAGGACAGCGCCAGCAGCAAAGCGTGTAACCAGTGTCGGCGAGCGGCAGCAACTGCAGCCATGTTTTCAATATAAGTCCGCGACTCAGCCGAGTAGGCTTGTTCGCGGAATAAGGCAGCGAATAAGACGGCCAACTTATCCAGCGCTTGTTTCGGTTTCGGGAAAAATACTTATTCGAAGGGAATGCGTACGTTGTAGCTGGGAACTTGTGCCCCGACGCATCGGGCAAGCCCGAACGATGGTAACGAAACACGTTTTATTACTGGTGTACTCTTGCATTACAATTTTTGCTTTTTTTTCCTCACTCACCGAGAAATACCTTGCTTGAGTACGGTGACAGACACAACCGAACCAAAGACTTACGCAGACGCTAGCACGTTTTTCAGGTGAATATTGTGTGATGAGGATAGACTCTGTCGTCTGCATGAAAGTTTTGTGAGGACAATAGTCTCCAGCGACGGATTCGGCGCTAAATATACGCGTTTATTGAAGGTCCAGACTGGTTGAGCCCTAATGTTTTTTTATGTGTCAGCATTGTGTTGTCGGTAGAAACATGTTACTTTCGTGTTGAATTCCAATGGCAGATCCGGAGCGGTCACTGTGCTCCACACTGGAGCGCGCCGACTCCGCGAAGAGCAGCTACTCCGAAGCTGCCTTTGGAACGCAGCCGCTCCCGCCGGAGCAAAGTGCCGAGCCGTGACAGGAAGAGGAAATCCCCAGCATCCTTTGCGTCGCGCCTTCCCCGAAATCGTCTGGTTCCCGCGGGCGCGTGCATCCAACACCACCTAGACTATAATGCCGAAATTCTCTTTTGCGCGACGCGGCCTACATCATCGGGCTGGGGCGGGCGGGGGCTGATTGAAAAAGTCGGCTTCTTGGCAAAGCACGTGGTCGTCTTCCCTGCAAAGCCCAAATACTTTTCTGCTGGCGTCGCCTGCAAGCTTTTCCGTGGGCCTTGCCACCCCTTCTTCTGTCCCCACAAATGCCCAACGAGAAGGGGACGAAAAGAAAAGGCGCGCCCACTCAGCATAACTTCCCGGCTTATCCTTTGTAGTGGCTGGGCGGCAGGGTTCACTAACCACAACTTACCAGAATTTTCATAGCCACCCCTCACAACAAGTTTCCTTCAGGGCAAAGAGGTTAAAGTAGTGCCACACAGCATGCCGGTGTTTGCGTCAGTTCACGCAGTGACAACAAATATCGATGTATATTTTGCGGTAGAATGAGAACAGATTGTTCGGTAAGTTGTGGACAAATATGACGTAAAAGTTTATAAGTTACAGCCTTTATTTGCAAGCAAGTTCGACGGAGGTTGAATGATACCTACCCCGCACTATTTTCGACAGCGCATGTAAACTGAAACTGCTGTGTTCTCAGTCAGCTTTTTTTTTCGCACTGCACCCACGTGCATGGTACTGCGCGCATGATCCTGACCACGCTTCTTTTCGTGTCTGTCATTTGTCATTCTGCCGGGATGGTGCGCACTATATTTGTGATGCCGAGCAAGTGATCAGTTCCGTGGTGTCGCAGAAATTACACACCAGAGTGTAAAGTGCCGGTGTTTTGGTTTCCTCAAGACGACGAGTAGCGACGAAAATGGATACGTGCAATACGCCGAGAAGACTTTCCAGCTACACTGAACTACAGGGTGAGCCCCTGCTGAAGCATGTTGTTGTTGTATCCGTTTATTTTAGACAATTTTCAAAACTGCCTTGGATGGCATGGCAAAAGGCAAACAAAACTGCCTGACGGGGCCCTGCCACCCGTAACAATCAGAGGAGCAGCGGGATTACAAGGAACAACAATTTAAGGAAGAAGATAACAAAAATAAACAAACAAAACAAAAATACAAAAAGCGAGTTACATCCGTTCGCCAAAATAAAATAAAAGGTGCGCACTGGCGTAATCATACCAGAACAAAATATGAACATACAATTGATATTGGAACCAACAAAAAAAAACAAAAAACAAAAACAAAAAACATGTGCTGTGGTGCAGTAAAAACATTCTGCTTAAGAACTTCTGTTGCCGACTGTATGACAAGATCGCGGACGCTAGCGCAAAAACAAAAGAAAGAAAGCTTCAAACGCTGAGCAAGTGAGTCACTGTGTTCACAGCAGCACTGGTGTGCTTTTAGTGCAATAAATCCGTTTAAAGTCATCATAAATGCGTTTGTAGTGTTCAGTAGTGTTTGATCTGGATGCTTTTAAAAGTTAGCTGGCATTATTAGGATGTTTCGCTGCAAAAAAATGGTTTCTTGCCGATAAGTCACAAAGACAGTCCTAATAACACATGTTTCACTAATCTAGACGTATTAATTCCCCAATAAATACTTTACGCGCGGTATCAAAACGTAAATGGCAAAGGATTGACGTTAACTGGTCCATAAAACAATTCGAGTAATTTTGTGGTGATAGTTTTATCTGAATGTGGAGCAACATGCCCTCAAATTTATGATAAGCGCAGTAGTTCGAATGGTCGCATCGTTTCCTGCGAAATACGATAAATAGTCCTGACCCCTTCGAGTTTCAGCGTAGTGTGTGGACTGCTTCTAATGGATTTCAAAAAAAAAATTTAAAGTAGTTATTGAGGTGAAAATTTTTCTTACCAACTCACTCTTTTTACAGGCATCGGCTGCAGACACCTCCGTGCACAATAGAACATGGCAGGGGTATTATAATGGCGTCCACGAATTATCAGCCAGTTAGTCGTATAATAATCCTATTTGTCGGTCTTGCTTTGCATTACGCTCTCACAGCGCTTTTTGGCCCATGGCAGTGAAGTTGAATATGGTGTGCATGTTACAACAAAATATTCGTAATGATGCTGTTGGTACGTGACAAAAACAACATATTTAAAATAAGAACAGGTAAAATCCAAATTTAACTTGACGTTGTGTGTTTTAGAATACTGCCCAAAAAATATCCAAAACGAGCTCGTGCGCTTCGTGTGTTAATGTTTTGTGCTTATAACTTCACTTCTAAACTGTCCAACTTCTCCTCGTTTGCGCTTGTAGCTGAAAAACGTGAGAGTTAGTTGCATGTGCAGCACATTTAAATCCCTTGTATATACCACAATGTAATCAATGAGGAGTCTACTATTGTCTTATAGATTTATAGTTAGTGCGGTTAATGGTTAGACAAAAAAGTTTTCGCGAGCAACAGTGCAAACGATTTTTGTGGCCACCGATATGTTTACTCAAACAACACAGCTTGACGTTACATGGTCGGCAAACTATGGGGTCATGTCCAAGCACGGGAGCAGAAACAGAATACCAGATCGCCGTCGACGTTGGTGAGGTAGAGGCCCTTGAGGTCGGTGCAACGCGACAGAGCAAGATAGACCAACTTTTGCGGGTGCGTGCGCGCGTACTCGTAGACGAACGAGGCGTCCGTGCCTCCCTGCGACTTGTGCACCGTGATGGCACTGGCTTGAACGACGGGGAACTGCGTTCGCTTGCAAGCGATGCCGGCCTTACGGTCGATGGTGAGCGTGAGAGACTGCGTTTCAATGGGTATCCACGTGACGCTCTTGACGTCATAGCCACTGCGCTTGGCTTCGTGCACTGCACGCCTGGCACGCGCGCGCGTCAACCTGCCAGTGGCGGGAACGTCGAACTCGATCGAGAGACGTTTGGGCGATTTAGACGGTGGTAGTGTTGTTGATGTCTGGTCGGCGTTGTCGTTGTCGTTGGTGCTCGCTTCGAACTCGCACAACCTTAACGTGCCGACGGCACCGTTAACTAGTTTGTTGATTTTTGGCCGGCGTTGTCGTTGTCGTTGCTGCTCGCTTCGAACTCGCACAACCTTAACGTGCCGATGGCACCGTTGACTAGACCGTCGACGACGTCAATGTTGGAGGTGATCATGTAGGGCTTACCGACCACGAGCAGAACCTCGCGCGGAAGGTTTCCAAACTCGCTGGCAACCATGTTGTGGACCTTACGTTTGGCGTTTTCGAGCTTGTTAGGCGTCTTGCAACCGACGAACTGGTCGCGCGCTCGCAGCACGCGGTACTCCCATCATTTTCGTGCGACTTTGAAACCGCCTCGTTGAAGCGCGTCACGTCGTTGTTTGAGTAGAAGATGCGCACTGCCGACGGTGCGATCTTTAGAGCCTCGTCGGCACGCACGAATCTACTCTCGAGGAGACGCACTTCGTCGGGTTCCAAGGCGCGTCCGTCCCCGATCTTGGTGAGGATGTCGAGGTGCGTTCGGCCTGCCGAGGGGGAAGTAGTCGAGGTGGTGCCACGTGACGAGCGTGTTTCCAAAGAGCCCGTCGGTGCTGCGACAGCGCTTGTAGATTTCGCTCGCGTGCACGGGCGGCAGTTGTCGCAGGTCGCCGCAGAGGATGACGTCCAACCCACCGAAGGGCTCGTCCAATCGCTGGGTGATTTGGCGCAGCCTGCAGTCGACTGCTCTGAGCTGATCTGCTGACATCATGCCCACTTCATCGATGATGACGCACTTGACTCGACGGAAGGCCACGCGAAACGTGTTGAGATCGCTGGGGATCAAGCCGCAGTCGCCCATCATCCCAATGCGTGCATGCTTGCCGGAGCCGCCGGCGATGCTACGAACGAGCTTGAAGGCAGCGTGAACCGTCGTTCCACCCACTGCGACCGCGGCCTTGCCCGTGCTTGCGCAGATGACGTACGCGTTGTACGCACCACCTCCACTGGCACCACCGTCTTGTACGCGGCTGCGACGGTTGTAGACGTCCGTTGCAAATTTGAGGACGAACGTCTTGCCGCACCCCTCGGGACCCGTGAAGAAGACGCGCAACGGCGGCTGGGACGGCGTCGTCTGCCTATGTAGGATCTCGCGGAGGAGCTCATACTGTTCCTCGTTGGTCATGCACATCAAGGGAACGTATTCGTCTCTATCCATGACGCTTGTCGTTTACGGACCGCAGCGCACGGAGTGACGGTCTCCTTCACCAAGCTAGCAAGTGATCGCCAGGAATCAAGTCGGCATCTACGCCGTTGCAGTCGCCGTCGTGGGCAGCAGCAACGTGTTTGTCGACGCGCACTACATTGTCGTCGTCGTCGTCACCATCTCGTTCACGTTGTTGCTGCTGTTCTTCAGGCAACCGAAGCAGCTCCGCGTAGTGCTGTTCGACCAACTCGCTCACAACCACGTCGTCGTTGGCCGGGTTGTACTCTTCGCGCGTGAGCTCGATTAGTTCCTTGTTGTCTTCGTACAGGCGCACGTACTTGTTGCTGTCGAGAACGTCGACGGCCTCGCTTCGGAACGGCACGTACAGCAAGACTTGCTCGCGCACGTACGAGTCGACGTCGTCGCTGGGACTGTAGTTGCGGTAGCGTATGACCACGGGGCGTTCGCGCAGAACGTAGCGACAGGTGTCGTTGACGTTGGTGTTGCTGTTGGTGCCTGCGGTACCTCGTCGTACAGTGTACTTGCTGGCAAAGTCGGCGAGGCACACGTTTTACAATTCGGGTTGCTGCCGCGCTTCGTATTTCTGGACGATGTTCAGTTTCCAGACGTCGGTCGACGAAGCGCAGAGCTTGCCGAGCTCCTCGCGCGTCTTGCGTACACGCACACGTTCTTCCGGGAAGCACGCGGGGATGTAGACGACGTCGCGGCTCTTGTGCGACATTTCCGGCCGCAGCAAGAACCACGCAGCTTCTTGGGCCGACATTACAACCCCCTTGAGCATGTCCACGCGGAGCTTGCGGAGAACCGCCTCGTAGTCGTCGTTGGGATTCTCCTGCAAGATCTGGACCACCGCGCGGTGCAGGTTGGACATTCCGCGGTCGGCCTTGTTAGTGTAATCGACGACGTAGGCCGCGCAGGCGTAGTGGTCCAGTATGAGTTGCAAGTCCATGTTCGAGTCGAGGACCCGGCCGATCCATGGGTTGAAGGCGTTGACGCGCTTCTCGGCCGGGGCACGCTCGTGCACGACGCATGGACGCGCAACGCCCGCGCGCAGAATGTCCGTGTACTCGTCTTGGGAGTGGACGTCGAACGTGCGCAGGAACTCGTCGAGACTGGCGAAGTCGCCGCGCTCCAACCCCTCGTGCATCTCTTCGTAAGATGCGGTTGGTGTAGATTGCGCACGCGACGGGATCGTTGTTGACGAGGTCCACGCGTTCCCACGATTGCAGCTCGGCGATGACGCGCGCTCTGCCTTCGGGGCCCACGCGGAGTCGCTCCAACGTCTGGAGCAAGCGTTACCAGTGCACTTCGGACGCGGACAGCGTCAGGCAGACGTGCGGTTTTCCCAGTTACGTGATCATCGCAAAGAGTTCGCGACGTCGTTCTTGCCAGTACACTCTAAACCTTTTTTCCACCCATATTACTCCCTAGAGGTTCTTTTTCGCCTGTCCTCTAGTGATCCTCCTTGTAGGAGTTTTTTTACTACATGGAACAGGGAGGTTTCGTTTACCTCCTCAAAACAGGGTGATTTAGGTGATAGAAAGGAGGTAGTTAGGGAGTGTTAAGATGTGTTAGGGAGAATTTAAGGAGATCAAAATGGAGTGTTCTTTACTTCCTCAAGGCGTTTTTAAGTGATGTTTAAGGACTTTTTAGGCGGTTGAATAGGAGCCTATTATGGCTCCCTTGGGAAGTACTTATGCTATTTTAGGGGCGTTTTGAGGAGGTTCAAGGGAAGCATTTACTTCTTTTGCATGGAGTTTTACGTTTTGTAGGCCTCGCGAGGGGAGTTTTTAGGAGGTTCAAGGGAAGCATATATTTTGAATGGAGTTTTGCAAAGTTGGGGCGGTTTTGTAGGCCTTCCGAAAGGAGTTTTTTCAAGGCCACAAGGGAGAGTTTCTAGTTCCCTGCGGGAGTACTGATTTCACACGGTTTTGCTCGGTTTCAGGTTTATTTCAAACGAACTTTCGCATACAAGTTTACGTGGTACATGGTGTACACAAGGAGGCTCCAAAATAAAAACTTGGGGCGACCTTCTATAAGAAAGCAAAAATGGTAAATTGCTAAAAACATGCCAGTTAGGAATGGAAGACAGCAAAAGAATGCTAGTTGAACAAACCGTAGAATTAATATTACTACAAGAACTGGAAATACGCGAAAAACAAAGATAGGCGCAAACACAATCACATGGTAAGTGAAATCATTATATAATAACAGCGGATCGAGAACGCGTCAGTACTTATCAGAACTTATTAGAACGCATCAGCACTCAGTACACAAAGTGAAAAAAAAATGGTTGCAGTGGTTGACAACAACAAAAAAATTTCAGTTGGTGGTGAAATGAGCGATCTGTGTGCTAGTTGAACAAACTGTAGAAACAATATTACTACAAGAACTGGAAATACGCGAAAAACATATAGGCACAAACACAACGGCATGGTAAGTGACATTATTATATAATACTAGAGGATTGAGAACGCGTGAGTACTTATCAGTACGCATCAGTACTCAGTACACAAAGTGAAAAAAATGGTTGCAGTGGTTTACAACAAAAAAAATATTTTCAATTGGTGGTGAAATGAGCGAGAGCTGTGTAACGATTTGATATTGAAAGGTAACGAGCATTTTGTAGATGGTAAAGGCACAAGAGATAAATGATGTAGGAGACAGACAGCAATGAGATGGCTGTGGATAAATGAGTAATATAAAGAACGAGAAATATGCTGCGGAAAATACCAGTGCGTTTTGATAAAGACACAAATGCGCCAAGAAAAGTGACCCAGTCTGAGGAGTTAATTGCAAGGATATAGAACAGAATGGGTGGTATCGCGACAGCTTCTTCAGAGTGAGAAGAAAAAGCCATGTAATTCGTGTTTTTCCGATAATTTTGAGTTGATTCATTTGGCACCAGTTGCCAACATTTAGATAATTGTTTCAAGTTATATTAGTTGGTTAATATTATTGCTTCACTAAAAGATAGCTGTATTATCAGCATACAGAAGGGCCCATCAAATATTCCCTGTTCAGTAAAAAAAAAGAAAACGTCAGAAACATAATACGAAATTCTTTAAACTACTATCCAATGATTACAGGATTGAAAACAAATAAAATATTGGTGAGAGATATTGATGCGATAAAAGTTAATTAGTTCTAAATCCTTCACACGTGGTTTGGTGCTGGCAAGGTCCAAAAAGGCATGTTCCACAAACGTTAGAGCTCTGTGTGCCTTGTTGGGATATTGAATGTTGAAAACCCAGAACGATGCAAACAGACTACACAGTCCTCCCAGTAAAGATGATGTAGTCAAGACACTCTGGCCATCGATGCGGAGGCTAATTTCCCGGTTCGCGGAATGCAGGCAGGGAGTCAAAGGAACATCTACCTGAAAAAGCAAAAAAGAAAAAAATGCCCCACATGTAAAATTAAAAACGGACACTATGGTTAAATGAACTTAATAATTCGGTACAGTAATAAAATTGTTATGCCAGGTTCCCTGCGAATTTCAGTACTTAAATTAGGAATGCAAAGGCTTCATAAAACCAAGTGCCAGTACATTAACCATCGTGGCTTTTGCAGCAATAAAAAAGATATTACTTCCGCACAATATACTCGAGCACAACTTTAAATGACAGTGAAGTTAAAATGCAAGTCTCTCTAGGTTGATAGATTAGCTCACGGAGAACACTATTATACCCCTCTTACACCTGGCATTTTTTTAAAATAAGGTTGAAACTAGCAAAAACACGTTTTCACCGGAAGGGCTTAAAGGAGCCATGAAGAGAAAATGCAAGTTGGTTTTATTCGAAAGATTTCGTGTTTTATAGTGCCCCCAGCGCTTGTCCGGATACAAACGGTGCTTTATTCACTGAGAAATTAAACAATTTCGGTTAAAATTTTGATTTTCCCGCTCAATCGTGCGTTTTCGTGGTCCCAAGTGACATCACGGGAACCGACCGCTCTGCAGCCTAGAGTACCTTCATTCACGCATCCGCCGTACAGGGTAGAGACACGTATACGCTGGCGCCGCCATGTTCGGTTGCTCGCTCGCCGCCAAAGCAAGTCATTGTGTCAAAACCGCGCTAAAATTATCGCCGCAAAGCGGTTTACTGAAGAAGTTTGAATCATATTGTCTGTTTCGCGTTGCTAGGTCTCGTGGGAAACGAAAAGAATAACGCGTTGAGCCCGTTGGCCCAATTGCGGCGGCACGGGACCGTTCAAAGGTTGTCTCCACCCTGTACAGCGGTGTTGGTTTGTTCCCGCGTTTCTTTACGTTCCGTAACCTAGATGGCGCCACCATACCGTGGCAAGCGTTTGGTTTGTTTTTGCCCGCATTGAAACCTGGCCTGTTTTTGTTCTGGGAGAAAATATTAGTTCCCTGAAACAGTGCTCGCTCGACAAATGGGGTCACGTAAGACACCGTTGCTTGCGTCAATCGGCCAGTGTCGTCTCAGACAACCCCAAGCCCCGTAGTGCTGTGCAGCTAAACCAAAGCATGCTGTGCGCAGTACGAACAGCAGAACGCATCAGTACTTCTATGTTTACATGTGCTTTCGTAACTTCCACCGTTTGTCCCATCATTCTTATTGCTTTGTAAAGAATGTGCCCTAAATTTAAGCGCAAATCGCTCGTTCGTCTAGTTTGTAAGCTCTACCTAATTTGCGTCTGCTTCTGCCAGCCTCCGCCAATCGCAGAGCTTAGCCCATGTGACATCACAGGTTCTGTTGCGGGAAATGAGCTGGTGGGTCGCATGACCATTCCCGTTTTTCCTAATTATGTAGCTTATTTGAGCGAAGTTTACGTTAAAAGTGGTGTCAGTATGATTCTAACGAGACAATCTTTTGAATGAACCAAACTTGTGTTTTCTCTTCATGGCTCCTTTAAGTGGCCTGACGCGCACAACTTCTTTCTTGGCTGCCGCTGGATGGTGCTACTCGTCCATACTTGGGGTGGCAGTACCGCTTTCCAAGGGAGCATGCGAGCTACGCATGAGAAAATCGTTCGACGCCAAAACTTGCGAGGCCTCAAAAGGCCAATGTTTTTCTTCAGTGCGTAAATACTGATCACAGGTCCAATGGAGAAACATTTTGCTTAGTGGTCTCGAACGGCAAATGACAGGGGAGTTTGGGGAAGCACGAGCGATTTGACCGGAACTGACCAAACTGCTTGGTACGTGGTAATGTTGTATTCAGTTGCTTGTATACTGCTATTAATCACCGCTGCTTCACTTGCTTCCGGTTTATCCTGATGCAAACAGCGACTGCAGTCGTGTTTGCGTCACGTTTGATGAGCAGTTGAACACCGATTTCTCAGCACTTAAGGCATCTTGGCACTAAATCAATGCTGAAATGGCTGTGCGGAGGTCCCACTTCCGTTTGAAACCAACTGGCTGGTTGCCTTCAATGACCCTTTAACAACAAGTTACCCTTATGCCTCATCACTGCAACCGATTGTTCCTCCGTGTGGTGCAAAGTGTGTTACTGGGAGTATTTTCAACGTGAAACAAACCGTTTCTGTGATTTGTAGGACTGATTCTGCTATTAATTACTGCAGTGACAACAAGCTATGAAAGAAAATCCCGCCATCTCCACTAAGTGAATGATGATGAGAGGGGTGAATCTAAAATGCTTATCAGCAGACAATGTGACGCATGAAGTGCAAGCTGCTTTCATAGCGTGTGCATTGACATTAGGATATGGCCCCCTGGCAGAATGATGCGCTGCGCGAGATTTTGCCGTACCTAAAAGGACAGGCAACTCATTTTTACGGAGTATAGGATCTGTAAAAGGGTTGCGAGTTGGGCGAGTTGGTAATTATGCATTGCGAAAAATAGACTGCGCGCAAATTAACGAGGACAAGAACACATGAAGACGGCACAAGCGCACACTCGCAACTAGTTTATTATTGCACAATTCAAAGCTTTATATGCCAAAGCGCCCAATTGCCGCGCCCCCAATGCGTCACAGTTCTCGGCGCACTCAGCCGGAAATATTTGAGGCGCACGAAAGGCGACAAATCAGCAAAGATAACCGCATTATACATAGATTAAGACCCCCCTCCCACCCCCAACACGCATTCCCAGAAGAAGCACCGAAATAGCGCTCAATGTGCGTCTAAATATGCGACTTCTCGATTAAGCAGAGCGATAGAGGGATGACTGATACATTCGGAACCAGCTTTTCTGATGTGGCTGGCTTCTACAATTTCTCGCGTTTGCTGGTTCTTATGTCGCAAAAGGATGGCTGTGCGCTCAAACACAGGGACACAATCAGGTCTGCATGTACGGCAATGAGAAGATAAGTGGCTCAGGTCACGTTGAAAAATGAAAAAAAAAAAAAAAATATACGGCACATTTAGACGTCGTACGCTCGAGTTTGTGACAACGTACTCGTGTGCAGCTCTGTCCTGAAGTTCGGAGAAATGCAGGCGGGTTGTGTTATATTTCTCGTCTTGCATTACGCTTTCTTTTATACATTAGCGCCCTCTTTCCCGATCTCTCTACCTTCCTTGCCGCTTCCGTCTGACTGCGCTGATTTTCGCCAGCACGAAGTAACCGTCACGTTGCTTTGAAACGACGCCGCGCGCGACAAACGATTTTACCTCGAATGCCCTGTTACAAACCGGCCTACAAAAGAATGCGAACGCATACCCCAAAACCCACAAACAAGTAAAATAATACGAGTGTGCACTTTTTTCTTTGCTCGTGCGTGTACGAGCTGTGAGCGGCACGGGTACCCGGGTACTTCGCTGTTAACCCTATCCAAACGTTTGACAAACGCATCGACTGATGAAAGACCACTTACCAGCGAGCTGTCCACACCTGTCGCCGTATCCAAATGCTGTTTGCGGCCGTACCTCATCAGTGGGAGGTCCCGTTAACCAGCTTCTGGTGTAGAGTTCCTGTGCTGAATTTTTATGTGCGCCGGGCTGGTCTCACCTTCTACGGCCTTTCGGATTAATTTTGGGTGAATAAAAATCATATACCCCTTTGTTGCTTCCACCGAGTACCTGACTTTTGGAATGTTTCAAGCGAATACGCATTACGCCTGCGAACGGCTGAATGCGTATTCGATCATATATGATCGCGTACGACTAATATGGAATTGCTTAAACAACTGCCTCATGCAGCTCCTTTGGAAGGTAGTGGGTTGTTGTTTTTTCACACCCCTTTCATTTTACGCAACCAAAAAATGCTTTCAGGTGGTTTTGAGACATCTTGTGCGTGAGGAAATTCTGCAGCTTCCCTGTTTCCACAAGCCTGTCAAAAGTTGCCATGACACTGTTCATACGTATGGGGAGTCCTAAAAATACGGTTTTCTTGAGGCCCTCAATTTCTGATTTTCCTTGTGCAACCTGGAGTTCTGTTATGTATAATTCAGCCTTTAAAAAAGTCCTCATTGAATCCTCATTCGCCTTTCGCAGTGGTGCCTTGTACGAATAGGTGGAGGGATTTCTTGAGTTCAAAACATCATAAAGGCGGTCAAAGATCCTTAAGAACTTAGGCGTAGAATCCGCACCTTTAAATTGTGGATTAAAGCTTTAACGTGATTTCGCAAAAGTCGAGTGCATCTGCGAGAGATGAACTGAGCATCAGAACTGTAGGCGAACTTTCATCTTCGGTGATCTAATGTCTCGTATGCACCACAAACAGCGCTGAGGCCGGAGGAAGTGAGACGAGCCCGGCGCATATAAAAGTTGAGAATAGGAACTCTACATCGGAAGCTGGTTAACGGAACCTCACACTGACGAGATTCACACAAATTGTCGTGTTGCTGCACAGACATAAAGGCACGGCTTTTACAAACGTGTTGGGTCATTTTTCGTCGAGATAAGACAGCTCAGTACTTATCAAAACTACGCTGAAAATGCTCACTCGCTAAGCAACTCCCGTATGTGGAAGTTAAACGCAATTTACACAGCTCAAATATAGGCCCACCGTCGATTCTTTGCCAGCCAATGAGCAACGCATGCAAGTCAATGCGCATACTGACGATCGTATGCATATCTACTCAAACAGTGCCCAAATGGGATGCGGTAACGTCGACTGGAAGGATGAAGATGTTTATGCTTGTCGACCGGGAAGATGATATATGTTTAAGTTTAGCAATAGCAGTACTAGAAAGCCGCCGTGGTACGTCGGGGCAGCGGCCGCCGCGGACGGCTGCTCCGGCGGCCGTAGCAGACGACGCGCCGAGAGTAGCGCAAGACTCGACTACAGCGCCACTAGTTCTCGCGCCCGCCACGCGGCCCGCCTCTCCGGCGGAGCTTTCAAACTGAGTTTATTCTAGTAACGTTGTTCGTCGTCGTACAGCATGCTCTTTGCAACCGCGTTGAGGGCAATCGCAACTTGCAAGGAATCGTCCAAGTCGATGGTTTCGGGCAGCGCTTCGATCTCGTCGTCGTTGTCATCGTCGTCGTTGTTGGTGGCAGCGTCTCCGTCAAACTGCTCGAGCCGACTCCAGTCGATGCGCACGTTCAAGCCACGGTACAGCGTGGTGTTTTCCAGATGTTTGAGCCAAGCTAGGATGTTGCTGCGCTTGACTAACCCGCCCTTGTACGACGCAGGACTAACGAGCCTCCGCTTGATGTGCACGTCGATGGCTACGTCCTCGGGAACGCTGCGGGGCAGGCACTGAACGACGCTGGGGACGCCGATTGGAACGTTCACCACCTGCCCCTTGATTCCGTACTGGCCGTTGCCACTTGTCAGTCGACGGATGCTCAAGAACGGTAGTCGAGGCGAAATGAGCCGCTCTTCCACCGCGTTCAACTCGGGTAGGTGTGCGGGTCGAGGCGAGTAACGGTAACCGTAGGTCACGCTCATCGACGGTACGTGCCCACCTACCAACGAGTCCTTACACGGTGCGCACACCAAGTACGACTTGAACGGCTCCAGCAGTCTCTCGTCGTCATCGGTTTCGCTGTTAACGTTGTCGTTCACGCCGGCGCCGTTGACGTCGACGTTGCCAAACGTGCTCCAAAGAACCAGTAGCGCGTTGGTCTGCAGCGCTTTGTTCTTGATGCTCCCGACCAGCGTAAGGTTGTTGTCGACCCACAGTCGGTCGCACACCTTACAGCTGTGTCCGAAGCTGTGGTCTTCGAAGTCGCGTTTGAAACGAGCGTCCGGCTGCGCAAACTGCTTGGCTCGCGCCGCCGCTTTCGCAGCGCGCTCGCGTTCACGAGCAGCGTCCGGAGCCGCGTCTCGTTGACGACGTTTGCACGCCGCTTCTCGCTCACGTACCTCCGGTCTTAAAGCTCGCTGCTCACGTTTCGCCGCTGCTTCTCGTGCACGAAGTTCGGAATCCGCAGCTCGGCGTTTCCGTTTAGCAGAAGCGTCGCGCTGCCCGAGTGATGGATCCGCTGCTCGACGTTCACGAACGGTCGCTCCTTCTCGAGCAGGACGTTCAGGATCGACAGCCCGCGTTGCCGTTTCGTCGCTGCTTCTCGTTCCCCGAGTGAAGGATGCGCAGCCCGTCGTTGCCGTCTCGCAGCAGCTTCTCGCGCACGAAGTTCCGGGTCCGCAGCTCGCTTCAAACGCTTGCGTTCAGCGTCGTATGCTCGTCTCTTCGCAGCCTTGTCTTCTGTTGCTCGCTGTTGTTGACGCCGACGACGTTGAGGGTGGGGTAACGTTGCCTTCAACGAGTGGTGGGACGCTGCTCTTGGGTTGTGCCCCACTACTGGTTGAAGGTACTGTTGCTTCCATCGCAGCTACTCGAGTCAAGTCAAGCGAAAGCCCAGCAAAGACGCCCTTGACTGAATTCCGAACGCGCGCTCCGCCGCTTATATACACACCGCCCGCGTTCGAGGGAGAGGAGTACGGGGGAGAGACGCGCATGTGCACACTTCCGTACACAAGCGCGCGAACTTTCCACGCACCCTCCACGCCGTTATCACGTGTACACGCCCTGCCGCCGTTACTGTTGAGCGCGACGCAGCGCACGGGTAGCTACGACGCATGCGCGCACAGACGCGCTCCCCCCGCACCGCCGCAGCTGTTGTTGAGAGCGACGGAGCGCACGGGGTACACACGCTCCTCCCGCACCGCCGCACCTGTTGTTGAGAGCGAGGAGGGTACGGGGGAGAGACGCGCACCTGCGCCTGGACGCGACGCGCATGCGCAGTGAGCGTCGGGACGGCGCCGACGCCGAAGCGCGACATCGTGCGACTAAAGTGTGAACCGCATGGAGCGTTTTTCCCACGCGAAAACGCCGCGCGCGACAAACGCTCGCGTTCCTGCCGCCGCGCGAGACCCCGCATGCTAAACACGGCGCGTTTGCAGGGCGGCGCGTTTTCATGGTGGCCAGACCTCACAAGCCCAGCCTACGCCACCTGCAAATGAAATTTATACAACAAAATATCTTACAAAGTAACAAAAAAAGCTTTTAGAATATGTTTTGCTCATTAAAATAATGTTTGAAGTAATTTTGCACTTAAACGTTGAAGGCTTTCATTTGTGCGTACGAAACAACGGGGTGATTTTCTCGGAAATTGTGAAGCCGAAGTACGCGCGCTTTTCTGGCTGCAGTTTGTTGTCTGCTACGTCTGCTACGTACTGCTACGGTAGGTCGCTACCTATCGTGCGCGATATGGAAGAAAGGAGACGCAGGCTTCTCTACATGAGGGGAATGTTAATATTGAAGCAGGAGCAACTACTGAACAGCAGGTCGGTGTGGGTGCGAGCTGCGTGGCAGAACAGAAAGAAGGAGAGCGAGTATTACACTCTGGTAAGCATCACTCATCTTCCGCTCTGTGCAAAGTTGAAAGCAGTTTTAAGCTAATCTCCTTAATATGCAGTTCCAGGTAATGAGGAACCAGGACACTGACCTCTTTTTTAAGTTCTACCGGATGACACCCGCGCTTTTTGATAAGCTCCACGGCCTTGTAGGCCGCCGGCTGGAAAAGCAGCATGCTGTGCGGGAGCCCATCACCTCCGGCGAGCGCTTGGCGATGACCTTGAGGTAAGTTTTCTAGCGGAACAACCGCTGTGATAAAGACTGCTTCCTGATATGGCTATAGACTTGTTTCTGCTGTAGCAGCCGCCCTCTCCGGGTCGCCGGTATTTCACGCCTGTATTTGACCAGTTTTCACGTGCATTGCAGGTTTTATAAGTCGTTTGAAGCGAGTGGAAATATGGTTCACATATATTGCTGGTAACCATTATTTTTTACGGCTGGTTGTACTCTGCATAAGTTGTGTTGCTGATTTGCACAGAAGGAAGTTTGCTCTCAGGGGTGTTTGAGGCAAAGCAGGCAGAAGCGCACAAAGTATTGAGGCTTTCGTACCCTACCTGCTCATGAAGTGTGCACACGAGTCGGGAGAACCAGGAAAGAGTGAGACAGAGAGAGAAAGAAGGGAAAAGTGAAAAGACAAAGGATGAGGAGGTGGAAGGCATAGCAGAGAATGCTGCACAGTGAAGATTGAGGTAGGGAGGAAGATTCAATAAATAAATAAATAAATAAATAAAGAAATAAATGTTGTGAGGTCTGCTGGAAGCTATTGCCCAGTGCATAGGGGAGCCACGAGGAACTCTATCTCTCCATCGAAGTCAAAAAGAGCTGAAAGTGTTCTGTGTGTTGTGATTACGGCACAGCTCGCATTCCAGTGTTTGGTGGGCAGGAACAGGTGAGTGGTGGCGATCTGAAGTCTCGACAGGGATTACTTGGAGGCAAATTGCAGCACGGTATTGGGCTTTGTATTTGTGTCACTGGCTTTTCAGCGTGCTGTGCGAGTAACGCGTGTAAGCAGCTTGACATTGCACACTAAGTGAGGCTAACCTGACGGGCGGCTGAGGGGAGCAACCAGATGGCAGACAGTACTCATACAAGGGCAGTGCACAGCTGTTGCAACACCACTGGTGGCGTTCCAGTGGTGTTGCATACGCTAGCATACGCTGAAATTTGGCAACAGTGCGGTGTACCTGAGTAGTAAAGAACAGACATGGAGGCAAAAAGCAAAAATGCCCGTGTGTGTGGGATTTCGCCGCACGGTAAAGATCCCCAGGTGGTCAAAATTAATCCGGAGCCTTCCAGTACTGCACACTTTATCGCCTGCGCGCTGTGGGCGCGTTGAACCATGCAATCAAAAGAACAGACATGAGTCTGGTTTAACACCAAGAACAGTTGATCTCACTCGTGGAAGTTCACGACCTCCTAGAGTAAGCACAGGTGCATCACGGGAATGACACCGTCCAGTGAATGTCAGACTACTATTTGGCAGCGTTAGCAGGTGGTCAGTGTCGTACAGTTCAGCAGGGTAGTGGATGGGCTGAAGCAGCATGTCATCAGAATAAAGGATTGGCACGCAGCAATAATTATGAGTGACAGTATCAATATACACAGTGAAGAGTGCTGGCCCAAGTATGCTTCCTTGGGGTATGCATGCGAAGATGGCCGTGCTTTCAGATGTTGCACCCTATACATAGCACATTGGGTTCGGTTTTGCTTGAAGGACGAGCTCCATGAACGTATGGAACATGGAGGGCCTTCCGTTCTATGCAACTCAACAGGGAAAGGTGTAGTAGGTGCTCAAAAGCCAGAGACAGACCCAGCTGCATGAGCTCGCATGCTACGTGCTAATCAAGATGGGCACCAGGCAGTCTTGTAGATGCTGTTGTGGCGAAAGAGCCTTTGCAGGCCTACTTTTTGAGGTACAGCCGCAACAAACATAACAATACAGAAAATAACGAGTATGCAGGGCTTTGACCACTTTGAGGTGTTGGTTCATTTTACCTGGTAATGGCATCAGCAAAATTTTACCTTGCCATGAGATAAAAAAAATGTAAAAGTGTCGTGAAGTGACATTAACAAGAATGAACAGAGCCCGACGTCAATGCTAAAGAGGGTGCGACTACAACTCTTATAATGCTGCAGTACAAAAAAAGTGTTACGAAAGTGGTTGTGATTGCGCACACGGTGAGGGCACAGAAACAGCGAGCCAGAAGTTAATAAATTGCACGGCAGCACCGGGAACTAATTCTCTGCAGTAGACTCATTTGTCATTAAAGGTATCGGGCTAGGCAAAAACAAGGTTTTAGCACAGGGAGTGGCCGCAAGGAAGTTTCTTCAGCGCTTACTTTGCTTTTTGCAGTGGTCTTGTTAACTTTTTGCATGATCAAAGTTTAATAATTGCATCTCTCTTCCAGCGTGTCGACGATTTCTTGTGTGTGTGTTTGTGTGTGTGTGTGGTTTTGTGCAACTGTTGTGCATTGTGCAGGTACATAAGCTCTGGCAATGCGATCATGGACATCGCTAAAGACTTCCGGGTGGGCCTTGAGACTGCACGAGAGGCCATCCATCTGACACTACGTGTGCTGTGGGAGGAACTGGAGCCCCGATACATGAAGGTGTGTGTGCTGGAAAGGAAATTTCTGGCTCGAAGTTACGTGCCCACACAGTTTCTGTTTTTGTCACTTTAAAACAAAATTCACTGATTCTCGTATTTACTCGAATCTAGGCTGGCGTCGATTCTAGGCCGACCTCCGAAATTCAGAAGGTCAGAAAAAAAAAACTTACCTCGAATGTGTCACAGAATTGCGCGAGGTAATTTAGTGGCCGATGCCTTGGACGGTAGGAGCAACAAACAACTCCCCCCTGGATACGAATATAGGATGTGGTTCGGACCTGGTAACCAGCGATAGGTCCACGCCCGATTGGCCGCTGACGTGAGGCACGAGACGGGGCACAGGAAAACAGTTTCAAAAGGAGATGCTTCACATTCACAGGAAATTCAAAACAGACAGAAGAAACCGACACGAAGTACATTAATCACAATAAAAGAAATGGTACACGCCGTTACGAGCCCGAGGAGGAGGCGACAGTAAATGAAGGGGACAGTAGAGTGTACAATAGGCGGGGTTGGAGGCTTCCCCAACTACTAACAAAGGCCCGCGATGAACATATAGCGTGGTGCATTGAAGGAGGCGAATACAGAAGCCCGTGCAGTCCACTAAAGAAATGCAACAGAGAAGATGAATAGGAAGAGTCCGAAGAAGGGTGGAGAAGGGGAGAACATCTTAGCTGCAGTCCGGCTGATGGTCTCGCCGGGGTGACAGGCTGTCGGTCGTCTGTGGTGGGGCGCCGCTCATCAGCGACGCAATTTGGGTGAACTCGGGCCGCGCACTTTCGCCTCCTTGAGGAATCTTCGGGGGCCCGAAGTTCACCGCCGTCGTCGCTCAACCTCCCCAGCACAGCCCTCAAGGCCGACGCCGCGTCCCGGCCGTACGTCCGGCTACCACCAGTTCTCAGCCCATTCTCCCTGCAGACACGGCGCTGCACCGTGCACACAGCCACTCGGGCGCGTCTCCTGAGAATTCCCGGGCTGCAGCCTCCCATAGGCCACGGCACTCTCACCTGCCTCTCTCCCCGAAACACACGACCAGCCGACCCGGGTGCGACAAAGGCGGCGAAAACATTCCTACTCCGCCGGCCTCCTCCCGCTGGGTCCCAATATGGCGAGCAAAAAAAAGACACCCATAGAGGGACCCGAATTTCGCGACAGAATATGAGCCGGATGTAAAACAATTAGTGCCCTTCCACTTTGCAAAAATGAATGACCTGCTAAGCTGCACGCCCTCCACGGAGTGCATGATACAAAACAGGTTTGTTTGTAATTTACGACTGAGCATAATTCCCAGCCAATTAGCTGAATTACATTTTGAAAAACCCGAGCTTTATCCTAGTGGAGAAACGTAGAGGTGTCTCTTTCCCTCCCGCTTCGTAGGCATCGTATACTGTTTTTGTGACACACCAACCCAATCCACTCTACCACTGAGGACACTGCACCGCTCGCATTGAGCAGTTTGATGACCACGTTTAAACCTCGGGCCAACACAACGGACACATCACCAGTAAGAGCACGAAACATATCGTATACCTTTGTGTGCAGGCCCCTGCTCCCTGCTGGACCAAGATCACAGCAAAACTGACCGAGAACACAGACTGACTATAATAATTGAAGCTTTCCCAGGCACTGATGGAGGCTTGATAGAACAAGTCGGAAAAACCTATCTCTCCTTTGGAACTCCAAAATCCCTCCCCCAGTATAGCGGGCGATCAAATCTGGTGATGGGCAGGGAAATAACGGAGGCAGAGGTGCGTGCGGCAATACTCAAACTTCGCTCAGGTTGGGCCCCTGGCCCACTCCAAATAGCCAACAAGATGTTGAAGAATCTCGATGACGAGTCGATTACTAACATCACGAAGTTTTTTAATCAGTTTTGGAAAGAGGGCCGTCATCCCACAGGCATGGAGGCACGCAGAAGTTGTATTTATTCCTTAACCGAAAAACCCTTAACTCTCGAAAACCTAAAACCAATCTCTAACTTCATGCTTGGGAAAACTAATGGAACATATCTTCCTAGCAAGACTGACACGGCACAAACAAGATACACAGCAGCGTCCACACAATGAATTCGATAATAACGTGTGCCGCATATTTGGACGAGAGACAGGGAAAAGGAAAAAAACCATACGATGGTGCGCAAACTAGCAAATTGTTTATTGAAAGCTTTATCATTATTTATAAGCATGCGATGCTGAGTGTACATTAATAGGGTAGACATGATATCTTCGTGCGCATGTGCTCATGTGCAATTGAACTTTCTTTTTTATCTCTTTTTCTGTGAGCGCTATTGTAGGCACACTGATACATTTGTCAGGTTCCACAGACAGCATATTGAAGGCCTCAATCACTTCCATAACCCTTCGGTCCTTTGAGCATGACAGCACATTTGCTTGCTTCAATTTGGGTTTACATCCGCTTTTGGCAATGTCACCCACGCTGCCATCGTGGAAGGGCTAGAACCAACTAACCCAGGTACCTGCACATACAACTACATCAGGAACTTCCTTGCAAACAGACCTGCAATATTTAAAGGAGCCATGAAGGCAAAATGCAAGTTTGTGTTATTCGAAAGATTTCGTGTATTATAGTGCCCCCAGCGCTTGTCCGAATGCAAATGATGCTTTATTCATTGAGAAATTAATCAATTTAAGTAAAAGTTTTGATTTTCCCGCTAAATCGTGTGTTTTCGTGGACCCAAATGATAGCCATAGCACTTTCACTGCAACCCACCCCAACCACTGTAATCTCTGATTCTAAAACTGCAATTCAAAATTTTGCTACTGGCGCAATCTCCAAAGCAGCACTCAAAATTTTGATCCGTAATCCCCCTTGTCCCCAGTAGAACTGGGCTGGACACCAGCACACTCTGGCTTCGATAGAAACGAGGCAGCTCACGAAATGGCCCGAGGACTCACCTAATCTAACTCACATAATGTGGGCTTGCCTTCGCGTTAGCTTTCCCATAATAGCATCCAAGGAGCAGTGGGAGGAGGCACTGCGTAGCCCAGACCCAGGTGTGCAAACCACCCTGGTCACCCGAGCTACCGACGTCGCCGCTCGGCTCATGCCTGCGGCCACGAGTATCCTCTGACCTAAGGAGATGCTCAATAAAATGTTTTTCTCTCTCTCTCCACTCCCTACCCATGCACGCATAAACCGATAACCGGTCATGGGCCGGTGCTTGGAAGTGAAAGACACTGTCGAACTTGTTGCTGTGAAAGCCCTTTCAAAACGCGCGCGCACTGAAGTCACGGGTCTGGCGCTTCGGCGGAGTGATACACTACATGAGGTGGTGCCGTTCTTAAGTTGTAACCGAGTATAGTATCAGCCTATATTCGAGTAAATATGGCAGTTTTCAATGTAATTGACAGTAAATTCGAATGCAAGGCTGGTATGGGCACATTTTTGAAAAATGCATCTTCGCTGAAGAAACTGCCAATGCAGGCATCCTTTTGTCATTCAAAATGTGTGGTTTGTGCAATTTCAGGCACCAAATAAGGAAGAGTGGGCAGCCATAGCTGATGGATTTTCCAAGAGGTGGCAGTTCCCCAACTGTCTAGGGGCCGTTGACGGGAAACATGTGCAAATAGAGGCCCCAGCTAACTCCGGTAGTCTCTACTACAACTACAAGGTGTGTAATATAATTCTTTGATTTTGAAGTTACTTCCTTGTCACACACAAGTCAATGTTGCGTTTATTCAGTCACTAGTTGTCTGAAAGCATATCCGCTCTGCGTTGTTTTCTGCAGGGCACATTCTCCATCGTACTGATGGCTGTCGTCGACATTGCGTACGTGTTTCGCCTGATCGACGTCGGAGCACCGGGCCGTATCAGCGACGGTGGCGTTTTCAAGCGGTCACCCATTGGCAAGCGCTTAGAGGAAGGTCAGCTCGAGCTTCCTCGTTTTGGGAAGCTTCCAGGCACTAACGCTGTACTGCCGTGCACGTTTGTTGGAGACGAGGCTTTCCAGCTTCGCAAAGACTTCTTGAGACCATACCCGGGATTTCGAGATGACCCGGCTGAACGGGTGTTCAACTACCGGCTAAGCCGAGCACGGTAAGCTGAGATAGGGCAGGGGTGAAAAAAGGGCCGCCACTGCAGCGAAATGGGAATCGGCGCCGAGTTGCTAGTCTTTTTTTTTTATTATTATTATTTCACATGAACTGTGCAACCTACTGCTGCAGAAGGAAGGAATAGCTATGCTTGAAGACTTATGTTTTCAATATTAAAAAAATCTGAACAAGTGTGTGACGTTATTTTTTGCTTGTTTTGTTTTGCAGTGGATCTCAAAGTGTCAGTACCGGAGTGTGGCTATCTCAGGTTTAGGAAGCAGTGTTCATACCCCAATTCTAATTTTCTTGTGTAATTCACAAAAGGGAGGGGGCACCATAAAAGCGCACTGTCAGGCAGTAGCATACACGCAACCACTCAACGTAACTTTCACAAAAACTCTAGCTTGAGGCTGGTATGCTGATTTCATCAATACAGATACAGAGACTACCTGGCTACATATTAGTTCAATCCCACTGTATTTTTTGTCCCTCTCTCTCTGTTACCATAACGAGCATATGTGCATGTGCAGATTGCTTTTAGGTGCAATCCGACCAAAGCCTTGACTTTTGTCAGAAAATTGCTTTTTATAGTACACCTTTATTCGTAACCGCACTTGTTCACGTTAGTTGCATGATTGCTTTTTCTTCTCTACAAGATGTCAGTGCGGAAATTTGGTATCAGTACGTTCCATTAACCCTTTAACCACCAATTCAACTACAAAAAATGTACCAAAATCGCCAAAGCAGTACCCTGGCTTTGCGAAGTGCCAACGCACAACGCAATTTTTTTTCGCCAAAATCGCCAATTTTTTTTAAGCAGTCATATTTTTCCCCATGCAATTCTGATTCTGAAAATATATTGCATGAATAATTTCTGTTTAGAATTAGCACAGAAATTACAAAAGAAAAAACCTGCTGCGGGGGCGGCTTTGCCTCAATGCATGCCGTGGTAATGAGTAAAAAAACGTACTGAAAGTCAAAGTATTTATTTGGTATAATCACGGTAACACACAGAAAATTGCACAGATGTTCCTTCGTCGTAACAAAAGCTTTCATGACTAATAGTCGCTCTTTGTGTGGTAGATTTCGAAGCATGGTGTCACACAAAGCCCGACTTGGCAGTCCTCGCACCAGAATCGCGTTTCTTTGCGTGCTAATCTTCCCTTGAAAAGCAGGAGGCTCTCATCAAGAAACACATCCTGTTCTGGCACATAGGCATCAAGGAATGCCTCGTTCAGCCTTGTGATAACGGGCCACAGCTTCCATAGCCGGGGGTGTGGATGAGTAACTTCATCCATGGTTTTGAAGTTGGTGAAATGAAGGCAGCGCATCAACGCGTTGAAGCGGTTCCTGCTCATGGCTTTGCTGAACACTGGTGTCTCCAAAACTTGCTTTGTTGACCAGTACATCTCAACTTGAGGTTTGCCGACAATACCCTGCAACATTATCAGTGCAAGGAAGACCATAATCTCATCGCGGTCTACCGGTTTCCATGTAGAACCCCGGGCAGCAAAGTACGCTACCGCAAATTGGTTTTTTTCCGTGACGGTTAGGTCAAGACGTCGATCCCAGTCAAAAAATACATGAAACCAGCCGACAATGTCATTTTCGTCAGTGGGCTTCCGCAAGATTCCGGGCACTGAAGAGAAGGGAAACCGTGGAGGTGCAGGTGGCGAGTTATTGGTGTCCACGCGCTGCCACACACGTGCACTGGTCAGTGCGTCACTCTCGTTGTCGTCATCATCGCCGTCGCTCTCGTCGTCATCTGAAGCAATATCCAGGATAAAGTCATCTATGTCACTGTCGGACACAAAATCTATTTCTTCACCAACGCCTCTTTTTTCACTGCTCCAAGAAGCACTTCCTTTTCTTGACGCGTCGCCGTCACCGGCATTACTTTTGCGAAGCGCCATTGTGAAATGGCTATTTCGCGCCTTTCGCGCGCGAAAGGCACGAAATTCAGTTTTCCATAGACAAGTACCGCCATCTGGGGTTGAAAATGGCAAGCAAAGCAATTGACGACCGTGATACGTCTTTGGTGGCATTGTGAAATGGCTATTTCGCGCCTTTCGCGCGCGAAAGGCACGAAATTCAGTTTTCCATAGACAACTACCACCATCTGGGGTTGAAAATGGCAAGCAAAGCAATTGACGACCGTGATACGTCTTCGGTGGCAGAAGGAGCGGAAAATCGGGCCGGACGAGCGTGACTCGTCGTTGGCGATATTGGTACAAACTTGGGTGACGAGTACAGCTCGGGGTTGGCGGCTAAAGGGTTAAGACAACACAAAAACGACGAGCGGAAGAGAAGCAGTACAGGGCACAGATTGCTAGTCCGCATCATTTGGATCAAAACATTCCCCATACTGGACATTAAAGCGCAAAAATAATGCAATTTCTGTGTCTATGCAAGAACAAAATGAAAAATGACATCATGAAAAAAATTTTACCAGTATTCAAGGCATTACATCTGAGTGGGACGCTGTTTCTGTTGCTTTAGACTTCTCGGCCACAGTGGGGCAATGCGGCTTACCCGAATGCCGTGTACATCAAGCTGAGACTTGGCTCTACGTTGTGTACAGCGGCGAAAAAAATGTATTACAGTATTGCTAGTACTCATTTGCATTTTGTGTCTTTCCATGCAGACATTTCATTAGAAGTCAATCCTAACACAAATCATTGTACACTGTTTTCACTTTGTTGGGTACATCGCTTGAAAGCGCCCTCCCTTGGCCGAGTGCTTCTGTCCTCCTGTACCCACACCTGCTTTGTGGCCCAAGTGGGCACAGGCTGTCTCTTGGATGCTTGTCTGTAGAGATGCAGTGAAACATACTGGCTAGGGTAGCTTGTTTCACTGCAAAAGGGTTCCCCACATTAGCTCTAATGGTGTTGCCGTAATAGTTTTGCAGGTGGTTTGTGAGCTTCCCTTTACCTCCAAGCCCACGCGCTGTCTTCGTGAGTTCTCCCAGGCAGCAGCCAACACACTTTTGTACATGCTCAATGCATTCAAGTTTCTGGACGCTGTTCTTTCCGTACGCGTTGTTCTCTACGCTTCATTAGCTTCTAAGTATAAGGCAACGCTTTAACTGGAGAACACAGAACTTAATAAATTGTACCGTAAATGATGCCGTACAACTCTGTATTGTCCACAAATGGCCTGAATTTTTTCAGAGGTGCGGTTTTTGAGGGCTGGAAGTGATACGTAAACCCCCCTGGATGCGGCACATGGAAATCTGTGCGGCACCATGGAAATCTGTAGCGTGCTTACATAGTGCAGGTGCGGCATACCAAAAGAGCAACATGTGCGCACCCTGCTTGGCTAAGGTCACCACAGCTGCCGGATTCTCTGGAAGCCATTATGGGTAATCTGAGACAGCTATGAGTGTACCACTCCTTCCCGAGACAACTTGCAGATCCCATCACCAGTGCCCCGAGTTTACGAGGAGCTGGTGGAAGTCTACTATGATGACGATGACTGAATCCACCACTTGCCGCTAATACAATGACCTCTTTGATGCATATGACGGTTTCTAGAACTGCAACTATGCAAATAAACAGTGCTACTGAAATTTAATTGCGTGTCCGGCAATGCTCACCTACAACAGCTTCACCACGTCAGTAAAAGCTTCCCTGAATTTTTTTTTTTGCTTGTTGCAGGAGGTGCGTGGAGAATGCCTTTGGCATTATGGCAGCACGGTACCGCATATTCCGAACAATCATCAAACTGCAGCCAGAAAACACAGAGGGTGTTGTCAAAGGTGCTTGCGTTCTACACAATTTTTTGTGCGAAGAGTCGGGAGCGAGGTCGACCTACTGCCCTGTGGGTTTTGCTGACCACGAAGATGCTTTCGGGAACGTCATCGACGGCACATGGCGTAACGACGTCTCTGGGGTGACATCGACGTTTGACCTGCGGGCGTCGCATTCCAGAAACAGCAGCCACTCAGCACAATGGGTGCGCAACCAGTACGCTCAGTGCTTCACAAAGGAAGGAAAGGTCCCTTGGCAGTGGGATATGTTGAACATCCCAGAGCCGAACCACTAGCAGTCATGGTACCCAAGCTTAAGCCGAGCCAAATGTTAGCCCTGTGGGCTAAAATTGCTGAAAGAAACCCGAAGTTAAATAGAGCTTTGCTTCTATAAATAGAAGTACTGTAATATGAACACAATGCAGTCATTGATTTGGTAAGAGCAGTAATTAGTCCTTCGTTTCAGTAACAGTTGAGTACCTATTTTATATTGCAGTGGCTGTTTAGGCAATCAGTTCTGGCAGACTTTGCTGTATCAAAGTGGTAGCTAAATGCGTTGCAAGTTTTTTTTATCTTACAATGGTTCCAAGATGTATATAACCCAACCATTGTTTGTGTCATTTTGTGATTGTTCTTTAAATACAAAATACAGAAACAGGAGTGTCATTTGGGAAGTTGGTCATGAAACTAGATATTTTCAAAAAGGCCACCCAGCTCTGTTCGATGACCCATACAGTAAACTTTACCAGCTATCATTGTGGTTTTCAGGGCCCATGTTTATGTGATGTTTGATACTTTAAAGTAGCCTGCTATACAAAAAAAAAAAACCAGCAACGAGAGTTAATGAAATATTGCAATAAAATGAACGTTCATACTAATCACTGCCTCCTCCCTTCTGTTGCCCTTTCCAAACTGTGGCCTCCCTTATTTCAATGTTAATCCAATCAATTCAACAATCAGTCTTGTCTGAAGGTCTTTATTGAATGTTCAGGTACCGAGCTGCCACCTGCAGCATTTCAATTTCCATCTCGCATCGCAGATGTGCGGCGCACTGGCGATGCTTGCTCGCAACTAGCATCCCGAAATGCTCAGAAGCGTCAATTTCTTTGGTGGCCATTTGGCCTAGCAAGTTAATTTCTCTTTCGAAAGGCTTCTCCAGCCGCCTCTTTGTTTGCTTCGCACGTCTGGTGCTGGTGCAGCGACACTTGGCCCTGTCGCAGTCATGCTACGTCCCGGCCCACTGATGCCTTCTTCCGGCACGTTATGTGGCACTGGGGTAGCCAAAGGGCTACTGTCGGGTGTGCCCTCATCGTAGAGGCTGTACAGGATGCTCTCTGCATCTGAGAGGTCGTGGCTGGCATCCTGTCGTGGATGGGAGTGTGGTTGGGATGTGCGTGGTGTCCCATGCAGGTTACCGCTGGTCCTGAACAAATTTTGTACAACATGAGGTATTTGGTCAATGCTTTGGATATGTTCAATCGTTTTATGTGCGCAATATTTTTTCTTGCATTTCCAAAAGTTGCTGCTGTGAGAACAATGCATGAAAATAATCTGCACAGTATTTTGGGGGCCAACAGTGCAGAGGTTTCAATAACTGATTCACTGTTTTTGCACAGTGGCCTGTCATCGCACAGCAGTCCAATGATGAATTGCACCTATTTATTTCAATATAGAGATATCTAAATACCCTGCTGATTTTTTTTGTCAAAAAGAAAAGGAAGTTATCAACACAGATTTTGATGCAGGAATCACTGGTTCATTTTAAAGATTTTGACGGACTATGTCAGTGTGAACCATGCATTATATTTGTGCATTCAAATTTGCAAGCAAATTTAATGGCTCCAGTGTTTACATCCACTGATTCGTTTGAACCGTGCATTATATTTGCGCATTCAAATTTGCAAGCAAATTTAATGGCTCCAGTGTTTACATCCACTGATTCGTTCCGCTGAGCACAAAGTGCTCAGTTCTCTGGCTGTGCTTCCCTGGCACAGGAAGTTAGAAGTTTCGTTACAAAAAAAATAATAAAACCAACATTGCAGTGATCGCTGCTTGTAGCAATAAAAAAATGAAATAAATGAATGGTCACGTACTCGGGGTAGTCCAGGGTGTCCTCCAAGAACGCCATTTGTTTATAATGTGGCCAGCGCACTTCGACCACTTTAGAAGGGCTGGACCCGCTCGGTGCCGGTGGGGCCTCCTTTCGTTTCTTCGCGAAGGTATCCCGAAGTGACTTCCACCGCTTTTGTGCTGTGGTCACTGCACGTTTGCAAAAAAGGGAAAAAAATAGGAACGAATCGATCGCACTACGTTTTCACAGTGACAGGCAGGCAGGAATCCTACCGAGTGTACCCACGAATTCCGGTGAAATATTTCACGGCCAATTCAGTGGGACTGGGTTAATAACACTAGAGCATCGCGGCCGCACTGCATTTCCTACCACACTTGTTATTGCGCTCCTCACGAGAATACTCTTTCGATACACAAGGCACCATCTAAAGAGCAGCAGCATGAGGCAGCATTCAAAGTGCACTGAGCAATAGCAGCGCGCCGATTCCCGCAAAGCGTGCGGGCATTATGTGTACGTTCGAGCTGCGATCCATGCTCGCCCTTGCGCTGAAATTCAGTATGGAAGAGCACGCCACAAGGCAAATGCGTGTGTACGTACCATCCACACCGAGGGCTGCTGCGACGGTTTTCCATGCTTGGTCCCGCTTCCATCCGATTTTGTATTCGCGAGAACGAACTTCCCACAAGCAGGTGTGCTTGGACACTTCGGCGATCAGTGCTTCGTTAAAAGCAAACTTGTCCATTTTCAACGTTGGTGAGTGCTCGCTCAACGAAGACGGAGGTTGAAGTTGCACGCACCGAGAGAAGAAAAGCAACCATGTGACTATTTTCCCGCATCCTCATTGGTTGAACCAGACGCTCCATCGCGACGCGGCGCGTCAATTTCTAGCTTGGCCAGATGCTGCCGCGGGCGCGGAATCGTCGACGCGGGCGTCGAAAAAACGCACGCGCAACGCCGACGCGCGCGAATCGCGTGAAAAAACGCTCCATGCGGTTCACGCTTAAAGAACGACGCGCGACGCTCGAGACGGTGGGTGGCAAGACGCGCGCTGGGAGCAGCCGGCCGGTCTGCCTACAGGTCCGCCTACAGATGTGTTCGGCTCAGCACTGCGGTGGATATTCGAGTGCCGCTCTCGTAAGCGGTGCAGATGACAATTTTAATGCAACCCGCCATCGCATAATTAACTCCTTTCTCATGTAAGCCACCATGGTCGGGACTTGGGGACAATTTCGTGCAGCGGTATGAAGCTATCACTCGAGCTACTTGCGCCGGCCTGGGCCACTTCGCGGCCGTGGCCGCCGCCTGCACAGCGACCGTGCGGCTAGCTCAGTGAGCTTTTCGTGCCTCCGGCGCGTTTTCGCATCCAATGGTAATAAACAGTAATAGAAACAGAGAGCCTGGAATCGCTGTAGAACTTTGGTCGCGGCCAGCTGCCCGATTAGCTGACGAAATCACGGCGCCTCCGCCGCCAACGATCGGGTCGTTCGTTCTCGAGAGCAGAAGCTCCGCCCTCCGGCCCTCCGATTGGAGCGGCGAGCCGGGCGAGCCAGCTAAAAACGCCGGTAGTGCGGAAGCGGCAAACACAAACTCGTGACGTGTTTGGATGTTGTTTATTTACAATTGCGCGTGGTCCTCTGCTGGCTGATCGGTTGCGTTTCGCACACTTCAAAATTGATTTTAAATATGTTCTAGGCTGTATTCGCCGCTGATATTTTGCAGATGATGTATATGTGTTCCCACCAATCTATCTCCGAAGTTATCTCGCCTTCAAAATTTTGTGTCAGTGCCCCTTTAAATAAAACAACTTCGATCTGATCTTGTTATATTTGATTTGAGGCCAGAAGGCAAGCTCGACAATACTGAGTCCCAACCTATGTGAAATTTCAGCGTCTTTTTTTTCTAGAAGGCGACGAATGATTCAAATCTCGTGATAGAAGTTCCACACAGAAGTTCAAAAAGTGGTATAATCTGGCCCTACAAAAATTGTGCGGCTATTTCCGGTTTAGCATGGGCTATGAGGCGTGCCGTAGGGGGGAGGGGGGCTACGGAATCATTTAAAACCCCCAGGGATTCTTAAAGGAGCCATGAAGACAAAATACAAGTTGGGTTTATTAGAACGACTGCTTAGTCCCGATAATAATGATACCAATATCATCGCAATCTTCGAACAAATAACGGAGATATTAAAGAAAACGTGTGAAGCAGTCGCGACCCCCTAGTCAATTTCCCGCAACTTTTCTATGACGTCACGGAACCTTGTTTGTGCGATTGGCGGCCGCCTAACTCACCTGTCGCGACGACACACGACTGGACGTCTGTAATGGGGCCTCTAGCTCCATTTTACCGCATCACTTGAATGCTAACGTGCAGTTAACGCACTGAAAATTATGTTCTATTGTTGGCCCGTATGACGTCATTCTTGCTCATAACACGTCACTGTGGCGCCAAATTTGAAAGTTTTTAAATACTTCTTCCTTTTTTTGCGTTAAAAAACATCTTTTGTGGCTGTAATGGAGCTGAGTGAGATACTGAATGCTAGTTCTTTCAAATTAAACGAAGTTGTATTTTCTCTTCATGGCTCCTTTAAGCATTCAGAAATTCTCTGTCCCGGGACACTTTTTGTGTCACTAAAATTTTTTATCATTCGTTTTCTTAAACTACTTCAAGTTATACGATAGTTGGTCCGCACTGTCTTAAAAGCACAATCCTAAAAGCTCGTGCTCTAGTTTTATTTTTTTAATGCCGGTCATACAATATTCTTCTTCCAGATTTAACTGCGAATGTCCAATAACAAAAGCTTCCCAGACAACACACTGCGCTCAGTGAACTTCGGTTTCGGTTTGGAGGGAGAGGCGTGCGGAGGGGGTTGGATCGACGGATATCTGGGGGGGGGGGAGGGGGGGGTTACAACTTCCAAAACACCCCCCGTGGGTGCGCCACTGGACCTGATTAGATTCGAGCCGCAACAAATTTGCCTCTAGTATTTTGTTAGTTCGTACAGCGTAATAAACTTCGTAAGGTCAACGAAGCGAATGTACCTTCACACTATAGGTCTCTTCGATTTGGCCTGCACTTTCTGCATGAGTTCAGGATGAGTTCAGCCAGTTCAGCGCAGGCGCCGCCACTGCAGAACCGGTCCTGCACTTTTGTCGTCTGCTTCTGCACCTCCTCCCTGGGAGGTGCAGGGAAAGCGTGAACTCATCCTGCACTCTCTGCACCGTCGGTAAATCGAAGAGAAAAGTGCAGGCGCCGCGCGCTGCACTCGAAAATCGAAGAGACGAGTGCTGCACTACCTGAATGAGTGCAGCGAGTGCAGTAAAATCGAAGACACCTTATGTATGCGATCCGTATGTCGTGACTAGCGACGCTTCGCTGACTTCGCTTAACCGAAGCTCCATATGCGTACACGTCTGGCACGCGTGTAGAAAATGTAAGGCATGCTAAGTCCAGAAGAAGGGTTACTCAACATCGTCTAGGAAACGGAGAATCAAAATCAACCAATGTTTCTGTCGTAAAGTGCGAAACAGAAGTACGAAGAGCACATTGTTTTTCGACTGGTGGACTCACAATCTGCTTGCGAGCTAAAATTTGCTATCGTATTTCCTGGCTTAAAAGTAACGTAGAGTAACAGACGCTTAGTGGACAAGTGCTATTCAAAGAATGATGATCAGTTTCTGTGCGAGCAATGCTATAAAAGAATCTTTTTCAGACAGGTGCAAAAATATAACCTAAACCTCAGCTTTGTGTTCGCAGCATTCGAGAACGATCGCTTGCTGCGCCGTGGCCGAGTAGTCTAGAGCATCAGAAACACCGGCCTGCTCGAATGTGGTGGTTCGAATCCTCTTCGGGATATCTTTTTTTTTTTGTCCTGACATGCTTGCGGAAAGTGATGTATTTTTTCTCATTGTAATCTGCATACAGCCTTCCACTGCTGGGAAATGTATTATCCAAATGACGAGCTTGCGATTTCAGTAGAAATGTAGTTCCGTGCACCACTTTTTTCGCCCGTGATATTGCCGATGTTTAAAAGGAATGAACCAATACTAAATTTTCAAACTGACAGTTCTTCTAAAGAAGAAAATGTAATCGTGCGACTATGATGACAAGTGCGCTTACGAATAAAAAAGCAATTTTCTGAGATACGTCGATCGGGACTTCGGTTGATTTGGACTTCGCTTTCTTCGGTCAAAACACTTACAAAAGTAATCTGCACATGCATTTTGCTCGTTATGATAAGAAACAGAAATAAAAAAGAACGGCGGAATTGAACAAATCTGCAGCCACGTATAGTATTTTGCATCGCTGATATCCACATACCAACTTCAAGCAATGATTTGTATAAAGGCCACATTAAGGGCCTGCGTTTATGCTGCTGTCTTACAGATACCCATGCCCCCCTCCCATCTCTTTTAAGCGCTAGAAAAAAAGATGCCGTAATAAAATCGCTTCCTCAGCCTCAGATAGCCACCCTCCGGTACTGACACTTGCGGAACTGCTGCAAATAGAAACGAGCGTCGCACGCTTGTTCGGATGTTTCCCACGTTGAAAAGGTACGTATTCCAGCATAGTTATTCTTTCTGCAGCTTTAGGTTGGCAATACAATTCACGTTAAACAAATAAACACCAGAAACGCAGCCCTGATTTTCCTTCCGCTGCAGTGGCAGCCCACTTGCACCCCTGCCATATCGCTTCTCGGCGGCGCCACCAGAGGCCGCCACAGCGCAATGAAAAAGGCGGATTAAGCTACGCCTGACCTGAGGCCCTACTTGATCAAAATTATGTTTGTCTGAAATATATTTTCGGCTAGAAATTTATTTCTGGTGCATATCACAATGGATACATATGGGGCATATGTGCTTGTGAAAGTGATGCCCATGTAGTAATTTAGCCTGTGCAATCCTAAAGTGCATTTTTCCATCGGAATATACTGTTGGCACACACGTCTTTAGTTTCCTCCAGCCAACTGCCCTGTGCAGCTCAAAACCGGGGTCTAAGAAGTACGTGTTAACCCTTGAGCCAGAACGCTTCCCATTGAAGAGTTTGAAAAACCTTTGTCACAGGCTTACCACATGACATTTTAGAAGTCAAACTATTCCACTGACATATCCCCAATTAGCCTTGCATGTCGACATGTCGTTCACGCTAAACCCAGAATAGGAACCGTGCCGCGTTGCCGCAGTCAGCCTTTTCTTTTTCTGATTTTGGGGGCGCGGAGTGATTATGAATCTTGTGCGGATGAATCTTATTGCTTCAAGTGCACGTACTTGCTCGATTTCACGTTTAGCGCATCGGATGCGACGCGTCCCCCAAGCGAATTGTCGGGCTTACATGCGATGCGGTATGGTAATGTGACAAATCAAATGTGATACGCTACTGTCGCATCCATGTAAATGCGCTTAATATTTTTGCGCAACACATCGCTTGTGAACTGCGCGCGTTTTCGAGGCGTCCAGTCCTTACAACTCATGTTCTAAAGCCACATCAGTCGCCTCTCGAGGCCTTTCGGGTGCTTAAAGAGTCTGCAAGCACTGCGGCTGCAGTGCTGCAAGTACTGAAGCCTTCCATGCAGCCGCCACCAATTTCGAACTCGCTGTCGCAGCGCGGCGGTCGTTCAGCAGCGTCTCCAAACTACGCGCCATTCGGCTGACTCATCTTGCTCTCCGCGTGCTGTTCGTTTGGGCTAGTTTGGGCTAGAGCCACGGTGCGGCCTCTCTGTAGCATCCACCGTGGTCCCGCGTAATTCGCGCCAACAGCGCCAAATTCTCCCCTAGTGGCACGTGGCATCTGAAAAACGTTTATAGTCACGGCAACGAATGGTGAGGGGAGAAAGAAGGTTGGTGACGTCGCAGGCGCTGCTGAAGTCATTTCTCCGCAGCAGCAGGGCCGGGCCCCCGCGCGCCGGCTGCAGCAACCAATGCACGCCCAATTTTCGCGCCTGCTGCCGGTCACTCCCTCATGGGCCACTCGGGAATGGCACCAGGTGCGAAAGTTGGACGAGCGCCGGCCGATACCTCGGAATGGGCGCCGCCCGTCATTTGATATCTGTGTGCAGTAACGTGTTTGATATTTGAACGAAGGAAACATGCAGGTATTGTATGTTTTCAGGTAAAGAATTGTTGTCTTTGTTGCACTATTAACTGGAGCGTTACACAAACATTCTTTTTGCTTTTCTTTAATTCAAAATTCCTATGAGGACGTCTTCGATTCGAAGTCATGCAAACACATGTACTACACTCATATTGTGCCTATATACATTTTCTGTACACACTATTGGACTCTACACAAAAATATGAAATATGCAAATTTAGGAATACAATAATGCACAACAGGAAAAAATGTGCTGCACATTTAGGTACACAATAATGGATTTTGAAAGAACAACTTCGAAAGTTTTAGTCACTACACAGATTTTTTTTCGCGCACTCCTCGGAGGGAGAAGAAAAGAGCGTTCAAGTTCCACTCAATGTACGCGTATTTCTTGGGCTCACCTCGAGACAGGAATGTTCCTTAGACGTTCAAAAAATTTGTTTCAGTTCACAGACAATAATCGGGAACCTATAATTAAAAAAAGGGATGCACGGGCATGCTTCAAGGGCTGCCTTTTGGGCCAGTTAACGGAAACTCTAAAAGAAAGCATTGATTCGACCATTAATCTGTGCACACTTCCGAGAAATCATGTTCTCACGAGCAAAATACAGCGAGAAAAAAAAGTGTTGCAACGCAATACCCGCACTATTGACCATTCATTGCTGGATTATAACTACGTACAAAAATAATGCCCAACCGCGTCAATTTCCGAGAACACGAATTGAACGCACCCGTCCTTTCTTTTAATGGCGCTCCAACAGTCTGCTTACTTGGGGGGAGGGGAGGGGAGGCGCTGCAAGCGTATGTTCCGGTGTTCCGGTGCCGTCCAGCCAGTCCGCCGCTTGAGCGGCTCCTGCATGGAGCTGTCAGCCCACGGCCGGCACGGCGCCTTCGAGCTTCCATGAAGAGAAAACACAAGTTTGGTTCATTCAAAAGATTGTCTCGTTAGAATCATACTGACACCACTTTTAACGTAAACTTCGCTCAAATAAGCTACATAATTAGGAAAAACGGGAATGGTCATGCGACCCACCAGCTCATTTCCCGCAACAGAACCTGTGATGTCACATGGGCTAAGCTCTGCGATTGGCGGAGGCTGGCAGAAGCAGACGCAAATTAGGTAGAGCTTACAAACTAGACGAACGAGCGATTTGCGCTTAAATTTAGGGCACATTCTTTACAAAGCAATAGGAATGATGGGACAAACAGTGGAAGTTACGAAAGCACATGTAAACATAGAAGTACTGATGCGTTCTGCTGTTCGTACTGCGCACAGCATGCTTTGGTTTAGCTGCACAGCACTATGGGGCTTGGGGTTGTCTCAGACGACACTGGCCGATTGACGCAAGCAACGGTGTCTTACGTGACCCCATTTGTCGAGCGAGTACTGTTTCAGGGAACGAATATTTTCTCCCAGAACAAAAACAAGCCAGGTTTAAATGCGGGCAAAAACAAACCAAACGCTTGCCACGGTATGGTGGCGCCATCTAGGTTACGGAACGTAAAGAAACGCGGGAACAAACCAACACCGCTGTACAGGGTGGAGACAACCTTTGAACGGTCCCGTGCCGCCGCAATTGGGCCAACGGGCTCAACGCGTTATTCTTTTCGTTTCCCACGAGACCTAGCAACGCGAAACAGACAATATGATTCAAATTTCTTCAGTAAACCGCGTTGCGGCGATAATTTTAGCGCGGTTTTGACACAATGACTTGCTTCGGCGGCGAGCGAGCAACCGAACATGGCGGCGCCAGCGTTACGTGTCTCTACCCTGTACGGCGGATGCGTGAATGAAGGTACTCTAGGCTGCAGAGCTAGCAGAGCGGTCGGTTCCCGTGATGTCACTTGGGACCACGAAAACGCACGATTGAGCGGGAAAATCAAAATTTTAACCTAAATTGTTTAATTTCACAGTGAATAAAGCACCGTTTGTATCCGGACAAGCGCTGGGGGCACTATAAAACACGAAATCTTTCGAATAAAACCAACTTGCATTTTCTCTTCATGGCTCCTTTAAGATACCTATACGAAAGAAAAGGTTTTTACAATGCATCAGCCAGCCCAAGATCGTATGCTCACGGGTGGTTATATAAGTCATTGTGTTAATGTATCCCTGTGAGCAAGTGAGCCGAAACCAAGGTGCAATGTGCGCTCAGGCACATTCCCACTGGCCACGTCGCGCGACGTCGCAAAGCCATGAGCCAGCCGTCGTTTTTCGTCGCTTTGCAAAGGAAGAGCCGATCACTCTCGGACCAAAGTCGCCGGAAACGAAACGTTTTTTTATGTCGGGCATGCCAAACGATGGCGATCCCCCGCCTGGCAAAAGTTGGCCCAGCCCACCGCTGGGCCGGCAAGCAGCATCCCGTGGCATGCACTTCGGTTCTTTGGCCAGTGGCTTTAGTACACACTTACCAATCGATGGGTAGCGTGGGACTCAGTGTAGAGAAACGTGTTTGAATTAAGTAATCTCCATATATAGCTAGACGGATAGCGGGACGGTAGGCTGACTTGCAGCCTTTTCGTACCTCTATCGGCGAGTAGTAAACACCCATAAAGTTTCATTGTACGAAACTCTATGGTAAACACCGTAAAGTTCGAAGATGCTAGAACTTCTGCGTCTGTGAAAAGAAGCAAACTTTGCGGTCTGGGGTACAAGTGTCGTGGTGCGAAAGCAAACGTGTGTATTTCTCCCTGCAATAATATGTAGAAAAGTGTCTGCTTGAGTTGGTTATTTTCAACTCCTCCCACACCGCAATGTTTTTGGCACCATTCCAGGTTAGTAGGGTGCGTTTCAGAGTGATTTATATTTGTTTTTGTCGCGTTCGTGTAACAACTTTCTTTGACTGCAAATGAAGCACCAAGGAAGTCGTACAGGTCGGGTAACAGCACCGCTAAATGCAGTCGCATTATCTCTCGTCGCAAGTGCGAACACCGCCGCCTCATGCGACACGCGTCGCGTGACGTGCCCAAGTTACTGGGTGAGCACACATTGCACCTTCGTTTCGGCTCGCCTGCTCACAAGGATACATTAACACAACGGCTTATATAACCACCCGCGAGCGTACGATCTTGAGCTGGCTGACACGTCATAAGAAACTTCTTTTCTTTCGTATAGGTATCTAAGAAGACTGAAGCTGAGGCTGACAGCTCCGTACACGAGCCGCTCAAGCGCCGGACCGGTTGGATGGCACAAGAGTATGCACTTGCAGCGCCGTTGGACGGCACTGCAAGTCCTATATAGCTAAAGAATTGTAGGACGGCACTCTAGACACTGCGAACTTTAAAACTATGGAACCGCACACCCACTCGCGATAAGATTACAAGGCGGGGGCATGCAGGTTAGATTAAAAGGCAAAGCCGCCAATGCTACTATTTTTCTTTTTCGATGAGCGAAACGCTTGCAATGGCGGCTGCAGACAACGCATGAATTTCAGCTTGGCCTTCCACTGCTCCCTGTGAAAATCGACTGGCATTAAACACCGCGTTTTTACGTCAGACTTTTCGGAGCTCTGAAGCTACGCTTGGCAGCTGTTTCGCCGCAAATATCCGTTTCGGAGCAGGATGGCGCAAGAAAAACAAGAAGCGCGCGTACAGTTGAGCTTGCCTTGTTCGTGAGCAGGTACGGCGTGATGACTTTGGAGGGGTTGAGGAGAGTCACCAAAGGAAACGTTCAATAAAATCGCAAACCGTCCTCGACTTGGGGCCCTAACCAAGCCTCAAACCTGCTGCACGAAACAAAAACAACAAAAAGAAAGCAGATAAGAATCCTGAATTGATGTTCACGCAGTTACTCAGGATAGGCTCCGGAACGATCGCCAGGTGGCGCTGCACTCTCCCCTCCGGGGAGAGTGCGGGGAGACATCGACGAAGGTGGCCTCTTCAGCCTGGGGAGTGTCCACAATCGCATCAAGCTGTCACTCTCATCGCCCCACCAAACACATGTGCGACAGCCTCGAAAACCTGGAAAGCGCTATCTGCCGGCACCTGCATACAGAACAGTTGCCAGCGAATTCGAGTGCAGCCCCATCCACGCAAGGAAGGCAACGTACTCGGAGTTTGTCGATGAGCTCAAGAGAATCATGCGCAAGCATGAGGTTCGCACAGGCTCTCGTGGAGGCCCTCAGCGAAAGCGGTGGTGGGACAGGGAAATCAAAGAGGCCCTTGAAAAGCGGCGTGCGGCGAACCGGGCAGACAGGCATGCAGTGAAAAATCTCACAGCCAGTGAATGCCTCCTAGCCTGGGAAGAGTATCTGCGCTGCAAACGAGCAGTGCAACAGCTGGTCCAATGCAAAATCGCAGAAAACGACCAAAGGCAACTGGAGGAGATCACTGCAGCAGGCCGCAGCAGCACCCGGAAGTTTTGGACCTATGTTTCCTCACTCGACCGCAAATCGCCACTGCCAAAGCTCCGAGATGAAATGACGGGTGACACAGTGCTGGATATACGTCGGCACCTCACATCGCATCTTGAGAGAATCTTTGAACATACACCCAACCAAGGTGACGTCCAACACAACGCCAGCCCGGTAGGAGAGTCGCCAAGTGAACAGGACTCGTACATGGCTGACTGCCAATGGGAAGTGACACCGCTGGCCCTCAAACGTGCTCTTGCTCGCATTGGGGCTCACACGGCAAGCGGACTCGATGGCATCCCTGCGGAACTGGTCAAGTGTCTGGGGGAAGTGGCGCAAGCACACCTTGCAGCAATCCTCACCGGCATAATCCACGGCGACCCCATCCCAGAGGCATGGCTACTGGGAAAAGTGTCATTAATACCAAAGAAAGGCGGTGACAGCAGCCTTCTCAGGGATCACAGGCCACTCACAGTCACCAGCGTACTGTATAGGCTTTTTGCCCAAGTGCTTAAGGCCTGGATGAGCGCGTGGGCGGAGCAAGGTGGTCACCTGACGGAGCTGCAAAATGGATTTAGACGGGGTCGTCGGGTGGAGGACAACCTGTTTGTACTCTCCCAGTGCATAGAAATTGCACGGAAAGAATCCCGCGGCCTGGTGACATACTTTCTCGACGTCACTAAGGCATATGACAATGTCCCACACGGCCGTATGCTGCAGCACATGAGCGAGCTGGCTATGCCATCCAAATGGATTGACCTTCTGCGGCGCTTATACACCAGCAACAAGGCAGTGGCATGCTTCGGAGAGGTCCACACAGAGCCAGTGGCAATACACCGGGGACTGAAGCAGGGGTGCCCGCTCTCCCCGCTGCTATACATGCTGTATGTAGCGGGGCTAGAGAAAGCCCTTATTGCGTCGGGACTTGGTTTCACGCTGCCCTATTCTGAAGATGGACTCCCGCAAATGTGGACACTACCGGGGCTGGTCTTCACCGATGACCTTGTCCTGCTCGCTGGAAGTGTGGGTGAGCTACAGGGACTTGTCACCGCCTCGGCTGAGCATCTGTCAACACTGGGACTGGCCTTCAACACGCGCAAGTCAGCGGTCCTGTGCTTCTCCGACCCAGAGGACAAAGCTCGCATTGTGCTGCTGCCTGGCGGTGAAGAGGTTCCACCGATGCACAGCTATTGTTACCTTGGCATCACTTTCAACACCACTGGCGACAAGTATGCTACACACGAGGCTTTACTGAAAGAAAAGTCGAGACGCGCCAGCTGTATCCTGCGCAGACGGTGCTTATGGGGGTGCAACCGATACCTGTTGGTCCGTGACCTGTGGAAGTCGGTGCACGTCCCATGTCTCACCTTTGCGAACGCTGTGGTGTGTGTGTCGGCGCCAACACGGGGGTGGCTCGAGCGTGGTCAGCGAGAGGTGGGCCGCCTTGCCTTGGGCTGCCATGGCCGAGTGGCTGTGGAGGCCATACAGGGTGACTTGGGATGGTCAACGTTTGAGGCTCGCGAGGCCACCAGCAAAATTGCATTCGAAGAGCGACTCCGAGTCATGAACGACGAACGCTGGGCGCGGCGATTGTTCCGCTTCATGGCATTCAAGGGTGTACGCACACAGTGGTGCAACCGCCTCTACAACCTCCGTCGAAAATTCGGCTTCACTACCTACCCGACCGAGGTGGGCCCGCCGCACAAGATCACGGAGAAGGTGCGCTCCAGGGTGAAAGAAGAGGAACGCGCTCACTGGCAGACCGCAATGCACCAAAAGTCTACCCTGGAACTGTACCGCAACCACAGGCAAGATATAGGCCGGATGCGTGTCTACGACAACAGCAGCGGCAGCACACTCCTCTTCGAGGCCCGTGCGGGGGCACTGCGCACGCTGCTGTACTGCCGGCACTACGACAGCACACCAGAGGTTCAAGCAGCAAAGTGCAGGGCATGCGGCGACCACGAGGAAAGCATGGAGCACCTGGTGCTGCACTGCCACAAGCTGCGCCCACCCGCCAGAGTCAACGCCGGCAGGCGCTAGGTTCGAGGACGGCGTCGACAGTGCCATGGACGTACACACGACGAAAGAGCGACTGCAACTCTGGCAGCGATCGGTTCGGCTGGGTGCGGCTGTGGTGACGGTGCAGTGAACGCACGAGTGAACTGCAGTGAACTGCAGTGAATGGTGACAGTGCAGTGGACGTACATACGCATGCAGTGTACCATATGCACAAGACTGCAGGAAAACTGCTACCTTTAGTTTTATCGCTGGTGGGGACGGTGCAATGACTTTAGACATTCAGCCGTTTTTTTTTCTTTTTATATGTATTTTGTTAACTTTTTCACCTGGCTTGGACATTTCGGTGTCCGCCCGATACAAAGGGTTTCTGGCCACAACGATCATCATCATCATCGGGGGAGTACGCCGGGGCGGCCGCCGCTTCGGCACGTGCTTTTTTCGCTGCGCGCGTGCTGCATTTCTCGCGCTAGGAAGAGGGCTGGGTAAAATTTTCTTTCGACTTATGAAAGCATACACATTATAGCACGTGTCCAGCAAGTTCGGTTTACACGTAGAGTAGCTACTGGGTCCACTTTTGCCGGTGCTTGTCTTGTCGTCTGCTAGAGACGCGTCGTCTGCTACGCGCCAGTCGAACGGCCGAGCGCCCCGGCGGTTTCACGGGATAAAAGCTCCATTCGATTCAGACGCGATTCCCTGCAACGCCTGCAACGAGGAAGACGGCGGCGCAAGAGGCGGCCAAGAACATCGCCTTACGAACGGAAGACGGCGAACTCATCCCGCACGTCCCCGGCATCAAGATTCTCGGCATGCACGTGGACGGTGTCCAAACCAACACCACGGCGCTGAGAAACATGATCACGAAAATCGGAATAACGACCCGCTTGGTTAAGCGAGTGTCGTCGAGATACAACGGCATGAACGAGCGAGGGCTCTTGCGCCTTCTGCAGACCTTCGTCGTTAGCCAGGTCGCATACGCAGGAGCCTTCCACCGATGGACGAGATCGGAGGAGGGCAAGATCGACGCAGCCATACGCAAAGCGTACAGGAGCGCCCTGGGACTTCTCCCGGGGACGAAGACGTCGGCCTTGCTGGATCTGGGAGTGCACAATACACTCTCGGAGATCAGCGAGGCCCAACGCATGTCCCAACTGGTGCGGCTGAGCTGCACGAGAACGGGCAGGAGCATCCTCGACATGGCTGGCATCAACCCGCCCAAAGGAGGGGAGAACAGCGACACGAGCGACATAATACCGCTCGGAGACGAGGAGGCGAGGGGAATCATCGTGTTCCCTATGCCGAAGAACGTAGACCCGGAGAGGGACAGGGAAAGGCGCCTAGCAAGGGCGACAGCCCTGGCCAGGATCTACAGACACGACGACGCCGCGGCCCACGTGGACGTGGCGAAGTACCCGACTACAGCGAACGCTTTCACTGTAGCGGTGGTCAGATCGTCCACGGGCGAGCTGATCAACGCCGCGTCGGTGAGGGCGAAGACCCCGGGCCAAGCCGAGGAAGCGGCGATTGGCCTGGCGCTGGCGACACCCGGCGTCAAGACGATCCTGAGCGATTCAAAGACGGCGATCAGGAATTTTGCAAGAAGTACGGTATGGGAAGGAGCGGAACGAATCGTGAGACTCGGACGGGCCTCGCGGGATCCGCGAGCCCACAGCCCCGTAACGACCATCAAGTGGTTTCCGGCTCACATGGGCCGGCTGGAAAACGTCGAAAACCGCAACGACGACGCAGACGCTGCAGCCCGCGAGCTCTCCATGTGCCGGGCCGGCGAAACGCAAGTCACCGCGGATCCTGACGAAGAAGCAACGAGCGCCGTCCTGACGGACTACGGGGATATCCTCAGAAGACATCGGGAGGCGAGGAGGGAGTACCCGAACCCGCATCGAGACCTCTCTCGAGCGGAGACGGTGCTCCTAAGACACCTGCAAGTGAAGTGTGCTTTGACTCCCGCGTGGGCCAGGCACGCGTGTCCCGAACTTTTCGTGAGTGCTGTGTGCAGTGTATGTGACAGTGGACTCGCGACTCTGTGCCACATCACTAGGTGTGGAAGAACTGCTAACACGGGCGATCCCGCACGGGGCGAGGAAGCCGAAGACTGCGTGGCGGGAGCCGGGGTGCCAGGAGACCGGCTCCCGGAGGGACTAGAGCGGTGCATTCGCTCGGACAATTACCACCAGCAAAAGTGGGCGATCCAGCAACTCGAGGAGGCTCTGGCAAGACAGAGGAGAACGGGAGACCACACGCCGGACTCACCGGCAGCGGGACCCAAATACCCCTGTCAAGGCACTCCCCTCCCTCGAGTCCAAGGCCCGGTGTGACAAGAGACTTTATTCGAATCACACTAGAGTCGTAGTGCGAGCCCTGCGTGGCCGCTGACTACATCTTGCCGGATCTATAAATAAAGTTCTTCTCTCTCTCTCTTGCACGGTGCGCTGCACCAAAGCGCTCGATTCGCCGCTGCAGGAATGGTGCCGTGCACCGCGTCGCTCGATTGCTCATGGTGCAGCAGCGTTGCCGCCGCGGTGCAGAGAACCGCTGCACCTGCTACGGAGGAGGTGCAGCGATTCGGTGCCGTGAGCGTTGGGGCGTTGCGGGTTGGCAGGCGGCTACCGGCAGTTGCGGCGACCGCGTGAAAATGTCCGTCGAGCTCGAAGATACGCGGGACGAACTTAGCGTCGCCGCTGATGCGTACGACGCAACCCAGATGGCCGTAAACATCCAGTTGTAGAGGACGACAGGCGATGATGATTAGCAGACGACTATGCCTGCACCTCGCTCGATTGTAAACACGCAGGGGCGCTGCTGACGGTGCAACCGTGTGCACGGCACCGCGGAACCACGCTGCTGCACTGCACCGGCACCACAGAACTTTCCCTGCAACGTTGCCGTGCACCCCTTCTGAATCGAATGGAGCTAAAGAGTGCTCTTGTGGGCGACCCTTGGCTGGTGTAACCACCTCAGTCATCGCGAAACGACTGTGTCTGGTGAACGGCTTTTCAGCGCCCTAAGCAGACGCCCCCCGGCCCGCTCCTCCGCGTCTGGCAAGTGCACGCGCAGCTCGCGCTGTCTCCCGCACCGCCTGAGGCATCCAGCCTCCTACTCACGAATGCGAACAAAGCGACCGCCGCCTGCGCGAGCCACTTAAGCCAGCACGTACAAAGAGCGGCGGGAACACTCCTCACTAGCCCGAAACGAAAAGATGAAACTGAAAGCGAAGCAAACCCCCCATATTGTTGCATGGTCAGCTGCCACGACAGTAAAGAAGAGGATCCATTCGTTAAATTCTGCATATTCCCCGCGAAAGCGCACCAAAAGGGTAGAAGGTAAGCATGGATTACTGCGGTTCGAAAGGTGAAATAAGTTGACACATTTTTGTTTGTATCTGTGTGGTTTCAGTTTACATTACCCGGCTTTGAAAATGCGAACCAGTGTTCTAACGAGTCCTCCCCTCTACACTTTTTTTAATGCATGCTGCCAATGATTGTTTTCCACTATAATAAATGAACTTCGGAGTTGTTTAGCTGGTGCCGTTCGATATCGTCCGTATATAAAACACAATAGGTTGACATTTTGCATGGGTGGAAAAAAAATATATTTTCTAGCGATTTACCTGGCTGTAGTAGCTCTTGTCATTGTGACTTGTGTTCTGGACGGGATTGCTGCGTTGTTCGTTTTTTTTCCCACATTTACAAATACTGGTAATTAAAAGAGTTATACACCAAATTCTGCGTATTAATAGTAATTAAAAGTTATACGCCACAAGCTGTTCTGTTGTTTCCGCGTGCTGTCACGCTAACCCATACTTGTACTCCAAGCGGGTGACAAACATTGCGAACAAAAATTTCTTCAAGGACAAGTAAAATGGAAATGCGGCGCTGTCAGCGCACCCCTTAATTAGCGTGCGCCTTTCAAATGCGTTTTTATAAGATGCAGCTGATTGTTTCAAGAGTAAGAAATAACCTATTAACCATAATCAATCACGTTTATCTTACATTTATTGCAAGCCTCAGTGTTTCCGCAGTCCAGAAAGTCCGGATGTCCGAAGCGCGAGCACGCAAAGGGGGTAACAAACAAGAAAAAAGTACGCTGTGACAAGCTGAACAGCTGTCGCCTTGTAGAAGAAAAGAGCAACCGACGACCACCGAACAACGCGTTTCCCCCCTTAAAATCGTCGGGGCAGTCTGCCGGTCGCGCGGCGGGAAGCAGGCGGCGCGTATGTAGCAGATGACAAGACAAACGTCGACAAAAATGAACTCAGTAACTACTCTACGTTTAAACCGAACTTGCTGGACACGTGCTGACGCGTATGGTTTCATAAGTAAAAAAAAAATTTGCCCAGCCCTCTTCCTAGCGCGAAAAATGCAGCACGCGCGCAGCGGAAAAAGCACGTGCCAAAGCGGCGGCCGCCGTCGCGTACTCCCCCGGAGGGGAGAGGGCAGCGCTTCCCTCGCTCGGCAAACTCCTCACCTAACGAGCAAGAAGAGCGTGCGCGCCGAAGACGCGTTCACCGCTCACCTGCAGAGCTGGGATATATATTAGCACATTAGTTTCCACTCCAAGACGACTGTATGTCTCATTAACTTCACGTTACATGCGCGAAGTATTTTGAAAACAGATGAGTGCCTTGGGTCGGCTTTTTTGGAAGTGTACAAAGCTAATTTGCTTACCTGACATCTTTGGAAAACTTGGCCGAACTGTTTCGACCTGTGTTGCCGCACCACAGAGCTGCGCAGGACTGGTGACGCTCCTTCCTCCGCGGCCCCACGTTTAGAACATGTTTCGAATTCGAATGTATATATAGTGCCGCGACACTTTCAGCTCGCGGAGACGTTCAGGCAACGCGCGCAACCCTTCGCATGCCGCACGATGGAAACGCCGAGGAAAAGGAAAGGGACACGCCGCAGCATTCTGCCGCTAGGATCGCCAAATTTTCGAAACCGAAACTAGCCAAAGTCGCCGACCAGTTCTAGAGCTACAAGTAGAGTGAGAAGTAGTAAACCAAAATTCTGGTTCATACCACTAAATCAAGTTTAGCTTATTGAATGACTGTAGTGTGGGTAAGTTTTGGAAACGCTGCACCGTTGCTGCGGTACAGTGTACACCACAGCTGCGGCCCGTTGCTGCCGTTGCTATGAAAGATGTCACGCTCGTAACGTCACCGATTTCGTGTTTTTGTGCAGACACCTTTACAGATGCCCGCGAGAGTCTTGGTTACACTGGTCACGTTCTACGACAAGGTGAAGCAAGCGGGAGCCAACCACAAAAGGCTCGCTTGTTGCCAGAAGATTACATATACTAGATTCTTTTATCCATACGACAGCAAAAAAACAACAGATGACTGAAATTCGACAATCTATAATGTCAGTGCTCGAACCAGCAAGGCTGTCATGACGTTTGGTATGGTACGGTACGTGCGGCCACTGTAGTACGTCTACGGTACCTACAGTATATATATTCTAGGGACTGTAGTACAGCAATCGTTTCCGCGTACGGCACGCTCACTCGATCTGGCTAATCGCAGCCGTGCGTACACTAGGGTCCCTAGAAATCTTTCTAGAGACAGTAAGAAAGGCTAGACTGCTCTACGCGGTCATCGTCGCCCTGCAGTTTACACATAGCGGGTTTTCTTTCCGCGTTGCATTCGGTAAGAGTGAGGGAGACAGGGCGATGGTCGTGCCTGCGGGAACTTCGGATATCGTAACGTCACGGCGCACTTGCGAAGCGAAGATTTCAGAACTTCAAACACCAGCGTAGGTAAGCCATCACTGGCACAAGCTGGAGCTAAAGCCCTAAAAATGAGAACCGAAACTGAAACTTTGTGTGGCAGCGCCACTTTTCGTCTAGCGTTTGTTGCTATGGCAACCATAATGACGCTGCACAATAACCAACATGGCCGATCCCAACAGGTTGCGGGTGAGTGTGTCGTCACAGAAGCACGTGAATCTCTAGTTTCCGCCAGTTTCATTCTGCTGATATGTATGAAAATCGGTCGTCGCGATGCCAGGGTTAACATATAGGCGTATTTTTGGGGGGCCGCCGCGTCTGTTCCCACTTATCTCGCGCACGCAGGCGTTAGTATTCCCCGAGGCGGTCGCGATGCGGCGAAACCTCCACAGAGGCGGAAGTTTATCATTTTGCTAAATCCTCATTTCCTCCAAATGTCTGTTTCATTGCTTCATCGATGTAATTCTTAACCACCACCCCTCCCCAAGAAAAATAGCTAAGCGGCGAAAATAAGCCATATACCGGTGTGCAGGCAAAAGCTAGCGGAAGCGAACGCCGTGCAAAGTTAGGTGATTGAAAAGGGCCCGTAGAGGAAACGACAGCTGCTCTGCGCGCAATGACACCACACTCGCTGCCGCCCAAACGCTCGACGCGGTGAGCTAGGCTGTCCCGTTCATGATGAAATGTCGTCCCGGTAGTCTTTTTGTTTGTTCGCAACTTTTTCTCGATCGCCGATATATGGCTCGTCGGTATGCATACGTATGCGCCAGATGTGCCTTTTGACGTTCCTTTGAAACTGAGTCATATGTGCTAGTAAGTAACGCCCTCGCAAGCTGCATTGAAAATTGAAAGAATCAGCATGTCAACCTCAACAAAACGGTTTCGCGGTTGCACGAATGTTCAGCACGTGCAGCTCGATTAAGAGATAAATAACCATTGAGCTGAATTACTAGCGTAGAAATAAATGCCAGTGCGGCCAGATTAAATAAAAATCTGGGCACCGAAAACTCACCCCGAAAACAATAATCCTTGGTCATCTTGTACACTGTAATTAGCGCAGTTTGATTGCACCGTGATGTATATATTATATGCAAATGCATCTATCAAGCGTTGACCGAATTTGAAAGAAAAAGACAAACTTGAAGCTTGACCAAGTAAGCATACAACAGAATGAAATGAAAATAAAATCAAGACATGGGTCAAAATCTTTGAACAATTACCTAAAAAAATGCCTTCATAGGTGCTTTACTTGTATCCTGTTTTGAAGCTTCAGTTGTGTGTTTTTTTATTTTTCAGGTTCTTTGCCTACATGGTTATAAGTGAGTAACTACTTTGCGTGAGAAAATGAGTAGTTTTATTGCTGTTTAAGGGGTCATGAAGACAAAATACATGTTTGGTTCATTTGAAATATTACCTAATTAGAATAACACTCACTCCACTTCACAGGATAAGCATGCAACTCACAATCTGCCTTCCCACATTCAACTTGTGACATATTATGGGCCACTTGTTTTGGTTGGCTGAGGCCGACGAACACAACGCAAATTAAGCAGGGGTTATGAGTTTGCAAAAAAAGCAATATGTGCGCGGCATTTTCTGCATATTCATTTTATAGCAGGTAAGAATGGCGGGATAAACAACATAGGCTCTGAATGTATGCATAAAAACACACACTCCTGTTCAGGTATGCAATGAACTACCATCAGCCAATGCTGCGATGATTCCATCATGACACCATTGAACTGGCTCAAGCGACACTGCTACTTACATGAATCAGTACGTCCAGTCATACCCAATGTTTCACGAAATGATTACTTTGAACCATAACAAAATCTGGCATGCACAGGCTTGTTCAGAAGTGTAAACTAAGTGATGAGTGAGCTCTCCAAGCTAAGGGCCTTTAGAAAAACTTACGCTGATGATTTAAATACACTGGGTGGCATCGCTGCACTATCTAGGAAGACCAGCAGTAACCAGGCACATTTTAGCATGTTCTCCTACCAGTTTCACAGTGCCTGTTGTATTTCAGCGATTAAAGACGACATAAAGTTGACGTGCTAGCTCTTTGCTGACTTCACAAAAGACGGACTGCAGGGGGAGGATGGAAGTTTTGGCTTAAATTGTTATCTTTCTCAGTGAACAAAGCATCGTTGGCTGTGAAGTGCTGTATAGGACACCAAAATCTTTTGAATAAAAAACCAAGTTGTATGTTGCCATCATGGCCCCTGTAAAAAGGCTGATGTATCTATTACTTGGGCTAGCTTGTTGTCACTGTCTTGATACTTGGCTGCTGTTACTGCTCCCTCGTACTTCATTTACCGGAGGCAAAGAACAAGCGTATCCCAGTGCACAAATTTTTTTTCCAATATTAGGGCCTCTTGGCAATCTAAAGCAATGCCGGGTTCTCGGTTTTTAGCGTTCATTATTCGCTAAGCTCAGGTGGTGTTTTAGTTCTGTCAGAGACTAGAAATTTATTCAAAGTTCTTATTTTGTGACACACAGCATTTGGAGCTTTCTATATTTTATGCTTTCGGTTTCAGTCGTTGAATACAGTCATTAAATAGAGATAAATAGTAAGTTACTTTTTTTAGCTACTTTACTGCTTTAAACTTTATAATGAATGTAAAACTTGCAGAACTGCAAAACATTGTGTCGGTGCTTACAAGTTATGGTAAGGTATGTGAATGTCTTGTCTGTAATCTGCAACAATTACTACTAGTATGCAGTAATGGGGTAATGGTGTAGTTGCATTACTAGGTTAACGGCATAGATTGCTTAGAACATTCTTTCATTGTTATTATCCGAAAGGCTGGCAGTTTCAGTGTGCAGCAAAAAAGGACGTTTTCCAGGCCACATCGTGGATTGAATACCCCTCTCAGATGTAGCAGCCAAGTTATTTTTTGCTTTTGGTGCCTAGCGTGGAATGCAGCTTCTATCATGTGCTAAAAACAAATAATAAAGAATGCAGGAAGAACCTATGTGTGCATATAGGCATGGATATAAACATTAAGCGATGGCTTCGGCGATGATTATGTCGATGAAGTTTCATCGTTAACATATAGTGGTTCCTGCGTGTGAATGTTGCTTAAGATACGTATCACAAGCTGTTAAAGCAACCATGAATGGCATGAAATCACTGCTGTGAAAAACTAATTGCTATACTCGGTTACAACTCAAGAACGGCACCACCTCATGTAGTGTATCACTCCGCCAAAGCGCTGGACCTGTGATGTCAGTGCGCGTGCGTTTTGAAAGGGGTTTGCTATGAATGCGTGATATCGTCTGCCTTGTCTCACGCAGTTTGTTTGTCATCACTGGAGTCATTTATAAGCATATTAAGTACAAAAAATCACAGGAACGGCTCACGCCATGTTCAAAACATTCGCAGTAACGCCCTACTTGCGCTGTGCGGAGAAACATCCGGCTACAGTGATAAGGCACAGCGGCAACTTCCGGTGCCGTTCTTAAGTTGTCACCGAGTATAGTAGTGAATGCTAAATTTAATTATAACCAATATATGGTTGCCCAGTGTGAAAAAAAAAAGAGTGTTGAACAATCTAGGCTCTGCTTGCGACAACGATTGGATTTGGATGCATGTTGGATCAACTAGCAAACTTTGAGTTGAAATATTTTGCGCTTTTGGGAGAGGAGATAATGGCCTGGCCCCTTTCAGGCAGAATGCCAGCATATTCAAGTACAGACTCGAGCGATTCCAGAAAGGAACGAGGACATTGGTAGATTTGGGTGAGTACAGTGACGGCTTCGCTTGCATTTAATTGTGTGCAGTTTTGTAGGCATGGTCTATTGAGCCACAGGGGCATAGCCAAAGGGGTTTGGGGGTTTGAAGCCCTTCCGAGCTCTTTTTTTTCAGCTAGAGGGTAAGCGAGACTTGGTGTTCTTTTTGGCAAAAGTCCTCCCTTCCGATAACTCCTCATCCCTTCCGAAAAATTCCTAGCTACGGCCCTGAGTTCACGTGGTGATAGCCTACTGAAAAGAACAGTATGGCAATAGAAAAAGTTGGAAGGGTCCGAGAACATAAGATACAAGTAATTGGTCCATTAAAAAGACTTCTTTGTCCCGATTAAATTGCCGCCAATTTCGCGCCAAAATTTAAACAGATAATCGATACTCCAAAGAAAACATACGAAGCAGTGGTGACTCCCGAACCACTTTCCGGCGATTTGTCTACGACGTCAGGAAAAACTTGTTTGTGCGATTGGTGGCAACCGACCTATAAGCCGCAGCCAAGAAACGCGACTGGGCAGTTGTAGCGGGGCCTCTAGTTTTGTATGATTGTATCACTTGAATGCTAATGTGTAGCTAGCAAAAACGCCCGTGTGTTCGAAATTTCGGCGCATGTTAAAGATCCCTAGGTGGTCGAAATTAATCTGGAGCCCTCCCTCCACTACGGCGCGCTTCATCGCCTGCGCTGCGTCGGCGCGTGAAACCCTTCAATCAATCAATCAATCAATCAAGCTAACGTGCAGCTAAAACACTGATAACTATGTTTTAGTCCTGGCCAACATTACGTCACTTCTGGTCATATTATGCAACAGTACGTACTGCAAAATTTAAAAGTTTTTCAGTGTTTCCTGCATTTTTTTTTTTTAAGTGTCTTTTGCAGCTCAAATGGATTTGAACGAGTAACGCCAGGTTAGTTTTTTCGATTTGAACAAAGTTGTATTATGTTTTTATAGCCCCTTTAATTGTTCTGTATATTTTGTTCTTTTTTATTTTTGATTACGATAACTATTTCATGCACAGAACTTCATTTTTGGAAGGAAACAGTTTTTTATTGAAGAAATAGTAAACTCTCGGTTGGAAATTGCTTCCCTTACGAGAACTTGAAAAAATTGATACTGTTGGTTTAGAAGATAAGAGGCGGTCTACACTTTCTGTGGAAGGCCACAAAATAGTGCTTGTTTCCCCGGAGGCGCAATGGGACATTGCACGTTTCACACGCGTGTCGTTCTTGAAGCCTGAGATTTCGTACTTACCGTATTTATATTTGATTATAAGGCGGTCACGATTTTAAGGCGAGGGTGCAGTTTTGAAGGGTAAAAAAATCGTCACACATATATATTGAGCTTCGAATTTAAGACGGGGTATGACTTTGAGACTACGGGTAGGAAAAAAAAACCTCACCTTATATTCGAATAAATACGGTACTGCAGTTGCATGGTCGTCACTGTAGGTGACCACCAACTTCAGTGACACGGCGCTCTGTACTAATTGATGGCAGCACTTCATTTCTAGCTTGCTTAGTATTAGCTACTTATACAACTGTCATCCCATCCCACCAACTCAGCAAGGACATGACTTTACGCAGAAAAAATCAAGAAAAGGTGGCTACCTGGGTTGACCACCGTGCGGGAAAGAGTTAAAGGAGCCATGAAGAGAAAATACAACTTCGTTTAATTTGAAAGAACTAGGATTCAGTATCTCACTCAGCCCCATTACAGCCACAAAATATGTTTTTAACGAAAAAAAAAGCAAGAAGCATTTAACAACTTTCAAATTTTGCGCCACAGTGACGTGTTATGAGCAATAATGACGTCATACGGGCCAACAATAAAACATAATTTTCAGTGCGTTAACTGCACGTTAGCATTCAAGTGATGCGGTCAAATGGAACTAGAGGCCGTATTACAGACGTCCAGTCATGTGTCGTCGCGACAGGTCAGTTAGGCGGCCGCCAATCGCACAAACAAGGTTCCGTGACGTCATAGAAAAGTTGCGGGAAATTGGCTAGGGGGTCGCGACTGCTTCACACGTTTTCTATAATATCTCCGTTATTTGTTCGAAGATTGCGATGATATTGGTATCATTGTTGTTGGGACTAAGCAGTCTTTCTAATAAACCCAACTCGTATTTTGTCTTCATGGCTCCTTTAAGGCATTTATGGACATTTTAAAACGGGGGCCTAGTAATGTCGGGAGAAACGGTGCTGAGTGTTTCGTTTGACCGACCTTGGTCTGGCTGGTAGAGCGTAACGCAGATGAAACAGCTGTGGGACAGGATAGAAAATAGGAGAGGCAGCATGACATGTTGGATTGCTTCATGTCACTTCTCTTCTTTTTTTTCTTTTTCATTTTGCACTGGTGTTTGATTTTCTTCTTTGTTTGGTTACTTTGTCATCTGATGTAGCCTCTATCGATCCGTATGTAAAATGAAATATCATTAAAAAAAAGGAAATCAGTTAAAGTAAAGTTGCTGCTTTAACGAAATAGAGTACTTGAAGGTTGTCTGGCTTTTCAATTAGGACTCCGTGGCAGTCAGCATGGATACAGTAAATTGTTGGATCTTATGAAGTGAATTCATAATTTGGTCAGTGATTCCTAATTAGTAAGTTTTATCATGGTAATTTTTTTTTATGGTGAAACCAAAATCACGAGAGCCAACATGGTGTCAAATGTAGCCAATAATTTTCTTTTACTACTTCGCTGAAAATAGTATCTCAGTGAGGCCTTAGATATCCTTTAGGGCCTGGTTAATAAAAGGTTTTTTGTGGCTGCACAGAAAAATATGTTATTTCGTGTTTACGGCCCAAGGCTGAAGTGTGAACTAACTACCTTGGGCAATATAATAGATTTCACTTGACATGAAATCTCACCTTCACCACTTACATTGCTACGAGTCAAAAGAAATTAAATTGGCTTCAAAAAGTTTACCACAATTTTATCACCCTCTTTTGAAAAGCAGGACTTGAAGCCTGGACGTGTGATATTCTTAGCCTACTGGTCAACGTAAGGTCCTTGTCAATAAAGGACAGTAATTTTAACATTGCTTTGATGGGCCTGGGAAAATGCAAAAGTAGTAAACTCGCAATAGTTTTGCTTATCTGCAAAAGGTCTTTGTTGAGTGTGGCGAGAAAATGTGATTGGTGATATTACTGCTTTGCCATAAACCGGCAGAATGGTACCAAGAATTTCAGGGAAAGTACTTAATAGGCAGTCACTCATGACAACCTCTGAATGGAAATTGCTGGCTCTAAAATTTGCAGCAGCCCTGTGAAGTCACCTGTGAACTTGTGCTCTGAATAAAAATGTCTATTTTTTTTTCCTTCCAAAAATACATTTACAGAAGTCGGTGCTGGCTTCTACCAAGCAAGCTCAAACATTCTTAAACCATGTTTAGCCAATTAAAAAGCAATTTCACAGTTAAAATAGGTTTCAGAACAATGGGTTTTGTCAGAATCACCTTTCAAAAAAAAAATTAAGGCGAAAGAGAGAGGTGATAAGAACTTCAGGGAATTGAGGGTCAGAAATCTTTGTCGAAGTGTTTAGAGGCATGAAAACAAAAAAAGTGTAATTTACTGAAATGACATCCGCGGAGATACGTAGTTATTTGCTTAGGAACCATGACAGCCATTGAGCGGTCATTTTCTGTCATCAACTAGAACAATAAACAGAAAGAATTAGTTTAGACTTTTTGCTTCAGTGCTGTGAGGCTTGCTAGCAGTACCTTGTTTGTATAAGGGAACAAGGTCTTATGACAGTGCTCTGTGAGACAAAGACACCTTTTAGAATCTTTATGCCCATAAAATTCACGCAAAAGTCAGTAGAAATTGGGGGAAATAGCCACGAGACATCTCTATTTCTCACCGCCTGCGCATTTTGAGTTGGGGAGTGCTCGTACCCCAAAACTTGCAAATTTGAGGCACCAATGATATGTGCTACCACATGACGTAGGACTTTCATTAAAAGCCCTGCTCCCAGTTATCTCTCTCTGCCTCTTGAATTTTTCACATTGAGGAGTTTTGTCAACTTCATTGTGACATCTCTACTCTCTGGTTTCCAGAATATAAATGCCAAAACTTCATTTTCTGACCTCGATTTCCCTCATTGCGCAAGTTTCGTACGCTGATCTGATGATTGCTTTGATATGTCTTGCATGTTATTGTGCCGGTACATTTTGTGCATGTCTGTGTCCTGGTCAAACCATCTATGACCCTAATGGGCTGTTTCCATGTTCTTTTTCTCTCAGTATTCATCGATGCACCACACCTAATAGAGGACTATGTTGAACCCGACGGTGGTAATGCAGGTAGGCTCTCTAGTGTTGCACTTTTTTTGCATTGAGGGTGTCTATCCAGAAACAATGGCATTCAAGACTTTACTGTCTTTACTAAATTAATTTCTCACACACTCGGAGTGAGTTGGTCTTATTTGTAGTTGCAGCCTTACTTTTAACCGTATTGTAAACAGGTTCAGCACAAGAACAGGTCAGCACATGTGCAGTGAATGGGTTATGGTGAGTAGTTGCCAAGTGACCATTGGCTTACAATCACACCCTACTTATAGATTACTTGAGTAAAGTACGCATGTTTACTGCATACCCATATTCGCAGAAAATAATGAATTGCAAAATTTTGTTTAAAGGTTTTAACCTCAGATGAGGGCAGATTGTCTTTTTGTTACTTTCAAAACTTCGAGATTTGGAAGCTTGGCTGATTTGGTGTGACATAGCTATACTTGCGTGTGTATTGTACACCAGAAGGCCAGCTGTACAATTCAGGCTACAACATTAGTGTGGTGCCATTTGAGGATGGGCGATGGTGGTGCAAATCGCCTAACCATATGGAAGTTTGGAATGTTTATCAAGTAGTCTGGCTTTATTTATAACCTGTCTTCTACTGGCTATTTTAAAGTTTTGCCCGAAGCATCATGGTTTACTATGGTTGTGATTAATTAATTTTTTCCTAATCAAGCACCTGCGATATACTTGCTCGTTATGGTCGCTGGGATATACGAAGAAATCACAAAACTGGTGTTTGTGTTGCTGTCGTAGTCTTTTGAAAAGCTGAACCAACAGTGGACTGGGTCCACTTGTTCCCAGGGGTCATTAAAGTGAGACACACATCTAACATCAATACCTCGCACACTTTCTTGTTCCAGGACTGCGTGGCTGGTGGTTTTCGACCGAAGCGGCCTGCCCGTACACTCAGCAAGCTTTCGAGAAGTCGGTCAAGACGGTTGAAGAAGCGTGCAAATTGCAGGTGAGAGAAATTCACTGCTGACCCTACCTTTGTTCAGAGATACAAAAAACGACAAAAGTTGGTTTCATTTTGCCAGCGGTTCGGTTCAGTGGTGATTGTTTTTGCTGATGTCTTGTGGGTGTGATTGCGTGCAACATTTAAGTTTATGTTTCATGTTTCTGAGGCCTAATTTGTTTTGTGAAGGTCAAGTACCTGTCCTTTTCTGTCTCCCAAACCAGTGTTATGTGGTCCTCGTGTCTCCTTTAGGTCCCAAACAAAATCACAGTGACGTGCTTACAGGCAAAAAAATGTGGTTGATGCCTCTTTCATAGGAATAGGTAAAACACGAAAGTGAGATGCGCCTCCACAGAAGCATTTGTTGTGCATCCATATGAAATGGCACATTGCTATTTATATTACGTCGCTGTGACAAAGTTAAAAGCATCAACGTTAGGTACTGGATTGCACGCGCCGGAACATTGCGTAAATTCGACTGGAACCATAGCCCCTTAAAAATCGTGCGAACGAAACGGAACCAAAGCCGAAACCGAAAGCAGTAGGTGACAGAGGGTGCCTCCATTCACCTGCATCCCGCGTACACGAAGACACTGGCATCGAGGCGCCAACTGTCGGCGCTCATTAGTGTCATGATGAACTACTTTGCTTCACTTTTCCTAGACTGCAGTATCTCCTAGACAGCATCTGAATCAAGAAAGTAGTTGGAAAATTATAAGGTGCGTTCGTAGACCTACTTGTGCTTGAATTCGTAGCGCAGTGGGCAGAGCGTTAGGTACCTCCCCTTGCAGCGACAGAGTTCGTGGCTCGAATCCGGGCGCACCCGCGTCAGTGGAACTTCTTCTGGCAATGTCATTTCCGTGACGGATATGGCGCCGCTCAGATCTTGGTGTCCCCGGAGTTATCTTCGTGATGTTCTTTTTCTCCGGAGCTTCTCCTCCAAGCCGCAGTAGCGCTGAGGATCTGACCCCGGGTATCCTCAACCGACAAACTCAGCTTGCGATGCAAAAACTGTACATTTATTTACAGCCTGGCGGGCGACTAAGAAACAGCACTCGGGTGAGCCCGAAGACGACGGGCCGAGCTCTCCTGCACCCGAACCGCGTCTCTCTGTCTGTATTCATCTCCCCCTCCTCTTGCCGCTGAGGACCGGGAGAAGGGGGGGAAAGCGAGTCGTCTTCGTCGGGGTCCATCCGCATATGGTGGCCATTAGGACATTCGGTGCGAGCAGGCGCGGCCTTCCTCGGAATGTGCGGCATTTGAAAGCGCCGCACGACGCGTTCTTTCCATTTCTGCGCTGCTCTTCCGAGGGCTCGTGCCAGTTAGTGCGTCGGAGTGCCCGACACGCGGGCATAAAACACTTTCGTGTTAAGAAGTGGCTCGTAATAAGCTGGAGCTGGAAAGCTCAGTGCTTAAAAGTAATGACGTCAAGTTTCCCCTCTAGAATTACCATTGACAACCACCTGTCCAACGTTTTTAGAACCAAGGTCAGTTTTAAAACTCTCCGCCTCCGCCATACCAGCAATACGGCGCCTAACCGAAACACAGCGCCAGGTGGCGTCACCGTCGCAACCGACTGCCTGCAGCTGCTGGGAAAGCACGAACGAAAGCAGCGCAGGCCGCAGCTGTACACTCAAACGGCGTCATAACGAAGTTGAAGGGGAGCCATAATTATTTCGTTGTACCCATTATTTCGTTATATCAATTATAACAGTTTACGACAATGTATGCTCAGTTGGATGCACAACTATAATCATGCAAAGAATGAACCACGTCGCAGCCTGCTGTACCGCTATGCGAAAACGCTTGCGACGGAAATTTAATAGAAGGCAAATATTTTGCTTGCTGAACACACACTGCCTGTTCTGTTGTCCGCTAGACATAGCTGGAAAAAAGTCCATGATGCTCTTTCATTTCGGACATCGCAAATGAAAGACTTCCTCTTCAGCAGTGGCCACCGCGTTGATGCCATTTTTGACATAGCCATGGGTGCCGAAGAAATGACGTAGATGGTCAACCGCATCGAGTGCCTGCGCCGACGTTGGCACGTCGAACGCCTGTGCATGGGAGACCACGGCGTCATCGTTTGTTTGTCAAGTCACATCTGCGACAACTCGTCAGTCGTCTCCTCTGTAGTGACCGTTTCGGCGTCGAGGTTCAGGGAACCTATCTTGCGCCACTTCTTGCTGCCATCACGTAGCCCGCCAGCCCGCTCCCTCTGCTCCACTGGCAGAGTGAGGAGGCAGGCTCTCGGTTAAAACAGCCATGCCAAACGAGTGACGAACTCTGCGGAATACTTCACATGCTGTGGTAGGGCTTTTTTTTGGGGGGGGGGGGGGAGACCAATTTAGTTTGTTATATCCATTGACAGGTCAATTTTACTTTGTTACAACGAGGTTTCTAGTGCATGGGTCTCTATGGAAATTTCAAGGGAATTTCATTTACTTCGTTATATCTTGTAACGTTATAACAAGGTTTGAGTGTACTGCCATTGCGAGCGTAATCACGCAATACACCGATCATTGTGTTTATAAACTTTTATTTTGTAAGTAGTAAGTCTAGCCACATGTCACCGAAGCTACGGCGCTCAATCGGCGACAACAATGGCGAAGTGGCCGCTTGCATTTGCAAGGCCGCGGTTTTGTGGCTGCACTTCTGCGCTCGTTTGGAGCGTTGTCTGCCCTTCCACATTAGATAATTTACGTTTCTTGCTTAGGCTGCTGCATATTCTAACAATGTGGCTTGTGCGTAATGCAGAGAGCTTGAGAAATAAATGAAGGCTGGCAAATATTGTTGTTATTTTCTTAAAAAGCTTTATCGGTTGAATGAAAGAACTGAATAAGTGGATGTGTTTTTTTATTTATAACGTAACGAGATATTGTTACAGGATAGCCTTCTTTGCGAAAAATAGGCTGTCAAGTATTAGCTTCGCGTGCTGGATGGGGCCGACAAGAAGGGAATAAAGGCAAAGATGACGATCACAGTGCGCCTGGCACAAGCAGTATCTGTGTCTGCGTTGCATTGACTATATAGCTCTGTAAATAGTGCCTATACAGCTATTATAATCTTGTCTACTTCGTGTCATTCCCTCGTGTCGGTAAATGAGATTGGAGCAACTGTATTTACACTATTAACAGAGCTTCTAAGCATTGCAGCAGAGACAGCAGCTGGCCGAGATACTGTTCATGCCGCGGGTGCTGCTAGATACTTCTTCCCCAATTGTCACAAACTTTTAAACAAAAAAATGCTTTCCCTCTTGGTTTGAACAAACAAACAAAAAAAAAAACTGCGAGGTAACCGGTTGTAATCTCTGCCAACAATCTTTTGCCAGCTCGCTAATGAAACACAAACTCCTTCCATGTCTCTCAACAAAGATTTACTGCTTGCTGCTGGCACGTCTAAATTTCCAGCACTTCCTCCGGCTCAAGCGTTAGCGCTTGTTTTGGCTTTCTGTGCAGACGAGTTCTGTGCAACAATCTGGCGTCGGCATGGCAATTTCTTTCTTTTTGCCGGCGGTTTGTATAGGAAAGGAAGCAGGTATGGAAATATTTTCGGGACGGCTCCTTCGAAGAGGCTCCACATACCTCTCTCAGTTTCTACTTTTTCACCGTTAGTGAAGCGCGTGTAGGTCTTGATTGATTTGATTGATTGATTGATTGATTTTAGGGTTTAACGCGCCGACGCAACGCAGGCGATGAGGCGCGCCGTAGTGGAGGGCTCCGGATTAATTTCGACCACCTGGGGATCTTTAACGTGCGCCGAAATCTCGTACACACGGGCGTTTTTGCTTTTCGCCTCCATCAGAAAAGCGGCCGCCGCGGCCGGGAATCGAACCCGCGACCTCGTGCTCGCGTGTAGGTCTTTGGTGTGTCCACGTACAAAGTAAAAATGCACGGCGCACACGCGCGATTTGGCTGAGACACGCATTGGCACGGTACATTCTACACGGAGGCCGGGATAACTTCAAGCGCGAGAAAAGTGCCTTTGGGTTTGGTTTCCACTGTAACCGCCCGTGCAACTAGGGACACAACACACCGGCATGGTGCTTGCCGGACCATTTACAGCCGAAGCTCGCGCGCGCACACACACCCACACACGCACACACCCTCGCACGCACACATGCACACACACGCGCACACTAAGAAAAAAAGCATCACAGGAACATAGCTGACCTAAGATGCTGGCCGCAAAATTGCAGGTGTATCCCTCAGAACGTACTGACCTCAGCGATCCAGTGCTTCGCGCGGAGCCTTGTGCGACTGCAGTGCCATCAATGCAGCTGGGTGCGGCGGTGCCGGAAAACACTTCGAAGTTTTACAACTGACCTTGGTTCTATTAACGTTGCACCGGTCCACAAACATTACTATTGATTCGCTTTTGATCAAAAGAGAAGATATTTGTTCAGTTTGGTTAGCAAGATAAAAGCAAAGTAGAAGTTAAACTTTCGAGAAGCAGATATGACATTCTGCTAATGCCCCTGTCACACGGGCACTTGCCATCCGGATTGAAGCGAAGCGCGATCGACTTTTCGAGCGTGCTCAATGCAGCACCACTGCTACATGGCAATTTTCACGGCACGAGTGAGAAGTTGCACCGGTTGCACTCACGTACGCCAGATGGCGTTAAAAATGTACTTCGCAGCCGCCGTATGGCAACTTTGCATGGTTGCAGTTATATGTAACTATATAAATTTTACTGCACCCTTATTTGGGTCAAGTTATTTGACAAAATTTGTGGTGTTAGTTGAAATCGTCACCTTCTGTTCCATTACTCAGTGGGGTCGAAAGTATCGCCGCTTTTGTTCGATCGCGCTTGGGGGAACCAGGATTGACTTCGAGTGGGAATGGGCTCGATCGCTGTAGAATCTCTTTGAAGGGGTCACAGCCGCATCATCATCGACCGCCATAGGCCTGGTGCGGCCAACCATTGTCTTTAAAGGAGCCATGAAGACAAACTACAAGTTGGGTTTATTAGAAATACTGCTTAATCCTGATAACAATGATACCAATATCATCGCTATCTTCGAACAAATAACGGAGATATTAAAGAAAACGTGTGAAGCAGTCGCGACCCCCTAGCCAATTTCCCACAACTTTTCTATGACGTCACAGAACTTTGTGCGATTGGTGGCCTCCTAACTGACCTGTCGCGATGACACATAACTGGACGTCTGTAATGGGGCCTCTAGTTCCATTTGACCGCATCACTTGAATGCTAGCGTGCAGTTAACGCACTGAAAATTATGTTTTATTGTTGGCCCGTATGATGTCAATCTTGCTCATAACACGTCACAGTGGCGCAAAATTTGAAAGTTTTTAAACACTTCTTGCTTTTTTTTCTTTAAAAAAACATCTTTTGTGGCTGTAATGGAGCTGAGTGACATACTGAATCCTAGTTCTTTCAAATTAAACAAAGTTGTATTTTCTCTTCATGGCTCCTTTAAAGAACAGACGTCAATCTCCCTTTGCTGGCATCATCTTCATGTCTAGGGCCGCATGAGCGCACGCACTGTTTTCTTCCTCTTCAAAAACTTCAGCTTGGCGTTCCATTAAACATAGACCTCGATGGTCGCTCCTCTCCCCCTGGACGCTTGAGGCTTGTCCTTGGGGGTCAACAGACCTCACAATCGCGATTGAAACTACCGTGTAGCAGCGCCCAATCTGGATTGAGTTCGATCCGGATCGACTCAATTGCGATTGGATGGCCCATGTGACAGGGGTATAAGACGTTGTGCAGAAGTAAACCATTCTACGTTGTTAGCTAATAAGGGTGAAGATAAAAAATAAAAAGATCAGCTAGCAGAGATGTCCTTGATGATGTTATTGAATGACATGCTCGGGACTTTTTAAAGGGGCTCTCACAGCCAAAGGAACCTTGAGAAGCCATAGCTCCAAGAAGTAGCGAATTTTGTGTCTGTGTGTGGGGTTTATCTGTCGAAGGATGCAGCCTTTCCATCCTGTAAGCACTGCAGATTCTCCCATGCCGAGTAGGCTCTAAAGACAAAAATTCCTGCACCTTCCCGCGAGGGGAACATGAGTAAATGCAGAGCATTGGGGCCTCAGTACTGATTGAAGGCAGTGTTGCTTCCATCGCTTCTTCCGTGATGCTGGAGTAGCAGACACGAGTAAACGTGGGCACGAGCGTCAACCAAGGGAGGAAGGAGCAACGCAGTGACTGAAACACGAGCGACCGCTAGCCGCTATATTTGCAGCGCGCGCAGTAGAGGGAGAGCAGTACGGGGGGGGAGAGCGCGCATGCACAAGCAGCGCGCACCCTTCCACGCCCCACCGCGCTGCTATCACGCACCTGTTACGCCGAGACCGCGACGGAGCGAACGGGCTGACTACGACGCATGCGCGCGCCAGCTGCTGTTGAGAGAGAGGAGGGAAGGAGAGGCGCACCTGCTGCGGACGCGAAACTGTTGACACCGTCCGACGCAGGAACAGGCGAGGCTAAGAAATGCTCTGCATTTAAAAATCAAACTTTGCCTCTGCTAGCAGAGAACTGTAGCGGTGGGACCTTAAGCTCACGAAAACATGGTGGACTGATAGAAGTGGTAGGTACATGCCCTTCAACGGGTTCAGCAATGACAACTGATAACAATAACATGTGCAGCCGATTGGAAAGATTGATTGATTGTGGGGTACTATGCACCGACGCTTCACAGGCGATGAGGCGCACGATATTGGAAGGCTCTGGATTAATTTTGACCACCTGGGGATCTTTCACGTGCACTCAAATCTCGAACACACGGACATTTTCGCTTTTCACCTCCATCATATAAGTGTCCGCTGCGGCTGAGAATCGAACCTGTATGCTTGGGCTGAGCAGCACAATGCTTTAGCCACTAAGCCACCGCAGCAGGTCCTATTGGAAAGGAAAAGATGTGCAGAGGTTCAGAGAATTGTCTACTCATGCATAGCATTCTTATACCACTTGTCTAAAGCATGTGTTCTTTACGGCCAAATATGGGTATGAGTAGTGAAAGGCGTTGGAATATTTTATTTTTTCTGAGTTTCCTTTTGTTTTTTTTTTCACCGATGGTATAAATACAGTGGAACCCCATCGATACGTTCTCGGTTCATATGATTTCCCGGTTACTATGCTCTCAATTGCGAACACTAAAAGTGTCCCTTGGTACGTTTCTGTTTCTTCCCAAATATAGTACGTTTCTCCCTCGCATTTTTTTTTTAACGTATCAGCGAGGCTCTACTGTATATACTACCATTATAGCGATGAAGTCTCTACTTCACCAATTGTGTTTTATTTTTTCCAAAGATGTGAGGCCTACTGCAGAGTTGCTCCATTCACACTATTTTTTATTCAGACTCTGAATGTTCTTTTTGGGCTTTTTTTGTTTAGTCTTCAGTTTGGGGGAGATGTATAAGATGCATATTTTGGATTTTGTCAGATCAGTTTTGTGAGAAGTTTACTTGTTTCCCAAATTTGTGGGTTTTCAAAATTCTATCTCCATAACGATTGCAGGTGTTAGTTTTGCCAAATCTGCATTTTTGTGGAAATGCGGGGCATTACATGGTTTGCCATTTTCACTATTTGTTTATTCATGTTTCTAACATTCCTTTATTCGGTTTTGAGAGGAGATGTATGGGATGCATACTTTTGATTTGCTCAGATCATTTTTGTGAAATTTTTTTCTGTTTTTCTTATTTTTTGGTTTTTCAAAATTTTGTTTGGCCAATTTGTCGCTTCTGCCAAATCTGCATTTTTGTGGAAATTCAGGGTGTTACACGGTCCTGGCTATACGGGTACTCGGCAAAGAATGCTACGCATTGAAATAAATGCAGATATACCTCAGATGAGCCAAACGTGGCCACTTTTTTGTAGTTTTGGATTTTGATTTGGAAGTTCTTCCATCCTGAATTTTTTACGTGTTATCTCCATATTGTTGTGTTATCCATATTGTGTTATCTCCATATTATCTCCATACTGGGTGGGCATTTTCTCTAAACTTTACGACAGGATCCTTACATCATGGGCTGTACTGTGGCTACAATCATGTTTTGATGCTTGTTATTGCAGTTGGTAATGTAGAAGAGCTTAGCAGCCACTGTATGACCGACTTCTGACGCATGAAATTCAGCAAGCACTCCTATTTGTTTGCAGGGTCCCTTTGACGGAGTCCTGGGCTTCAGCCAGGGTGCAGCCTTCACAGCCATACTGCTTGCAATGCAGAGCCTTGGCAGTGAGTCTCCTACACGCATCAGCATTGCCCTTCAAGCGTAACAACTACTTTATTCCATAATCAGTTTTGATGATTGCTGAACCAAAAGTCTCTGTTTTTCTTGTTACAAAATTGGCCTGAAATCAGTTCAGCTTCTTGGGGAACAGCGCGAACTAACAGGGACACAATAAGAAAGAAGTGGACAGGACTAGCGCTGACTTTCAACTCGATTTATTAGAAAAGACGTAACTAGTTATACATACACAGGCGTGGTGGGGGAGGAGGATTCTGTCTTTGGGTTGTATATTTGAGTTGATTGTGCCTGCTACGGAGGTTGATGGGTGTGGCAGCATTCACTAAACACAAGGCTACTAGTGACAGCTCTGAGCAGACATGTTTATTTATTTATTTATTTATTTAAAATTCCTTACAGGCCCCTTTACAGGGCATTGAGTAAGGGGGGTAATTGGTGAAGTGTTACAGATCATACAAAATTGATTAACGCGTTACAAAGCATAGCAGCACAATGAATTGCGGCGAGGTTTGCAATAAGTTGAAGTTAGTAGACTATAACAAGAAGAAAAAGAAAATACGTTTTCATAGTGCACACGCGACAAAGTGAACCGATACAATCATTATGGTATATGAAGGCGACATCAACCAAAGATAGCTGGCTTTACCGACCCAGTGCGCACAAATGAGAGTTTATAATTTGCAGAACACACAATAGAAAAATCACGAGAAAAAAGGCATAACCTATGCTCACGCCGAAAACATTTCCAGTATGCATCAATCATAATCGGGCACAAAGTGCGACACTGAAAAAAGAAAAGAAAAGGATAAGAAAGCACTAGCTGTGCAACAGAGACGACAGGTTCTGTGGTCTTCAAGTACATTTTTTTGGGGGGTACACAGGGGGGGATACAGGGCATGACAGGAAAAAAAAAAAGAAAAAAAGAATGAGCAGAACAGTGGTAAGACCTTATTGCGAAAAGAGAGTAAGCAGCAACTGACGGAAAGAATTATTGTCTGATACAGATGCGATGTTATCTGGAAGACCATTCCACAAACGTATGGCGCGAGGAAGGGCAGATGAGTTGAACGCATCAGTTGCCCCGTATAATCGCGTGAAACTGAAGTGATTATGCAACCTACGTGAAGTAATGAAAGGAACATCGAGGTGAAGTGGGAAGGGTCTGTTGGTGTACACGTATTTGTGAAAGAGGCAAAGAAGGGAAATGTCGCGACGAGTGCTGAGGGGTTGAAGAGAAAGGTTGTTTTTAATTTGCGTTATGCTGCTGTGATAGTCATGATTGCGTGAAATGAAACGGGCCGACCTATTCTGAATCGCTTCAAGCATGTTAATTAAGTAGTTGTGATAAGGGGACCAGATAGGAGCGGCAAATTCAAGCTGTGGGCGGACAAAGGTTTGATAGGCTAGTTGACGGACGTGAGTGGGACAGCTATGTACCGTATTTACTCGCGTAATTCTCGCACTCGCGTAATCCTCGCACCCCTAATGTGAGCCACCAAAACTTGAATTTTTTGGTTCCTCGCATAATCCTTGCACCCCCAACTTTGCAGCGGCGAAAGTTGCCTGCTCGCGAAACCCGCATGGTGCACGCGCTCTTCAACGCGCGCCCTCCCCCGCCGCCTCTCCGTTCGGCGGAGAGCCAGGGAGAGCGCTGTGTATCCAAGGCCATCCAGGCGCCCTAACAATCTGCATGGCTATTCCCTAACAGGCGCCCTAACACGCTACTCACACTGTCCTTGAGCCGGTTTCACGCGCGTTTCGCGTGCGCGCAACTAGACGGTGTTCGCGCAGCCCGCCTGTCGTGTCGTCGTCGTGGTCCCGCCGTTGAGCGGCAGCAGTCAGTGGTGGATAGCTCGCTGCCGTTTTGAGAACTTTTTGATCTAATTATTTTGTGCTTGGTGCCGCTTCGCCATGGGGAGGCACGCCAGCTACACCGCCGCTATCAAATTGAAAGCGAAAGAGTACGCGATCGAACACGGCAACCGTGCCGCAGGCAGGCACTTCAGCGTCACCGACTTCAACGTGCGTTACTGGAGTAGGGCACGCACATACGACGACGAGATAGGGCGCGCGCCAGAAAGCAAAGGCGGCAATTCCATGATCGCTGATCGACGGGAGATTGTTTACGTTGTAAATAATAAAATAAAAAGAAATAGCTTACCTATACAAAAAACGACCGCTACATTTAGCGGGATTGGCATAAGGCAAATTGGCAACACTGTGCACCGGATTTTTTTTTTTCCCCGCATAATTCTCGCACCTCTAACTTTGCATTGACTTTTCTGAAAAAAAAGTGCGAGGATTATGCGAGTAAATACGGTAAATTACGGCGTAGATATCCTAAAGACTTGGAAGCTTTCGCGCAAATGGTGGTGATGTGGTGAGACCAGGAGAGATTGGGTGTGAAATGGACACCAAGGTACTTATAGGAAGATGCCTGTGACAGTGCGGAATTATTGATAGTGTAGCAGAAGGTGTAAACGTTTTGCTTGCGCGTAAAGGAGATTATTTTACATTTTTCCGTGTTCAGGGACATTAACCATTTGTTACACCAGTCATTAATGCGGTGAAGGTCGCTTTGTAGAGTTAATTGGTCGTCGGGGGATGATATAGGACGATATATCATGCAGTCATCTGCGAAAATTCGCATGCAGGATGATATGTTATTTGGCAAATCATTTATATAGATTAAGAACAATAGGGGACCGAGGACGCACCCTTGTGGTACGCCAGAGGTTACGTGGGAAAGAGGAGAAGGCGAATTGTTAATTACAGTAAACTGCTGACGAAGTGAAAGAAAGTTACGAAGCCAAGATAGGGTTAGAGAGTCTAATCGGAGGGCAGATAATTTAGAAATCAGACGGCAATGGGCTACACGATCGAAAGCTTTAGAAAAATCGAGAAAGATACAGTCAGTCTGAAGGTTATTGTTCATATTGGAATGCAGCTCAGTTGTTAGTTCTAGCAGCTGTGTTTCACAAGAAAAACCGTTTCGGAATCCATGTTGGTTCTGAAAGAAGAAATTATTTGATTCTAAGTGTCGGAAAACATGTGAAGCGATTATGTGTTCAAGAAGTTTGCAGCATATACATGTAAGAGAAATTGGACGGTAACTTTCGGGTGAATGCTTATTGCCGGCTTTAAACACAGGCACTATTTTACCAATTTTCCAGTCAGAAGGGAGTTGACCTGTCGCTAAAGATTGCCTGAAAAGGTGATACAAAATTTTAACAGAAACAGAGGCAGTGTTTTTAAGAATTTTAGAATTGATGTTGTCGATGCCGGCTGAAGTGGATAGCTTGAGGTTATTAACTAGAAGAGCAATACCCTCGGCCGTTATTTCTATCGGTTCCATGTATGCAATGTCAAGTTCGGAAACGTATGGTACGTCGGAATGGTCTTCCAGGGTGAAAACGGATGAAAAAAATGTGTTAAATGCTGATGTGCAATGACTATCTGAAAGGGGGACATGGTCGTCATCTAGCAAGGATATTTGTTGGCCATTTTGTTCTGGAGAAACAAGGGTCCAGAACTTCTTAGAATTTGATATCAAGAGGGAAGGCAGATCGACAGAGTAATATTTATGTTTAGCAGATTGTACGGCCGAACAGTAGTTTTTCATAAAGATTTTGTATGCCTGCCACGTAGAGGGCGTGTCGTGGCGTTTAGCTGTGCGGTATAAACGCTTCTTTTTATTTCTAAGTTGCCTGAGAGATTTCGTAAACCACGGGTTTGATTTATCGTTTTTCACTTTTACGAGAGGGACATACTGATTTGTTAGTGCACATAGTTTATCTCTGTACAGCACCCAGTTATCATCTACTGAACGATGGTCGAAAAGTGGTAGGAATGTGTCAGAGTAAAAAGTATCGAGTTCGGAGTTAATTTGGCTGTAGTTGGCCTTACTATAGTCGCGAATTTTTTTGTGGTCGGTGCCGGAGAAAGGTAGCGGGATGTTAAGAGTTACTTGGAGGAGGCTGTGATCGCTAAAACCATCTATGTTAAGAACGGTACCTACTGTTTCAGGAACTGTCGTAAGAATTAGGTCAAGGATGTTAGAACCGCGAGTGGGTTGGTTCACTATTTGAAATAGGTTAAAATCTAACGCAAGGTTTATAAATTCTGTGGAACTGTGGCAAGAGGAAGACAAGTGGATCCAATCTATTTCGGGAAAGTTGAAGTCGCCGAAAATGTAGATGGCGTTGGTGCGACATAACTTGGTGGCCTGGGTTATGCTACTGCGCAAGTCATCTACAAATGAATGGTAACAATCAGGGGGCCGGTAACAATTGCCGAGAAGTAGTGTGGTCAACTTCGTAACACAGGCTACCCAGATCATTTCTAAATCAGAGTGAACATTGATAGCGTATGATTGCACACACTTTCTTACTGCAAGAAGTACACCTCCGCCACGCCTAATTTCACGGTCATTTCGGTATATGTGGAAGTTGTTACGATGGGGAAAATTTTCATTATCGGTGATATCTGGGTTAAGCCACGTTTCAGTAAGGGCGAGTATGTCGCAGTCGCTGTCATCTAGAAATGAACAGACCAAATCCTGTTTCGGCATTAGGCTACGGATATTAGTAGATGATAGCGATAATGTTGGAATGGTATGAAGTGAAGTCACATTGGGATCATGCAAGGACTTGTTCGACTTTAGCTATCTGCTTGATAGCACAACTGCGTCCGTGTTGATGTCATAGATGTATGTTTTTTTATCAATGTGCAACCTGTCAACTGAAACTTTGAAGGCCTTGTTTTGGGTTTTGGCAAAGCCGACCAATTTGCGCCTGGCCTGTCGCGTCGCCGGCGAAAAATCTTCGCCGATTGAATACGTCGTACCTTTTAGTTTCCGTGCATAGGACAAAATCTGCTGTTTATCTTTGAAGAAGGTTAGTTTGGCAATTATTGGTCGGTTTTTTCCGTCGGTGAACTTGCCAAGCCTGTGAACCCGTTCAAACTGTGAACTAGTTGTTATTTCGAGTCGTTCAGAGCAAAAGTTAATTATTTTTTTCTCGGCCTCGGCCCATTCCTCTGTTTCGCTATCTTCAATTCCAAAGAAGTGAAGATTAGACCGCCGCTGCCTATTTTCAGAATCGTCACATCTAGACGTGATTTCCGTCAACCGATCTGAAACTTGCAGCAGAACATTGCCAGTGGATCCTTCGGCGTTATTTTGCAAAGCAAGTGTTGCCTCGAGGGCAGCGATTTTAGCATGGAGTAATTTAATCTCATTTTTAGTCGTTTCGTGCTTGCCACTTAGTCGTTTCAGGTCAGCTGACATCACGGCGTGATCAGCTTCAAGTTTTTTTACTGTTTCTAATGCAGAAGCAAACGAATCAGCTTCAGCCTTACTCATTGGTCCCGGATTCGACTCGACGTCCCCGGAAAGCATAAGCAATGTTTTCAAGGCGTCAGAGCACAACTTCTTCGGCAAACACAACACTCGCTTCAGTACATCGCAAAACTCTGGTGGGCACGACACCGCAATGAGACAGGGATGACTACACTTGGTACAGGAAGCACCCTTCATATAACTAACCTGTAACATCAGTGGTCGTGAGTCACCCATCCCAGATGCGGCGCCGTACCCAAAGTAGGCGGCTGAAGGATGGCGTTTATATGCTCCGCAGTTGACGTCACGAACCGATACGGAAGTTCCCCGTTGCCAGATTGAGGCGCCGATTTCATCCAAGTTTGGCCTCGGAAGGGTTTCGGTAGGCCAAGGAAGAGGCAGGCGGTCGGTGCCAGTCAGCTCGCAGGATCCGGGGACCTGCTGATGTTGAAAGTGATGATTGGGATTCTGGGATTGCCTTTTTTTTTCATGCTTTCCTTTTCACATTTTTTCTGTTACAGGAGCATTGAAACCAATGTTGCTATGGCCAAAGTGTAGGCCATTGGTAACGTAACTGCTTTATTAGTTTTAGTGGTCACCAGTTTACCTTCCACAGAACTCTACACATAAGTGCACCACTTAAAATGGTTGCTTGAAGCACACTACCAGTTACAGTGTGGCTTCTTCAGGGGCACTCTGATGGACTGGAGTGGCTGGTGTGTCGTTTCAGGGTAAAAAAAAAAAAAAAAAGAAATCAGCCACCTGATGTAGCAGACGATTTCCTCTTCCTATTAAATGGGCCATGATAACAAGGTACAAGTTTGAAAGCTCATTAAAAGGACTCCTTTGTCTCAATAACGAGGATCCCAGCCTTTGTGCAGTCTTTGAAGAAATGATTGAAATACTAAATAAAACGTATGAAGCAGTGGCAACTCCCCCGCAACTTTCCGGCAACTTCTCAAGGATGTCGCAGCATTTTGTTTGTATGGTTGGCAGCCACCAATCAATGCCACCACCAGAAGCCGTGACTGGCCGACTGTAGTGTAACCTCAGGTTTCATTTGGTCGTATCACTTGAACACTGATGTACAGTTAACACACTGATAGCCATGTTTCTAGTGCTGGCCTCTATTGCATCACTGATGAAATCTGTGTGAAATCTAAACTTTTTTCAATATTTCTTGCATTTTTTTGGTTGAGAAAATGTCGGTCGGGGCAGGAATGTAGCTCAGTGAGTTACCAGGGGCTAGTTCTTTGAACCTGAACAAAGTTTTGTTTTGTCTTCATGACCCTTTCAACTTGGCTGGGGAAAAAGAAAGGTGTGCTTTCATTCGTGCATTTCGGAGTTGTGTGGTAGCCACAGCTGGCCTTTTCCTTGGCACACCAGGTGTAGCAACCACCATGCCTAGACTTGTTTCTACCAGAGGGTTACGTCGAATAAGCAACGTCCCCTTCTCCTTTTCCAACTTTGGACGTCGCGGGCCCCTTCCCCTCCTGCTGCAAGTTGCATCTACAGACGCCATTATGCCAGTAAACAGCAGTCTTTTGTATCGTCGGCTTAAAAAGGGTCACTGTGGTTTATAGGAGTACAAAGCTAGACAAGGTTAACCTTTTTTCAGTATCCTCTATAGAAAAAGGAAAAAAACAACATAGTTACAGGTGAGAAAATCAACTTTGCAGATTATTTCATTAGAAAACCAGGATCTACTCTATTTACCCGCAAAATAACCCCCCCCCCCCTCCCATACTTTTTTTCTTGAGAATTTACTTTCTTCTTATCTTGCATAAAAAATACAGCAGGAAAAGAAAAGGTACTGTTCAATACGGTTTTATCTCGGCATGGTTGCTGATGCCGTTGACGATCGCAGTAACTCAATAGCGTGCCACAGTACGGGCAGAAATGCTAAAAAAACATTCTAACAAAAAAAAAAAATACTCGCAACAGTGGCCGGAGATGCGAGCGCGAATGCTGTGGCTCACAATTTAAAAATGGCATGCTTGCAGAATGCCACCTGCTCAACACAAAACAAAATATCTTGCTTATAGCGCCATGAAAGCGCTGTGGCGTGCAAACAAAGCACCAAGCATACTCTGCCAACGCCTCCTAAAAAAAACTATGCCTGGAACGTGAGCCATGAACTCGCTGCCTCACCCTCGGATTTTTCCCTCTCCTTCTGGTATGGGGGCGAGCGCCTCGAGCAATTGCTCCTTGTAAACATGCTGGAGTGCGCCCGCTGGGAGCCGAGAGGCTGGCTTCTCGCAAGCAGAGGACACCTTCCCAACTGCACGTTGTCATCACTGCTACAGTCTAATCCCGTTGCAACGGACCTTGTTAACAGGAAAGAAATGTCCACTGTATCTGAAGTACCTATTCAGTATTCAAAGGGGTGGGAGGAGGATGGGTATATGAGGGCAAAGTGGGAACTTTCACCAGTATTACGTATAAATGCTACGGACAGTTTTTTTTTTCTACACACCTGCAGCATCTCTGCACAGCTTTCGCAGGAGAAAAGAATCACCGAAAGCTGTGTTCGAAGATTGGCACCGGCTTTTGTAAAAGGCCTTCCACATGCGGTCTAGCGCATAGAGACGCACGCTAAGCTCAGCAAATAAAGCGACAGTGTAACTAGGAGCACTTACTAACCAGCTATAAAAATCATTCATGGCCAGCAGAATTAGCCAGGCACTTTTCAAACCCTTCAGGACGAAGGAGGCTTACCCAAAGCCATTCATCAAACAATTCAGATCACTGCCTGTTGTTCCCCCAAGGCAGCTTCTGCATTTTTAATGATCTTAGTCTGGTCAGTAAAACGGCTGATACGAAATCATCTCACAAGGGGAGCTGTGAAATCTAAAGTTAGACCAGTTTGACTCCGCACAGCCATTGGCAATCTAGATTGCACACAATGGATGGGGACCGTCCCCGTGCTTGAGGCATTTTTTACCTTTTTTTTATTGAAAAGAATGGGAACAATTCATGCGTCGTAATAATAAATACTGAAATTCACTGAACCTGAGTTCTTTATTTGTACATAAAGAAAAACTGTAATTAGGGCAGGCTAGGCCTCCGGGTGTGCCACTTAGCGTATTCAAAAGCACTGCTCCTCAATCCCAGAATCGTGTGTTGTGGCGGTGTCCTTGTTCTTGACGGCTGAGTGGACCGTCTGCTTAGACAGGCCCATACTTCTGGTGATGGCAGCCTATTTTTTGTCATTTTCGATGGCATTAATTATGCTTAGTTCATCATACCTGCAACCAGCTACCCTGCCGCTGGTTGCAAAAAAAAAGAAAAAGAAAGAGAGAAAGAAAAGAAAAACCAATGACCACTGGCTTGCCTTGGCTTGGCTGCACTGATGACCTGTTCTGCACCGACAATTTTGCCAGACATTTTGCCATTTTTGCCGACAATTTTGCCAGACAGTTTTCTCACCAAAATAAGCAAAGGAAAAACATATCGGATGCCGGCGCCGCGGCAGTCCGCCATTAACATTCAGTCAAAACAATTCCCACCCGAAATTTAGTCTGTTGTAGCTGGTAGTCTGCTCTAGCCGGGTGCGTTATGAACAGAGTGTATTCCTCTTGAAATGCATGAGGACCAAACAAACCAACGGAAATGGTCAGTTGTAACCGGAAGTCCATTGTTGCCTGATACGCAGTAACGAGCATAGACTGTATATGCAGACGATGACGATCAAGTGGTTTCTTTATCACTGTTGTGAGATAACAAATTGCTAAATGAAATTAAGTCCACCTTCTTGAAACTTACTTTTTTTTACGGGAAAAAAATGCCTCCCACGAATGGCGGAAATTTTGTCTGCTTAGCACACCAGCTTTGCATTGGTTTGCGTGATGATTTTCACCATCTGTTTTGCAGAGCCAGTGTTCCATTTCATTTGAGCAGTAATGTGGTGCTGCTGTGTATCAAGCGCATACCTGCCAGGTTTCCCGGATTTTCTGGGAGACTCCCGAATTTTCGTGGTTTTGTACGATTGTACGACTGAAACAAAAATCTCCCGAAAACGCACCCATCTTCGGCTTAATCCTTTTCCCAGTATGGCCACAATGCGCCGGAGGTATACCTGACAATCCAACCCGACACCAGTTGGCATCGTTATTAGTGAAGTGCTTAAAAAGCGTAGTCGGTCATGCGCATACGGTGAACCTGTTTGTCCCATTGTTAGTTTACTGTTTATAGAAACGCAGCGCCGCCGCCGCTGTCATTTACGCACGAGCATGGCCGTTCTGAAGAGTTAACAAGTCTCCAGTGGTGTAGCTTGTCGTTAGTTTAGACAAAACAACCAAACAGTTCAGTTCCTGCTGTTTTGTATTGCGCTTGCAGTACTATTTCTAGGACTTTCTGAAAAGGGCGCGGTTAGCAACGTCGAACATTTAAGTGGTGGAGCTTGTTGGTAGTTTGGGCGAAGAAACAGTTCATTTCCTGCTATCTTGTAAGTAAATAAAAAAATGTGGGTAAAGTTACCCATTCTGTTGTTGCAACTCCCCCCCCCCCCCCCTTCCCCCCGCCTTCTCCCGCCCCCGGTAAGATCTCCCTAATGCCATCCCGGCAAATCTGGCAGGAATACAAGCAGCTGCTCCTCGAGCTGCCGACGGAAGCAACCGGGAGTGTCATATCAGGAAGTGCCAGCTGATATCTCCTTACATGAGAAGTGGCTTCACGCAATATTACGAGACACCTTTCCCAGCACCACGATGAAGGAGCACTCTGTTGTTTGTAGCCTACACTTTCTTAACACTGACTTCAAGAAGGACTTCACGAGGCGGTTACTCAAGCCCGATGTAGTGCCTAGCGTGTTCGGCGAACTGGCTTGGAACGTTGCTCAGGATGTCGAGAGCATGACAGTGGCCAGTGTGTCTGCGGACACGACTGTACCAACTGTACCTAGTAAACTGGTTCTATGCCTTCTACAACTCGGAAACACTATGACGGCAAATGTGTCCACAAGCACGCCAGTGGCAGTTATGTTCGGTGGACTGGTGACATCCCTTCCGCAACCTAAAAGCACGACTGATCAAGGCACAACACGACAGCGTAGATGTATTGTCACGCAGACAGCTAGAAGGCGCAAATGAAGGGCCAGCCAAGTCTCTCAAGCATAAACACAGTGATGACGATAGAAGCATACAAGGTAGCGAGCCAAGAAACAATGTCGTCCAACCTCAGCAAGTAGAAATGGATCGAACAGCCGAGAGTCCCATTAAATACGACACAAACAGGAGTGGTGTATGCTAAACGTTCATTGAAGACACAGACACCACTGAAGCTCTATCCCTCAATATACTTTGTCCACCGAGAGCGGGCACTCAAAGTAAAAAATGAGAGACTGAGTAGGACAGTGGATTCATACAAACAAGAACTGCTGAAGCTGATAGAAGCCGTGCAAGTTAGTGGATTTATGGAGGTAATGTCCAATGCTGAGAACTTAAGAGGAATTTAAAGGCACTCCTAACCATTGACCAGGTCAAGAACTGCAAATAGGAAAGGCTGCACTGGTCAGAAACCATGCTATGGCACAGCATCATACCCAGAAATTTGTCAAGGAAGGCGCATAAGTATTTGCGCTTGAAAGGCCTGCTGAGGTTGCCCTGTAACAAGACCATCCAAAACTACATCAGCGTGGTTTCGGGAGAAGTTCAGTTCACTCAGCTAGTTCGTTGCTGCCTTGAAACAGAAATACTGGCCCTTAAACCACAACAATTCAAAGTTTGCTCACTTATCATAGATGAAATGAGAATGCACCGGAAGTTGCAGTATCACAGATAACGGGACGCATTCATTGGTGAAAGCTCTCAGTCACCTTGTCGAAAGCTCTCAGAATGAGTGCCTGCTAAACTCTGTGCTGTGCTTCTTGCTATATGGCGTCCACGGACGATATGAAATACTTGTATGCTATTTTTTTCACAAAGGGGTGCACAGGGGAGCAGTTAGCAGAGGTCACACGCCATGTGATACAGAACACGTCCGAGATCGGCTTCGATGTCGTACGTGTTGTCACGGACAATCACAGGATTAACGTGACGGCCACGGAAGTTCTATGCGATGGGGCGCTGCACATATGCGCTCCGCACCCCTTCAACGCCGTGAAGAACATTTTTCTTGCATTTGATCAGAGCCGCATAATCAAAAATGTTAGATCCCAGTTTCTGGCAAAACACATCGGCGGAGAAGAAGAAATATCATCAGTGTACCTAAAGAAGATCTACAAAATGCAAAACTCTACAGTAAAGCCAATCGGGTCCTCACAAGCAGGGGTTTATCCAGAATCTCGATTCTCCTGGGGGAGGTGTTGGGGGTCTGTTGGGGGGGTATGTATAAATCTCTGGGGGCGGGGGGGGGGGGGGGGGGCACCCGTGGTTGTGAAATCTTGTTGAGGGGGGGTGTGTCCAAATCCTACTGAGGGCGTGTTAGGGGGGGTGTTGATGGGGTGTGTGTAATCCTCTGCTCACAAGCAAGCACCTCTACCCTTCAAACATAGAGAAGATGAGCGTTAAAGTAGCTGGCCAGTTACTGTCAGCCGCAGTAGCTGGAGCCCTAAAATAATTCAGAGAGCCGGCAGTAGACACCTCAGATGTCGAATTCGCATTGGCAGGTTCTACGATCCACTTCCTGGGAGTGATGCAAGGATGGATTACTGGGGTGTAAGCAATTAATTGCCAGCACTACGTTCATTGCAACAATTTTGATTGCCACCCATTCACTGGTGTAGACGATGCAAGGCTCGATTAGCTAGTGCACGCTTTCATCACTTATGTGGAAGATCTGAGGGATGCAAGCGAACCTGAAAACTTCTTCAGCAAGGAAACGTGCCACGCCCTACTCTTCACAATACAATCAAATGTTGCCTGCAACTGACACCTGCTGACTGAGAAGAAATTGAAGTTTTATCTGACTCGCAAGATGTCAAGTGACCCTATAGAAGCCATGTTCGGATTCTTTAAGCTTAGTGCAGGATGTGACGATTCCTTAGACGTCAAAGAGCGCAAAATGCAGTCTCGAAAAAATGCTCAAAACAGAAATCATATCCTCTTCCAGTGGCAGCAATGTACAGACTACGGCGACATTCATGTCAGTGCAGCTTCTTCCAATTCAGCAGAATCGCTGTATGAGCACAGGCCATTGTCGACCTTATTTTGAACACAGCTGCAATGTATCTAAGGGAGCACTTGCTGTCAGACAGGCCCATTCTCTCGAACCCCGAGGTTGCCATCCTGGCAATGGTTGGAGATTTTATAGTTTACACTGCAAGCAAATGCATTGCTTGTGCTTGAGTGCATCACAGTGCTTCAGGTACCAAATAGCAGTGCTCCAAATCATGGCTTCATAACGCACCAAGATCGCGGCTGCCTTTACTACCCAACCCAGGAACTTGTCCAAGTTCTTGTAGGCCTGCAGAGATTTGCTGACTATGTACTCTCGCAGCAATGGTCAGTAAAGAAGCCTCTTGAAGTACGCATGAAGAGTTCGGTACAAGAGCTCATAAGCCTGCCCATGTTGAGCTTAAAGGGCTGGTGAAGAGCTTTTCAAAAAAAATTTTGTTGGGGGCATTACCTTATAGTTTTCCTGACGCTGAATTCGAAAAACATCTTTATTTTATGTGGAAATACACCCAAACCATCTTTTTTCGTCAAAACAAACGACCCCTGCCCAAAGGTGCGGTGAGAGCCCTGGCTGCCTTTTGCGAATGGCTGTCGGCAGATGACGCCATATTCGGAAGTGCCGGCGCTGTGGCGACCGCTCGGCCTTAAGGTCTCATTCTGTTCCCGTTCAGATACGGGCCAGAAGGTCCTCTCGTGAATGTAGGGCTCACACATTCTTTCCTTAGAATAGCAGAACCTGAGGGAAGTATAAACGCAACAGGTTCGCTCGCGGCGAGCTTTAGAAAGGGTTTCTCCCCCGACGACTCATGGCCGACTTGTTTCTCGGGTGCAGGGAAGTTGCGCAGATATTGGTTCGCCTCTTTCACTACCAGCGCTAGTCACAATTCCTGGCGCAATTTTTCAACCCACCATCATCCCCATCCTCGAATGTGGAACTTTGTTTTTACAGTTCGACAGGCGGCAACAAGCTCTGTGCAGCGGCCTGCGATGCGCACAGGCAGTGCGGCCGCCGCCGGTCGCTGCGTCGCGCAGAGGTGCTGGTGCCGGGTCGCTGCTCGGCCAAGCAGCGGAACGTGGCACTGCTGCACATAGGCATGTTTTAGAATAGGGGAGCCGAACGTTGGTCGCCCCCCAAAAGGTAGAGGAACCCAAGCGCAGCACGCTGGTCCCCGACGAGAACGCCTTCCCCAACAGCTCCAGCCGGCTCAGGTTGCACGGAGTCGCCGCTGATGTTGGGAACTTTAGGCTTAGCACCAAGGGAGATAGTTGATCGCTGCTATCTCTACGATTGCGAACGACTATCCTTAACACAGTTTTTCACCACACTATCATCCCCTTTCTCGCACATGGAACCTTTTTCCTACGTTGATAGTCATTCTAGCGATTGGCGCTGTGGTCTGTGTTCATTCTTGCGCGCAAGTAGCGCCATCCATCGGCCTCTCGCCGCAACTCGTGCTCGGGCAGGTTCGTTTGCGGCCGTCGACGAGCCTCCGTGACCGGTCGGCGTTCCGCATCGCGATACAAATTCGATCACCTCTTTCGAAATCACCTTGGATGACAATCCGTAACACAATTTTTCACCACACTATCATCCTCTCTTGCAGGTTTACCTTGCTTTTCGCGACGGCCTTGATTCTGGACGGCAGAAAATAGCGGTCGGTGCCGCGCCATGTGTGGTGCGAGCCGTTTCGTGCGCCGTACGGGCATGCACGCCGGTCGTGTATGCCCGTACGGCGCACGAACGGCGAGTGAGCGGAGCGCTTCCGCGTGCAGAAAACGCTTCATGTTTTCAGCTTGCTAGCAATTCAGCTAAGCTGTCGTCACAGCCAGCAACGTTGATCGGGAAAACGAGCAAGAAGTTCGGGAAGCCCAGAGCGCTGTGGTCCCAAAAATTTTCTAATTCCCTTACAATAATGGATGAGGAACTTGGAGTACCTCCGTATTTGTTTGAGCCCGTCGCTTCACGTATGAACAGAGCACCTGACGACACGGCCGGCCCCACGACTACTCGTGAAGGCAATGTAGTAGCCACGGGCGCTCGCGTAGGAAATCTGTGGTATAGGAGTCGCATTAGGGAATCACGCAGTAGAATTAAGATTAAAAATCGACGCGGAAGCAACTCTAGACGATGGCGATTAATAAAGTGCAGATTACACGCCTGCTTAACTCGGAACTTCGCCCAGAAAACTGGGGCACAGCGAAGTGGCGGCGCACGTCGCTGGCCGTCTTCCGAATATGACGCTACTTCTGGTCGCTGCCTCTCAGTTTCTCGCTCTTCCGGCGATGCGGCAGGGAGCAGTGGGCGGGGCGTAGGGTCAACTTTAACGACGAATACCGCTGTCCCCAAGCTAAAAATGACGAAAAAAACTTTACAGGCATAAACTGACCAATGTAATAATTGTAAAAAGCAGAGTTTTGCCCGGTTTTAAAAGCGCTTCAGTAGCCCTTTAAGCAACACCGATTCGGACCACTACAAGGTTCTGCTGGAGGGCATCACACAAAAGGTCATCAAACCACTTTGTGCAAACTATGTGCAAGGGAAAACTGACATGAACACTGCCGTGAAGTTTCTTCAGAAAAAGCCCTTATCAAGGAAAATCTTAAAATTGTAAGTGTTTGTAGTCCTATTAGAGGCCCATAGCATTAACTTCTTCTGCACTAAGTGCATGGAATCGTCATCAGGTCTTGGGATGAACCATGTCTCACTCGCGGCACGTGCTGTTGTAGTAAGTCGCATCCCCTTTATCAACAGCATATGCGATACATGTCAACAATGCGAAGCTAGCACTGAACCATTCCAAGAACAACTTTTTGGACTGAGGACTTCGACTCTGGCAGTCATCATGTGTATCGAATTTTGTTGTTTTTGTGTCTCGTTCACTGTATCCTCAGTTACAATATGCAGTGTGCTATATGTGCTCACATCTGTGCCTTCCTCTCTTCTTCACCTCGAGCTGAGTTGTGCCAATAATAGAGTAATTATATTTTCTGGTGTGTTAGTGAGTGGAGCATCAGAAAACACAAGCACGCTTGCACACATATTGTTAAGTCCCTTTAGTTGACACGCACAGTGAGCTAAAATTCCTTGCAATAGGGTAATCCTGCATTTGTTGAGAATTCCACCATATCCTGTCGTGCGGCAAGCTGCATATGCGGCATTTTTCCCATTTTCTTAAACGGGAACAGTGCAGCATAAGCAGCTTTCTGCACAACGGATTTTGTGGGGTGGACAACGTCTATTTTGGGTGGGACGTCACCAACACTATTGAACATTAGCAAACCTGTTTAAAAAGCAGATGTAGTCATGCCACGTCAATTTGGGTGTGTACTAAAATTACTTAAACAAAATGTCTACGATAGCATCAGGACGCTGGGGCGTAGGCTGAGATGGGCAAGGTCAAAGTGCCTTTGGTTCGCCGAGATATAACCAATTTTTTACAACTGCTCATACTGTGGATGTTGCGCGTTCGCACGCACACACACAAAATCTCCCAGACAAAAAAAAAAGGTGGGTTCATTACACGAGTAAATACGGCATTCAGTATGCTGCAAAGCCTTTTTACCTGGAGAGTGTTGACGGAGGTAGCTTGAAAGAACCACCTCATCAGGATGCAAAAAGAGAGGAAGGAACGTAAAGTTGTCTTAATATCAAGAAGATAAAAGGCGCTTCCTGAAAGACTCACTTCCTTACAGTCTTTACCCTGCACTTCACCAGTGTATTGTGGGGAAGCCGGTGCGTGCTTGTGGCAGTTGATCGTAAAAACGCGTAATGCATCCTGTGTGCAACCAGTTTGAACTTGTTGCAAAGAATTTATTTTGCACGTATTTTAGCAGGGCATTACTTGTTTTTCAGCAAGGCATAATTTCATGTCCCTGAGTTTATTGATACTGCCAGTTTGACTTTTCTAAGTACAAAATACTTCGAAAATATATTAGAAATTTAATAATAGTTTGATTCAAAGCTGAATTGATTGTCACATTATTTGCTTTGATCTTCAAAAATTCTGAATATTCACACACCCGTAGAGCTTGCCTACAATTGACAATAATCACTTGGTTGCAATTTTAGCATAATTGCACATTTCAATTGCACCTCCTCTCTTTTAAATTAATGTGTTCCACTTCCTTTTTGTGCCATTCATAAGGTGCCACTTGTTTTTTAAAGAAAAGGCGTGTTTCTTGTCAACAATTGCTTGGCCTGTTTTTGTGTTTAAGAAAGGATGTGCCCAATTCATTTTCACGCACTCTTGCTGACAATCGCTGTGTCACAGAATTGCGGGAGGCAGTAATTTAGTGGCCGATGCCTCGGACGGGAGGAGCGACAAACAACTCCCCCCTGGATACGAATACAGGATGTGGTTCGGACCTGCTAACCGGCGATAGGTCCACGCCTGATTGGCCGCTGGCGTGAGGCACGAGACGGGGCACGGGAAAACAGTTTCAAAACAACGGGCATTTACTTCACATTCACAGGAAATTCAAAACAGACAGACAGAAGGTTTGACGAGTTAATACACACTGCAGTTGACACCCCGTTGGGGTCAGAGCTGCCTAGACACCGACACGAAGTACAATAATTACAATGAAAGAAAAGGTACACGCCGTTACGAGCCCGAGGAGAAGACGACAGTAAATGAAGGGGACAGTAGAGTATACAATAGGCGGGGTTGGAGGCTTCCCCCAACTACTAACAATAGGCCCGCTAGAAACACATACCGCGTGGTGCACTGAAGGAGGCGGATAAGAAGCCCGTGCAGTCCGCATAGGGAAATACAACACAGAAGATGAAAAGGAAGAGTCCGAGGAAAGGTGGAGAAGGGGAGAACATCTTAGCTGCGGTCCGGCTGATGGTCTCGCCGGGGTGACGGAGGCTGTCGGTCGTCTGTAGTGGGGCGCCGCTGATCAGCGACGCAATTTGGGTGAACTCCGGCCGCGCACTGTCGCCTCCTTGAGGAATCTTCGGGGGCCCGAAGTTCACCGCCGTCGTCGCTCGGCCTCCCCAGCACAGCCCTCAAGGCCGACGCCGCGTCCCGGCCGTACGTCCGGCCACCACCAGTTCTCAGCCCATTCTCCCCGGAAACCCCGCGCTGCACCACGCACACAGTCCACCGGGCCGCGCGTCTTCCGAGAATTCCCGGGGCGCAGCCTTCAGTAGGCCGCGGCACTCTCGCCCACCTCTCTCCCCGAAACACATGGCCAGCCGACCCGGGTGCGACAATGGCGGCGAGAACATTCCTTCGCTTTGCGGTACGGCTCCCCTCGGCGAACGGCAAGAAATGGCGAGCGGCAAGAAAACCCGTCAAGGAGGGACATGAATTTCGCGACACGCTGTAATGAGCTAGCTGCGTGCAGCCAAAATTACCACCACTTTACATGCATTGGGGAGGTGGATAAATACTCGACCTCATTACTGGTGCGAAAAATTTTCATTCTTGCTCTTGTATTTGTGGTATAAGCCTATTTAATCACGTGTTGAAATGTGTTGCATCTGCATTGTAGTTAGGAGGTATTTCTCTGCAGTTTTGCCAGCACCTCTGCATTCTTTGCACTTTCACTCCGTTCACACACAATCACTGTCCTAGCAGAGTTTTGTATCAGTTCGTGCAGTTACTCAGCTTTTAATTAAATCTCTTGATTGTTGAGCATAATGAGAGGCTGTAGTAGCTGGGTTTTTCCGATCAAAACAGGAAAATTGCGTGTATTGTATCAAACCAACCTTACTGTTTCATCAGTGAACACCAACGTTTTGTTGATTGCCGTCTGCAGCGTATCTTTTGAACCCTGTTCTGCTTCTAAGCTATGAAATCTGCCCTTAAGTTTCCAAAGAGTGGCATTTAAAGGGACAGACAACCGTTTTTTGTTGCGTATATGCTCTCCAACCATAATGAAAGGGCATCACTTGAAACACCCTGAACCAAAACGCTTCCCCTGATAGGGCCCTACAACATTTTAAATCGGAAATTTTAAATCCACCCTGCCTTACGTATGCTGCCAGAACAAATGCTGGTAACCATGGTAGTTAGCCACGCGGCAACAAGTGTACGCGAAATGAAACGAGGTATTGCAACCTGAAACAATAATAAAACAGAGAGTCTTTGCTATTTTTTTGTTTTCTATTTTTAAATCTTGCATTGAAACCTACAGAGCTGTTTGTGTTTGCATGGTAGTGTCACGTTTAGAAAGTACATAGCACCACCTTTCAGACTTCAGGAAGTTTAGTGCCAAATTAGAACTATTTCCATCAATTTATTTAGAAATTCCTTGTGGTAACCCCACTGCAAAAGCAGGGGATTTAATATGAGCACTCTACGTAAAGTGGCTGGCTGTCCGTTTATGCTTTTCTGTTTCCTGCCTTGTGTGTGTTTGCAGAGGTTGAGTGCGGCTTCAAGTTTGGCGTCCTGGTGTCGGGCTTCCACTGCGAGATCTGCACCCTGGACGACCCCTTTGTGAGGGAGGGCCTCATCACGGTGCCCACGCTGCACATCCTGGGCGAAGCCGACACCATCATCCCCAAAGGTGGGTGTGAACGTGGAGCACCCTTTAATTAAAAGTATTTAGTGCGACACCGGTAATTTTTGCTATCTACCCAAGGTGAATCAAAAGTCTGATTGGTAATGAGGTTTAACGTGCCGACGCAACGCAGGCGATGAGGTGCGTCGTAGTGGACGGCTCCGGATTCATATTTACCACCCGTGGATCTTTAACCTGCACTGAAATCTCGAACGCATGACCGTTTCCTCTTTTCGCCTCCACCAGAAAAACAGCCACCGCGGCCAGGAATTGAACCCGCGTCCTCGAGCTCAGCAGCACAACGCCTTAGCCAATGAGCCATTGTGGTGGGTGTATCAAAAGTCTGAACTGTGTGATTTTGAAGTGATGTGTTTTTAGTGCAGTTCTGTTGCTTATTCAAAACTTCAAATAGTACTTTGCAAATAGAGTTTTTGCTGTTTGATTTGAAAATTTAAAAGAAAATCCAATTCTTAACATGGGCGCGCGACTACATCTATTCCCGCTTGAATTGTCTCGTTCATTTTTTTATTGGTTTGGCATTTTGTGCTTCCTCGGCACCATCTGCTCTACTTTTTAATTTAACTTTCTCTTTCGAGTTTGGTTTCTTGCATTTTATTGCGGGCCTTTCTTGTATAGTTAATTTTTGGTTTCTCTCTCATTGTGGCCTCCGCAATCTCCCACATCCATTTTATTCATCCCCGTCCGGTGTAGCAAGCACTGCCGCTAGCACAGTTCACCTCTCCAGTCAATATATAAGATCTCTCTATCTCATGATTTACAACACAGCTTTACCTTTCGACGAAGTATTTGAATATTGTGAATTTTGGAATAACAGCGCAAACAGGTGGGCACAGGGTTCTTGATTGGGGGGGGGGGGGGGGGGGTGAATTCTTACTGCAGTAGCAGCACTCCCCCCCCCAGGGCAACTCCCGACTTCTTACCACTCAAGGCCTAACGGTCAGAATGGAGTGCACAGATGAGGAATGGTTATAAAATTTTTATTTAGTGATTACTTTCATCTGTAACATTGGCAAGGGGAGCAAGTCCCAGCGCGGATGCGGCATGAATTTCATAACGCGCTGCCCAAAGAACTTCCATTCTCTCTAAAGCACAGAAACATGCCACACATCTGTCTTTTGTCAACAAAAAAAAAGGAAAGACATAGCAGAAAAGACATGAAAGACAAAAAAGACTTACCATGCAAAAAAAAGACAAGACATAGCAAAAGGCTGTTTTGCTCGGTGCTACACTCGTTATTTACGAGGAAAAGCAGAAAAAGGACAAGCTTCGTAATAGATGGAAAATTGAAAATTGTGTGATAACGTGCTCCTCACAACAGCCTGCTTCTGGTCCCCACCTTTCCGGGGCTAAAAGCAAACAGCTTTTGGAATGTAACATGAGGGCTCTTCGGCTGCCATTACTGTGAAAACACGCGTGGTCGTAACCCTACGGGACAGGTTCAATTCAGTAAAGGTATGGGGCAAATCTGGCACCCCCCCACCTAAGATGATTAGGGGAGACCCCCCCCCCCCCTGCCATCTCTTGTGCGCACGTTTGTGAGTGCAATATAGGTTGGGTCTGCCACATGGCACGTAAACTTCCAAGCTTTGCTGAATGACATGCCTTCTTTTTTTTGTTGTTGTTGGCTTTCTCGTGGGACACCAAAGCTTTGCAAAAAAGCCTAACACAAGGATTGTTTTGAAGAAACAAATAAATGTTGGCTAACTCCAGTGTATGTTAGCTGAAGTGGAAGGCTACTTATGTAAAAGCCCAAAAGAAGTTTCCCATCAGCATAGTGGCAGGAGTGAAGAATTAGAAGTCGTTAATTCAGTGACTTCAAGGACTAGTCAAATATACCTCATCTATTCACACCACATCTTCGTGGCGGTATATGCCAAATTATTGCTCTGCTGCTTGACTGTCTTGTCTTAATCTTTAACTTTTTTTCTTGTTGTAGAATATTGTTGTCAATACACGAACACTCAGATGTGTCAACTCCTCACTGCCTACATTAGCTCTGGACACGCTAAAGCAAAGATATTTGTATTCGGAAACATGATTCAGTCTGGAGTCACTTTTGACTACAGTGTAGACCATTTATAACGTAACCGCAGGGTCGGGTATAACGCAGGTTTTCCAGACCACCTTTTGGCATCCTGTAGAAGTCGATGCATAAACTTACTGCTTATAACGCGGTTGCCTGAAGCGCAATACTGTTTATAGTGCAGTATTTTGGCAGGTCCGCCGATCGACCGGTGCAGTTGGGGCTCGTTTTAGGGTTGCGAGAAACAGAGAGAAACAAAAAAAAAATTGAATCAGCCATCCCATCCAGCGTGCACTCCCTGCTCGCCTCTAACTTAGAAAAGAAAAAAAAATAGGCACCTTTTAGGTGGTGTGTTCCATTTGCACGCATGTGCTAACCACAACTGTCCTTGCCTGATGTACCTAGGAAGATACCGTATTTACACGATTGTAAGTCGACTCGAATGTAGGTTGACCCCCACAAATTGCATCTCTCTCTCTCTCTCTCTCTCTCTCTCTCTCTCTCTCTCTCTCTCTCTCTCTCTCTCTCTCTCTCTCTCTCTCTCTCTCTCTCTCTCTCTCTCTCTCTCTCTCTCTCTCTCTCTCTCTCTCAAAAAAGAAAAAAAAGAAAAGCAAGTGCCGCCTAGAAAATCGTATCACAAAGAGAAGCTCTTTCCTCAACCCACACGGCGGCTCTCCACAAGAGCCACGTGCTTGCGGTATGCGCGATAGATGTTAAAAAAGAAAAGCTTTTGTATAAGCACCCGGAATAACCATGCGCTGTGGGTTGAGCGGGGAGAATACATTCTCGCTGCGAGATGACAACCATCGAAGCAACCGGCAGCGGCCACTGCCGTGCAACACCAAAAGAAACATGGCGGCTACGTTAGCGCCGCGCATTGAATCAAGGGATTCGGTAATGCTCATTTCGTTTATTAGAGATGAATAAAACGCTTCTTGACATGTTTTTGCACGCGATTCGTGAGAGTCGGCGTTGTGCGGGTGACTTTTTGACGCCCGCGTCAACTATTCCTAGCGCGCGGCAGCTTCTACTACCTCGGTATGACGCGTGATGAGCGCGGCAGTGGGAGGAGCCTGGCTACTTGCCCCAATGGGGGGGCACGCTCTTCATGCCGGCAGTTCGAAAGCGCTCGGGACAGCTGGCTGACGCTGCCGGAGATGTTTAGGCTTACCACGGTGGCGGGTATTTGATTGGCGCTTTCCCTAGCGGCGGGGATGATGCATTATAGTGTCGTTTTCGACCACATTATCAGCTCCTTTCCTGCACAGACGCCTTCGTTTGTGCCTTCAGTGATATCTTAACGAGCGGTTAGAAGCGGTCACTGGAGCTACGCGCACCTCTTCGCGGCTGGTGACGCCGCCATGTTGCCGCGGCTGATCGCTAAGTGCGCGCAGGTGGAATTCGCGGCAGCATCAGCGCGGCGCATTTTCGCGAGCAGAAAATGCCCCATGCGGTTCACACTTTAGACCATAACCATGGAAACGAGGGTGCAAAGCTGTCCCCGCCTCGTAGCACCTCTGATTTCTCGTTTCTCTTGCCGCTACTAGCGGTAGACGATTCGATTTCGATTCTAAGTCGACCCCCCAACATTGGATTGTCAAATTTGAAAAAAAAGATCAACCTACAATCGTGTAAATACGGTAGTGAGCCCCCTCCACTCCCCTCCCTCCTCGCGCAGGAAGTTGTTTCTATCATAACATTGTGCGGAATAGCAACCGCCCTTTTCCTTTTCGAACATCTGGAGACAGAGAGCTGTGATGCCTAAGGTTTCCCGTGCCTGTATGTTGTGCTGATAAGCAACCGTCTTCGGCATGGTGAACATGTGCCGGGGTCCTACATTCCCCCGATCCATTCATAGGCATCCGTTCATAGACGCTAAAAAACGTAGACGTGCCCCCTCGAAATACAACAGCAAAGAAGTTAACGCCGCGCTCGCGGTTTGTTTGGAGCGTGCAGCCATAGAGTTTATTATCGCGTGAAACTCAGTGTGCAGCAGCTTGTAAACCCTGCAGTAGTGTCCGGTGTGGACAAAAAAGATAATACCGCGCCAATATTTTTTCTAGGCCTTCATTTTTGAGTGATGATCATAATTGAAAGGTAAATTGCATTGTAATTGGATGTGCATGTTTTGTTTATAGTGCGGTACCGCTTATAGTGCGGATTTTTGTGGCTCCTGCAATGTACGTTATAAACAGTCTACACTGTATTTGTATTCAATTTGCAGTTCAAAATTTGATATTTACCACACCCCTGGCTCTTAAAAGCTAGCGGTCCAAGATTGTGTGGACCTAAAGTGTGAAGGCCTGGGTGAAGGTTAGCAGGTGGGGAGGAGGAGGAGGAGGAGATTGGGCCTGCTTGGCTGACAGCTCAGAGAGGATGAGGTTTGTGGATGGGGAGCTGGAGGAGTGAAACATGCGTTGTTGGTTTGTTAACTTGTGCTAGTGTAGTAAGTGTTTTTATTATCCATAAGAAGAGAAAATAGCACGGGGAATTAGTCTCTCAGGGTAGGATATGCATCTCAACCAGATGGTAGGGATAGAAATATAGAGAAACAAGTTGAAGGGAAAAAAAAAGGTGCTTGGTTGTAAAAGGTTAATGGATAAAGAAGTATGCGATGCCAATTTTTTAAAAAACGTGGGTTGTGGACAATTCTGGAAGAACACCGCAAGAACAACGCCTACTGTTGGTACGTAGTACTGCCTGGCATTGTGATGGATGAATGTTTCACGTATGCAGTACTAGTATTGCTTAGCAGTTTCGGAAACATTTTTTTTTTTCTTTATCACCAAATTCTTTTGCACTGCCAGTTTTTATTTACTTTTTCTTTTGTAAATTTCAGTGCCTTATGCAATTGGCGTAAGTCGAACCTCGTTATGACAGAGTAGTATCGGGACAGGAATTTAGTTTGTTAATTAAACCCAGTATTCGTTATAACAGCAGAGGCAAAAATTGGCTCTAACAAATCGACAGTCTGGCTCGCGCAAAAATACTCGGTACAAAAATGGATTTTTTAGGCTTCCAACCCACTATAAACAAGGTAACCCTTACCTTTCTCCCTGTTGCATTTCAAGCTGAATGTGCTGGAACATGAGTACGCGAAATTACAACAAAACAAGTTTCACTTGAAAAAAACAGGCCTGCGTCTTGTTTATTTGATGAAGGATGTGATCTTCGTCTGGTGGCTACCCACAACATGAGCAGGATGGAGTTTTCCACAGTGTCCATGAACAAAAGGGCCTTTATACTTCTGCAGTTTCGGGTGCCGGAAGGTTTTTTTCCAAGTAGCTGCTCAGCTTCCTGGTCAAATATTTCTTCGTTATATCCGATATTGCGCGTGGCTCACGGTTTCAGTTTCGTTATAAAAGAATAAGTGCCATTGAAATAAAGCGGGAACAACCAGAGGTCGTATTTAGTTCACTATAGCTGATAATGCGCTATAACAGTGTTCGTTATAATGAGTTTCAACTGTAGTTGCATTAGCTATTATTCTGTCTCATGCAATCTTTCCCAACCTCTGTTCTTTTTTTTGCGAGAGATTGCCCTACGACATAAGAAAAAGTGTTCATATGTACACCACTGCACCAGTAACGTGCAAAAATCTGCGAAGAGACCGGTTGCGGGGCCCCCATATCCAGTGCTTGAGATCTGAGGGTCTCCCGGGATGGAGCCCTGTGCCTCGGAGGTGTTTAGTTCGGTGTCTCTAAGACCTGGGCAAGTCCACAGCAAGTGTCCAACATAAGCTTCTGACGCAAGAAGCACACAGAAGGGGCAAGTGTCCGCAAACGGGGCGTGGTATCGGGCAGGCCAAGCGTGGGTAACTGCCGGGTATAACGCCAACCCAACCCGAAGCCTCTGCAGCAAGACCTCCTCCCAACGAGCGAGCCCACTGGGGAGGTCAGTTCCATGCAGTGGAAATAAAGCACGTGTGGCGCGACGAAGGGTCTCCTTTTCCACCAGCAGTTCTTCTATGGTAGATACAGGAGGAAGCGGTAGTGGCCGTGGGAGATGTCTGTGACAGGCGCGATCCGCTGCTGTGTGGGCAGGAAGCATGTCCCGGCAAATCCACAAAACGCGGACAGGGTAAGTGTCCATAATCTCCTGAATGCGTGCGGCCAGGCTTGTACAACGTGCAACGCGACGCAAATCCCGGATCACTGCCGTTGAATCCATGTAACGTTCCAGCTTGTCCCCAGCAGCCAAAGTCGATGCAAGCACCTGCAGTCGATCCCTAATGGCAGTAAGTTCTGCTAGCAGGCTTGGGAGTGCACGGAGTGACTCGTACGCGCAGCTTTGATTAAGGGCAGGGTAGCAGGTACACGTCAAGACCGTGGTGACGAAGCAGTCGTATGCCCCGGCGTCCACAAAAGCCAGGACAACTAGCGGTTTCGTTTTAGGCGCCCAGTCAGGGACATGAAGGACGGCATCTGGAGGCTGGTGAAGGCCCGAGGTATGGACGTGCAGCCTTGTCAGAGGCTTGTTGTCCGTCACCTGATGGAACAGCCAGGCCGGCCTTGCGGTGGAAAAGGCTGGCATTGTATTCGGCGGCTGGCCCATATACGCGGCGAGAACTGCTGCAGAAGGAACCACTCCATGGCACGTTTCAGCAGCCGTGCAGAACAACGCTGATGAATGAGTTCATCTTCCGTGTTAGCTGGGCTTCTGCTTGGAGCTGTGGAATTGGTGTTAGGCGGGGGAGGCCAGTAATGGTGCACATGGCGGCCCAGTTAATAGACTCCAACCGGTCCCAGTCTGCTCGCGTCATGCTCTGGAACTGGGCCTGATACACGAGCCTTGGCTGTGTACCAGCACTATTAGCCAACAAATGCTCCGACAAGAGGTGGAGCATTTGTCGGCCAGCCTCCTTGAAGCATGGGTTATATACTGTTTGCTATGACCTTTATACTTTTTCCCTTTTTGGGAAGCAGAATGTGGGAAGAAGTTTTGGATTATACTCTAGTTAAGTCGCGTACCATGTGTATAACTAAACTTCGGTACGTTACATATCAATACTTTTCTTCATCAATTTAAATGTTTGCATTGAGACTTCTGATAGATGAAGAAAAGTCAGTAAGAACATGGATAATTCTAGCTTGACAGAGAACAGTTGCCTGAGACGTTGCGCTGCTGAGCACGAGGATGCGGGTTCGATTCCCGGCCGCTGGCAGCTGCTTTTCTGATGGAGGCGAAAAGCAAAAACGCCCGTGTGTTCGAGATTTCGGCGCATGTTAAAGATCCCCAGGTGGTCAAAATTAATCCGGAGCCCTCCGCTACGGCGCGTCTCATCACCTTCGTTGCGTCGGCGCGTTAAATCCTACAGTCATACAGACAACAGTTGCAAGGGGCGTGCTGTCTGCACTCTTTGGAGTCTCCATAATAGAGACAACGCTTGCTAACTTCACTTTGATCCCTTTGACCTACTGACTAATAAGTCTGAATGAAGTTCTGGTCTGAGCATTTTTCATTTGGGTTCATGCACACCTGCATAATTCATGAATATGCTTTCAAACATGTAAGCACATAACTTTCAGTGCCAACACCCCTCACTACTTGCATCTTTTGCTTGTGCCCCCTCCACCTTGCTATCAGAAAGCTGTCTATCTGTAGCTCACTGTTTTCCCTGTGGTTTGATCTGACTTTTGGTGTTCTCCGCTGTCTCATCTTACCTTTTTTCCTTCTTTTTCTCTCCCTCACCTGAACCCAGTCAAGAACAGTGGGCCAGGGGTTTGCCTCTACGATGAACTTTTCTGCCTTTCAATAAACTCTGCTTTTTTCTCTCTCTGTCTCGCTCGTTCTGGCAGTGCACTTTTATTTGTTGATGCACCTAAAGTGGGCTGCTGCACTATGAGACTGGGCAAACTCTCAGGTAGGGCCGTAATGACAAAAGGAAAATTTAACATCCACCTTTGGAAATGCAGCCGTACAGCTACAAACAAAAGATATGCAGCTTCCTCAGAAACTTCTCATTGAAGAAAAATTTCTTCTGGTCGAGGATTGCACTTCATGTGGATGTCAAATTTTCCCTTAGCTGACACATGCTCCACCTTAAAGGGGTTTCCCCTAAGTTAGTCACTTAGGGAAGCCAACCAATGGCATGTTTGAAAAGTGGCAGTACCTAATTTCAGGGTTTGATTATTGCTGATGGTTTAAATCCTTTTACCTGGAAGATTGCAATGCCTGTTACAGGTTGCATGGATGGTTTATATTTTATTGGTTGCGGGCCCGATCAAAGTGTCCCATACAAAAAAAAAAAGAAATATAAAATCTCTTTGTGCATTGTCCAATAGCGACAAGCAGAAGGGAGTCAGTACACTAATTATGCTGCTGTGTGGCTGCAGACAGTGGCAGTGGCAGCTGCTGCCATTCCTTTTGACCACTTCTGGTAACACCACAGCCAGGGCACAAAGTGAAGGGCCAACAACCTGCGATGTGGCTCCTGCAATGCTAGTCTAGACAAAAGCATGCTTCCCGCACTGCAAGTTTCACCACAATCGCCACGCACTAATAGATGTCTGCTTGCTATCACTTTTGGGTCTTTTGGTAGCACTGCGGAATTCCACTGTTGCAAATCAACAAGGGAATTCATCGTACTGGTGAACATTACAACAGAGACAAAGCAGAAGAGACAAAAGACAGACTAAAACTTAACTCAGTCCATGCCACAGAAACACACACAAAAAAGCACCTACATGTGCATGATACCTGGAAACTTAATCATAAAAGCTCAGTGAAACAACAAACAAAAGAGCATCACAAACATCACACTTGCTTTTATCATAAAAGTGCTGCACAGTTCTGGCCCATATCACAGTACGTAAATTAATACGTGTGTATGGCCATCACCCGTCACCCATGCGCAGCCAGCACCCCCTCTTCAAAAAATGAATTGGGCAGACAGTGCCAAGGACGGTGCACTAACACACTTTCCCCCTTCCCTGCTTATCGTGTAGGCCTCAATAATTTCTCAGTCTGTCTGGGAAGCAGACCTGGACACGATTAGTGTCTGCGAGACATCTGGTGTGCAACCCATGCACCTACAGCAGTGATCAGTCAGGTGGCCAGCCCCCATCTGCCCGTTTACAGCTGTCTGTTGCAATCTGAGCCTTACATTGAGGCACCTGCCTGTTTGCCCAATGTAGCACTTTTAGGGGCTGGGGCTGCTGCGTTTCCTATTGTCGTCGTTGTTGTCGTTGTCGTCGTCATAATCGTCATTCGTCTCATGTAGTCTCGGTACTAAAACACTGGGAAACTCGTTTACGCCTTGCGCTGGAACGTGATGCATGCTAAAAAAACACCGGGACACTCATTTACGCCTGACACTGGAGTGCTTGTTAACGTGTACTAAAAAAACACCGGGACACTCATTTACCCCTCGCACTAGAGAGCTTCGTGCTTCAAAGATGAGAAACTTTTACAGCCAAGCCTTATACCTCTACACCCCAACGGTTTCATCTCCATTGGCAAAAACACCAAGGCGCCAAGGATACACTTATACTCTGCATGCTTCTCCTCTCCCCAGGTTTCACATTAGTGGAGATGGCCCAGGATTTTTTTTGTGCGACAGGGGAATCCTGTGGACCACCCCTGTCGCACAATCCAAACGTACTTGTGTTCTTTATGACACAGCTATACTTGGTGCAAGAGTTTTTCACTTTCAGTTTACTCACCATCTTTGAGAGCCTCCCTCTCAGGAGCCGCAAACACCGCCTCCACACCACATTTCCCGCCAACGTCTTTCAGGCGGTGAAACACCTCATGCGTGTACAGCACAGCCACCACTGGGACTTCCTGTCTTTGACAGTCCTAACCTGGCAGGTGGTCACTTTTGGCATCCTTCACAAGGCTGTCCTCTACAGAGGCCACCATTTCTGTTGGAAGGCATGCCGTTTTCAGTCTTTCAGCTTGCTCAAGCAAGCTGCTAGCCTGAATTTTATGCGGGCAAGACCTAGGTAAGCACCGCCCTCATAGCGTTCTTCGCTATGCCTCGCTTCACAAGTTTGAAATGGGCTGGCTGGTAGGGTAGGATGCCCCTTTTCACTACGAGGCGCATACTGCCAAAACGGCTGAATGCCACATCCAGAAACTGATGAACACCCATCTTGGGCATCTTGTGCATGAACCTCAGACCATGTGCACATTCAATGAAAATGCGGAGCACACGGGCAATGATATCATCTCTATCATGGAGCACAGCTTGAGCCAAGACAGCAAGGAAATGATCCACATATCGGCAGATCTTGGCAACCGAGCTGCCCTCCTGGCAACAAGAAATCTGCTGGTTGCACATGGCCAAGAACAAGTCACTAGGACTAGGACAACACAATATCCTGAGCATGCACTGTCTTTTTGCACTAGCAGGCTATCACCAAACCTGACCAAAGTAGATGACAGATGAAAGTCTAGTAATGTCATAAGGCTACTAGCATACATACCAGTGGAATTTTAGGATGCCACAACACCACTTGCATCAGTGCTTTCTTGAACAGCACCAAGCATTCCACTTTGTAGAATGGAGTAGAAACATTTTCTGCATCACAAGAAAGGCAAACAAAACTACCCTTTCTCAATTCATGCTCTCATAAAGAAAACTAATAACCACTTCCGAAAGAAATCAGTTTTTTGGAGAGATGGTGCTGATTGCACATGGATGACATGTGATTGCCATGCACACTGGTCAGATCAATTGCATCCTGTGATATGGGCCAACATTGTGCTGAGCTTTTGTGATAAGACAAAGTGTGACCTTCGCGGTCCTCTTTTGTTTGTTTTTCACCGTGTTTTTATGATTATCTTTCTGCGTATCACATATATGTAGGAGTTCTTCGTGTTTCTGAGGCATAAACTGAGTTAAAGTTCTACTGTGCGCTCTGTCTCATCTGCATGTACAGAGGGCAACACCCTTCTCTATAGCACAGGTTTCGTGCTTATAGCCGTATCTTGCCTCGGCCGAAAAACATTTGAAGAAAACTATTGTGTAATTCTGAAGTCTTGGCCATATATTTTGACCTCAATGTTTTTTGTGACAAGTTTGAGTCCACGGTTTTGAGAGGTAACCAGTTCAAGTTGAACTCAGTGTTATAGACAAGGGTGTTGCGCACTGTACCTTTGTCCCTGTGGTAATGTTCGCTAGAACGATGAATTTCCTTGTTGGCAACCAACTCGCCCAGTTTTCCACTTTAGTTGCAAATCAGCAACCCCTTACAGTTTTAAGTTGTAGCCCTTACAGCCCCCAGTCAGCTTTTCCTGCACTGCAATCATGGTGGAATGTGTAAGCTTCAGGTGAAATGGCTAAGAAACTTGAGGAAGCCACATCAACGCAAAATTGAGGTGCTTAGGTGGCACAGTTTTGCCTCCTGAACAGATAACTGCTTGAAATTAGCTCCTGTCCCTCCGTGACTGGTAATATGTAACTGGGACGGGGGGTGAAGTGTTGGACCTTTTTAAACGTTACATTTTGTCGCATATGCTAAGGTTGAAAGGTCAACTACCACCATACTGTGGAGTGAATGAGACCAGTTGCGCACAAATGGACAGACCACACTTGTTCTTGCTGACACAACAGAATAGTGTCATATCTGCCGTGCCTACTCCGTGATGACCACATGGTTACAGTATAAAAAAGAGATTGTGGGGATTAAGCCTGTATTTTTCCAGAGGGTAGGGAGGATTATGAAAACGAGGTAGAACAACAAAGACAGAGAAAAAGTAGCAGCTTCTCGGAACCATCAGCAGCCTCCTGCCTCTCTTATCATCACACATCCATTTTTTTTTAATTATCGTTATGTCAAACATCAAGTGTTTAGTAGCACTGCATACAATCAACAGTAGTGAGACATAGGCTACAGTTCTGGCTTGTTAGGTTTGCCCACTAGACTGCTCTAATTTAATTTATTTCATACTTCGCCTCATCGATTTCAAAAAAACCTTACAGTTGGAAAATAAGCACATGCAATTATAGTGGAATAAACTTACTTCAGAGGGTAGGTGCTTCTCTCTCTCTGGCAATCAGTATGTACAGCCGTCTTTTGAGATTCGCAGTACCAGTTTTGTTTCGCAGTGTAAAATTGCTGAAATCTGTAGTACTTTCCGCTTACATGCATGATGCATACATCACCCTTCGACCTTTGAATTTGTTGGCAGTGTGACAGCGACAAGATGTACCGAGCGCTGCACGTTATATCATCATCACCACCACCAGCCTATCTACGCCCACTGCAGGACAAAGGCCTCTCCCATAGATCTCAAATTATCGCGGTCCTGTGCTAACTGCGACCAATTTATCCCCGCAAACTTCTTGATCTCATCTGCCCTTCTAACTTTCTGCCACCCCCTGCAACGCTTGCTTTCTCTAGGGATCCGCTCTTTTACCCTTAATGACCAACAGTTATCTTGCCTTTGCATTACATGCCCTGCCCACGTCTATTTCTTCTTCTTAGTTTCTACTAATATGTCCTTAACACGCGTTTGTTCCCTCACCCACTCCGCTCTCTTCTTGCCCCTTAAAGTTACACCAATCATCTTCCGCTCCATTGCTCGCTGAGTCGTGCTCAATTTAAGTTGAACCCTCTTAGTGATCCTCCAAGTTTCTGCCCTGTAGGAGAGTACCGGTAAGATGCAGCTGTCGTACACTTTCTTCTTCAGGGACAATGGTAGGCTGCCATTCATTATCTAAAAATGCCTGCTGAATGCACTCCACCCCATTCTTATCCTTCGAATTATCACTGCCTCATGGTTGGGATTCGGGGTCACTGGCTTGGCCTAAGTAGATATATTTACTTACCAGTCTGTTATATAAGATGAAGCAAATGTGGCTGCCAATTCATGAGATGGAGAGATAGTGGTAATGACAGCTGCTCAAAGGCAGCAAGCACAAATGCTCCTTATGACCAACATTGGATGAAAGAAGGAGTTGAGTAAAGATTGTTTGTAGCAGATTCATGGCCGTTGGCCCAGTTCCTCAGAAGATGTTGCCGATTCTCCGCTTACATCCTTTCCTTCCAGAGGGGAAAGTCCAAATTGCCGTATTTTTTATCCCATGTGGTCATCATCTTGCTGCTCATAATAAAAGTGGGGTGAACTGTGGCTGCCATCCGTGAGACTGCGAAGTCATACGCCTTAAAAGAACCTGTGTCTTCGTGTTGAACAGCCGTAACATTTTTAACAGTTCTCAAGTAACTGGTCTCACTGAGAAATTAATTGTATGGACGATGCATTTCTGCAGACATTGACATGTTTATAATGGGCTTTCTGATGTCAGAGGACTTAACTGAAATATCTGTGGGGCTGTTTGATTGTCTGTCTTCGTCCGAGCCGTTGTGTAACGTTTCCGGTGTTTGTAGTCCTTCTTGTGGCTGAAAGGTGTCTTGGAAGGCAAATGGGGCTCGCTGTCTTTTGATGTGATGTCTCCTTCAGCTTGGCTGGCTGGTTCCCCAGTGGTCGCTTCGAACATTGCTTTGTTTTTCAAAGAAATACGCGTCTCCACCATCTTGCTCTGGACGTTTACTGAGATTTCAATCTCGACACAACTCTTCTGGTGTGATTTTCATATTGTAGTGGCGACCTTGGAGCCCTGGTAGGCACGTCTGTAGGAGTTTGCAAGTTCTGTCTGGAGGTGTATGAAAATGTGCTGATTTATTGTATGGGGCACTTGGCTTTTCTGCCAATGCTGCAGCACAGGAGTTGGGAATGCTTGGCCTCTTTCTCTTGTTGTTTTTCATGTCCATGGTGGCTGCATCGTTGGTCAGTGGCTCATTCACATGAAACATATGGGGCGTCATATGTTGCATTTGCCCTTTGGCAAAAGAATTGAGAGATGGCACCGTGGGCATCTGTTTCACTGACGACTTCGTGGACATGTCCATGATAGAAGTCCGTCCTTGCAGCTGTGATTGCCTCCAGCGTTCATACAAGGTTGGCGGTTTGAGGCATGACGGAGGACTGCCTGGCTTCAAGGAAGACCGCTTTCAGGAGTGTTCAAAGCTCTCCGTTGAAGTGACAAGTCCCGGGGTGTCTGCGGGAGAATTCGTTGCTTCCTATTCTTCCATTATGCTGTGCACGATGCTTCTCGTAGAAAAAGTGGCGAATCCGGGGGCACTGGCTGGCGACTCAGCTGCTTTTAATTCCTCCCCCAATCCAGCACCAATTGGCAGTGTTGTTGGCGTCGACTGGTAGGGGAGGAGCTGGGTTCCACCGGTTTTCGGCATGCTTTTTTGAATGAACGGGATGATTCTGGCAACTGGCGCTCCCAGGATGCATTGCAAAGGCGGTTCTATTAAGGCCATCTTACAGCGAACTTTGGCCAGCGTCTTGATGGCCAGGTCTTGATGGTCATACTCGGGTTTAGCTTCAAATTCGGTAGCATCTACCGAGGAGCTCAACTGTGTCATTTTCATCTTCGAGCATAACGCGAGCTTCATTTAGTGTTTACCTCAGGCAGGGTATTCGAATCAAAAGTTTCATCTTGAGGCGCTCCATTGTTGTGCCGTTACGTTCACGGTCTTCGTTCATGATGTTCAGGGCTGTACGTTTCAGATGATTCCTCTACCATTTGCACGTAGAGAGTTTCCATGCAGAAATTTGCAGATTTCCGCATGGGATTTTGGCACCAAATGTTAAAACTGTCGGGTGAAGAGAAGACAGAGGAAGGAGGCCATGCTCCGAGCTTCTACTTCTTCCTTTACTACTGCTTCATTTTATTTTTATACATTCTCCCCCCCCCCCCGCAACAAAAATGCAGACCCAATCCCACGAATTTCTCTTTCAACAGGGACATTTCAGACAAAACATAAGTAGTTAAGTGACAATAGCAGCACTCTTTTAATTATATATGCATGAGATTGGTTTTTTGCAACAGCAAATAATAATAATAAAAAACAATGCATTAAAATCTGTCGAAAATAGGTGAGATCAAAGCAAACACTAAAACAAAATATGTCTGTGTAAGATGTTCCAAGGATGACAAAAAAAATTCACTGCCCTTCTATTCTGGATGACCAGGGAAGGTGTAATGACGAGCCTCAATTGGAGCGATGATGTGCTTTGACCGAGGCGTAGTCCAAGGAGTGGACTTATTTAATTTCCAATCAGCCATACTTTTTTGCCAATTACCTGAATGAAAATTGGACGGACTAGATGTTTATTCTGACCGACCAACAGTGGGCTGTCCCTTTCCCTCCCCTGGTAGCTTATGTCTTGAAAAAAGATTAGAATTCCTCAATATTCACAACTTCGCTGTTAACTAACCATGACAAGTAAATGAAACTCAGTGTTATTGTATCTTAGCGGCTAGTTGTCATCTACTGTTTCTGGGATAGTTTCAATAAAACAAGAGTTAGAGCCACTTTTCTCCAACAATGCTCCCTCCGTAGGCGGACGCGCTTCACTGCGCAACACATCAGTGTGGGAGAGTTCTGTCACCAGGACCAAGCTAACACCGATCTCCTTAATGTATGCTTCACCTCTAAACACAAAGGCATTGTTCAGAAAGTATTCCTTTTTAGAGGAAACATAAGCTGTCTTAAATCAAAATATGAAGGCCCTAGGAAGTTCTTTATTACTTTTTATGAGTTATTTCATACACTGAAGGTGCGGCGCAGTTTTACGATTCCAGGGATTTGAGTGGGTACCACAAGGTGGCACTAAACTGGCGTGCGCTTTTTGTCTACATCACTCGGTAGTCGGAGATGATCTGCTGCATCCTAACCATACACAGCTTCGCTGTAAAAGCCGGAAGGTGGTGTGCCAGCAGTGTGAATGCGGGAAAATTGAATTGACTTACTTGAACAAACCTCTACTGCATTCATCATGGGAGAACCGAGAGGAGGAGATTCGTTCAACGACATTTGCGGCGAAGAAGCAAGCGGACACGCGTCTAATTTCCGTGTGATTTTGGCCGAAGGCGATTGTGTGGTTGTAAGGCAGGTGCACCTTGCCAAGGCGGCGAGCAGAAATACACACGCCACAACAAGTGCTAGGTATGGGGAAAAGTTGAGTGAAGGCCATCCATGGCAGAAAATTTTCTCGGGTGTTGCTCTGCAGAAAGGGTGTGCTAGCCTTTATTTGCAAGAATTATAAAAGAGTGGCACAGTTACATTTCATATCGCTTTTTGGCAGACTTTATGATGTCATCCATTGACAAACACAGATGATCTTCGAGCTTGGCTGGGCTTCCGTTCCAACATTGAGGAGATTTTGATAGGTGACTTTGTTCTACTGCTATGAGATGTCTACGTGGGGCGTAATTCTGAGTTTTGTCCATTTCATGTTCGTTTCAAAGTGTCCAGTTCGAGTGAGCCTTGATTGGCTGAAAACAGACGACCGGATATGACGCAGCGCAAGCGAGACAGAACGCCGATTTCTGTGCTTGTCATTGGTCAGAGGACTCACTATTTCAACTACATCGCGATTGAAATGAATGCAAAATGGCCATTTTTGAAATGGACATAACTCAGAATCCCTACGTGGTTCAAGTGAAAAGTTCAAACCCTGGTTATAAGTTTTCAGAGGTATAAAAACAGGCCCATCCCCTTCATTCCCATATTTTCTGTTTCTGTTGATGCCGACTAAGTTGATGGCTTGAACTGTTTTCAAGCAGTACCATGTTTGTAATGGCTCAAATTATAATACAAAACATTGTTACGTATTGGCAGGACATAGCAAATCCCTGGACATGATGGCCATTCCCTTCATCGCCATATTTTAGTCTTGTACTAACAAGTATTTATTAAGCCAAGCTTGACGAGGATGGAAAGAACAGTCTAAGCTTTCCGAGTTGGCAAAGAATAATTTTAGACAAACTCGTGCTTATACTAATAATGCAGGGGGTCTCAAGCATGGATACTTGAGAAGCCCTTGTAAATGGGCAATGGGGAAGACGGGGGCTGCTTGAGGAAAGGCTCGGAAGTCAGAGAGAAAATAGGAAGTGGGGCAAGTTTGGGTTATGTTGCTAAGAGGTGCAAACATGTAATTTGTGCACAAGTTCTATGTGCTCAGCTTTTTCGCACTACTTTGGTGTATTGTGGCTAAGGCGACCTGCTGTGGTGGTTGGTCTCAGTTTCAGTTTATCAGCAGTGATCCAGGAAAGTAGAGTACAGTAATTGTATTATACAGACGAGGGCAGTCCCAATGTTGGAAACTAAAATGTGACCCTCGGTTTGTGGCTGTAAAGCCAACCGTTTGGTTTGCTGCCACGGTGTGAAAAAAAAAGGCCTATGAAAACTGTTATTTTGAGCACATTGACTATGCAGAGCCTTAGAATGCCTTCACATGCTTTCAATTTATATATTGACCCGATTTGTATTCTAGTGCTACTGAAGCTTCAATCTTAATTTCTGAGCCTGGATATTGAGGCCTTAATTCCTCCTTGTGTTTTTCAAACTCTGCCCCGAAAGTGTTATGACCTGCTAAGCTTGTGTGCCCACTTGGTTTCAGCACGGTCAATGGAGTTCCTCCATTTTTTCGTGTCACCAACCATCCTGTGCCACCCGGGTGGCCATTTCATGCCGACAACCAGCCAGTCCAAGGAAGAGTGCATCGCCTTCTTCAAGAAAGTGGCCGCTGTGTGTGCAAACAGGGAACCATTGCCATCATCCTGACTGTGCGGAATAAATAGCTTGTTGATTTTGTTTCATTTGTTTGTCAATGTTTAGAAAGAGAGGTAGAAGAACTTGGCAGACCTTCGCATCCTTTGTAGGGTGGGATTGTCGGTGGAACAGCTCTGTTGTGGAGATGTATGACCGTAAGTATGGTCAGGCTTTAGAGGAGTAGATAAAGAAAGAACAGTTGCTGGGATATAGGGTGTGACGTTCTGAGATTGTGACGTCACATGTGTGCCCTGGGCAGCGCTTGAGAGAGGGCCCCAAACGTCTTTTCAGCCACAAAGGTTTTCGCCCGTTCACACTTCCTGACATGAAGTGCCACTGCGTACAAGTGAGACTGCATGTGCCAGGAGGGAACAATAGAGAAAAGTCACCTTAGAAGCAGAGGGAGAGAGAGTAGCCTTTAATGGTACTGGTGATGTTAGGTTGGCAAAGGCACCTAGCTTGCTACGCCAGATGAATAAGAAAAAATGAAATTGATGAAGTGATGACTATGACAACGGTGATGCGCTCACTAATGAAGCCTTAATTACAGAGTCCGATCAAGACGTGTACTTTGCAGGAAAGTCAATAGAGCTTTTGTCGCTCGAGATGCTTGTTTTGAGTTAGACCAGGGACCTAGAACGTCACTTAGTGTTAGTCCTCTAGTAAGCGGCTGTCCCAGGGGCACTAAAAGGGGCATCCTAACTACTGCATAATGCACACATTCACATAATACGTGGTTCAAGTCCTTGCGCACGTCACAAATAGTGCAGAAAGGGGAAGCTTGAAACGGAGATGACTTGTGGAAGTGACATTTAGCAGCATGCGGTGAAGAACCACTTTCTCATGCTTGGACAGTCCGTGAGGCATCCTAAATTTTCCACGTGGGTCTATGGAGTTAAGCGGCGCATAATTTTGTAGCGCAGCAGCCCATGCAGATCACTGGAAACTCCAGACAGTCTTGGATGCAAAAGCAGGAGCATCTCGTCTGAAGAATGGTATCGGTATCACTGGCACGGGCAGATCATGCACGATCAATGCCGCAGTGTCCGCCTTGATGTTGGCAATTATACCGCAGTGGGCAGGAATCCACTGAATCGCTACATGATGGTGTGCCTTTAGAGGTAAGTGGTAGGCAATAATGTCTAGAACCAGCTGACCTTTTGGGTATGATGTTAAGCACTGAAGCGCCGCCTGAGAATGGAGTTTGGATAGGGCGTAGAGTCACAGATCCATCTGTGTATAGATGGGTGTGTGCCCTGTATTTCTGGGAGATCAGTTTGTAATTCAAAGAACTTTAAGGCAGTGGTGGGGATAGCCTGTTTGTGGGTAATGCCGTGCATCTGTAACACCTATGTGTTCCCCCACCTCCCCACCACACGCTTTCTCTACAGTTTTTCACTTTCTCTTCCTTCATCTAATGACAGTTGGAGGTTTTCTTGCAATTTTTGGGATGAATGTTACTGTGAAAGCTTGTTAATTTAATCCCCGAATGGAAAGAAGAATGGACAAAGAAGGTAAAATTGGGTAAATAAAACCCATTGAAACCCCCATGGTGGATGGCTTTAAAGACTTATTCTTTGCGGACTACCCCGGTGTGGACGTTAGTGCAGTGTTGTGCTGTGCACTGAAAGATGAGGACGTCACTTCTCACACCAGAAGCGCAGAACCTGTCGCTGCCAGTGATGATGAGGATGATGAGAATGAAGAAATAGATTGGCTGCCCACTTGAAAGTCACGACTGGGTTAAATTCTGCCCTTCTCTTCTTAGAAGAGGGCGAACAGGAGGACTTCTGTCACTTTTTCTCATTAGAGCGAATAGGGCTGACTGTTGCCTTTAGGGATGAAAAGCATGCCAGAATCATGGACATTTTCAAGCACCAAATTGTTGACATGGCCTACTGCTGTACAATCACAGTGTAATGCTGTATTGTGCGCTTTCATTTTTTTTTTTTTGAACTTCCATTAATTTGAATGGAGATGGTTTCCCCTCGCAGTTTGAAGTAACAAGCTTTTGTTAGACAGTTCGCTTACATTAGCAACAGAAGATCATGGCTCGTACCTGTGACAGGTACGTGAAACATATTCTGATCTCATTTTTTGCGCTGGCGGAACAGCATAGGGAGCAGCGCACATTGAATGGACATCAGCATGACGTCACCCCTTTGCAACGAAAAGACCCTCTGCAGCTGACATCTGGCAAAAACTAGTGACGTCACCTTACACTCCCGACTGGACAATCGGCGACATAGCGCTGCCAGCGGTCACGAGCAGATGCACGTAGCCAGAGCTACAGGTGTTGTCACTCGCAAGAATGTCACTTTTGCCGAAAACGAAGTTTTATATGCGGGAAAAAAAGTTGATAACATAGCCTGGAATTGCAATAGAAGTCGCCATCTGCGCTTTGGTTGAAACCGGTCATCAATATTTACTGCGATGCCTATAAGCACCTTCAGGCAGCTCAACTATGGTGTTCTAGTACGTTATAGCTCAGCAACTCAGCTCGGGGGCGCGGCGGTCGAAAAAATGCGTCTGCAGGCCTCCGCAGTGTTTTGAGTTCAATCCATTACGTTACGAATTAATAAGACTTGATTCAGCAAATCTGACAAAAATATTAATGCATGAATGCATAATTAAAAAAGCTAAGGACATTGCGAAAAATTGTCATGTCGCGCGTGCTACAAAATCAATTATGTAAGGCATATGCCCTCCGAGCTCGAAGCAGTTGAAACTGGAACCGATGATTTTCAAGGCATTCTCTAGTTAGTTATCGCGCGGTGAAGTATTGTAAGTGCTGTTTCAGAATTGCTGGGCCTTTGAGCATCGATATAAGTAATAAAAATATGTAATAACAATTTGATGTCAACTATAGTACTACTTGTTTTGGAATGTATCCCATTGCATATATCGTAGCGAAAAACATCCCAACTGGGCATCCATCTGGAAATAATTTTTATGCGTAAGCTTTCTTTACCGGGCACGTGCCTGACACAGCCCTAAACGTATACACTGCATTGGCACAAAAATGCACGGTTGGCAAATTTAACACATTGAATGTCGCAATAGCATGAATGAAGATAATTGGTCGAAGGGATCCAAGTTTAAAAGACCTAAAAATTAAAAACAAAAAAAAAAACCCCAAAAATGATATAAAAACAAAAATATTAGAAAAAACTAACAAAAACAAAGCAAAGGCTGAACACGGACCAATCGCGTAACGCTCTCCTTTTGCATAGAAATTAATGCATAATCGGCAAAGTTCACAGATTTGCACGCTTGCGCGTGTACAGAGTAAATGTACATCGTTTGGTGAATAGAAATAAAGTAAAACTATGAATTAATGAACTAACTACCCCTACGTTAGAGGTAATATGCGAGTAATCGAAACTTGCTAATATTGAAGCTTCGATTGCGCTTCAACTGGAATAGCACTGTTCGAAAATTTGGTATTTTGTTTGTATTTAGAAGTGCGAAGACGTGTATCACTCAGTGCTCTCCGCTGCCGGCGATAGGCTTTCCCGCACTGCTACGGTGACGTGCAGCTAAACGGCAAGAGAAAACTGCTCTCCGCTGCCGGCGATGGGCTTTCCCGCACTGCTCCACGGACGTGCGGCTAAACGGCAAGAGAAAGCTGCTTTTGGGCAGCGCCTCTTATCTTCTTGAACGTCGCCCTCGCCCTTCTCTTTTCGTATCCTTATAAGGTCATCCCGCTCAACCTGCCCCAGTCAACGCTCTCTAGATAAGAAACGCCTCGTCGCCGTTTTTCTGATTATATATATAGATATCAAATTGTACGAAACGGCGTTACAAGGAACGGCGTTCCTGGAACTAGTTCCTTTTTGGAGGAACGGAGGAACGCCACCGTTTCATTAAGGGTCGGTGGAACTGTAACGGTAACCCGTTACGTTTTTGAAGGAACGGCAGGAACGGCGTTCCTGCCGTTACATCGCTAGGATTTGGCTGTTTTTGATGCCAAGGCTCGAGTACAAAAATCCACAAAGCGCTACTGCGTTTCTCTTCCTATAAGATGGTCAATTTGCCCGCCCTTCAGCCGTACGTGCTTCCTCGAAGGTCAAAGGCAGAAGAATAACCACGCAGCAGGCCGCAGCTTGTGTTTGCTTTCATGCTGGTTGCTTGCGCGGCGTTCGACGGGTGAATAGTGTAGCCGCGAGAATGCTTTTCACCCTTCATCGTTTGTCTGGAGAGGCCATAATGCGCGTCTGGCCGATAGAATTGTTCCCTGGCGGGGAAAGAATAGAGAGTTTTAGCAGTCCGTCCGTTCTGTCGTATGCGTTGTTACTGGGTTGACCGGGACCCGGCTGGGCACTTGGGCATTCGTCGCGGTAGGGAGATTAGTTTCGCGGGCCTGCCTTCGCCATGTCCGTGCCTCCGCAGCCTTCCTACTCGCCCTTCCGCGCGCTCAGGAGCAGACCGGTCCCGGACAACCCGGTAACAACGTAGCCAACAAAACGGGCGGACTGCTAAACGGGATCCGGACATTTCGGTGTCGGACATTTCAGTCCAGCACGTTTCAGTGTGGACATTTCTGTGCACGGACATTTTGGTGCACGACGTCTTGGCCCAGACATTTTGAGTGAGGGGATGTCCCAGGCATTCTTTGAACATTTTAGCTTTAATATTTTAATTTCGTGACTTGATATTATTTTACGTTCGAGACTTGTACTTGCGCCGCCGTTCGTGGAAACGAACGTTAAACCCTGGCGGAGCATTGCCACGTGAAACCCTATTTCTGAAGCAGATGGTAAAAATTAACGTTGTTAATTTGGATCCATTCAACCATTTTTCTGTTATTTTAACATTCATGTGAACAACCCTGATACTTTAAGTGTTACCAAAGCGCTTTCCTTTCACTTCACCCAACGGTGCAAGACGCTGCTGCTTTTAGTCTATTCCATCCCCTCCCCCCCCCCCCCCCCACTCCCAGGAAAACTTCCGCAAAAAAACAACAGAAAAACGAGGTCGATTAGGCGCGTGTGCATTTCGTTTCAATTAATCTCTCAGTCAATATCGCCTTCGTTGCATTCGGTGTCAGTTCTGCTTAAAACTAACAAACCAACCATCGCACTTACGGTGGCGTTACTTAGGGGAGGGGAAAGCTGAGCCCCGCCGGCGATCATCCCCCTAAGTAGAGAGAGAGGGGTGTCACTTGTGCTTCACCATTGCATCGACTGGACTTTGAAAACTTGAAGGCGACTGTTGCCGCTCTCGTCACACTAGCCTATTCATTTTTTTTTTTTTTGCTCCTTATAATGGGAGGAAGCGATGTACACCTGGGGTGTCCATGATATGCGCGACCTGATGAGTTAATTCACAAGGGGGCGATTGAAGGTGCAGAAAGAGCGATTCCTGGAGTTGGGGCGCCATCGGTATGACCGGGACGCGCGGAAGGGCGTAGCCAGCAAACGATAGTGGCCATTGTGTTCTCAGCGGCTTTCGGGGTGGCTTTTTGTGTCACATTATAGAGGTTTCGTGCGCCCATGGTGAATGTAAAGCTTTTTCTCTGTTTTAAACGCGAAGTGTGCTATGTAATTGTTCTGAATGTATCACCCAATTCCTGCAAAAGCCTCCACTAAGAGGCTAGCAGTATGTTCTAAATAAAAAAATAAAAAATCACTGCGGTGACGCTTCGGAGACCATGAACTCCACCACGCCAGTAGGATTTTCAGGGGAAACCGTAAATAATATGGCTGAAAAAGAAATCTGGTCGAGATTCGAGCGTACAGGTGGGAGGGGGGTGGGGGGGGAGGGGCGCTAGAACAAAGAATTAGAATGTGGTAAATGTAGGCTTGTAAACATTAAACGAAGGTTGGTTGTCCCGAACACAATGGCTGGATTTTGTATGCACAACCGGTACGCGCTTAATCAGCATTTAGGACATTAGAACCTGCGGCTGTTTTCCAAAAGGCCCGTTTTTCCTCCCCGACAATATCCTAGACCAGTGTTCGCGAATTCATTTTAGCAAGGCAGCCCAGCCTACGTAATACTCTTTATAATGTTTTCTTCATTCTGATGGGCTATAGCTAATGTTTGTTACTTTTGGATATTGAGAGTGTGCATGTAATTAATGTAATTTGAGGGTGTGATTTAAAAAAAATACAAAAGAGGAGGTAGACCATCGTAAACACGGGTAATTGTCTTAGGTAAAAAAGAGCGAATATAAATTAACAACCTCTCATAAATGAAAAAAAAAAACGTGTGCTAAAGAATTCAATCGGCTGCATAACAGGTGTCCCCAGGAAGAGGTATTAAACAAAAATATAGAAATGTAGAATTTCTAAAAATACCTGGCAAAGATCGAACATGGCATCAACCAAAAAAATAAATTCAATGCTCCAGATTGTTGTCCATAACCCATGTTAAGGGGAAATAAAAATATAACGGCTGTCGCAAACAGGCGAGCACCGGATAATTTGGTCGCCGAAATTTGGACACCGAAATTTCCGCACCGAAATATCCTGCACCGAAATGTCCCCGAGCCGTCTGGAGTTTGTCCGGTGCTCCCTGAAAAAATTCGCCTAGGAGCGTTTCTTTTGATTATCTTTATCTCCAGATAATCTGCTGCCGGTGGTGTTAATATTCTTATAATATACGTAGTTCGATGTGAGTTTTAAATGTCTCACTTAATTTCGACCCAGGATTATCCGACACTATATTTTAATTTAAAAGCCTAATTGTAACGTTAATGTAACGACACGTTCCAATTTTCGAAGTGGAACTGGAACGCGTTCCTTTCGCAATAAAGGAACTTGTAACGGGGACTCGTTTCAAAATTGGCAAGGAACGAGGAACGAGCTTTCGTTCCTATTTTGGAGGAACGTGTACAACACTGATAGATATACGCAAACTGCTCTTCTTAAAAAAAACTGTAACGTTCCTTTATTTTAAATTTGACATCAGACAATAAATGGAAGTGTCTAGTTTCGCGCTGCTAGACGCTGAAATAAAGCTTTCCTGATAAGCTGGCGTTGACACTGCGACACTCACGAAGGTGGTAATTTGCCCCGCACGATTGTTCTACGCACTTGCGTTAACTGTTGCGTACTTGTCCCAAGTTCAGTTTTAACAGTTTCCATACCTTTATATTAGGCATGGCATGTCCCTCTCGGAACCCATTTTTAAGATTCTTGTGGGTACGGGCAAAGCCATATGCACGGCGGAAGTGCTCTTTCAAAAGCAAAATTCATGAGTGGTTAGAACTTAACTTTTTGTTATTGCAGCAGATATGAAATAAAGGGAGAAATAAAAAAGCGACGTGATACGGGTGGCTTCGCGTACTACAGTTTCGGAAAGGAAGTCTAAAAGTTCCTTGTAAAGGGAGCCATGCGATCTTCCATGTGTCGGCTCGGGTTGATTGGAGCCCTGGGTACGTCACTAGTAAGTATTGCAGTGCCGCCTGCGCATGCATGGGGAGGGCAGTTGAGACAAGCCGAAGAGGGGACGGCATAGCTAGAAGTCCATGTCTCTCGTACAGCAGGCGTCAGTGCGACGGCCAGGTGGATTCTCCGAAGCACGAGGAAGGTCATACCCACGCGGAGGGAAATGGGCACGCGTGGAGCGCCGAAGATTATCTTTTTTTGGAAAGAAGAGTGTCCTCCTAGTGACAGCTGCAGAAGCGGGAGCGGATATACCACTTGCTGGGGATGCGCGGCCGAGTCTGCGAGAGCGTGCGGGGTCGTGCTCCGGAAGCTCCAGAGGTTGCGAACAGGGTCCGGGAACGGGGAAGTATATCTGGTGCACCTCTCATGTAATACCCAGTGTGTTGTCCACGCGCCGCACCTCTAAAGCAGCCTGGGTGGAGTCGGTCTATATAGGACCCTGTTGGTGGGAATTTCGTCCGCTCGAATTCTTCCCCCCCTCGCTCGATGTCTTTGAGCGGAAGATACGTGAGAACGTTCCGCATTTATCAACTGTAGTTTTGATTTTGTTGTCCCTATTTAATCTTTAAACGTACCCGGTTCTCGGCTCTCTTCGAAGCCATCGCCTGCAAGTTAGAATGCAATCAATGGAATTATTAGAAGGAGGAGGCCCAGAGGCCCTGTTGTGGAATAAGGGTAGGGGAAGATGGTTTATTTATTTTTTTCGCTGCACTTGGAGCGTTCACTTAAGTACGTTGCCTTGTTACGCCCATAGGGGCACCACACTGGCTGAAGTCTGAGACGATGATCATACGGGTATCCTTAAGGAGATGTTTGAGAGCTATAAAGGGTACGCCTCAGGCCTGGGTCATCTACAGAGGGGATGACGATTTGCCATCATACTACTTTAGTGATACCTGACAGAACTCTGTTATTTGCCGTAACATTTGCTGCTGTAACATTCGTTGCAGTCGCTGGAGACAAGAGCTCCAGCGTCTGCAACCCTGCCTTATGCAGACTCTATGTACTCCGTGACGATGGCCGCTCCAACAACCTTTCCGGACTCTATCCCTCAACGACCTTACGCTGAAGTCGCTGCCAGGTACATGCATCGGAGCCCCCGGCCCCGTTTTCCCGACCACCCGGCCCTTACGTCCGCCGGTGTTGCCTGGTCCCCCGCTCACCAACCCTTGGAGGGCGCAGGACAATCGCCAGATTTGCTTTGCCTGTAGGGCTCCTGGACCCGGTGCACGCAATTGCCGCCGCGCCACGGCGACAGGACGCAACCCTGCCACAGCTTCTTCCTACACCCATTCGCCACTCATTCAGGAGGGCACCCCTTATTCGGAAGCCGTCGGTCTTCATCTCCGCGACGCCGCTCGATATATCTCCTATGCGTCGTCGTCATGTACCAACGGAAGCGGAAAACTAGGCGCCGCAGTTCCGGCGGCAAGAAATTCGGCGTCGTCGATCTGCCCAAGGCCTCCTCCCTCTCCCGCAAACGTCATTCGTATTACCATAGATGGCGCTGAAATCCTAGCCCTTGTCGACACATGGAGCCGCCGTTTCTGTTATGGACGCCAAACTCTGCCGACGGTAGGTCAGGACGCCGCACCTTGGGTTCTCATTACGGACTGCTACGGCCCACCCCATTGATCCAACTGGCGTGTGCACTGCCCGTGTCGTTATTCGCGACGTCATGTACGCTGTTCAGTTCATTGTCCTGCCTTCCTGCTCCCACGATGCCATACTGGGGTGGGACTTCCCTTCGCAACATGGAGCTGTCATCGACTGTGGCCGTGGTAGAGCTCTTCCCGTTCATGGATCCTAGCGCTGATGAAACGCCCGCTACATCTGCCATAAAACTGGTCCTCGCGGAAGGAATTAGCATTACTCCTCACTCCGCCGTGCTTGCTTCTTTATCCTGCCCAGATCTGTCCAATGCGAGAGTACTCTTTACGCCTTCTGACCTGTTTCACCAGCGACATAGCCTTCGGCTTCCTTTCTCCTTGCTTCCCATCCGTATCAGCCAAGCTACACTTCTCTTTTCTAACTACGGCTCGTGTCCCTGCACCTTGCAACGCGGAGAGTGCGTTGGCCACGTCGAGACCGTACATTTTGTTGTCGTTGTGAATGCGCCCGACGATTCAACACCCCTTGAAATCAATGGAATGTGTGCTCCTACAGCAGCAAAATAACCCCCCCCCCCCTTCTCCTTCCCCGTCTGCAGACGTCTTCCTTCGCGCCATTGATGCCGACCTTTCACCGTCCGAACAAGACCAACTTCTCGCACTGCTGAACCGATTTCGGGCGTCTTTTGATTCTGTCCAGTCTGGTCTGGGACGTACCACCACCGTCGAACACACCATCGATACCGGGGGTCACGCACCCTTACGACAACGTCCCTACCGTGTTTCCCCCACTGAACGTCGCGTAATTGATGAACAGTCGAGGACATGCTCCAACGAGGCGTGATTCGACCATCCACCAGTCCATGGTCATCGCCGGTAGTGCTTGTCAAGAAAAAGGACGTCTCTATTCGGTTTTGCGTCGATTACCGACGGCTCAACAAGATAAATTGCAAGGACGTATATCCTTTGCCGTGAATTGATCACGCTCTCGATTGTCTACAAGGCGCAGAGATCTTTTCATCAATTGACTTACGCCCGGGTTATTGGCAGGTCCCCATGGCAGAGTCTGATCGTGCAAAAACGGCCATTTGTTACTCCTGATGGCCTGTACGAGCTTAACGTTATGCCGTTGTCCTCTGAAACGCGCCTGCAACCTTCGAGAGGATGATAAACAACATTCTCCGTGGACTCAAATGGCAGACGTCCCTTTGCTACCTCGACGATATTGTGATCTTCTCTACAGATTTTTCGACGCATGTTATTCGACTTGATCAAATTTTGACGTGCTTGACGACCGGAGGCCTTCAGCTCAATCTCAAAAAGTGCCGTTTTGCTGCCCGAGAGCTTACCATCCTTGGTCCAAAGCTGGTATCCTGCCGGGTCCTGCCAAGCTGCGTGCTGTGGCGGAATTTCTCAAGCCGACAACTGTGAAGGCCCTTCGAAGTTTCATTGGGCTGTGTTCATACTTTCGCCGATTCGTACATAACTTTGCATCTCTCATCGCGCCTTCGACACAGCTCCTCAGCAAGGAAGGCGGCATCTGTCAGTGGTCCACAGACTGCGACGATGCATTTAATAAACTACAGTGAACTATTCACTGTAACTAAACTGCGCCATCTTCTCGCATTTCCGCCAATCCTGCGCTATTTCGATCCTGCGACCCAGATTCATACGGACGCAAACGGGGTTGGTTTGGGGGCAGTTCTCGCTCAGCGCAAGGAAGTATTTGACGAGTATGTGGTCTCTTATGCGAGTCGCACGCTAACAAAGGCAGAGACAACCTATTCCGTGACCGAGAGAGAATGCCAGGCCGTTGTTTGCGCGCTTGCGAAGTTCCGCACGTACCTATACGGGCGCCCTGTTAACGTTGTCACGGACCACCACGCGCTTTGTTGGCTGTCCTCGATCAAACATCCTTCTGGTCGCCTAGCGCGCTGGGCTTTGCGGCTACAGGAGTATGACATTCGCGTCACCTATCGCTCAGGCCGGCAGCACAATGATGCTGATGCCCTTTCGCGCTCCCCGTTGCCTCATGACAGCGACCGGGTCTCGAGCACAGATTGCTATACGTGTCGCCATTGGAGATTCACTCAATGCCACCCGAGCAAAAGAAAGACACTTGGATTTCCTCCATGTTGAACTGTCTGTCTGGCTCATCGGCGAACGGTGCATCTCGGACACTACGCCGCAATCGTCGCACTTTGCCATTTGGGACGGAATGCTTTTCCGTCGCAACTACCAAACCGAAGGTCGCAGGTGGCTCTTAGTAATTCCGCTCCACCTAGGCTCTGAAATGTCTGCCTATTTTCACGAAGAGCCGCATTGCACCCATGCTGGTGTCCCCAAAACATACCAACGCTTGCACTTGCGGTACTACTGGCGAGGCATGTACCGCTTCGTTCGTCAATACGTCAATTCGTGTGTTCTATGCCAACGCCGAAATATCCTCCCTGCCAAGGAAGTGGGCCTTTGCAGCCCTTACCATGTCCAGCAAGACCATTCGACCATGTAGGAATCGACCTTTATGGACCTCTTGCTTGCACTGCAGATTGCAACCGATGGGTCGTTGTTGCTGTCGACTACTTGACCCGGTACGTGGAGACTGCTGCCCTGTCTGCTGCTACCGCACGCGAAGTAGCCTCCTTCCTACTTCGGCGCTTAATTTTGCGGCATGGGGCGCCACGAAAACTCTTTAGTGATCGAGGAAGGGTTTTTTTTCTCAAGTTATAGAGGCCCTTCTTAAAGCCTGCCGCACTGTCCATCGCACCGCTACGGCGTATCACCCTCAGACCAATGGCCTCACCGAACGTTTCAACCGGACTTTGAGTGACATGTTTGTTATGTACGTCGCAGCGGACCATTCCGACTGGGACTCAGTACTACCATTTGTGACCTACGCATGCCACACCGCAACGCAAGCCACGACCGGCTTCTCTCCGTTTTTTTCTTTGTATGGCCGTGAACCTTCATGAATCCTGGACACCATACTTCACTATCGGCCCGATGATTCTGAGTGCACGCCCATTTCCAACGTTGCCAATCACGCGGAAGAGTGTCGTCAGTTGGCCCGATCGTTAACCACGGAAGATCGGCAGCGTCAAAAGTCACACAACGACAAAATGACGCCGGCATACCTACTCACCCGGCTCGCTTGTCTGGCTGTGGGTTCCAGTGTCTTCACCAGGCTTGAGCAGTAAACTTGAGCAGTAAACCAGGCTTGAGCAGTAAACCAGGGTTCCTAACGCATCGTCAAGCGGACGTCTCCAGTAAATTATGTGGTTAAGCCTCTCACTCCTTCACCCTATCAGCGTCGCCGTGGCCAAGACATAGTCCATGTTCAGCGCCTCATGCCTTACATCGACCCTGTAGTAGTTTCATCTCCAAGAGTCACCAGGATGGCTCGTTCGTTCCCGGGGGCAATTGAAAGGGAGACCGCCGCCAACACCATACTCATTTAAATAATGTAGGAGTGTGGACAGCACTGCTCATTCGCAATGAGTGGGTATGTGACACAGAAGCCACACAGGGAAGAGGCACCAACTCGTGGATGTCGCATCGCCATCGCTGGGACGAAGAAGTCTCGTCTCGTTGGCTCTCCCTCTCGATTGACTGGACAGCGCGACTTGGTGCTTTGGTGCTAGTTGTCCTGCTGAAGAATAAAGCCTGAAAACCTCCTTATAATATATATATATATATATATATATATATATATATATATATATATATATATATAGACCATGGTGTAGACGAGCATTATGTAAGAATACTAGAGGATATTTACAATTTACAATGGGTCCATAGCTACCATCTCCTCTATAAGGAGAGCAGTAAAATACCTATAGGAAGGGCGTCAGGCAAGGAGACATGATCTCTCCGATGTTATTCACAGCATGTTTACAAGAAGTATTCAGAATATTGGATTGGGAACAGGTGGGAGTAAGGGTTAATGGAGAGTACCACAGTAACATCATATTTTCGGATGACGTTACCTTGTTAAGTACCTAACTCAGGGGCGGAATTCCAAAGCATGCTTACCGCACTGGACAAACAGAGTAGAACCGTGGGCCTGAAAATTAATATGAAGAAAACTAAAAAAAATGATGGATAACCTCGGGACACCACAGCCGTTTGAGATAAGTGGCGAGGCCGTGGAAGTGGTAAGCGATTGAATATATCTACTTAGGCCAAGTTGTGACCCTTGATCCAAACCGTGATGCAGAGATAATTCGAAGGATAAGAATGGGGTGGAGTGCATTAGGCAGGCATTCTCAGATAATGAATGGTAGCCTACCATTGTCCCTGAAGAAGAAAGTGTTGACAGCTGCATTTTACCAGTACTCACCTTCGGGGCAGAAACTTGGAGGCTCAAGAGGGTTCAACCTAAATTAAGAACGACTCAGCGGGCAATGGAACGGATGATGATAGGTGTAACATTAAAGGAGTACTGACACGAAATTTCAAAGCTGAGATAACTATGTAAAACGCTTCCTTTTTATCAGGAGATATCTCCCAGCAAGTTTCAACAGCAACCGTTCAGCGAAACACATTTAAAATCCATTTTAATCTTCGCCCGCACGAGAAAGCCCAGAGCGGGCCGACGTGACATCATCTGCTACATGCCCCAAACTGCCGACGTCGGGGCTCCCGTGACGAAGCCGACGCGCTGGCTGTGGTTGGCGCGCGCTGCTCGGGCGTGTGTACACGTCATGGTTTTGGGACTGACGTCATGCTGCCCGGGCCTGTGGGGACGGCGAAAACCTCGGCCGGTCTGGGCGCGCGGGTGCGCTCGCTCGCGCGCGCTTCCAGAGAGGCAGCGATACGGCAAGAATGGTGACGTCATGTTATATATGCTGTCATGGCGGCCGCTCGGCGTTTTTCAGTCGAAACCGAAACTGGCACGAATAAACGACGCCGTAAATGAATGTTTACGCTGCGCTCGACCGTCTAATCTGTCATTCTATGATTAGTGGGCTGGTAGGCACGCATAGCAGCGAAAAAAACGTAACATAAAAATTTCGTGTCAGTACTCCTTTAAGGGACAAGACCAGAGCGGAGTGGGTCGGGGAACAATATTAGTAGAAATTTAGAACAAGAAATGGACGTTGGCAGGGCATGTAATGCGAAGGCAAGGTAACCGTTGGTCATTAAGCGTAACAGAGTCGTTCCCTATAGAAGGCAAGCGTTGCAGGGGTAGGCAGAAGGCTAGATGGGCAGATGAGATCAAGAAGTTTGCGGGGATAAATTGGTCGCAGTTAGCGCAGGACCGGGGTAATTGGAGATTAATGGCAGAGGGCAGAGGCCTTGTCCCTGCAGTGGGCGTAGATAGGCTGGTGATGATATACACACACACACACACACACACACACACACATATATATATATATATATATATATATATATATATATATATATATATATATATATATATATATATATATATATATATATATATATATATATATACACACACAGTCGCCGACCGTTTATTCGGACGCCGAAAATTTGGACACACGCTTGTTTATTTCGACACCTTCGCGGCACGGCCACTTGTCCCATTGAAGTACATCTATATCCACGACGGAAATTTCGGACGCCGCGCAGCCCGCCGTTCGATTTTTTGATTTTTCGGACTCCAGCTTCGGTGCTTTCACGGTGCTCTCACGGGACCTGTGTCGCCACCTGGCGGGAGGCGCGGCGCAGCAGAAGGCAGTTGTCGGACTGCCCGATACGCGGTTGCGCATTTTGGCCGTCGTCACGGTCAGCCGTTTTCTGTGCTTTGTGTACCGTTGAGTCTGCTGCTTGGCGGGCTAAGACTGATCTTCTGAAATGGCTCCGACACCACCCGTGCCACCACGGCCACCTGCGCCGTCAGGACTGCGCCGTCAGGAGCTATCCTGAGTTATAAAGAAACGAGGCAACTACCAGACACTCACGGTGGCGAAAAAAGGTGCCATTATTCGTCAAGTTGAAAGCGGCCGACCGCAATGCGAAGTTGCTCGCGAATTTTCGGTTTCAAAGCAAACCGTCCCCGATTACTTGACGAACAAGGAGATGATCCTGCAGGCAGCGGAAAAAGTGTCTGCGCTAAAGCAGAAGAATCTCCTAGACGGCAGCCACCCAAAGCTGGAGGAAGCACTTAATATGTGGCTGCGCGCAACTTTGGCTAGAAAGGTGCCAGTTTCTGTGGAAATGCTTACCAAAAAGGCAGAGACGCTAACCCTGCGCATGGATATTGCGGACTGCAAGTTCAGTGATGGCTGGCTGCGCAACTTCAAGAAAAGATACGACATGGCCTTTAAACGCATGTATGGCGAGAGCGGTGCTGTTGACGTAACACTTGTGGCGAATTACTGCGCCGATAAGCTGTGTTCTCTGCTGTGCCAGTACACCCTAGACAACATATTCAACTGTGAGGAGACTGGCTTGTTTTACAAGATGTTGCCTGAGAAGACGATTGCATTCTCTGGCGAACCCTGTCACGACGGGAAGCACAGTAAGGAGCGATTGACGGTTGTCGTGGGAGCCAACATGTCGGGGACGGAGAAGCTTCCACTCCCCGTCATAGGCAAATCAAGAAACCCGAGATGTTTTGAAGGACTTAAATCGCTCCCAGTTTGGTACGAAGCGAACTCGAAGGCCTGGATTACGCAGTGCCTCTTTGAGCAGTACATGCGGAAGCTCGACCGTAAGTACCAGCAACAGAAGCGCAAGGTGCTTATGTTCGTTGATAACTGTGGTGCCCACGGGCACATCAGCAACCTGAAAGCGATCATCTTGGAATTTGTGCCGCCGAATACCACAAGTGTGTTGTAGCGCCCATGGACCAAGGGTGTCATCAAGAACTTGAAGCTGCACTACCGATCGCGCCTTATGAATCGTGTGCAGCTGTGCGTGGACAGTGACAAAAGCTACGCTGTGGATGTGCTGTCGGCTATCAGCACCCTGTCTGATGCTTGGAGGGCAGTGACGCAGGACACGATCTGCAACTGCTTTCGGCATGCGGGATTTGTGCTTGGCAGTGAGGACGAGGATAGTCACACAGTCCAGAACCCCACAGCTGAGATGCCGCCTGCCGCATCGTCCGAAATTTTCGATGACCTCCGTGCTAGCGGTGTCGATGTGGGGGCGGCTACGTTTTAAGATTTCACCAACATCGATTATGCCGGCCTGCCGTGTGCCGAGTTGGATGATGACGAAATCGTACGCCAGGTCCTCGAACCGGCGCAGGTGGACAGCGACTCCGACGATGACGTGCCACCAACGCCAGAGGCATCAACTACTGATCAAGCGCGAGCCCTAACTTGTCTTCCTACAGTGAAGGACAAACACTGGCGGAAATAGAGGCGGACTTAGTGGCGCGTAGGCGTAGGTGTGTACAAACGCGCATAGATACGTTTTGCTAATGGAGGATTTCTTTTTCAGTGAATCCTTGTTTACGGACTACCGATTATTCGGACTTATCAGCGGGTCCCGTCGAGTCCGAAAATCCGAAAATACGGTCGGCGACTAGTGCATACAATATATATATATATATATATATATATATATAGATCGGTGTGTCGAACCGAAAAAAATACCGTTTCGCGAACCGGTTCCATGAGTTGAATCATCACTGCAATTAGAAAAAAAAAACATTTTATAGCTTATAACGACAGTCAAATCAAAATACAAACAAAAATTCAAAATGCTGCTGTTCCCCAAGGGCAGGGCCGCAATTGCCAAGCAACATTTAAACAATTACGAGATATGAGAAAAACCGATGAAGTGGCGACGATTTACCACCTACTTTCTCACCCAGACTTTGTTGCCCTAGCGACTATTCATGAAGTCACCGCCAAGAGATATGACGGTGGGATATATTTTCTGCCCTTTCCCTTTTTGTTGAAATCGCAATCGTCGCTATGGAATCGCCCATAAAGCTAACCTTGGAGGCTTAAATTTAGGCCTGCGTGCTGGCGCGTTCAAATACCAGCGCTTAATACCAATGGCATACAATATTATATTTGTAACAAAACAGAAATATCCTACAACAGGCGCATAAATACTACCAATGAATTAGATTATTAGTCACCCTGAATAATTTGTTAGCTGTCACCTAATCGAATGTGTTAGCCACACTTTTGTTAAAAGTAAGCTTTAGTTAACGCTCAGTCACTGCATTATTGCTCTGACCTCTGCAATTCCTTTTGCGATAGCTATACCGGATGTGTGCATTAAAATCAGTATGTCAGTGTACTGCCTGACCCCCGGCCATCGTTCCGTGTGCTACATTGCGCAATCTTATTACAGATTATGCTGTTACACAAGGGAAGGGAAATTTGAAGCGCGGAGCATGAGATGGGACTTTTTTGAGTAGACGCTCTTTAATACGTCCACAGCAGTACTCCCCTTCTAAACGAGTAGCAGTGGATGTAATGTAGCGAGTTGGGCAGTGAGTACAAGTGCACGTTCGAAAAAAAGCAGATCTGAAAGAGACAATACTGCAGAACAAGCAAAACAGATGATCGCTGGGCGAATGGGAGAGTGTGAGGTAGCGGCCTGCATTTTCCGCACGTGTCATCTCCTTTATTACTGTTTCTGCTTCCAAGACAAGGGCGAAGGCTGCAGTTTCTTGCCGAGGGATTAAGTGAGCCCCTTAACAGTTTTCCATGACATATCTGTTGTTATTTGTATCTGTAAGAAAACGGAACTTAATAATTGTCCACTGTACTGTCCTCAAAAACTGACCACGGAACTCCCTTAATATTCTTTCTCATTGGTGACACGTTTGGTTGTGAAAGGCAGGGCAAAGAAAAGTATAGAGCAATATCCACATTTTGGTGCTTTTTTTACTTACTTGGTTTTAGTTTTTGCGTGATATTTTAAGACAACGTGATTCGCCTTTTCTTTTTTTGTTGTTTTCCGTGTAAACACATAAAAAAAATTGGCGCATTTAATGCCCCCTGCTATATCTCTGCTCCGAGGCACAGCTTATGTTGCAGGCCGGCAAACTTATTTTACCCAGCTGGTTATATTCAACGTGGATCAAAATCTCGATACACGGACGTTCTCGATTTCCATCTACTTCAGAAAAACGGTCGTGAAGAAGGGAGATCGAGGCCACTTCGAGATACGGCCGTGCCTCGAGATACGTGACTCGTCTTGCGCCGCACTCACCGTGAAACAGAAACGCCGCGTTCGCCGTTAATGAAAGTAAGGCATGGCCTCCTCCTGTGAGCGTTGCACGGCACCGAACGGCTTTGGGCCGTGCTCGGCAACATAACTACACCAATGGGTAACCAAGCGAAACCAAAACTCAGAGTAAGCCAAGCTTTTGCTTTGCATATCCAAGGTTAGCTGAGCTAATCCGCAGCCATTTTTTTGCATCTTGCCTGTATCAAAAAGCGCAAGTAACATCAAGAACAGAACGTTCGTCCTCGAGGCAGCAGGGAAGCGGCTTAGCTCCTATACCATGCCGGCAATCTATCAAAACAGTGTAAACAAGACGGATGGCGTGATTCTGGAGGTGTTTGCAGTGCTTGTCTGCGTAACTTATTGTCATTTATCTTTGTCATGTCCCCACAAACCGTACGTTACGGAAACCAACCGTCCAGCAGGGTGTCGAACCGGAACCGAACCGAACAGAAAACCGGACCTGAACCGGTATTTTTGCCAGAACTGAACCCGAACCCGAACCGTTATTTTTTTGAGCACGCTGAACCCGAATCGGAAGTGAACCGAAAAAAGAAATAACGGTTACCGGTTCATGCCGAAACGGTTAGACCCTCTGTTGTTGATATTGCACAGTCAATGCAATTCAGACCTTTTTTTTCTTTCACGTACCATCAACTTCGTACCCGCTCGCGCACTTTCCCCTCCAGACAACTGAACACTATCACGCTCGATTTAACAACAGGGGAAATGAATGAGCACCAATGTAGCAATAGTCGTTTGCCATTAGCCACGTCGCGTACGTGGGGGCCTTCCACGTGTGGAAGGTCCAAGAGCGAGAACGAATCAATGCGGCAATACGGAAGACTTACAAAGCGGCCCTGGGTCTATTGGACTGTACCAGCACGGCAAGGCTCTTCGAGCTGGGCGTTCACAACTCCATGGAAGAGATTGCCGAGGCGCAAAGGACCGCGCAACTGGAGCGACTCTCGACCGCCAGAACGGGCAGGAACATCCTCGCCCGGCTGGGACTCGATGGGCGAAGTGCACCTAGGGAGGCGGTTATGCTACGAGAGACGGAGCATGCGCTCCCGTCGAAGACCCTGCAGAGACTGAGGGTAACGCCTCTACCTCGCAACGTCAACCCCAACTACAACCCGGACAGACGTGCGGCAAGAGCGAGAACCCTTACAGACACGTACGCTAGCGACACCGGCGCGCTCTTCGTGGACGCGGCACGGTACGCCCGATCAAGAGACAAGTTCGTGGCGGTGGCGGTAAAGGCCACCACCGGGGAAATCTACAGCGCGTGCAGTGTGCGAGTGCGATCGTCGCAGCAAGCTGAGGAAGCGGCAATAGCGCTCGCCCTTACGGACCAGAGGTGTTCCACGGTGTTGAGCGACTCCCGCTCTGCCATCAGGAGCTACGCCCGCAACCGTGTGTGCAAAAGTGCTGTGAAAATCTGTGAAGTGCAGTGCAGTGACTCCAATGCAGCGGACACTGTGCCGGCCACCTACCTTCGGTGGTTCCCGGCGCACACCCCCGCGACCAGCGGCCCGCACCCCAACCGCAACGAGACGGCGGACGCCGCCGCGCGTGCTCTCACCCACCGCGCGGAGGCGGCCGGAGGGACGGGCCCGCTGAACGCCTCCGAGGAACCGCACGAAGGCCGGACCGGGGGGCGTGTGAGTGGCGGTGTGGTGCGTGCAGCGAGGGCGAGTGTTCGGTGTAGCGAAATGTCGGGCCCCAGTGAGGTGAGCGAGGACGAAGAGGAGGCGGACCCGCTGCTGGGATACGCCGAGATGTTGGACTGGTACCGTGCCGGTCGCCAGACCATGCCACCGCCTCATCCAAGACTCACGCGAGAGCAGTCAGTGCGGTTTAGGCAGCTGCAAACCAACTCTGTGCTCACGCCGGCGCTGGCGCGCTACGTGTGCCCGGAGGTGTTTGACAGTGAGCAGTGCAGTGTGTGTGGAAGTGCAACAGCGACTCTTACCCACATTCTCTGGGACTGCACTACGGACCTGTGTCCACCCGGGTCACACCCGGGGGGCTTACCGACGGACGTGGTGTGGGCTATGCAGTCAAGAGACTATGAAGTGCAGTTGCAGGTAGTCCAGCGGGTCGAGGCGGCTCTCGCCCGGCAATCCCGAGGGCGGGCTGATGCCGCGCGGGACCGAGGGATGCGAGCCCTGGGGACCGCCCGCGGTCCGGCCGGCCCGAGTGGAGGTCGGGGGGACACCGCGCCTTGACGACAGGCCTAGAATAGTCGGGCTGTGGGCGATCCTGCGTGGTCCGCCTGCAGCCTCCGTAGGATTTTTGATCCAATAAAGTCGATTTCTCTCTCTCTCTCTCCCTAACTGCGACTTTATCGCAGCAGTCGGGCTGCAGGAGTGCTCCACTGCGCAACAGCGAAAGCCCACACCCGATGTGTGCAAACTTTTTGCATTTCGTAATTTGTTTAAAAGGTTCTACACCTGCAAATTGTTAATACTTGCCCGCCGCGGTGGTTCAGTGGCTAAGGCGTTGCGCTGCTGAGCACGAGGTCGCGGGTTCGATTCCCGGCTGCGGCGGCCGCTTTTCTGATGGAGTCGAAAAGCGAAAACGCACGTGTGTACGAGATTTCGGTGCACGATAAAGATCCCCAGGTGGTCAAAATTAATCCGGAGCCCTCCACTACGGTGCGCCTCATCGCCTGCGTTGCGTCGGCGCGTTAAACCCCACAATCAATCAATGAATCAAATTGTTAATACTTGACAAGTGTGACCGCAGCAGCTGCTCAGTGGCTAAGCCGTTTGCTGCTGATGCAGTTTTGTCTCCCAGATCTGCTTTTTTTCGGAGGTGCACTGGTACTGACTGCCCAACTCACTACATTTGCTCTTCTGCTACTCTTTCCGGAGGGGAGTACTGCTGTGGACGAATTAAAGAGCGTCTACCCAAAAAAGTCCCATATCATGCTCCGCGCGTCAAATTTCCCTTTCATTTGGTAACAGCATGATCTGTTATAAGATACCGCAATGTAGCACACGGAACGATGGCCGGGGGAGGATGGCGGTACGATGGCCTATTGATTGTAATGGACACATCTGGTATAGCTATCCGGTATATGCAGTGACGGAGCGTTAACTAAAGCTTGCTTTTAACAAATGTGGGGAATAAAAAATTCGATGTTTAAGGATTTTTCTGTTTTGTTACAAATACAAAAAATGTGTGCCATTGGTATTAAGCGCTGGTATGTGAACGCGCCAGTACGCAGGCCTAAATTTAAGGTTTCGAGGTTAGCGTTATGGACGATTCCATAGCGACGATTGCGATTTCAACAAAAAAGTAAAGGGTAGTAAGTATATCCCACCTTCATATCTCTTGGCGGTGGCTTTTTGAATAGCCGCTAGGACAACATAAAGTCTGGGCGAGAAAGTAGGTGGCAAATCGTCGCCACTTCATCTGTTTTTCTAATATCTCGTAGTTGTTTAAAGTTTGTTTTGCAATTGCGCCACTACCTTTGGTGAACAGCAGCATTTTGAATTTTTGTTTGAATTTTGATTTGACTGTCGTTTTTAACTACTACAGGTTTTTTTTTCAATTGAAGTGATAATTCAACTCATCGAACGGGTTCGCGAACCGGTTCACGCTCCCGAACCGGAACAGAACCGGAACGAAACGATTTCGCCTGAACCAGAACCGTAACCGAACCGGTATTTTTTTCGGTTCGACACACTGCCGTCCATTTATGTTTTTTTTTTGTACATTTTCTGCGCACCTCCGCTGCCAGGATGCTGTCAGCGTTTCTACAACAGTGGCGACCTAATGTGGGGCGACTAGAAAGACAGGCGCCGTCATGACAGCATCTACAACTAGCAAAGTGCATTTATCAATCACAGCGCATTTTGAGTCTTCCTTTGTTTATTGTTTTCGGTTTTCAGTTTCACGTCCTGGATATTTAAACAATAGCGACAGCAGCAGGTGGCAGTCACCTTATATTGTAAACACCGAATGCTTTTAGAGCAAGACACCTTTTAAACCTTTATTTTTATATGGATGAGGGCGTCTTAAAGGTCACAGCTTTTTTGTGGTAACAGTGGTGGATATCCCACAAATGTTAATATTTCAGAGGAATTTTGTTTTTTTTTGTGAGCCCCCCCCTCCCCTCCCCCACAAAAAACAGCACTCTGGCCCTATGCGTCAACACGGTGCACAAACTCAAAATGCCACAGGGAGAGCCCAGACTCGCACGAATGTAAGGAAAATCAACATTTTCTCTTGACAGAAAGTGCAACAGGCAAACTGCAAGCATTTTTAGCCAGGCATTTGTAATGAATGTTATGAGGCTGTATCACGTGCTTCTTTTTCGCTTATACAAGGAGTAGCCGGATTCACGCAGTCGATGTTGAAGTGGTGCAACTCTAAGTGAAAACAATCCATCGCAGATGCTATATGATGAATCGAAAGTGTCTAGGACTTGTGCTCGTTTCTTTCACCGCGGTCAGTTTTTCGCAAGCATTCGATATTCTGAAACTATGCGGTAAGCAATTGTCTGTGATATCGACCACATTATGTACTTTTACTTTTTCACCGGTAGAAACTTTCTCTGCAAAACCTGAAGATGAAAACTTCTGTTATAAAGTAATCTATAAATATCGGGGACCTATGCTGAAAAAATTCAACAAGTTTGGCTTAGCGACGTTCAGTGATAAGTTTTTAGCTGAAAAGTCCAATTTTTTGTCCGTCCAAACTCCTCGCAGAGAGGATGGATGCCAATAATGCTGCTTTTGCGCGTAGTGTAAGAGCGCAGACACATTATATTTCGTTTCTGGTTTGCTTTTACAGGAACTCACGCAAAATAATATAGTACAGGTATCGAGGCAACAGAATGATCTAATCTCGCAGTGGAGTTTTTTTTCTGTTCTTCTACCTCGCGAAAAATACGAGGCGGGAGGATAGAATTGGAAAAACTGGGCCAAAGCTGCAATGTAGCATATTGATTCTTCATACTATTATTTGAGAGCTTCAGTGTAACGCATCTGCCATATATATTTAGGTATGGGGTCATTCCACGCCAATGGTCCCACAAGCATCGCTCGGCCATCTCCGACTGCACTATAAACTATAATGCTCGATCCCTTGCCGGCACTATTCATTTTCGGAATCAACTTTTCGAGGAAAGTATGAAAGAGAGGATCAATAGTTTCAAAAAGCTACGATTGACCAACTCTTACTGAAGCTGACCCGCTTACAATAATTTATTTCATATTTGCTAATCTGAACGGACCTTCTGCTTTTAGTTCTTGTTGAGTCGTCGCATTTCTTTTCGTACTTTGTTTCTAATGTGGGCACATTACCTATAAAAAATGACGATAAGTACAGGGGCGCCATTAGTCGCTAGTCACCTCATTTTAGCGTATCTTACACGGGTACGTACCAAAAAATACCTGACCGTTAATTTTGTGGCCGTATCTTTCGTTTAGTGGTTATTATCAATATCACAGAGCAAACGTTTCAATATAAAACCTTGCTAATACAAGTGGTCAATTAAAGCGCTTGATTTTTATAAGTAAGGTTGGTTTTTCTCATCCTCACCAGTTTCACAAATCAAGATTGTTGAAAAAGTTTTGCAATGCGTCGGTACCAAGGCTCGCGGGGTAAGTGGAATTTGAGTAAGTTAAAGAAAAGAGCATGTCATTTTGCAGCCAGATTGGTTTCAGATATACATAATCCTTCAAGGTAATTTTACGTTGGTACATACTTGAAAAATGATTAAGGATGACATAATAATAAGAGATCGTTATAGAAACTCTGCATACATGTTTTACAAATTTGTATAACTTGCCAGCGATACATCCCGCGTTAGTGAAGCTTGTTCTAGCTCGACGCTAAATGGCATACAAAATTTTCGATGCCGAGTGGCGTACAACTTTACGTTCGGGACAAATTTTGAAACGGCCGGAGTGGACGCAGGTGGGATGGCCAAGTTGGAAGATTTTTTACATTTACAAAGCGTTGGTTGGTATTAACTTGTGGTTACTTATTGTGGTAGGTTCTGTTTTTTTACAGCGGTTTTGAGACAGTGCCCAATGCTAGTAAACAAATTTCAACTGATCAGTCAAGCGTGAAAAATAGCTCGGAGAGGAAAGTAATCCTGTTTTGTTTCATTGCAACAAATCACAGCTTATCTGGTTGCACGCACTGATTTAAAAATGAACTAAGATGATGATATGCAATGGCCATTACTTTTTATTTAACCATAAGGCTTTATCACAACATTGCATTGAATTATACACTCATAAATTACATCACTGGAAAATAGGAAAGAATGCATCCGGAGTACGAACTAGCTTAAAAGATTTCAAATCTAATAAGCTTAAATTATTATGCACTAATTTGTCAAACATCAGCTCTATTAGGTTCCAACTGAGAATTTCTCTCTGACTGTGACGACGGCCATCATTCAGCGACCAGCTTGCCGTCGCATTGTGTACGGTATAAAGGCTGATGTTTGAACGAACAATACATGCACGTTTTAAGGAGGATTGGATAGTGAACGTAAGTGTTGAAACAAGTCTCCGGCTAACCTTACTGCTTTTCGAGAGGTCGGCTTGACATTTTGGATGGTATGTAGACCAAATTACTACTAACCGCGTGCAAAATTTCATACAGAAAAATTTAATAGTTCTTAAAATAAAAACCCCGAGTGTTTTAGCTTTTTTGCCCCGCTTGAGGAGCTATTTCAGAAATAGTACTGCAGGTACAGGGCTGAAACATTTCTGTATATGTTAAATGCCCCAGGCTTTCTTCTGAACCAAAATAATAACGGTGTCCGTAATCGTTAATTAAAAAAAACTATTTACATAGCACAAACACAATTTTTTTTATTTTTTAGAGGAAAAAGTGGGCATAAAAAAAAAGAAATGTCGATGCGAACATGCTTATTCTGGTTCATAATGTGTTTACAGCATTGATAAAGAACTCACAAAAATGATTTTGGAAACTCAAATAGGTCAAGAAAAATGTTCCTTTTTTCAGCGGAAATGGCGTTTGGAGAAATCGCACTTGAAAGTTTTCGTTTCATTTTTTCGGATTGTCGCATCTTGCACGGATTGTAATAAAACAGAGGCAATGCTAGTAGCACAGTGGACTTCAGGCTTAAGATATTGCTTGAATATGTCGAAAAAGAAACCAGTTACGTGCGGGCAAACAGTATGATAGGCGACCGACCTGATGTAAACAAACGTTGCGCAATGCATGCGCAGTGCTATTCCAACCAACGCAGCGCCATTGCGGCATACATTGCGCTGCTGAGCACGAGGTCGCGGGTTCGATTCCCGGCCGCGGCGGCCGCTTTTCTGATGGAGGCGAAAAGCAAAAACGCCCGTGTGTACGAGATTTCGGCGCACGATAAAGATCCCCAGGTGGTCAAAATTAATCCGGAGCCCTCCACTACGGCGCGCCTCATCGCCTGCGTTGCGTCGGCGCGTTAAACCCCACAATCAGAATCAGAATCAATTGCGGCATACAGTGAACTACAGAAAGATTCAAGTAACTATGCGCTACATTTTTAAGTATTTATAATAGTAAACCCGATCGCGCGCTTTTAAAGAACAAATAACAATGTATATACCACTGTGCTTCAAAGCGTATCTTGCAGTGACTAGGCGGGGCGACATGGGGCACGTTTGGCGCCATTTTTAATGACTTCTCGTGCGCATCTGAGGATGTCACTTTGAGGGGACGTTCTCAAAGAACGTTAGATTATTTTGGTACTATAATAAAAAATTCCAATTTACAGTCGGTCCTCCTATTCATCCCCCCTTAATACGTATCATTCTATGCGCAGTTCCCCCATAGCCAATCCCGTGCTACGCCGTACAGACTTCGCGGTAGCTCCAACTGTAATCAGTATAACAGTGTAAATTGAAATGATTGCCCGCACAGAATTTTGAAAAACCGAGAAATAAAAAAAAGAATAGCGAGAATGGCGGACCTTGCAACGCCCTGAATTTCCACAAAAATTCAGATCTCGCGGAAGTTCCACCTTTAATCGTTATGATAGCGCAAATGAAGATAATTGGTCGAGTAAAATTTTTAAAAGCCAAGAAATAAAAGAAATAGAAAAAAATCTGGAAATGGCGAACCGTATAACGCCTGCACTTCCACAAAAATGCAGGTTTCTGTGAAGTTCCACCTTTAGGCGTGAAAATAGCGTAAATGGTGATAATCGTTGCTACAGAACTTTCACAAACCACAAAATAAGAGAATTCGCGGAAGTTGCACCTTTAATCGTTATAATAGCGTAAAGGGAGAGATAATTGGTCGGAGAGAATTTTGAAGAACCTAAAAATAAGAAAACAAAAAAAAGTAGAGAAAATGGCGAACCGTGTTTCGCCCTGTATTTCCACAAAAACGAAAATTTAGTGGAAGCAACAATTTTAACGTTATAATAGCGTAAATAGTGATAATTTGTCGGACTGAATTTAGAAAACCCAAAAAATGTGGCTGTAGAGAACTCACTTTATAGATAAGTGGCCTAAGTATGCTGTGCATTAATAAACAATCCTCTGAATTTCTCCAGAACTTTTGAACGCAAAATTTCCGCTAAAATTAAAAATTAAGTACACCTGCGCTGGTTAAAAGTTGCGGTTATGTCATTACCTATGTAACAACTTGTAAGTGCTCTACATCACATTGGCTTTCTGATACTCAAGTACGCCACATGATGATACTATAACAAGTTTTTAGAGAATGTTGGCTTTTCTTGTTTACTTTTTGATTATTGATTGTCGTATATATCTCATATGAAGATTAGAAAATCAGATAAACTGCTGTTATTCGCAGTTTGCATTCGGCGCCAGAGCAAAGAAGCAGCCTGTTCTGTGTATTTTTAGTGCAAGATAGGTTGCGAAGAGCTGAATTCAAGATGGCCTAATCACAAAGTTGTTTTCGTAGTTTCGAAGCTGCATTACCCGAAGTGTAGAAGTTGCTTCGTATTTAAAAACAATTAGTTGTCAAGGGGGCACTGATGGCCAATATACAGAAAACAAACGACCTGATACGTTTGGTTCTACTATGTAACAGATACGTTACGCCGGTCGTATCCGAGTACGAATACCTTCGGAAATATTTGTGATCAAAACTACCAATATAAAAACAAAGCCCTGTATTTAATGCGTAAAGTGTCACATAATGAATGTTGATTTACAGGTATTGCGGCTAAACTTAAGCAAGAATCAGGTGTAACGACTAGCGAGGAATCAGCGAAAGCGGGTAGGCAGGGGTGATCACCCCTGCCTACCCGCTTTACCCGGAGATAAACCACTCGAGTGGTTTATCTCCATACCCCACCTCCACCTCAACAACTACTGGGAAGCACACAGCATTCTTTGCCGAATACCCCTAAAGCCGGGACTGTGTGGGGGCCGGCAGTTCCACAAAAATGCGTAATTGGCGGAAGTGACACCTCCAATCTTTCTAATAGCTTAAATGGAGAAAATTGGTCGATCACAATTAATAAAAGAAACCAAAAATAACAAAAATGGGAAAACAATTTCACGCAAATCATCTGACAAGATAAAAAATATGCATCGTGTGCATGTCCCGTCAAAACCCGAGAATAAAAAAGGCCCGTAGAAAAAAAACATTAAAAACATGAATAAAAATGGGGACATTGGCGAAAAACACCCTGCATTTCCACAAAAAAGCAGATTTGGCAAAAAAGAACATCTGCAATCGTTTTAATAGCGTAAATGGTAGGAACGGAATTTCGAAAAATGGCAAAATAAGAAAAAAAATAAAAAACCACAACAACGTTCACACAAAATAAAATTTAGCTGTCTTTTACATCTTCCCCAAAAACCGTAGACTAAAGAACAGTCCGAAAAGGAACGTGGGAAATACGTATAAAAGAATCGAAATAGCGTAAATGGGCCAACTCGGCAGTACCCCTACAGCTAATTCAGAAAAAAATCAATAATTAGGGAAGTAAAGGCACTTCGTCGCTAGAATTGTATGCATTTACATCATTGTCGAAAAGGAACAGAAGGAAACTTCAAAAGAATAAAATACTTCAACGTATTTCGCTACTCATAGCCATATTTGGCTAGAAGAACTCCCTATCTAGATTTGCGGAATAAGAATGAGACCCATTAGTTCCCGATTGTTGTAATTTATGCAGATTTTAATGTTCCCTAAAAGCGCCAGTGACGCCATTCCCATCACTTTATGCTTTGTGGTGTATAGGTGGCGGCGCGCAGGTTTCCTAGGGAACCTGCAGCTGGGCTGCATTGTTTGCCATCCGCGCGAATAAGGGCAACCCAATCATCTTAAAACTTGAAGTGACATCATTTCTCTTCAGTAGGGATGGTAGTTACTAGGGTCTGTGACGTGGGTGTGGGTGAGGGAGGCCAGAATACACAGGGAAATCCTGACGAGTCAAGTGCCTCCTTCATCAGGTCGCCTAACGCCGTCGTGGCAACAACAATCACTGGATATCCAAGGAAATTTCATGTTTTGGAGCACGATAAACTTGATTTGTAATCTTATCACATGCAGTCATTATTTCCTCACCGCCAAGTGAACTTCTGGCCGTGAACATACGAGTGCAAATTGCTTCCAAAGTGTATCACTAAGGCATGGAATGTTAGCCATATTACAACTACTGATCGCCATAAACTAGCTATACTTTGTCTGTAATTTACCGAGCCTTATTGGATAATTTAAAACAGTGAGAATTAACACGGCACAGTCGATTAGCCGCAACACAATAATTTGTTGGTCTGCTGTTACAGCACTGAATGACGGAAATGACCCCTACGATTACTCATTCCTTATAAATAGGTTTCTGATCGTGCGTGCGTTTACTATGGATCTGAAAAAAGATTTTACCGTTAATTATACCATCCAATTAACAACTGGGTTACTTAAAAGCGTGCGCGAAAAAAATCGCATAAACAATTCTGTGCCCTTGCAGGCTGTGAAGGATGAAAAGCGAAGCTGCGCACAGTCTAAAGGGTGCGCGAAGCAAACACTTGTGTGTGTGATTTGCGGTTGAGCATACTTCGTAGCCAATTGGCTGAATTAAACCTGGAACGATTCGAACTTTATTCTAGCGGCAAAGCACGGGTGGTTGATTTCCCTTCCGCGCAGTAGGCGTCTTAGGCTATGTCCAGACTACCGACGTAAATGCCGTATTGTGATCCCTGGACCTAAAGAAACGGCCTGTCACGCAGTTAGGTTGGCTGAGACATGAAATGACGTCATTCTTTAAATTTGCTACGACCGTTGCGGCAGCAGTCTGAACCCAGCGTTACTGTCTGCGTAAGAACACACCAATCCAAACCGCTGGATCACGGACGACTACGGTCAGGCCGCATCTGGCCATGTAACGTCCGCATGAAAACGTTTCGCCAGCACAACTTCCCAACCCCGTGTGAGCTCAACACAGCAGCTAGTGATGTGTGTCTGCTTATTCTTAAAGGAATTAGCTCCAATTTTTCTCCAAAAGCCTTTAAATAAACCTGTTGGTATGTCGCTCCGCCCCCAAAAGCCGACCTAAGAGACAGCTATGCACCCTCGAAAGCAAACAAACAACAACAAAAAAAGACGCAGCTTCCACTAGTGGTGCAAGGCTGGGGAAACTCCCACTTCTTCTGACAGAATCCCGGCTGTCGGACCTGACATGAATTCCACAAATTGCCGCTGGAAGGCCTCCACGACTGACAGGCTGAAGGTGTTTTATGCGCACGATTTATGCGCACGAAACGCGTTCTCACTCATTTACATGCGCGAGTGGGCAATGTCACGGGTGATTTACGGTAAGAACAATTCCTAGTGCTTCGCCCAGTCGTCATGATTCACATCGTGGAGAAGCGGGAATTTTTTTTCTGCGACTGCTTTTCATCACTTCATCCGGAACGGATCAACCGGTTGGCGGAATAACCGGTCGTCCACTCACATTTAGTCCCCAAGGTGGTAATGATTCTGGAAAAGGCCGTCAGTCTCCCAGAGGACGAACGTTTAGTCCTTTTTGCCTAAGAGTGAAGCTGCAACGCGCGGCCGCTGTTTAGCGGTGTGTTGCGCTTTATGGTTCTTTAAAGCTTGTTGTGCCCAAGCAACCGCATCGGCGTGTCGAGGAGCTCCTTTACGTTAGTGCTGGCGGCGTCGCTGATCCGAAGCTTCCTCTGCAGCAGGTAAAACGCCTGGCCTTTCAATTTCGAATTACCTCCTGCGGCTACTGTTTGCCGTCGCCACATTGACGCGTGTACACCGGCACCTCTGCAGCTCCTGCCCGACGTTGTCGCTTCAGCCGTGCTTCACGGACTAGCTGTCTGCGCGCTGTTCATGCCGGGAGAGACATTCTTCATCGCTTCCTTCTCCATACTCACTCCTCTACAACCTGTATTCTTGCGCATGCATTGGCGTTGCGGCGTAGGTGTTTTCTCCACACACATTACAGCCGCGTTTTCATTTCACCTGGCCATATAAAACTGCGCTTTAAAAATACGCTATGTTGTGACTACTGTACTAATTTTCTTTGTTGTTTTTTAGATGGAAAAGATACTGAATGCGACACTTGGCAGTCCTCGTTATGGGGCACTCGCTGCAGTAATCTGCAATAAACAAGTAAGTACCCCGTCTCCTAAGGCGTCCCCTCCCCGATGCGTCGCTAACTGGAACGCGCGCAGCACGGGAATAGGGTGGAAGTTATTTTCAAGGATTAGGCACAGCGCTCCCTGCAAACAAAGTTAACACTGAAGATCTTTAAAAAAAGGAACTTAGCCTACCGAAAAAAAAGTGTGGGGCCAATCCAAGCTGTTTAAGTGGTGATAAACTCCAGTTAGCGTCGTGCATGCCTCGTAGGAATGAATCTAACCTAAGCACTAGGTTGGCAACATAATGCGAGTTTTAGGGCTTGTGCGTAACGAGAAAAATATCTGTGGTAACCATGGAAATGCATAGCTGCGGGTATGTGTGATCGCCTTTTTTAGGCCAGTCAGCCGGTACTGGTTACTGTCTTTGTACCTGCAGGCGTTGCGTAAAATTTCCTATCATAGCGGCGCAGGCACTGCGCCCACGCAAATATACCGATGGTATGCTCAAGGCAATGCATCTTGCGGTGGAGCATCTGTTCTGTAAACTGATGATGATTGTTTTGCAGCACGCACGGGCGAAACAAAAATCTAAGTTTTCGTGTCAGCCGTACGCGACTTACGCTCTAAATCGGCGAAAAAACGAACAAAGAAGCAAAACGAAATGTGATGAACCTGGAAATTCGGTGTTCTGCAAGCTGAATGCAAAAAAATAACAATAATGAAGTCTGCCGCGCAATCTCTGGCGCAAGCAACGACATCTTTCTAATTTGAAGTACACATTTTTATCCGAGTTTTGTATGTGATGAGCATCAACATGTTGGCTAAGCTTGTTTGCCGCGCCTTTCCTGGCGAACAAAAAAACAGACGCTGGAAGTGTGTTTTTTCTCCACATGCAATCCTACAAGTTGCATTTCCCCAACGCAATGTACGACTGTCAGCTACACTGATACGTCCCTAATAAAGTGCGCTTTAGTGAAAATAGAGGTATTATGGTTCCGAGGTCCTTATACCAGGCCGCTGTTCGGGAAAACAGCATCGAGTACAGTAAAATTCACACCTTCTCTGGTAGGCCGGTACCACCCGTGTCCAACATCGCTCCGATCGGGCTCCTGTGTAGACCGTCTTTGTCACTGGTATCCTATGGTGTGTAGAGCCACCACATGGGATTGATAACGCCTTTTAGCTGCCACGCCTTCCTGAAGCGTTCTGTATATACGGAAATCCGGGATACGAAATTTTCGCTTTTGCTGACAGAGCGTCGGAATAGAAACGGTTATGTTTCCGCAACAGATGATTATTGAGTTGGGTGTTGTGTTGAACAATCTCGACACTAGCTTTGTCTTGTTAAAGGTACACTGAAGTGATTCGTAAACATTGCGGGATTTCACCGAGGAGTACCAGCATTTAAACAAGGGTGCTGCAATTCCTGCTTAAAGAAACGCACGAAGAAAGCGACGATCGCCGTCGCTGACGTTCCACGGGCACCCCAAGATGCCTTTAATCTTTCCTATCCATTCGACGTGAACCGGCACTACCGCAAGAAAAGCGGAACAAATTATTGGCTTTGCTGCGTCGATACAGCGAGTGTTTTTCGTCGAAATCAAAATTACGTCAGACACCTCTCGCGAAGCAGCGGATAATAAGCGATGATGGCGCCCGACCTACCAGACAGTCAACGTACCGCGTGTCTTCACACGAGCGAGAAGCTATACGGGTACATGTCGAACACAAGCTCAGCGACGACATTATACAGCCATCGAAAAGCCCCTGGGCCGCGCCGGTCGTACTGGTGAAGAAAAAGGTGGCTCATTAAGGGTCTGCCTTAAGGTGGCTCATTAAGGTTCTACCAGCGACTGAACAAAATCACCATAAAGGACGTTTACCCCCTGCCACGAATAGACGACGCCCTCGACCCCCTGTGCCATCTAAAGACAGGCTACTGGCAAATTGAAGTGGGCGAGGGAGACCGAGACAAGACTGCATTCATAACCACGGACGGCCTATACGGGTTCAAGGTGATGACGTTTGGGCTCTGAACGGTACCAGCAACGTTTCAGAGAGTCATAGACACTGTGCTAGCTGGCCTGAAGTTGCACACCTGCCTCGTATATCTTCTTTGGTGGGGCTTTTTGGCCCAAGGGCATCTAAGGCCACGTACGTAGTAAGGCCACGTACCTAAGGCCACGTACCTCGACGACGTAGTGGTATTCTCCCGGACTTTCGACGAACACCTTGCAAGGCTGGAGTCTGTACTTGAGGCCATTCGTACGTCGGGGTTAATGCTGAAGCCTGAAAAGTGCCCTTTCGCATACGAGGAACTCGAGTTTTTCGGCCACGTCGTCAACGCCGCATTAGTCCTGCCTAACGGGGCAAAAACGTCAGCCATAGCTAACTTCCCATGACCGAAAGACAAGAAGAGGGTGCGTCAATTTTCTCGGGCGGTGCGCCTACTACCGGCGCTTAGTCGCAAACTTCCCACGCATAGCAGAGCCACTCACACGATTCACGAAAGATAGCACCCCTTTTAGCTGGAAAAACGACCAAGAAAAGGCATTCTGCAAGCTGCAACAACGCCTGCAAATCCCGCCAGTGCTCGCTCAATTCGACGAAAACGCCGAAACGGAAATGCACACGGATGACAATGATATACGCTTGGGTGTCGTCCTCGTCCAATAGCGATGCGGTTAAGAAAAAGTAATAGCCTATGCCAGCCGTGGTCTCTCAAAGGAAGAGAAAAGTTACTCAGCGTCTAAGAAAGAGTGCCCCGCTTTTGTATGGGCCAGTTCAAAATTTAGCCCATGTGTGCATGGTAGACCGTTCAAGGTTGTGGCAGACCACCGAGCTGCCCAACAGCGTGCCAACCCTGAGATACGCATCGTAATCGACTACCTCTAAGGACTCAACTTCGCCGTGCCCAGCGCCCTCAAATGCAACTTAGCTGCATTTAGCATAAAAAACTCCGTCTTCTTGAAGAAAAATTCAAACCCCGGAACAAGAATGAATTCTCTCCTTGTCATCCCCGCCAACCTTCGGGAGGAAATTTTCGAAGCGCACCGTGACGACCCGTCTTCTTGACATCTCGGCACAACACGCACTAATGGAAGAATCAAGATGTGTGGCCCCACCTCACAGCCGATATATCCCACTACGTCAGAGAGAGCAAACATCTTTATTGAGTCCGGCAGCTGGGACGCAGCCTAGTCGTCGTGTCGGGCCGCCACTCGTCGTCGGCTCCCTACTCATGCATTGCCTCCAGTGGAGGCAGCAGTTTCGGGACGCTGGCGTTCGAGGGCCCCCAACACCTGCTGGACGGCCGTATGTTGTATTTCGTAGTCCTTGTCTCTGGTCGCACTTGCGAGGAGCGGCGGGAGCGTTTTGGCTGTATTGGCTTCACTGTGGTGTAGTCTACAGTCCCACAGAATGTGAGATGCTGTGGCTCTGTCCTTCTTACACAGGAGCTGCCGTGACTGTCAGCGACGAAAAACGCCGCCGTTGAGACCCGCCGCACTTCTGCAGCCGATCGCCGTCACATCGACCCGCTTCCAGCAGATTAGAATTGACCTTCTGGGTCCGTTTCTTAAGTAACAATCCGGGAACAACTGGATTGTCGTAGCGACAGACTACATGACGCGCTACGCAGAGATGGCTGCTGTTCCAAAGGGCACTGCACAAGGAGTCGCAAAGTTCTAAATAAACCAAGTTATGCTGCGACTCGGAGCCCCTGAAGTCCTAATCATGGACCGCGGAACGGCCTTGACCGCGGAGCTTATTCAAGCAGTCTTGCGCTACAGCAACACGAATCACAGTAGAATGACGGCGCACCACACCCAAACGAATGGAATAACGGGACTTCTGAACAAGACTATCGCTGATGGGCTGTCTATGTATGTCGACGTTGAACATAAGACTTGGGACGAAATCCTTCCGTAGTCACATTTGCGTACAACACGACTAGCCAGGAAACTACGCTGATGATACCGTTCCAGGTCGTATACGGAAGACAGCCGACTACGATGCTTGACGCCATGCTTCCGCACGTAGAAGGCGACGACCTCATCGCCGACGTCCAAGGATACCTTCAGCGTGCAGAGGAGGCCCTCCAGCCGGCTCGAATTCGTACAACGGACCATCATCTGGTGAACGCCGGACGCTACAACCTCCGTCGCCGAGACGCCGAGTACCACCCAAGGGATCGTGTGTGGGTTCGGACTCTCATCCGACAACGCGGACTCAGTCAGAAGCTTCTGCGACGGTATTCCGGACCTTATCGGATTCTACAACGTGTTGACAAACTTACCTACGGGGGACCCCGATGGTGATTCCGCAACATCACGACGACGCACACGGCCCGAACTCGTTCACGTGGTTCGCATAAAACCCTACTACGCAAGATGACGGACTTTTTTTGTTTGTTTGTTCAGGGTGTCGTTTTATGTTAGCATCGGGTCGATGTACTCTACATTTCATTTGTTTATTTATGTTTTATTTTTACGGGCCAGCTGCGCCTGGCTGTGTTATCGGTGTCCCATGCGAAGCGCGTGTTTTATTCTTTCTTAAGCCGCACGGGTTATGTCACTTGACAGAGAGATTGGTTCGCTCTAACGTCTTTAGCCTAGAATAGTCACCTTTGATCTACAGTGTTCTCGATGTAATTCGACGGTTCGAGAAATACCCGCACCGAATGATCAATTTCCGGAGAGCAGACGCCGCAGCATTCGATTCGCCGACACTTGCCAGCGCACGTCAATTTGTTGACTGCTGCTTCGCCGCCTGTGTATTGTTTGAGTCTTTAGGGTAGCACAAGTTCGTTCCAATAAATTTGATTTTCCTTCAAGACAACTGCGCCATCTTTGGCTTCGTTACAATATAAATATAAATGTTGCAGAGCAGGGAAAACGCCTATTTACAGGTAATAAACGTATGATACTCTATTTACAGATAATATGGAAGGGAGATTCAGGTAGGCAGCTAGGTTGTTCTGCTTGTGCACGCGCTAGTCCACCAGAGCGTCTTCTTACTCAACGGCTAGCTAGGCGGCCCACACCACCTAGCACACACCCACGTTTGGGTATTGCGCCCTTTGCATGTCGAGTCTCTGGACTGCAAACGCTTATGCCATTTCGCTAATCGCTATGTGACAATATATTTACTTAGGCAAAACCAGTTTAAGTGTGCTGATTTATTCAACTTTTATCGTCCTGGAGCACAGAATTGCAGAAGAAATTTTTCAAATAAAATAGCAGGAGGCGTTCCATAGCAGAGCCTAAATTGCGGTGAAAAAAAGAAATGGCCACACATGCCAGTACACCGCACTTGAAGGGGGGGGAATAACGCAGTCGAGGGTGTGAAAACAATAGCTGCGATATCAATTAGGCTGGCTCATTAAAATGAAAAAAAAAATGTGAATGACGAAATGAGTTTTTGTAGAGGGCAATATCAGGATAGCCGGTAAAATTGTCACGCCGGAAGGGGTAGGAAAATAGGTAGACGGTGATCTGGGATGCTGAAAACAAGAAAGTGCAGCAAAGTAGACCATGTGCTCGTCTCAAGGCATTGCGGCTGAGGCTTTCACCTACAACTCGTCTAGAAATAACGCAAACGACCGCGCGAATGTTTAGTCACCAATACGGCCGGTCAAGGCACTTCGCGAGGGGACGCGAGAAATCCCAAATCAGTTAGGTTTCGTAGGCAAGTGTTATTGCTATTTTTGTAAAGCGCAATTTGCAGCGCGGTTAATGAAGAGTCCGAAGTAGCTGAAGGTGGGTTGTAGATAAGGGGTAAGCAGCAGAGGTGGGTTATAGTGGTCTCTTTGTTCGCCCATCGCAGCTTCTTGAATTTCCAGCCAGAGAACTACTCATGCCCGCACAACGAGTCGATGCCAACGTAAGTTTTGCTGCAGCTTTAGGTTTTCAGCTAATAAAGTATTTTCAAGCCACTCGGTTGGTGGATGTCGGAGTTTTGACGCTTTAAAAAATTTAAAGGAATCGGGAAGAATGCAAGCTTGGGGTGCTACGGTTGACATAAGTTAAACACGAGAAAGCCGACTGAGTGGATGATGGCGTATTTTTCAGCACCGAGAAGAGTAGCATGCGTCCATTAGGAGGGTGTGAGCACCATCTGTAGTTGGGTAGATAGGTGAGATCCAGGTCATGACGATGGTTTCCGGAGTTAGGCTGGTATTAATGATGCACAGGCTTATTTTCCACTCGATTATTTGTGAGGGGGCGATTGAGTTCGTGAGTGTAGACCATGCTTAGACAGGAATGAAGTGAGACGGCAGAACGTGTTCCCAGTTGGCGGTGCCATGGGGTATAAGAGTGCGAATAGTGGGAGTGGTTGAGGTTGTTGATCGTCTCTTGAAATCAGTTTGTCGGCTTTGAAGCCTTTGAAACCTGATTGGGTTATGGGCTTGTAAACAAAATTATGCAGAATTGGGAGACGCTCGGCTTCAAGTAGAATGAAGAGCGGGTCGATGCATGACTCGAAGTGCAGTCGTTAATGATAAACGTTTCTGTTTTTCAGGATGCCATTCCTGAGGACTTCAAAAAGGGAAAGGTGAGATGCCCTCATGATAAATATACGCAACAATAATTTTCGGTCACGTTTTTTGGTGTGTTTGGTGATTTGATCTCAAGACCTAAAATATATATTCCGATCCGGTATAATTCTACTCCTACAAAGGTTTTACCGCGAAGGCTCTGGGTGCAGCATTTCACAAAGTTGCATATGTCAACATGAACTCTCTCATTATATGCCCTAGAGGGAAAACAGTCTTGGGAGTAAGAGCGCCAGGTTGTGCAGCGGTTAGTATCTTCGACCTGAAGCTCAGCAGGAGAGAGCGTCGCAAGCGCATCGCCTGCTACGGGACCTCATTACACCGCAGCCCCTCTCATCAGCAGTGCGACTACTTAGGAAGTGCCTAAAAGGTTCAATCAGGGATCCTTTTGGCACAGCCGCTACTTTAGCTTCCAATAAAACGTTATTTTGCTGCACAGGATGGATAGAGAATCGCACTATGAAAGGGAGGTAAGCGCATGTATTGCCATTTTTTTAAATTGCGATAGTATGCCCGTTGGCATAAATACTATGCTACAAGTATAGGTTAACTCCCGTTTCGCGAAGAAACGCAAGGAGGGAGCGGTGGTGGGGTCCCCATATCCACCGATGGAGGTCAGGTGGTCTGCCAGGGTGGAGGCCTGTGCCTCGGTGTCGTGTTCTGGCCGCTTGCAATGAAGGGCACGTCCACAGCAAATGTTCTGTGTCGGCATCTTCGGCAGGAGCCGTGCAAAAGGGGCAGTTCTGGTCGAACGGGGCATGGTAGCGTGGTGGCTACTCCCGGGTAACAGCAGGAGAGAAGGCTACACCAACACGAAGTCTTCGCAGCACGACCTCCTCCCAGCGAGCGAGTATGCTAGGGAGGTCCGTTCCTTGTGAGTACGCTGTTTCTGTTGATCTAGCGTTGGTGCATAGAAGTAAGAAAGCGGAAGTGCGCGTGTCAATGTCGGCGGAAAGCACGTGAAAAAAAAAAGAAGGGCAGGAAGAAGAGCTGAGGAAACGCTGCGCCGGCTCGGGTTTGTCATGTCAGTACCGGTATTACTTTCATTCCGTGCTTCTGAGCCGGGGCTCAGCCTCAGGGATGTTTGCTCTGACCTCGTGAACTTTATTGAAAATACTAACCGATGTTCTATATAGTTTGCAATAGTTACTTTCACTTTGAAATTTTGAGTTTTTTTCTAATTCATCTATCAAAAATGCTTTCCAGCACTGCAAAATTATCTTTAAACAGCGCCCCGTAATTAGGTAAAAAAACTTTTTCCTTCTCCAACCTCTGATGCTTGACCGGTCCTCTTATTGGGTATGTGCCACAGCCTAAGGAACAACAGCAACAAGCGGAACACAGGTGGCAAGTCGGAGGCGGGAGAAACGAGGAGGCTCTCGGCTGGACGCCTCTTCCTGGTGACCCGCAAGACTTGCAAGTCCTGTCAGCCACGGCAACGCAGCCCTCTTTTTTGACCGGCGAGCGCACGGGCCACAGCCCCACGTCTCTCTCGACCACGAGAGCGCCGAAGGCAAGGGCACCGCGCCAGCTTACCGATATCAACGCGGCATGCTAGCACGAACCTTTGTAGGTTAAGTGTTTTGAGTCTGGAGGAATTGAGGGGCCCGGCTTGTCGGCGTAGCTCGTCGGGGGTCAATCTATCTAGCCACCGCAGTAACGCGGCGTCACGCACCCTTACGAGGCTTAGAAAAGATCACCGCTTACCCAGGTCTGGGTGCAACCTGGGCCCCTCTGGTTACAAGGCGGTACAATCCCATTGCGCTACACAAGAACACGGTACGCATATGCAAAGTGCTGGGCTTAATCTTTGCGCTGCGCCGTTGCTACGGAGGCTGCCGTTGCTAGGCCGCAGATGAGTACACAGTTAAAATAAAAAAAAATACGAATTAACAGTTTATTACCCCAATGTAATGAAAACTCAATTTAGTGCGAGTTAACTTTCGCCTCTCCATCTTCTTGGCGAACAGATGGAGGCGAAATAGTGATGTTCTTTTGATGTGCGAGCCGAGAGGACGTTCTCGACTCGCTCCGATGACCGACGACCGATGCTTGGAGCGGGTGAGGGATGAGGACTGCCTTCCTTGCTGGATATTAGGTTTATTTACGTTATTTACATTACTCCAACTTTACATCAGGTCAGAGTGACGGTTACATTGTCACTCTGACAGCAGCAGCCTGTTCGGCCGATATCTATATTCAACTAGATCCCCTCTCGACCGACCCCGAGAAAACCCAACACTCCGGTTTTGATAACAAAAACCCCGCCTCCAAAAAGGGGGCGTACAAAAAAGAGAGAAAAACCTTTCAAAACAATTAATACAAACCATTGATTGGCCACAGGAACCAGCCAATCACACACATGTCCCCACCTGCAGTCACGTGACCCAACCCTCTCTCTTATACACTCGTAGTGCGTTTCCCACGAACGCCATAGCACCCGACAAGCAAATACAGGACATCTGTGGCCTAAGTGGACATACATTACGTTCAGCGGGCGGCATCTGCCCAAAAGCCAAGCCGAGGGCCCGGAGCGGTCCCCGCGCGGCTGACCTTCCTCCGCGCGGCGCCTCCCGCGACGTCGTGCGTCTGCGTGCGCGGCGGGACAATGAGGGTTGCTAATTCCCTCCCAGACGAAGGGCGCCGCCGCCTGCCGCCAGCCCCACCGGAAGACGCGCTCCAGGCCCACTCGGTGGTCTCCGAGGCGATTGACCCGTCAATGACCAACGCCGCCGCCGGAGTCGAAGATTTTCCAAAGTTACACCGCGCGCGCTTTCAACACTAAGAGATACGATAATCTGGCGTCCCGTCAGCTTGTTATGCCGAATGACCCAGCCACCTCCGACGCGACAGAGATACTCAGGCTAATCGCCCCCGTCTTTTGACACACAAAAGGACGGGCACAAAACACGCTCTCGGCGGCTCCGAACTAGGCGTCCGCGCGGCTACATGAAAGGGACACAGGATCGTAGCTACCAGCGGAGGCGACGCCAATACATGGGCCACCGGCGGCCTTCATTAATTACATGCGGAGCCCGAACTTAACAGTGCGTGCGTTCCAATTTACCCTTTAGACAGCTTCTTTGCCGTCTTCGCAGACATTCCACCAATTCGAACGAAGCAGTCAACGAAGACTGCTTCGAAGAGACAGCATCGAAGTCAGTAACGATGCAGGCTACTTTCCTGTCTAAACCACTAAGCGACGCCAGCGGCACCTTTTCGTGTAATAATGTTGTGACAAATTAACTTGTTAGGTACTTGAAATATTTAGTACAGCTTACTAAGTGTGAAGGGGCTTTTGTTTAGTTTTTAAATTACATAATGTTTAATAATAACTCCCTCATCACTTTCTCCATAGGTCTCTTCTTTTTGTTTTTTTACAGTAATAGGGGGAAAAAAGTAACAGTGGCTTAGATCGGCTATGCCGGGATGTACGTAGCGTGAGATAAGGTTCAGCTGGTGATTCTTAGGTTTAGAATTACTGATTATCATGATTACTGCTGCTAAAACGATTTCCAATCCAGTCAAGACTCCTCGCGCATGCGCTGCACGGCTGTCCAGGAGCCTCGCGAAACAGCTATCAAGCGGCTCTAGCGCAGCGTCAGACTTGGGTACTGCGCAACGGAGGTGCGCAGCTGGGAACGCGCTGGCGCCAGTGCGTCTGCCCCGGCTATGACGTCAATCCTCTGGAATGCGCAGACCGGCGAATGTGCAGACCAAATTCTCTACACACCCGTACTCCAATTGAATTGGATTTCCAATCCAATAAAATCTAATTTAATCCAATCTGATCCAAATCCAACCCAATCCAATGCTCCTCGCGCTTACGCAGCACGTTCCTTCAAGGTCGAGGAGAAACTGGGCAACCTAGGCCAGTGTAGCTTACGCTACAATATAGAAATGTTAAAAAGTTAATAGAATGCTAAATGGCGGCGTCCCGCATGAGCTGCGTCGGAGCACACTTCAGTGAAAATAGAAAAAAATAAAATATTATGCGTAAAGAACGGTCTAATTAGCGAAAATACCCAAATTTGAAATTTCGAATACCACCTGTCAGGTCGCCTCCACGTGCCCTGCGGCGACGACCGCACTGGGCGCCACCCGAACGTTCACATGGGCAAATACATGCCAACGCGTTCGTCCGCGCCACGCCAACCGCAGAAAAAAATGACATCATCTTCCCGTAGGGGAACCCTGAGTAGTATGCAAAGCGGCCATGGGGTCGATTCAAGTGCCCATTAGTTTTGAGTTCGTCGTTTCCGTTAGGTTAAGGTGCGTAGCTACCGCTATATTTACAGTTTGGTTTGCATGGTAACTACCACTCTTTTCACTTACCGGAACTACGAAATGGGAAATTGCGTTGAGCCCATGGCTGTTTCGCATACTGCTCAGGGTTCCCCTACGGGGAGATGGTTGTGATGAAGTAGAGGAGAGTGCTGGTGCGTGCGTCGGAAAAGGCGTCGACGACGAGGAAGTTAATTTAAAAGATGCGATGACAGACCCTGGACAATCGCGCTCTGTGGATATATTCCGGCTAGGTGTCGCCCGAAGGGAACTGGGAAAATCGCCGAGGCAACAATGTGACGTCTGAGAAGAAGAAGAGATGGGCTGGACGGAGTAGTGGAACGACAAGAGGATGTCTTCCTAGGGCTACCGACAAGGTGTTGTAGCCGTGGTCTACCGAGGCCGTCGTCGAGGACGCCCGGAGACACAGCCAGTTTACAGAGCCAGCCACATCTACTCGCTGCTCAACGGCCGCGCATTGGAATCGCCGGCCTCTGCTGGGCAACGTGGGATCCACCAACAGCCCGCGTCGATGATGTCTCATCGACTGCATCAAGTGCGCCAGAGCACGTGAGACACTTCGTTCATTTGCAGTTTCGTTTTTGAACTGAACTTGGACGTGCTAGTTTTAGGGCCTAGCGGAACTTTGTGTCATTTGGATTGCGGCCTTTGTATCATTGTTTGTAAGTGTACGTTCGTCTCGTTAACTCGTCTCGTCAAGATAAATGTTCATCTCCGTCTACGTCGTCATAGAGTTTCTCAAGGGCCTGTGTCGTTTGTGCGACGTTACTCCCCAGTCCTAGCCACCAATAACATCACAACGGTGTAACTTTATTAGGGGCTATGTCCCTCCCTTGTCGTTGTTGCGCCGTCACACCCCCACTGCGCATGCTCGGCTTGCTGAAAGCCCGGTGGTGTCTTACCCTTTAATGGCTCCTGGAGCGACAGTGTTACCGGTGTCTTCCTGGGCCGGCCCGAGATGAGCCGAGCATGCGCAGTGGGGGTGTGGACGGCGCCACAACAAGGGAGGGACATAGCCCCGACCATGAGATGCTGGAGCGACGATGTTGCCGGTGTCTTCCTGGGCCGGCACGAGACGAGCACGCTTCCCCTTAAAGGGCTCCTGGAGCGGCAGTGTTGCCGGAGTCTTCCTGGGCCGGTGGATGGACGGACGACGGACGACAGAGCCGAGAGCAAGAGATGCTTTGCATCTAAAAACGATTGGTTCGGGATTGGTAGAGGGTAGGGCATTTGGTTTGACATGGATATCGCAAGGGATTGGTTGGCGGTTTGTCAGGTTTGGCCAAGCCTCGCATGCGCACCTGCTCCCCGTAGAGGAGGGGTCGGTCTTTGTTCTCCAGTTCCCCGCAGCGGTGCCGCCTTCGTGCGACGGTGCGGCATCTCTGACGTCGCTCCTACTGAAGCAGGCCAGATGGGGGGGGGGGGGGGGGGTAGGGGGTAAACGCTGCCTGTTGGTTTTTATCAGTCATCAGACCCGCCGCCATGGTTGTCTCGGTAGCAAAGCCCTGTGGCATCTTGGCGCCCCTGTCTTCCTTGGTAGTACAATGGCATTCGTCGGCATTGTCACTTTGTGGCCGAAGAGTATCTTTTGAGGCCCTTCCGCTGATTGCTTCCAGCGTGTTCCGCAGAAGGAGAGATGGCCGTTGTCCAAGGAGCGTTGAAATCTGACCTCATTTGTCTAAACGTATGCACGAATAAATATTACTGGTGCAGCCGCAGTTTTCCATGCTTCTGTTAAAGAAAAAGCCTTAGTTGCTCCGGTCAGCGAATGAGTGGCGTTGATTTGTAGTAGTTGTAATTGCCCGGGCTAGAAAGTGGCTGCCGCGATAGAGTAAATTGATAGATAGATCGTTGTAACTTTATTAGAAAAATAGAAAGAGGCTGGGCCAGGAGCCTGTAATCAAATAATAAATAAATAAATAAATAAATAAATAAATAAATAAATAATACACCTGTGAGGACTTATGGGATTCGGACCAGGATCTCCATATTGCCCGATGCTCCACAAACTGCGCAATCTCCGCATGTTGCCAGTGGCGAAGAAAAGTTCTTTATTTATTTATTTACTTATTTATTTATTATATACTGCCAGAAACCTGTTGGCAGCCTGAGCAGTAGTGATGAAATGTTTATGCATTCATGCAACACTCCATTGCAGCGGACTTCGCGTGTTACAGCGAAAGACGTCAGAAAGCAAGGTAGAAAAACTCCGGTGGTAAATAACACAGTGGAAACACCACACAGAACAAGCACTCTTAGGAGAGTACATGCCTATTTCCCAGACCACCTCACAAGTGAAATATTATGCGATATTTACCCGGCGGGATGGACAACATTTGTTGGCGTCTTGAAGGAACTTTATCACAAGTAAGCGTATATACCAGATAAAAAGATTCTTGGATGACAACTTCGTTGACAGCTTATGCAGTGCAGTCTAATCGGATATAGTTCTAGGAGAAAGAAAACAGAGAATTTGTTTTGTACTAGGCATTTCAATTGTTTTGCGGGTTTGATGCGAAGGGCAAAAAATTGGCTCCAATCCACGATGCGAACGTGGCTGGAAAGCAAAGCTGTAAGCGGCACACAGCAATTGCGTATGCGAGGTCACTTGAATTCACACACGCGGCTCTACAAAGAGTGAAGCCAGAGATTCTGCCAGCCGTTACCTGGGATTCGCGAGGGCGGCGTCCCGAACTCAGCAGCGTCGGCCCCAGCAGGGCTAGAGCGGCGCATGCCACCGCTGTAGCCCTGCTGTGCGTCGGCGAAAATAAAACAAAGGAGCGTCTTTCGAAGGGTGAGACAGGGAACCTAAATCCTTGTGTGCTAGCTCGGGGCTACACCACTGCGATAAAGGAGCGCCGACACTGAAACAATTAGTCGAATGGGCCCAGTGATTCCCACTTATACTGATTTAAATAGTTGAGTAAATTTAGTAAGTGTGAGAGCTACGAGAAAGCAGAGGGAACTTTTATAATCGCTATTTATTAGAACCAGCTGCTCCTTTCGCCTTAAGTATTACTTGTTAAAAGACAACCGAATAGGTATTCACCAATTTAGAAAACGGAGTCCTATTCGTTGCAAGCAGTGCGAAAAACAGGTAGCGTTTCTCTAGGGGCAGATCCTGTACATTTTGTTTTTCCGCCCTGCAATTCAATCTATAACGTATCTTTGCCGAGCGACTACTTAATTTCGTCGGGTCAGGGTTACCCAGGAGGTGCTGCCGAACAAGTTATTCAAGCCGTACAAACGAAGCGCGCAATAGGCGCGAAGTTGTGTCAGAACAAGCCCAATACAAGTCTCTAAAGCAGAGGATAAAGCCGATAGAATGGGTGCGCCGTCACGCCCGCCGGCGTGCGGCGAACGGATGATGATGATGATTAGAGGTGCTCCCTTTGTATCGGGACTACAGTTGTCACCAACCGACTTGCCTGTGTTATTCTACTTATTTGCCCTACGCTTGACAAACCTGATGGGTTTACCCCCTCCCCCCCCCCGGCTTTAAACTCCCGTCGCTTCCCCCGTCCCGTCTTTTCTTAATTCTAATTCGGCATATTAGTCCTCCTACGTCCCACTCTCTTCCCTATTTTTCTTCCACCACCACTCCAGCCGCCTCTTCGTAACCTCTATGGCTCCGAAGTTGAGGCTCCCCCTTGCACCAAATCCCAACGCCTCCGTCAACTTCGCTACCCCATCATGCCGCCGCGGTCGTATCTGTGTGCAGTCTATTAAAATATGCTCTACAGTTTCCACATCCCTGCTGCAGCATCCACAAGGTTCGTCCTGTTGCTTGTAGTTAGCCGTGTATGCCCGTGTCCTCACACAACCCGTCCGTGCTTCAAAGAGCAATGCCCTGCCTCGCATATTGGCACAGAAACCTTCTGTGATGAAGTGATGTTGTGACAACGGTGGTGTGTATAAGTATCGACAAGCTCGGATGAAGAAGTAAATTAATAGATTAATACAAAGTAGAACAATCGCCTCTATGGATATGGGCCAGCAAGGCTCCGCCTGAAGGGAAGCGGCGGAATAGGCCAAGGATAGCAGGGATGGGGGAGGAAGAGAAAGAGGAGATCGTGGGTGGGGGACGGAGGAGCATGAATTCGGAAGAGCAAGGCTTTTGATTCTGGCCGCAAGGTGCTGTAGCCGTGACCTTCTGAGGCCGTTGTCGAAGGCGCCCGGAAACTCAGCCAGGCTACAGCGTCAGCCGTGTCTTGCGTCGACGACCGCGCATTGAATCGCCGGCATCGAATGTGCAACGTGGTGTTCTCTGTGACGAGCTGTGAACAGCCGCCGCATCGAGGAAATTTGGTCGGCCCTGCACCAAGTGCTCCTCAGCACGTGAGATGGTTCTTTTTTTGTGAACTCTACTCGGACGTGTTTCTACTCGGACGTTAACTCTACTCGGATTCTTTCTTTGTGAACTCTACTTCTCCCTGAGTTCGTGTGCTTAGGATTGACTTCAGTATCTCATTCAGCTTGTCCCTATAATGTCCTTGGTTTCGCCTCGTCCAGATACATGTTTGTGTCCGTCATCATAGAGTTCCTCAAGCGTCTGCCTCATTTCTGCGACGTAAAGTCAGAGCCCTAGCCACCAATTCGTTTTCTCTGCTGCTTGTACCTACTTTTTAACTGTTGTGTATACCCCACTTTCCCTACTGAATTTCTGTACCGGTTGGTCTGCTGTCTGTTCCTCTGTCTCCACAACTTGTCCATGCTCCTGATATACAAGCACCTAAACATTCTTGCGGCCCATTTTACCTCCTTCATGTCATGTCGTGTCTCTTCAAACTTTATCTTGCTCTGCGCCTCTCTGACCTCACAGGACGATCAGCCCATATCCCCCTGTACCGCTTCATTCGTAGTTTTGCTATGGGGCTCCAGGGCCAGCCTACCTACCGCTCTGATTTGCCTCCAACCCCGTGTGGGTCTCTTACTTCATGCATATTGCCGCGAACCATGTATAAGTTTATTGTTTGTTTTTGCTGCCCGGCCATACCCGGCTGTGTTATCTGCGTCCCAAGCAAAGCGCGTCTTTTATTCTTTATTTTTATGCCGCACGGGCTATCAAATTCAGATAAGCAGACTGTCTCGCCCTAACGTCACTAGCTCAGAATGATCTTTGATCTACAATGTTCTGGATGTAAATTGACGGTTCCAGAAACACTCGCGCCAAGAAATAAAAGCCGGCAGAGCAGACGCCATGGCATTCGAATCGCCGACACCAGTTTACGCACGTCACTGATTGCTGTATCGCCGCCTTGTATTCTTTGAGTTGTTAGGGGAGCACAAGTTCGCTCGAATGAACTTGTTTTTCTTAAAGACAACTGCGTCGTCTTTTGAAACGTGACACCTGGTGGAGGTGCTGGGTAGGGCGACGGCGAACGGTTGAAACGGGCTGTGCCACGGCTGGTTTGATAAAGGTAGTCGTCGATTTCACGTGGTCCTTGCCCAGGGAGAGGGCGAGGTGCGTCGACAGAGAAATCACGCAGTCCGAGTCTCTTGTATGGGCAACGACGATAGATGTGATCGGCCTCTCCGCAGTGGTAGCACAGCGGATGATTATCGGCGGTTCGCCAAACGTCGGTTTTTCTCGGCGTCTGGTTTTGGGCTGTGGACGGCGGTACGGTGGACGGCGGCGACAGTGGGGACGGCGGCGAGAGTGGACGGCGGTACGGCGGAGCTTCTTGTAGACGGGCTGGAGCAGGGTGGGGTCGACGAACAGCCGTGGAGTAGGTCATCGCCTGTGGCTCGCGGGGCTCCTCAGATGGCATAAAAGAGCCCAAAGCGTGGTGAACCTCTTCGCGAAAGACGTCAGTCAGGGAAGCCACTTGAGGTTGCGGCGTCGTCGGAAAAAGCTTCCGAAGCTCCTCGCTGACCACTGCTCGGATGTTCTCGCGCAGTGTATCGGAGCTTGTAGCTCCGGCACCGATCGTCTCGGAAACCAGCGCGTTGACCGGGCGATCGTACTGCCTCGTCCGAACTTCCAGCGTCTTCTCGATCGTGGCCGCCTCAGACGCGAATTCGGTCACCGTCTTAGGAGGGTTGCGGACAAAGCAAGCAAAAAGCTCCTGCTTTACCCCTCGCATGAGAAACCTTAGTTTCTTTTCTTCTATCATCTCCGCATCTGCACGTCGAAACAACCTCTTCATCTCCTCAACAAAGATCACTACCCCTTCGTTGGGGTGTTGCGTGCGGGTTTCTAGCAAAAGTGCGGCTCGTTCCTTTTGCACGACGGTGGCGAACGTTTTAAGGAACTCGCTCTTGAAGAGAGTCCAGTCAGTCAAAGAGCTTTCATGGTTCTCGAACCAAGTTCGAGCTGCATCCTCCAAATAGAAGAAGACATGCCGAAACGTTTCTTCGTCATCCCACCTGTTAATAAAGATCCGAACACGCTCCACTTTCTCCAACCAGTCCACAGGGTCTTCCGTCGGTGATCCATGAAATGACGGTGGTTCCCGGGGTTGCTGCAGAACTACAGGATGGCTCGTGGTCATCGTAGGTGCGTTGTTAATGGCAACGGCTGTGACGTCTTCCGCCTTCAGTTTATCTGGCAGTAGTCCAAACGCCGGCTCTAAGCCTTGCTGTCGGCGGCTGGCACGAGTTGGGCTTGCTTGACGACTTGAATTGGGTTGAGGGTGCATGTACCCAGCGCCTCCACCACTGAGAGCGACCTAGCCGCCCAGCAGCGTGCCGACCCCGGCTTGCGCGTCATGATAAACTACCTCGAAGGATGCAATGTCGCCGTGCCTAGGGTGTTCAAGCGGAACTTACCAGCATTCAGCCTAAAAAGCTCCGTCCTCGTGAAGAATTTCAGCCCTGGAACGAGAAAGAATTATCTACTTGTCCCCGCAGACCTCCGTGACGAAATTTGGAAGAGTGCCACGACGACCCGTCTTCCGGACATCTCGGCACAGTTCACACTATAGCAAAAATCAGGGCAAAGTACTTCTGGCCCCGTCTTACATCCTACGTCACCCACTACGTTCGGAGTTGCCGTGACTGCCAGCGACGAAACACGCCGCCTAAAAGACACGCCCGACTTCTGCAACCGATCGCCGTCCCGTCGAAGCCCTTTCAACAGATTGGAATGAATCTTCTAGACCCGTTCCCTTCGTCAAGATCACAGAACAACTGGATTGTTGTAGCGACCGACTACTTGTCGCGCTACGCAGAGACCGCCGCTCTTCCGAGGGGGACTGCACAAGAAGTCGCCAACTTCTTCCTAAACCAAGTTGTACTGCGACATGCAGGCCCTGAAGTCCTTATCACGGACCGCGGAACGGCCTTCACTGCGGAGCTTATGCGAGGAATCTTACCCTACAGCAACACGGATCACCGAAAAACGACGGCGTACCACCGACAAACGAACGAACTAACAGAACGTCTGAACGAGACGATCGTGGATATGCTGTCAATGTACGTCGACGTTAAACATAAGACTTGGGACGAAGTGCCCCCGTATGTCACGTTTGCGTACAACACGACTATCCAAGAAACTACGCAGATGACGCCGTTCTAGCTTGTCTACGCAAGACAGCCGACTACGATGCTTGACGCCATGCTTCTGCATGTAGAAGACGACGACCTCAACTCCGACGTCCAAGGATACCTTCAGCGTGCGGAGGAGGCCCGCCAGCTCGCTCGAGTTCGTAGAACGGACCAGCAGCTGGTGGATGCCGGGCGCTACAACCTCCGACGCCGAGACGTCGAGACCACCCAGGGGACCGTGTTTGGGTTTGGACTCTCATCCGACGACGCGGGCTCAGTGAGAAGCTTCTGCGATGTTATTTCAGACTACCAGATTCTACGACGTGTCGGCCAACTTACCTTCGAGGTGATCCCCGATGGTGGTTGCGTAACATCACGACGACGCACGCGCCCCGAAGTCGTCCACGAGGTTCGCTTGAAACCTTACTATGCAAGATGACGGACTGTTTTGTTGTTGTGGTGTAGACTGTCTTTTATTTTAGGATCGGGTTGATGCACTCTTAGAGGGGCGGTAATGCCGCGAACCATGTAGAAGTTTATTGTTTGTTTTTGCTGCCCGGCCGTGCCCGGCTGTGTTATCTTCGTCCCAAGCAAAGCGCATCTTCTATTCTTTATTTTTATGCCACATGGGCTATCACATTCAGATAAGCAGACTGCCTCGCACTAACGTCACTAGCCCAGAATGATCTTCTTTAATCTACAATGTTCTGGATGTAAATCGACGGTTCCAGAAACACTCGCGCCAAGAGATAAAAGCCGGGAGAGCAGACGCCATGGCATTCGAATCGCCGACACCAGTTTACGCACGTCACTTTGTTGATTGCTGTATCGCCGGCTTGTATTCTTTGAGTTGTTAGGGGAGCACAAGTTCGCTCCAATAAACTTGTTTTTCTTGAAGATAACTGCGTCGTCTTTCGCAACGTGACAATATAACCGAATTTCCGAAAGTCAGTCCTGACTCTCCTTACCACCTCGTATTTGTTGTAGCCCCACAGTGCTCTATGTTTCATTATAACCGCGTTCCGTCTTTCCTTTGTTTTAGGGTGGGCCTCATTCTCATGCGTGTAATCTGCGCCGTCTTTAGGCCATACTCCTAAATGTTCATACCCCCGTGGTATTTCTACTTGTTGAACGGATACGGATTTGTGCTCCGTGTCGTCGTTGAAGACCGTTATCCCTGATTTGTCTTTGCTAAAAAATATCCCAAGGTGCGTCGCTTCATCTTCGCATATATCCATCAGGCCCTTCATACCTATCCGGTCATCCGCCATCAACAATTGTTTGTCTGCATACATTACTCCTGGAATTCGCTATTCCACAACCTGTCCGTTTATAATCCATCATAAATCAAATCCCACCCTACTGCCCTCTAGCTTCCTTTCTAAACCGGCCTTGTAGATCACGGACAGCAGTGTAGAAAGAGGAGATTCTTGTTTCAAACCCTTGTAGGTGTATACTGGCCTATTGTATGCTACCATCTCTCACGCTATTTGCCCAGGTTCTTCCCGTATACTTTCATGAGTAAGTTAATAAATCCTGCCCCCAATCCCTCGTTCTCCAGAATATTTCATAGCTGCTCCCTGTCTACATTGTCATACGCCGCTATAATGTATAGAAAAGCTACCCACAAAGGCCGTTTTGGGTCTTCGCACCTCTATGCACTGACTTACTACAAATGTGCAGCTCGGCGGTTGCTGGTCTGCGCCGCGCCCACTTCTCGCCGGGCCTATGCTCCTCAAGTAAATATAGGAAGCCGCATCAACCACATCAACCGAGTCCGCGCCCTACATGTGGTGACCCGGACGTTTCCTACAGGCTGTTAGACGAATTTGACATTTTATTGTGAAAAATTTATTTTTTAAAGCAACAAAACTTTATCGGAGAAGTTAGCACAAGGCGTAAATTGAGCATGAAATTTACGGATTGCTGTCATGAATATTTTCGTAGATTGACGTCGCAACATTTGTCCAGGTAGCGGCGAGGGTCCAGCTTGTCGTGTTTTAAATTTTTTTTATTATAAGAAAACATATTTCCTAGGGAAAATATTGGTAAATATGAACAGAAGAATGGCCAAAAATTGATATAAAAATGTGGTTGATCCCCCTTCTATAGGAACCGGTAAAATACGAAAGTGAAATGTGCCTTCAAAGGACCTGTTGAATGGTTACTGTGCATCGAGAGGAACTTGCACATCGTTATATTTATTTGGTCGGTTTGGCACCGTTATACGAATCAACGTCAGAAAATCGATTGCACGTGCCGTAGCATTGCGTGAATTCCACTGAAACCACAGGCACTCGCGAAGTGTCCGTGCGAACGAAACCAAACAGATTTTTAGTGAGTCTTTTGGTGAACGATTCACTCCATATAAGGCTGTGCCGTGCTTTTAAAATTTGTAGCGATCACAAGTGGACGTATCTGGCGTGGTAACGAGTGCTTAACTTTGTAGCGATCAGGAGTGGACGTATATGGCAGTGGTAAGAAGTGGTTATAGAGTTTGTGGTGGTCTTCATGTCTTCAGTAAGTTTATCAGCCCAGTGACCATAACAGCGGCCGGACGACGGGACATCGTGGTCGTTCCAGACTTTGGAGAATATGTCTCATTCAGCTATTCGCGGCCAATGAATAGGGCTCTCATAGCCGTCACCGTTACGGCGTATTTTGATTATGTCATGTTCTGACCTGAATGGTCTCTTTTGTTTATCCATTTAGCCTTCCACATGCTGCGAGTAAGGGACAAGTAATGCATGTGCCGCTTGTCACACTCTTTCCAGCTCTTGTGGGTGTAATAAGGTCATTGATAACCGCAACGTCTTCATCTTCTGTGGTTCCGACAAGCGTCATGCCGTGTTTACCGCTGTAATGTTAGACCCACATCTCATGAGCAGCGTTGACGTCCCCTCGGATGGCGATGGGGGAACTACCAGCATTTCCTTGCGGCGTTTTGGTTTGCGGGGAATGTATGAGGTGTGTCAAAGTTATCAGTGGTGAATACTGACTGAAAATAATCTTTTGAATACTAACTGAAAATACTATTTTCAGGCTGTGGTGATAGTAAATGGCCACTGGATGGGACAGTGCATATTTGGAAAGTGTTTGTGGAGGCTGAACAAGCTCAAATCGAATTAGAAAATTTTGAACGAATACTTTTTTACAAATTTTGGAATGTAATCCTGGAACTCAAGTCTTGGCAGAAATATATTATGAGGCCAATCTCTTTCTTGGCATCTCTAATTGAGCTATGATAACAGTGTTAGATCTTTAGTTTTAAATGCCTTAACGTCGACATCCAATGTGACACGACGATTTTTAGTTGTTTTGAGAGGGCAGAAGTTATGGACTGGACGCAGCTTGCAACAATGTTTCCGCAAGAGTTCCACGAAAAACATACACATCATTAGAAAGCTCGCCGCAGTTGCACAGTGGCCAAGGCGTTGTTCTGCTCAGCACGAGGACGTGGGTTTGATTCCCGGCCGTGGCGGCCGCTTTTCTGATGGAGGCAAAAAGCAAAAACGCCCGCGTGTACGAGATTTCGGCGCACGTTAAGAATCTTAAGTTGGTCAAAATGAATGCGGAGACCTCCACTTGCGCGCCTCATCGCCTGCATTTTGTCAGCGCATTCAACTCTACAATCAATCAACCAATACATCATTGATGCTATCAGCTCTCTAAGATCATCACCAGAATCACTAAAGCATTTAACAATTTATCGTGGTGGCTGTGTAAAAACTCAAGAAAACTAAACAAAATCATTGTGGCCAACTGTAAGCGATATGAAAACGAGAAGAACCCTGTTGTAAAAATTCTGTGTATAACTGCACATTTTTACGAATTGTTAGTTAGAAAGCGAATATCAAAACTAAATCCCAAAATTCGGCACCCATTTGTGTTAGTTTCTAAGAGTTGTATTAAACGAAAACCTACTAACAATTAGAAGTGCTTTGCTTAATTTCCCACCGCAGCAGGAGAGTCATAAAGAAGGCGCAAAACATCAGTAGCGCTAAAATGGCCAAGAAATATTAAATAAAAAAAGGAGGAGGTACGCTAGTGTATGAATGTCTTTAAAGCGCGCAGCTGAGCTGTCTGCTTTGACAGGGGATTGAGGATAATGTCCGATATTATAAAAAAACGTTTCATAAAAGACCTTCGCACCAAACAGATTCGGTATTAGGTGAGCTCTGGAGTACTGGAGATTTAGGTTCAGACCTTACAACCCTTAAAAATAACGTAACGCCTCCTATTCTCCAGTGCTGTCAATCAGTTCTAAAAACTGTGAAACCGGGAAGTGTGACTTCGTTTTCATATATGTTATCGCGTAACTACTACGCAGATACGCCAAGATAATGTGGCATATGGAAGAAAATCAGTGAAAGGAAATGGGCAAATTTGTAATTACATTTGTAGGAATAACACGCATGACGCGCAAAGCTGCTTGAAGGTCACTGGTGCATTAGCAAGTGATAGTGATGCACTGGTTGTATACTTAGACCAGCAAGGAAGAGCTGCCGCCAATCTATAAATATACCTTCGTGTACATCTGCCTTGCCTACTATACTTGCAAAGACTGAGGCTTGGGCATGTTGCTTCATGACTTGAAGGAGGGGAACAGCGCAAATTTGACAGACACGAGAAGAAGGAGACGACACGCTCAGCGCTGACTTACAACAGTTCATTCTTTACCGCTCGGACACATATATACCACCACGGTTAAAAATACAAGGAAAAGCAAGACTAACACGATAGTGTCTCTTATCACCATTGCTCGTCACACATCACCACTCGCTCTGCGCCACAAAAAACACGTGCTGCACTAACCTGGGGTCACAAAATCTCATTCTTTTCGGGAGAGGGTCAGAGAGGGCATGCTTACGCATTTATCTTTTAGGCGGGCGATTTCGGCAGCTTCAATTATTTCTCTGGTGGTTTTATGCTTATTTTTTGCTATGACCTTTGTTTCAGAAAAAATAGGGCTGCATCCGCTAACACTACAGTCCTTACAGTGGAGGCCTAGGTGGCCACTGAAAGAGCACCACTACAAAGTAACCAAGGCAATCAGTCTTTCATTTAAGCACCTTCCTGTTTGCCCTGTATATTGTTTACCACAGGACAGCGGAACTGAAGAGACTACACCTTCTATGCAGTCTACAAACCGATTTTCTTGCTTTCATACTCTCTGCCACATCGGGAACTTTTGATCTCTGTTGAAGATTGTACAGACAATTACGGTTCCGTATCCTTTCAAAATAACACAGGCTTGTCAGTTCAAGGTTTTTTAGAACTTTTAAAGATGTACCTGACCTCGACTTTTACGACATGGGACGATAAGCTTTACATCCAAACTAATGGGATTTGCATTGAGTCTTGCATAGCACCAATTCTGAGCGATCTTTTCGTAGCCCACCTAGATAATCTGCTGCATGATCAACTACAGAGTTCAAGTGTAACCAGAATCTTCCGATATGTAGATGATTTTTTAGTAACTCTTAATACTGACGAGGTGGGTCTCGAACCGTTAATATTTCAGGCTTTACACCAGTTTCGTGAATGTTTTAAGCCTCTTGTTTTAACATTTGAATTACTAGTGAAAAAAGCAATCAGGGTTTTAGACCTCAAGCTTCGGTTTTCGCCAAATCACATCTGCTGGCCGTATGATCCACGCGTCAGCAAGCCACTTCTTCCGTTTCAGTCATCCCATTTCAAGCTGGTAAAAAAGTCGATAGTTACCACGTGTTTAAAAAACGCCTTTAACAAATCATGTATTCACTGTATGACTGACAGTTTTATTAGGCAGATGGAAGACGTCAGGTAGCGGGGTACCCAAAACAGTTGCTATCATCCGGAGCGGAAGCGTTTCTACAAAATTAAAAAGAAACACGCAGGACAGCCTACAAGTATCAGATCAAAACAGAAGCAAAAAGATTACTGTGATTCCCTACTTGCATCGAAGTGCACATAACATGAAAAAAAATAGGCAAACGCGCTAACGTGAAGTAGAATTTTCTGCCCCCAATAAATTGTCAGCCATGTGCTCAAGAGTCAACAAAACAGCAAGAACAATGCAGTCTTGCTCAACAAAGCATGAAAATCGGTTTGTAGACTGCATAGAAGGTGTACTCTATTCAGTTCCGCTGTCCTGTGGTAAACAATATATAGGGCAAACAGGAAGGTGCTTAATTGAAAGACTGAAAGAGCACCACTACAAAGTAACCAAGGCAATCAGTGGCCACCTGGGCCTCCACTGTAAGGACTGTAGTGTTAGCGGATGCAGCCCTATTTTTTCTGAAACAAAGGTCATAGCAAAGAATAAGCATAAAACCACCAGAGAAATAATTGAAGCTGCCGAAATCGCCCGCCTAAAAGATAAATGCGTAAGCATGCCCTCTCTGACCCTCTCCCAAAAAGAATGAGATTTTGTGACCCCATTAGTGCAGCACGTGTTTTTGTGGCGCAGAGCGAGTGGTGATGTGTGACGAGCAATGGTGATAAGAGACACTATGGTGTTAGTCTTGCTTTTCCTTGTATTTTTAACCGTGGTGGTATATATGTGCCCGAGCGGTAAAGAATAAACTGTTGTAAGTCAGCGCTGAGCGTGTCGTCTCCTTCTTCTCGTGTCTGTCAAATTTGCGCTGTTCCCCTCCTTCAACTAGTATACTTATTGTGTCTTTCCAATTCCCCTTTTGAAGCGAAATTGTTGTGGTCTCCCTGATGGCGCCTGTAACGCAAAAACACCAAAGTGAAACAAAAAATGCTTCGAGTGTCCGGAATTGAACCTGGGTTCCTCGTGTTGTGAAGCCGGAGTCTATCCGATTGCTCCATGTCGATATAGTTGAAGCGGTTTGGAAAACTTGCACGATAACCACAGAATCTGTCACACGAAAGCTTCGCGTTCAACTATCGCCGTCGTTTGACTCAGGGGTGCATGATTTTTCTAACTAGTGAACCTCGAAAACTCAGTTTATAAAGTTGGTAATGTCGCCTGTCCTAACATTAGTAGTCTGCAGTTTAGTATATCATTTTTTTCTTATACCTTCAATAAACCAGACATGCTGAAAGGAGTTTTGCACGTGCTCACCTCTGAGGGCGTACATTCCTTGACAATAGCAGGCTTCTTAGTTGTGCTTACGCATCGTTTTTTGGCTTACGTTTTTTCCTTGTTCGCTAGGTTAGGCAATGATGTCTGTAAATGTTTCTATTAATCAGCTTCAACATCTCCAAAAATTGCGTTTCATCTAGCGTTCTCAACACTTTCGTATTCTTAATTTGCAATAAGTCCTTTCGTTTTCTTAGATAACTCGACAGTTTTCCTTGCTTCCAGAGGTCCTGCTGACTCAGTAGCCACATCGCTAGGAGGCCATGTTGCATGTCCATGTGAATGAGGGTGGGGGCCTGTCCAGGTACACCCGTGACCCCTTGCACACGGACACCCTTAACACGTCCGGACCAACAGGAGACCGCGCTGCTCAGCACACAACTCCAACTCCAGGAAACGGTCATCCAGCTGGTAGAGGACGCAGCTAGGGCTCACAGGATCGTAACCGTCGTCTCATAGGACGGGGCGCTGTCCGCGCAGGCGAATTCCTTGATTTTCAGCAATTACAACAAACGTTATTTCACTCAGTCACTAAGCAAGCCTACGCTGTATTTTCTCCAGTTTAAACCACGTACTTTTGACGAAGTGTTATTTAAAACTGTTGCGTCCTGGCCCTCAACTGACTGGAAGTTACGTTTGCTACGTTTTACTAGCTTCGCGTTTCTCTTTTAAAATCTCGCTTTATCTTGCGCCCTATCAACCTTTAGACAATACTCTTGATCTTGCCTAGCTTGTCAACGTCCTTGGAAATACTGGGATCGCCAAATTAGAATGACGTGGATATCGTTTTAGGTTAGGGCGTTCGGCCTTTCTCATGTCGATCCTCGATTACTTAGAAGAACAGTGTGTTCATTATTCTCGGTCTGTCTGTAATGAATGGGACCATGATTGGCGTGAAAGTCACGACTCAGTGGCCAGTGCGTGGGCGAGTAAACGTTGCTTTATGCGTGAAACAAGAAGAAGCAGATAGCACACGGAAGCAAGGACGCGAGACTAAATATATAAGCGATAAAAATGCAAGAGGCTAACAGGAAAATGCCCGCAATAAAGAAAAGGAAATGTCCTACGGGGTTTTGTCGCAGCCCCTCGGGGTGTTGAAGTCCCGACGCGTGCAGGGTCGACGTGGACGTCACAGCGCGGCTGGCTCGATGGCCGGCTCTAGGCCACGTCGCATCCAGGCACGGGACGTCGGACAGGCATCATTGACCTTGCCGGGGAGTCACGGCTCGATGTCGTAGCAGCGGGTGTGAGCGGAGGGTTCGACCTCCAGGTGAATACAGACCCGCGATCTCTCGCCGAGCGCGTCACAGGCCCCAGGCACGGCCAGCCAACGGGTTGTCGTGATCAGCGGCGGACGGCTCACGGACACAGCAGCGGGTGCGACCCAGGTTCTCACCCGAACAAGATCACAGGGCTGCGCTCTCCAGCCCAGCGGGTCACAGGCGTCCATTGATCCTCGGCCCGATTCAATTTTCTGCCCGCACTCGTTGCAGCTGCACGCTCGGTCTCCTTTTCTTCGTCGTCCACCAGTACTTCATCACAATGTTTTTGTACAAACTAATCATTGCATACACTTCGCTGTTATGACTGCCAATTCAATGATTCGAACTGCTATTTCGCCTGTTGTTGCTGGGACACCACAGCATTAGTCTTCCATCAGAATCATTAGCCGTGCTGCTCTCGTTGTCACCGCTTATTTGACATCCTGTTAGCAACCAGGTACTGCTTGATCATTGTAGCTAGACGTTGGTGCATTGGCTACCACTGTTTTAACGTTTTTTGGCTGTTTAGGTTGATCCAAAGTCCAGCAATTCCTTCCTGATTTGCTAACGCTGAAGAATTTCATCACATTTTCTGCGGTATACCTGGGTATAAAAGACTCAGCCGTGTGTTGTTTCTTTTACGCGGCCATCAATACCTACAGCTTTTACCAATGTTTAACTCCATAAATGCTTGCCCTGCCTTTTCATTCTTGATTTGTTATATAACTTCCGAGTTATCCTTGGGAGTTCCTCTAGAATCCCATCTAAGCTTCTCTTGCTGGCGGAGTTCGTGAGTTGAACAGTGCTTACGTTCAAGCAAGATTTAAACATTCTATGGGTTTGTGTTTATAAGAAACCACTTTCATACCGGCGTATTACTATTCTTGTTTCAACCTTGGAATTTCGGTGTTTGTTCCGAGAAAAATATGCGGGAAGTGACGCGTTAGGTGCGCACGGGGCTTGCTTCAGCAAGGCTAACGGAACTTTGGTTTTTACGACCTTGCAGGACGAAGTAAAAAAAAAAAACGCCTAGTGTCCGTTGTTATAATGAACCGCCTCCTGCACTGGCGTACATTTAGGTATGGGCAGAAAATTTTTACTTTGACGCCGTGAAAATACGCTCGTCACGGTCACTGATGCCTGAAAGAGAAACAGTCTTTGCAGAAGCGACCCTTTCAAAAGAAGAAGAAAAAGATAGCAGGAGGAGAGGATCGGCATACAATGCTCATCGTTACAGCATGAAAAATGTTCGAAAGGAAAAATGAAAATTCAGGCGGAAGCTATTTAAAATGGTGCGCAACTGATGCGCAGCGTGCGCGGAGATATTCACGTGGAACCAACACTGTCTGAAATTTTGCCTTTCTTGAAGATCCTTGACATAGCTCAATGTTATAATGCGTGTTTCTTTCGACAGGACAACCACGCGCTTCAGAAACTTCAAAAGAAGATGGTAAGCACGATTTATTTTATTGTGGACCAAATTCTACAACTGAAGTGTAAAAATACTATTCCTTTCAGTAGTATGACACGTGTACGTTTAGGTCCAAGAGAAAGGCATTTTATGTGGGGTAACTTTTCGATTTACGTTACATATAGCCTTCCAGTATCGTAGCCTGAATTCTTTATTATATAGCGATAGCTGGGATGTCATAAAAAATGCGATTTTTCTGCATTAAGGTGCGGTGCAGCAGAGAACCCATAACTCCATTTTACAACGTTCACGTGAACGTACTTTGAATACGGCTGTATACGCCAAGTCTCACTGCACTTGAGATCTTTCTTTAAGAAAGGTGAAGTATGCATTTATTTTTTTTATTTGGTTCTGTACCGCTTTATTGATTTGATTTATTGATTTATTGATTCCTCAAAGGTCCCATTGGGACATTACATGAGGGGTGGGCATGACACGGCACTTGAAAAAAAGGGTAACAACATTGTAACGGCAACAGACGATGTACAGTAACTATAGCGGCACTTCTATATAAGGGGTGGGTATAATACAGTACTAGAAAGGAGGGTTACAACAACGTACCGACAGCAACAGAAGGGGTACACTAATTATGGCGGCACTTCTTCAATGGCGTGCTTGAAACGAGATTGGTCAACGATTGTAGCAACTGCAGCAGGTAGATCATTCCAGTCTCGGGATGTGCGTATGAAAAATGATTGTTGAAATTTATTAGTATGGGCACGTTCCCGATAGACTGCATTGGTGTGACTAGTACGGAAAATACGGTGGGCTAGTTGGATGTACTGATTTCTAAGTTGTTGCGAGTGGAAGAATTTGTGGTAAAGACACAGTCGAGCTATTTTGCGGCGAGATTGAAGTGTAGGAAGGTTAAGTTCTGCTTTTAACGCTGAAACGCTTGAATAGTGGGAGTAATCAGACAAAATAAATCGAGCGGCTCGATTTTGGACAGATTCGAGGGTGTTGATCAAATAAGTTTGGTAAGGATCGAATATAGCGTTTGCATATTCTAATTTAGGCCGCACGAAAGTTACGTATGCAAGTAATTTTATTGAGGGAGGGGTTAGGCCAAGATTGCGGCGCAGGTAGCCAAGAGCACGGTTAGCCGAGTTCGTTATGTGGTTAATGTGATAGGACCAGTTTAAGTCGTGGGATATATGGACACCTAAGTATTTAACCGAGTCAGCAGAACCAATAGCAATGTTGTTAATAGTATACTTAGGTTGCACAAAATTGCGGCGGAGGTGGAAAGAAACGTGCACAGTTTTTTGGATATTTAAAGACATCAGACAGTTATTGCACCAATCCTGCACGCGAAATAGGTCTTCTTGTAATGCGGATATGTCACAGCTACTACTTATAGGGCGATAAATGACGCAGTCGTCAGCGAAAAGACGGACTTTCGACGTAAGATTTATGGGGAGATCATTTATATATATGAGAAAAAGAAGTGGCCCCAGGACGGTTCCTTGGGGAACACCGGAGAGCACGTGCGTGAGTGATGATGTATGCGAACTGGCGTGGACAAATTGCTGGCGGTCACTTAGAAATGCGTTTATCCAATTCAGAACTAATGGGTCCAAATTAAGCCGCGACAATTTTAGCAGTAGGCGATTATGTGGGACTTTATCAAATGCTTTTTCAAAATCAATAAAGATTGCATCAGTTGGAATGTTGCGGTCTAGGCATGAATGTACGTCATGAAGGAACATGGCAAGTTGAGTGTCGCAAGAATGATCTTTACGGAAACCATGCTGATTAGGATTGAAGAAATTGACAGAATTCAAAAATTTGGCAATGTGCGAATACAATATATGCTCCATGAGTTTAGAACAGACACTGGTAATTGAAATCGGACGGTAATTATTAGGGCTCAAACGATTTCCCTTTTTAAATACTGGGATGACTTTACCGATGCGCCAGTCATAGGGAAACGATCCTGTGTTCAGAGACTGTTGAAAAATGAGTGAGAGAAACAAGCTGCTCACGTGTTTGGTGTTTTTTAGCACTTTAGCATTTATACCATCAATACCAACCGATGATAAATTTTTCAGCGAGGTAATTACTTTGACTATGCCTTGTGGTTCAAACATAATACTCGGCATGGGGGGGTGATCATAAGAAGGGACAGTGGGAAGGTCATTCAATGGTTCACGCGTAAAAACCGCGCTAAATGCGTTGTTCAATATATCTGGTACTTCACGGTCCAGGGTAGGCAGTCCAGAGCTATCGCACAGCGAAACACAGTTAGATGCACTGGGATTAATAGTTTTCCAGAAGCGCTTCGGTTCAGTGCGTAGCATAGAGGGTAAGGTGACAGAGAAGAAACTTTGCTTAGCGTGGGCGGTTGAGGTTTTGTAATCGTTTTCAGCGGCGTAATATTTCTGCCAGGATTGACTCGTGTTATAATTCTTTGCTGCCCGGAACAATCGCTTTTTTTTATTGTTTAAGCGTTTAAGGGATGTATTAAACCACGGAGAACTCGGGCGTTCAGAAATCGTTTTAGTAGGAATATAAAGGCGTATTAGGCGTTGCATCTCTGATTTAAAAAGAAGCCAATTGGATTCAAGTGAGCGCTGCGCAAAGCTGGCTGCAAAGTTTTCAAAGATCGTTGATAAGTCCCGGTTCATACTGTCGTAATCCCCTTTATCGTACAACGTAAGTGTTTTTCTGGTTTTTTTACTTGTGTGAAAACTGCATGAGAATGAAGCGTGCACAACCAAATGATCACTCAGGCCACGCAGGTAGGTGATAGGGGAGACGTTCTCAGGGTGTGAAGTTAAGACAAGATCTAGTATGTTAGACGAGTGGTCGGTAACACGCGTAGGCTGAGTGACCAGTTGGGACAATCCGAAGGTGAGGCACGTGTTGATAAACTCGCCAGGGGGGGTATTTTTTGATGACATAGAAGCAGTATCAGACCAATTTATACTAGGGAAATTAAAGTCGCCAAATAACAATATAGGACTGTTTGGGTGGGTCGTTCTTAGCTGGTTCAAATTTTCATGAAACAGACGTGCAAAAGAAGTGTCAGTACTAGGAGCGCGATAGCAAACTCCAATCAAGATGCGCGGGTGGGATGCGTGGCAGCAGAGCCAAACAATTTCTAATGGCGATGTAATATTGATGCGCACGCAGCGTAGGTCGCGTTTCGTGGCTACCAGGACACCGCCACCGCGCTGGTTGTTATCCCTGTCCTTGGGAAATATGTCAAAGTCAGGGAGACATGGCAATATTTCTGTATCATCGATTAACGAGTTAAGCCACGTTTCTGTTAGTAGCACAATATTTGACGATGAGGAATTTATCAAGTCGCATAGCTTATCCCGCTTCGGAATGACACTTCGTATGTTGGTTAACAAAAATGATACAGACTGATGGGAAGGACGTGGCCCGCGTAGTTTATTTGTTGGCTGCTATGAACTCTTTTCGACAACCGTATTTGAAGCATGATCAAATACATAGGTTTTGTTGTTTACGGTCAGTGTTTCATGGCGTAGCTTGTAACTCGAGCTTTGAGTTTTCCCAAATTCAATTAGGCGCTTACGGGCAAGGCGAGTACTAGGGGAAAGATCCTGAGAAATGCTGAAGTCTGTGTCTTTAAGCTTACCGCTAAGTGACAGTATATGGTCCTTATCTTTAAAATGCGCGAATTTAACTATTATTGGTCTGCACTTTCCGGCGCGGAACGTGCCTATGCGATGGGCCCTTTCAATGTCACGGGGTTGAACGGTAGTTTGAAGGAGGCGATTGCAGTGCTCAATTACTATTTTTTCCGACCCTTCCCACGATTCGTTTTGGGTATCCTGGTGCCCATAAAATACCAGGTTATTGCGCCTTGATCTGTTCTCTGAGTCATTGATTCGAGCCGTCAACACTTTTATATGATGAGCATTGCTATCAGCATCCGACTGCAGTCCCGCCAGTAGCGGCCTCATAGTCTCTAGGGAAGCATGGTCTGACTCGATCTTATCTACAAATTCTGCAAAAAAATACTGTGGCCATAAGTTATGATCACCAGAAACGCCACGGGTGCTAGAAACAGAAACAAGGCTACAAGAACCACTCCTACAACGTGCGCATGCCTATCAGTAGCATAGGCGCGTACCTTAGCCTATATATCCGATGGTATTCAGGGATTAGACAGCGCATATTGCGGCACCAGTGCAATCAACTAGCTTTTGCCACAAACCTCTTACAAAAACTGGGATAAAACTTCACAGCTTCCTAAAACTCGGCCTTTTTGAGCAGAAAATCCAAACTACACATAGCTATACAAGAAAAGTTTATACTAGAAACACTGATTTATAGGTCATAACCGGCAAGCTTCGGTGTAAAGCTTTTCTTGCCGTTCACCGAAACAGCTTTATGAGATCTTTGGCGGCAGTCAAAAGGCTAACTCACGTTTCTTATGGCACAAGTCTTGCCAAAGAACCATGATATTGCTATTTTTGGTCCAATTCACCTGTGACGATCCTCCTGTCGCAGAAGGTTCTTAACGTTTCGGACGCAATGTTGTATTGTCACTATTGGGGCTGCGGCCCCACTGTTCCGCATGGCAACAGCTTCAAACTTTTAGAATATGGGTTGATTACGCTGAGGAAACAGAATTAAAATGAATTTTCTACGTCGAAATGCTAACGCTCTATATCAAAAATCAGCAGTTGTATTTCTCAATACAAAAAAGGCTAGTGCGAAGCAAATTGGAGAGACGAGGTGAACATTCATAAGTGGAACAACCGCGAACTGACACAGGGACGAGAAATGGAAAGGGAAACGAGACGAGCGCTGGCCTCGTTTGTTTTTATCGTCCCTGTGAAAGTCTAAATTTTTTTCGTCTTTAAAGTGGTACCATAACTTATACTGGCTCTGCGCGCAAGAATCAAGGTTAGATGCCGCTAAGATAAATGTCATGATGTGGTTGAAAAAATGAAAGAGACAGCCAATACCAGAACGATCTTCGTTACTCTTTCCGATGTTGCAAAAACTTGTCGCCACACTTGCAGCACCACATCCCCAATACATGTCCATGGCGATGGTAGTACCAATGAGAGTAAATTTCAGTGTGATGTTCCTGCATGAGGGAGGCAACTTTTTGCATTGGTGCGGACCATTTTCTACGTAGAATTGTCGTGGATAAATGTGAATGTAGGGCCTTCAATGTAACTATTGTAAACGAGAAGAGTCGCAAGCGTGGAACAGGACGCAAAACATCAGATTGTGAGTTTCTTACCAGTTGGAGTGGTGCAGATTGCAGTAGTAACTTTAAACGATGCCAAGCTGAAAAACCAAGATGAAGTTGAAAGTTCGCAACCTTGGAGCTTTTGATTAACAAAATATATTTCTGAAACAACATTTGTGTGAGCAACCTTTTTATTTAAAAGGAGCCGATGCGGGGCTGTGCAATCCTGTATTTTCGTTTCTTAATAGGCAGTTGCGCGCATACTGCAGCAGCCAGATTTAGGCAATTCACTTGTAAAGTGAATAGTTAAGAGCTCAATATACAGCAGCAGACTATTCCCCTCAAGTAATGTTTAATTAAGTACTTTTAAGCATTTGGAAATAAACCCTCTTTCGTAATGCTGTAAATAGTATGCTCGGGACATTTGAAAACTAAATTATGTGTTTATTTTTGCTGCTCTCAGATCTTCATTCGTCAAAGTTTTTAGCCAATACCTGTGCCTGCCTTAAATTTGTTCACACTGTTTTCTGGGGACGCCTCTGCGCAATGGCTGCACGCGGCAATTTCTCGTCTAAGAGGCATTTGTGAGCTTACAGGCGTGACTGACAGGGCGAAGGTTTATGAATTGCACATACAGTTTGGCATCATTATTTATTTACCTGACCACTGTAACTCTTTATCAAGCAATACTGAAGGCACAGCCCCTACTCTCTAATACCTGCACGCTACTTTTACTTTGATTACAGGTGAAGTTTGTTGCAAAGAACGAGAAAAAATGGCCTTTTATCGTCCAGCAATGCAGCGACGAAATTTCTGGAAATAACTTTTAAGCTGCTTTGAAAAATAAAAACAAACACCTGCTGGCGACACTGTTTGCGCACAGGTGGCTAATAAAAGTGTAACCTAGAACTAAATTTTTGTCTTGTACGTGAAACCATGTGACCCGTTTTTGACGGACTTTACAATTCCTCACTTCGTAAGTTCGTGGGCTGCTTTTCACCACAGCCAGCTATTCCGAGTAGCCAAAAATGTCGTCATCCCCATTACTTCATGGTGAAGTTTTTTTGTTGCAAGCAGCTACATCTGACAGGCATGTAAAGCAGTCGAAGCGTATTCCACTTAAGCCACCGCTCACGGCTTTAAACGTCAAATCTATGTGGCTAATATTAGTAATCTATTTTGTGTACTTGGACACTTAGTTCGTTATACCTCGCGCTTGTTTAAGGTTCTTACCAAATCACGCGTCGCCCTGAGTTTGGGCGTGTCCCCGGTTCGGCGCGTGCCTGCAAGCGGGCAGCAATCGCTGATCAAATGGCGGTGGAGCAAAGTTAACCCCCGTCTCATGCTTACAGGAGAGAGAGAGAGAGAGAGAGAGAGAGAGAGAGAGAGAGAGAGAAAGAGAGAGAGAGAGAGTAAACGTGTTTATTGCGGAAAGCAATGAGAAGGATTCCCTAATCCAAGACCCCTTGAGCTTTCCCAGCCTCAACAGCCCTCAACACCAGCAGGCGCTGATCATTGATGTCGGAGCTGGTCAAATCTATCTCCCGAAGCTCGCAAGTAGAAAGGGAGGGATTTCGCGAATGTAGGGGGGTGTGGGAACATCCCCCTACCTTATTACAGAGCGTGCCGGGGGCTTTGCAGAAGCGGCGTTGCGTGGAATAAACGGTGGTGCGCAGTAAATGAAATTTAGTGGGATGGGGTAAGGTATTCGTTTGAAGTGCACGGAGCTGCCGTTCCTCCTCTTTCGTTGGGTGTTTATGCGGTAATGGACAGATGACGCGTTCTTACTTATATTGTTGAGTTGCTGCTTGATACGTGATCAACCGGGTTGGCCTATCGTACTCGTGTTTAGGGCCCTGAGGGATAATTCTCGGGCCAACAGATGGGCGATTTAGGTTCCCGGGATGACAGAGGGGGTGTGTGCACATATGATCATAATGGCTCTGTCTGGTGGACGCTGGCAGATGATTTGGTGTGTTTTCCGTGGAATTCGCCCGCAGAAGTTACGGCACGCTTGCTGCGAATCTGTAGTTAATACTTTGTCTGTAGTTTGTGTTAGGGCGAAAGCAATGGCAGCTTCTTCCGCTTGTAAGAAATCATATACGACATGGGTTAGGCTGGTGATGTACTTATTGTTCTAGACAACCACAGCTGTCATTGCTCTTATGCCCGGATACGAAGACGCGTCCTTGCATGCTGTGGTCGGTTGCTTTCCGAAGTATGTGTGGATGTACTTGGCTCTTGCTTCCCTGCTCCCTATGTGACTGATGCACGGGGTGCATGTTTCGAAGGAGCGGCGCAGTGTAGAGCTGTTTCCTGATATTGTGGTGGAGATTTGTCGTTTCAGATGTCTGACGTTGCAGAGGGGATGTGAGCCCCAGACAAAAGAAGAATCTTCCCTCAGCTCGTGACTTCCCACCTCAATCTTTGGCTCTAAAGATGGGTTTCTATGAGCCTCGGCCGTATTGTGCATGCCGAGCTTTAATCGTTTTGGGTGGCCGGGCTGAAGGGAAGTCGGAGAGCCTGTTTGTAGGGATTCCTAAAAATAACATTCAGCCTTTTAATTTCTGACTTAGTGAGAAGAAGAAGGGAGAAGAGAGTCGCAGTGTGGAGCTTGACTGAGATGCACGGCGGTCGGGCGACCGCCGCGTGCCCTGCCCGAAGAGGTCCTCCACAACCGCAGCGTCCAGGATGTCTCCTCCACAAGGGATTCCGGAGGACATGCATCAGTGAAAGACAGCGGCGCTTCAAAGGAGCTGTGTTCGCCACGACGATCATGGGAGCTCGGAGCACGCAACACTACTACCATGGCCACACTTCACCTGGACGTTTCGATGGTACTTCCGACCTGTGGCGGTAACAACTAAGCTCTGTGTCTTCTACCTTGATTCCCGGACTTTGGCTTTTTCTCGTTTGGTTGAACTCGTTACGGCTTTCTATACCCCATTCTAGTTCTCTGCTGCTCCCTGTTCTCCAGCTTTTTATTATTCTACATTGTTCTTTAGTTGGTCTTTGTTTTTTGTGTGTGTACTTATCTGGGTTTAGGGTATTTGAACGCAACATTCACTCTGCCGCTTACCGTGGACCGCCTGCTGCTCGACTGCCTGCCACAGACTACAAGATCATCATCACTACAAGGAAAGGTGTCAGGCAAGGAGACACGATCTCTCCGATGTTATTCACAGCATGTTTACAAGAAGTATTCACAACTTTAGATTGGGAACAGGTGGGAGTAAGGTTATGGAAAATACCTAAGTAACATCAGATTTGCTGATGACGTTGCCTTGTTAAGTAACTCGGGGGAGGAATTGCAAAGCATGCTTACCGCACTAAACAAACAGAGTAGAACCGTGGGACTCAAAATTAATACGCAGAAAACTAAAGGAATGATCAATAACCTCGGGAAAGCACAGTGGTTTGACATAGGTGGCGAGGCCGTTGAAGTGGTAAGCGAATATAGCTACTTTGGCCAAGTTGTGACCCCGGATCCCAACCATAAGGCAGAGATAATTCGAAGGATAAGAATGGGGTGGAGTGCATTCGGCGGGCATTCTCAGATAATGAATGGCAGCCTACCATTGTCCCTGAAGAAGAAAGTGTATGACAGCTGCATCTTACAGGTACTCACCTACGGGGCAGAAACGTGGAGGCTCACTAAGAGGGTTCAACTTAAATTGATGACTACTGGAGCGGAAGATGATAGGTGTAACATTAAGGGACAAAAAGAGAGCGGAGTGGGTCAGGGAACAAACGCGTGTTAAGAACATAATAATACAAATTAAGAAGAAGAAAGACGTGGGCAGTGCATGCAACGCGAAGGCAAGATAACCGTTGGTCATTAAGGGTAACAGAGTGGATCCCTAGAGAAGGCAAGCGTGGCAGGGGCGGCAGAAAGTTAGATGGACAGATGAGATCAAGAAGTTTGCGGGGATAAATTGGTCGCAGTTAGCACAGGATCGAGACGATTGGAAGGTAATGGGAGAGGCCTTTGCCCTGAAGTGGGCATAGATAGGCTGGTAGTGGTGCGGTGGTGGTGATGAGGATGATGATGATGATGAATATTCCTCGCTATCCGTCAACTTAATTTTCTGGCTCGTCTTCCCGCCATCCGCATGCAACTACCTTTACAGCGAGCTAGGAGGCATTTCGCGCACTAAGCGTGGCACCTTATCAGGATTCCATCTGCACCTCTATCAAGATGCTTGTCAGGAAGCTGAGCTGAAGGACGCCGACGGAATTCCCGGCCGCTGCGGCCGCTTTTCTGATGGAGGCCAAAAGCTAAAATGCCCGTTTGTTTGAGATTTCGGCGCAAGTAAGGTATCCCCAGTTCATAAAAACTAATCCGTAGCTCGCCACTACGGCGCGCCTTCTCATCTGTGTAGCACCAGTGCTTTAAACGTCACAATAAATCAATCAATACACGTCACAGCGAACTTTTCATGAAATTAGTAATGCTGTATCCCAGGCATTACAAGACTGTTCAGCCTTACTCAAGCCGGTGTACGTTGGCCGGTGATTTTCTGCCCGGCCTTTCTCCGGCAACCATGTTCGGCCCGTGTCCAAATGTGGGCCTTTTGGACGTATACGGCCGTACTCCCATCACTGTCCAACGGCCAGTGTCCGTCGGCCAGTCGACCGGCTTACGTTAATACGGCCAGATTCCAGCCGTAGGGCTCCGGCCATCCCAAACCACCCGTGTGCGGCCGAAGTACGGCCACCGGAGGACAGCCGAGATGCGGTCGTCGGACTCCAGCCGGACCAAAGCTGCCGGAAATTCGGCCGTGCTACGGGCATTGTAGTTCAGCCACAGTACGTTAACTGTACTGAGGCCAATGGGCGACCACTGCATGCAGCGCAAGCAGATGACTCAATCGCGCTGTACAGAAGCACAAACCCACCATTTTGGGTCCACTGCACCCACATCAAAGTGAGCCCGCGCGCAACCACCAGCCGTCCAGCCTTCAGTGCAGCCTGGCTTAATTATCAGCGTCAATTTACACCAAAATTCATTTATTAAACAGTGCTCACAAATCGCCGTTCCTTAAATTGCTGTGCCTCTTTTACTGTCGAATACAGCAAATATTCTTTTCTTTGCAGAGCTGGAATAGATGTATTGTCTAGGTCCTGATATCTTCTGTGGGGCGGCTTACCTGTAATAAACAAGGAAGGATGGGGGGGGGGGGGAGGTGCATACTTTAGTGGGTTGCATTTCACAAAGATGAAAGTGCCGCTTTTAGGCAATTTCTTTTATTTTAAGACAACACTTTCATGCTCTGACTAAATCAACTATTTTTACAACAGCTGCTTGACCAGTGTTTTTATATAAAACCGGTGCGAATGCCTTTAGGAAGCGGTTCGGTGTTCCACAAAACAATCAGCAGCATTCAAAATTATTTACTTCACACAAAAAGTCTGTCCAGTATTTGCCCATTTTTCTTGCAAAGAAATTTTTTACTCGATCAACTTTTCTGATGATCTTTGACAGGGCTGATTCTAGAAGAGATCAAAGAAGTACTTTCAGTTTCAATATATTTTTATGTTGTTTTCATGAGTTACGTGCACACTCCTTAATATTCCAAGACAACTTAATTTTCCTCTAAAGTCGTACTACGTTAAGAAAATTGTAGACGTGTTGCGAATGACGCCTTTGTTCAGGTGGCTGCAGTTGTATCCCTCTGTATTCACGCAAGGAAAGGCGTAAGACAAGAGTTTATATTTTCTTTCAAGCAAATAACTTAGCAATTGTAGTATTCATACAGCAAACCTTGCATACTGCAACGAATAAAGCAATCAATATTTCATTGGTCAAGTTTGAATGCCTAGAGTTCTCAACCCGTCGGAGGCGAACTTGCAGCTCCGCAAGATTATTTATTTATTTATTTATTTCTTTGATACCTGCTCGCCCTTTCATGCATTACAGCAGGGAGATACATAACACTAAGCATCAAATATGAGACTAAAAAACAAAATAATTCTACAAAGCGCAGTGAAAATCGTCATTATAAAGAGTGGATAAAATCATACGTGGAAGATAATTACACTCTCATCTTGATCTAAAATAAAATGAATCGCGCAAGGCGTCACCTTAAAGGAAAGTTAATAATATGCTTCAAGCTAGCGATCCTACTTTGGGATATGTATAATGGCGCTTGGATATACTTCTCTTCTATTCCAATTTTCGAATGATAGATATTGTCGCGAAGACAAGAACGATGCAGTTGTCTTGAATGAGAAACACGTTTATTGGAGCGAACTTCTGCTCCCCTAACAACTAAAAAGAATACAGAGGCGGCGAAGCAGCGGTCAACAAAGTGACTTGCACAGGCGAGTGTCGTCGAATCGAATGCTCCGGCGTCCGCACTGCAGGCTTTTTATCTTTCGGCGCGCGTGGTTCTCGAAACGTCGATTCACATCGAGAACATAGTAGATCCAAGAAGATTATTCTGGGCTGTTCACGTTAGATCGGAATGCTCTCCCTATCACGACAGATAACACATGCGGCACAGAAAGAAAGAATGGAACACGCGCTTCCCTTGGCGCAGAGATAACACAGACCGGCGCAGCCGGGCGGTAAAAGCAAAACACAAATAAACAAACCCAATGTATGGTTCGCGGCATTACCCCCCCTCTAAGAGTGCATCGACCCGATGCTAACATAAGCGACAGTCCGAAAATAAAAATAAAATTCGTTATCGTCCGTAGAAAGGTTTTAAGCGAACCACGTGAACGACTTCGGGCCGCGTGCGTCGTCGTGATGTTCCTGAATCACCATCGGGGATCACCTCGTAGGTAAGTTGGCCGACACGTCGTAGAATCTGGTAGGGTCCGGAATACCGTCGCAGGAGCTTCTCACTGAGTCCGCGTCGTCGGATGGGAGTCCAAACCCACACACGATCCCCTGGTTGGTACTCGGCGTCTCGGCGTCGAAGGTTGTAGCGGCCCGCATCCACCAGCTGCTGGTCCGTTATACGAACTCGAGCGAGCTGGCGGGCCTCCTCCGCACGTTGAAGATATCCGTGGACGTCGGCGTTGAGGTCGTCGTCTTCTACGTGCGGAAGCATGGCGTCGAGCATCGTAGTTGGCCTTCTACCGTAGACAAGCTCGAACGGCGTCAGCTGCGTCATCTCCTGGATAGCCGTGTTGTACGCAAACGTGACATACGGGAGCACTTCGTCCCAAGTCTTATGTTCAACGTCAACGTACATTGACAGCATATCTGCGATTGTCTTGTTCAGACGTTCTGTTAGTCCGTTCGTTTGGGGGTGGTACGCCGTCGTTCTTTGGTGATCCGTGTTGCTGTAGCGTAATACTCCTTGCATCAGCTCCGCAGTAAATGCCGTTCCGCGGTCGGTGATTAGGACTTCCGGGGCTCCATGTCGCAGCACAACTTGGCTTATAAAGAACTTTGCCACTTCTTGTGCAGTCCCCCTCGGAAGAGCGGCGGTCTCTGCGTAGCGCGTCATGTAGTCTGTCGCTACGACAATCCACTTGTTCTGTGATCGTGACGTAGGGAACGGGCCTAAAAGGTTCATTCCAATCTGTTGAAATGGTCTCGATGGGACGGCGATCGGTTGCAGAAGTCCGGCGGGTCTTGTCGGCGGCGTGTTTCGTCGCTGGCAGTCACGGCAGCTCCGGACGTAGTGGGTGACGTCAGAGGTAAGGCCGGGCCAGTAGTACCTCGCCTTGATTTTTCCAATAGTGCGCGCTGTGCCGAGATGTCCGGAAGACGGGTCGTCGTGGCACGCTTCCAAAATTTCGTCACGAAGGTCCGCGGGGATGACGAGAAGGTAATTCGCTCTTGTTCCGGGGCTGAAATTCTTCTTCACGAGGACGGAGTTTCTTAGGCTGAATGCTGGTAAGCTGCGTTTGAAGGTCCTAGGAACGGCAACGTTACATCCATCGAGGTACTCCATTATGACGCGTAAGTCGGGGTCGGCACGCTGCTGGGCGGCTAGGTCGCTCTCCGTCACGATCCCGAAGAACGCGCTGTCTTCGTCAGCGTCTTGTGGTGGTGGGTCGACGGGGGCGCGGGACAGGCAGTTGGCGTCGGAGTGTTTCCTGCCGGATTTATAAACGACTGTAACGTCGAACTCCTGCAGGCGCAAGCTCCACCGCCCAAGACGGCCAGAGGGGTCCTTCAAATTGGCGAGCCAACACAGCGCATGGTGGTCTGTTACAACCTTGAATGGCCTTCCATACACGTATGGGCGAAATTTTGAAATCGCCCTTATAATAGCCAGGCACTCTTTCTCAGAGGCAGAATAGTTTTTCTCCTCCTTCGACAGACCACGGCTGGCATAGGCGATTACCCTTTCGCAGCCGCTTTGCTTTTGGACAAGGACGGCACCCAAGCCTATATCACTGGCGTCCGTGTGCATTTCCGTTTCGGCATTTTCGTCGAAATGAGCGAGCACGGGCGGTCTTTGCAGGCGTTTTTGCAGCTCGCAGAATAATTTTTCTTGGTCTTTTTCCTAGCTGAAAGGGGTGCTATCTTTCGCCAAGCGCGTGAGTGACTCTGCAATGCGTGCGAAGTTTGCGACGAAGCGCCGGTAGTATGCGCACAGCCCGAGAAATCTTCGCACGCCCTTCTTGTCTTTCGGCCTTGGGAAGTTCGCAATGGCTGAAGTTTTTGCCGGGTCAGGTAGGACTCCCGCGGCGTTGACGACGTGGCCCATGAACTTGAGTTCCCCGTATGCGAAACGGCACAGGCTTCAGCGTCAACCCCGACGTACGAATGGCCTCGAGTACAGACTCCAACCTTGCAAGGTGTTCGTCGAAAGTCCGGGCGAATACCACTACGTCGTCGAGGTATACGAGGCAGGTGTGCCACTTAAGGCCAGCTAGCACAGTGTCCATGACTCTTTGAAACGTCGCTGGTGCTGTGCACAGCCCAAACGGCATCACCTTGAACTCGTATAGGCCGTCTGGGGTTATAAATGCAGTCTTCTCTCGGTCTCTCTCGTCCACTTCAATTTGCCAGTAGTCGGTCTTCAGGTCCATCGATGAGAAGTACTTCGCGTGGCAGAGGTGGTCGAGGGCGTCGTCGATTCGGGGGAGGGGGTACACGTCCTTTTTCGTGATTTTGTTCAGTCGCCGGTAGTCAACACAAAACCTTAATGTGCCGTCTTTTTTCTTTACGAGTACGACGGGCGCAGCCCAGGGGCTTTTCGAGGGCTGTATAATGTCGTCGCTGAGCATGTCGTTGACTTGAGTCCGGATGGCTTCCCGTTCGTGTGAAGAGACGCGGTACGGTGACTGTCGGGTGGGTCGGGCTCCATCGTCGGTTATTATTCGGTGCTTCGCTGGAGGGGTCTGACGTAGTTTTGCGCTCGACGAAAAACATTAGCTATAGCGACGCAGCAAAGCCAATAACTTGTTCCGTTGTTCTTGCGGTAGCGCCGGATTCACGTCGAAAGGCTGCGGGAGCTTGAAGGTTTCTACGGGTGTGCGTTCAAAGTCGGCGACCGCGATCACGTCACTTGCTTCTTGCGCTTCTTCGAGGAATGCAATTGCCGCGCCCTTGTTTAAATGCTGGTACTCCTCGGTGAAATTCGTAACCAAAATGTGGGATTGGTGTTCCTTGAAGCGCGCAATGCCTCTTGCGACCAACACACCACGGTTGAGAAGCACCCTTTGATCGGTGTCTACGATAGCGTCGACGTCAGGAGCAGCATCTTCACAGTAGACTGCGACCATCAAGCTTGCGCGGGGTGGCAGGGTGACATGATCATCGGCAATCCTTACAGCAGCACGTCGTTCGGGGTTCGGTTCCGGCGTCATGGAGTGATTGGGGGAAAAAGTTATTGACTTGGTCTGCAGATCGATTATTGCACCGTTGTCCATCAAAAAGTCCATTCCAAGAATTACGTCGCGGGAGCAGTTAGGCAGAATGACGAACGCCGCAGGGTACGTTGTGCCGTCTATGGTGACGCGAGATGTGCACGTTCCACTTGGCGTCACGAGGTGGCCTCCTGCTGTGCGTATGTGCGGACCGTCCCATCTGGTCATAACTTTCTTCAGTTTAGACGCAAATGGTCCGCTCATTACCGAATAGTCAGCTCCCGTGTCTACGAGGGTGACTACGTCAAAGCCGTCGATGGACACCTTGACTTCAGATGCAGTCTTCCTCGAGTTCCGGGTTCGTCGGGGCGTCGTATCTCTGCTTGTACGTGTTGACGGTCGGGCACTGTGCAACGTCGTTGTCGTCGTCTTCTCAACGGACGTCTCGGTCAGGTCGGGTACGCGTCGCGCCGTGTAGCTGTCGTCGTGTTCTGGAGTCTCGTTAGGCCTAGGTCGGGTCGTCGGGTTGAGGGCATGTCGTGAATGATGGTCTTCAGCGAGTCGCTGCGTCGTTGGAGGGTTTTCATTTTTCCGCCGTTGTGCAACTTTACCTCCCGAAGTTGCTGCTTTTAGTTTCCCCCGCGTGGGCTGTGGGACCTTCCACGTGAGACGTCAGCAGTGCTGCGGCGGTTCGGTGACTGATACAGGTAGGGCGACGGTGAACGGTTGAAGCGGGCTGGTCCTCGGTTGGTGTTGGAGAGGTATTCTTCGATCTCAGCAGGGAGCTGGCCGTATCGGGGGCGTGGGGCGTCGACGGAGAACCCTCGCAAACCGAGCCTCTTGTAGGGACAGCGACGGTAGATGTGGTCGGCCTCTCCGCAGTGGTAGCACAGCGGGCGATTATCGGGCGTTCGCCACACGTCGGTCTTCCTTGGCGTCTGGTATTGGTCTACAAGGCGTCGGGCGGGCGGCATTGGACGGCGGTATGGCTTGGCCTCTTGACGACGGGTTGGAGCAGGGCGGGGTTGACGAACAGCCGAGGAGTAGGTCATGGCTTGTGGTTCGCGGGGTGCTTCCGATGGCGTAGAAGTTCCCAGTGCGTTTTGGACTTCTTCTCGGATTACGTCGGTCAGGGAAGTCACTTGAGGTGGCGGCGTCATTGGAAAAAGCTTCCGAAGCTCCTCCCTGACCACTGCTCGGATGGTCTCTCGCAATGTATCGGAGCTTCCATTTGCGGCACCGATGGTCTCCGAGAACAGCGCGTTGACAGGGCGGTCGTACTGCCTCGTTCGAAGTTCTAGCGTCTTCTCCATCGCGGCCGCCTCAGACGCGAATTCTGCCACTGTCTTCGGAGGGTTACGGACTAGACAAGCAAAAAGCTCTTGCGTCATTCCTCGCATTAGAAACCTGAGCTTCTTTTCCGCGGTCATTTCATGGTCCGCACGACGAAAAAGTCGCTTCATGTTCTCAACAAAAATCACGACTCCTTCGTTGGGGTGCTGCGTTCGAGTTTCAAGCAAAAGCGCAGCTCGCTCTTTTCTCACTACGGTAGTGAAAGTCTTAAGGAACTCCCTTTTGAATTGAGTCCAGTCGGTCAAAGAGCTCTCATGGTTCTCGAACCAAGTTCGAGCAGCATCTTCTAAGTAAAAGAAGACATGCCGGAAAGTTTCTTCGTCGTCCCACCTGTTGAAGATGCGGACGCGCTCCAGCTTCTCCAACCATTCTTCGGGGTCTTCAGCGGGGGCTCCCCGGAACGATGGCGGTTCTCGGGGCTGCTGCAGGATGATTGGCGACGTTGTTTCTTGCACCATGGTGTTGGTTGCAGCGTTCCTTCTCTTGGGCCCTTCTGGCAGAAGACGGAACTCGGGTAGCAATCCTTGCAGTCGGGGGCTTTCTCTGGTTGGACTGGCTTGGCGGCTTCGAGATGTCGTAGAGGGCATAAAGACTTAGTACCCAGCACCTCCACCAGATGTCGCGAAGACAAGAACGATGCAGTTGTCTTGAATTAGAAACACGTTTATTGGAGCGGACTTGTGCTCCCCTAACAACTCAAAAGAATACAGAGGCGGCGAAGCAGCGGTCAACAAAGTGACTTGCACAGGCGAGTGTCGTCGAATCGAATGCTCGGGCGTCCGCACTGCAGGCTTTTTATCTTTCGGCGCGCGTGGTTCTCGAAACGTCGATTCACATCGAGAACATAGTAGATCCAAGAAGATTATTCTGGGCTGTTCACGTTAGATCGGAATGCTCTCCCTATCACGACAGATAACACACGCGGCACAGAAAGAAAGAATGGAACACGCGCTTCCCTTGGCGCAGAGATAACACAGACCGGCGCAGCCGGGCGGTAAAAGCAAAACACAAATAAACAAACCCAATGTATGGTTCGCGGCAATATTACGAAAAAATGTCAACCTCAAGTTTCGTTTATGATCTTTCCCGTCTTACTATTTAAGTTTACTTTTACTTTCCCTCATCCTAAGTTGACAGTGCCAATATATAATACGAATCGCACTGCCCTATTCTGTATGTTTTCGAGCGTATCAACCAGCTCTTTGCTGTAGGGATCCCAGAAAACACATGCGTACTCCTACAGTGAGCGCACATGAGTGAAATACGGTTGTTCTTTTAAGTTAGGTGGAGGTTGGCTGAACTTTCATCTAGGAAAGCCAAAAACACGTGCAGTCGTAACTTTTATGTTGTGAACGTGCCTATTTCTCTAACAACTCGTTAAATAAACTCCTCGTTATTTATTTTCTTCGGCCGTTCTTAAAGCAGTGTAATTTACTGTATACGAATTCAATTGGAATGAAGGTTTTCTTGTGAAGTTGACGTTAACACACTTTTTAGATTCAATGACTTTTCTGAATCAGCACACCAGGATGTTATTAATTTGCATCATGCTGCAAGTATTTTGAATCACGTTCATTCGCTATAGTCATGTAAATTACACAGTCATTCGCGAACATTTTTAACAAAGATTTGAGGCCACACAAACAAAAGAGGGCCCGCAACTGAGCCTTGGGGAATTCCTGAGGTCGCGGGAACATATCCGGACGAACAACCATTTAGAGCGACCAGCTGCTGTCTCGGCTATCCATGCAATAACCGCCTCATTCAGTTTATTGCCCGCAATGTACTAACAAGAAGCTGATATGAAACACCGTCAAATGCTTTTTTGCCACACAAGAAAAGAGGCAGCTACTTTAAGCTTATCTATTGCTAGAGCCAAATCGTGCGTGAACTCAACAAGCTGCGTTGAGCAAAAAAAAACCCGACGAAATCCGTGTTTGCTAGGATGCTGGCGATTATGTCATATCCCAAGTGTAGCTAATCTCAATTTCAAACACCGCAACTAAATTAACATCCAGGCTTCGCCATTCACAAGGCTCTGTTGTTATGGCAAATTCAAAATAACACTTGTTTCTAAATAGGCAGTTATAAAATCCCATGAAGTAACATAGTGCAGGGCACGAAGTTGAGCCTACCAATCTACGAGCTTAACCTCTTCTACATTTATCACAAACAATATAGTGCACATTGTTTTTCGCAGTATTATTGTGACAAGAATAGCCGGAAACTTGCGCTTTTGCGCGCCCTTGCCTTTCTTTGGTGGGGAGTCCTTGACAGGGCGCAAGTTGAGCTCCTGCGTGGTGGCCGCTTGCTCGACACCCTTTAAGGCCACTTATTTTAGTGAACCACCGCCATCTCGGGTCGGACATCCTGCCTGGTCGATGTCTCCAATGGCCCTTATTTCTTGAGGGGGCGAATAGCCTCGAGCTAATGCGTCGGTGAAGCCGACGGGCGAGGCGTTGTAGCGGCTATTACTGGCGAGGCTTAGCTCACCCGTCGGTGTGGCACAGTCTTCTTGTGGCAATAAATGGCATTTCGATGGCCTAAACGTTTCCCTGGTAATGTCCAGTGAGTCCTTGCACCTTGCCCGTTCACCTAGAACACTCATTACTGTTTGACAAACGTAGTTCGTTCATTTAAAACATAGAAACACCGAGCGGATGAAAAACGTGTCTGCGCCATTCGACTCCCTAACGGCTCTTGCTTCACCCAGGGAAAAACCTGTCCTACAAGCACGTCTGTGCATGAATTCTCGGCGCCAAGACGCGCGCCGTTGTTCGCATAATGACGTATAACCTGATACCTTACGAAGGCCGGTCTCCTCTTGAACACCGGTTGCCGAAAATTCTGCGGCCGTTCGCTTGCCGTAATTCGGCCGAGTACCGCTAACCAAATGGTAAACGTACATTCTGAGGCCGTAAGTAGGCCGGTCTCTTTTATAACACCGGCTGCCCGAAGAAAACGAATATTCTGCCGCCGGACGCGTGGTTCACCGTTGAAAGAGCGGATGCGCGGCAGCCGTGCTACGGCCGGTGTCCTTTCGAACACCAACTGCCACAAGAATACGGATATCCTGTGGCCGGTGGCTTGCCGTGCTTCGGCTGAACACCGCTTCCCGAAGGAAAAACGGATGCCCTAAAGCCGTACTCCAGCCGATTTCTTTCTCAACATCGGCAGCCGGAAGGCAACTGAATATCTGGCAGCCGGGCAGCTGCCGTTGTGCGTCTGAACACGGGCGGCCGGAGAAATACCGAAGCGCTGGCTGGCGAATGTTGGCCGCTCGTCGTATGATCAGCGGCTGCCAGAACCTGGATGCTGGCCAGATATGCCAGAAAGCGGCCATAGACGGGCCCGCCTTCGGACACACTTTCTGTGCCGCCTGGGATACTGGCAGAATTAGTAACAGATAGTGGCCAAATTCAGCGTAGAAGGAACACACGGGAAGACAAGTATACCGACGGACGAGCGCGCCCCGTGCTCGACCGTGGGTGTCGGCCGTGTGTATACTTTTGTCTTGCGTGTTTCTTGTGCGCTACATTTGATCACTTTCGCCGAGGAATGCGCCATCGCACTTGCGATACCCTCCATGAAAGCTAAATACATAATCAGTGACTCGAAAACGGCAGTTCGAAATTTTATTCAATGGCGCATAATGACGGAGGCACGACGCATTCTGCTAAATTTCCGAGAACAGAGAAAAGTCAAAAGTTTATGGGCACCTGCACACTCTTCCCTTCCGGGCAACGAGGCAGCTCAAAAGACGGTTCGAGGACTCGCATGCCAAGCCACCGAGCAGCCTCCTCTGAGGTCGGGAAGAGACCGCATGGTCTCATACAGGGAAATTACTAATCATTACAGATGCGAACGGGCCCGTTATACTCCCGTTCATCCATCCCTAAACAAAAGGCAGTCGGTGGTGTGGCGTCTCCTCCAAATGAATACATATCCAAACCCCGTGGCATAGGGTCATTGCTACCCTGGCCAATATTCAGGCATGTGCGCACCACTATGTAAGGACAGGGCGGACCTGTCACATATACTATGGGCTTGTCCTCAGGCGACCCAAGAAGGCCGTACAATCGCGAATGACGAGCTGTGGGAGACCGTGCTGCTCAGCTCTGATCCAAAAGACCAACTCTGGGCCGTCCAGTTGGCTGAAAACGTCGCCAGGGCCCAAGGGCTGCTGGCCGCCGTTTAGGAAGGAGGACTACTTAGAAACAACTGGACAAAAATAAAGTTCTCTCTCTCTCTCTCTCTCTCTCTCTCTCTCTCTCTCTCTCTCTCGCGTAAGCCATCTAAACAGCAGCGCCAAAAAGGCGGATAAGAAGGAAGCAGACAACATGACCGCTACTCCCGTAGTAGTCCCCGTCTTGTAAAGTAAAGGTTGTTACCTATACCAGACAACGGTTTCACCGTGGCGTGCGCGACAGGAAACTCCCGACGCGACTAGGGAGGGGGAGGGCACTTTTCACTCACGGAGCACATTGTAGATGGTGCGGCGAATAGGCGCGATTACGCACCGTTCCCCGCCCTCCGGGCCTGCTCACCCCGGAGGACGCGTCGGCGGGACCATTCCGTCGGAAAGCAAAGGTGTAAACGATACCCGCAACAATTGGCCATGTGACGTCACTTCAAACCCACACGTGGCTCTGCAAAGGCTGAAACCAGAGATTCTGCTAGCGGTTACTTGAAATCCCTGGGGGCGGCATCCCGAACGCAGTAGCATCGGCCACGGCCGTGCTAGAGCGGCGGTTGCCACTGAAGTAGCCCGACTGTGTGTCGGCAGAATGAAAACGGAGAGGAGCGTTTTCCGAAGGGTGAGGCAGCGGAACCTAGCCATCCTCTTTTACTATCTTTGGGCTAAACCAGCGCGCGACACAAGCGCAGACGCCGAAACAATTCGGCATGTGAGCTCAGTGATTGCTTATTACACCAATTTAAACTATATTTAGTTTAGTATGTTTGAGAATTGCGAGAAAGCTGAGGCAGCTTTTATAATGGCTATTTATCAGAACGAGTTGCTCTTTCCACCTTTTGTAACACCTGTTAAAACACAATATATTTGGCATTAACCAATTTAAAAAAACAGCCCCATTTATGGCAAGCAGTGAGACAAAGGTAGCGTTTTTTGTAACGGCCAGACGTCTGTATGTGGTCTCTACATTTAGTTTTTTCGCCCGACAAACCGATTCTTAACGTATCTTTGCCGTACGGCCACTTAACTTCGTGGGATCCGGGTTACTGAGGAGGTGTCGTCGGACACGTTAATGAACCCACACAAAGGAATCGCGCAGTCGACGCGAAGCGGCGCCAAAACAGGCGCTAAACAACCGTCGCTAAACAACCGTCGCTAAAGCAAACTACAAAGGCAACGAAATGGTCCCTCGGACTCGCCCGCGGGGGGGATCAGGCCCGGTGCGCGGGGAACGCTGGATAACCGCGCCCATTCGCCGCGCCATGTACAGTGTGCTCCATGAGTGAAAATTGCCCTCTCCTTCCTCAACCGCGCTTGGAGTTTCTTGTCGCTCACACCACGACTAAACCGTTGGCTGGTAGAGGTTGAAAGCTTTGTTTCAAAAATCCGTCATCTTGCTTGGAAAGTCTTCAGACGACCGACGTGAACTACTTAGGGTCGCGTGCGTCGTCATTATGTGCCAATATTACCGTCGAGAATCATCTCGAAGATAAGTTGTCCAACGTGTCGTCGAATCCGGTAGGTTCCGAAATACCGTTTAAAAAGCTTCTGACTTGACTTCGCGTCGTCGAATGTGATTCCAAACAAATTCAAGATCTCCTGAGTCTCGTGTCTCGGTGTCGGAGATTGTACCTTCCGGTATCCACCAGCTGCTGCTCCGTAGTACCTGCATCAGCAAGCTGGCGGGCCTCCTGCAGCACGCTGTAGCTATCCTTGGACGTCCTGAAGTAGTCGTGTTCTACGTGTGGAAGTATAGCGTCGAGCATCGTCATCGGCTGTCGACCGTAGACAAGCTCGAATGGAGTCATCCTTATAGTGTCCTTGATAGCTGTATTTCGTCCCATCTTTTACGTTCAACGCCGACATGCATAGTCAACATGACGGCCATTGTCTTTTTTATGCGTTTGTGTAGTCCTTTCGTCGTACGGTGATGCGGCGTGGTCTTCCGGTTATCTGTGTTGCTGCAGCGCAGGACGCTTGGCATGAGCTCTGCAGTGAATGCCGTTCTCCGGTCCGTAATGAGGACTTCAGGGCCTCCGTGTCGCTGCACCACTTGCTGGATGAAGCAATTGGCGACTTCTTCGGCAGTCCCACAAGGAAGAGGGGTGGTCACTACGTAACGCGTGATGTAGGCTGTGGCTACAACAACCCACCTGCCCGCGGCTCGTGATGGAGAGAACGGACTTAGAAGGTCCATTCCGATGTGTTGGAAGGGCCGCGATGGAACTCGGATGGGTTGCAGAAGTCTGCAGGGTCCCATCGGCTGCGTTGTCCTCCGCCTTCAGGGACGCCAGTTCCGAACGTACACTCTATTTATATATATATATATATATATATATATATATATATATATATATATATATTTATTTATTTATTTATTGATTAAAATACTCTCAAAGCCCGGAGGCGTTACAGAGAGGAGGGGTTAACAATTTATAGAAGAATAATTACAGCTGCTCCGACTGATGCAGGATCCGGAATGCTGGCGATGGAGGCGGCGAGGTGGTTCCAGTCGTCGCAGGTCTTGGGAATGAACGGATAAAATTAGAGGTTTGCGCGACAGCTAGGAACCCCTACCTTGAACCTGTGATCGTAAGGTGCGGAGTTGTAGGATGGAGCAGAAATGAGAGCCTGTTTTAGGATAGGCTTAGTAAAGTAAATCTTATGAAAAAGGCGCAAGCACGCAATTTTCCTTGTATCATCAACGTCAATGAGTTTAAGAGAAGATTTAATTGACGTATGCTAGTGGTTCCCGAGTAGTTTGTGACAATAAATCGAGCAGCCCGGTTCTTAATGTCTTGCAAGGATGAAGACAACACCATCATATGAGGGTCCCAAATTGATGGTGCATAACTCCAATTTTGATCTAGCAAGGGTTTTATATAGTAAGAGCTTTAAAGACACTGGATCAAAAGCAAAATTACGCCGTAAGAAGCCAAGAATGCGATTAGCATTATTAGTAACATAATTGATATGTTCATGCCTTGCAGATTAGTGCAAATGTGGACGCCAAGGTACTTATACGAAGAGACAAAAGATAAATGTACATTGTTAATTTTGTACGAAAATAGGTCAGACGGGTTGTACTGCTTTACGCAAGACGAAACTCTCATTATTTCATATTTGTTAACGTTAAGTTGCATCAGCCAATTCTTGCACCAAGAAGATGCGGTATCATTGTGGAATTGGAGAGAGACGGAATCTTCCAGGTTAGCTATTTCACGATAAATCTCGCAATCATCAGCAAAACGTCTATTTGTAGAAATGTAGTTTAGGAAGGCCATTAATATAAATTAGGAAGAGTAAGGGACCTAACACAGAACCTTGCGGTACTTCAGGTGTAACGTGTTGAAACAGTGAGCTACAGTTGTTAGCACTCACATATTGTGTTCGGTAAGACAAAAAATGCTCTATCCGCTTGAGTAAGTTGCTGCCTATGGTAAAGCACGTAGTTTTAACAAAACAAGTTGGTGAGAAACTGAATCGAAGGCTTTTTGAAAATCTAGAAAAATTCCATCGAGAATGGCCCCCCGGTCTGTTATGGAAACTAAATCATTATAGAAAAATAAAAGTTTGATTTCACATAAAAAATACTTTCTAAATCCAAGCTAGCGGTTTTTAAACCATTTGTTGTTTTCGAGGAGAGTTATCAAATTGGAATGGATTACGTGCTCAAGCAGTTTGCAGGGGATACTTGCGAGTTTATTGGGCCTACAGTTGAAAGGGTTGGAGAGAGAGAGAGAAAGGACTTTTATTGGTTATCCTGCACTATCGGTGAGGGGGATCACCACACAGGGTTCCGCCCTCACCGTCGGCTGTTGGTGTTAAAGCCGATCCGGAGACGGGGCCGCGTCCGGCCGGAGGCGTCGGCGCTGGGGGGTCCGACCATTGACGTGATCGGGAAGCCGCCCGCGCTTCTGCCTGGCCAGAGCTGTCGCCAGCTGCTGGATCACTATGAGTTGGAGCTCCCTAGTCGGGGAGTTCATATTTTGCACGACATGTTGTTGTAGTTCCGGTGTGTAACCCCTCACTCTGTGTTCGTCACACCCCCACATTATGTGAGGCAGGTCCGCGCGCACCACACTACACACACAGCACACGTCACTCTGGTAGAGGTCCGGACAGATGTGTCGCGCCAGAGCTGGCGTGAGCGCTGTACCAGTCTGCAGCTGCCGAAGAAACACTCCCTCACTTCTACTCAGAAGCGAATGTGGCTTCGGTGCTTGTCGGCGTTGTTCGCGATACCAGGCAAGGACTTCACCGAAGCTCAATGCCGGGTGCGGTTCGTTTTCCTCGTCGTTGCCTTCCGATCGCAAGAGAGGGGGCGAGGTGACTGCGCGGTGTGCGAGCTCGCGCGCAGTTCTGTCCGCTTCCTCGTTGCGGTTTGGCGTCCTTCCCAGAGTGGTTTCCATGTGCGCCGGGAACCACCTAATGTGGGCCCGCGCCATTCTATTTGTGGGCAGTAGTCCATGGGCGGGTCGCCCAATGATCCCTCTGCTGTAGCCGACAATGGCGGAGCGTGAGTCACTCAATACTGTGATGGCCTTGTCCAACTCACAAGTTAGCGCCAGCGCGATAGCCGCCTCTTCTGCCTGCGTTGCCGTATGAGCGGATACGCTACCGGCTGTGACGCATTTGCCATCGCAGGCCCGTATGACAGAGAGTGCGAAGGTGTGGGGCTTGTTCTTGTACATGGCCGCGTCAACGTAGTATGCCTGGGCGTCATCCTCATACGTTCGGGCCAGTGCTTTGGCCCTTGCTTCCCGTCGCCCCCTGTCATGCTCCGGGTGCATGTTGCGAGGGAGCGGCGGTATGGTCAAGTGCCGGGTCAAGCGGCCAATGTGCCTTTTCTCCACGTTCGGTTGATCTTCTTCAGTGGGAAAGTCGTTTGGTGCGGTCACCCCTGCTTTCTGGAGTATTATTCTGCCCGCCTTCGTGGCGTTTAGGCGGACGAGCTGTGCTATGCGCTGTGCCTCTCCGATTTCCTCTAAAGTATTTTGCACGCCTAGCCGTGCTAGGGCTTCGTTGCTGGTGCTAGGGAGGAGACCCACGACCGGCCTGTGCGCCTTACGGACGGCCGCATTGATTTTATCCTTTTCATGCTGTAACCATTTGTGGAAAGCTCCGACATAGGCGACGTGACTTATGACGAAGGATTGCACCAATCGCAGCAAGCTGGTCTCTCGCATGCCCTGCTTTTTCGTAGCCACTTGCTTAATGAGACGAGTGGCGATGCCTATTTTCGTGATGAGGCGGTCAATCGCTAATGTGTTTCCTTTGCCTGCGTTGATGTGCATGCCCAATACTCGAATGCTAGACACGTGAGGGATGATGCCATTGTCCCCTGTTCGGAGGGCGATATTGGCTGCTTCTTCCTCAGCGCTTTTCCTCCAGTGCCCTGGTGGAGGCAGGATCAACAACTTTGATTTCTGGGGGGAACACTGTAGTCCTGTTCCTTATAAGCATCCCTCTATCCGGTGCACGGCTTCCTGTAACCGGTCTTGGATATGTCCGGTCGCACCACCCGCGACCCACAGCGTCACGTCCTCCGCGTAGATGGTATGCCGGACGTGGGGCAGGTCGGCCAGGCTGTCGGTTACCGGAATCATAACTAAATTAAAGAGAAAGGGGGAGATCACCGCTCCCTGCGGTGTTCCCCTACTTCCCAATCTTCTCTCTTCTAGCTGGAGGTGTCCGACATGGAGCTGTGCTGTTCTATCGGTGAGAAAGGCTCGGATGTATTCATAAGAGCGCTTTCCCAGCCCTAGTCTTGTGACTTGTGCCAAAATAGCTGAGTGGAGTACATTGTCAAAAGCGCTCTTGACGTCCAGTCCTAAGATCGCCTGGCAATCCGTGCTGCTCGGGCGGTCCAGTAGGTCGCGCTGGATAAGGAGCATGGCGTCTTGAGTGCTCAGTTTACTTCTGAATCCAATCATGGTAGGTGGGTACTTGTCGTGTTCCTCCATGTGCGCCTGCCACCTATTATTAAGTATATGCTCCATAACCTTCCCTACACACGACGTGAGGGATATGGGTCTGAGGTTGTCAATGCTAAGCGGCTTACCCGGTTTGGGAATTAGAACTGTACGTGCCGTTCTCCATTGCTTTGGTATGTACCCGGAGCGCCAGCACCTGTTATAATAGTCTGTGAGTGCCGAGATGGCTTCGTCGCTGAGGTTGCGGAGCGTCTTATTGTGTACTCGATCAGGGCCGGCGGCGGATTTGCAGTTAAGCTCTTGGATGGCTCTACGCACCTCGCTTTCCTCTATGTCCGCATCCAGTTCGGGGTTGTCGGCTCCTGCATATCCCGGGTGTGTGGACTGCGCTGCCTTGGGCAGGTATTTGTTGTTGAGGGAGTCTCGAACCCCTTGTTCACCGCGATGTTTGATTGCCGAGTGCAGGATTTGTCCTAGCCGGTGGCGTTGAAAAGATTTACTCTGCGTCTCGTCTCGGTGGTGACGCAGGAGCTTCCAAGTACGACTGGCGTGAAGCTGCCCATCTCCCTCCTTACAAATGGCGTGCCATTGTTGTCGGCAGAGCTGCTGACTGTAAGCCTCAATTTCACGTCCAAGTCGGGCGATGCGCTTTCGTAAATTTCTGTTAGTTCTATTCCTTTTCCATCGACGTTGAAGGGATTGTCTCGCTTCTATCATATGAGCCAGGTGCGGGTCCATGGTGGGAATGGAGTCGCTTGTGTCAATCTCGGTGCTCGCATTTTCCACCGCCGCCGTGATGTCCCTTGTCCATTCTTCGATGTCGTCAATGGTGGTCCGAACGTTTTGCTTGCGGAAAGCATGCCAATCCGTGAGCTTGTGTTTGCGACTGGGGGCGTTAACGTGACTTCCCCTCAGCTCCAGGCTCACTTCGATTATGTAATGGTCACTTCCCAAGTTTAGACCAGTATTTTTCCAGGTGACCGACCTGCCGTCTGGGAGGTGAGCGAACACGAGGTCCGGGGTCGTGTCTCGCGCCGTGGATGTTCCTAGTCTAGAGGGTTGACTGGCGTCGGTGAGCAGATTAAAGCCAGCTGCGTCAGATTCTTCCAGGAGGTTCCGTCCCTTAGCCGTCGTGCGGGGATAACCAAGCTCTTTGTGTGGTGAGTTAGAGTCTCCACCAACGATACAGGGGGCGTCCATTACATTTTGCTTGATCTTATGGAAGAAAGTTCTAAAACGTTGACCTCTATGTTGGGGATTACTATACACGTTGACGAAGGTGAGAGACTCCCGATCCCGCTTCCCAATCACAATTTCAGTGGCGCATAGTTCAAGTGATGTCGCCCCTCCGAGCGGAGAGTCGAGTGGGGTGAAGGTGATGCCTTTCCGTATGAATGTACAGACTCCTTGCGCCGCGCCTTTGCCATGCGTACGGCCGCTAGGGGGCTATGCGTGCGTGCGATATCCCAGGAGCTTGGGGGGATCCTCCATGTGCGTCTCCTGTATCATGATGATGTCTGGTGGTTCTGCCGCTGTACGAACTGTCTGCTGTAGTAGAGCCTTCCGGCACCGGTAACCGTTGGCGTTCCAGTGCCATATTCTGATGCAGTTTTGATTACGGGCCATCGTTGATTCCCTGGTTCCTTTTCATGCTGGCTATGTTTTGCTCAATGCTGGTCATTTTCTCGCTAAGAACCTTGATTTGATTAGCTTGCTTGTCCAGCCGTTTCCCGAGTTTGTGTATCCTGACGCCGTAGTTGATTCCGGTTTCGTCCGGTGCCGGTCGACTTTCGTCTGTGGCGTTACCGCCATTGTTGCTTTCGTTATCCTCCATAACGGATTCTTCGTTCATGGTTTCCTCGTTTTCTGTCTCCGCAACGACAGTTCTCTTGCGCATCTTGGCTGGTGGTTGCAGCGGGCCGCCCCCGCTCTCTCTCGTTGGGGTGAGGCTGGGTGGACGCGGCACGCTCCCCAACCGCCACGGTTGTTGGCTAGCCGTGGCAGGTGAAGTCTGTGATCGAAGAAGTTGCTCGATCATTTTCTTCTGTTCTTTAACCGTTTCCTGGAGCTGTGCCACGAGCTCGCGCAGCTCTTTGACCTCTGCATTGTCGGCGCGATCTGAAGTATGGGAGAGGGGTGACTTGTCCCTTCCCTCGCGACCTCGTGTTTCTCCGGCAGCTTCCAACACTTCCAAAAACAACTTAACGAACTTAAAAAACAAGTTGACACCCTCATGCGACTCCCCCCTCCCCAGCCCATCCCTCCCCCCCCTCTCCGAGGACCGCATCATCGAACGTGTAACCTGGACATCCGCAACCATTCGCAACCCCCTCGCGAGCTTCTCCGCACCATCAGGCAGCATCTCTTTGGTGATCCGGTCACTCATCCCCCTGCCCCGAACCTTCAATACACCGGACCCCCCAACGCCGACATGGACCTCCTCCCCTTCACCATGACCGAACTCCACGCCATTCTTGCCCGCCTCACCCGCAACACCACCCCGGGCAGAGACCACATTAGCTATAGAACTGTCCGCAACCTCCCGGGCGACACCCTTGAAGACCTCCTCACCTATTACAACAGCAACTGGAAAGCCGGCACGTACCCCTCACAGTGGCGCCACTCAGACATCACCCTTATCCCAAAGCCCAACAAACCAGTCTCCGCCACCACCCTCCGACCCATCGCCCTCACCTCCTGCCTCGGCAAGATCTATGAACACCTAGTTCACCAGCGCCTCTCCACCTACCTCGAAGACCGTAACCTGTACCCCCTTACCATGTTCGATTTCCGCCAACATATCTCCACCCAAGACGTCCTAATACAAATTAAAGAACAGCTCCTCGACCACCTCAGCCGCGACACCCCCAAAACACTCCTCACCCTCGATGCCAAAGGGGCCTTCGACAACGTTACGCACCAAGCCATCCTCGATAACCTCAATCACATCGGTTGCGACCACCGCGCCTACCAGTTCGTCTCTGCGTTCCTGCGGGACCGCACTGCCACCCTCCGGCTCGGCCCTATCCAATCCCCTACGTTCAACACCCCTGCCAAAGGCACACCACAAGGCTCCGTTATTTCCCCCTTACTCTTTAACATCGCCCTCCACCACCTCCCCAGTCTCCTGAATGCCATCCCCGGTATCCACCATGCGCTTTATGCCGATGACCTCACTATATGGACTACCAGCGGCTCCAGCGGCCCCCAACAAGACGCCCTCCAGCAAGCCATCGACACCACTGTCGCCTACCTCCACCCCAGAGGCCTAACGGTCGAAGCAAGCAAGTCTGCCCTCCTCGTTCTCCGAGCCCGCACCCGCGGCCGCCCCCCACAGCCCACCCCGGATTCACAAGTGACCATCCACGGCTCTCCCATTCCCCAAGTCACCACCCTTCGGGTACTCGGCGTTCCTTTCCACTACGACGGCTCCGGCGCAATTCTTCTCCCACAGCTCCACAAAACAATCACCCAACTTACGCACCTCATTCGGCGCATCCGCGGCTCCACCTACGGCCTCAAAGAATCCGACACCTGCAAACTCGTTCAAGCCCTCCTCATCAGTCGCCTTACATACTGCTGCCCTTTCGTCAACCTCAAGACAAAGGAAGCTAACAAGCTGGATGCTCTGATCCGCAAGACCTACAAAGCAGCCTTAGGCCTCCCTACCTACACTTCCAACACACGCCTTCTCCAGCTTGGCCTCCACAATACCCTCACAGAAATCTTGCAAGCCCAACGCACTTCCCACCTGCACCGACTCTCCCTCACACCGGCTGGTCGGCGGGTACTTCAGGTCATCGGACGCACGGCCCCTGCCACCCCACACGCGCCCCAACGTATTCCCCTCTCCATTCGTCAACGCATCCACGTCCCTCCCGTCCCCAAGCATATGCACCCCATCCCCATCTACAACCAAGGCCGCCGCAACGCCCGCGTCCGATTCCTCGAAAAACGCTACGGCTCGGATCCCAACACCCGCTATACCGACATAGCGCAGTCCTCAACCCGCCACAGCACCACCATCGCAGTCCTCAACAACGAGGGCCGCCTCCCCACCGCGGCCTCCTACCGCCACATCCCCACGCTCACCGCCGAGTCCCTCGCCATCGCCCACGCTGCCCTGACCCACTGCCCTGACCTACCCTACCTGACCATAATAACCGACTCGCAGCAACCCTGCCGCCTCTACCAAGCCAACCTCGCCCCACCAGCAGCCATTCACCTCCTTCAACGCCTCCCTGAAGACAATGACCTCTCGATTGTCTGGACCCCCGGCCACTCCGGCCTGGCAGGCAATGAAGCGGCCCACGCCGCAGCCCGCGCACTAATTACCCGGGCACTTCCCTCGCCTAGCCTCGACCAAATAACTCCCCCACCCCCCGACCCAGCAGCCCTGACACCTCTCGACCCCACGTACAACTCCATCCTCTCCCACCACACTAACTCCCGACGGCGATACCCGCCCCCCCACCCTTCCCTCACCGCCCAACAGGCCTACATCCTCCGCCGACTACAGACCGAATCCTACTTTAACCACATCATTCTATACCACATTTCCCCTTTTCTCTTTCCACCCGACTGCCCACATTGTCACATCCCTCTCAACACCTACCACCTCGTCTTCTCCTGCCCCCAACACCCACATCCCCACCCCTCCCCTTCTCCTGAGCAGTGGGAGTCCGAGCTGACCAGCTCCGCACCGGAGCGCACTGGAGGCAGCCCGGACAAGAGGCTTCCTGGACTTAGGAGGCTAACCACGCCCTTATACCCCTTCCCTTTAAGCTCAATAAACGTTTTGCCACCACCACCATTCCCCCTTTTATACGTACGTATTTTTGTTGTTATTGTTGTTGTATACTAAGAATTGTCAGGGTGGCTCTGTAAATTTTTCTATGCTAGCGTGAGCGCAACAGAGGCGGCTCAGTGAATAGATGAGCGTTCACGATGCTTAAACGACCACTGTTACTCTTTCAGCCGGTCAATTCAGCTTGTTTCTTGGGTATATTTGTGTCTCTTCTTTTTTTTTTTTGAGTAGAATGTACTGTAAAGTTGATCAGTTTGTACTGTACGTAGTCTTTCATGCGAAAACGTGCATGCGCTGTGACACTAACTCTTTTTTAGTATGTGTGGGTAACCGGCAAGGTTCCTGCAGTTGCCTGCAACTAATTGCCAATTGCTCCCACGTACCCAAGAGGTTGATGGGCCTTCCAAGCTGCTTTGTCAGCTCTGTTCCTCAGTCCTTCCCTTGCAAATTTAAATTGACAGATAATCTTTATCTTTAAACTTTATTTTAAGGGTGTATTTACATTCTATCGGGTGCATGCGAAGTTCTAACTGCAAAAAGCTTAGTGTTTTCAACTTTTCGCCTTTCAGGCTCCCGTGAATGGCAAGTAGATTTGCTTTCTGAAAAAGTCGATTTAGCTCTTAGGAAAAAAAGCTTTTACCGCACTACAAAATCTGTCTACTTTTACTTTGGACACTTCAATGATAACTGGAAGGGGTACCTTTATTCCAAGGACCTTCAAGGTCGCTGCCACTCCAAGTCCGAGTTGTATACTCATACCTAAGATTTCTTTCGTTTGATTTTACTTAACAGAACACGTTATGCCGGGTACGATCGTATGAATTTTACCTGGTCTTTTTTGGCGTCTCCAAAAGTCACGACTTTGCCTCCGTCAAGGTACAGTAAGACGAAACTGTTCACCTTGATCAGTTGCGTGCCCCCGAACTATTTCGGGCTTTGTGTAGCTTCGCTGCAAGCACAACGCAAGTTACGCACAGTAGCTAGATGCTTCACCCCCCCCCCCAGCATGCGTTTTTGTCGTGTGCCGTTGCAGCGAAAATCCACTTTGTCACCCTTATTGAGCTGCTCTGCATCTCAATTAATGTTGGTGCATGCGCTTCAAGCCGTCGCTTGATTGTGACAACCCGAAGCATGCATGGACGGAAACAAGACTGTGGTCCCTAATATAGTCGTCGTAGTCTTCCTTGGCAATGCAGCGTTGTTGCCGCGTGAGGCCACGTGAACACGCTTATTTGCTTCTGGTGCCAGTGGTATCTTTTACCTCCGTCGGGCGATATGGCTGTACAGCGCAAGCGAAGGTTCTGGCTAGTGCTTGTCTACACTTTGAAGGTCCTGAGAAGTAGAAAGCCGCCCTTTTACACTGACATGGAAGTGTCCAAAGTAAGGGTAGACAGATATTGTGGCGGAATAAAAGTATGTTTTGCTAAGAATTAAAGAGAATTTTCCCAACAGCATATTTATTTAGAATCCCCGACAACACGAAAGGCGGACAGTTGAAAAGGAAATTTTTGCAGTTAGAATCTGGCATGTACAGCATTCTCAGTATCAGCGGCGTGGTTAATTTCATGGAAATGGAGTAAGTTATAATAACATCCCATTAAGCCGCGTCATAATCGCAAAATGTGGGTTTCTGGCAGAGTTAAGGCAAGGCGATAAGAAATACTATTAAAATGGCGACATTACTCCAGTAAAAGACAAGGGGAAACCGTCACAGTTATTTTATTGCCTCCCGCAACTACCAATCCGAGGAACGGCTAAATGTGACTACTTTGATCAGTTTTCTTTGCATTGGTCCTTTTATTCTTTTAAAATCTGTAAAAACAGCCATAATTATTTTCTGTTCATTGCAAACTGCTATTCAACTGTTCACCGCACAAAAGAAATCTGTTGAATAATCAAGGGTTCGACGAAGTGTCGTCTGGTCAGGCATGAGAACTTGGAAAAGAAAAGCGAACACTGACCAAGAATAAAAATATATTGACGTTTCGGAACCACATACGGGTTCCTTGTTCACTACGTAAGACAAGCCGTCGTCGTTAAATATGTAGGCAGCACATGACGTATAGAGCATGCGTAGACGAGAAGCAAAGTCCCATCCGTCCGGTTCATTGAGGCTGGCGTTGATTGGATAAAAATTGACTCTAGCAGACGCCGAGATGATGTGTTCTTTTCCTTAGCTAAAATTGCGGTGTTATCCCAGTCAATCTTGTGGGAATGTTTGTGCGCGTGCTACGCAATGGCATTCGTCAAGTGATTATGATTTCTTACATCACGTTGGTGCTCTTTCAGTCGTCGCAGAAATTTCCGTTTCACCAATCTACACATGACTGCAGTCAGCACATGGTATCTTGTATAACACTCCAGGGAATGACTCTCGGCACTTTATCTTTCACATTCATCAGCCGTATCCGGAGCTTGCTGGTCGGTACATGGGCAATGCGCATGTCGTATTTTGAAAAGACGCGCGACAATGCTTCGCTTATTCCTGGGACGTAGGGGATGGCTGCGCGTGCTCGTAATGTCCTGTTGTTGGGCGTTCTTGGCTGTAGTATGTAGTATCTTATTCCCGGTTTGGCAAATAGGTCGCTTAGGATAGCCATGGGCGATTAGTTTGCGGCGCATCGTTCCTAATTCACGTTCTGTCATCTGAGCAGATGCGCACGGCGCGCGTTATCAAGGACGACACAACGGACGTCTTGTGGCCGAGTGGGCGGCAAGATTCAAAACTGAGGTAACGACCCGTGTGTGTGGGCTTCCTGTACACTGAGAAGGTGAGAGCGCCCGCATCGCGGCGAACAAGAACATCCAAGAAAGGAAGCATGTTGTCTTGCTCGAACTCCACGATGAACTGTATATGCACATCCTGGGCATTGAGTCTGTCCAGAAGACATGGGACATCTTGCTTTTTTAAAATGCAAAAACAGTCGTCGACATAGTGGCAGAAAATCCTCGGTGCCGGTGTGAAGGTTGCTATGTCGATTCATAGTGATGCCTTTGAGTACATTTAAAATTGGATTGATCAATACCAGTGGATGGGTCACACAGCGGTTCCACTGCGAACCATTGCAACCAGAGCGCGTATCTTAAGTCGGCCCTTTTGTCATGGGACTCCTGAATAAATTAAAGCCGTTACACTCAACGTGAAAGCTGTCGGAAGTAAAGAGCAAAGATTCGCCATAACGGGCTGTGGCACCGTTATCTCCTCACTACTACCACCCATCACGCTCTTCGCCTCCCTGTCTCACTCCTCTCCTGATGAATTGAGCAGAGGTTTGTCCAACGCATTTCAAATTTCCCGCCTTCGCCGGGCTTTCCTGCCCCTGCCTGAAAGAGTGCGAGTGGAAGATCTTTTTCTTTTCTGGTGCTTGCTTTTCATCCCTCACGTGTCCCAGCCTTGCTGTGCAGTTTAGAATGTGCCATTTTTTAAAGACGATAGTACCTCTCGGGCTACTTAAAACGCCGAAATTTTGGTCTGCTTGTCTGTATGTGTGTGACTCGATTCAGCAAACTTGCTAAAGTGAAGCAGAAGCTGCGCAATTGTCTTATGTACCTAGAGCCAAATCGAAATGTTTAATTCAGGTGGCAATTGTCGTTCTTTTAAAATGGTTGAACAGGGACAAAAAATATATGCAAATATGAGGCACAAAACCAATAGTAAGTGATAATTTAATTTTTGTGTTCCTTTTTAAAAAATAATGGATGCTTGATTTTAGCGTTAGCAAATGAAATACTACATCCAATACATTCGCTCTGTTGCCTGCTATCGCCCGAACCAGTATAGCTTCTGGCGGAATTTGAATAAATCACACGGTAAGAGTTACGAAAGGTTCCACTAGATAGATTCCACGTTCTGTTTGGAACGCACGTGGAGTAGGGCAACATGGTTCTATAAAAGTTGAAGTAGGGTGCCTCGATTCACGCGCGTCTCCCCCGCACGGCAGCGCTCGCATCGAGGCACGTGGCCTGGAGCAGGGGAACCCGGTAAATTTTATTACTTGACGAAGTCTCTAGACTGCTTACCTTGGGACAAGCGTGACGGAAGAGGAACACCATGAGAGGTGAGCGGAAAAGCGAAGGGAGGCTTTACTGGGCAAATGTCGACGAAATAGTTGTCTTTTGTCGACGTTTGCAACGAACGGAACAGATACGCAACGATTTGTCTCTTACACTGCCAGTTTTTCCCGCTTACTATCTTAAAAACCAACCCAACGAGCGTTCCTAACAATATAAACGCGGGGGATGCCGGTTAACTGCATGTGTTTTGCCTCAAGTGTACCTGCAGTTTTCTTTGCGCTAAACAACGGGGAGATAGATGTACGACAAGAGAAACCAGTTCACCAGTATCGAGAGGTTATGACTATATAAACTGCTTGTTTTTCGAAGCTTGTGTGGGACGCCATGACGACGGTACGCCGTAGGGCGAGGTACAACGAGGGCATCATGATGTCAAGAAGGGCATCATGATGTCAAATTTTCTTGCGTGGTATCATGAACAAAAGCTGAAAGCGTGGCTGCGAACTATTTCAGGGAGATGATCTCTTGAATTAGTCTTGTATGTTAGGATATACGCTTTGAGCAGGGGTACGGATTCCGGACAGCCGTCCATTGTATGTTGAAGTTTCCAGAAAAAAAATGTACTTCAGAAACAGCAATAAGTAATAAAGAAATATGGTTACCGAAGAAACATTGAGGTCACTAAGCGCCTGTGGGCTTGTCGGTAGTTCCTGTCAAATGTATACAGCGCCGCAGAAAGAAGGACTAGGAGAAGAACGGAAAAGAACAAACCCGAAATTTCAACAACTTTTATTCGAGGAAACACATCAACCCTTTGTTCATTAAGCATGACCCCCTTAAGAGCCAAAGAAACCATCCAGCTGCTGTGAAGATGACTATGAATGCGGTGATTACCCAAAAAACTTTGATATATTTTTAATGCCGAGGAAGTGGTGCAGACACACTGTTGTTGTAGTCCAGCTGTTTTTGTCGAATTATACCCCAGATTCGAAAGGCACATTATAAAATCCCCCCCCCCCCCAAACAAAAATCACAAAATATAGAACAAGCACAGCACTCCTCATGGGTAGTGTGAACACCCTCTTTGGCAGTTAAAAAAAAGAGATCTGAACCTGTGGCGCTAACTTAGGTTCGTGCCAAAATACCAAGTTCTGGTTTATTTTCACTGCATGCACTTACCAATTTACGTATTCTTGTTTCTTTCTGTTTGCCACAGTCATGCGTAACAAATAAGGCAGATATGTTACCTAGAGTACAAATTTTGACAGTCAGAGCTTTTCGTGTTTTATCGTTATACGCATTGATATTTCTTCCTTTCCCGCATATTTATTATGACACTCTCAAAGTGCGATGAGGTTATGTAACAACCACCCATATAGATGCAGGTTGGGGCAGAATTTTTCTACATGTACTTATTTTGTATGGTCCGCGCAATAAAGTCAGGGATTCAAAGGTCAGGAAACTGGCGAAAAGCATTGAAGGGGACCAAGAAGTTAAAAAGTAATAAAAGTATTGGAGGGGCCATGCGGGCAAAATACAACTTTCTGTTATTCAAAAGGTTCGGTGTTCTACAGTGTCCCCTGCGGCCGTCCTACCGCAAATGATTCTTTATGCATGCTTAAATTAATGAATTTGTGTTAAAATTTTGATTCTCCCGCTGAATGTGTGTTTGATGACATCGGTGATGACGTAACCTGGACAGCTCTTCAAACAAACGTTGCGTTGTTTAGTGACTCTACAGTGAACTAGGGAAAACCTTGTTTACCGTTAGTCCTCCTAGGTGGCGCCACCATATTGCGCAGGACCGCTGTCCGCCTTTGCTTTGTTTCTGACCGTATTTTCAGTTGGTTTGTTTTTGTTACGGTAGGTAGTAATCGTTTTCTAAAACACGCGGTATACTCTACAAAGACGTTCACGAAAGACAACGCCACACGCCAGTCAGTGTCGTGTGAGACAACCCCAAAGCGGCGGACTACTGTTCAGCTATAACCAAGATAGCGCTCAAAGCACCAACAGCACTACGAACTGATACATCTATATTTACGTGTTCTTTTGTATCTTCCATTGATTACCCCAACATTCTTACTGCTATAAAATGATTATGCATTACATTTAAGCCACAATAGCTCGTGCCTAAATTGCATTTGCTTTTGCCGACCTCAGCCAAGCGAACAGCTGGGCATATTACGCCATAGGTTCTAGTTCGGGAAATGAGCTAGTGAGTCGCATAGCCATTCCCCTTTTCTAGCTTATTTGAGTGAAGTCTACGTTAAAAGTTGTGTCAGTATGGTCCTAACGAGGCAATTTTTCGATTAAACCAAACTTTTGTTTTGTCTGCATGGCCCCTTGAAAGACTATTGGCCTGGACATTACAGCCCGAACAACGCACCAGTGTTTCAGAGGTCAGGCCTGCACATTGAAATAGACAGGTGTGCACAAGGTTTCGCTTTCATTTCTGAAAATTTTCTGCACATTTTCAAACCCCTCTTGCTGTGAAGAAATGTTTTGTAACACGAGATTGAACCTGGGGAATACCAGAAAAATTCAAAATAAAAGCCTCCAAGCCGGCGTTGCGAACGGAGTTGAGTATGGTGACGATATACTTGTTAGGCTTTGCGGTGCTCGGCTGTAGCATGAGCTCATGTCTGTTTATTTGTTTCTGTTGTCCTATATATACGCTGTTTTTTCTAGCATTTTTGGGACGCATGTGAATTTTTAGCCTTTCTTGTTCTGAAAAAGGCTGCAGAAGAAATAAGTGCGGTCATACTACTCCGTTGGGGAGCGAAGGGCAGGCGGGATCGTAAGACGTGTGTCAGCCGAGGTACATTGGTCGGAAAAAAACATTTTTCGTTTTTGTATGTCGGCTCATTAAGAGGTGCGACTCGCAGTCGTCTCTCGCGCTATTCAGTGCAGTCCAAATTTCGACAGAAGTAATACTGGGTTTCTAGAGCATCTCGCGTGCAGTACATTCAGTGTATCTTGGACGCAGGTGTTGTACGCGCTGTGGCCCGGTTGTCCGGTGGCGACAACCGTTTAATTGTCATGAGCAGCGCCAGCGCTTCTGGCATGATGTCTGCTACACTGCTACACTTCGCGGGAGCACATACTTACACCTCCCCTTCTACAGTTGTTGAAAGGGTAAGAGCGTGGGAGAAGCTCCGCCCTTAAGCGTTGTGTGGCCGCCTCCTGACTGACTTCTTGCGGTTTCCAAAAAGAGCTCCTTATAGAGCAGATGCTTATTCACTGATTACAAATATAAACGACTGACAGTATACTCTTTTGATTGTTAAGTCGCTCATTCATGTTTTGTTACCCCGAATGAGTGATTTTTGAAGAAAAAAAAGGCCGTCCTTATTGAAAACTTCTTGAGGAGAAAAATATTGCTTCCTCAAACAAAGTTTATTCTTCACGGAAATTATTATTCCTATGTCTTTTATATTTAGCGCAATCCTATCTGTATTTTTTGTTTTTATACAAATAAAATAAACCTATAAATTACGCGTATGCCATATCTGAATCTGGATAGTTGGAATTTCGCTCGCTGTGTGTCGCTTATCTGTCGTATGTTTGGAGGAAGAGAGAGAGATTGAGAGAGAGAGAGAGAGAGAGAGGGAAAAACTTGATTCAGTTTGACAACTGAATGAAGTTTGTGGTGTGCTATCATGTGACTTATCTGATCATATGCCAATATTCTGTCTTGCGCCTGTAACAACCAAAAAATATTGCAGGAATAGTATATTTTGCACCCGCCAAATAAATAAACAGTCGTTAGAAAGCTTTGCTCACCGCATAGAGCTTGAAACGTGGGACCACGTGTATGACGACCACAATCCTAGAACCGCATTTACAAGTTTTCGCGATAAGTTTCTAGAAATATACAATATCTCATTTCCACTGCGGAAATGCAAAACGCAACACAAAAAAATGAGAAAACCATGGATTGCTCCTCACTTGTACAGGACAATAAAAGAAAAAGATAGACTGTATTATAAATTTGTTAGAAAACGGGAACCTACTTTATTTTCAGAATTTAAGCAATTCAGAAACAAGCTTAACAATGAGCTAAAAAAAGCGAAGTGCGAATATTATGAACAGAGATTCATGAGCACCCAGGGAGACCAAAGAAAAATGTGGAACTTAATAAACGATGTAATGAACAGAAAGCCTTTATACAGCAATGTAAAATAAGTTTTAATTAACAATCGCCTTGTCACTGGTCAGGAACTCGCAAACGAAATGAACCGCCACTTTGTTAATATTGGTAATAGTCCAGAAGAAACTGACGGCGTAGATTCTTATACCTTGCCGTGTAGCCTGTCGCCATCCATAATGCTTGCACCTGCATCACCGGGTGAAATATTTAAAATAATCCAGGATTTATGTAACCAGCCGGCAGCAGGATACGATGAAGTGAAAGCCCTACCCCTCAAGTATACTGCACATATCATGAGTTCTATATTAACGCACATAATAAACAAGATGTTCGAAACAGGATACTTCCCAGACGAACTGAAAATTGCTAGAGTCACCCCTGTCTACAAGGGAGGTGGTGAAACAGAAATCAATAACTATCGACCTATCTCAGTTCTACCTATGTTTTCTAAAATATTTGAAAGGGTCATCAATGACAGGCTGACTAACTTCTTCGAAAAGCACCAAATTATAAACAACGCTCAATATGGTTTCCAAAAAAAACAAGGGTACTGAAATGGCACTAGTTCATATCAAAGAAAAAATAGTAGAAAACATCGAAAAGAAACTACTAACGCTGGGATTATTCTTAGACCTTAGGACGGCTTTCGACACTGTCCAGCATAAAATTCTCTTAAAGAAACTTGAGTGCTACGGTGTGCGCGGAGTAGCACTAAGCGTAATGAAAAGTTACCTTGCTGACAGAACCCAGTACGTATGTGTTGGTAACATATTTTCTACTAAAATGAAAATAACCAGTGGCGTTCCGCAGGGCTCCATTCTTGGACCGCTCCTGTTTCTTATATATATAAACGACATAACCACGATACCTGGCTCAACCGACATGATCATGTACTCTGACGACACAAATATATTTTTTTTAGGGACAACAAAAAAGTGTCTAGAACAAGCTGCAAATTCCTACCTCATAAAGCTTTCTAACTGGCTCCATAACAATCAATTAAGTCTAAATACAAGTAAAACAAAGTATATTATATTCAAACCAATAAATAAAAGAGATCTCTACAACATCAGTATAACCTACAATGGTACCACACTAGACCGAGTTGTTGAACAGAAATTCTTAGGGGTCTGGTTTGCGGAAGACCTTACATGGACTGCGCATGTTAATAGCCTTAGATCGGACTTATCACGTGTTACCGGCCAAATTTATCAAATACACACACTGATACCCAACTGGCTGAAACAGACATTATATTATTCCCTTTTCTATTCTAGGCTAAGCTACGGAATCCTGGTATGGGGCACCACAACCGCGTATAACTACAATAAGTTAATTATTCTCCAAAAGAAAATTCTGCGAATGTGCGAAAACTTCAAAGGTTATAGGCGCGATCTAAGAACACGACCACTCTTCATTAAATACAACATGCTGAAAGCCGACCAAGTTTATTATTTTAAGCTTCTACAGTGGATTTACAGGAGCGGGATATATAAATTACCATCTGAAAGTGCAGGCGAATATAATATCCGGAATCCAAAACGAAGGCCATTGCCTATAAGGACGAATTACGGCCAGCAGACTATTGATTTTCAGTCAACAAAAGTGCTAAATATGCAAGAACTGAGCATGAATTTTTACGACGTCCCATCCACCTTTAAAAAGAAGTGCAGGACGCTTTTAGTAAACACAAATGTTTCTGTGATAACTCGGTAACCTGTATCTCTATGCAATGTACTTGTGGTGTTTTATGGACTAGAAAAAGGGGATAGAAACAACTTTGAAAGGCTTTGATGACTGCCAAAATCCATCGCCCTGAATAAACCTCAGTACAAATTTTATCTTTTTGGTTGTTTGGTTGTTTGTGTTTATCAATATGGCTTACATTTTTGCATTTGCTTTTGTGTTTGTTACTTGTACGCTAATGAAAATTTCCGCGTGAGGGTAAGGCTGGTAATGTATAAACTAATAAATGCTCATGTTCATGTTTCTTTACTTCGTTATATTCTGTTACTTTGTTGAAAGTGATAAGTGCAGTGTTTCAATGTTTTCCTTTCTGCATTATGCTCCGAGTGACTCTGATAGAACTGTTTTAATGTATTCAATAATGTATTGATGTGAATTGATGTATTAACGTGGAAAGGGGGCCAGGACCCCGTCAGGCGGTTTTCGCCTTTAGCCCTGGTCTCCTGTTATACATGTACACTATTAAAGAAAAAAAAAACTTGCGTAAACGTCGGCCGTAAGCCCTTAGGCTCTGGCAGCTTCGTCTGCCAGCTGGACGGCCCAGAGTTGATCTTCCGGGCAGGAGCAGAGCAGCACGGTCTCCCACTGGTCACTGTTAGTGATTGTGCGGCAATTTGTGATCGCCTGCGGGCATTGCCATAACATGTGCGCCAGGTCCTCTCGTTCATGGCAACTATGGCACTCAGGGGAATAGCGCCCTGGGTAGCAATAGCTATACACAAGTGGGTTTGGATACGAGTTGGTCTGTAGGAGTCGCCAGACCACTGATTGCCGCTTACTGAGGGATGGGTGCGCGGGTGGGAAGTGGTCTCGGACTAAACGATAATGACCGGCAATGTTGCTGTGTGACAATAGCCTGTCCCTGCCTGACATGGGGACAAGTTCCGCATCAGAGGCGCCGTGCGCTCGGTCGCTATATCCTCGAGCAGCTTCGTGCGCAGACTCATTCCTTGCAATACCGGAGTGGGCGGGGTTACAAATTAAGGTGTCCTTGGCAGTCCGGTTTTCTAGGTGGAGACCAGAAATTAGGACTGCGGACGCTTCCCTTGATATTTGTCCTCGTGAGAAATTTGGAATCGCTGATTTGTAATCGCTGATGATTGTCTTGATTTTCGCTGATGATTGTCTTGATTCTGTGGGGGTGAGCTATACCCAGCGAGTCGAGTATGTGGCACCCCGTTGTGCTGTAGGTAAGCCGTACGAGTTCTACGAGTAGATAAGCCGTGTAGGTAAGCCGTACGTAAGCCGGAACAGAAGAAGACGTGCGGGGATCAGCGTTCAAAGCGTAAGTGAACAACACTGTCAGCATGAGTAAGGAAACGCTAATCAAGAAGGGGAAAGCGCTCAGAACCCAGATTACGCCGCTCACCAACCACCTATATAGATTGGTTGGAGCAGCCTAGCTTTTTATTTTTTGTGAATATTAGAATTCCGAAAGTAATTATACCAGCCCACACAATGCTTGCAGTAAAATATATTATTGGAGACGAATTCTGCTGGAATATATTCGAGGCGTTTTTTTTCTGAATCAGGCATATCCACCTAACGCGAATTTGAGAGACAAGCAGAAGTTTATTGCCAGACCTAAATGCAACGCCGTCAAAGCTAGAAATGATGTATGTTACATGTCAGCTATGGGAAATTTATGGCCGAACATAATTAAAAATTATGCTGTGAATTTGAGCAATATTAGGTTGATAAGTTTGGGTTTGGCCCATACTAAATTCAAACAGTCAAGTTAATGCGGCATCCTTATAAAAACGTTATTTAAATTGACTTTCAAGCACGTTTAGATGGATTTTTGGTGGAAAAGGCATTAAAGATATGCAACAGGGCTTCAAGAACAGTAAAACTACACATGAAGAACAGGTGAGTCCTCTTGGCACAATTAGCAGCTCTTTTGGAACTTTTCCTTAGAATAATTTTCTTGGGCATGCCTGAAGGCGCTCACGAAGTACGGAAGCTCTTAATTGCTTTGCCATGAACTTCCAAAGCGGTTTACAAGAAGGCTGCTCATATCTTCTGCACCTTAATTAATTGGTTCGTACCATCAAAGGGGTGAGGGAGAAGTTGCCTGAGCTTGACGCGGCGGCTATTTAGTTGAGTACTGAAAGGGTAATTATAAAATAAAAACAAATATAACCAGAGTTATTTTGTAGACGGGGGTGAGACGAAATGAAATCATTGTTTCACACCTCCCAGTTTTATATCTTTTACGTCTCTTTCCGTTCACTTCGTCCTTGACATCTGGGGACAGATATTTTGCCGATATCCTCAGGGCCATCTGAACTCCTAATAATCCAGCTACGAAAGCAAAAAAAAGCACCTTCCGGAAGCACCTAAAAAACAGTCGAACCGTCAAGCCAAAAGCAAACTCCCATTGGGCAAATAGATTGGCTGATTTTTATCCGTGAAACAGCAGGATCTGGCTCAGTTTCAATACGAACTGCAACATGCGCACGCGTTGTCTGGGTGCTATATCAACTATTTTCTTGCCACCTCTTATTTAGGAGAAAGTTGCCGAGTTGTTCTTGTCACTGCAGTTTTATCCGACTTAGTTTCGGTTTCTGGATCTGGCTAATTTAAAAAAAAACGCCTCATTTGTTTGCTAGAAGCACCGAACTCGCGAAGTGGCTCAGTCCTGACTGCGTCCAACAAAGGCGTGTTCTTGGCGGCCAGCTCACTGATCAATTCCCCAGCCACTACACCACGAACGCAAAGGAATGGGGTGCTATCAGACGTTCCAGCTGCATGCTTTTATTTTGGTCTCCATTTCTGTGCGCTGGTTTTCTTGCAGAATGCATGATGAAGTTAACCGGTTGCTTTCCGAAAGCGTGTACGCGTTTTCCACGCAAGCACTGGCCGCAGCTGCAAGCAAGTACGCGCCGCATTGCTCTCACACCATCAACACTTTAAGCTGCAGCGGCGGTAGTATTTCCAGTGCTTACAGCGCTATTGAGGCATGGCCACAAGGCAAGCATGCGAGCAAGGAGAGGGAAACGTATCGCAGTAGGACACGCACGCTCGCTCCCGGCATCTCAACTGCGCATATCCGTGTCTTTCCCCCGGCCACTGCCAGGCGACGGCACCGGTATTTTCAGACGTGCGTTCGGTGGTTCCTATTTCAATTGTCCATGACCCAAGATAACGCAACACATCCTGAGGACGTCCTCAAATGGCCCAAACGTCCTGGATCCTTTACTGGGCGTCCAGGGGACATGCATTGAATTAGATATTGTAAGTGATCCCTCAGTGGTCCATCCTAGAGCTTATTTTGTACCACAGTGGATTGCGAATGATCCCTAAATGATCCGTTGCAGTACTTCTTTTGGATCACAATCCATACCGACGTTTGACGCCGCCGTTACCCTGGAGGAAAGGCTATTACACTCGTATCCTTAGCAAAAATACTGATAGAAACTTTTATTAGTCTTATACATTTTTGCATTGGGTGTATAGGACGTGTATTGGTCTTATACAAACTTGTATCAGTTTTACAAGTTTCGCGTATAAGATGTATTAGTCTAATAGAAATGAACCTATAAGGTTTAGACTTAAGAGCTATTAGTTTGCATGAGTCTAATACGTAGAGACGTATTGGTTTAAAGCAAAATTAACACAAAAGGACCCACAAAGTGTTATTTTCTGAATTTTATTTTTTCCAGAAAATCACAAGACAAAAGGTTTAAATGAAGGCCCTTAAGCAAAATTTTTTATTTGGGATGCCATTATGAAGCGTATTGTTCACTTTTAAATCTCTGTAAATCTCTAGCCAAATTATGATGCAAAATAGGTCAACATTTTTTTTTCACTTTCGCTCCTAATAAATGCGCTGCTATCAGACATGAAGAGAGCTGATGGGAGCTAAGAGCGCTAAAAGTGCTGCGCCTGCGAGGCCGTAAGAAGAGCAAGAAAATCTAACCCGGAAAGACCGCAACGAAGTCAAGCCAAGCTATGCCATGGTCTTCGTTGGGTAGCCAATATGGCGACAAACATCAAAGTGCGGTTGGCGTGTGTGAACGTTCAGGAAGAAGACGACAAGAAGCAAGTGGCTTGTAGCGATATTTCACATCAGACGCGTGTGCATCGCGGCATCGAGAAGTGTTGGAGATGTGTCTAACGCCCGCAAAACTTTGGCAAGTATGAACCAGGCCACCGCGCAACCCATCTTGGACCCGTCACCTCGCCGCTTCGGACATCTTTGCCCCTTCTGCTATGCTGTCTAACGAACGCCTGATATCGAAGAAAGCGTGCGCATCACGTCATCGAGAAGTGTTGGAGATGTGTAGCGTCCGCCTAACATTTACAAATACGATCCGGGCCGCCGCCCGACCCATCTTTCACCCATCACCTCGCCGCTGCGGACTTTTTTGTTCAGTCTCAAGGGAATGCCTCACGACGAAGATTCCATTCTAATCGCGTGTTGCGGAAAGGTGAATGCCGTTTTGAAGTTGCATCGCAATGGAAATGGTGTTCAATCGGCCATTAATGCGCTCGATGTGTGCCTATAACTGAACCGTACAGGTTTGACTTGGGCTTTTTTTTGATTGCATGATTCAGCTATTTTGTGGATTCGCATTGCTATTCATTCGTTCGTTCATAATCAGGTTACGAAAGCATGCATCGTTAAATTATTCAGCCAGATTTTTGTCAGTCAAAGGAATTTGCCGGAGTACCCTGATAATAAAACGTCATGCCATGGTTCATTGGTTGGTTCGAACTTGGCACTGGTTCTGATAGAACTAGTACACTCTGGTAGAGTGACTCTGGGAGACATACCAGACTAACACAATCTGATAGACCTACTAGACTAATACAGACTGAATACAGACTGATAGGTGTATTAGTGGCAATAAGCATATGCGTGCATTAGAATTCGCATCAGAGTTTCGCCATTAAGAAAAAAACAGTTAAAAAGTTTATCAGAAGTCTTTTTTTTTCAAAATTAGCCAAGTCTACTTTGGGTGGAATCGAGAAAAACGTCGTTGTTTGCTCCCAAAATAACGGTGGCAACTGCTGAAATAATTTTTTGCCATGATGTAGAAGGAAGGAAAGGATCCTATATGAGCACTGAAATAGAAATGTGGCTGCATTACGTTCCTCAATGGTAAGTACTTGTAAAGTTTGGATCTGGCACACATTGATGTGACACTCAGGATTTGACCCATTTTGGATAAAAAGTTTTTAATTTCACAGGTCTTTGCTAGTGAAACACGGCTGGAAAGCAACCTGCACAAAAATAGTAATACCACTCATTTTTCAGCTGCAATTCCTTGCTGCTCTGGAACAGGGGTCACTGGGTGTCGAGAGCATGACTAGATGCGGACAGAAGAAGCGTCTTCTTGGCAACATCCGCACTCTTCCTGTTCGACAGCTGCCTTTTCTTTATCTTGGAATCTCCTCAAAAAGTCAGAAAAGTACTTCAAATCTTCACGCAGCTGCCATGATTCCCCAAAGCTTTTAGAGAGAAGTCCCGTGACGCCTTTTACCTTCAGGTGGCTTACGTTGCGCTCGTAGAAGCCACGCCTCTCCGAGGCACCTGAAAGATTTTTCCCTTTGCCTGAAACTAAAACAAAATTTGATACCAAGAACTGGTAATGTGGTTCTGCTCAAACGCCCAGGCTTCGTCTGTTGGGGTTCAGCTAGGCTATGTACTCTGCTTTAGTTTTCTTGGGTTACCTATGCCGTCTTTCCGGATGCAGTGTTTCTGCCTCCCTGCCTGGCATGGCTTCCCCAGGTTCTACTGTAATCATTTAGGGCGTGCCTGATTTCTGTAGTGAGGCCTGTTGCATTAGCTTGTAGATAACTTCAAACTGAAAAAAGAACATTAGTTTGTATGCTGGAAGTGTACAAAAATTTTCCAGCAGCATCATTTTGACGACGTTCTGAGGATGTACGCTGGACGGACAAACGGACCCCGATAGGACTGGCTGAGGATAAGATATGGACAACCGCATGATGCTGAAATGTCCCGAGCCGGACATCCTGAGGATTTACCCTGGTTTGTTTTGCGTTGTCTGGGTCGTTACGTGATGCTGGCTGAGGGCGCCGACCGAGCATACGCTCCGAGGCACAGCTGCAATATGTAACGTTTTTTTCTTCTGCTTTCCACAATTCGTCTCATCTACCTGTCGCATCTCAATGAGCGCAACGCATGGGTCGTATGAATTTATTGATTGCATTGTTTAAGGGGCCGACGCAACGCAGGCGATGACGTGCGCCGTTAAAGGGCTCCGGATTAGTTTTGACCACCCGGGGATCTTTATCGTGCGCCGAAATCTCCTACACACGGGGGTTTTGCTTTTCGTTTCCATCAGGGAAGCGGCCGTCGCGGCCGGGAATCGAACCCGTGTCCTTGGGCTGAGCAGCACAACGCCTTAGCCACTGAGCCACCGCGGCGTGCACATGGGGCCTATGGAGGAGACGCACTGTTGGGAGCGAATGACTGAATCACGCTTGGTGGTGTCGCCCCGGAGACTTCACATGCTTCCCTACAATGTAACGTTACGCGAAAGTTCAGTTTCATGTCGCGACGACCAACATGAGCTTCGGCTGCGTCCACAATATTAAGTTATGTCTTTTGTACGTGCCTTACCCATCTTGGTAACGAAACACGTCGATCGGACAATACGGCGAAACCGAAACTGGAAAAGGCCAGTAGTGGCGAGTGTGACACTACCGCCATCTTGCTAAGGCGGCCCTAACTGCTTAGTAAACGGTCTATAGTAGTTTACCGCGTCGCAAGAATCGCGTTTGGATGGGGCCGTCTGGCTTTCTGCGCTCTGTTTGTGCCGTTGTGGTATTTACTATTAAGATTATTAATCACGCATCCAAGCGCAGCTGGAAAATCGGAAAGAAGGAATCGTGTGGCATATTTACGCGTTCGCACCACACCGAAATATATCGCAAAACGAGAACGGCCCTGTCAGCAACCGCGCTGAAGTGGAGATGACTTCTTGGTACGTATATTGGGAGTTTGAAATGTGTGAGAAGATGACTAAAGAATCGCATGAAAATGTGTTAGCGTGAGCACGTACATGCGTTCGGAACCGACGTCGGTTTACATATTGCCTAATTGGCGTTTCGTTCGCGGCAATGTCCAGCTTGGGTGGGTGGTTGTGACGCCGTGCAAGCACGTACACATGAAGTAGTAGCATTCCATTCCGTTATTCCGATGTGCTCTGAACATTTGTAGTCGTAACAAAAGGCAGCCCAAGGATTGCCCGACACGGAGGAGTGGAGTGGAGTGGAAGAAACGTTTATGTAGCCTGCAAAACCGACGCGATGTGAGCCGTGGCCCAAGTTGCGCCCGTTGACCGGGCCTAGGTCGCCTTCCAGGGAACGTCCCGATACTGTCGAGCCGCTGCCTTTCGGGCTTGCTGGACGGCCCAGAGCTGGTCGTCTTGATGATACTACAGGGCCGCTTCAAGTTGCGGTTGCAGAGTTCCTGTTTTTTCCTCTTCGGGATGCTTCTTGCAGTCCCACAGCACGTGCGTGAGAGTCGCCGTCTCCCTGCGGCCGATCTTGCACTTGCTGTCAGGGTAGGTTTCGGGAGACATCTTGTGCAGGAGTAGTGGTGTCGAGAAAATCCCCGTTTGCAGTTGTCGCAATGTTACCGCCTGGGCTCTGTCCAGCTTTTGCCAGGGTGGGGGGAGCTCCTTTCGATCCAGTCGGTACGCCTTCATGATCTCGTTTTAGGTGACCATTCTGTCCTTCGTGCTGTACCAGAGTATTTCGGCGTCTGCCTCGTTGCCGGCGGCGGGGAGAGATAGTGCACGCGCCGTGGCGTGAGCAGACTCATTTCCATGTTCCTTTTTTAGTGCGAATGCACTTCTTAAGTGACCCTGAATCACGCGTCCACCGCCGTCCGTCCGTCCGCACCACATACCCACTTAGGGCGATTGGCCAAGAAGAGTTCCTAATTTCTTTAGCACATACCCACTTAGGGCGATTGGCCAAGAAGAATTCTTTCGCATCACCCGTACATTCCCACTTCCCCATCGACGACTGCTGCTTCGCCAGGAGCGGAAGTCGGGGCGAGTACTGCGGCGTCTACCTCGTCGGTCACGTCTACGCGAACCTCGTGTCGCACGCCGTGTCCACCTCGCCGGTCAGGGGCGAGTCGCCGTACAGTGCCGTCTACACCGACGCATACTCGGGCGACGGAATCGTGGTCGTCACCCTCTACCTCGCGCCAAACATCTCGCGCGACGACGTCGTCGAATACGTGGACGCGGCGATGGAGAGTGTGGCCAGGCGCGTAAAGCCCTCGGACCCGGTCGTGGTTGTTGGGGACTTTAACGTGGACGTGCGAAAGGGCGGCGAGTGGTTGATGGAATACATGCTCGCCAACCACTTCATGACGTGCCTACCGCTAGAGGCTCCCACCACCATCAACGCCAGCTAAATCGACCGGGCCTTTGCGAGGAACTGTCTGATACGCGCGGTCTTGCAACAACTCTTGACCGTACATTTCAGTGACCACAAGGCGGTCATAATGACCGTCAACTACAACGACAACACCAACAAGTGCTGAATAAAGAATACTGTCGTTTCACTTTACTTGCGTGTGTGTGTGATCTCCTCGAACATACACTTTAATTCACCAAGATTTCCAGAGAACGACTAACGGGGTGTGTGAATCCCCACTTGATCACGCGGGGGTGTTAAATGCAACTAACGGGCGAATGCCAACACAGTTCAACATAACTCCCCCTCATAGCATCACCCGTGCATTCGCACTTCCCCATGCTCCCCTTCGGGGAAATGCGGGTGTTTTTTGGTTCTTGGTCGGAATGAGCTCTACGAATGTGTGCGCAATTTTGGTACTCTTGTAGTGGTGCTCCTCGAAGGAGATGCCTTTCTTTACTAACGTGCAGACTCTCCTGCCCTCCATCGTTTTGTGCGACTTGTAGCCGGGTATGGTCGGGGTTTCTTCCATGGTTACCTGTTGTAAAATAACGTCTGGTGCCTTACAACAGTGCCTGACGTGTTGTTGCAGGGCCGGTTTCTTTATTTTAAAACTGTGGCAGTTCCAGTGCCAGATTGTTAGTTTGATTTCGTCGTTGGCCTTGTCGGTTGCGGGGAGTGGCTCTGCACTTCTTGTGCCTGGGAATACTGCAGGAAGATGGGGTGCGTCGTGATACATTCATGAATGTTTCGGAGGGTTTCTTTGATGCCTTGCATTTCCGCCGTGATACCATGCACCTCTGACTTGACACCTTGTATCCCCACCTTGATGCCTTGAACTTCCGTCTTGACTTCTTGGTTTGCGACTCGAAGCTCCTTCATTGTTTTGCGGGTTTGGATGAACTTTTTTAGCGTGCGTCGAACATTCAATCCCCCTTTCCCTTTCCGTGAAACTTCTACGTGACCCTGCGTTTATCAGTTAGACAAGTCCACAGTAACCGATATTTCGAGGGGTCTCGGCAAGGTATTGGGATTTCAAAACAGTGCCTGCCCCTTTGTTCGACAGCGCGTATGACAGCACACAATTATTCCACCCTCACTCTTTGCCCTGGTGGCCTAGAGGCCCTTTTCTTCTTATAAATGCTGTTCGTTTGTTTGGTGCGTGCTCAGTGCTGCCAATTGCGACATATGGAGGGTTTTGGTTCCGGTAGCGGCCCTATATTCCCCTCCTTCTCTCTCCCCCCAAGCGTGTCTTGTGTGTTGTATAGGTGGGTCTAAGTAAAGTGTTTATTCTATGTAAAGAGATACCTATTTTTCAAAATAAACACACCAGTATTTCGTCCTAGGAAAGTACAATTGGCTTTTTCTAACAGAAAGCACGAGTTCAAAACTGAAGAAATCGTCTTGCTGACTGAAGGGACGTATTTACATTTCAAATGGTAATTCCGTATTTCAATCAAAGGTTTTGTTTTGAATTCGCGAATAGGATACGCAAACCATGCCACGTAAATCCAGCAAGAAAAAAAGGTGAAACTAAGATGCTGCAGGTATATGCACCTGAAACGTTAATGGAGTTCGGGAGACATTTGAGAACACTGGTCCACGGCTACAGAAGGGAGACAACTGTGAAAACAATGTGTAATAGATGTATGTCAACCCTTTGTGTCTTGTATCAGTTATTCCTACATGAGTTAAAGAACTCCTCGCTGGCAAACTGAACGTGTCATGAATAACGCTGCCCAGTAAGGTTCCCTGAATCCCCCGTTATAGCTGACACCCACCAATTGCGCTGCTACGTTCGCGCGAAGAGAGCGATTGCAAATGACTACTGCGCCGTACCCTCGGAAACGGATCACGTGACTCAACGGAAAGCCGGCTGCGTTCGCCGCTGCCGCCGCCTCTGCTACTCTGGCGCACGCGCTGTCCACAGTTGCTTTGTGCCTTACCAAGTGACCGGCCACGTGCATGCGAGCTGGCCCAGGAAGGCGAGCGAGGCCTCACGGTCTGCTGTAAGCGTTGCGCGGTATCTGGGGGCTTTGTGCCGTCGTCGGCAACAGTTATTCGATCATCCGGCGGATATCGCCCGACGAGCTGTTTGCCTCGTAAAACGCCGGAAGCGGGAACATGGCCATAGACGTAGGCAGGCTCTGGAGAGTAGTATATATTTGCAGCTATATCAGAGGTTAACCAATTCAAACAAAGGCTTAAACAGGCTATGCCAAGATTTCGCTCATCATATCCAGGATTAGCTGAGATAAGCCACAGCCATTTTTTTCAAACAAACATACAGTGACACCACCAAAACTTCGAGTTATAACACCGCAACAGGAGGACTGCGCTAGCTAGGCAACGACACAGTCGTTGTCTCTGTGTAACCGTTATTTAGATAGGCGTGGGAGCATACTGCACTGTAATTCGCCATACTCCAGCCACGATAGAGCGCCTGCTGGCTTGTTAAATTGCCGGTAAAGTGGGCAATCTCGAAACTGTGCGATAATAGAACAGCCCGGTATCAGGGCAGCCCAGCGCCCACACGATAGCCTACGTTTGCCTTTCTATGGCACGCCATTTACACTGAATTGAGGTAAGCTTCTACTTTAGAAAGCTACGCCATGACCAACACGACCACCGTCATATAAAAGGCATGCCTTGATCGTCTCCAGTCGTCTGTCCAGCTGTAATGCGGACCGGGAAGCCTACATCACTCGTTTCGATACATTTGGATAATGTCTTTGTAACTTGTGGCGGGGTGCGGTAGCCCGTCGTTCGCGGCAATTGACATTTCTCGGGCGTGGAGGTCGGCCAGGAGGTTGCCTTCCACCTGCGAGTGAGCCGGGACCCACACGAGCTTGATCGCTCGTCCCGGTGGTCTTCGTTTGTTTAGAATGGCTAGTGCCGCGGGAGACTCTCCCCCTCCGGGAGCGCGCGTATGCCGTCTTGGAGTCGGTTACCATGGTCTTCGCCTCCGACGTAGCCAGGGCGAGGGCCACGGCCACCTCTTCTGCTTGGCCGGGTCCGTTGTGCGCACCGACGCACTGGTGACCAGCTTGTCGATGGTGGTGACGAACGCCGTTGTCTTCGTGCCGTGTTTCGAGAGCGAAGCGTCGACATAGAGTACCCGAGAGTCCTCTTCCAGCTGCCGGGCCAGAGCTTTGGCCCGCGCCTATCGCCTCTCGTCGTGCTTTCCCGCTTGCATGTTACGGTGGAGGGGTTTAGACTCGATTGATTTTTGCCACTCCTTGGGGAGCGCCACCGTCTCTGGCTGTGGTTCGATCTGCAAGAAACTTTTTACCTCTCGCTTCTGCTTCAGTTGTGCGAGCCATAGAGTTTCATATTAATATACACTAGAGGGAAATCTGGCGCCACTGGCTAGGGGAGCCGCGCTTCAGCGAGCGTTTTGTCATGTACCGGACAGGCACGTTCCACTTGTCCTTGGCATGGCTCACGAACAGGCTAGAAAGTTGCCTCTGGCTCCAAAAAAGCAACAATGTTACTGCAGAAGATTAATCAAGTTTGTTTTGTTATTATAAAATAAAGCTCCAGAAAGATTGATTTGTCAGGGATTATTTAGACGCTTCACGCGAGATGAACATGAAAACAATGTTTCCAATTTTTCTTTGTTTTGGCTTCGGGACAAAAAAGAAGCCACACGCCTAACCGATTCAAGTAGGCGAGGAACGTCGCTAGCTGAAATGGCGCTTCCAACGGCGGCCAGCGAATGCAGCGCCTGATTTCCCTCTCTATGGTGCAAGCTGACAGATTGCGGCAATTCTGTCCAAATCTGTAGAATTGGTACAGGCCCCATCACTAGACCAAGGTACTTACTCTGGAATTTCGCAAATCGAATTGTTGAAGTGTTCACTTTGGTCTTGGCGTCCTGTGACTTCAGTAACACAGACTGCACGTGGAACCGGCGGTCCTCCCAAGTTTCTGAGGCCGTCCTCACACCATACCGTCAATGTAGGTCGAGTGCTACAGGCGACTGACGCGAAGGTGTCCGTTGAATTCTTTCTGGGTTGTCACTGAGCGGTTCCGGGGCCCACATGGCATTATCTCCCATGCATACAAACAACTATAGATTACAAACGCGGTTTACATATGAAGTCACAATACAAAGGTTTGGTTACTAGATCTTGATTTTCTCGCGCAGTACCGCGGCAACTTTCGAAACAGGTGGGCGTGCCCGTGTCTCTCCAAGGACTAGCATAAAAAGAAGCTCTCCCACAAAAACCATGCGTCGTTTATCCAACAAACATCAGTATTTTTAAGTTGCCTGGCTTCATGGAGACTAGGTTACTCGTCTCCACCTCAATTTTTCTTGCTTTTTTCAACTCATCTATATGTGGTACCGTTTCTATGTCACTGAATTCCGTGTCTTTCAAACAACTCTTCATCTTGACTAGTTTGGCCGTAGTATAGCCCCAATCTGCTTCCAGGAACCGGTCTCTCCTTTCCGTCGTCATGCAGTGTTACATTGCTGTGTCGAAATAGCCGATCTTTTTTATGGCGAGAGCGTTTCGCTTGTAATGCACCTTTCTACCGGCATTAATCGCCACGAGAACTTGGTCCCCTTCAAAAAACTAAATCTTGTTCTTGAGGCATGCTTGGGCACATAGGCACGTTCGTGTCGCGCGCTTCGTTCACCACCTCTGCTGCAGCACTCATTCTCTCTCTTAGCTCAATAACAAAACCATCCTCTGGTTTTTTCAGGCCTTGTGGGGGAGCACATTCGTCCTTCCATGATGTGCGCAGAATCATAAGGAGTCCCTGTGGCCTCGGCCGTACATTTGTCCAAAAGGCGACGCACCGGTTACATCATACGGCACTTCCAAGTGGTCCCAGAGCAGGCACAGAACTTGCGATTCCAGCCTTCGCTATGTTCCTTTACGAAGTGGTGAAGCATCGCACTGAAGTTCCGGATCCACCTCTGGACTATTTCATTCCTGTGGGGTGATCTGCCGTCGCGAATCCCAGCCTCCGCATGAGTTCTAGTTAACATCTTGACTGCACTGGGCCACACCGGAAAAAAAGTTGTTAAAACATTGTTTCAGAGACAGACTCTACCTTCGCCTTACCCTGACCTTTCCAGAGAACAACAAACCGGATTGAGTACGGCTCATACAATCCGGCTCCTTAGAGACGTTATCCCACCGACTTCGTCTGAACGCAGCGCTAACGAAGTCATACCTTTTCCAACTTGGTGTCACTACTAACCCTTGCTGCGACAACTGCGGGTCGCCGGAAACCGTGAAGTATCTGTTGCTAGAATGTTCCGCATACATACACGCAAGGTGCAGTCTTGTGCAGAAAATAGAGCGGCTCAGCCAAGGACCAATGACCTTGAAAGTACTTCGTGGTCCGTGACCATCTCCACCAGCTCAACGCCAATTACTGGAGGCGCTGTTCGACTATCTGAATGGGATTGGCGTGATTGCAGTGATTTAGTGTTTAGAAGACAGACTCCCACTACTCACAAACTGAACGTCATTTTTTATTGTTCTGTCTTCTTTTCTCTTATTTCTTCTCTCTTCTTATTTCTTCTTATTTATTTCTTCTTTTTATTTCTTCTTTCTTCTGCCCTGTAATCCTGTAATCTATGGGGACGTTTCTTTCCCCCTCGCCCTTCCCCCACCGAGTGGCATGTCGGTGTTGAAATTCCGGCAAACATCTTGGCTTTCTCTTCTAATAAAAAGCCTTCTCTCTCTCTCTCTCTCTCTCTCTCTCTCTCTCTCTCTCTCTCTCCTTTCCACACACGACGTGTCTTCACTTAATGCACCCGAATCGCAGCGACGCGGCTGAATGTAAATTTTGCTCAGAAGTAGGAACACTCTGCCACATAATCGGGGTTTGCGACTTTAGCCCTCAGCGCCCTCCGCTCTTTCTGTCATCTACCCATCAAGAGCAATTGGAGATGCTGCTGTCCAGCCCCTCATGCCTACCCAGCTTCAGCTGGTGGACAGAGAAGAGGCTGGGCGGACTGCATATGGGCTCCAGTGAAGAAGGAACCAGTCTCCTGGGCCGCACCCTGAGCCGTTCAGAAATCTGAATTGATGTATCTCCTCCTCCTACTCCTCTTTCTCCTCCGCTTCCTTCTCCTCCTCCACCTTCTCCACCATCTCTGCCACCGATCTCGTCGCCTCCGTCCTCGGCGGCAGAGACGGCGAAGTACGACGGCGAAGTAAGACACCGGGTTTGAGCTTCCTTTATTGTTATAAACAAAAGTTTCCATTTATGTACATGAGTGTAAATTTCTTGGTGTAGCAGGTGCAACACCAATACAGCTCAACAAACTACCGTTCATGTATCATGCATTGAATCAACCTTACCAAGAATATCTCTTTGAAGTAATAAATGGTGCGGTGAAGTACATTTCACTTCTCCCTGGTTTGACTATTTGTACAGCGACGTGAGTGAATTTAAGTGACGTCGCATGGGTAATCGTTGTGGGTGCTGTTTACAGCTTTACTTTCTCACAACGTTCACAGGGTAAATTGCGGCGAATGTTTTTCATTTCTAGCTCACATTCTAAGATGACGGCGCAGTGACCGCATCATTTTAAAAGAAATAACAGTAAAAGAAAGCAGGCCAGAACTCTGCGGCAAATATAACACTCTAACAAAGAGAAGCAATGAGGTTGTTGTACTTGAGTGTTTGCGGAACCGTTCCCACCGATTCCACAAAATAGCGAGCAGAAAACACGCGCATAATAAGTACAGTCTGTGAATCGGAATTCATTTATTAAATCGTTGTAACGGCCAAAAAATTCTACATTCTTTATTGCGTTTGAGAGCACAGCCCCGCTTGTAGGCATTAGAAATAATAGAGAATAGTTGGGCTGGCTGCAACGGCAAACTATAACAGAACGATACAATCACCTCAGCCATAGATACGTAAAAAAATATACCAATAGTGGAGGTAATGACATTGTTGCAAACACAGTGTGGTGGGGTAATATAATGTTTTCCAAATTTGAATGGAATGCAGATCCTGAAATTTTGAAACCTTTGCCAAAAACAAGAAAAGACGGAGTACAGTTATCCAGGGACAATTAAAAAAATAATATCATGGCCACTAGTCATCACCTTGTCTACTCGTTTTATGTTTTCTTGGTGGGATGATTTGTCTTTACACGCGTGTGATAGGCGTTTGTGGTGCATTGCTCTCCGAGCTAAAACGAGCTAAAAACATAGCTAGTAGACTCGCAGTCGTGGTACTGCCTCTTCCGCTTCCGTTGTTTTCTGCCATGCAATATAGCAAGACAAAAGGAGGCTTGATTACAAGTATCAACCTGTGTTTATGAAGAAAGCTTGCCAGTATGTTGCTAGTTAGTATCATTAGTGCTTTACTCATGCTGGTTAATACTAGAGCTATGAAGAGAGTTTGACCTCCCGAGAATATGTGTACTCGTTCAAGGCACTGCACTACCCTTTGATTAATTCCAAGCGTCTCACTGTAGCAGGTTTAAAATTTTTGAATTTTAAAATTGGACAAACTGCTTTCGCGGTGAACGACTTTGTGACTTTTCAGTTTTTGCTTGTACATTAGCATATTTTACGTTGCAGTAGTAAGCATCCTCTGCGTGCTTGTTTGCCTCAAGACAAAAACTTTATTTATCGTAATTTATATTGGCCGTGTACTTTTGAGTTGTGACCCCTTTATTATCTGCCGGTCTGTGGGTCTACCACTCGTGATGCCTTTTAGCCCGTGGAAGTGAACGAAGCTGCCCAGGAGGTGGCACTAATCGACGTGTTCACATGAAAGTAGGTCGGCTTGAGGGAGTAATATAGAGGGCCAAGCCTTGCTTGTGCAAAGTAGGGAATAACTTTTCTTGTTTGCAGCGGTTAGCGAATGTCTGTGTATAGCTGATGTTGCAAATAGCATTTTGTTTCCATACCCATGATGTTTTGTTTTTACAAAACTAAAAAAAGGAATGTGTACCCGAGGTTTCTTTCTGAGCCTCTATACAACATAAATAAAACGAAGCGTTTTCAGACAATTGTGCGCCTTTCACCTGAGTAGGACTGTGCAATACGGGAAGCATGAAATGGGATCTTTACAAAGAACCTTCTCTTTCTATGTAAGGCACAGTGGCATCTCTCCCCACTCCTTCATTAATTTGGCGAATAAGCTCATGATTCGCTTGTGTTGTTTTACAAGATTAAGAAATATAAATAAAATCACCAATCCCACTTTTCAGGTAGTGCAGAAGTTATGGTGGACTCATAAGAATAGAAAATGCTTTGTTTCTGCCAGTGCTCCATGATCAATAGACATTTAATTTACTCCCGTACTATAGGAAGGATGGGCATCAAAAGCGACAATTACCGTGCTCCCTAAACATGAAGGGGATGCTGACTTTCAGTGCTTATAGCTCAGTCGTGTACTAATGAGTTACTGTATAGGGTGTATTCACTGGCCTTCTCGACCGCGCACCTGCTCAGCGGCACTGACCCCATTTGTACGGGTACGCAGGCGCGCTGACATCGCCACGGATAACGCGGTTCGCTTTGCGCTTAGTTACTGTCATGCCTGTGGGCTGATGTCCTCATTGTTTCTGTTGCTTTAAACAACCGCGGACGGAGTTCCGAAAATTTCCTCACCCAAGCCTGCGGCGATATTTTATTCGGCGGTGAAGTGTGACACGAGGCGATGGTGTTACCTTGGCACCCAGGCCTGCAGCGCGCTTCTCGCTAAGTGTGAGACGGTGAGGTATTTAGGCGACAGTGTTATAATGCGTGGCCATCCTCAACTTGAGCTTTGGATGAAGCACAGCAGTTATAGAAAGGGTCTGGTGGAAATGGTCGCGAGAAATGTACAGGTGCCGTCAAAAGTGATTGGAACACAATCTCGTAAATTTACCGAAATGTCTTCTTTTAGGAAGAGCCAAGCTCCATTGATGTGCAGTAAAGGTGTCCTCCCTAATATGAAAAGCTTCTTGTACGCCGGCAATGGCTGCCATAAAGTACGTGAGACAAATATTTTGAGATATTCAGAAATCCTTCTTCCAATTACATAGTGACGGCACCACTACGAGCTCATAAATAGGTGCGGTGGCCATGAGGATTCCACCGATGGTTTCCCAGTTTCTTGCGTGTATACGGAGGGGACATCTTAAACATAACAAGCTTACGGAACACGCTTGATCATTAGAGAACAATCGAAAGGAAACAAATAGTTTATAGCCCACAATTAAAGGAACAGTGACCCACACAGCGCGTTCACTGAAATCACTCAAAGTAGCGCTAAGTTGAGGCTTGGCAACCATACGGGTTCGTCTCATGTATCAAGTACGCTGGCTCGCCTAAAAAGAAAACTGTTAAGCACAACACGAGGTTGCAAGCATGCGACGACGCGTGACGTTAAAGCCTCGACACCACATTTTCCTCACCATCAAGTGAAATGCTCAGCAAAGATTTCGTACTGGCTCTGGGAAAAGGCAGTAGGCTTAGCCTCGAACATAAAAAAAAAAACTCGACACGTTTGCTTCCTTCGTGCTCCCTGTTTGGTGTCTGGGGTTGTAGTAGAAAGCCTGGCGTTCGCAGAAATCATGCTGCCAACCACGTTTCACGTCGCAAAACAATCTGCCTGCGCGGTCGCGTACAACAGTACAAATAGCGTCGGCGCATCCGCGAAGGCAGCGCCGCCGTGCCGTCGATGGTCTAGTGCACCCACCGTATGTGAGCTGCAGGTAGGCTAACAGGGGGTGGGGAAGGTACAATATAGTCATTTTAGCCCCTGATGGATTAGGTTGCCTCGGAGGGCATTTTACATTTAGCAGATTGAAGTAGCGCTATTGTGCCCTTGCCAAAAATACCTGCACCAATGTCGATATGTTTATCAAGTAAATTCCTCCAGAAACGAATTTTGTGCGTTCGCAGTGCAAATATCGCTTCTTATGTCTGCATCAATTTTCTCAAAGGCATGTTGCGCGATTTGCCTGCAGGGAAACAGAGCGAAGATACGCAATACTTGCCTGTGGTCCTCGGTGTTACCACTTTAACTAGCGGCCCATGTGTCTAGTTGGCTGGTGCTCAGGTTGTATCTTTTAATATTTATGGCTGCTCCCATTAGTTTGTCATAAGTTGTTATAATTATTCGTAAGTGTGCTTTAAAATACAGTAAAAATGATGTTCAAGCAGGCTTCGAATTTTAGCTTCGTACAAGGTACATCAAGTGTTTGGACGATAGTGTGGTGGATGCTGTTTAACTAGCTACAGGGCAATTTGACAGGCTTGAAAAGCTTCGATATTAGTCACTAGTAGCTTAGCAGTGTGCATCACAAATTAAAGTCAAATTTCCATAGGTGAATGCATGTTTCCTGTTTTTTTTGCTCTTACATCTTACCAATTGATCCAGCAATCACAAAATAACCCAATAAATTGCTCGCTGTGGCGTAAATTTAAGGCAGTGCCATTCGTGTCGCTTTCAAGAAAACCAACACCACATTACAATAGCAGGACTACCTTCATGACAACGCTGCTTTGTTTGAGTGCGCATCCAGCGTTTAACTTGTGCCATACATGGCTACCCTGAATGTCGCAGGTAACTGTAGGTACACCTTTTACCGCTGACCAGAGGAAAACACCTGGCAAAAACAAGGTTGCACATGTAGAAGGAGGAGAAAATGTGGCTGAAAGTTGTTAATAGATATGTTTGGGGAAAACCCACAAGGTGAAGTAAGTTTCGGCGAAGAAAACGTTTACATCCAACTGTTACCGATATAGTTGCTGTTCAGGTCGATGTTAATTTTTTAGTCGCAGTGGCTGAAATCCGTAGCACAAATCGAGATCCCCGCCTGTAGCAAAAGCAGCGATCAAATGGCCGCTACGGTCGGCGTAAACACGGCTCCTCTGAAAACTTTGTACGTGCCACAATAGGTGCTCCACTTCCTATTGGTACAATTAGTCAGGTACTGTTCACACAGAAAACTCTGACTAGCGCACTCCTAATAAAGTGTTATATAAGCACATGACCTGGCGTCAACAGTTTGGCTGCACAGCTTTCAAAACGGCACACTACTGAAGATGTCGATAGGCTCTCCATTTTCAGCTGTTTTGCCGATGGAACGATTACATTTTATTTAAATTGTTGTAAATTTGTTACTGTTCAGAATTCCCGGAAGATGTTTCTACACACACACAGGATATATACAATGTTTTTCTCATCTTGCAAATTTTGGGTCAATACACAATTCAGGGTGCTCATTTTGATACGCGGCCGAAAAAAATGAAGGTTTGTTCCAATAAAAAGGTTTATTGGACCGAACATGTGCTGCGCTAACGACAAGTAAACAAAACCAGTGAACAAAGCGATATGCACTGTACAGTGCCAGCGCTCTGCTGCGCGATTTTTAGGTGCTTTCTAGCTACCAGTTTTCGAACTGGTGAAGATGGAAACAATACAAGACAGCGCCTGTATTTTTTGCGGTTCTCCTTCCTGCTTCGTGTGTATGTTGCTGTTAGCACTCGACTATCTTGTTTTCCTGAGCTGTACGGTGAATAAAAACGGCTAATACCGCATAATATACAGATATGCAAGAAGAATGTGCAAGTACTGAGGCAAAGCGAACTTTTTAGATAGTTGTCTGTCTTTGGCAAGAATGAAGTTGAGGTTTTTTGAAGAGCTCTGTCTGTTGGTTATGAGCCGTGACATTGGGAATAATTACGACAGGGTGCCTTATAATTTCCTGTATACAGTTCGAAGTATAAAGAACAAGCTCGTTTGTGTATTCAGTTGATATATTCTATTTTCCCAAACTACTGGAATTGATATGTTGCATCTAAATATTACTCCTTATAATGACTAAAATTTATAGATTATATTTTCCTGATAAACCTTGAAAGAGCAGCAAAATGCTTGGGTGATTGCTAATCTTCCCGTGGCTACTTCTACAGGGCCTGCTGTTTCGAGAGGATGAATTTTTTATGTTACATAGGATCATTCGAAATACGTCTTTGTGTACTAGTATTCTGCTGTTGGTTCTGATGCGCAAAGGCCAAGCTGACTAAAACTTTTGGTCAAAACTGGTAAAGGTGAAAAATTGCTGGATTATAATGGTTGCTCTACCTATACGCCGCCTTGCAGCGGTGACGAAAAGGTAGAGCATCCGCCTCACGTGCAGAAATACCATGGTTCGAATCGGGGTGCCAGACAATTCCCACTGTATTAAATAAAATCTGCGTATTGATGGAATTGCAGAATGATGCTTGGGGTGCGGCCTGACGCCGGCGACCATTGCAGGTAACGCACTCCCTCACCAGAGCAGGATTGGCCACCCTGGTGTAGTAATGACCACAACCTCTCATTAATACACCAACTAACCTACGACCCCCAGCATCCAGTGGCTGCGAAGCAATTGACCACGGCGGCGGTCACACCTGTGACTCAGCAGAAAGTTAGCGCAGGACAGGAATAATTAGACAATAATGGTAGAGGACTTTGCCCGGCAGCGGGCGTAGATATGGTGATGATGATGATGAATGCCTGCTTTCTGCCATCAATATCACTGAAAAAATTACACCATCTTTCCGCAGGGGAACCCTGAATAGTATTCGAAGTAGCCATGGGGTGGACTGAAGTTCCCATTAGTTTTCAGTTCGTCGTTTCCGTTGACGTTCAGCTTCGCGTGCCTTCGTTGTATCAGTAGCTTCTTGAGGCAGTTTGAATGAGTGAAGGACATAAGACGCGTTCGTAGCACGTGCTCCCGTCTCGGTTTGTAGCCCAGTGGGAAGAGTGCCACGTACCTCCCGTTGCGTCCAGAGAGTCGTGGGATCGAAACCGGGCGCCGCATATTTCTTTTTGGAGTGGACTGCGCTGACGTCAGGCCAAACGCTGACGGGGCTGAAGAGACGCGCATGCGCAGTAGAATGCGGACGGCGGAAAACGAGGCAGGGAGGGACGCAGCCCGAGCATGAGATGCTTCGCATCTAATAAAGCATGCATTGGAATCGATACACGCAGCCTATAGATCTGTGTCTTAATTATGTAGCTGTGCTTTTGTCGGGTAACGCTCACTGTTGACTAATTATACACTTTGTAACTGACAAAATGGATTATGTTCTACCCAGGCATCCCGGTGGCATGGACAACAACGGTGGAGGCAAGAAATGCAGACGCTGGATCCACGGAAAACTCCCTACTTCTGATGCCTGCGATATCATCACCATCTCTGCTCATAAAGGAACAGCCTGTTGAAGCTTAAATTTTTAAGGGCTTCCTTCGGTGATTCTTACTGTCTTAATGTGTGGAGACCATTTTATACTACTCATTAGGCGTAGTTTTTGAAATAATAAAGGCTAATTTTACTTAGGGAAATTGCAATAATTTTGCTGTACACGGGAGAACAATGAGGCATTTATTGAAGTGAAATCAAACATCTCAATTCTTTTGAGTTTATGCGAACAGCTCCTATCTACGTTGTGCTCACATATACTTCCGTTTTACTGCCCACTGTATGCTTTCTCTGTCCACACAGGCCGGCCTTATGTGTTGCTACCAGCTGTCAACAATTGACATACCCAGCGTTTCTTCGAGAACACCGAAACTACCACCTTTTTTTTCAAATAAGTATGTCTTAACTGTGTGCCTGCTTAGCAAAGATATTTATTCAGGGAACCGTAAGCACTACAGGTGGGTCTTCCTGAAGCTGCTGCTGGGTGTTTCAATTGTGGAGACAGGTCGTAGCATCAACTGAGGCTGGCCTATGTTAGAGACGCAAGCATGTAGGGGGTGCCACTAAGGAAATCTGGAAGAAATGTAGAAGAGAACGTTTTGGAAAAAGTTTATGAAGCCTCTTGCACATTTCTTGAAAATACTTTAGAAGTAATTTATGTGTCAACATAAAGTTGCGGAGACGTCCTGTAAGACGTTGTATGAAGTCTTGCAAGGCTTTATTTAGCCGGCTAAAAGACTCACGTTCGTGCAGTAAAAATGCTGCTTCAAGATGGCTTTCATAAAGAACTCCTTGGCTGAGATGTCTTAAGAAGTTACATCATCTTGCGTAGAGAAATTTAAATTTTCAATTGCCGTTCTGGCGTTTCATGGAAACTGGTACGGTAACTCCAGACGTGTAGTTGTTTCCACCGACTCATGTACCGGGGCGACATGTTATGTGGAGAAAAAGAACGAAAAGGTAACTAAGGCAGCACGTTTTGCACCAGATTCGGGCAAAGGACATAATGCATAGTCAATTTACACCGAAAGAGCCTCTCCCGACAAGAAAGGTGACGAGATTCAATCATCCTGGGCATCGCATGCGCAGCCCCCGCACAACAGGGAAAGGATACATATATTTCACCCCATAAGCAGAAACTAAATACCAAGGAAACACGCATCAATTAATCTCACGAAAACAGCATAAATAGGTAGCTGCGGGACGAGCTAAGTAGAGTATAAATAATGTGACCGCAAGTGCCCCAGCAGCTAGTTCATTGCCACCTTCGGTTGAAAATGTCAGTGCTGCAGGCGTCATAAAACTAGTTATCCTGTTTCTTCATAAGCACATTCCTAAACGTATTTCGCGATCAGCGCAAGAAGGAAGATTTTTTCTATACATACATAATTAGTATATTTATGTTAAGCTCCTTCACTTGCGAATAGAGGTAAGCAATCACAAAAAAAAAAAAAAACAAATGCTGCACTTGTGCGGCAGTTTTAGTGAAGGTAATAAGAGAAATTCAACTGCCACATGTGCTACCCTCGTTTAGGCGTGGCTTTTACTAATGCTGTTCCTCGTCATGTGAAAGGTCGCAGTACTTCCCGGCTGGGTGTACGCCAATTTTTGTTCTTGAAGGCACTTCGTGTCACCGGAACGCGAGACAGCTTAACACTCACCACAGTGTCGGGTAGATGCGCTGGTGTGTTATTCTTGATAGCGTTCTTCTGTTCCCTGGGACTGGCGTTAAGGCATCGTTCAGTCCGGCCGACATACATCGAAACAGATAATAGGTGAACAAAATGGGCGAACCCTGACGGAGCTGAACAAGAGACCCGTATATTCTTTATTTGGAAAACGCTCTCCTACTCTCCTCCACCTTCACTTTCTTCTCAACAGCGACATAAACGGGTGAAAAATAATTCGGATCTCATAGAGCTACGGACGCCATACTGGTCAGCATGCTATTCAGCTCAGGCCACAACTTGTGTGCCTATGGGATCACGATGAACTTATTTTGGTTTTAAAGCAAAAGCTTTATTACTTCAAGTACAAACTCAATGAAGGGCTTGCTCCTCGTAGCGTAAATTCTACTGTCAAGCTCGGCAGACGTCATGTCAGCGCGTAGCGTGGTCGCGTAATGAAAACCTCTTTTTTCTCGTTCGTTCCGAAGGAACGGATGTGGAGAGGGCGATAGGAAGAAAGAGCAAGGCACGTGTGATCAAACAATGGTACAAGCAGGCAGGTTACATCCAAGTTACGCTCTTTGGGGCTTTGGGCGGGGACTGCGCCGTGCGGTGTCTGTGTTTTATCGCTAGGTGCAAAGGTGCACGTTTTCAGTGCGTGCTCTTGGCGCAAGATTTGAACTTTATCTGGACAAGCTTGGTTTAACCGCGCTTACCCAAGTCAAAATTTTAAGTTTTTTGTGACTTCTCACCACTGGTTCTGCAATATTTTCTCTCCTTTATACGGGTCTGACTTGCGGCAATCAATTCATTAGCGGGGTAACCTGCCACATCAAAACTTTTTGGTCGCGCTGAGAAACGCACAAGCTGCGGTTAAGCAGGCGTTTTGCGAGACAGATGGCAGGCGCGATTTTATATTTCAATTTTTCGCCAAAGTACAGTTCGAGAACTTTATTTTTACACCGATTAGCCAGTGTGAGGCAACTAGTTCGAGGAAGCATTGGGGCGTAGAAAACGAAGTTTTAAATTTGAAAACAGTACTTTTCTATTCACCGGATCTGATAATGTGGAGAACATGCCACACCGTTTTTATCAAAAACCTCAAAAAGATTACGCCTGCTTTATAAGACGTCACGTTTCATGGTTATAACTCAACATAAAAGTAAATGTCCAGGCGAAAACAAGCAATGTTTGGTGCCGAATCCTTTTCCAGGTAATAAAATATCACGTAGTAGCGGTGCAACACTTACACCAATGAGAATGCCCGAGCTATCCAAAAACAGTTACCTATACCATAGTACTCAACTAAACCACAAGCAGTTTCATGGGCGCCTCAAGAGACGTCTACTTTCGTTGGGGATCCCTACCTCGACATTATCGTCTGAGATACGGCTTTGTGCAATCCTCAAAGCTTAGGATGATGGAGAGAGAGAATGAAATTCTTTATTAAAGAGGGAAAACACAGACGTTTGCCGACACGAGTTCGCCAACATGCTACTCTAGTGGGAAAGGAGAAGAGGGGAAAAAGGCAGTAGGTGTAGTTAAGAAGAGTAGCACAATTTGAAAATTAAAAAATACAATCTTGCTTCAGGGCATTGGGTTAAAAATTTCTTGAAATGAAGGGAAGAGTACAACGTCGTAGACACACCAATTTCGATGAGAAAGTCGAATACTGCAGGCACGGCTTCGCGTTGAGGAGAGGGAGAGGGGAATGGCCCAAGTAATATTCTCAGTGTCATTGGTCAAGGGCGGAGACAGTCAGTTCTATTCTGTAAACGGCACCATGATTCGGCATGAGCAGGGCACTCATTTAATATATGTTCGACTGTTTCACTTGAGCCACAATTATCGCAGTATGGGCTTGATGTCTGGCCCATCCGATGTAGGTAGGAGTTTTTTAATGCTCCGTTGAGATGGATGCTATTGAGTAACGTCTCCAGTCGTCAGGCTAGACGTTCTGGCAGCCTCACTCTAATATATTGGTCGATGTCATGTAAAAAACCGTCATAGTACTCCGGCAGGGACCATAAACGGTTGCTTTCCGCCAAAGCTAGTGTCTTCAAAACTGTTGAGAAATCATGTTTCTTTAAGACCTAGGGATTAAAAACCAGCCAAGACGGAGACACAAGAAAAGAAACAGACAGGACGATGCTGTTGTTTTTTTCCTCGTGTCTCCGTCTTTTTGGCTGGTTTTTAATCCCTAAATCATGAACCAACAGGCCCAGTTTTCCACTTTGCTTCAAGATCATTCTGTTCCTCATTTGTAGGCCTCTCCCGTCTGCCACATTCGCTTTTTCATTTCCCAGGATGCCACTCTGCCCTAGATTCCACTGGACGGTTACCCGGTGCCCAGTGACGTATGCGCGCTGATGTAAAAACTTCACTTCACTCTGGGCATATCCGTGAAAGTTGAAACAGCTAGCAAGTTGCAGGCCTTGAAGAGCTTCTCTTGAATAACAGAAAATGGCTGGCGCAGGTTGTATCAAAGGACTTCTTTAATCGCGTATAGCTCTGCCAACACGGCTGAAGCCGGACGCTCAAGACGAATACGACAATGTTTTGTGAGCTGATGGAATGAAAATTCCAGAGGAACTGCACTCAGGTGTTGCCGGTCCTTCTGTATAAACGTGCTTCGTTGCCGAATGAAGCTTGTTAGGGTGAGCAAGCGTCATCTGTAGCAAGCCAATTTGAGGTATATGCTTTTTTGAATCAATTCTAGGTATGAATGATTTTACGCGTACGGGCGTCAGAGTCCAGGGTGGGAAGTTGCGTGGCATAGTCTGCGGGGCTTGATTTCGAATTGAGACATTAAGACTTTTAATGGTTGTCCCAAAGCTAGAATTCTGGTTTTGAAGAGCAAAATGGGAGAAGAGAAGATGGGTTTTCGCATGTAGCCTGTGTCTCAAGTGAACGCGGAGCGTTTCTTGAAGTAGGAGTACGTCCAAGGGGAAGCAGCCGACTTCAGCAATTGTTCCAGAACACAATGAGCCTTTATGAAGTCCTAGGCACTTCCTGAGATAGTTATTCCTCGCCGTTTCCTGCTGTCTGTTATTTGTAGGTGATAGCTGTTGCAGGACAGGGAGGTTATAGCGCAACACTCCATCAACATACGCCTTGAACAGCTAAACCATAGAGTGACAATCGCACCCCAGTGGCTGCCCACAAGATACCCAATCATTTGCGATGCTTTTCAGGTTCGGTCTGCAGCCACTTCAGTTAAGGGGCCCACGGTCTAAGGGGATACCAAGGTATCCTTGGGTAAGTAAATAGTGCAGAGGCCGCCCACTGAGGATTAAAGGATATCTCTCCATGGATTTGTGGGTAAATGCTAAGGTGACGCTTTTTCTGAGGAAATATGGAGTCCTTTAGTCACTAGGAGTGGAGATATTTTTGCGAGCGCCTTTTGAAGTTGTTTTTTTGGGTCACCCTCTGTGATCTTGATTCACTCCAAATGCAGATGTCCACGTACAGACTGATCTTGCCGTTACTGGGGGGTACGCGCTTCAGATGTATGAGCGTGAGATTAAATAGTAAAGGGCTTACTCAGTACAGCTCCTTGAGGCGCTCCTGTTTCTATTTCACATAATGATGTTGGGCCTTCTGTGCACACGATGAGTTTTCGTCCCGTAAGATAGTTTAAGATTCATGAGTACAATCTTCTGCCGAGTTCAAGTGCAATGAGGAATAGTAGAATTGCATCGTCATAAAGTGAGTCGAATGTCGGTTTGAAGTCTAGAAGCACTGCAATTGGTACATGTTTAACTTGTAGCTCTTCTTTCTTCTACAGACGATACAAGGGCGATGGTGTTGTCAGTAGCCGATCTGTCTTACCGAAATCTATTCATTTGAGCACGATAGAGTTTTTTTTTTGTTTCCATGACCTAAGCGACCCTTTTAACATCTTTTCCATTAATTTCCATAGAGAGAGAAAGAGAAAAATTTATTCTCGAAACAGCCCTAGTCCGGGCTGCCGTGCGAGAGTCTCTTCATTAGGAGACGTCTGGTCCGTAGAACTCCCAGAGGTCCGCAGTAACCCGAAGGCTGTGGGCCGCCAGAAGTTCTTGCGTCGATTTGACATCTACGCGAGGACCTGGGTTCAACTAGTCTTCCCAGGAAGCGATGCAGTAATGCAGGTGTGGTGGTAGGTCTGGCGGATGGCACTCCCAGTAAAGGTGTCGCACTGATGGGTAGGAAGGGCAGTTGGGTGTAGGGAAAGTGGGACACGAGAGGATGCCATGCATGTAGTGGATACAGGATGGAGTGATAAGAGAGGAGTTAGTGCTTTCCGGATCACAGATGCGGCTTCACGGGGAGAGGGCGAGGTGGGGGATCGGGAAGCACTGCCTGCTTGCGCGTAGTGCACAGATATGCTGTCGGCGTGACTGATGCGCAACTACGCAGGGCTATTGAACGAAAGGAGTTATATCATGTCGGCGGTTTTCCGGGTTTTAAAACACAGGTAAGTTTTGTGAGTTTCCAATCAGGGGGAGATATCATATGCCACGCTGTATTACCATATTCTAGAAAATGTAGATGGTAGTTCTCGATAGATGAGAAATAGCCTCGTACGTTATTCCGCCCTAGCCAGGAGACGCGTATTCTGACGTCGGAAATTGCAGCGTTTAATTTTTCTACATATAAAGGCCTTGATGGAGCTTTAGATACCCTGAAGCAACTGCCTGGAACGTGGCTTTTTGGGGCGCTATAGCTCGGATTGGAACATTTGGCATATTGAGTTTCGCGCGGAAATCCCTCCACGTGAAAACTTTTCAATGCTTTATACGGCAGCATACTTTATACAAATCTCAGTCGTTCATGAAAGCTATGGCTTGTGATAGAACACCAGGCATCGGAGTTTTTCCGCACAAAAGCAGTTTCTGGTAGAAACATTTTTAATATAGAGGGGCTTTGCGATAAAAATAATCACCAGCCTAATAACTCCACCAGAGCAAGCAAGCCGGCTCAGGTGATCGAAGAAATCTAATTCTTTTTATCACTTCCATATAGCATTAGAGTAGTAATAAAAGTGTGCCCCAGCACATCGTACAGATAATGATTCAGAAAAGCGGTGACCTGCGGCCGCTTGTTCAAACACGACACCAGGCTTACCCATGTAGAAGCACCGTGCGTCCTGTGTCTGCCATTCCCGCGTTGCCGCTAATCCGCCCGCACCGCCAACCGGTGCCACTTCAGCTGGAATTGAAGCAGTAGTTTACTGCATGCGTGAATCTCTGCAATAAACTCAGCCAATCGGCCACCCTTTGAAACTGATCTCTATACTGGATATTTCGCGCATGCGAATTGGGTGGCGACAGAGCAGTTTTCTCCGTACAAAAGACTGCATTCTATTTTTTCAAAGCCATATAAAGCTGCGATTTACAACCCTTCAAGTTTTCGACATTTCGATTTTTATTTACTTAGAGCTTACTATTTTGAAACTGCATTGATTTGACAAAGCTATGGTCTGCAATGAAACACCTGGCTTTTGGGGTTTGACGCGAGAAAGATTTATAGCAGGAGATCTTTGGACTGTTTTGCGTGGAATCCCGCCCTTTTTTATCTGCAGTTATTTAGCAAAGGTATGGCCGGAAAAGGTTTTTTCAAGTAAACCATTCCAGATTTCAACTGTTTCTTCCTTTCCAACTTTTAAATGCAAGTATATCTTCTGCATGTTGCAGTCATTGAACAAAGTTGTTACTTCGAATAGAAAATCTGGCTTATGGGTTTTGGCGTGAAAAACACTTCCAGCTGGACACTTTGTGACTTTTTTAGTTGCGAGCATACTTTTGGCTAATTGCAGTTCTTCAACAAAGCTGAAGATTGCTCGAAATACCCTTAAGCCAGTTGTTCAAGTAAACACGTGGCGTATGGGGTTTTCTACAAAACCTCACCAGCAAGGGCCACCTTTCGTCTTTTTTACCTTGTAGCCACCTGTTCCAAGATCAGTCAATTACAATAGCTTCGTCTTTGAAAGGAACGTTTGGCTTAAGGGTTTTCTGTTATCCATGCGCTTTAAGGAAGATACCTTTTTACCTTAATACTTCGGGTGTTCTTTTTGAAAATAGCAGCCATATACCAGAGCTAAGGCGTTTGTAGAGTACTTGGATTGGTGGTTTTTGCACGAAAACACAGCCACGGGGAGATCGTTCGTCTTTTTTACATTTAAGCATAACTTTTGCGAATTCCACTTATTCGACAATGCTGCGATCTGAAGAACAAACGCATAAAATATGAGTATTTAATTCGATGTCACAACTGCTAGCTTTAAACTAAGTACTAAACTATAAGTAAGAAAAGTGAGCAGCGAATGAAGAAGGCTCAGGAAGAAGGGACAGAGAAAAAACGTTTTCTATATTTCTTTATGTGCACTCATGGTTCATAGGCTATAGGAGTGTCACTGGTGTGTATGACATCAGTGTGTTGTTTCCAGCTAAGAATAAATCTTTATGTTCCTGTCTCGCTGTATTGAAAACATGAAGGAGTAAAACTGTTATCGGAACGGATGCCAGACGAAGAAACACCTGTGTTTTATTCAGCACTGGTTGGGGTCATTTATTTATTACACCAATAATATGCTTCGGTGCAGGTCGGTCATACAGGCACATGTCATATTACACGCGTTCGAGTGAGCATGATAGCATCCTCAAGAATGACACACGTGAGAATCTAACAGAGCTCTGTATTAAGTGTGGATGTGTGCTGTGCCTAGGTTACACAAAGATTGCTTTAGAGCACAAAACTGGGCTCACCCGCCAGATAATAGAAGCTTCTCATATCGGGAGGAACAGCCGTTTATCAGCCAGACAGGCAGGCTGGCTGAGGTAGGCAGGCAGGCAGGCAGGTAGGCAGGCAGGCGGGCAGGGCAGGGCAGGGCAGGGCTGTTAAAAATGTGCCCTGGTTGGGAAGACTAAGTCGAAACAAGAAGCGAGTATCCACTGCATGGGAAGGGATGCTCGTGACATCATCATCATCCTCAGAATTGGTCTAGTCATTCGAAGTGCGCCAATAAACTGGTGCTGCTGGAACCGCGTCGGCTGACTGATGTTCAACAATTTGGTACCGTGACCAGGATAGAAGGGCTACACAGTTGAGGGCCCCCACCGATGAGGGAAGCCTATTGAAGATGACGCGCGAGTCACGAAAGGCGCATCAATACAGCCCCTGTCAGAGGACATCAATGTACCCAGCCAATCAAGCTTGGTGCACTCCGCGCATCAACTAACAAGGTCGCCAACGAGATGAAGTTCATGATTGAGATTTCCCCACTACCTATCAGTAAGCTGACGGAACATCTCTATAAGCTAAGCAGAGAGAGACTGCTTTAACCGACTTAGTCACCGAGATAGAGCAGCATGTTTCTGATAAAGGACAAGATGAGAAATTTGACCCAGTTGAACGTTACCAGGATTCAGTTGCTCTAATGATGTTCCGCTCTGAGGGACAACTTGTGGCGGCGTGCTTTCGGACTAGTGCGAGGCAGGAGATCACCTCATCTCCCGAATGAGCACTGGTTCGACTACTAAAATTGGAGGTGCAGCTTTCAGATGGGGAATTTATTTCTTTTACGAAATTCTGCGACCAGTTCGAGTACACAAGAACCCGTTGCTAGCCAACGTTGATAAATTCAAGTACCTACGCAGCTATCTGACGGGGAAAACAAAAGGCATAATTTGCGGCTTGCCGACAAGCAGCGACAGCGATCGCATAGCCATTGAATTGCTGAAGCAGCGTTTTGGTGACGAAACTTGCTAAACCTATCTACAGGGATCTTCTGCAACGCCTTGACTGGCCTTCAGACGCTTCATGAACGGATACAGACCAACGTGAGATCCCTGAAGAATATCCATAGGTATGTCACGGCCTACGAACTGATGCTGAGGGCTCTACTATTTGAGACTTTGCCCCGTGAGCTCATGCGGAAGTTGAACCAAGAAACGTTAAAGGAAATACCAGCACGAGAACCAAGAGGTGAACGGCTCGTTCAACTCTCAATGTTGCTCGACCTGTTGCGGCTAGAAGTGCGAAGGCGGGAGATCACTTCCATTATGACTGGAGCAGGAATGGACACGCCATTTGAAACGCAGTCACTTCAGAGGCAAGTCAACGACAGCCTTCAAGGTTCTGCCTCTACGCTGACAGTGAGGTTGTCTGGCGATAGATGTCTGTTCTGCAGCTTGAATGAGCATAGCACGAGCGACTGTATAGCTCAACTACCTGTAGAAGAGAAAGCCTCTTTGAAAAAACGCGGTGTTTGCTATCGCTGCGCTAGGCCCTTTCACCGCGCCAAGGAGTTCAAGAATGCCAGTAGGCTTACATGCAGAAATTGAAAGGGAAGGTGCCCCTTGAAAACGTCTATCTCCCGAAAAAATGACTACGGGGACAAGTTAAGCGACCAATACTTCAGTAATAAAAGTTCTTCCGACGGCAGACGTATGGTCCAAGGGCTCAGCTTATAAGTACCTGGTGACACGGTTGCTCGAGGAAGGTAGCCAGTATACCTTTACATAGAAAGGCTGTCGAGGAAGCTTCAGCCGAATGCACAGCAGAAGAGAAGATGACAATATCTGGTTTTGGAAACCTGTCATTTAATGGCAAAGGGTGCAAAACAGTACAAATGACCTTCCACAGTCAGCACAACCATTGTAGCTTTCAAATTGAGGCAATTGAAGTAAAGGAGATATGCAACGACCTACATCGATTGACGCAACCAACGGCTCTGCACAAACTTGAAGCCAACAAAATGCCCTTCACCGACGTCTCTTGCTTCGACATTCACCCTGAACCAGGCATTGGCCTTCTCATTGGTGCTTGCTGTAACTGGAAACTGTGAACAGGGAACATTCATGGTTTTAATTAAAACCTCACTGCTGTGAAAATGGTCTTCAGATGGACTGTGCAAGGCGATGGGACATCTATCTCCCCGACCATCAACTCTGGAAATGTGAAAAGCTTTCCCGTGGCAGTTGAGAGAGAGAGAGAGAGAGAAGGCTCTTTATTAGAGGAGAAAGCCGAGATATTCGCCGGAATTTCGACACAGACACTCTACTCGGCGGGGGTGTGGAGAAAGGGAGAAAAAAAATGCCCCATAGAGTACACGGCAGACGAAATAGGAAGCAAAAGAATAAAAAAGAACGGAGAAAAATAACAAAACCATGAAGTTCAGTTCGTGTCAGTAGTGTGATTTAAAAGTCTCTTTTTTTAACTCTAAATCACTTCAATAATGCCAATCCTTCCAGATAGGCGAACAACGCTGCCAGAACTTTGCGTTGAGCTGGTGTGGATAACCATGGACAAAGGAGTGCTTTCGAAGTAATTGGTCCTGGCCTGAGGCGCTCTAGTTTCTGCACAAGATTGCACCTTGCGTTGATATATACGGGGAATTCCAAGAAAAGATTCTCCACGGTTTCCAGCGATCTACAGTTGTCGCAGTAAGGGTTTTTGGTGACACCAAGCCAAAAAAGGTTTGGCTTCGTAAGCGCCGAGTTTAGACGAAGTCAGTAGTACAGCATCTCTAGTCGGCGCGGAAGTACCTCTGGCAGCCTCATCTTGATCTCAGGGTCTATGTCGCGCAGGAAGGCATGGTGGTGCTCTGGAATGGACCAGAGATGGTTAGGTTCCATTAAAACGATCGCCTTCACCACAGTTGCGGCATCACGCTTAGTGAAGAAAATCTTCCTCACGTTGCGCATTTCCAGGCCCCTACGAGCAGCTTCATCCGCCTTCTCATTTCTTAAAACACCACAGTGAGTGGAAAGCCACTGAAACGTTATCCGGAGTCAAGCGTCGGTGGCTAGGTGGTGCAGGTATGTGATGTCACGAGAGGCATGTTCATAAATGTTCATAAAAAGCTTCCTGGATGGCGTGAAGGTCGGTGGTCTTAGATGATGTCGCATGCTCGAGGCGATAGGAGAACGTGTGGCCAGTAGGGGGAATAAATATTCTAGGGGAACTGCGCTCAGATGTGCAGGAGCCATATCTGAAGATGTGGGTTGCGTCAGAGTGCAGCCGGCTGATATGGTGAAGTGTTAATTGTAGGAGTACACTTTGAGGCATGCTCTTTTTGGAGTCAATTCTGCAGATGCTGCATCTCATATGTAGAGGCGAAAGGGTCCAGGGTGGAAAATGAGATGGCATTGCTTTTGGTGCCTGAGAGGGAACGGAAGGATTTAATGTCCTGAGTGCTTTCCCGAAACTCGAATTACCACTTTCAACTATGCGTGTAAGCGTATGGCTTTTGGCGTGAGGCCGATGGCGCAGATGAATTCACACAGTTTCCTGGACTCCAATTGCGTCCAAAGGCAGGCAGCCAGCTTCAGCGATCGTACCAAAGCAGGAAGACCCTTTTGGCAGGTACAACTGCCTCCGAATCTGCACGTGGCAGTTGAACAGTGCGCATTTGCGAAGAATTCTTTTTTTGGTGTTGACCACTTAAACGTTACAGAGATGCGAGAACTTTCCGTAAAAGGTCCAACGCTCTTAAAAGTTTTTCACCATGGAGACATTGACAATGCGGGTGCGAAAAGTGTGTTGCCGCTAGAAAACGCGAACCGCAATTGTGCTGTTGCCGAAATCGACTTTTCCAGGTCACTCAACCACCTTGCACGATTTACCGCTTTGGGGAAGAGGTTGACAGATTCCAACAAGAATCCGAAACATAAATGCAATGATTATTTTGAAACAAAAAGAAGTAGAATAGCCGAAGTTAATTGGATCACATGGATGAAAAAAATGCAAGGTTATCTTTTGAACAACTCTAGCCACGTCCTTTTCATAGCTGAGCAAGCTCCCTGGTGGGGAGGCTCCTGGAAAATATTGAATCGGGCAATCATGAAAGTTCGGGAAATCATAATAGACACGTCCGTTTACGCGCAGTGCCTACATTTGCTGGACTGACTTTGAGACAGCCGATTAATCTACTTTGTCGTCTTGCGGCTACAGGTGCATGTGCAGAGCGCATTGAAAGCTAAAGAAATTACCCATTTGAAGCCAACCAGATCCATCATATTTCGTCGGCCTGAGCTTGTTAGAAAAGGTAGTTTGGTTGGGAAGAAGACAAAATCAAAACAAGAATCGAGTAGCCACCGCATGGGAAGCGAGGCTCTTGACATGATTATCATCCTCAGACTTGGACTAGTCATTCGAAGGTCGCCGTTTAACTGGTGCTCCTCGAACCGAGTCGGCTTCCTGGTCTTTAACAGGGCAGGGCAGGGCAAATAAAGCTAAAGCAGGCAGACATGCAGACAGGTAGAGAGAGAGAGAGACGGAGAGAGCGAGGGCAACCTTTTTATTAGAGAAGAAACCGAAGGGTGGGTCAGAATCCTAATACCGACGTTCCCCTCGGCGAGGGAAAGGGTACGAGAGGATAGAAAAGGCCCTATACATAACGCTGCAGAAGAAAGACGAGAAAAAAAGTAAAAACACAGCCAGCACAGAATTTGTGTGAACAGATTGAGGAACATCACGGTAGTGCATATCACATCATTTCAGTGACACTAACCTCGTCCAGGTATTCAACTAACACCGCTAGGGCGTTGTGTTGGGCTGAAAGAGAGGGCATGAACCCAGCAGTACTTTTAAGATGATTGATCCTGGGCTTTGTTTTTTTCATCAAAGGGCACCTTGCCGCCATAAAGCAGGGTGCTCTAATAGTACGTGTTCCACAGTTTCCGGCGACCCGTAGTTATCAGAGTAATGATTCGAGGTTGCACCAAGTCTCAACAGGTAAGATATCGTAAGAAATTCTTTAAGGCTTAATCGGGGATATAAAGTTTCTAGTCCTAGCGGAAGTCTCTTTGGCAGCTTCATCCCGAGCGTGGTGTCTATGTAGTGCAAAAAGGCATAATGGTGCTCTGGAACAGGCTAGAGATGGTTGCGCAACATTAAAAGAAGTGCCTTCGTCATAGCTGAGCCGTCATGCCTAGTGAAGAATACCTTCCTCAAACTATGCATTTGGAGGTTCGTGCAAGCATATCGCTCTCCCTTTTCGTTCCCTAAAACAGCACAGTTGCTTGGAAGCCACTGAAATGCCACTTGCTGTTTAGTTTATTTGGCTAGATGGTGAAAGTGTGTTATTTCACAAGAGCGGTGTTCCTTAATGCTGAAGCAGGCGTTACTCTATAGGCTTTGGAGGGCTGCCTTGGAATATGTTTAGAGTCTATTGCGTCGGAAGTCCATTGCCCCGGCCTGCCTGGCAGAGATCGATGACGTTGCCCGCCCGAGGTGATGAGAGAACGTCTGGCCAGTGGATGAAATAAAGATCCCAGAGAAACTGCGCTCAAGCGTGCACGAGCAATCTGTAACTATGTGGTTTCTGCCAGAATACAGCCGGCTAATGTGGCCGACTGGCCACTGTAACAGGCCACTTTGAGGCATATTCTTCTTCGAGTCAAGTCACTGGATGTTGCAGCTTATATGTAATGTTGAAAGGGTAGAGGCGGGAAAAATACACCTACTTCCGTTTGGTGCCTGGGAAGGAATGGAAAGATTCAATGTCTTTAATGTTCGACCGAAACTTGTGTTGCTGTTTTCTATCATGCGCGGTTAAATATGAGTTTTGGCGTGAATACGATGTCGCAGATGTATCCGCGCAGTTTCTTGGGGCCTAATCACGTCGAAGGCAGACGGCCTCCTTCAGCAATATCACCCTAGCACGATGACCCCGTGGGAAGCCCGAAGCAGAGATGAAGCAGTTATTTTTGACTCATCTAGCTGTTTTATGCTACTGGTGGCAGGTCTTCGAGGAAAGGGAGACCGTAGCGAAGTACGCCATCGACATAAGGTTTACAGAGCAGTATCATGGAGCAACAGTTACTGCACCATCGACTACCGGCAAGGTATCGGACGATGTTTCACATCACAGATATTTTTGTAAACACCCTTTTAACCTCCGGAGTCCAGGGAAGCTTTCGGTGTATTAGGATTACAAGGAATCTTTGAGTACGTAGATACTGAAGGGTACGGCCTCCGAAGGCTAGCACATACCGCTTCATGTGCCGGCGAGTAAAAGCAATCGAAACTTTTTTCAGATGGCACAAGCAGTTCTATGATGTGAAAGGTATGCAGATATCATCCCGAGAGCTTTCTGCAATCATTATTGTGTGGTGCGGCGCGATCGCGTCGCACTCTAAATGCAGAGGTCGTCGTATAAATTGTACCATGTATGCCAGGAGCAACGACTCGCTTTAGGGGGACATGTGTCAGGTTCAATTGAAGGGGGCTCAGGACTGCTTCTCGAAGCACACCTTTTAAGTTCACAGCACATTAGAGACGCGTCTTGTCGTCGTAGCTCCCTCGCTGGACCCACGTAGAGCCACACGGCAATCCGCCTTCGCGGCGTAGCACAGAGGCTTCAAAAGCCAAGCGGTTTATATAGTCATAAGCGTTCGAAACACGTTAAGCGCTGCGCTTGTCATACATATCCCCGTTTTTTAGCGCAAAAAAAGTGTATGTACATTTCAGGCACAATATGCGTACAAAAACGGCAGTGGCTACGTTTTCCTTTTTGTGTGAGTTGTGAATAGGCGATCGTCCTGCGTTCGCTCGTAGTGTTCGCGTTTTTTCAGTGTTGCGACTTCGGAAGGTTTCAAATGCAATTTCACCAGCTACCCCAACTCAATATTTTAGTGCCCACTTTCGTTTAGTTTTGAACGCTCTTTGGGTTGGTTTTTGCGAAAGTAAGCGAAATAAAGTGGCAGTGCAACGCCGGCACGTGCAGGAGGAAAAGCAAGCACAAAAAGAACAGAACTCCCACTGGCGCAGTTGCAGGCAAGGAGCGCGCAAGCACTGCGAATGCAGGAAATTTGAAATCCGCTGGGTGGTAGCAGTGAACGAATAACTGCGCCACATCCCATTATGGCAAGCCACTGCTCTGCACTTCGGGCAGATTTTACATTGAGTGGAACGGCTTTCATTTTTTTGTATAGAGTAGTAGGAAGTTGAGCCTTCCGGAGTGCACATGAAGAGTTCTCACCGCTGTACACAGCTTGATATCCAGACGTAGAGATGTCCATCGAATTCAAGAGCCGCAAGGTTTGTTAGGATTGCATCATAAAAAACTGAATCAAATGCACATTTGATGTAAAAGAATACTGGAATGAAAATGTATCCGTTGCACAATTCGTATTCTACAGACGAAACCAGTGAAACTAAGTTAAAAATGGCTGCTCTATTTTCGTGGAAACCATTCATATGAGGGAGATATTGTTTCCTGCTGTCAATATACTAGGACATTCTCATGACTATCGTTTTTTCTATAATTTTAACAAAGCTATCGGCCAGAAAGACTCATACCTAGTCGACCACCATTTGTTTTCATAATATTACCGGCACAGCTTAACAAAGCTATCGCTAGGAAAAAAATCATACTTCGTCGGTGATTTACCATGCTTCAGGACGAGCAGTGGCTGGCGAGTTTTCATTCAGGTGGTAGGGTGAAAGCAAACCAAATTTAATAGTAGTATTCCGGGATGTTATCGAGAGGGGTGGGACCAGCGAGAAATGATCTCATAGGTGGTTTTCTCGGGGGAGCAATTGCGGGCGTATCAGGCAAGGCTAGATCCACCCGTTATTAAACTTCAGCACCGCCAACACCACCTTGACCAGGCAATGAACGTTGAATGGTTACGTTGAGGTCTTTCTCGGAAATGGGGAGGTCGATGGCGGGCAGAACAGCTGGCGGTACTTCGGATGTGATACTTCTAGAGCATGTCGGAGGTACTGATTTTGTAGACAGGAGCCTACAGTACTCGTCAGCCGCCTTTTTTGGGGGAAATATCGTCGTGCAATAATCGTACTTCGAATGGGTACAGCTGGTGCATGTTATTCCGCATTCCCTTAACAACGCTCGATATACGCGAGAGAGGGTTGCGGACGTCTAGTTTTGAGCCGAAGTCCCGCACCGCTGCCTGCTCAACTTTTCTATATGATGTCTCACCTGCCACTGTGTTCTAAACTTTCTTGCGGCTTCTAGCTCTTATTACAGATCCCTTGTAGCCTTGTATCCTTACTACGGATGCCTTGTAGCTTTGCAAACATGGCTTGTACAGATGCCTTGCAGATATACGGATACCTTGTAGCCTTCCGAGACCGCGAATTTGACCCCCATTTTACGTCGAAGCATACCTGCACTTACAGAGAGTATAAGAACGGGGTAGTGATCACTGTTTAGAGTTTCGAAGTCTGCGCAGCCAGCGAATTCCCCAATGAAATGGCTTAACACGAACCGAATATGATTGCAGCTGGGCACGTTTGTGTTTTGAAAGAACGTTTACTGCCCTTATTGAACGGTTCAAAAGGATCTATTATCATGAGTTCGGCGAGGCTTGCTCCTCGAGAATTCCTAAAAGCACTACCCCAAATATTGTTGTGTGCGTTGACATCACTGCAGATAATGTGAAGCAAGGGCATGCTGACGCTGATACTTTCGAGTCTGAAAGCATCAAAGGTAGTTTTTGGCTCCAGGTAAGCACCAATCAGTGTAAATGGGTGTGTACCAATTAGTGTCTTAACGCAGACCGATTCCTCGGTGTGATGAGATGGGAAGGCCACTTCTGCAGCAGACACGTTGTTGCGGAAACCTATAGTCAGCCCGCTAACACCGTTTAAATGTTCCGAATGAAAAACGTGATAGTTTGTTTAACGAAAGGAATCGGCAATACGTTATTCGGAGATATAACTATGGAAAGTAACTCATATAATTGTGCAAGATCACGAAAGTCATCCAGTTTCGAACGCAAGCCACGGGCGTTACATTTGCATTCAGGTCAGTAACGCAAAAGTATAACACAAGTGCAACTTTTGATGTGTTTGCTTGCCCCTATATAAAAATTGGCACTGTGTGGGAATTGTTTTTTAAGGGTCTGTATACAGACGTTTGCTGTAAAATAAAATTTATGTGCTTGCCCATCGCTGGTCTTGTCTTCCACCTTTTTGTATTTCCGTCGTTTCTGGCGGTTTTCACATTATGAACAACTATAATTTCCAAATGACAGCACTTTTGAAAATTCCTAAAGGGACAACCTAAAATGTGAAGATAAAAATTTATCATATTGATAATGCTTTCTTGCGACTACAGAAAAGGTAAATAGTTGCGAACATGCAAAAACGGTATAAAGGGTATCGTATGTGCGTAGGAAAGAAGCCTGAATAACGTAGCAGCAACAACGCCAGCAGTTGTCGGCCGTCAACCTGGCGTCAAATGTCATTGTGCTAAGTTGATCACATGAAGCATTTTACTGTTAGAGTGCGGATGCCTGAAAATCAAACTCAAAACTTTAAGAGACCTACCTTCTTTTCTTTCTTCTTCAGAGGGTATGAAATATTTGGTACTCGAGTACAGAGGAAAAACTAATAACGCATCTTACGTTGCCAGCCACAAGGGTTTCGTATACACGGAAGAGAGTAGGCGCCACATGTGGCACCGTGCCGCAATAAGAAAAACTGTTTTCAAACGTTGGCACAGAAATATGAGATTATAAAGGAAAAACATTGCCGAATACATAAGCAGATAATTATGCCAAACATTACGCGTCTAACCGAGCGTATATTCGCATTGACGTTGGCTTCCGCAGCAGCGACGCCGCTTCTAAGTCACGTGTATTCGAAGCACCCATACTGCGAGGCATCCAATATCATGTTACGAAACTCGGGTGCAGCGAAAGATGGCTATCCACGCTAATACACCGCAGATGACGGTAGTATGCAGATAAAGTAACACCGCTGACGATGTAATAAAGCAATCAAGCGAGAGGACAGGCAAGCAGAAAATTAACCTTTCGTGGTAAACTATCCCATTAGATGGCGGCACAAATTAGTAGCGACGCAATGCGCGGAAGACACTGAAACCATGCCAGAGCGTAAACCGGAAGCGGATCTCTAAGTAGGCCATGACATGCTGCAAGGCAAGAGGACAAAGTCCTTCCACAAAGCGTTTCCTGATTTCAATTGTAAAGCACTGCTTTCGCATTCGCAACGCCTAATTGGTAAGGTATCCGTTGAAATTTTAGGGTGATGGTTTCTATGTGCAGGTTATACGACTCGCTTTGGTGGTGTTGCTCATCGGCAAAAAGATTTTGACGCATTTATGCAAACCGCCCCAAGACCTCCTCAACGTGCTCTCCAGTTACCAGCGTAATTTCAATTGCTGAAGTGAAATATTCAGAATGTTTAAACTACTAACTTTATTGTGTACCATCATGGATATAAAGCCTCCTTAATAGTAAGCAAACCCTGACGAGAACACGGAATAATATGTAATAAAATACAAATAATATAAAGTCAGGAGGCATAAACGAAACATGGGACACCCTAGCCTGAATATGACGTCGTCTGGCATCGAATTTAGAATAGATACGTAGTTGTAATTATTGGTGCCCAGATGCACCTTTAGTAATGCAGGGTGACGTGCGAACTCCTGGTATTCTACCGGACTGTGCTTTCGGTACTCAGCGGCCACCGATCGACGAATAAAGAAGATGTTTTGTACCAGGTTGTCGAAGTGCCGAAAAGTAATAAGGGGGAGGGTCGGGCTTTTTAGCGCGGCTGCGCGAATGGTGGTTGTTTTTCTTTCCCTTGTTTCCAACGGCAATTGTTGCATATTCGCTGCCATTTCGCGCCTACAGCGTGTTGGTTATTAGCAAGTACATTTTATGCTGCTTCGATTGGGAAATGTGTATTTCTTCAGCACCAGCCATACACCGATTTACCAGAGACATCCATCACACCTTCTTGCTTATTTTCGCTACTGGAAGTTTGTATGACCGCGCCAGAGGGAGGCGAGTATAAAACGCGCATAACTAATATATATGGTTCAATATGCAGCTGTGGAGACCCATGGGTGTTGAGGAGGATTTATTGTTAACTGTAATTACGGAAATGAGGGAGACACCGGAATGCCTGTCAACCGTTTATAACGACAAAATACAAGTTTGCAACATTTCAAATAACGCGTTGTCCAGATAAGATAGACGCCATTTTAATGCGAATATGAAAAAATACCTGACAAATTACAGAGAACCCATAGAGGAGTGGCACCTCCCCAGGCACTTTGCTACGATTCGAGGCCGCTACATAAGCCGTCGCCAAGATACATTCATGACAAGGCTAATTTCACGGGGCTCCAAGTTCCTCTCATGGCATTACCTGAATGCCAACGCGCCGTTAGCGCATTATTAATTACGTCTTTATTGTTAGCCCATATTATGACACGCCCACCTCTACAACGCTAATGTAGCGCCAATTATCACAGGTTTTTAAAGAATATTTCGTTTCTTCAGTCAAGCAAGGACTATTCTTTGCTGGAATTGAGCTAGCTGACTTACTGAGGGCTGCGTCTTTCAGGCTGCGGACGGTTGCATTTGGTCTTCATGGCTTCTTCCAACAAAATAGGGAGGCAAAGAACAAGTGATTAAGATTTCTGGGTCGGACGCAGCCCGCCAAGCATACAGAGACGAAAAATGTGTACGGGGACACTTAGGTATGAACTAGAAAAAAACAAGAGAAAAGTTTCTCCTTCTTGACAGATGAAATAACTCTTTGCACGGCTATAATAAAGAAGAATGATAAAACAGTTTATAAACACGTTCCAACCATGCATTAATTTGCCGTTACAAGATAAGAAGTTTTGATTAATTGCGTTATGCCTGCTAATTGTATAGTGACGTATCATGTCGGACTGACTGTACAAAAAGAGAACGTTGCAAGGTGTTTGTAGAACAACGTGGTTGTGTTTTTTTTTTGATTAAGCGGCATATTTTGTCAATGACACCTGCACTATGTACTCTTCAAATGAGGAGTCGTTGGGCTGTTAACCATTTCTTCCGAACTCGTAATATGGAGCGGCTTCTGGCCTCATCGAGCAGAAAGTAGGAAGAGAACACTGACAAACGGGAACTCCAGAGTGATTACTTAGGCTGCTCTCCTAAAACCCATGCGCCCTGGAAGCGGGCCTAAATACCACGCACACATGCATCGTTGAGAATTCACTTTGGCAAGAGTCATGTGACCTGTCTGTACGTGAATGGACTGTTGTACGGCTTTTAATTAAAAGCTTTCACAAGGGCGCACGTACCCTTAGAAAGGGCGATATACCGAGCGTTTTAGAGGTTGCCCTAGCACTATCCAACAAGGCTTTGCTTGGAACACATTATAAGAGAAATATGAGTTTCATATACGAATATTGGGGCTCTAGGGCGAAACTAAAATGCCGAATCATTACCCAATTTTAAGCCGTCTGTTGTAATGACGTAGTACACACCGAACTATTTTATAGGCGTCTTATCAAAATTATGGAGCTCCTGGCGAGTTTTATTAATGGTCGTTTTTATGAAGCCTTATATACAGACTCAATTAATTCCTTGTTGGTTCGCATAGATATGGCAAATTTTTGTTACGCACTCCCAAAGAATAAAAGGGCTGATACAACTTCGCGCGTAAAAAAATCCGAACCAACAGCCTTGGCTGACCCCAGTGGACTACCGTCTTCAGATCACAATTAATAGGGAGGGCGCTACGAGTGCCGGGATTTTTCGTCATGGCAACGTCCGCCCCCACAAGTTCACTGAATTTCCCGGGCAGTCACTACCTCAACTTCACGTTTTGTGAGCGCACGTAATGACATTCTTTTGCCAGCCAAATGCAGGTGCTCGGATGGGAGGATGTATATATCTAGCCGCATAAAAGGTCCATGGCGAAGCACCCCAAGGTAAGCTTATTGTCGTAATTGCTAACTGTTACAAGCACGGGCCATCTGCTCGAGCCACAGATGGAGTCCCTGAAAACCTAATGACAATTCCAACTGATTTTTTATGGAACCGCAGAGGCAATGCCTTTTTTGAAGCGTCTTTCCCACTCGTGCCGCAGTCCTAGGCGATCTCTAGAGCTCTCATGTTGCACCCCAGACAACACGCGCTGTCTTATGTATGCGGGGTTTATGCTCCCTGCAGAAAAATGCCGTATTCTTTTGTTCCTCTGAAACAAAGTAAATCGCGCATCAATCTAACACGAGGAGGTCGTCGATCCTCACCTACTCTTAGGAAGTTCCTCAATGTCATGATAGACTGTAGGCTCACCTGGGGGCAGCCGTGCAACCTGTCATCGCGTCCTTGGTATTACGCATAACTGCACCCTGAAGAATTGCTCGAACCAACTGGTAGAACCACTCATGACGAACGCTTCGGCTTCACTTGGCGATCATCCTAAATCGCGTACTTTACCAGCTACACGTACTTTCTTCTTTGGCGCCCCAGTGTGATTTCCTGGAGGCACCTCGCCGAAAGCGGCTTAAAAATTCCTAAGATTTAAAGGCAAAAATAAAAACAGCCTCACGGTATTCGCAGTTTCTTTCGAAGAATACCCGGCGGATCTCTAATGGGCCATCGAGTCAACCAACAAGACGAATAAAGCATTGGCCATACAGCAGGTCTTTATTGCGTTTGAAAGCGTAGGTTTCGCAAAGGGGCTAGTGCTTAGTAGGGCTGTAAAGAAGATGTGACAGTGGGCCCCGTTCGGGCGGGGGTCGTAACAGACTCTCGCGCACTGCACGTGTATTTCAAATAAACTCATTTGCAGTCCGGTCCAGTCCAAGTTAGGCATTCAGTCTTTATTGCGAACTCGAAGGCAGCTGCAACATTTTGGCCATGAAGTTCCCGCAGACAGAATAGGCCGACGCTCCTTACGTCTCATCCGGCATCCGTCAACGGTCTCCCTGCTAGTGGATCTCTTAACACATTAGGATTATAGGGAACGAACCCGCCGGCAAGTTCGCCATTGAAAACCTTTCATCTCCTCACTTCTTAAAAGTGGTGTCAGACGGACGGCAGATTCTACAGCAAACTATCACGGAGCGTTTCAAGTCCCTTTCGTGTGAACGTTTTAAACCAGGTGTTTTCATAGGATTGCAAAGTGCCGAGGCGGACTCAGGCATGACTTTACAAGCTGACTTTGAAATCATCTCCTCCATGTCCAACGTGTGGTGCACCGAAGACTTGAGATATCTTTCTATGGACTGTTTAGAACACGCGGTAGAGCGGGCAGCCTCTTTAAACGACTAAAAACTGCTGAGCATGCGTCTTCGGCTGACGTTTTTTTCCCGAAACAGGCACCGGACAACTAGGCGGGACGTCTTGTTTGTGGTTCGCAGTTTTTAAGAACACAAACTTTGTGACTCGTGGTTCGAGGCAGGTAGCGTTGTTCTCCTAGGACGGAGCAATGGGTGGTACTGTCTGCAATGCTAGGTTCGTTGTTCACTAATAACAATGCACTCACTCACTCCCTCACTCACTCACTCACTCACTCACTCACTCACTCACTCACTCACTCACTCACTCACTCACTCACTCACTCACTCACTCACTCACTTCCCCAATATTATTTGTAAATGTATTTAACAATGAAACTGCGTCAGTATTCAGGCGCTACCAGACCCTGCGAGGCAGCGCCTGAAAATCCTCCTATGACTACTCCAATCAAGAGATTAACAATAGGTCGAACGAATGGAAAGTGGCTTGAAATAACTAGAAAGGAAATTAGAAAGGGTTTTACAGTTATTTAATGTTTGATACAAGGAGCACCCGTGATTCAGGTGACACGCACGTCATAAGTCTGAAATTGCTAGAGAGCCTGCGTGTGCTTTCAACAGGCGAAGGAAAATATAGGAATCAAGAAATATTCGTTTGTTCAAAAACAGCAGCCATTTTGATATTGAACGCTTACGAAAAAACGTGTCAAGAAAACTGCTGAACTAATAACTACCGGATGAGCTCATACAGGACATTTACATTTTTTAAAAGAAAACTCCGCAATTTGCTTCACTTCATTGAAAGCCCGGTATTTTAAAGAGCGGCAAACCACAACTTGAAATACGGCCTATCACAGAACAATCAATATTTTTTAAATTGTTTAAAAAATACACACAGAAAAAGGACATAAACATAAAATAAACATAAAGGAAATAAACATGACTATTCTCGGTCGTTTCTCTGAATACGCATCCAGCACTGTACGAGTATTTTTCGACTATATCTCATTCGATCGAGTAATTGCCGATTTGAAAAAAAAAAGAGTTCTGCACCAACAACAATAAGAATAAGACCTTATGCGGTGAAAGGTTTACGGCAAAATAAATCTCAATAACACTGTATTTAGCCTATTGTGGTTAGTAGGTGCGGTTACCTTCCTTGCGATTCGGACACTAGACCTAGACCTAAGGTTGACAATCTGGCGTGGCTCACTGCAATCATCATCATTCTCGCTAGTCATTATAATCAGCGGTCACTCGTGCGCTCAGCCCTGTTTGTCTCGCGCTGTGCCTCGGCTCTCGTTGCACGGATCTCGACAGTGTAGCCTATTCCAAGTAACATCCTGATGTGAGGTCCAGCCTAACGCTTCACGCACTACACAATTCGCTTTGGATGTGTCGTTGGCTCTCCAATAATCGCAAGCAATAAAGAACATGTACCGACTTCTCCATTCGTCATCCTATCCCACCCCAGTGGTCCTAGAACTTTTCGCGGCACGGACGAAGTGGACACGGACAAGTGGCTGAGCTTGTATAAGCGCATCAGCGCTCACAAGCCGTTGTTCCTGACCTTGACGGTACCCAACATCATTTACCTCCAGGGAACACCTACCGTAGAAATTGTTACTTTGAAATTAGAACTCCTTACTGTGAGCGTCTGTGAGCACAAGCTACGGGTCCTTTTTTTGCTTCCAAAACGTAACTGACCTTTTGCGCCAAGACATCCAAAGAGCTTTACGTGTCCGTTATACAGGATGTGCTGATGCTGTGCCTCAAGGCTGACGCAATTATGACTCAAGACGATAAAGTTCGACATCCGCTGAAGGAAAATATAGATGAAGCTTTCAATCTGCTTGAGCGTAAAGAGTGCAGTCCAGTCGACTCCATAATTAAATAATACCGATATTTGGCAAGAAAAACTCGTCGCAACAGCCCTCTCTGCACTCGGCTTCCTAACACGGCCGCCACTTCGTCCTGTAGAGACACTGGACTTGTGACCCCGGATCCTCCGTCACTCAACACGCTGCCGTGCCTAGGACGACGGGAAAAATTGTAGCTCGAATGCACGCTTTGAAGGTGGTTGGACTGCGGGGCTGTAAACGACACAGCTAGCAATCAACGATGCGAAGTCACTTGAATTCTCACATGTGGCAATACAAAGAGTGAAACCAGAGACAAGTGAAATTTAGTTAACGGCACTTTCTCTTACTGCACAGCGACATTCATGACGGATTCATGTTCATTTTCTTCTTCTAGCTGTTCTTCTGGCGTTGTTACTTTCCGTGGTCTACCCAAGATAGCATGCAATGAACTGAAGGAGGTTCTATACCGGTCTGACTTTAGGCCGCAGCATCTCGGTGGCCGTCTCTAGGCCGAGCCGCGTTGTCGGCGTAACCAAGTGAACGATGGCAAGACCAACGAGTGAAACAAAAAGTGAACGATGAAAGAAAGCAAAGGAGGACAGTGTCGCGAAATTGGGAGGGGAGGACGGTTCGCTGTGGCGTTGCGAGCCAGCGCTCTCCGAAAGTGTGAGGTGTAGGAAGAAAGGGGGCAGTATGCTGTGTCCTGTTGCGACGTTGTCATCCCACCGCTGACAACCAGTTGTTGCGTACGGCAAGGACGACCCGAGCCGAGCTCTGTCACCTCCGACATACGTTTGGTATGGTGGCTTGAAGCAAGCGGGCCGCCAATGTTGCAGCCGTGAAGAAGTCCAGAAGCGGTAGCAAAACGTAACTCGTTTACTTCATAGCGAGAGATGAGCCGAAGCCAAAGAACAATGCTCCGACGGGCGAGGTTACAGTAGAGGACACGAGTAGATTGACAGCATTGATTCACGGCTCAAACAGGAGTGAACTACAGTGCTTGGGGGTCTTATTTATACCCAAAGCGCCAACGGTCGAAACAAGCGTTCCCTCTAGATTGGGCACACTTCACGAACGGCGCAGACACACACAACAGTCTTTCCAGAGTTAGTGAGCAGTCGGTAGTAGCGGCGCACGCTGAGTCCGAGAGAGGGGAGAGAGGAGGTCTCCGCAGCGGACGCGGGGCCTCCGTGTTCTTGGGACAGGTCTCTGCGTGTTGCGTCGGCACGTCATCGAAGGTTGATCACGCCGATAGCGAGGCGCCTTGTCCAGGCCTGTCACAGCTTGTTTGAATTGTCGGTCGCAAGCGTGAATCACCGACAGAGGGGCCTGCTTGATAGGTGCACGAAGTGGAGGCTTCGCCGCACAGCCAAGGAGTGTTGAAGCAAAACCTAGCGGCGGGCTCATTCGTAACAGCTTCTCCGCCGGGGGTCTGAGACCCCGATGATTAAGGGTCTTTGACCGTTGTCCGGAGGGATGCTTTCGGAGGGAAGTGCTTGCCAGATGCTCGCCTCCAGGCCTGGGCTGTACGACATCGTGCTGGAGCTTCTACGGGCAAGTCACTGGACGAATAGGGGCTTGCCAAGAACGTCTTTGGCTTGGTCAGGCAAGCAACAGAACAACACAGGAAGGCACAACCGCATCGCCGGCAAGTGCAAAGACAAATCCACACTGAAGATCTACCAGGCTTTTAGATGCGATCACATACGCTAATAACTAACTGCGCTAGTTATGTTTTAGCCCAGCGCTTGGGGCTAAAACATAACTAGCTTTAGACAAGTACACCAACTTAAAATGTGACATTTCGCATGATTGGAAATGTCCCACACAAAAATCTAATCGTAAAGGGCGAGGAAAAATAATGCAAACGAGAAAATCAGGCGTCTACAGGCCACATCTCGCGCTCAGAGCTGCGATTTGAGCTCTCCTCATTGCCCTGAGCTTCCCCCTTTTGAATCGCGCATTAGGTGCACCCGTTCTCCATAAGCTACTGCGACCATAAGCTGCTGCGACCATAAGACGTATCTCGAGCGTGCGGAGATGACTGCTCTACTTTCCACCGCTCGCCCAAGACGTGCGCTTTCGTTCTCGGCCGCTCCGAGGTCCGCTGAGACGCGGCGCACAGCGTGCCTGTGCCGCTGCCACTCGGCAGGCCCGCATAGGAGCTCTTGCCACAATGATTTGCGACACTGTCATTAGGCAAACATCGAAAGGTGTTTTCGCTCCCGTTTCCGGCTGTCAAGGCCAAACTCGGCACGGGCGGACCGTTCTCAGTAGACGGCTCAACCCCAGGCGACACCGTAATGGCTACTAGCTTGGCTTGCCGTTGCTCGACATCGAGTATCTGAATTGGAGGTGGAACGCCAACAAATCGCTCAATTGCGGCGTCGTGGTTAAGCTTAGCTGCACCGTAAAAATCGTTCAGTGTCTCGACTGCCGGCTCTGCCCCAGCGTAGCTCGGTTCTGAACTCGCGTCCGGAGAAAGACCTTTCATTTTAACGGACTCGTGTTGCCTCCATTTGCTAACGTCACGATTTAGGCTTTCCCGCGGAACGTCGTTAGCTTGCGAACTGCGCGCGTTCGGGTCGGTAGCCGTTTTCAAGGCCCCCCGTGAACCCGAGCACTCCGAACACGACGACGTTGACACATCTGCACTCAAAGTAGAGCCTACACGCAGTGTACTTGCGCTGCCCTATGTCGTGAGCCTCCGGAAATGCCCCATCTTCGGCTATCTGTCCAAATCTCGCCATTTCTCTCAGAGGTGGCGACACTATCGTTACTGGAGCCCTTCGCAGCGAGCTCAGCTGACTCTTTGCTGGGCAGTTCCTCGAAATGGTACCCCTTTTTGCGTAACAGCTGATTCGACCTGTTCGAGAATAGGTACCTGTATTCCGGAAGAAGTGGTGGGGATACTGCCGCCTTCGTGACAAGTTCACCAAACGGACCTCCGATGCTGACTTTACCAATCGGCAGGCGCACGTTTCGTGTTGCTACGGCCTGCTTCGCCCAGACACACTGTCCCGTCAGCTCATCCGGTTCAACGTACGAAGGATAGGTCATGTCTACCGTCGCCGCGGAGTCGCGAAGAACTCGGCACGGTTTAACGCTGACCATGAGCTCTCGTACGTACGGCTCCAGAAACTGCCTGCTGTGGTGTAGCACTGTGGTGTAGCACATGGTGTGGAGGCGCCTGATCCAGGCCGGTCACAGCTTGTTTGAATTGTTGGTTGCAAGTGTGAGTCACCGACAGGGGGCCTGATTCCCCGAACCGTCGAGGAGTGTTGAAACAAAGCCCAGCGGCGGCGTCATTCGTAACAGTCCGCACAAAGCGCTAGACGGCGCTACGCTTGGCGAAAACGTGAAGGGGCGTGCGCGTGAGTATGATGTGCGTTCGCTTAAGACGAAGTTCATGGTTCCTTCCTGAGACGCACTTCGCACCACCGTCGCAGAGGCTCATCATCGCTGCCGTCGAGATACTCCACGAGTAAGGGCTTGCTCAGCGCACTGCTGCTGCGCCGAAATATGGCGTTAGGTTATATCGTAATCGCCTTCCAATGTTTTATGTAGTAATGCGTGTGGACGTCACTAGGTGGTGTCTATTGTGTTGGTTACTTTCGCACACGAAGTACCTTACGCAAACGTAATATTTGCCGGTATGGCCAGTCCCCCTAGGCAGGCATGTGCCACCTTCTTAATGATGATAAGTTTTCTGCTGACATCGTCACGAACATTTTTTGGGAATAGAGGTATACTGGTTTGCAGTAAATGCTTAGTCACTTTGCAGCCTGACGATAATAATTTTGGAGGAACTTCAGTTTTTTAACTCTTCAGTGTTCAGTCGCTTGATGCGCCAGTGAATTTTCCAGAGCGCACTCCGCACTTCCATCTTCTATCGATCTCTCGGATACAGGCTGTTGTCCAGAAAGGAATTTAGCCTTAGCGTTCTTCCAGTTTGCTCCGTGCGTCGTACGAACAACCACAACGTGTCTTCCCTATGTTGTGTCGCGAGGAGCATGTGCAGTCGAGTTATTATACCCAGAATCCTGCGGCAAGGCGCCGGGTTGTAGATAAGCCGATCAGTTCTAACTGCTGCCGCGAAGGACACAATGATGGACGCTGCAGGCGCGCAGGCCTTCATTTCCACCGATCCATCCGCCGAAAATAACCGCTGTCCCCATCGAGGTTGCTCTGATCCGTACCGGGACGTAACTTCCCCGCTTTCTGAATTTAGCCGCCTTCTGGATTTGGCCCGGTTCCCGCTGCCACGCCGCCATTTCTTGTCGGCCGCACTTAATCGCTCGCCCTCAGAAAACTAGAAAATTTATCTATCGAATGTGACGCTGCATCTATGAACCAACTACAAAAACCCCTGCCAACTTCGCCCATCACACGAAATGTATTAAACCTTCAGGTCGATGGTGTTCCAGTAAGTGCCCTCATTGAAGCTGCCGCTACTATTGCAGTTATAAACTCAGATTTACGCCAGAAAAAGGCGACATTCTGGACAGGGGATTTCTGCCGGGCAAATATGATTGAGCAGGGATCTCGTTGGGAAGGCTTCCGTTTGGAGGAGTGTCCATTTTCGTTCTCTATGTTGAGAGGGAGATGCATGCGCTCGGCTGTTGGAATATTCAAATCTGGACATACTACTGCCCTATAAAATTCGCGCGCTTCCCTCCGTAATCAATGGAATGGTGTGTCACACATGGTTAGATGCCCGTAACACTGGAGGAAACAAAAGCCCGATCAATCACGCATCGCTGCATCAACTGCTTTTGTCTCTGTATGTGGTGGATGCCTGAAAAATGGAGCGCACAGACAGCGACTAAGACAGCCCTCTCTGCCGATCACACTTATCACTGATAAGTCCAAGCGACGATGGTTTGCTCGAAGCTCATTTTCAGAAGTTATAAACATCGCCCATCAACCCTTCAGTTCTTCGACCACAGCGTCTAAAATTTCACATCATCATGTAACTCAGAATAAGCAAGAATTTTATTGCTGAGTATTTTTAATTTTAAGATATACCCGAATACGTGAAGCTTTATGCAATGGGAATACCGTCTGCACCATGCGCACTTCGTCGTGGACTTAACCTTGGAAGCGCAGTTCTTCGCAACTGAAAAAAATTAGCAGTTGCTTAGCTCGGCTATGCCAGGATATACGAACCGTGAGCTAAGGTTCAGCTGGTTATTCTTAGGTTTCCTGGTTGTCTAGGATTCGGCAATTTTTATGCTTACTGCGGCTAAAACGACTTTCAATCCAAGTCAATCCAATTCAGTCCAGCCTAGTCAAGTCCGGTTCAGTATAGTGCAGTCACTGCTCCTTGCGCATGCCCAGCAAGGCTCTCCAGGAGCCACGCGAAACGGCTTTCAAGAGGCGCACAGCTAGGCACGCGCTGGCGCCAGTGCGTCTGCCGCGGCTATGGCGTCACTCCCCTGGAATGCACACACCAGCGAATGTGCAGTTCTCTACACCATCACCAACCTATCTACGCCCACCGGAGGGCAAAGGCATCTTCCATTAACCTCCAAATACCCCGGTCCTGCGCTAACTGCGACCAATTTGTCCCCGCGAAATATGTGCGATTCTCCACACACCCGTACTCCAATTGGATTGGATATCCAATCCAATTTATTCCAATTCAATCCATATTCCATCCAATGCTCCTCGCGCTTGCGCAGCATGGCCCTTCAAGGTCCACGCGAAGCTGCTCAACCTCGGCCAGTGTAGCTTACGCTACCAACGCTCAGAATACCATTCATGCTTGCCACGTGCTGGAATTGGTCAATATCAGGCTGAATTCTGTTGGGTGGTACTCAATACAGGATGTGTCAAACTTAAGCGGAAACTTACACAGGAACGAGAAAGGGGAACGACACCAGCGCTTATTATCAACTATCAACTGAAAGTTGATAGTAAGCGATAGTAAGATCTCACGACGCCATATCCGTCATGGAAATGACATTGTCAGAACAACGTCGGTTGACGTGGCTGCGCCAGAATTCAAGCCACGAACTCTTTCGACGCAACGGGAGGCACGATACGCGCTCCAGACTGCGCTATAACGGGCGAGTGAGTAGGACGAAAAAATTGCCTTATATTGTTCCTTTCACATGGTGCTGTCATCTAGGAAAGGCGAAGCGAGGTAGTGCATCATGACGCTCATGAGCGCCGAGAGATGGCGCCTCTATGCCAGTTTGTAAGTGTGCGGGGGCCGCGCAGCGTAAGCTGTGGAGAAGCCGACTTGCGGATGTCACGCTCGTGACACGGTCTTATGCTCATTTTGCTGAAGCTGACGGTGTGTTCACCAAACGATTCTCTCCCAACCCATTTGGTTTCGTTCGTTTCGTTTGCTAGCGCCTGTGGTTCCAGTAGGATTTACGCGATGTCCGGCGCGTGCAATCCACTGTCTCACGTTGATCGGTATATTCGGGCCATACCGACGAAATATAAATAGCGATGTGCAAGTTCATATCGATGCACAATAAACATTCAACTACTCCTGTGAAGGCATATTTTACTTTAATGTCTTACCGGTTCCTATGGAAGAGGGAACAACCACATTTTTTTTTGTTTGCTTGGCAAACACCGGAGTATGCTGCGTGGTTGCCCATGCTGTTTACTCAGAGTTGTTTAGATTTGCAGTTATCGGCAAGGTGTTCATTGCAGGCATATTTGGCGCATGTCCCATGGCCCCGGCAGCTCAGTGAGCCGTGGCCGTAGCGTTGGCATTTGTAACATCGGCCTGGGTTTTGTGTGTACGGTCTAAGTTTCATCTTCGTATGGCCTACCTCTAGAGGTTTTGGAAGTATGCTTGATGCAAAGGTGAGGAAGATGTGCCTTCTCTGATCTTCTTTTTTTTCTTTTGATTTTGATACGATATACATTTGTGACTTTTTTTTTATCTGAGATGACTCCGCGGACTGTATTTAGTGATCGGTGCTCGCTGACAGTTACAGAGATTTCTCCGAAACATGTTAGCTTTGAGAGCTTGTCGAGCCGATCTTTGTAAAGTACTCTGAGAAGGAGGTGTCCATTTACCAGCTTCTTGATCTTATAGCATTCACCAATGGTGGCAGTTAGGGTCTATGCAACTAGAAATGACGAGACAAGTCAGGCAGTTTTCTCTTCGTCATTGCTATGTACAACGTGGAAGCGCGAGAAGTTCGTCACGTTCGTTGTGAATAACTTACAGGGCTACATCGGTGCCCCCTCTTTTACGAGAGGGATCAGTTGATTGAAAAAACAAGCTATAAAACGAAACATCTGTTGGGCCATGGGTCCAGCCACCCATCATGGAGCCCAACAAGGGGACGGGACAGGAATTTGCGAGAGGTCCTACCCACGCCACCTGTACACATCGGCTATAACCAAATATGGTTGAACTCAGGGTCGCTCCCCACACAAGGTTAACCCTAGCCTCCAGGAAACAGGGAAACTGACAAAGAACGAGACGACAGGAAACTAGTTAGAAAGAAGACAGGAAAGTGAAAGATGAAGGGCAGGACAGGAAAAGGCGACTGCCGATTCCCTCCGGGCGGGTCAGACTAGAAGTTCCGCCTATGGGAAGCGCAGACCAAAGTTGTGTGTTACCTTCGCCAAGGGGCAATAAAGATCCAAGCACTCTTCGTTGTCTCAACCACCAGGATCCTGTTTTCGCCTGACACGGTACTGCCACGCACGGCTACACGTGGGGGTTCCGGGACCGTGGTGCCGCTCATTACTCACCAACATCTGCTTTAACAGATGCCCCCCCCGCCGGGTAGCCTTGCATAGAATACCGGGCGTTACTTCGTCCTAGGAGAACAACACTATCTGCCTGCAACCGCGATGAGTCGCAAGGTTTGTGTTTTTTAAAACTGAGGACCAGAAACGAAATGTCCCGCCTAGTGATCCAGTGCCTGTTTCGGAAAAAAAACGTCATCCAAAGACGCATGCGGAGCTGTTCTTCAAAGACGTTTAAAGAGACTGACCGCTCTACCGGGTGGTCTAGACAGCCCATGGAAAGTTATCTCAAGTCTTTGGTGCACCACACGCTGGACATGGAGGAGATGATTTCAAAGTCAGCTTGTAAAGTTTTCCGGAGTCCGCCTCGGCACTTGTTATACCCATGAAAACGCCTGGTTTAACATGTTGGCGCAAAAGGGACTTGAAATGCTCAAGGAGATGAAAGGTTTTCTCTGGCAAACTTGCCGGCGGGTTCGTTCCCTAAAATCCCAATGTGTGAAGAGATCCACGAGGAGGGAGACCATTGACAGATGCTGGGCGAGAAAAAAGGAGCGTCGGCCTACTCTGTCTGTGGGAACTCCATGACCAAAACGTTGCAGCTGCCTTGGAGTTCGCAATAAAGACCGAGTGACTAACTTGGACTGGCCTGGACTGGAAATGAGTTTATTTCAATGACACCTGCACTACGAGAGAGTCTGTTACGACCCCCGCCCGAACGACGCCCACCGGCACATCTTCTTTACAGCCGTACTAAGCACTAGCCCCTTTGCGGAACCCGTGCCTTTCAAGCTCAATAAAGACCTGCTGCATGGCCCATGCTTGATTCGTCTTGTTGGTTGACTCGATGGCCCATTAGAGATTCCCCGGGTATCCTTCTAATGAAACTGCGAATAGCGTCAGGCCGGTTTTATTTCTGCCTTGAAAAATCTTAGGAATTTTGAAGCCGCTTTCGGCGAGATGCCTCAAGGCAATCACACTGGGACGCCAAAAAGAAAGTGTAGCTGGTAAAGTACACGATTTCGGATGATCGCCAAGTGAAGCCGAAGCGTTCATCATCAGTGGTTCTACCAGTTGGTTCGAGCAATTCTTAAGGGTACAGTTATGCGGAATACCAAGGACGCGATGAGTGTTTGCACGGCTGCCGCCAGAATAGCCTGCAGTCTAGCGTGGCATTGAGGAACTTCCTAAGAGTAGGGGAGGGTCGACAATCTCCTCATGTTAGCTTGAAGCGCGATTTCCTTTGTTTCAGGGTAACAAAAGAACACGGCATTTTTGTGCAGGGAGCGTGAACCCCGCCTACAAAAGGCAGCGCGCCTTGTCCGGGGTGCAACATGATGAGACCTCTAAAGATCCGCTAGGCGTGCGCCACGAGTGGCAAAGACGCTTCAAAAAAAGGCATTGGCTGTGCGGTTCCACAAAAAAAGCAATTGGCATTGTCATTAAGTCTGTAGGGACTCCGTCTGTGGCTCGAGCAAATTCCCCGTCCTTGTAATACCGAGCAAGTTCGACGATGAGCTACCTTTGGGGTGCTTCGCCATGGACCTTTTATCCGGCTACTTATATATGTCCTCCCATCAGAGCACCTGCATTTGGCTGGCAAAATAATGTCATTGCGTGCGCTCACAAAACGTGAAGTTGAGGTAGTGACTGCCCGGGAAATTCAGTGAACTTGTAGGGGCGGACGTTGCCCTGTGCGAAGATCCCGGCACTTGTAGCGCCCTCCCCATTAATTGTGATCGCAAGACGGTAGACCACTGGGGTCAGCCAAAGTTGTTGGTCTTGGTATCTTTTATACGCAAAGTTGTATCGCAATGTTATTCTTGGGCAGTTCGTAATAAACGAAACGCCATACCTATGTGAATCAACAAGGAATCAATTAAGTCTGTATAGAAGGCTTGAAGGTTCATGCTTTCGCCGGATACAAAACTACCGTTATTAAAATTCGCCAGGAGCGCCATAATTTGTATAAGGCGGATATAAAAGAGTTCGGTTTGTAATACTTCATTAGAACCGACGGCTTTTACCTCGGTATTATTTGGGAATTTTGGTTTTGCCCTAGAGCCCCGATATTGGTATATTAAACTAATATTCTTTTATAATGTGTTCCAAGCACAAAGCCTTGGTGCATAGGGGCAAGGCAACATCTAAAAGGCTTGGTATATCGTGCTTCCTTAGGCCAGGGGCGGTCTTGGTAAAAGATTCAATTAAAAACGGTACGACCGTCTATTAACGTAGATACAGGTGACATGGTTCCTGCAAAAATGTCTTCTGAACGGTGCATGTGTGCGTCGCCGAGCAGCCTAGGTATTCATTCTACAATTCCCGCTTGGGAGTTCAAGCTCTCCTCTGTAACTGCTCAACGAGGCCAGAAGGCGCGAGATATTACGCGTTCGTGAAAAATTGTGTAACAGCCCATCGACTCTCGTTTAAAGAGTACAAAGTGCAGCTGTAGTTTACAGAATATCCCGCTTACTGAAAAAATAAACGCAAACGCGTTGTCCTCCAGAAACGTAACAACTGCCTCTTTTTGTACCGTCAGTCCAAAATGATGCGTCATCATACAATTGCCCAGCATAACCCAATCAATCAAAAGTTCTTATCTTGTAACGGCAAGTATATGCATGGTTGGTACGAGTTGATAAACTCTTTTAGACTTGTTTATTAGTATAGACTTGCCAAGGGTTATTTAAACTATCAATAAGGGAAAACCTTTATCTTCTTTCTTCTGGTTCATACCGTAGTCTCCCAGTACAGTTTTTGCATCTCTTTATGCTTGTCGGGCTGCGTCCGAGTCAGAAATCTTAATCACACGTTCTTTGCCTCCATATTTTGTTGGAAGGAGCCATGAAGACCGAATACGACCGCCCGCAGCTTGTAAGAACTAGCCGTCGGTAACTCAGTGAGCTAAATTCCAGCAAGGAATTTTTCTTGCTTGACCAAAGAAAAGGTATGATAATTTGCACTTCATTAGTGTTGTATAGCTGGGCGTGTCATAATATGGTCTAACAATAAAGAAGTTATTATTAATGTGGCAATGGCGCGTTGGCATCCAGGTAATACGAAGACAGGAACTTGGGCCCCCGTCACAATAGCCATGCCATGTATTTATCTTTGCGACGGCTAATGTTGGCGGCCTCCAATCGTCGGAAAGTGGCTCGGGGGGTGCCATTCCTCTATCTCTACTCTGTAATATGTCAGCTATTTTTCATATTCGCATTAAAAACGGCGTGTATCTTATCAGGAGAACGCATTGTTTGTAATGATGTGAACTTGTATGTTGTCTTTATAAATGGTTAAGAAGGCATTCTGGTGCCTCCCTCATTTCTGTAATATATAGTTAACAATAAGCCCTCCTCAACACCCATTCGTATCCACAGCTGCATATTGAACGTTACATATTAGTTATGCCGGTTTTATGCGCGCCTGTCTCTGGTGGCGTCATACAAGCTTCCGGTAGTGAAAATAAGCAAGAAGGTGTAATGGATCTCCCTGGTAAATCGGTATATGGCTCGTGCTAAAGAAATACACATTTCCCAATCGAAGCAGGATCACATGTACTTGCTAATAACCAACACGCTGTAGGCGCGAAATGGCAGCGAGTATGCAACTATTGGCGTTCGAAACAAGGGAATGCAAAAACAGCCACTATTCGCGCAGCCGCGCTAACAAGCACGAACCCTCCCCCTTATTACTCTTCTGTACTTAGACAACCTAATACAAAACGCCTTATTCATTCGTCGATCGATTGGCGCTGAGTCCCGGCAGAATACCAAGAGTTCGTACGTGACCCTGAAAAACTAGGGGTGCATCTCGGCACCAATCATTAAAACTCGCTTTTATAAACTCTATGCTAGATAACGTCATTTTCAGGCTATGATGTTCTATTTTTGCCTTGTTCGAATGTAGTTGTTATTTTGTTACATATTACTTTGTGTTCTACGTCAGGGTTTGCTTGCCTATTTTAAGAGGCTTTATATGCATGATGATATGCAATAACAAGAGTAGTTTCAAATTTCTTAGTATTTCTCTTTAATAAATTAAATTACGCTGTGAATGGAAGAACAGGTTGATGAGGTCTTGGGGCGTTCTGCATAAATGCGCCAAAAACGTTTAATGATGAGCAACAGCACCCAAGCGAGTCGTATACCCTACACGTAGAAACCATCACCCTAAAATATCAGCGGATACCTTACCAATTAGGTGCTGCGAATGTGAAAGCAGTGCTGTACAATTGAAATCAGGAAACGCTTTGTGGAAGGACTTTGCCCTCTTGCAGCATGTCATGACCCACTCAGAGATCCGCTTGCGGTTTACGCTCTCGCGTGGATTCAGTATCTTCCGTGCATTGCGTCGCTACCAATTTGTGGGACCGTTTACCACAAAAGTTGAATTTACTGCTTGCCTGTCCTCTCGCTTGGTTGCTTTGTTACATCATCTGCGGTGTTACAGCGTCTGCATACTCACAGCATCTGTCATGTATTATCGTGGATAGCCATCTTTCGCTGCACCCGAGTTTCGGAACGTGCTATTGAACGCCTCGCAGTATGGGGTGCTTCGAATACACGCGACTTAGAGGCGGCGTCGCTGCTGCGGAAGCCAACGTCGATGCTGATTATACGTTCAATGAGAAGCGTATTTTTCGTTGTAATTACATGGATATGTATTGCGCAATGGTTTACTATTTATAATCTCATACTTTTGTGAACACGTTGAAAAGCAGTTTGTTGCGTCATGGCGCCACATGTGGCGCTCCCTTACGGGTATACCGAACACTTTTGGTTAGCAAGGTAAGACACTTTTATCAGTTTTTCCTCTGTACTCTAGTTGCAAATATTTCATAGCCTCTGAAGAAGTAAGAAAATAAGCTGGGACTTTCAAATATGTGAGGTTGATTTTCAGGCATCCGCTCTCTAACAGTGAAAAGCTTCGTTTGATGAATTCTAGCACAATGACATTTGACGCCAGGTTGATGGCCGACATCTGGTGGCGTAGTGACTGCTACATTATTCAGCCTTTCTCCTACGCACTTCGGATAACCTTTATACCGTTTTCGTATGTGCCCAACTATTTAACTTTTCTGTAGCCGCCAGAAAGCGTTATCAAAATAATTAATTTTTATTTTGACAGGCTATGTTGTCTGTTTAAATGTGCAGAAAGACTGTCATTTGGAAATTTCAGTTGTCCATAATGTGAAGACCGCGCGAAGACGGCAGATATAGAAAAAGGAGGGAGACAGGACTCGCGATGTAAAGCACATACATTTTATTTTACAGCAAGAGCACGCATACAGATACTTGAGAACATTCCCACACAACGCTTAATTTTTATATACGGGCAAGAAACACATTAAAAGTTGCGCGCCTGCTGGTATACTCTTGCGATCGCTACCTCAATGTGAAAGATGCGTTACTGACCTGAATGTGAGTGTAACGCCCACCGCCTGCTTTCGAAACTTGGAGACTTTCCTGAACTTGTACAATTACATCAGCTGCCTTTCAAAGTGATACCTCTGAATTACGTATTAGGAACCCTTGTTTCTTTAACAAAATACCACATCTCCAATTCGGAACAATAAAACGGCGGCAGCCGGCAGAGTTTTCCGCAAAGACGTGTCTGCTGCAGATGTGGCCTTCCCACCTCATAACACCGATCAATGCGTCTCCGCTAACACTCTAATTGCTACACAACGATTTGCACTGAAGGTGCTCAACTGGCGCCAGAAGCTACCTTTGACGCTTTCAGACTCGCAAATGTCACCGTCAGAACGCCCTAGCCTCACATTATCTGCGGTGATGTCAACGCACACAACAAAAATCGGGGTAGTGCTTCTACGAATTCTCGCGGAGCAAAACTCGCCGAGCGGATGATAATACGTTTTATTGAACCGTTCAATTACGGCAGTGTAAGGTTTTTTAAAAACCCCAAAGTCAGCAGAAGGGTTAATATTTGATTCGTATTGAGCCATTTCATTAGAAAATGTTCTGGGGGCAGTGACTTTAAAACAAGAAACTGTGATCACTACCTTATTTTTATATCGTCTCCCAGTACAGCTAGGGGCCTAAATTCATGTACTGGGAAGGCTACAAGGTGTCTGCCGACTTTATAATCACGGAAGCCACACCAGGCGAAGTCTTCATTCCGACTTTACCCTACTGCTTTTAGGAATCCCCCCTATCCATGACAAAACGTCCCAATTGGAAGACCGACCAAGATTACGAAAGATTATGAAAGATTACCAGCCGTTCGCAGGCCCGGAGAACGAAATGCGAGACGCCGTGTGGAAGTACAAGACGTACGAAGGGGTAGGAGAACAGAGCGGCAGGTGATACGTCATATAGAAAAGTTAAGCACGCAGCGGTGGCGAGACTTCGGCTCAAAACTAGACGTCCGCAAACCTCTGAAGCGCATTTGGCGCGTTTTTGAGGAGAATACGGAATAACATGCACCAGCTGTACCCATTCAGAGTACCATCATTGCACGATGGTATTTCCCCGCAAAAAGGCGGCTGAAGAGTACAATAGCCTCCTGTCCACAAAATCAGCACCTCCGACATGCACTAGAAGTATCCCCTCCGAAGTCCCGCTAGCTACTCTCCCCCCCATCGACCTCCCCATTTACGAGAAAGACCTCAACGAAGCCAATTACCGTGCCAAGAAACTACTTTCGCCTGGTCAAGAGAAAACCATCTATGAAGCGGTTTCTCGCTTGTCCCATCCCTCTCGGTTACGTCTCCTAAAATACTACACGTCAATTTGCTTCGTTCACCCGCACCTGCTGAGTGAAATCTCGCAAAGCCAGTGGTCATCCTGAAGCCTCGAAAATCGCTGATGAGGTATGATTCTTTCTGACCGATAGCTCTGTTAAGCTGTGTCGTTATCATTGTGGGAAGATGATAGTCACGAGAATTACCTGTTACCTTGAAAGGAAAAATCTTTATCCCCCTCATGTGAATGCTTTCCGTGAAAATACAGCAGCATCGATAACGTAATTTCACTGGTTTTTCCTCTAGATGACGAATTGTACAACAGATACATTTTCATTGCAGCATTCTTGGGTATCAAATGTGCATTCGATTAAATTTTTCATGATGCAATCCTAACAAACTTTTGCTCTTGGGTTCGGTGGACGTCTTTACGTCTGGATATCAAGCTGCCTACAGGGGCGAGAGGTCTTCACGTGCACTCCGGAAGGCCCAACTCCCTACTACGCTATACAAAAAGGAGTTCCTCACGAAGCCGTCTTGAGCCCCCTCCAATTGAACCTGAGCATAATTATCTAAACAGAGTACTGAGCTCCCGCGTGGCGTAAATTGCAACCTCTTTGTGGACGACATCTGCAATCGGAGTACTCACTCGCTCCATCGTCGATAACCTCTTTGTGAATTTGTTGCATGTAATGAGACCGCTTTGAAGCACTGCAGTAGCCTTTGCCTCGAACATAAAACAAAAACGCTACACTTTTTGCTTTTTTTTGTGCGGTGGGGGTCCGCGTTTGTAGTAAAAAAATTACACCATCTTCCCACGTTGGAACCCTGAGGGGATGCAAAGCAGTGGAGTAATGGAGTAATAGCGTGTTAATTGGTTGTTAGAGTAAAGACACGTGTAGTAGCTTATTAAATGTCTTCTTTATTTATCGAGTAGCTGGGGACGTTTTGCAGCTTCTCGTTCTCGAAGCGAGGAATCCGCTGTTCCACGCTGGCGTTTCGAAGCGTTGTCACGTTGCCGAACGCCATCTGGATCAGCTAGTCGCCGCTGGCGTTTCAAAGCGGCTTCTTGTTCTTTAAGCGAGGAATCCGCGGCTCGACGCTGCCGTTTACGTTCGGCGTCGCGAGCTCTCCTCTTTGCAGCCTTGTCTTCGGAGGCACGAGACGAGCCGAGCGGCGAGGAGGAGCGGCGAGGAGGAGAGCGGCGTTATCACAGCTGGCTAGGGCTCCTGGAGCGACAGTGTTGCCGGTGTCTTGCTGAGCCGGCACGAGACGAGCCGAGCGGCGAGGAGGAGAGCGGTGTTATCAGAGCTGGCGTGGAGAGAGGGACGAGAAGGAGAGGTGTGGACGCCGGACGACGGAGGGTCGACTAAAAGATGCTTTGCATCTAAAAGCGTGATCACTGCAGTCTGGCACTCGAAAGGTAAGCAATGCCGGTTACTCGTTAAGACAAGTTGTTCGGAGACTCACGAATCCCACCAAAAAATTGGCCACAAACACGTTTTTGCCAAAACCATGCTGCCAACAACGTTTCCCGTCGCAAAAGAAGCTGGCCGCGCGGCTGCGTACATCAGTACAAATAGCGTGGACGGCGGCATGTAGGCTCCCTAGTCATAAGTTGTTATATTTATTCGTAAGCGTGCTTTCGAATACAGTAAAACTGATGCTCAAGCAGGCTTCTAATTTTAGCATTGTACAAAGTACATCAAGTGTTTTAACGATAGTGTGCTGGATGCTGTTGAACTAGCTACAGGGAAATTTGACAGGCTTGAAAAGCTTCGATATTTGTCACTAGTACCTTAGCACGGCCCATCACAAATTAAAGTCGAATTTCCATAGGTAATTGCATGTTCCCTCCTTTTTAGCTGTTCTTTGGAGCTAGATGCAGTAATCACAAAATGACCCAATAAATGGCTCGTTGTAGCGTTAATTAATATGCAGTGTTATTCGTGTCGGCTTCAACAAGACCAACACCATATTATCATAGGAGGAATACCTTTGTGACAACACTGCTTTGTCTGAGTGCGCCTCCTGCAGGTAGCATGAGTCATACATGCCTACCCTGAAGGTCGCAGGTAACTGTAGGAACACCTTTTACCGCTGACCAGAGTAAAACACGTGGCGAAAACAAGGTTGCACATGCAGGAGGAGGGGAAAATGGGGCTGAAAGTTGTTAATAGATAAGTTTAGGAAAAACCCACAAGGTGAACTAAGGTTCGGCGAAAAAAACGTTTACATCCAACTGTTACGTCGCAGTGGCTGAAATCTGTAGCACAAATCGAGGTACCCGCCTGTAGCAAAAATGGCCCATCTCCCCGCGAGGGGGACTCGAATAAATGCGTCGCATAGGGGGTGGGTGTATTGCGTTAACGTTCAGTGTTTGGGGGAGTTGGTGGTAGTGAATGCGTTGTATAAGCAGCTTCTTGACGTAGTTTGAATGAGTCAAGGATATAAGGCGCGTTCGTAGCCTCTCATTCTGTTTCGGCTTTGTGGCGCAGTGGGAAGAGCACCATGTACCTCGCGTTCCGCCCACAGGTAGTGAATGCGTTGTATCAGCAGCTTCTTGACGTAGTTTGAATGAGTCAAGGATATAAGGCGCGTTGGTAGCCTTCCATTCTGTGTCGGCTTTGTGGCGCAGTGGGAAGAGCACCATGTACCTCGTGTTCCGCCCACAGGTAGTGAATGCGTTGTATCAGCAGCTTCTTGACGTAGTTTGAATGAGACAAGTATATAAGGCGCGTTCGTAGCCTTCCATTCTGTGTCGGCTTTGTGGCGCAGTGGGTAGAGCACTGCGCCCGCAGGGTCGTGGGATCGAAACCAGGCGCCGGTAAGTATTATTTTTTTATATAGTGTAGGGGGAGGTGTGCGGACCTGTTGTTGAGAGCGAGGAGGGTAGCGTGATGCGGGAGAGGAGGAGTGGGGGAGAGGGCGCACCTGGAACGGCTGTTGCGGACGCCGAGGCACGCCAACGCCGTGTACATCGTGAGTTAAAGAAATGCTCTGCATTTAAAAGCAGCCATCAAATGGCCGCTAAGGTAGGCCTAAGCACGGCTCCTGTGAAAACTTTGTACGTGCCACAATAGGTGCGCCACCAGCTAGTAGTACTAGTAGTCTGGTACTGTTCCCACTGCTAAGCCAAGAAGTGTGAGGGAAAGTGCCGAGGAGGCACGAGGATAAATGCGCCCCTCATAAAAAAACGTGGTTAGGGAGGTACAGGGAATTCACCTTAGGACCGGCAGCCTAACCACTGCCCCGCCTTAAAGGCTCAAGAGAAACGGATTAAGAAGCTGTGGGATGGTACGGGGAGCACGGCCGGGCTGGAGGAGCGGCGGGCGCGCACTTTCATACGGCCTGCGCTTCGGATATAGTTCCCACCTTTCACCGCCGCTAGTTCGTGGCGCTGCGGACCATCCCTCGCTAAGGTCCAGGGACCTTAACCCTCGCCGGTTGACCTACAGCACGGGCGGGGTAGAGCGGCGGCGCGCGCGCTTTTGCCACAGCCCTAGCCCTGCCGTGGCTACACGTGATACCTGTCCATGTAAATTTACATGTGCGTCATTAAAATAGGCGACTCCTTCCCCCTTCTGAATTTTCGGCCTAATAGGGTCAAACACCTAACATTCTCGCTCGGAGGCGCCTAATCAAAAAATTGAAAGAAACATTTAATTCGGGGCACGTGAAGAAAAATATGCGAGGCCTTCATATCTTATCAGCGACTGTATTATATGAAAATGGTGAGGCAGGCAATAAACGCGGTATTTTTCGTGACTGAAATATCAGTTCTGATTTTTCCTTTCGGATGATGCCTTGGTTTGCACACGCACAGGGCACGACCAGTGACGCGAATGATTTCCCGCCGAGGGAGATACGGTTATCGCTTATCTAAACGTGTTTCTGCTGCTTACGCTCCGGTCGGGCTGAGCGGACCGCTGGCAGCGAGCGCACTGTCAAAAACATACAGCTAAAACTCTTAATCATGCAACTTAAGTGCACAACGAGTCTTCTTTTTGGTGAGATATAGCAGCGAAGGCATTCATTGGTACCGGTGATATTCCGCGGCAGATCCAAAACACATGCGGCAAGCGTTGTCGTCTCGCTCGGCCAGAGGCGATGCGTCGACTAAGAAAAAGAGGGTTGGGAGGGTAGAGGGTTGGTTCGAAGCACCCTCACTGTGTCAAGAATCTGCTGTATCGTTTCCTTGTTGGGTGCGCAGGCCGTATGAAAGTTCGCGTTCGCCGCTCCTCTAGTCCGGCCGTGCGGGGAAGCACGTGGTTGCAGAAGCTCCTAACAGATGGCGAGAGCTATGCGAACGGGCGAAAGTTGTACTGAAATACATGTCCAGAGAGGTTTAATTAAAAAAAATCCCGAATGCGATTTGATACGCGTGTTAACATAAAATCCTGAGATTGTTTTTTGGAACACTGTATGGTCAGCATTTGCAAGCCAAAACGAATTGGATATACCAATGGCTGGTTTTGTCATTCCTGATTGTCCCTATCGGGTGGTGTTCTTGAAAAATATTCTAGCCCAATGTTTAGATGCCTTTATAAATTACTAGAATCACAAAACCCAGTTCAATATCTAAACTGGCCCGCGATAAAAATAAATACATGAAAAAGTATTTCAGTGCTGTTCCCTTTTTCGGGGGCTTTATTAAAAAAATTCAGCAATATTAAGCTCGTGCACAATATTCAAAATGGGCTCATGAAATCTGAAGCCGTTTGAACGAGGAGTTTGTCAAGACATTGATATCACATATTAGGCCTTTTAGGGTTGTTAGGCATGTCAGTTGAAAAAAATTTCTTCCTTTTACTCTTGTTACCAATGGGTGCAAGTTTCGAGAAAGACTAAAAAAACGCGGAATTAAATTGGTTTGCAATCCTTTTAGGGACAGTCGTAGTTTTCTCGTTAAAGTTGTGTTGCTTGGTGTGCCGCTTAGTGTCTGATAAAAAGCAAAATTTCTGGGCTGATTCCTTCAGGAATGTTGAAAGGGTTTGGCTGTAAAACTTACTGCGTGCAGTACGCGAGTTGACGAGCAGGCCGTCCTTCGTGGCGCGCCGTTTCTAATTTTGTATCCTCGCTTTGTGCTTTCGAGCGATTCAGCGCTTTATTTGAATCATCCGTCGCGTGATCCAAGGGTCGTGGTGCCTAATTTGTTTGCGCAATGGAACATACGGAGAAACCATCATGTGACGAGTATTTTAAATCCGTCCCAAAAATATGAAAGGTCGCCACCAAGCTGAAATTCATCAAGAATTCATGCAAGCTGTCTAGGATGCCTTCATCATCTTGCGCCGAAAAATTGGGGAATGTGTACACAGGATGAGTTTTCTTTTTTATGCACATTTATTCACAACTGGATGCGCTTGTGATATGAAATACCATCGTGCGTAGTTACGGAATAGTTTCCGGGAAAATTAGTACATATTGGGTGAAGCCTCGAATGCACTGTTTCTGTGATACGAGTGAAAATTTTCACCAATTGCTCTGAAATGTAATTGCTCTAATTGCGAAATTTCACGAAATTGCTTTAAATTCGGCCTCATCTTACTCAGGCGCTACCCGCCTAGGGTTAGCGTGGCGTTTTCTCAGCATAGCAAGAGAGTGGAGCCTCCTTGCTGTCGTGTCGCTGCCTCCTCCTCCTTCCACCTTCTGCCTGTACGCTTCTAGAGGATGTGTAGATCCCGCCCCATGCCAGAATGACTTTGGCAGTCCACCATCGCAATGTATCCCCTACTGTGACGACTACGGTCACTGCGATCGCCGCCGGGACCGATGCTGCTCTTACCGTTTCCGCGACACCGGCCCAAGGCACACCTGAAAACACGGAGTAGATGAACACGGGATGGCCCGCAGCAGTGCTCATCCTCACCCCTCCGCGTGTGCCCCGCCCGTGGCTCTCCAGGCGCCCGCGACCATGGTGGCTGAAACGAAGGGCACCCGAATAGGTGTTAAGGTCAGGGGCACTCCCGGGGATGCTCTGACATCTGACGAGGAGATGGGCGTCGGGCTGTTCTCGCCCGCATCGCAGCGAAAGGAACGAGCTGCGGCGTCCAAAGCAACAGAAAAGCCCAAAAAGCTGCCTTCAAGTATAACAGCCACGAAAGAAAAAAACTTCAACTCTCGATGATGTCGACGAGATATTGCAATCCTATCAGCCAAGTGTGATGCGTCTCCAAGAAACACCTCAAAACTTTAAGCACAAATTTATCGAATAGTTTCATGGTATTTAGGAACTACAGGGATGGCGATGGTGCATTTTCGGGTGGTGTGGCCATCGTTGCCCGACAATCCTAGGCTTGTCACACTATCCAATGGCAGACCGTCCTTGAGGCTGTTGCCATTCGAACGATAATCTTATATAGGCTAAAAGAAATGCGCTCCGTTTACACTCCTGCTGATTTGCAGCTTTCAAGCTCCGATTTTAACGGCCTCATGGATCAGCTACCAGAGCCCTTCATCTTACAGGCGACCTGAATGCACACAACTATCTTTAGGGCTTTTCCCGCACGGATGCCCGAGCTGGCCTTATCGTAAAATTCTTAACATCTACGGGAGCATTACTATTCAACAAAAACTAGCCTGCATACCGCAACATAGGACGCAATACGTATTCAAACCTTGAATTGGCTGTGCTCTTTCTATCCCTTGAGTGAGATGTTTGCACTAACTCATATGGTAGTAACTCATATATGGTAACTCATATGGTATGCTTAAATCTGTGTATGGGTTGTGATTTCGAAAGCATTGCGGCGCATTTTAGGCGCATAGCACTTCGGGCGCATAGCACTTCCTTCTGGGTTCGTAGCGCGAGTTTTGTCTTTAGACTTGGTCGGAGGTTCAGGCGTACCCTAACGCGGTATACTTTGGGAGCTATGTAAGAGTCTGCGGATGAAACAATGCCGGCCTGCCAGTTCTAGACAAATTTTAGCGGCAAGTTAAGAAATGCGCGTCAAGACCAAGAGCCCGGTCTCCGACAAAGGGAGAGGGGCGTTCACAAAATAATCACAGTTTGATTCCTGCTGTGTGGCTTTAGGAGGGTCAACTCCAATGTTTTTATACGTACCAAAACAGTATGACTGATTGAAATAAACTGTTTTGAAATTATTTAAAACTTCGATTTAGGCAGAATAATGCCGTTGGACTGGGTGACTAATATGGTCGTGGCAATATGTGCATAATGCATTGAGGCTTATGGGTGTATGTAGAATTTTTTTGCGGATGCAAGCTGCTCAGTGATGCAACGTATAAACTTTGGTATTATTGCTTTCGACATAAGAAGGTGATGAAAACTGTTTATGCGGCTGTTGCGAAATGGCTTTTATAGCGTGCTACTTATATCACATTTAAGACTCGCCAGTTTTATTGGTGCATAGGCGTCAGGTACGTAATGAACAGAAGCTCCATGGTTATTTCTGACAATAGAGCGTGGTCCAAGCACTAACATTTTCGATTTTACGCATGTATGGTAACAGTGTTGAGCACTGGAAATGTGTGTTTGGGGAACGCGGAGGGAAGCATGGAAAGATGGTAGGTTTTTAAACATCGGCTCCTGAAAATAGTGACTTGACAAATGAAAAAAAATGCACTCTGCAAAAGAGATAAATTATCCAGTAACCAAATTCTTCTGTGCTAGCGTGTCCCACGCTTGCATCACAATATCAGCGAGACAAGACTGCAGTCGAAGCAGTTTATTCTTTGCAGCTTTAAGCCGATAAACCAACAGAAAATATCAATGCGAATAATGAGCTAGTTCTATCTAGTTTGCATGAATCGGGTACACACTTGCATGCTTGGTTGGATGAAAAAACGGTAGAACGTGTCCTACGTGCCAAGAAGGAAGGCTCATAAATTCATGACGGCATGCACTATGTATGCAGCTGGTACGTTGCCCTGTCGGCATCAACACGTCAGCGCACCAGAGGGTATCATAACGGTGAGCTTCCTAGTTGTAAATGGGCGGATTATAGAAAAAGTTTTCTGAAAAGTGAATAGAAAAACCAGTTATAAAAATATTGTTTCTGGTGACCTTGGAACAGTGACATAGGTTTTCACACAGAGAAATTCTATAAACAGCATTACACGTAAGCAGAAAATGACGAATGACCATAATGACGAAGTACGCGAGGACCTCGTCTGTTGTCACACAGGGATCAAATGTCAGTGGGCTTGTGTTCAGCGCACGAAATGCTCTTGACGTACTGATGCGTGAAAATTAAAGTAAGATATTAAAAATCAGGCTTGTTGGCATCGGGTAAGCAGGCCTGGAAAATTTGGGAATATTCGTGAAAACAAAAAGCGGAGAAAAGCATTTTTTATAGGAAAGAAAGATGTTCTGGGTATTAATTAGGCTGTTCACGCCGAACTCGCTGCCTTCCTGAAAAATTGAATTTGTTTTCCATTGTGGTACTTAAAGTCTTGGAATAAGAACCAACAGCTTGCCTAATGCGCAAATATTTTAGCATGCCAAATTTTTAAAGTGTAGGTATACTCCTTCCTTGGTTTGTGTTGCACAGCAATCGAATTTCATGAACTGTTGCCAAATACCGTGGCCAGTCATTAACGTGTTCCTTTGTGTTTTCCGTTCAGATCACCTGCTCAGCTACAATTATTTCAAAGATTGTCCAACTTTGAGTGAAAATAACCGTTGCACACTGTACCAAATTAACACTCACATAACGTGAAATAAGTATTACGAATCCAAGATCTTTCGAACTGGGTATTGACACTGATGTAGAACTCGCCACCAACCCTTGTCTTTACGTGGCGGGTTTTCTAGAATATTTTAATAAAAACTAAATAAACGGGAACGGTCAATTTAAAAATGACTAGTAAGAATAGAAATGCAGAAAAATATTTGAAAATTGGGAGAAAATAAAATTTGGTTTAAGAAACGTGCGAATGAATTCCCGTTTCATCGAATGTAGAGTATGAATACTGGTGGCTTGTTTCTCACACACGTTCTTAGATTTTTGCACAGCGGCGCCAAATACTTCATTTTAGTTGCGAAGGAGTGTTGCTCTTGACTCAAAAACTGTAGCTGTCGCCTTCCACTCCCCTCTAAACTACCGGGCTATGTCTTTCACAGGTATGTGAACAAGTTCCTTAGACACGGTGGTTATGTAAACCAAGAAAACACTTACATCCTGTTCGGGCAAGTTAGTCAAATGACTTAGAGCGAGGCATTTCCAAGTGTTTTTGAGAAAAAAGGTCTAGGGCGAGATATTTTGTGCGGATTCGGCCATTACCTTAGTACCCACGAAATTCCCGTCCGCTTGAAGGAAAATGTCATCGCGCCAGCTAGCCGTCACTCCTTGAGGGTCATCATAGCTATTTACCCAAAAAGGTTTCCATGATAAGGGTTGACTTCCTCCTCCTCCACTGGAGGCTCGACTGGAGGAAGGACTCGGAATACCAGGGTCAGTGTCTTTGTAATCTGCACGGAGGACGGGAAAGGGGTCCCGTAGGCACTGATGACCTTAACGGAGGTCATTTAACAACCTCTGGTGAAGTTAGCTAACGTCGTTTATGTTCCAGGAGGCGCTAGCCGCTCAACGTTACTGCCACAGAGTTCGAGTGGAGAAATCCATGGAACCGGCATTTGTCCCGGAACCTTAAGTAGCAGGGTTCTTCGGCTGCAGCCCCCGGGTACTTACCGGACATCTCCGCAGTTACCCGGTCTTGGGGATAGGGAATAGGGAGACTCAGCTACTACGCATGGTGCGCGTTGTTGTGATAGCGCACTGAACGCGCGACGAACACAGATACGGATGCCAGACTCTATGCGTCATGAGCCCTTTTGCGTGTTCGTGCGATAAACAGTGAACGGAGAAGGAAGGCGTGTGGTGCGTACCAAGCCCAAAGCATGCGCACAATGGCCCCGTCTGGTATAAAGACTGCTCTCGTGGGTGTGGTAGGGCGACGTAGGACGGAATAGCTCGGCGGCAGCGGAACCAGAACGGAAGCAGCAAGGGGCAGACAACCGGGCCGACGACCACTGGCCAGCTCAAACTAACCAGTACATGTGTTGTGCGCACACGGTGTGGCTTGGTACAAGGCCTCGAACGTGGTAGTTAGTGTAGGCCGACGCGCTGTCTCATTTTGATACACAATCGGTGCAATGCGTTTTGTCAGTGTCGTGTTGTTTACATGACCGTATGTGTTATAAGCTGCTCTTTCTACACATGTCAGTTTTGATTTGCTCTCCCGGAATAGACTGGTCATTTCTGTTTCTTTCGTGTCGGCGTCCCTTCGTCGGGCGGGGTAAGGCTCGCGAATCTTTCGCTCATGAGGGAGGTTCCTTCAACAACAATGCTTATTTTAAAGGTGTTACATACATTTATAGCCTCCACGGATCAATACAAGCAGCTTGTTCATTGAATGTTGTATTTATCGGTAACGCAAATGCAATGCAATTTTACTGCAAATGGTGTGTGTGTATTGCACGCTGCATATAATGTGCAACAAAACTCGAAAACCCTTATATGTTCCTAGATTTTAGTTAGTGCTGCGTATGTAATTACAGACTATCGAAAGGTACGGGCCAAAATAGTTTGTACTGGCTTAACGAATGCCAGTTTTTAAAACACTGAATTTCAGAGTGCTAGCGGTCGAAATGTTTCAGTATACGTGTGTTCTGTTTCAGCCTTCTTATACCGAGTATAAAAATTACAACCATATAATTTTTTACCCCTTCTCGCTCATAAGTGATAACAAAAGTAATAATTAGAAGCTTGCACTTGTGTGCTGCGGCAGATGGAGAAAAGAAGACAATAAGTAATTCTTTTCTGATTTTGGATCTACTTGAAATGTTAGAAATGTTCAAAGTTCCTAGTTGCAAAATAGGCAGCGCCAAGTTTAATTTACTTTTTTTCTGATGTGTAAGTTTTTACGTGATAACAGCTGGACGCAATATCTTGATATTTCAATACTCAAGTTTTAGAGAACTTTGAAATTGTTATTAGCTTTCAACATCAACCAAGCTTTCATGACAGTTTCTGGTTTGTCGAAATATGTTGTTCTCACAATAAAAATCATTTCAGGTAACGCTCTAGACCGACCAATATGCGTGACCCAATACGAAAACGTGACGAATGACAGCGCCTAGCATTTCATTAGAGAAAAAATATAATCTGCGCTGACCCAAGAGCGGAAGGCGCCCGTGCGCTGTTTTCCCAGCGCAAGTTTTATTCGAAACTGTACTCGCATGTTGAGCCTCGTCATTCACCAAATTTGCGCATTTGATCGCGCTTAGTGGTCGTTCTCGAGTGTTCTAGTGAAGCCCCCTGCGGTGGTTTCCTATAGTGTATTTAGAACACTGCATAGGAGACTAACGCTCCACTATTTTAGGTTGAGCACCATTTCACATGCATATTTCCGTGAACTAGACATTCGGTTTGTTTGTTTATGTTTTGTTTTACTGCCCGGTCACGCCCGGCTGTGTTATCTGCGTACCCAGCGAAGCGCGTGTTCTATTCTTTATTTTTATGCCGCACGGGTTATCTCATTCTTTTACGGAGAGCGTTTCGCGCTAACGTCACTAGCCTGGAATAATCTTCTTGTCTGATCTACAATGCTTTAGATGTAAATCGACGATTCGAGAAAAACTCGCGCCGAAAGATAAAAGCCTGCAGAACAGACGCCGTGGTATCCGAATCGCTTGACGCTCGCCCGCACACGCCACTTTGTTGACTGCTGCTTCGCCGTCTCTGTATTCTTTTAGTTGTTAGGGGAGCACAAGTTCGCTCCAATAAACGTGTTTTCCTTCAAGACTACTGCGTGGTCTTTGGCTTCGTGACATCTAGTGTAGGTGCTGGGTACGCACCCTTAATGCTCCCTGCGACCTATGGAAGCCGCCAAGACAGGAAAACTAGAGCCAGCCGCCGACTGCAAGGTTTAATTCCCAAATTCTGTTTTCTGCCAGAAAGGCACAAGAGAACGAAGGCTGCAACCAACACTATGGAGCAACAAGCCACTCCTCCCATCGGCCTGCCGCAGCCCCAGGAACCGCCATCATTCCTGGGAGCCCCCGCTGAAGACCCTGAAGAATGGTTAGAGAAGCTGGACAGCCAACTGGACCAACTGGACTCTATTCAAAAGCGAGTTCCTTAAAACCTTCACTACCGTGGTGAGAAAAGAGCGGGTGGCGCTTTTGCTTCAAACTCGAACGCAGCACTCCAACGAAGGAGTGGGGATCTTGGTTGAAGAAATGAAGCGACAATTTCGATGTGCGGACCCGTAAATGACGGAAGAAAAGAAACTAAGTTTTCTTATGCGAGGAGTAAAGCAAAAACTCTTTGCTTGCGTTGTCCGCAACCCCCTAAAACGGTGAAAGAATTCGTGTCTGAAGCTGCCGCTATGGAGAAGACACTAGAAATTCGCACGAGGCAGTATGACCGCCCTGTCAACGCGCTGTTCTCGGAGACCATCGGTGCCGCAACTGCAAGTTTCGATACATTGCGCGAGATCATCCGAGCAGTGGTCAGGAAGAAGCTTCGGAAGCTTTTACCAACTACTCCGCAACCTCAAGTGGCTTCCCTGACCGACGTAATGCGAGAAGTATAAAACGCACTGGGAACTTCTACACCGTCGGAAGCACCCCGCGAACCACAAGCCATGACCTACTCCGCGGTTGTTCGTTGACGCCGCCCTGATCCTACCCGTCACGAAGCCCAGCCGTACCGCCGTCCAGTGTCGCCAGCGAGACCCCCTGCAGGCCAAAATTAGAACCCGAGGAAAACGGACTTCTGGTGAACGCCCGATAATCGTCCGCTGTGCTACCACTGCGGAGAGGCCAACCACATCTACCGTCACTGCCCCTACAAGGGCTCGATTTTCGAGCGTTCTCCATCGACGCGCCCGCCCCCTACACGGCCAGCACTCATCCGAGATCGAAGAATACCTATCCAACACCAGCCCTGGACCAGCCCGTTTCAACGAGTCGCCGTCACCCTACCCACACCAGTCGCCCAACTGCCATAGCAGTGCTGATTTCACACGTGGAAGGTGCCTTAGCCCAGGTGGGGAAAACTGAAAGCAGACTTCTGGAGATAAAGTTGTACAACTGCGGAAACATGAAAACCCTCCAATGACGCAAGTACTCTCGGAAAACGATGATTTCCGACAAATCCTAAACCCGACGACCCGATCTAACCCGGACGTGAGTCCTGAACACGACGACAACCACACGGCGCGATGCGTGCCGGACATGACGGAACCTGCCGCTGAGAAGACGACGACCACGATTCACAGTGCCCGAGCGCCAAAACGCACAAGCAGAGATACGACACCACGACGCATCCGGAACTCGAAGGCAGCGTCCGACGTTCAGCTGTCCATCGACGGCTTTGAACTAGTCACTCTAATAGACACGGGAGCCGACTACTCAGTCATGAGCGGACAATTTGCGTCTCAGCTGAAGAAACGTATGACCAGATGGGACGGTCCGCACATTCACACAGCAGGAGGCCACCTCGTGACGCCAAGTGGAACGTGCACATCGCGCTGCACCATATACGGCACAACGTACCCTGCGGCGTTCATCATTTTTAAGAGCGAATGCTCTTTATAAGCGACCCCAAACCATCCACCGCCGGCGTCGGCGGCGGCGTCCGCAGTGCTCTTTAAAGAAAAAAAATTCCCCCGCATTTCCCCGAGGGGGAGAATGTGAAAGTGCGAATGCACGGTTGTCGGCCCGCTTGCGGCGCTTGCGCTCGGCCCCCGCAGCCCACCGCCTCGCCGCCTTCTCTTCCATCTCTTCCATCGGGTTTGTAGTATCACGTGTACACCATGGTTATCAAGCCGCTATAACGCCGCTGAGTCGCCAACGCACGCCGCTGACGACGTAGTTTGAATGCGTTAAAGATATAAGGCGCGTTACTGACAATATCAGCGTCGCGTCCGTGGCTTATTCGGTAGAGCGTCGGGCTGCGGCCCGCAAAGTCCTCGGATCGAAACCTGGCGCCGGATGCTGTTTCTTCTTTAAAGAGCGCTGCGGACGCCGCCGACGCCGCCGCCGCCGACGCCGGCGGTGGATGGTTTGGGGTCGCTTATAAAGTGCATTGCACTTAAAAAACAGCATCCGGCGCCAGGTTTCGATCCGAGAACTTTGCGGGCCGCAGCGCGACGCGCTACCGACCAAGCCACAGACGCGACGGTGATATCAGTGTTAGACGCGCCTTATATCTTTAACGCATTCGAACTACGTCGTCAGCGGCGTGCGTTGGCGACTCAGCGGCGTTATAGCGGCTTGATAACTGCGTGGTGTACACGTGATACTACAAACCCGATGGAAGAGATGGAAGAGAAGGCGGCGAGGCGGTGGGCTGCGGGGGCCGAGCGCAAGCGCCGCAAGCGGGCCGACAACCGTGCATTCGCACTTTCACATTCTCCCCCTCGGGGAAATGCGGGGGAATTTTTTCTTACTGCTCCCGCTACGTAGTTCTTGGAAAGAACTTTTTGACGGTAAACGGTGCAATAATTGATCTACAAGCCAAGTCCGTAACTTTTTTCTGCGATCACTCCATGTCGCCGGAACCGAATCTCTAACCGTACTGCTTTAAGGATCGCCGATGATCATGTCACCCTGGCACCCCGCGCAAGCGTGATGATCACCGTCTACTGTAAAGATGCTGTTCTTGACGTCGACGCTGTCGTATCGAGTGACGAAAGGTTGCTCCTCGACCACAATGTCTCCGTCGCAAGAGGCATTGCGCGCTTTAAGCAACGCCAATCCCAAGTATTGGTCACTAATTTGAGCGAGGAATACCAGCATTTAAACAGGGGTGCTGCAGTTGCGTTCCTCGAAGATACGCAAGAAGCAAGTGACGTTATCGCGGTTGCCGACTTTGAACGCGCACTCGAAGATACCTTCAAGCTTCCGAATCACTTCGACGTGAATCCGGCGTTACCGCGAAAGGAGCGGAAGAAATTATAGGATTTGCTGCGTCGCTACAGAGAGTGTTTTTCGACGAACGCAAAACCACGTCAGGCAGTTCTAGCAAAGCACCAAATAATAACTGAAGACGGAGCCCGACCTACCCGACAGTTACCGTAGCGCGTCTCTTCACACGGGGGGGAAGCCATCCGGACTCAAGTCGGCGACATGCTCAGCGACGACATTATAGGGCCATCAAAAGCCCGTGGGCTGCGCTGGTCGTACTGTTGAAGAAAAAAGACGGCTCATTAAGGTTTTATGTTGACTACCGGCGAATAAACAAAATCACGAAAAAGGACGTGTACCCCCTTCCCCGATCAACGACACCCTCGACCACCTCTCCCACGCGAAGTACTTCTCATGACGGATCTGAAGACCGGCTACTGGCACATTGAGGTGGACGAGAGAGACCGAGAGAAGACCGCATTTATAACCCCGGACGGCCTATACGACTTCAAGGTGATGTCGTTTGCACTGTGCACGGCGCCGGCAACATTTCAAAGAGTCATGGACACTGCTAGCTGGCCTGAAGTGGCACATCTGCCTCTGATACCTCAACGACGTTGTGGTATTCGCCCGGACTTTCGACGAACACCTTGCAAGGTTAGAGTCTGTATTCGAGGACCTTCGCACGTCGGGGTTAACGCTGAAGCCTAAAAAGTGCCGTTTCGCGTACGAGGCGCTGAAGATTCTGGGCCACGACGTCAACGCCGCAGGAGTCCTGTGTGACCCGGCAAAAACCTAAGCTATACACAACTTGCAATGACCGAAAGACAGGAAGGGCGTTCGAAGATTTCTCCGACTGAGCGCATACTAGCGGCGCTTCGTCATGAAGTTCGCACGGATTGCAGAGCCCCTCGCGCGCTTGGCGAAGAATACCACCCCTTTCAGCCGTCAAAACGCCCAAGAAAAAACATTCTGCGAGCTGCAATAACGGCTGCAAATCCCGCCCGTTCTTGCTCATTTCGACTAAAACGCCGAAACGGTAATCCACACGGACGCCAGTGATGGAGGCTTTGGGCCGTCCTCGTCCAAAACCAAAGCGGTTGCGAGAATGTAATCACCTATGAAAGCCGTCGTCTGTCGAACGAGGAGAAAAACTACTCAGCCTCTGAGAAGGAGTGTCTCACTACTATATGAACGATTTGGAAATTTCGCCCACACGTGTATGGTAGACCATTCAAGGTTGTGACAGGCCACCATACGCTGCGTTGGCTCGTAAATTTGAAGGACCCCTCTGGGCGTCTTGGGCGGTTGAGCTTGTGCCTGAAAGAGTTTGACGTCACCATCATCATCATCATCATCATCATCATCACCACCAGCCTATCTACGCCCACTGCAGGGCAAAGGCCTCTCCCATTATTCTCCAATTACCTCGGTCCTGTGCCAACTGTGACCAATTTATCCCCGCAAACTTCTTGATCTCATCTGCCCATCTAACTTTCTGCCGCCCCTTGCAACGGTTGCCTTCACTAGGAATCCACTCTGTTACCCTTAATGACCAGCGGTTATCTTGCCTTCGCATTACATGCCCTGCCCACGTCCATTTATTCTTAATTTCTACTAATATGTCTTTAACACCAGTTTGCTCTCTGACCCACTCCGCTCTCTTCTTGTCCCTTAATGTTACACCTATCATTTTCCGCTCAATTGCACGCTGAGTCGTTCTCAATTTAAGTTGAACCCTCTTAGTGAGCCTCCAAGTTTTCGCCCCGAAGGTGAGTACCGGTAAGATGCAGCTGTCATACACTTTCTTCTTCAGCGACAATGGTAGGCTGCTATTCATTATCTGAGAATGTCTGCCATATGCACCCCACCCCATTCTGATCCTTCTAATTATCTCTGCCTCAAGGTTGGGATCTGGGGTCACAACTTGGCCTAAGTAGATATATTCGCTTACCACTTCCACTGCCTCGCCTCCTATCTCAAACTGCTGTGCTGTCCCGAGGTTATTGATCAATACTTTAGTTTTCTGCATATTAATTTTCAGGCCCACGGTTCTACTGTGTTCGCCCAGTGCGGAAAGCATGCTTTGCAATTCGTCCCCCGAGTTACTTAGCAAGGCAACGTCATCAGCAAATCTGAGGTTACTGAGGTATTCTCCATTAACCCTTACTCCCACCTGTTCCCAATCCAACGTTCTGAATACTTCTTGTAAGCATGCTGTGAATAACATTGGAGAGATTGTGTCTCCTTGTCTGACACCCTTCCTTATAGGTATTTTACTGCTCTCCTTATGGAGGATGATGGTAGCTGTACACCCACTGCAGATATCCTCTAGTATTCTTACATAATGCTTATCTACCCCCTGGTTCCGTAATGCCTGAATGACTGCTAGGGTTTCGACCGAGTCAAATGCTTTCTCATAATCTATGAAGGCTATATATAGGGGTTCAGTATACTCAGCGCACTTCTCTATCACCTGATTGATCGTGTGAATATGGTCCATTGTTGAATAACCTTTACGGTACCCTGCTTGTTCCTTAGGTTGACTGAAATCTAAGGTTGCAGAGATTCGGTTAGCGATTACCTTGGTAAATACCTTGTAGACGACTGACAGTAAGCTGATCGGCCTGTAATTTTTCAAGTCCTTCATGTCGCCTTTCTTATGGATTAGGATGATGTTCGCGTTCTTCCAAGATTCCGGTACCATTGCGGTCATTAGGCATTGCGTATACAGGTTTGCCAGTTTTTCAAGTACAATTTCTCCGCCATCCTTCAAAAGGTCTGCTGTTATCTAATCCTCACCAGGTGCTTTGCCCCCTTTCATTTCTTTCAAGGCCTTCCTTACTTCTTCGGTCGTTACTGGTGGGATGTCTATCTCCTCTGAACTACTGTCTCGTTCGGCATTATCCTGTATGTCCCGGCTACTGTACAAATCCCTATAGAACTCCTCGGCCACTGTGACTCTTTTATCCCTATTTGTGATGACATTGCCTTGCTTATCCTTAAGTGCATACATCTGATTTTTCCCCACGCCAAGACGTCTCTTCACTGCTTTCAGGCTACCTCCGTTCTTTACAGCGTATTCGATCCTCTCCATATTATACTTCCGTATGTCAGCTGTCTTACGCTTATTGATTAACTTCGAGAGCTCGGCTAGTTCTATTCTGTCAGCTGCGGTAGAGATTCTCATGGTTTGCCGTTTCCTGATTAGATCTTTCGTCTCCTGTGAAAGTTTACCAGTATCCTGTCTAACCATAGTGCCCCCGACTTCTATTGCACACTCCGTGATGATGCGTGTAAGGTTGTCGCTGGCTTCCTGTGTCGTAAGCTAGGCTTCCTCGTTAAGGGCGGAATATCGGTTCTGCAGCGCGATCCTGAATTCTTCTACTTTACGTCTTACTGTTAGTTCGTTTATCGGCTTCTTTCGTACTAGCTTGTTGCGGTCCCTCCTCAAATCTAGCCTAATTCGAGATCTTACCATACGGTGGTCACTACACCCTTCCGAGCACTTCCACATCCTGCACGACGCCAGGGTTATCGCATAATATGAAGTCTATTTCATTTTTGTGCTCCCCATTCGGGCTCCTCCAGGTCCACTTCCGACTCTCCCGTTTACAGAAGAAGGTATTCATTATGCGAAGGTTATTCCGTTCTGCAAACTCAACTAGTAGGTCTCCCCTGCTATTTCTACAGCCCAGACCATAGTTCCCAACTCCCTTGTCTCCAGCCTGATTCTTGCCTACTTTAGCATTGAAGTCTCCCATAACTACGGTATACTGTGTTTTTACTTTAGCCATTGCCGATTCCACATCTTCATAGAAGCGTTCCACTACTTGGTCGTCGTAGCTGGATGTGGGCGCGTAGCCCTGTACCACCTTGAGCTTGTACCTCTTATTGAGCCTAATTACAAGACCTGCTGCCCGCTCGTTAATGCTATAGTATTCGTCTATGTTGCCAGCTATGCTTTTATTGACTAGAAATCCCACTCCCAGTTCTCTTGTGTCCTCTAGACCACGGTAACATAGGACGTGTCCATTTGTCAGCACCGTAAAGGCTTCGCCTGCCCTTCTAACCTCGCTAAGCCCTATTACATCCCATTTAATGCCCTCTAGTTCCTCGAACAACACCTCGAGACTTGCTTCGCTAGATAAGGTTCGCGCGCTACACGTTGCCAGGTTCAGATTCCATTGGCGGCCTGTCCGGATCTACGGATTCTTAGCATCCTCTGCTGCTTCACAGGTCTGGCCGCCGCCGTGGTCAGTTGCTTCGCAGCCGCTGGGGACTGAGGGCCGAGGGTTAGTTGGCGTATTCATGGGAGGTTGTGGCCGTTTTTACACCAGGGTGGCCAATCCTGCTCTGGTGAGGGAGTGCATTACCGGCAATGGTCGCCGGGGTCAGGCCGCACCCCAAGCCCCTTTGTGCAATTCCATCAATACGCGGATTTTTTTTTTAATCCGGTGGGAATTGTCCGGCACCGGGATTCGAACCACGGTCCTTCTGCACGCGAGGCGGGTGTTCTACCTCTACGCCATCGCTGCGGTTCGACGTCGCAATCGTCCATAAATCCAGCAGGAATCACTCCGACGCCGACTGCCTGTCCCGCGCCACCATCGACCCACCACCACACGACTCCGATGAAGACAGTGCGTTCTTCGGAGTAGTGACTGAGAGCGACCTGCCACCCAGCAGCGTGCCGACCCCTATCTACGCGTAATGATCGACTACCTCCAAGGATGCAACGTCGCCGTGCCGATGGCCTTCAAACGCAGCTTACCTGCATTCAGCCTCAAAAGCTTCGGCCTCGTGAAAAGGAATTTCAACCGCGGAACGAGGGCAAATTATCTTCTTGTCTTTCCCGCAGATCTTCGGGACGAAATCTGGGATGCCGGCCGCTACAACCCCCGACGCCGAGACGCCGAGTACCACCCTGGGGATCGTGTGTGGGTTCGGACTCCCATCCGACGACGCGGAATCAGTGAGAAGCTTCTGCGACAACATTTAGGACCCTACAGGATTCTACGACGTGTTGGTCAACTTTCCTACGAAGTTATCCCTGATGTCACTTCCGGCACATCAGAACGATGCACGCAACCTGAAGTCGTCCACGTGGTCCTTCTGAAACCTTACTGGGCAAGATGAGGGACTTTTTTGTTGTTGTTTCTTCGGACTGCCGTTTTATTTTATCATCGGATTGATGCACTCTTCGAGGGGGAGTAGTGCCGCGAACTGGGCATTGGGTTTGTTTGTTCATTTTTCGTTTTACTGCCCGGCCATGCCCGGCTGTGTTATCTGTGTCCGAAGTGAGCGCGTGTCAATTCTTTATTTTAGGGGCGAAGCTCCTTAAGGCGTGGGTCTGTCCATCCTCGACGTATGTATGTAGCCACCTCTAGTTTAGTTCTTGGATTGTTTACTAGATGGCGTGGCTACCTCTAGTTTAGTTCTTGGATTGTTTACTAGATGGCGGTACTTGTATATGATGAAAAGATGTGCTTGGATTGTTTACTAGATGGCGTGGCTACCTCGAGTTTAGTTCTTGGATTGTTTACTAGATGGCGGGGAGCGTTGTAATAAAATCCGTTCGCTGTTGGCGCGCGCTCGGAGTCGCCCGATGGATAAGGCTGCAGATGTGCGAGCCCGCGAGGTAAAAGCGCTCCGTGAAACTGCGCGACGCCGCCGCCAAGATCCTGCCGTACGAGAGCGGGAGGCCGAAGCGTGTCGTCTGGCTGCGCGACGACGCCGCCAAGATCCCAGCGTTCGAGAACGAGAGGCCCAATCGTCACGGCAACGGCGCGAGGACCCTGCCGTACGCGAAGCGGCACGGCTGCGGCGCGAAGAGGATCTCCAAAACGTCAGAGAACGGGAAGCGGCGAGAAAGCGCGCGTATCGGCAGGCAGACCCCGATGCAGTGAGAGCTCGTGAGGCGTCTGCAAAACGCATCAGGCAAGCTCAGCCCCAAGGTGCCGACGCGCGGTTTAAGCGAGACTTTCTAGACGTTACGTTCGGACACAGATGTAGTGGGCGAACTTTCACTGAAGAGTCACGGTTTTACCGATGATTTCCCCTCAGGAGCTTCGCCCACTCATCATCATTCACCCCGTGGATATGCTGTGAATTTTCTTATGCCGCACGATTTATCTCATTCTGATACGGAGAGCGTTTCGCGCTAACGTCACTGGCCTCGAATAATCTGCTTTTATCTACAACGTTCTAGATGTAAATCGACGGTTCAAGAAACACTCGCACCAAAAGATAAAAGCCTGCAGACGAGACGCGGCTTTATCCGAATCAGCGACGCTAGCCCGCACACGCCACTTTGTTGACTGCTGCTTCGCCGCCTGTGTATTCTTTGATTTACCCGCCGCGGTGGTTCAGTGGCTAAGGCGTTGCGCTGCTGAGCACGAGGTCGCGGGTTCGATTCCCGGCCGCGCCGGCCGCTTTTCTGATGGAGGCGAAAAGCAAAAACGCCCGTGTGTACGAGATTTCGGCGCACGTTAAAGATCCCCAGGTACTCAAAATTAATCAGGAGCCCTCCACTACGGCGCGCCTCATCGCCTGCGTTGCGTCGGCGCGTTAAACCCTAGAATCAATCAATTATTCTTTGATTTGTTAGTGGAGCACAAGTTCGTTCAAATAAACGTGCTTCCGTTTAAGAAAACACTGTTGGCTTTGGCTTCGTGACAATATATAGGTCCCCGATCGTGTGTGTATTTGGAACACTGCGCTATATGGCTAAAAGAAATGTCGATCCGCTTGTTTATATGGAACACCGTTGTGTATAAAATGACTGGATCTTTTTTGCAAGATTGTTACGCTTACTAAATGGATCTTACATTGAACCAGGTTAAGAGTACAGATTCTGGTACAGCTTCATTGGTTTCACTCCGCGCAGGGGCTCCCATAAAAAAGTCCCTGAAAGGGGCCCTCTGCACCCGCCACTTCTTTGTAAAGCCCGTTGCATGGACACCATGCTGAAGCAATGGTGCTCCGAGCCAAAAGGCTAGGTTTAAGCTACCTACAGATTGAAGAGCCACCTTGAGGAAACTACCAAGATTAACACGGAAGCAAATCAATCGTTGCACTGTCAGCTGAAGCTCCACTTTACCAACCTGAAGGCTGCCAGATTCCGCCCTCCAGTAAATGTTGGTATCTCTATCTATTCCCACCTTTATTTGGCTTTTAATTACCTACTGGCCTACCGGTCGCATATGCCGCTGACACACCCAGTGAAGCGAAGACCGCAAGGTGTTGTAAGCCAACATACGTATTTCATATTCTTTTGCGTGAGACTACATAAACTTCGTCGACTTTACTAAGCTGAATACAGTCTACAATCCAACAAAATAAAGCTGCATTCTTCCGGACATTAATCTTGTCGTGGCTTAGTTTTAACTGAGCTAGGGAAGTGTGCGACCCACCCGTGGCCGACCAAGTGGCCCTGTCGAAGGGTCGGCGAGTCAAGCCAAGCTTGAAGGGAAAGTGTCATACAGAACGCCGCAAATAAATAAGCAAAAAGGTTGTACAGAGGAGGACAGCACATTGGAGGTGCTTTTTCTATTAAAAGAATTCGTGTAGGCGCACCCAGAGGGGTAGAAACGTGGCCGGGTACTGCAGAGGTAAATTTGCGCAAACTTTCCCAAAACGTTTACAAATCACTTTAGTGTCCCTTAAGTAGCATTTGCAAGTTCACAATGCAACCTGCGCTCCTGAAGTAACATCGGTCCTTACCCTCATAAAACACACTACAAGAGGTACGCATGGTCCATTGTGCGTAGCTGTTGTAGTAGCATTAAATCGTGAAGAAAACGCGCTCGTGAAGAGAACACAATCGTTAAGACTACACACACTGCTTCTGCCTGCGCCTTGCCTTCAGGAGCACTGTTTGGGCAGACATCGATGTCACATCGATTTCACGCACTGCGATAACTAGTTACGTGCAAACCAACGGTCGGCTTTAACGAGGCACGAAAAACCTTGACATGTTAAATGCAAATTACTGAATAGTAACTGTTTCTGTAGGACTGCGTGAATTAGAGAAAGGCTCTGACTGAAATTAATGTTTTTTTTCTGTGCAAAAGCATTAAATTAGTTGCGTAATGGTGGTCGTCTGTCTCGCGTCTGGAACCAAATTCTCTTGTTCAATTATTATGTACAATATTTTTGTGAACCTGCGCAATAAGCACGCTTTATAGGGTAATGCGACAGTGGCTGTCTGATGTGTGGCCACTCGGGAACCAGGGATCCTTAAGACAGGATATGCGCTTTGTGACAGTATGTGCCTATCCAACTGCCGTTATAATCTACAACGCGCTTTCCGCCGTCTTTACTGAAAAGGTATTTTTACATCAATGAATGTTGAAAAAAACTGTGACAGCGGAAAACGACAATCACCTTGTATCGTAAACAGAGAATTTGCTGGAAGGTTTTAAAGCAAGCGGTCTTTGAAATACATGTTCATTTTATATTGTTTACCCTTCAGAAAAGGCATGACCCTTTCCGCTGTGGCGGCCATAGAGATCGCCCAGAAATCAAAACTTAAAAGCACTTTTAAGATTTCAGGGCACAAAAAGACTACAGCGTCACCTCTGCCTTTTGCGTAAAAATGGCGGGAACCACTCAAAACGTTCGTGAGAGAAACATAATTAAACAAACGTAGAATATTCAGCATTTCATTTCAACAAAACACAAGCTCAAAATTTTTTGCACACGCATTTCTGACTAGCTCAAGAAGATGCTGTCACTTGCCTCTCTCTGCCGTATATAAGCGGTCACAGCATTTGCTGGACGTAGTTTCCAGGGTTGCAAGCGAGAGAGAAATTACTTCATCGTAACCGGTTTAAAATGAATCGAAATACTCTAGGACCTATACTACTTTTCTTGACGGCAGTATATTTTTGCCAGGCAGCCAAACATCGAATCCCTTGCCGTAAGAAATTGTTACTATTCGTACAAGATACTGCCCATGTTGTGTACTTGGGCTTTTTCACCAGAACAAGGTTTTTTTGCTATGCTTCAAGATAGTGCCCTTTTTATGAATGCCTTCGCAAATACGAATAGCCTTGCGCGACAACTGGAATGTAGTTGCCGTTACGAGAGCTCGCCAAGCGGCTTACAGCTGAAAAAGGCTTCACTTCTATTGCCACTCTCCACTGAATTGATAGTTCTAGATAATGAGGCTATCACTCATACTTGAAAATGTTACATGGGTACTACGTTTTGTTTTATTTTGCATGGCACCATGAGTAGCTATAGGCTTCAGCGTGGATTTAAACAGCCATGAAATTGAGACAACAAGGCGGTTTTTATATTATTACGCAATATAACTCAGTATACAATTATTGAAAACTCCTTTAAAGGAAATGTGGAGCATGAATTTTTTTTCTAGGTTGCAAACACTTTACAGCATCAGATTGCAGAAACTGGACCAAGGCGCTAGGACTTTAAAAGACTTAGATTATTCTAAGTGTCTCTGCATAATCAAGCGAAAATATCTGGATAAACCTATTATATACGAACAAAGTTTGAGTTGAGGATTCATGGTATATATTATATCACAAGTTGTGCCTTTAAAGTACAGGCACTGCAGCTGGCTGACTTAAAATTTTTTCTTGCGTATTTTGAAATGTAAAAAAAGTTGCTATTTTTAGTTCTTGTTGAGCTACTCTATTTGGTTTGGGCCATCTTTCTAATTTCCTTTATCGTTTTCACGCACTGTCACTTGATGTTGCCGTTATTAAAAGAACGACATTAACCCTCCCCAACAATATACCCATTCCCCTCAACTGTATTTCGCAAGTTTATTTGGCAAAGTAATTATGTCGGCGTTGAATGGGTTCCCATATAACTTGTAAGGTTGGCATAAGAAGTAATATAACGCTATTCTAACAGATATGTAATTGGCAAAAAGAAGCCACCAGTACATATTCTCGGATTCCTGTTAATAGGGTGGTTTTTTTTTATTGACCTTAGTTGGTGGAGTCGAAAAGACGAAAATTCTGTGGAGATGCCTCGCTGAAGGTCCGTCTAAGGTGAGTGACATTTGATTGAGTAAAGAAGCCTCCATGTCAACAGTTTTATTACCTTAATTTCGATAGATACATTTCTTTTATTCGCAGCAAAGGGCTATTAACAAAAAGAACGTGCGCCGCCCTTGGTATTTCAAAGCCAAAAGTTATTACTTCGGCGATTTACATCTCACGTTCAGTGTAGCTTGTGTACGTTTGCTGCGCCTATTATTGTTTAAATGTTTGTGTAGAAGTGCTGAGGGGTGCACTACTTTTCGTTCCTCGTGAACTGTGAAGCGATTCTGCCCGAATTCAGAGGATTTGCCAAGTGCGAAGCGCATGAACCACAGAGCAGCGTACGCGGTCCTGCGTTCCCTATTAACTTTTATGCTGTTGCTTTACTACTGCTTTGAGAGGGTGGGCCGCGGTACTTATTGAATTTATCCAGCTAGTAAACGCTGAAAATTAGAAATTGCTTTTAAGAGAAAAACCGTTTTCTCTCTAGATAAATCCCCGCACGGGGCACCTTGAGCAATCTTGGTGACGGTACTGGCGATACCGCGGACCCCGAGCCCCCAAACATAAGCTGGGTCCAACCGTGGTGATGTGCTTTTAAGGTGAAGGGTAGAAACCTCTAACGGTGGCCGTCGGAGCCCAGGTCAAGCTCCGGCGGATGGTCTCCCTGTCTGTCTACCAGGCAGGGAGCTCCGGGACCTCTTTGGCTACCAGGGTAAGGTCAAAGAAGAAAGTACCCCCGTCTCCCTGCTTCTATACTATGACATATGGCATTTTCTAAACCCCCCCCAGACGTGATCGGCCCCGGAAAAGGGGCCGCACCGAAGTTTCATTCCCACCTCTGTCAACAACTGTCTTTTCAACAAACATGAATAACTATTCTAGTTTTCTTGTGATCGAGTCAGCTGACCCAACGAGACCCGTCGCTTCACTGTCGGTATTCCTTGTCTCGAAATTTCTGCAAAGCACATTAGATGAAAAGTATGAAGCCAAAAAGCTCAGGACAGGAGAAGTCCTTGTCGAACTCAACAATGAAAAACAATCCCGCACACTTCTTGCCCAAACTCGCATCCATGATCTGGACATCAAGATCACGCCCCACCGGAGCCTGAACAGCTCCCAGGGTGTGATTTCAGAGTCGGATCTCCTTACAGAAACAGATTCCGACCTTCTTGAAGGTTTAAAGGACCAGGGTGTCACAGCTGTGCGGCGCATCACGATGCGGAGAGACGATAAGATAATCCCAACCAAACACATTATCCTGACCTTCGACCGTTCGACACTTCCGCAATATATAAATGCAGTAAATGCAGGCTACATCCAATGCTCTATTCGACCGTACATACCGAACCCGCACCGCTGCTTTAAGTGCCAGCGGTTCGGGCGCAGCACAACCTCTTGCCGCGGCAAAACAACCTGTGCGAAATGTGCAGCGCAGGACCACCCCACTGACAATTGCAATTCTGACAACCTCACATGTGCAAACTGCAGGGGCCCTCACGCGGCCTACTCCAGGAAGTGTGAGAAATTCCAAGTGGAAAAGAAAATAATCCATCTAAAAGTGACAGAAAACATCACCTTCCCAGAGGCGCGGAAGAGGTTCGCCTCTTTCCCCCTGGGGAGGTACGCCGACGCGGCTCGCCGGGGGCGGAGCGGCGTCTGGTTTCGGCGGGGACCCAGTACCGCGAGTCGGACTGGGTCCCGCCCCCGCCCCCCCAGGGTTGCCTCAGGCAGCCCAACCCGCCTCCGCACCGCTCGCTCACCCAGCAGCGGCTGTGGTGGCAACAACGTCTGTTGGGGATGCCGCTGCATCCACTGCTTCCTCCCCACCGGCCCAAAGCACACGCAAGGGCACGAAGATGGAGACGGAGGCAGTCGCAGCGACCCCCTCCCCCGTCTCACTGCCTGTGCCACCTGTGGTGCTCCCCACGCCTTCGGCACTGGCAGCGCAGGCAAAGAACGCCCAGTCCGCTGGGCCCAGTCCGCTGGGCACCCCCTTGCCATCAGATGACGACATGGGCGTCGAGCCCTTCCGGCTTTCATCGCAGCGGAAGGAGCGGGCTGCGACGTCCAGGTCAGTAGAGAAGGCCAGAAAACCCCTTCCAAGAGTCCAAGCCCCGAAAGACCCTACATAAATAATCACTCTCCAGTAACTCTATCACATCATAATGGGAAGAGAAAACATAGTTCAATGGAACTGCAGAGGCCTTCTGAATAATCTTGACGACGTGCATGAGATTCTGCATGCCAACCAGCCAAGTTTAATGTGTGTCCAGGAAACACATCTGAATTCCAAACACACAAATTTCTTGAATAGTTACCTCGTATACAGGAAAGACAGGTATGGCTGCACACACTCTTCTGGCGGTGTGGCCATAATCGCCCGCAAATCCTTAGCATGCCACCCTGTCACCTTGAACACCATCCTTGAGTCTGTAGCCGTCGCACAATAATTTTAATAGGTTGGTAACGGTATGCTACATCTACATCTCTCCTGATCTTGCACTTCTGAGCTCTGACTTTGAGGCACTGGTCGACCAGCTTCCTGAACCGTACATCTGAACAGGCGACTTCAATGTACACAATTCTCTTTGGGGCTCTTCTCGCACGGATGCCCGAGGTTGCCTGATAGAGAAGTTTTTAACATCCTCTGGAGCATGCCTTTTCAACAAGAAACAGCCTACATACCATAACATAGGACACAATACATACTCAAATCTTGACTTGGCTATTGGTTCGGCAATTCTCTTTCCATGTCTTGAGTGGGGAGTGGGCACTGACCCATATGGCAGTGAGCACTTCCCCACTTCACTAACATATATAGGTAAAGGCCCAAGCAGTTCATCTTCCCATAATAGGTTCAATGAAGCACGAGCTAACTGGAACACATTTACAGAGACATCGCAACTACACCACACATCCATAGGACACCTACACGTTGAAGAAGCCACCCAACTCCTCACGGCGCACATCGTCGACGCCGCCGAAAAAGTCCATTCTCCACGCCTCTGGTTCTCCGCGCAACCAGAGGAGGCCATGGTGGAATGAGGCCTGCAGGCGGGCGCGAGAGGCCCAGAACAAGGCGTGGGGTATCCTTCGTCGGTACCCCACGTCGGGTAACCTTATTTTGTTCAAACGGGCCAAGGCGTTTGGAAAACGTGTGCGCCGTGAGGCAAAGCGAGAGAGTTGGCACACCTTCTTGACATCCATTAATTCATACACAGACACACACAAAGTCTGGACACGTATACGCAAGCTCAAAGGACAACAGACACACAGCCTGCCCCTGGTTGGCACAACAGGGGACACACTGGAAGACCAGGCTAACACACTTGAACAACACTTCGAACACGTGTCTAGTTCAGCACACTACACAAACACTTTCATGAAACACAAAACATCTGCAGAAAAAAAGCCCTTACACTACAAAGACAAATCAAAAACTTCTTACAACTCTGAATTCACTCTCTATGAGTTGAGGGCTGCCCTGATCACGTGCAAACCTTCAGCTCCAGGCGCAGATAAGATTACATACACCATGATACAGCACCTGCACCCAGACACTCTTGAAACACTCTTACACCTATACAATAAAATATGGCTTTCGGGGCACATTCCACGCTCTTGGAGGGAGGCCATAGTAGTGGCTGTCCTAAAGGAAGGGAAGGACCCTTCCTCTCCTGCCAGTTATCGCCCCATTGCCCTGACAAGCTGCCTGTGTAAGCTCTTCGAGAAGATGATAAAGAGGAGACTTGTGTACTTCTTAGAGTACAATGGTCTTCTCGAGAGCTGCCAGGCGGGCTTCAAGGCGGGGCGATCTACCAACGATCAACTCGTTGCGTTAGAGTCTTATATCAAAGATGCTTTCCTCCACAAGCAGTACTGTATGACAGTCTTCTTTGATCTTGAAAAGGCGTACGATACTGCTTGGCGGTACGGCATCCTTAGCGACTTGAAGTCCTTTGGCATGTCGAGTAACATGATGAACACGCTTGCCAGTTACCTGTCCGAAAGAACGTTTCGCGTGCCAGTTGGAACTGCACTTTCTAGGGTTCATGTGCAGGAAAACGGCGTGGCGCAAGGTGGAGTTTTGAGTTGCACTTTGTTTATTGTAAAAATGATTTCTCTTCGGAAGGCGCTACCACCATCGATTTCCTGCTCCATTTATGTAGACAACGTTCAATTATCCTTTAAGTCTTGTTACCTGTCTGTCTGCGAGCGCCAAGTCCAGCTTGGTGTTAACAAGCTAGCTGGTTGGGCAGACAGCAACGGTTTTAAATTTAATCCAGGGAAGTGCACTTGTGTCTTGTTTTCCAAGAGGCGTGGCATCCGGCCGGATCCAGACATTCATCTCAATGGTGTCTCGATTCCTGTCAAGAAAGAACACAAGTTGTTAGGTATAATCTTTGACGAAAAGCTCACATTTATCCCACACATAAAACAACTAAAACATAAATGCTTAAAAACAATGACTATCCTGAAGGTTCTGTCGCACATTTCTTTTGGTGCTGACAAACAACTTCTTTTACGTGTTTTTACCAGCTTGATAGGCTCATGACTGGACTATGGTAGCATTGTCTATGGGTCAGCCACTAAAACATCCCTCAGAATGCTGGACCCTGTGCTTCATCTAGGGCTCCGCTTGTCATGTGGTGCCTTTCGGACTAGTCCGGTCGAAAGTCTGTATGTAGAGTGCAACAAATGGAGCCTAGAACGTCAGCGAGCCTACACAGACCTGCTTTATGCTTTTAAAATCTCATCAATGCCTCACCATCCTTTTACATCAGTTTTTTATGATGCATCCATATCTCAACTTCTTACTAATCGTCTGTCAGTCTCTGCTCCATTTGCTTTTAGAGTAAGAGAAGAAGCGTCGCAACTTGATGTCATGTTCACAGACACCATCAAAACCTCCGCTACTGAACTTCTAGTACCGTGGCAGGTTCGCCCGATATCATATGATGTATCTTTTATGAGTGTCTAGAAAAACAGAGTGCCTAGAAGCGCGATCGTGCAACAATTCTTGTCCTTGCAGCACAAATATAAGTGTGCTGAATTTTACACGAATGCTTCAAAAACTGCCACAACTGTTTCCTGTGCTGCGCTTGGTGGCACCTTTAATGTCTGTAGAACTATGAATAGAAATACAAGTATCTTTACGGCAGAGGCCTATGGCATACTTCTTGTAGTTCAACATATTGTTCTAAGTCGAATTCCGAAATCTGTAATTTATACTGATTCTTTAAGTGTTGTGCGTACATTATCCTCACAGAAGTCTAAAAACCATGTGGTCAATGCTCTCATTAGTACTCTTATGTCTGTGCATGCGTTAAACCTTGAGGTGACCGTGTTGCACTCTGTAATTCCAGGTAATGAGACCGCAGACCGAATGGCGGCCGCTGCTGCCCTTACAACTACCGTTGACATAACAACAATACCCTACACCGACCTCAAATCACACATCAGACAACACCTTCGCATAACATGGCAAGCACACTGGAATCAACAGACTGACAACAAACTACACATTATAAAGCCACTCTTGGGAGCATTCACCACTGATACTCACAACAAACACAACGAAGTTGCCCTGGCTCGATTACGGATAGGCCACACGCATGGAACACATTCCCACCTGCTCACGGGATCTCCAAGACCCCTGTGTAGCAGGTGCGGGGAGGGCCTATCCGTAGTCCACATACTAATAACATGCAAGGCTCTTCACACAACACGACACAAACACTTCAGAGAACTCTACAGACAACATATCCCACTACACCCATCGCTGTTTCTAGGTGACGATGCCAGTGTTTCTATGAAACGTGTGTTTGATTATTTGTCAGATGTTAAGTTTTTAAACCTTATCTCATATCACGCATAATCAAATCTGGCCCTATACACCAGCCCTCACCATTACCTTTAATTGATTTTACTATGTCCCATTTACATGTTTTTATACTTACCTTTTTGTGGTAATCACTTCGCCTCATTATATAACTTCTTTTCTGGTGCTCTTTGCCCTCGTTGGCCTTGCGCTATAAAACACCAACCATCATCATCATCTCTCTAGATAAATGAATGACTGTTAATTTTATTTTAAGAGCTGTTTCCAGGATGAAAACATTACGTGCGCATGTTGCATGCAACGCCTTGCGAGGTGCAGAAAACTGTGATGTTATAAAAAAAAAGCATGCATACTCAGGAGGGGAAACAGCAGCGCCGAAGGATGTTTCTGAGAACAACGAAGACCCTGGGAACAACCAATCACGAAATGTTTGCATCCAGTAGACAGGTGTATATTTCAAACTTACAAATATTCAAAGTAAAAATGCTCTTTTCGAAAAAAGTAATGGTAGCTTAGCCCACCCAGTAAGCGGTGTTCTGACTGCTACATAAAAATCACTCGACGTCGGTCGGTTTATCTACTCACCAGAACTGAAGGAAATGCTGTAAGGATAATTATAAAATGCGGCATACATATTCTAGCGGAGTAATGGTTATCTAGCTCAAAATTGGTGGCCTAATAAAAGTACCTCATGCTGGAGTGGCGAAAGTGTATTGTGTTGTCTGAAGTTACAGGGTGCAGACCGAGTGTATGCCTTATTTGTGGATGCTGCCTGAATTGCAGCTATCTCAGCGCAGTTGGGCGGTGGAGGGATGAGCAATGGGGCACAGTATGCGCCACAAGGACTGGCCGTGTTTAAGGCGGGAGCTATTTGTGCAGACACACTCTTCTGGTGCTCAGCTTGAGATATGGAAGTGGTTTGAGACACAGGTTGCGAAGCGGCTTCAGGCGCCTTCTTTTCGTCAGTTTGGATTTCACGTCTGCTTTTTTTCGGTTTTCGGTTTATGGATCGAAGAGCGAGGCTGTTTTGCTGCACACGATTCTCCCGCAACGATTCCGAAGCTGCTTATGGCCCTCTTGCGGTGCTGTTACGTCTTTTGGGGTCATCAATCGCGCTATTATGGTCCGCGTTTCTTTGAGCCGTGAGGTACAACTGGGGTCCACGCCGAGATGTGAGCCCGCACATTTGCGGCACTTCACGCGGGCGTCCTACATTTGCAGTCGTTGGTCTTTTCCCGGCCGCATGCAAAGCATCGTTCGGGGTTAAGACACACCTCGTACATGTGCCCAACCTTGTGGTAACGGCTGCAGTTCACTGCCTTTCTGATCACCCTTTTGTTTCTGCGGTACTGCAGTACTTGGCGTGTTATTTCATTCACTTCAAATGTTATCAGTGCTGCGTTGCCTGTGGATCCCATTCGTCGAGCAGACACTATGCGAAGAGTCTAGCAAAATAAGATTCTCGCGGAGGTCACGTTGCGTGTCTTCTGGGTCAATACTGTAAAATACGCCCCGAACTTAAATTTGTGCCAACGCTTCATATGGCTGAATGGAGAACCAGGGATCACCTGGCTGCGTGTCGCGGAGCAGCTGCGTCGCAGGCCCGTGGCTCCACATGTCGAAAGCAATTGAGTTGGCCTTGGGCAGGACAAGGTATTTGAACTGTCCTCCCCCGAGGATGTTGCTAATCGCTCTGTGCAGTTGACGTGATCGCAGATTCCTGATACCGCACTGTCTGCACTGTCTCAAAATTATGGTACGCCGTTTGCGGGCAGGTGAAGCTGGTGGAGTGGAGGAGGTTTCAATTTCCGCCGCATCTAAGGCCTTTGCGCCGACCTCCTGAACCTCCTGGGGCGTTTGGAAAGCTTCCACGAGCTGCCCTCCTCATCGCCGGGCTCTCGCAGGCGCGTGCACCACGATGCTGGAAGCTCCACCCCCCGAAGCAAAATGATTGCGCCCATATTTGGAATGGAAAGCGTATCAAAAGCCTGGCTCGCGATGAAGTCGCGGCAGCCAGATGGAGTCTCTTCACGTGAAGAATTTCGCGAGTTCGCCAAGAAAACTTTCTCACCCATAGCCACGCCGGATGCTTCGGCTTAAAGATGCTGAGCGCTGTCCTCGTAGCCTGATGGTGGGGATGGACATTGCGCCCCTTCTTTCGTTGTCTCTGGTATTGCTGGCGCTGATCCGTCCAAATCGGTGGGGATACGGCTGAGCCTACTGCGCGCTCTAGGATTGCCTTAGCCGCGCAAGCCTACGGCGCATTTGGCTTGAAAGACACGACACTGGCCAACTGGCATGAACGACATTGTGTTACAGCACCCTGCTTGCCGAGAATACCAGTGTTTCGCGAAGCTATTACTATCACCTATAACAACAATATGGCAGGCACGAATGAGGTCAAAACAAAGCGAGCACAAGCAGCTGTCCTGCACGGTATCGTAGCGCCATCGAAAAAATTGAGGGTGTGAAATATTGCCCGATCCGGAATTAAGCATCATCCCGTATAGCTAAGAGGCTACACAAAAAAATTGGGCCCATGTCCCCACGAGGGGGGACTCGAGTAAATGCGTCGCGTAGGGGGTGGGTTTATCGCGTTAGCGTTAGTGTTTGGGGTGTGGTGGTGGGGTGGTAGTGAATGTGTTAACTATTTTTGCTTATTACTATTAATTATTATTATTTCTTTCATATATTAATTATTACTTTCGTGATTTTGCGACTCGAGTCCCCCCTCGTGGAGAGATGGGCCCAATTTTTCTTTTTTTTGTGACGCAAGAATTGAAGGCAAGGAGTAGGTTGTTGTAAGTCGTTATTTATTTATTTGTTGCTGTTGTTGTATTGAACACTGAGAACGACGGCTTTGTGGTCGCTAAAGTGTACTGTTAAGTGTACTGTGAATCTGCGGGAAGCAGCTTCTTGACGTAGTTTGAATGAGTCAAGGATATAAGGCGCGTTCGTAGCCTTTGATTCTGTGTCGGTTTTGTGGCGCAGTGGGAAGAGCACCATGTACCCCGCGTTCCGCCCACAGGGTCGTGGGATGGAAACCAGGCGCCGATAACTATTAATTTTTTTATAGTGTAGGGGGAGAGGTGCGGACGAACAACAACGCTGCACCTGTTGTTCAGAGCGAGGAGGGTACAGGGGGGGAGACGCGCACCTGCGCCTCGCCGCGACGCCCATGCGCAGTGAGCGTGTGGATGCCGCCGCCGACGGTCGATGCTCCGAGACTAAGAAATGCTCCGCGTTTAAAAAGATTCAACCATTCTAGGTACGTTCTTTGGAACGCAAACAGCGCTCCCTCACTAGAGAAGGGTCTGGCCACCCCGTTGTAGTTTATGGCCGCCCCCTCCCAGGACTGATTAAGTCGCCTCATAGCCCTCAGTTCCAAGATGCTGCAGAGCAGCTGTCGATGACGGTTGTCAGAGCGGCGATACAGCAGAGTGTGATAAGAATCTCTGCGTCAGAACAGGCGGCCTTTTGAAGTTTAGCATGGCAACGTTCACCGAACACATACTGCCTATCGAGTGAAGCATAGCTGTATTTCGAAAGAAGCTCTCGGGCATTAAGTGGAACATTAGCGGGTTAATTGGAGTTTACAGGACAGCAGAAGACTTTGTGTAGCTCACTAGCGCGCATATTCTGTGCTACAGGGAACCGGAAGAGAAGCGAGAACAAGGGGTGGAGAATATATTTCACGAAGGAATAGTACGAAACGTGCAGATGTTTTTCAGCATTACTGAGAGAGTAGCAGCTATAGTGATCAAGCTAAACAAGCGATACAGGTTATAGGTCGTACCCGCTTGTGTGCCAACAACCTGCTTGATGATCATAGCTTCTTCGAGTGCTTCGAATAAGCAATGAAGAATAGAGCAACCCAGTTCACAATTGCGATGGGGCACTTTAATAAAAAGATCGCTAAGAGGCAAATGGGAGAAAGGTCAACCGGAAACATTGGAGTAGACACCTCTAACAGTCTAGGGGATACACTGGTGGGATTTGTACAGAGAAGTTACCTGAAGTTGAGGAACACTTCTTTTGTACACGGAAGAATATAAAGTGTACATGCCAAAGTACCTATGGCCAAACTAAAAACGAAATTGGCTTGATTTTAAGTGATAACCCAGGTATTGCGCAGGACCGGAAGGTGCTAAGTAATATTTGGAGAAGTGGTCTTAGGATGGTTAGATGCAAGCAAAGGCTGACTCTCGCAAGAGAAGGACGAAACTCGTGCAAACTAAGAAACCCCGCATGAAGCCAGTAATGACCAGATCGCAGATGTTTAAAGAACCCTTCAAAACAAATTTGCGCTTCTGGGCAACCGGAACGATGACAGTGTCGAGAGGCAAAATGACGATCTAGCATCGGCGATCGTTGAATAAGGAGCAGCTGTGGAGAAGCAACATTTAGGCAAAAAACTGAAGAACTTACAAAAAAAGCGAATAAAATAATTGGCAAAAAAATAACATGAAAATCTCAAGTACCGCAGATCAAACTTAATAAGCCCAGCTGCTGAAACTGATTAACAGAAATAAAACTAACGACATTCGTGCATAAAACACGGCAGCGATCCAGAAAACGCTGCAAATAGGGAGAAGCTCTTGAAAGCCAGTAAGACGGAGCCAGCGATCGAATAAGAGAGGATGTACACATTCCAGACGACCAGGGTAACATTGCACACAACATGGATCTGATAATAAAGGTAGCAGAACGGTGCTACAGCAGGCTGTATGCCAGTGACGTTAACGATGGAGAACTACTCAAAGTACAACCTCCGCTTGCAATCCATGACTTGTAGCTAAAGAGCAGGTAGGAATGGAGCTCAAAGGCATGAATAGACGAAAAGCTGCAGGTGAGGATGGCATAAACGTAGATCTTGTGAAGGAGGAGGAGATGTTGCACTTGGAAAAGCTTGCTGTACTATTTTCTAAATGCTTTAACACTGAAAATGTGCGCGGAGACTGCAAAAAAGGCCAACATTATTGTGATTCATAAGAAGGGCGATCCCAAGGACCTAAACAATTACAAACCCATCAGCCTGCTCTCAGTTTACAAGATGTTCAACAAAGCTATATTTAGCTGCATAGGTGACAGCGTGCATTTCAAAAAACCCAGAGAGCAGGCTGGGTTAGGAATGGGTACCACACCATGAATAATACCCATGTTGTGGATCAAGTCAAGGAAATTCCGCAGAATGCCTTCAGCCCTTTTACATGGTATTTATAGGAAATAAGAAATAGTTTGATCCTGTACTCAGGAAAGCCGTGCTAGAAGCATTACAAGACCAGGCAATAGAGAAGACCTTATTTGAATAAGACTTCTAGAACACAAATGTAAGGAAGGTACGGGCAAGATAACCCTCCGAAATCAAAGCAATGAATTCCGGATTGGAGAGCGAATAAAACAGGGAGATACCATCTAGCTAAAGCTATTCACAGCATGTCTGGAGGGGGTGTTTAGAAAACTTCACAGGGAAAATATAGGACGAAGGATAAACGGGAAATATTTGAGCCATTAGAGGTTGACGGATTGTATAATCTTGGTGAGTCATACTGTAAACACATGCGAACACTGTTTGAGCACCTACAATCAGAAAGCAGGGCCGTTGAGCTAAAGCAGAATAGTTATGTATTTATAGCAAAGAGAAATAAGCCTGCCACAAAAATAACGATCCTCACTCTAACGCATCAGACGTAAGTACAGCGAAGCTGTTCGCAACCTTCACGATCATTACGAAGGTTTAAGTTCACGATTGCGGCCGATTTGCTTCTTCTTCGCTGCCGCAACCACCTTTACTCCATCAACGAAAGGTTCTGCAACAGATGGTCAAGGATCACTCGTCACATAAAGACGCATCTGCGCAAGTTCGACGCCGCCGACGATCGCGACGGCGAAGATCGTCGAATGCTGTTGGTGTCAAAGACAGCCAGGACCACTCATGTGGGAATCCCACGGCTTCACAGGCACTGCCTCCACCACCGCCGGTAGACCCGCCTCCACGACCACCACCAGAACTACCAGCAGAATCAACAAACAGCGCGGCCACTGCTTCATCTGCAAAGATCAACGAAGCCAGGAAGTCATCGCCACCAGTGGAACCGTGGCCAAGGCTGCCGCCTCTCACTCCGATGGAGCCATGACGGGCAGATTCGAGGTCTAAACAGACTCCGACTGCTTTGTCGAAGGATGACGTATAGATTGTCGCGGTTCTCAGGGCGTTGACCAACGCCATTCGTACGCTTCTGGATACCTTAAAAACGCCGACCGCTTTGAGCGCCCTGGAAGCTCTGGATGCCCTGGGTCCACTACTGGCAGGCCTCGCGTAATATCATGGCCCGTGCTACCGCATCATTCCGCCAGGAAGTCCGTGGAGCGTCCATTTTTCAGTGGAATGCCAGAGGTCTAAAACCACGAATTTCTGACATTCGCCAGTTTGTATTCAATAATCCGTTCCTGATTCTCGTGATCTGCTAACAGAACCTACCAACTGCAATAAGACTGTCCGGCTATGAAAGCATCGAGTCATCTACTGGTGGGACCAATAGAAAAGTCATGGTATTCATACGCCGGGAACTCACATATACTGTTCATAACTGTTAAAAAACGACAGTTCTTTTTTTCACGCTCCTAGGAGCCTACATATCCCCATAAGCTATCCTTGATCGACAGAGACTAAAGCATATCTTCGAAACAACACCAGGCCCTTGAATCCTCACCGGTGATTTTAATGCCCACCACCCGCTTTGGGGAAGCTCCAAGATGAACCTCAGGGGTCGAAGACTTGCATCATTCGCGTCAGAATATGGGCTCTGTGTACTGAATGATGGAAGTCCTACATTTCTCCGCGGCCCGACCTATGCGAGCTGCCTGGATCTGACCTTGGCTTCAAGGCAATTCGCAGGACATCTCCAATGGTTTACGGACATTGAAACCCGCGGCAGTGATCACATTCCAACATACATCAAAATTAAGGGACTCCGGCACCCTATATCTCGCAACGTGTCCAAACATACTGACTGGACGAAATTTGAATCCCTTATGGACGACGCCTGCTGTGAGGGCCTTTCCACAAGCTTTGAAACTGCTATCGGCAGTGCAACCCAGGCTTCCACGCGTACTGTCACAATGCCGCCCAAAGTGACAGAGTTTGATACCGAACTTGAACGCCTCTGGGCAATTCGACGGCGAGCGGAGCGACGGTACCGGCGTACAAAAGCTGTACACGACCCAAGGGTAGCCTGAAGCACACAGAAGAAGATACAGCGCCGCATCGCTCAGGTTCAGGCACAATGGTGGAGATCATTTTGCGAGTCCATCGACCCTCGGAAGACTTTGTCTTCTATATGGAGAGTATCGCGTGGCCTGGCGACACCTGTGCAGCAGCGCTACCCATTCAAGGCTTTGGCACTATATGAAAACCGTCCGGAGATAGAAGTCGCAGAATATTTCTGCATGAAGATTGCCTCTAGAACTGATGGCTATCGATCTGCAAGGATTCGTGAAGTCCCCACGTCACACGATCAACGCATGGACGTGCTCTTCTCCATGGAAGAGTTAGAGGCGGCTCTGGCATCCTGCCGGCGTAGCTCATCCCCAGGTCCCGATGAAATCTCGTACTCCACACTATGTAACCTCGGTCCTCAAGCACGTCAAACGCTTTTGGACATCTTTAACAAGGCGTGGATGGATGGCGTCGTTCCACCGGAGTGGAAAGTAAGCCGTCTGGTCCCCTTACTCAAGCCTGGCAAATCTCCGCTCGACCTTCCATCATACCGTCCAATTGCCCTGGCCAGCTGCCTATGTAAGCTTATGGAAAGAATGATACTCACGTGGCTGCAGTGGAACCTCGGACATAACAATATATACCCCGAAGTTATGGCTGGTTTTCAGCGTGGGCGTTCCTCCATAGACTGCGTGGTGGACTTGGTAACGTTTGCACAGCAAGAAAAAAGTCGCGAACGCATTTCAGCAGCCCTCTTCCTTGACGTTAAGGGCGCCTATGACAACGTCGTTCATGAGGCTGTTCTAGACGCCCTGGAGCACTTCGGACTTGGTGGGCGAGTTTACCGATGGATAGAAAGCTTCTTGTCCGGAAGATCTTTTTATGTCATGACGGAGGATGGCCCGACATCACAGCACTTTGTTCAACGTGGTGTTCCCCAAGGTGCGGTGCTAAGTACAACGCTTTTCAACCTAGCGATCGTCAGACTTCTGCACACTCTCCCCAAGAATGTCTGCGGCTCCATTTATGCCGACATTTGCCTCTGGGCTTCGGGGGTCAACCGACTACAGCTACGGGCACGACTTCAAAAGGCGGCCAATGTAACGCGATCTTACCTGTGGCAACAAGGTCTGAGTATCTCGGGTGACAAGTGCGCACTGGTTGCATTTACCCGCAAGCCCATGTTTCGGTATTCCATCAAGATCAATGGGAGGTTGGTTCCCTACTCCAGGCATCACAAATTTCTTGGTGTAATCATCGACAGGGACATTTCCTGGAGCGCACATGTTTCTTTCCTTAAGAAGAAACTTACCACCATTGCCCAGATATTCAGATTTCTTTCTGGAAAGACGTGGGGAACATCGGTAAGAGGAACGCTGCAACTGTACTCCGCACTTTTTTTAGGGGCCTTGCGTTACAGCTTGCCAGCAATTTCCAACACTTCTACCACTAACCTGCGGGTAATACAGAGCGTCCAAGCGCAGGCTCTGCGCACGTGTCTTGGTTTGCCGCGTTGTGCATCAACAGTGGGCACCATTTGCATCGCACAGGAACACCCAATAGCAACGTACGTGGCTACTGAAACACTACGGCTGTACATCAGGCTCCTCACGAGGCTGCCTTCTCACTATCTGGCGCAGCTTCCTCAGAGTAGACCACGATCTACTTTTTGAGCCATTATCACAACGCACAGTGCTGAAATCCCTTCAAGGTACGCCCCTGCGGCAACACCGACCTCCCCGTTGTGGTGCTTGGCACAACCTGAGATTCGTCTCAGTGTTCCGGGAATTCGAAAAAAAGCCGACTTATCATCATTGGCCCTTCAACAGCTTACGCTGCTGTTACTGCATGAACGGTACAACGACCGGAAACATGTGTACACAGATGGCTCAGTAACGTCATCCAGTTCGGCAGGTGCAGTGTTTGTGCCAGCAGATTTCAACAACTCGATTCCGTATTGGCCATACCACGAGCTCGACAGCTACAGAACTTGCAGCCATTCGTGAGGCTCTTGACCATATCATCGGAGCTACTCCTCAAAATTGGGCGATCTTTTCGGATTCCAAGGCTGCCTTACAGAGCTTACGCGCAGCCCTGCGCTACGGCCCCCTACACCAACTGGTGACAGAGATAAGACAAAAATTCCATCAAGCCATCACAGCCGGCCATGACGTAATTTTCCAGTGGCTTCCAGGTCACTGCGGAGTCATCGGTGACGTGCTGGCGGATGAAGCTGCCCGTACAGGCCATGAGAGTGACCGCACCATTCTACTTCCGCTTTCAAGAACCGATGCCGCCAGGACGCTTCGCTCCCTTGCCCGCAAGATTACCATGCAGCAATGGAATACACCGGACTTTTCGAATCCCCGACTGTATATTCAGGATCCCCTTCTTCAGCGCCGTATTCCGTATGGGCTGTCTCGACCCTAGTCAACTTTACTTTGTAGACTGTGGTTGGGAGTGACCTTCATGAAAGCCTACTCCTTCCTCATCGGGATGGCCAGCAGCGCCCACTGTGACGCCTGCGGGGTGGAAGAGACTATAGAACATGTGCTGTGTCGCTGCCCCGAATACTCGTCGGAGAGGAGCGTGCTTGCCACCGCGCTGAGCCGATTGGACAATCGACCATTTACGGTGGAAACTATTTTAAGTCATCGGTCTTCACCATCCACCTCGCAGAAGGCGACGAAAGCCCTTTTACGTTTCATGAGTGAAACGAACTTGCTTGAAAGACTATAGTGCCGAAACGGGACTAGAGTGCGCGCTTTCCCACTCCTATCTCTTCCTCTTCTCCCCCCCCCCTTTTTTTATTCCCTGAGCCCCATTCCCCCAGTGCAGGGTAGCAAACCGTGCTCTACACCTGGTTGACCTCCGGGCCTTTCCTTTCTTTTTTCTTCTTCTTCTATTAATGTAAGCGTGAGCTTATTTCAGTTCTGTGAAAGTCATAATCATTCTACATCACCTTCGATGTGCGTACACTATGAAGTGTCTTGTTCCGAGCAAGTGTTACCAAGATAACAGCAAACTCTTAAAGTGTTTCTCGTTCCGATCTAGTGTTACCACGATTACGGCGAACGCAAGAGTTTTTGGCTAATCTTGTCCAATCTCTGTAAGTTTGTATGCTTGTCTTGACAAACGGACACCGGCGACGCTGAGTGGTCGTCACGAAGCACGTACACACTACCGCTCGTCATTTTCTTGTTCTTTTTAACTGCCTGGTGGTCGCTGCAGTATAAGCCAATCGTCCTCAATCGATGTGCTTAGCTCGACAAACGTCCGCATGGGATGCTAGGAGGTCGTCGCGAGCCACCCACGCACGAGTGTTGGGCAGTTTTTGGTTTTGTTAACTGCCCGGCTGTCACCGCGAGGCCCGCGCTCACGTGCTCGTGCTCACCATTTTTTGGTATTTTGAACTGGGGACACAAAAATTACGACTTGCTAAACAGCTTCATTGTTAAAACGTCCGCTTCAGCCAAGGAAAAGAATTGCTAGAAATAACAGACTATAACAACCTGGTATAGATGTTTAGGGCTGACTAACCACGATAGAGATATTCGGCGCTGAATAGGCATTGAATGTGGAGCAGTGGGCAAGCACTCCCAAATAATGAAAAGTAAGCTACCTCTGTCTCTCAAAAGAAAAATAAACAGCCAGTGAATACTGCCGGTCATGACAAACGATGCTTAATCTTGGCGCCTCACTGGACAAAGCAAACTTAGGTCAGCTCAAGGGGCCATGGAATTAATATTGTTACGAGTAACACTCGGGGACTGTAAACGGACTACCTGGATCAGAGAACAAACTAAAGTAAAATATATTTGAGTTTGGACATGTACTTGGGCTGGCCATGAATAAATCGACAAGTGGTGTGCAATTAGAGTAACAGAGTGGATAACAAAAATGGGCCTACGAGAAGGTAAAAGCTGGTATTCCGATGATGGATGAAATCGACAAATTCGGGGGTAAACTTGGGGACTGGACAGGAGTAGTCTGAGATAAATGCGGGAGGCCTTGATCCTGCAGTGGACCTGAGTTTAATGCTGCTGCTGATGATTTATTTAGCGTCATTGTTACCTTTCGTCATTAATGCTAAGCGATTGAATTATGTACTATTGAACACTTCTTAAAACATCCACAGTTGCCTATTTTCTATGCGTCAGCAACCTTAGGACCGCCCGTATTATAGTGAAAATCTAGAAAATCGAGAAGCACAGCAAATTAGGGATAAACATTTCGGAATGCAAATAAACTTTTAAATCCTATTCATCTACCGTGCTGTCTTTGACTCCTCTTGATCAGACACTGTCCTTGTTGTATTTCCTTCTCCTCTCCGTGTGGGGTTATGTCAATGGTCCTGTTACTGAGCTACCATGCAAATGTTCTCTTTTTTACAGTTGTTGAGCACTCTGAGGGCTATAAGCCCTAAGATTACATTGGATGACCTTGCTGCATTGACGTGTGATAGCAACGTAAGTAGCAGTATCTTACAGACCTACTTTTGAGTTACGCATCACTAGCTTCACTGGCTTAGCGCCTAAATAGTCTTCAAGTTGCAATGATTGCCCAAAACTATGTCGGCAGGCAACGCTAACAAACAGAAAAGGGACATGAAGATAATGTACAACCTGTTTCGATTCGAACGAACCAGCCTTTCGTAACTCGTCCTGCTCCAATTCAGCCACGAAAGACGTCTATCGACCGCATATTTATTGCGGTTTATGAAAACCGCAAGAAATGTAAAAGAAATCATACTTTATGATACGATGATGTAATATCAAGCAATTAGTGAATCGAAATGTTTTTTACCAGTACAGCGCTCGGTGAAAAGGGGTTTGGCAGGGAAAAACGGCGCCGTCGGTCACGTGGTCGTGGCAGTTCGACGCCCAAAGGAAAGAAAAAGAATAACAACAGAATACACAATGACAAACGCTTACCTCTTTATAAGGGATAGAGTAAATAAAACCATTATTACAAACACTGCTTAGCACACCTAAAAAGAATCATAAAATGATTGTATTAAATAGACTCATCTGGCAGACATTTTATTTCAAACAACATACATAGATTTGCCTTTATCTAGTTTTTATCATTGTGCGAAATCATACATATATGTTATAAAATGCTCCTGAATATGACCTCTACTTTAGGGCACGAGTTTGCTGACGTGACGAAGAAAATGATTCAGTATGGAAGATAATGTATGGCTTAGTTGTTCTGGACCGTAGTTTCTGCAGGAAAAAGGTATTTGCCATGAGAGTTGGTATCCGGTCCAATGTACACATGTACACGCGCGTGATTTACTAAACATAGGGATCAGTCCAAAATATGTTGCACAGCACTTTTATAGCTTTCGATTATTATATGTTAAGAGCTTTTATAATTTTGTTTGTAATAACCCTAGTGTGTTTTATAGGAAAGAAGCATTTTAAAGGCCCGAACGGCTTTCTACGGTAACAGCGTTAGTGTTTGCATTTTCTGCGCAGTGGTGGTTGCTGCTATTAACAAGAATAATTTTGTTGCGAACTCTACAGGGACTGGTAAAGCAGTCTTTTAAGAGCCTGGGGCAACATCTCCCGGTGTCTGCTAAGTATAGCGACAATCGTTTGTAACCTCGAGGTCACATCATAATTTATAGGCTTATTTCTTGCCATGTGCTCTGATATGACAACGTCGAGAGCGTCCACGTATTTTGCAACTTTTCTTTTGTATGCGCCTACTGTAACGGTGTCTGACAAGGTGAGGACAAATCCTGGTGCTCGGAAAATGACACATTTTGTTTTTGTTTCATTACAAGGTGGTTTCCAATAGAGCATTCTTTGTGCTTGCAGCAAACTGAGCTAGCCAGTGCCACAATACTTGTTATATATTTGCCAAGAAAAAATAGGTTACAGTGATCCATGTATATAATAAACCCGCACTTGCCTTTGAGTTTCTTGATTTATTTTATATGATAAAGCCTTGATTTATTTGATTTGATAAGGCCTTGTGGCACCCCATTTTTAACTGGTTTTGTTGTAGTGTAGCAGCCCGAAATGTCGGCTGCTGAAAGAGCCTAGAAAGCAGATGTAGAACTGGTGTGCACTATCAAGAAAATACTATTTATTTCCAAAAGATGCGTACGCCGAGAGCTTACCCCGACGAGGAAAAGAAGGGGAACCCCCGCGTCCTTCAAAAGAGACAGGAAAAAGGCCCCACAAGCGAGCAGACGGCAACGGCGCCAAGACTAATGTCAGGAGTCGGCCGGACAAGTAAAGCCCTCCACCGTAGTAAGCCTGTGGCGACGTCGCTAATACGCGTCTTCCACAAACGCGCACTGTCGTCAAGCCGGCGGCAGACAGCCAACAAAGGAAGAGCCCCGTCTCCCGGGAGCCGCTTGTGCTGGGGTGCCGCGCGGCTTCCGCGACAAAAGCTCGCCCCCCCCCCCCCCCCCCTAGATTGCGGAGCTTTTAAACTAAGGCTGCAGTTACCGGCTGAATGGAAAAAGATCGGAGTCGACTGGTTATCACTGAAAACGTACGCGAAAGGTTGCATGACCAGAAATCTCTTTTGAGCAGGCTTGGCGCGGTGGATGGCGACGACTTCTCGCTTGCCCCGCACGTCGATTACGATGGTCCCAAAACTTTGGAATTGCCGTCGTAAGGCGGAGTGAGGGGAGGCTTCCTTACATCTTGTTGCACGAACACATGTGTAGCTGAGTCCATGTCGAGAAAAGTGAAAACCTTCCTGTTGCGGGCGATGCGAGGTGCTGTTTGCCTGAGTTTCGCAAGCCATGTGCGCACCTTCTCGATGTGGTCGGAGGCTGTTGGGGCGGAAAGTGTCTGGTCGGAGAAGAATTCTCCCGGGAGGCGCACGGCTGAGCGGTACACCATTTCCGCTGCGCTCAAGCCGATGTCTTCCTTCACCATTGAGCGTAGGCCCAGAAGAACGAGCGAAAGACCTAGTGCTGGCGATCGAGTTTCGCTGTAAGTGCAACATTGAGTTGCCTGTGGAAGTGCTCCACCATTCCGTTGCTGGCGGGGTGGTAGGCGGTTTTATGCTGCAGCCTCGTGCCGAGGAGGGTCACAAGCGCTGAAAAGAGGTTGGTTTGGAACTGCCGTCCACGGTCAGGTTTTACGCGGGCGGGGCAGCCAACGCGGGACACCCATTTCTGAATGAAGGCCTGCGCGACGGTCTCAGCTGATATGTCCGCAATTGGTATAGCTTCGGTCTATTCTATTGGTCTATTGTGCTAGCCCTAAATCCCCGCACCATTGTCATTCGAAGGAACGCGCTATTAGACGCTTTCACCGCGGATGTGCGCGAGGCGCTGGCTAGACCTTGTTTGAGTTTGAATGTTCTATTGACATTACCAGGAACAATCCATTTTCCGGATTTAGCTTCACGTAATCCAGTGTTGTACACGTTCCTCAAAAACAGGAACGAAAGCTCGTTCCTCGTTCCTTCCCAATTTTGAAACGAGTTCCCGTTACAAGTTCCTTTATTATGACAGGAACGCGTTCCCGTTCCGCTTCGAACATTAGAACGGTTCGTTAGATTAACGTTACATTTATTTTTAAATTACAGTATGGTGTCGGATACTCCCGAGGAGATATAAAGTGTGAAATTTAAAACTCACACCAAACTACGTATATTATACGAATAGGAACACCGACGGCACCCGATTCCCTGGAGATAAAAAGATTCCAAAGAAACGGTCCTAGGCAATGTTTTTCAGGGTGTACCGGACAAACTCCAGACATATCTAACTGCGATTTTGGTGCTCGTCTATTATGGATGCAACACCTATAGAACTTTCCACTTCACTCTTACAAATGTGCAGTAAGATTACTGCGCTTCAGATGTGCAAATAGAAAGTTCCATGCAGGAACATAATTAAATTTCGTGCATAGGAAACTGTGCCGATAGGAACAATACATAGGCGTTTAGAGAATGGTTATTACAGTATTGGAGGTTATTTAAAATGCCTTACAGGCCTTGTGAAGCAAATTTAGTAAGGGGGTTACAAAAGTGAAGCTTTGCTGATGAAACAGCACAAATTTGCGAGGAAGAAAATACAGCAGAACACGTAATATTTACGAGGGTCACAATCAAAGTTTACCTCAAGAAAAAAAAAATTAACGACAGCAGCGTAGGCACATATGAAATCTAAGCGCAAAAATTAAAATGTATACCCAACACAATAAGAGTAGCTGATAAAGGAAACAACCAAAGATAGGTAAATATGTGGACGCCACGCACAAATCATTTGCTGTGGCTAGAAATACGCATGAGGGAAAAGCACAGTAAATAACGCGGAGCGTAATCACATGCGCAAAAAACCTTTACACTATAAAAAATAAAAGCACAGGTTGAAACCGACCAACTAAGCAACTCGAAACGCTGGCCGTCCACGTTCCGGTGGCCTGTCTCAGTATTGTCCATACGGCACGCGACGAAATTATGCCCAACAATGACGAAATTCCTGTCCTTTTTCAACATGGCGCCTGGAATACAAAAGGTTTTGGCACTCCCGTCGACCCATTCCCGTCAACCCACAGACCACATCGTGCCGAACTGCATGCGTACTCTGTAACTTCGTGCAGCACAGCCTCCCGAGACACTGCGGCGCGCCCAGCCCTGTTCATAGCCGGTGACACCTCGAATCACCTTATTGCGAGCGCAACTCCCCAGTCAGCACTCCACGCCAGACTGTGTTGGGCCCTTTTCACCCATCCGTACCCCCCAAAAAAAATTCTTAGCATAGTATCACAACGGACCCACGACTCGCGCACACTAATGCGGTAATTACCCCTGACAATACACAGATACGGTGGTTTCACGAGGAACCTGCAGCGCTGCTCGGACTTTTTCCCCGGCAGGCAACAATTCTATCGGCCAGACGCGCATCCTAGCCTTACCAGCGAAACTATGAAAGGTAAAAAGCATTTTCGCGGCTGCGATATTCACCCGTCAAACGCCACGCAAGCTCCGCCGTCATGAAAGCAAGCACAAGGTGCTGGCCGATGCGTGGTTATTCTGCTGCCTTTCGCTTTTGAGGAAGCATGTTCCGTTGAAGGGCGCTGCAAACTGGCCAGCTTGTGGGAAGAGAAAAACAGTAGCGACTTGTGGATTTTTGTACTCAAGCCTTGGCATCAAAAACAGCCAAATACTAGCAATGTAACGTTTGCAGAAGGAACGCCGTTCCTGCAGTTCGTTCATAAACCTAACGAGTTACCGTTATAGTTCCACCGACCCTCCGTTCCTCCAAAAAGAAACTAATTCCAGGAACGCCGTTCCTTGGAAACCCGTTCCGAACAATACTGACGTAATCACGTCCAATTAAACAAAGATAGTAACAGACTGCTGGAACCGGCGTCCAATGTCATTTGCGACATCACGGGGAAGCGCCGGAATAAAGCAAAGAACACGCCGAAGCTCGTAATTATCGCGATGCCGGGCATACGCGTTTACTTATAATAAAACCCTCGAAAATTCACAAGTAGTTATTTTCGTTTTCTTTGGACAACAATATGATGTGTGGTTCTTTCAACAGAGAATCCGCAAGCGAAAAGCACTGCGAGGAGAACTGGTAAGCCCATTTTATTGCCATTTATAAATTTCAAATTGCACTTTAATGCAGTTACTGATAATGTGGTTTCCCAATACAAGGTGTTTGGTGAAGTCTTAGCATTAATTAATCGCCATTTAGGGCAATATTTTTAGGGCAATATTTCAACCATTGCCCAATGTCACCAATCCTAGCCTGACCTGCCGAATTTGCAAAATATAGATTAGTTTTATCGACACCACAGAAGATTTTTCTTTTTTTATGTCTGGTATGAACAGAGAACATTATTTTCTTACAGAAGAATTCAGGGAAGGTCGTTTGAACACGGCTATATTCACAGAAACGCGCTTCACTCGACAGCTTTCTCAAAAAAACCAAACCTGTCAAATTGTCCAAATTAATTTTTTTTATTTCGGCGTTGTAATCTATAAGCACTCCAGTGGTATATGCCAGTAACGAGAGACAGGCCTCATGCACCGGATGCAAGTCTTCAGGAGCCGCTATTAGAAGCGGGGCACCGGTAATAGCGGCATAGATATCTACTGTAGCAAATAATGTCGACGTGCGAGGCAGGTTCTAGCAACGCCGGTTCTAGCAAATAATGTCGAGAGTGCATAGCGGACACCACAAGCCCAACGAAAGCAACCAGCTCACGAAGTACAAATGGTTAGGGACTCAGAAATCTTAGCTTTATGGAACAGCCCTAGTTCAAGCTGCCGCTCGAGGCAGCAGATCCCGGCTTAGCAGAAAGTTTTATTTGTGAGGCATACCCGGAGGGCTTCGGTGTTCGAGTATAGAGCGCGTTCCTTGATATTCGTAAAAAGCGTGACATGCTTTTTGTCACTTTTGGAACTACGTGGCATTTTACGGTGCGCATTTTACTGGCAGCACGCCTATGTTTGTCTGAGTCTGCCGTTCGTGCGACGTTTGGACGGTCGCAGGTGTCGTTTTCACGTTTCGTGTGCTGTGTCACTGATCTTGGAATGCGGATTTGAAGAGATTTTTTGTCAACGAATGCTGTAACTCAATACAAAACATAAACAATTTATTTTTGTCCAAGGAGCGTCCGAGGAAGTGGAACACACAGTGAGAAAACACCACGCGGCACCGCTAAGATTCGAATTCGGGCCGCGCTTACGAATGTCGAAAACATATCTTGTTGACACATGCTAGAAGTATCTACAGTGGTGGTCGAAACAACTGCTTTGAACGTTAGTGCAATGTTGCCGCATGGGTAGCCACAGTTTCTTGAATTTGCGTGTAATATGCTTGTCGTATCACCGTGCTGGGGAAACATTAAGCTTAGAACCTGCCACCCATATATCCTAAACGAACAGTCATTACCCTTGCCTATGGTGCACAACACGACATTGCGGGTATCCGACCTGTTACAGTGGCGATGTAACAAAAATGGCTCGAGCAGAACCTCTGCAGGGCGATTTTATTAGCGAACGAACATGCGTGGACATGCGCATTTTTATTTCTCATATATTTTATTAGTTATTCGCAAGCAGAGAATAGCCTAGAAATGCAATCCGTTTACCTCTAGCGTGCGTACTTCGTGAGAAAAAAATTTGCTAAGGTGCCGCGCGATTTCCGGGGACAACAGTTTTCTCCTAATTTTGTGCTTTGCGCAATGCAAGTTGTGATCGCTCTGGTTAAATTTGCTTTCAAAACAAGGACTACACCGAAATGAAAAAGTGGCCAATACAAATTTCGCGTTCTGACGGCAAGAAAAAAAATAAAGAAAAATTGTTAAATCACGGTCGACGCTAAATTGCCGCTAACTATAACGTTCCCTATGTCCGAACCACTAATTCTGTCGAACTCTTAAGTGATTCTAATGTCGACATGATATTTTTAAAGATTACTCTAATAAATCTCTTCTCTCTAAGAAAGTATTTATATTCGCAAAAAAACATTCTCTGCTGTGCTTTGCCTAAAACTCCGTAAATGTAAAAATAAGAATTAAAAGCTGTCTAGATTTTCGTTAACGTTGGGGGAAGACACTCCTCAAGAGGATCAAGAATACTGCTGAAAAAAATACCCGGCCATCTCCACTAACATGAAAACTGATGAGGCGCGAAACATGCTGTGTAAAATGTATTTTTGGCGCCTTGGTGCTCAAGCTCAAGCTCTAACAGGGAGCGTTCTGTTTCGAGACGGTTCTATATTTTTTATAGACGAAGGTTCGGACTCGTCTTTTCCGGGCCCCACGTTAGAGAACACCCAAGGGCACGATTTGTAACCCAACGAATACCCGAAGGAGATTCGTCGACTGCTGTCGATGCGAGGATCCCGTACCGCACTGGAGTTGTGGATGGATATTTTTGCAGTAGGGCGGTGTTGGTGCGGCGCCATTAGTTTTAGCGGGCTGGCCCTCCACTTGGGACCTTTTGAGATCCACAGAAAGTTAAATACTCACGGTAGCGTTAAAATCGCAGATATAGGGCGGCCGCGCACCGACAGGTGTGAATGAATCTACTTCGGATATTTGTTGTGCTAAAGTGCCCGCATGTGGATGTTCTAAAATGCTGAGCCCGGCCAAGACATGTCAGAACACGTCGGTAGGAAACCCTATTGAAATAGAACGGGGCAGTTATAGCAGCAGCTGCGTCGTAAAGTCCGAAGTTAAGAACCAGTAAAGATCAAAATCAAAGTAAAGTTCAGTAAAGTAAATTTTAGTAAAGTTCAAAACCAAAGTTCAAATGGTATACGAGGTGACGCAGCACCTAATGAGAGAGAGGGTGTCCACAGACCTCACAAGTTAATCCCTCCACTAGCATAGGTTGGAAGTTCAGTGGTGGCAGAAGAGTCGAGATGGGCTAATATGGTTGAGAAGGTCAAAATTTCAATCAGCGTGGAGAATGCCTTGACTTGGTGCAGCCCCCAATTAAACGACGTATCTTTCTCAAATGGTTGAATAAGAGGGCTCGCGATGGAAGCAAAATTTCGGATAAACGGGCAAAACTACTTGCACAGTTTAATAAAGCTGTGGAAATCTTTCGACGAGCGGGAATTTGAACGGCACAGATTTTTGGACGGCACGAATTTTCGCCGGATAGGGCCTTACTCCCGCCGAATCAACGAGTTGGCCAAGAACTAGGTTCGGCGTTGTGCGAAGCTACATTTTCGGGAGTTAAGCTGCAGGCTCGCCCAGCGAAAAACAAATAAATGTTTTGCGAGGCGGACGACATGGCTGTCAAACGTGGGCGAGAAAGTGATGACGGGGTCAAACAAAAACACAGGGGAATGGACCATTTAAAACCGTAGATTAGTGATTCCGTCATCCTCTCAGCTGTCAACTCCGCTTTTCACTAGCCGAAAGGCGTCACCTTAAACTGAACAAGGCCGAGAGGGGTCAAAAAAGCGTTTTTTTCTCGGACCCTTTTGGCAAAACAAATTTCCAGTAGCCCGATGCCTATTGAAGAAAAGTAGTTTGCACCATGGATGCACCCAACGGCCTCGTCATTCCGTAGAAAAGCGTATATGTCTCTCTTCGTTACCTTGTTCAGGTGCCGATAATCGACAAAGAACCTCCAGGTGTCACCTTTCTTTTTTATCAGGATGACGCGAGACGGCCACGGTCTAGACGCTGGTCTATGTGTACTGTTGTCATGTTGAATGCTTCTTGCTGTATTACGAGCCGTTCGGTACGCTATACGTGGTAGGGCGGTCAGCAGAAGGGCTTGCATCGCCGGTGTTTATGAGGAGCTTGACTTCAAAAGCCAAAGAAAAGGGGGGGTTCCTAAACCAAAGATGTCTTTCTAAGACTCTAATAAATAACAGAACTCTACAGCTTCTGCAGCAGAAAGTTCCCAGGCTATCATTATGGTGAGCGCACCGTCGTTCTAGGAAGCAGGGGGGGTCGCGTTCACGGGAATAGGGCAGGCGGTGCGTCAGCGGCCAAAGACGAAAGTTCATAGTCCTCTATACGTTACTTAGTGGCGAGTGAAATTCCTTTGGGCCAAACTTAAACCAGGCCGTGAGCAACTGTCCCTATGGTGTGTCAAAAGGGTGTCGTCCAGCGGCAGCAGCACGGAAAGTATGGGCGCAACGACGTAATGAGCATTAACAGCTTGTGGTACTGATGACAACGGTACCAAAGTTGCTGCTTTTGGCGCCAGTCAAACCTCTTCTGCGTAATGAAAGTGCGGCTGCGGGTCGTCGTTGGTAGCAGGGCAACGAGGCAGCCAAATAGACGCAGCCAACTAGAAGAACATTCTATAATAGCGGCATGATCTGACAGCAACTGGATCCAAAGGATCAAGTTGCAATAACAATGAAGAATCAAGTTGCAAACAATATTTTAAAACTACCCGCCGCGGTGGCTCAGTGGCTAAGGCGTTGCGCTGCTGAGCACGAGGTCGCGGGTTCGATTCCCGGCCGCGGCGGTCGCTTTTCTGATGGAGGCGAAAAGCAAAAACGCCCGTGTGTACGAGATTTCGGCGCACGTTAAAGATCCCCAGGTGGTCAAAATTAATCCGGAGCCCTCCACTACGGCGCGCCTCATCGCCTGCGTTGCGTCGGCGCGTTAAACCCTACAATCAATCAATCATCAATATTTTAAAACTGAAAGCCAGCAAAACAAAAGCCGTACTTTTTCATCCCCGTCATAACATAAGCGCAGTTGCACCTATTGTAATCAATCAGACTGCAGTTGAATTCGTTGAATGTTTCAAAACATTTGGTATATATTTTGAAGAAACCATATCATGAAATAAACACACTGACTATTCAACCCAAAAATTATCCCAGGCCACTGGTCTTATGCGCCGTTATTGTTGTTCTTTTGCAATCTCAGTTACTCTCTACTTACAACTCTATTTTTAGCCCTATGTAAACTACGATGTACTTATTTTGGCTACCACAACTCGGGAACATATAGGAAATTAAACAGTTTTACAAAAACGAGCTATTCGCCTAGCCCGCAAGGTTCCGTATCTTTTTCCGACACGAGAAATATTTAAAAGTACAATGGTATTAGCATGAGTTCTATTTACAGCTACAGTAAAAGCACGTTAATTCGACTCTCGTTAATTCGGAAAATTGGTTAATTCGGACACGTCATCTGGTCCCTGTAAATATACGCATCATTCTATGAGACAGGGCGCTCGTTATTTCGGACAGATTTGACCGCAAATCGGGTAATTCGGCGGCTTTCAGGCCGCTGGCGAGGCTCAAAAACGAAAAAAGCACAATTCGTAACAAAAGTGAAGCTCAAACGCAGCATCGCCATGGACATCAATTATCGACTTTGCTTGACTTGAGACTGGTTGAACGTCTTTTCTTCGCGTGTAGGTTTGGCGGTGCCATCGGTGCCATTTTGTGACTTTGTTCCCGTTGGAGTGCAGCATAGCTGAACGCCGTGTTAACGTGGAACGATTCAATGTGGGTCCGCGCAAATTGTGTCCGCGCGAATTTCTGCTCGAAAGCAGACAAGCATACGCGATTACTTCGTAAAACAAAGGTATGTAGAAAAAAACTTGCATTTATTGTGTTTATTTCGACCATTCGATAATACGGACATGCGGTTAATTCGGACATTTTTTCCGGTCCTTAGAAACCCGAATTGACGAGCTATAAACTTGTATAAACTTTGCCGGTGTTACAAGCAAGCTGTAATAAATACCGGTTCACTAAGTAACCTAGCCAGTCTAGAAAAGCTCTCTTTGATATATTCTACTCGCAATCCTGAAACCGGGAAAGTAAACAAATGCCTAAGGAATTACGGAGAACAAATGTTGCGATACAGATTGCCGTCTTTACTGAATAAATTTAAAGACATTTCTACTATTCCTTGTAACCATATACGCCGCATCTTTATACTTACCTCATGATGTAGTTATAAGGATAAATATCTTCCTCTTTATCTTTACTGCATTCTTTACTGTATTCGTAAACTCACTATTTTTATGAACCCTGCTCAGTATGTATTTTGATAACTGTTTATAGTCACTGCATATATTGTATATACGTTGCGTTTTTTTGTTTGTGTCGAAATTCGGTAATCTTGGCCAATTCCGCTTTCCGCCTGTTGCTCCGGGGGGCTGGAGTAGTCAGGCTGCTTTTACGGCTTTTTTCCCGTCTCCCCTTGCGAAAGTGTCTTGTTTGTTGTTTTTTCGCGCAAGAATAGAATCAAATCAAATCAAAAGAAATCATAAGAATGAAGACACTTCTAACATTACAAACAGAACAGAGACCTGATAGCCATAAATTTGCACAGGAACTGTACATACTTTTTAGCTTTAGAATTCGTTAGCCTATTTTATATTACCGGCAGAGTAACCTTGCAAACAAATTTCGTTCTAGTCAATGTATAGCAAAAAAACCTGTGTTTTTTTCTCATGTACGGGTGTTTCACCCCTTGTCTCAAGCGGAGCGCATTTTGTTTCTTCTCTCGTATGCCGAGCCCTGCAGTGTGGTGTGATAGGAACTGAGTAACCTTTAATCATGAAGCTCGACTACTACTGCTATATATACGATCTCCAGAATATATTTCGTCTTTCTTCAACTAAGAAATATCCGATGAAAATTCATGCAAAGCAGAAACCGCTGCACACCAATCGATGGTGGTTAACTGCTAACCTTATTTTGTTTACTGATTCTTACACGTTTTGTTCTACCTGGGCACGCTGTCCGACTGTGCCGAGTACACCAATCATCAAGCAGTGGAAATACTTCATCTTGCCATTTCAAGTCTTATAAGTGGTCTTCCCATACACACCAACATCTCTAGACTTGAACAGGCCAAACCACTACTGCCAAAAATTACCTTTATCACTGCACCTAAAGAACTGGCTACCCTCATACGATCCATCACTCAACAAGTGTAACTACTGATGGATAGTGACGTGCAACGCCCGATCCAGTTACAGATTTCACACACTATTCGCCCCGTTGTGGTGACCCACGGTAGTATAACTGACCCGATGGAAAGTTATTCCCTGAACGAACACCCACCTGCACAAGAGGCTCTTTTAAGAGCTACAGACCAGTCGTTTTGAATTTGAACTGGGCATATAATACACAGAGGCAAATTTAACTACCCGCCCTGCCGGTATTGCGACACTTTCAGTCCTCTCTGGCGCCCAGACCAGAGGACGAAATGACCAACTTACCTCAATAAAAAGCGATCTCTACACTATCCTTCGTGACCAGCACTTCTTCACCTATGACAGCGGCGATTTTCTACAGACTGCCTTTAGCCTCCTTACGAATTCCTTTGAAACTATTAGTAGCTGCCGGCACATACTTCAATTACCTCATACACGTTCGAATATCGACATCCTCAAACGCAACAGAACCCATGACCTGACTGGGTTCTAGGAGAGAAGACTCTTAAGGAAGCCAGGCGGGCCAGCCACCGCACAGAAGAATGCCACCCACCTTATCCACTTCGCCGACTTTTGTAGTTGAGACGTCGCGTACAATACAAGGGTGTAGTTTAGTTTTCGTATATTTCGAAGGAGAAAAGCGAGGGAAAAGTTGCATATCGGCAACTTGACTGTCCTAAACAACAACAAACGCACTTCATCCCGGGCGATGCTACAAATCCCAATATAAAAAGACAACATTGATCGCCTGGAGACATCGATTACCAAGTTCCACCATACGGTCCGGCTCTCACATTTTTGACGCAGCGAAATATTGGTTAATGAACTATTCACAATGTAGCACATAGAGCAAGAACTTTATAATAATGAACACCCAAGCTCTTTCCACGCTGCCTTTATTGCAATATCTGTATTGCTGCCACACTGCGTCTTCATGGCTGAAATCGTCCTACTTTTGCCTCTACCGAAATTTTGCCACGTCTCCCCCCATACAAACAACTTCCACGTATATCTCCCCCGACTGGATCCGGGATGCACTTAATAAAATAACGATTTATTCGATCTAAGGGTCTAACGCGGACACTGTAAATGCTGGATCTCTATCCTTCCCTACGATAACTCAACTTCTGCTTCCTCCTCCGAAATTACCCCCTCGGAACCCTTCGCTTGCTCCGCCGATTGTTCACATGGGGCGACTCATACATAAACTTTCCGATATCGCACTCTCCCTGTGCCCACCCTCCTGCGTGAAGTCGCCTTGCCTAACTGCCCATCAACTGGCACGCAAAACACACTCTTCTACTACATATGTGAATGGCCGCGTAACCCCTTCCACCTCTCCCCTCCATCTCTCACTGGGAGCAGGCTGTGCGGATGTGTTAACAGGCAACCCAAGAAACCGTCCCGGCCCAAGCCCTGGACGCCGTGAAGGTTCTTTAGCCCTCCGCCACCCTATACCGTCAGTCCACTGTTATATAAAGTGTCACTACTACTACCCCTACCTCGCAGGCCGAACCATCACTGAAAGAAATGAACGAAACCTGTCGCACCACCAAAAGGGGTGAACACGCAGCTTGGCCTCAGTGGAAAAACCGACCAAATACAAGGCGCAATGCCCTAGAACAAAAAACACTTCTGCCAAAATCAAAACACAGCGGTCAAAACAAAAACAGAACAACATCAATCGACCAAAGGCCAAAACGAAACCCTTTTATTTTGCAAATGTTTGATTAGCGTTAGTCTGAGCTGAGTTGTAGTTTTCAATTCTTGAATGCTTCAGTGCTTAAGCGAACCACGCGAAGCCTACCCATTTCGCGCTAGAAGGTGCACTTCCCGACCAGGGCGAGTGATAGCACCTGCGGTGTGGCGAAATGCGAGCGATGACGCTGGTTGAATCCCACTGCAGCATGATATAGCGCGACACTGGTGCACGTGTGCCCGTACCAGCTGTGAAGAGGCAGCGAGAGCTACGCCAAAAGAACACGTGGAAAAAGTCGGCACAGAACACTTTTAAAGACGATAGTCTTTCTTGGGCTAATGAAACCCAGAAATTTTGGTTTGTCTGTCTGCGCCTGTCTGTCTGTCTGTCTGTCTGTCTGTCTGTCTGTGACTCGATTCAGCCACCCGGACTAAGTAAATAAAACAAGGCCTCCGCAATAGTCTTATATGGTCGCAGCTATCTTTACCTGTATACGTTTGGGGTATTGTTCATACTTGTCAACTTTGTTGCAGAAGAACAAGACATTACGCAAATATAAGACAACAAAAATAATACAGAAGTGATATTTTCAGTGTTCCTTTAAAAAAATTATACATGCTTGACATTTGCGAAATAAATACTTCATCAACTGCAGAAACAAATTCACTCCGCCGTCGCCTGCTATTGCCCGCGCCACTATAGCTTCTGGCGCCTTTTTAAGAAATTGACCGGCAACAGTTACGGAAGTTCCACTATACAAATTCCACGTTGTGCTTGGAACGCACGTGGAGTAGGGCAACGTGGGTCGATGAACATTTTATTAGGGCGCCTCTATTCACGCGCGTCTCTGCCGTACGGATGCGTTGGCATCGAGACACCCAGCCTGGAGCAGTGGAACGCGGTAAATTTAAAATGATTTATGCAAACCTTTGGCCCGTTTATTTTGGGAGGCGCGCGACGCAAGAGGAACAACATGAGAGGTGAGCGGGAAAGCGAAGGGAGACATTTACTTGGCAAAAGTGGATAAAGACTATCGTCAACGAAAGGAGCAGATGGGCAGCCAATTTTTCTCAATGGCTAATCCTCCAAAGGGGGACGTGTCAGACAATGCAGGAGCATCATCATCATAATCATACTTTTTACAGAACTTGGTTGTAGTTGGCTTTCCCGCAAGGCGTTTTGGCGTACACTATACCTACAGCTCAATACAGCTCAAATACAAGTTCCGCTTGAAACGACAAATTCGTGCTACCCATTGACAACTCCCTCATTAGCAGCTTCTATTGTTTTGTATGAATGGTTCTGCGCCCCGGTTTGAATAATCCATTACTCCTTCCACAGCTTCGGGTCTTCCGGCTCCACAATAAAAGTACTTCTACTACTACTAGAAATTTTGTTCCCATGACAGGCTCGGCGCAACAAACTTAATTTTTACTAAACATTCTTGCACAGTTTATTTTTACTTAACAGTTGTTTTTCATCATTTCTTGAAACACCGTTGCCAAATTTCAACAAATACCTTCTGGCAGCAGAGTTTCGATGTGCGTCCGAAAGTAGCAATAATGAATTCAACCGTAACCTGGGGGTATAGAATTTTTCTACTGATCCTTATATTTGCCAGGTGATTGCGATATGTAATGCCTCGCGGCTACTGCATCTAACAAACGCCGTATTTTTGTCATATTTTCAGAGAAAATATGCTAAGGAGCACAGGAAAGAACTGAGAGAAGTCGTTAAAACCTGCAGAAAAAATTACCCCGGCTTGGCTCGTAAGAAGCTGCAGAAGTAAAAATTCTGTATTGAGCACAGGTTTGGCATATTTTGCGAATAAAATGTGTTCGTTGTTGTAGCCCCTTTGTCACTTGCGGAAAGAAGATGTGCGACAAAAGTTATTTACTATTTCGCCGATTCGGTTCGCTCGAGTTTAAGTATGTGCTCTCACAAACATCGCTGGAGCTGGACAGGTTTCACGCATACTAGGAGTTCACTTAAACAAGGAAAGCGTATAATATGAAAGGATCAACACATCAGAAAGTGGGACGATGATTATAAAACGCGTTAAGCAAGCTTAGCGCGGGGCACAACAATGAGACTTGAGACAGAGATGAAATTTTTGACGGTCGGTACATTATAGACGCGTTCAATATAGTGCGACGAACGAAACACGAGAAATATTTGCCATCATTTTTCTGTGTCCAGATGGTCGCGTTATTTTCGTCGGTTCCACGCACAAACAACAACCGCCCCACAAGAGGGACATGGTGCTCTGCTAAGAAATGCAAGGAAACAATACGGCTCACTACCTCTCCGGCTTGGCCTGCACAGACCAAAACTAATGGAGAACACTTCGTGCGCCAAGCCTAGTCATGCCCTTGACACAACACGCTCAAATTTGGCATAAATGACCTTAACACTACAGCCCAACAGCACGAAATTCTAACGAAGATGAGTGGACTTTGGCGGGCAGCTATCGTACGCTTTTTGGCTAGTGTGCGGAGCCACGATAGTTTTTGGCGATGATCGAGAAGATGCCAGATCCATAGAGCCAGTTGTCTTTCACTTGCACGTCTTACACGTCGCGCGAACTACAACTTACTGGCCCAGGTTTGTAATACGCGTGTCCCCATATCCTCGACGAGCCGGCCGAAAGAACACCTGGGGCAGCTACGGCGGCTACCATTATCCCTCCACTTCCCTACGTTTGCTAACATCACCCCCTGAAACGAGCAGGCACTGCTGGCGTCGTCGCCTAGACCACCTTCGCAACGAGGAACGAAGAAAAAAGTGAACATGGCCAAATAAGACATGCCGACTGATATGTTCAGGACGCGAAAGGAGCAAAAAACATTGCTGTCGCCGGCAAGGACGCCTAAATGGCGGACGCCCCACGAATAAATTGAGGGACGTGGCCCGTCATTTCGGGCACTGATTATTTCTAAGTGAAATATACCATAATATGCTATACCACCGTGCTACACAAACGACGGGCTACCAAACACCCCTAAATTACTCTTAATATGTGTAAAAAGGACAATGAGAAGAATTAGTGTTACTTTGTTCCCACCGTGCTTGGGCCCAATCATGCGCTTTTCCACGATACCAAGTTCTTGGTATCGTGGAAACGCGCATGATTGGGCCTAAGCACGCTACAACAAAAGCGGCAGCAGTGTGCAAGAACACGCCCGACTTATCGGCACACGCCACTAGGCGAGTTCGCATGCACCGTAGATTCCCAAGACATTTTCGACACTTGACCCAAAGTTACAGATGGCCTACTTGCGCTAAATACAACAACAGCCAAGGCGAGACTTGACAGTCTGAGAAAACTAGGCAAAGAAGATGACATATCCTATTCCAAAACTTCATTCACGTGTTAGAGTGCCCACGCAGCATTACTCAAACAAAAAAAAGACTACTGTGTAACCGAATATCCAACTGCTCCCGACAATGCAAAACGCTCCTGTGCGAGTTCGCACGCACGCAGACAAAAAACACGAGATGTCCTACTCCAAAACATCACTTACGTGTTAGGGCGCCCACGCAGCATTACACGAACAGACAAATGAATACTGTGTAACAAAACATCCTAATGTTTTCGACGACGCCAAACACTCTATGCACGACATGCTGTCGCTACACTCACAGGCAAGTTAACTTTCAAGCAGTTTGTGGGACCTGTTCCCCGAGTGGGTAGAAAGTGGGTAGAAGTTTCTTGAAACTTATGTGTGGTGGCCTGCCCGGTGCCATAGCCCGACAAAGCCGCTTACCCTTTCCATGCCACGGGAGTTTCAGCTGCGCAACTGCTGACTTCCATGTGCCTCGTGCATTCCAAACTTGACTCTGACGCGCCGCTCGCAACCGATATTCCAAACCCTCTTTTGCCGGACGACAGCTCAAAAACAATCAACACCTTGTTACTACGACAAAGGCTCGCTGCATCAACCCACAGTTCTCGATGATGTTAGTGACCCTCGGCCACACCCTCAAACTTCAGAAAACACCCGTCCACGTCGTCGCACTGCTCATAAAAATGCGGCATAAAACGGAGCGGGCTCTGATTGCTCGTGCCCAAAGCTGCACGCTATCCGTGTACTAGGATTGGATCCTGGGTCTCAGGTTAGGGACGCTTCCACAACTCAACAATTGCCGCCCTTTTCTCACTTCAAATCTGTGGCTGTCGCTCATTTCCCGAGCTTTGGCTTAAACTCTCCTTGACGTGTTATCAGCGAATGACGGTGTATTATCCCTAGCTCTGGCCTAAACTTCTCTTGGATTATCTGTGGCTGACGCTCTTTTAATGCGAGCTCCGGCTTAAACTCCCGCCTTTCTCTGCCGCTCCCGTTTTGCCTCTTTCCTCTTCCTCTGCATTTTTTTTCACCCTTCCTCTGTGTCTATTGTTTTAACCCTTTCTTATTCGTCTGACTTTCTAGTTCTGCCTCTTCATTAGCTGGGGAGACAAGGGTCATCTTTGTTAGATCTCTCGAACACGCTTGTTTATCTTTTTGTATTCTCCCTTGCATCTCTGCCTTTCACGCTCGGGCGAAATTGTGCTTCCCGTCAGACCTTTTGCGCGTTTTTCGCACCTGTTCAATGCAAAAATGTAGCTCTCTATTTTGTAATTTCTCTTCGTACCGTGTCCGTCACCTGTCATTCTTGTAATCCTCATCACGCCACTCGCGTGTCTCTGCTAATTCGCGATCCAATCCTGAGGGCAAGTGCAGTGCCTCTAAGGAACCATCCTTACATTTTGAGCAACCTGTCCAACTTTGCTTGTGCCAAGCTGACAAATTAAACCAATCGGAAGCGCGCGACTGGGTCGTTATTTAAGCTACAAATGAACCTCTGCTGCTCTAGCAAATTCGACATGTTGCTGACCAGTCCTCTGCGCGGACGCCACTAATCGCAACCTTTTGCTCGTTTCCACAGGTAAGAGATACGACAGGTTTTTAGTATTCTGTAAGGTCGATAAATTCGCCCATGTGCCCATCAGTTGAAGACTCTGGAGCTAGAGAAATTCACGTAAACCAGTGTGTTTCAGATTTCGGCGCGTGATAAAAGTCCTTAGAGGGTCAAAATTAATGTGGAGCACTCCACTATGGCACGCCTCATCGCCTGTGAAGCGTTAGCGTGTTAAACCATACAATCAATCAATTTACGATAACTCAACGATCAGTAAACAAGCAAAGCGTTTAATATGAAGTCACTGAACACATCAGCAGGGCGGGCGACATATACAGGAAACTTTGCACGAGCATAGGCGCTCGTGCGCGCGGGCGCTTACATGGGACGCGAGAAAAAAGGTAACATGATTGCGTGAGGCGGTAAAACAGTGTCGCAGGCACAAAAAACAACCACAAAGATATAAACGGTAGTGCAGGACGCTGTACGAGAAACTTCAACCAAACAATGCGTCTCACGGCCCCTCGGGAGGGGCCTGCTTTGCTTAAAGACCAATATTGAACATTAAGAACGGTAACCCTAAGCGTAAGCTTGATACAACCCGCTAACGCTAAGCATGGATGGTTTTAACGCTATAGTCCGGCAAAACGAAATCTCGATGAAGGCGATTTGGCTTTACCCGGCAGCTCCTTACGCTTTCGGGGCCGGAGTACGGAGCCAAGATGGTTATGTGTTTCGTGACGACGATTGACAAGATCCGGGATCTGTGGGGCTAATCGTACGTCGCTGACCTACTTATAGAACCTCTGGTAAAGAATCATCACTCCTGGCAACCCCAGAAATCTCTACGTCGTTGGAACTACAACTGAAGGCTCCAGTTCGGGCCTGCGGTGTCCCAAAATTGTCGACGAGCCGAAAGAAAGGAATTCCCGTGCGAGCTCCGCAGTCCGCAGTTGGCACTCCACTCCACTACGTCTGCTGGCCTCACTCCCGGAAACATGCCGTGTGGTGTGTGGCACCGCCAAAACCTCTTCGCCACTAACAGAAAGCCGTAAAGAAAGCAGGGAAAAACAATTTCTGGCCTTCTGCTCTGTGAAGAATGTTGACCTACGAAGCAGGACCCAGTCTGCTGAGTGCACGAAACAAGAGTATGTTCGTAATTCGTGAATTAGTATACTTTGCCAATTATCTGAATGAAACTAGAATGAGCCGAGGTCTATTTCAGTGGTAGGACATGGAGCAGTTTGTTTTCCTCTCGCGTCATAGGCATCTTACTGTTTGTGTAATACAGCAATCCAATCAGCTCGACCACTAATCCCACCGCACAGGTCACATTCCCCGCTTGACGTCCTTGTTTGAACTCCCCCAACCCGTGCACACATAACCCAGCAACCGGCTATTTGTTCCTGTTCAGCAGTGAAAGACACCGCCAACAATTTCTCTCTGAAAGCAATCACAGTTGATCAAGTTATATTGGCTCACTTCGCCGTTGAAAGCGGCTGTTCGTTCGGTTCATATTAGCAGCTGCTCGGCGAGGTGGAAGCTAAAACGGCAGCGGAAGCGTCAGCGGCTTTTCGTGTTTTCGTGCCCATTCGTGTTTCGGTTAGGGCCGATGATTCTTCAATTCCCGCTCTTCAACCTCCAAGAGTTCGATCTCCGTCGGTCTCATAGCGAGGTAAAACCTGGATGAATTTGAGCTTTGTCCATTTCCCTTCCCCGTAGGAGGCATGTTACTCTCCGTGCCAGACACCACACGTGGAACCAAACCACCCTTTTACAAACGACAGCTGATAGAGCACATTCGAGCCACAGGACTTCCACGTTTAAATATCGCACCAGCAGACTGGGCATGCCATCGGAACCGGTGTGAAGCCCAGTTTTGCCTGAATGTTGCCCTCTTTCCACCCGAAACCCGTGCACGCATAAACAGGAAGCAGGTTATGGGCGCATTTATAGTCGTGAATACGCCGTCGAAAATGTATGTTTGGAATCATTTCAAGCTGAGGATGAATTATGGGCTCACACTAGCGCTCCAACAGTCGAGTTGGTCTTCGACCGGGCGGGATTCGCAGCTACTCGGTGAGATGAAACTTGATGCGCCAACGGCGGCGGCGGCGGCTTTCTGACGTTTTGACGCCTATTCGCGGTTCTGTTGAATTTCCACAATCATCTGATAACGGCAATACCCCTGTTGTGAGCCCTTTGCGACACTTCTGAAAGAGGCATCGCAGTGGCGAGCGTAATAACCGTTCTGAAAGAGGGGAAGGCAGTGGCAATCAGGAACCCCGGAGTGGTCGAGGAAAGCTGCTTCCCCGGAATGAAAACAGGGGTAAGATGCACACTGCTCTGCAGAAAGAGACGGGCTCACCCATGTGCTGAGGACGTGGAAGGAGCGACTAAGATTGGCGCTACATGCGTGGAAGTCCTAATGCGTGACACCACAAAAATCAATGGAACGCTTTGGCCGGTCATTTGTGACCGTCATTGACACAGCCAGCTTAGTGGGTATGTGGGGGGGGGGGTGTAGAAATTGATGACGCTTAAGCACGGTAAATTGCTATTTAGGCGACACTCCGGAAACCGCCATTGCTTCATTCAAAGGCTGTATCTTTCAGAACAGTGATTGAGTACAGTAATGTATCTATTGGGAAGAAGCCCAAAGTTCCACACGGTGTAAAGTATGGCGTGGTCGTTGGTTTCGTCCGGTATTTAAAATTGCCGCTGCTGTATAAAGTTTATAATAAAACATTTGGGTTGGTACACAAATCAAATTTAGGACTCCAGCGTGTAGCAGAATGTGTTATAGTACCCGCTATCTGAAAACGGTGGCAAGAGTTGGCGTAGTGCTTTTGGCGCTCATGCCATATCACGTGCGAAGTGAACTTGCTGACAGTTCTCCCTCGATGGTCCGAAGTGCTTAGACCTTAGGCAGATTGCCTCTCCGTCGCCAACATGTTTTCCAGCCGTTTGATTGGTAAACCTACCCTCTTTTTGTTCGTGTGTGCGGGTAACTTTCAGCGAGTTGGATTTTTAAGATTGGTGCGTTTCCGAACATAGCGGAAACAAAGGGCGAAAGTGCATAGACCCAACCTGCTCATTTCACCATGCGTGCGCATGAGAACACTGCGCTGTTCACTCAGTCTCAAACTACTTATATTTCTCTACTTAGTCTCCAATGTTTTCCCCAACTCAGGACCAACGGACGCCATCACCGGACACGGTACCAAATCCGCAACAACTACAACACGGCCTGGTCGAAGAACCACAATCAGGGAGATGACAACAGAGCCAACGATGGCCGCTGTAACTTTGCAAACGTGACAGGCAAATTAAAATTCTTCGATGTGGGGTGGCGGCGGGGCCCAGAGGCAACGAAATAGGCTCTCGAAGCTGAAAAGGCAGCTGCTGACAAGAAAAAGCTACAGAACTGTTGCATAGCTAGGGAAAACATCAGTGGATCACGCGAAATGGGGCACGCAATAACGTCACATGGATCAGGTAGGCATTTTTAAAGTAAAGCTTTCTACCTCTACCAGCCAAACGTTTCGTCGTGGCGTGTGCCACAAGAAACTCCCAATCAGGCTGAATAAAGCTATTGTCCCCGCCAGGGAGTGAACCCGGGTCCGAAGACGAGTGGAGCGAGCGCCCATAGTCTTAGAGACTAATAGCGCTTTCCATTGGGTGAACAGGATAACATCTAACTGCACACAAAGTACTCTCGCGAGTTCTGGCGTCTTCCAGTGGTCAGGCAGGAGCAGGGGCGCTGTGTACCTTTGGTCGAGGAGGGGCACTTTTTTGGCGCCGAGAGCAGCCGAGAGCAGTTCTCAGTGCTCCATCGCCAGCGGCGGAGTAACAGAGAACGCCGAGGAAGTCACATGACCTCTTTTACGTCATTTCTGGTTTTATCCCCGGGTGGCGGAGGAAAAAGGGCGGAATCCCGCGGGCACGATCGTCGCGCAGTGCGTACGGCAGCAGCTAAGCGCGGCCGTCTGGACGATGCTGGTACTTTTAGATGATGAAAGCACCACAGATTCAAGTGCAAACTCGTCATCGAACAGCAGCAGCAGCAGCGACGACGACGACGATTTGACATTGCATGAGTTTATGTTCGAGCACCTGTTCACCCCGCCGGAGCAGCGACCGAAGGTAGAGTCGTATCTGGAAAAGACGGCGGATACAGTTACCGTTCGCAGCTAATTTTAGGGAGATACGATGGTGACCCTATTATGGACATGAACATCCGCTCGGCTTCTTCATTCGTCGCCATGCAGAAGGTAGACACAAAACCACCGGCACGTATCTGGCAAAACTGGCGAGGAAAAGTGCTGACAACACGAGCGCGCGAAATGCTCCGGGAAGCGAGAGCGGGAAAAGTTTGGTCATATGACTCTTGACATCACGCCCTACCACTCTTTTCACTGCTCCCGGAGCAGCGCGAATGTTTCATTCGCGGAACGAAAGCACACGTCCCAGTTACTCCCGTGTGCTTCTCTGGCTGCTCGCTCCACTTGCTCCTGTTCTCCCGATGGAATTTGCCATAGGCTACGCAAACAGCCGTGGAGAAGGGGAGGCAGACGCTCTTTCGATTCAGCGCCTGGGGAGCGGGAGGGCACTTTTTCGAGCCGAAAATAAAGAGAAGCGCTGCATTCGCTCTGTCCGACGGACCCTTAATGTCGCTTATTCACAGAGAAACAGTAGATGGCGTGGCGAACGAGCGCTATTACCCAGCGTTCCCCCTTGCGAAGGAGCCTGCTCACCCTGGCGGGCGCTACGGCGGGACCCAGTCCGTCGGCTATGTGACGGTTGTTAGGGCCTGATTTAGTGCAGCTTCGCATCCATTGCGTGCTTCCTTCGCACGGCTTAAATAACTTGTTCGACAGCACGTCCTCAGTAATCCGCACCTGACGGAATTAAGTGGTAATACGGCAAAATTACGTTAAGGATTGGTTTGCAGAGCGGGAACGCAAAATGTAGAGACTACTTACAGACAGACATCTGACCCCTAGCGAAACGTTACCCTATTTCGCACTGCTTGCCATAAATGGAACTCCGTTTTTTTTAAATTGGAGAATACCAATTCGCATGTGTATAACCAGGTACTATTACAAAAGCCGAAAGGAGCAACTCGTTTTGATAAATAGAGATTATAAAAGTTCCCTCGGCCTCTCACGTGGTTGTGGATCGAGGATAATATGTAGGTAAAGCTCCCTTCAAGCCCACTTTCCCACGGTGGCAGCGAAGACAACCTACATCCGCCCTTGTATTCAAAACAAAATAAGTGCTCAATTACCTCTTGTACCACTGACCCTTAAATATTCCATAATCTGCCCCTTCCTGCTCTAGAAACGCTGTGTTGATAAACTAGGATATTGTCCAGCGGAGAGCAATTTCTTTAACATATAATAAATATTCTGAGCTCAGGTTAAGACGACCTCGAAGAGACCCCGATGGAGTGTTCACCTTATGAGAAGCTGATGGTGATGATGATTGGTGTTTAATGGCACACGGCCATCAAGGGCAAAGAGCGCCAGAGAGGAAGTTATTTAATGGTTAATGCGACTTAAAATACTAAAACCTGTGCGCAAAAGTAAAAGTGACGCAAAACAAAAGCTAATGGAGAGGGCTGGTGTATACGGCCAGGATGATTAAACGTGATTTGACAATAGGTGCAGAAATTTTATCTTAGCTCAAAAGCTCAGCTTTTCATAGTCAAGATGAACCCACTGGAAAAGGCAATCTCTTATTCTATGTATGCAGACGACATCCGCATATCATTTAAATCATGTAATATGTCAATCTGCGAACGTCAAGTCTAGCTCAGCGTCAAGAAACGTGCCGGCTGGGCAGACAAGAATGGTTGTAATGTAATACTGCAAAGAGGTCTTGTGTTGTGTTCTCCAGGAGTACGTAGAAGGATGCACCAGGTGGGTTTTACAAGATTTATTACGTCGCCATGGTTAACGACAGTGGCGTTATGCGCTCCAAATGAGGTTAAGGAATGTTCAAGGGAAAAACGAACAAAAGTCTTAGCGTCGACTAGGAAACGACAAGACTATTGCTGGCTCACAATTTCTCCTTGCTTGCATGAAGTTCTAGTTTCGTTGGCAGTCACTCGCTGGAGCGTGCTCCAAGCAGCATGGAATCCACCCCCCCCCACCCCACCAGGTGAATGATATGGGGCTGTACCTTTCCTTCGGCAGCCCGCTAGCGCAGGATTCCAACCATTAGCTGTAGCATCGAGGGTCCCGGACCGCTTCCGAACAGTGGACCCCGTCGTCACGCCAGCCCGGGACTCCGGGTCACGATCGATCCGCCGTTACCACGTCTCGCCCCGCTATCTCATGCGGGAAAAAGAAGACGAAGATCTCGATGCCAGCGATCGCGCTTTCATCGGGCTCCCGCTTCAAACTGCTGAGCGCCCCGTTTCTTCACAACAGAGCCCTGCCGAATTCATCACAGAGGCAAGTGATCGAGCTCTGTACATCGGAATTTGGAAATCCCGGCCCAGCGGCCCGTATTTTTAGAAAAACCGACAGCTACAGCCCCCCTCGGGGAAAGCTCCGGCCTAAGCCTAACTTCCAGCCATAGCACCAGCGGAGCGGCTGTTGCCGCCCGCTCTCCGCCGCCATGGACTCTACCATCCCTATGGATTCTACCAACCAGAACGTCGCGTCGCATTACGTGGAGGCTGGCACCAACCCCCATCCTTGGCAGTTCCCTACTACGGCTCCTCGCCAAGCTACGTCCACCACCGTGGTTCTGAAATTCCTGGATAACACCAATCTATCTGCACTCAACTTCGCTCATCTATGCCACGCCATACTCCAAACTGCTGGCCTGACTAAACTAGAAAGGAACGATACGTTCATCAAGCTTCGAGCTTCACAGAACCTTCTTGCCATCGACACATACCGCCCCACTGCTGTACAAAAGATCATTTCAATGCAAGAAGTCCTCACCAACGGCAAGTGCCATGGAGTTCGATCTTACGTAGCAAATGACCCCTCCAATGCTCGTGGGGTAATTCATGGTATCTTCACCGACGTTCCAGACGAAACCCTGCGCGAAGAGCTTCAGATTCCAGGCCGCAAGATATTAGCTGCCCGGAGACTAGGGAAGACTAATACCATATTAATCACAGTTGAAGGCCGTAACTTGCCCCGACATGCTACATTTTTCTCCGGCGTTTACCGCATCTTCCCGCAACAACCCCAGAGCAAACAGTGTCACCACTGCCACGCAATAGGACATCGCGCCGATGTTTGCCCAAACAAAAATGAGTACGTACGATGTGCGAACTGCGGCAAGCAGTTTCCCCCAAATGTAGACCCCGCAACGACCCCCCATGAATGCGAGGCTCACTGCGTGAACTGCAATGGAGAGCACCAGTCTTCATCCGCAAAGTGTCAAGCACGCATCGACGCTACGACAGCTCTCCGGGCCCGCTTCCATCCCACACAGCGACGTCGCCAAGAACCCCCACCGCAACGTGACGACGCACAAGCATGGCCACTGCTCCCTACAAGTAACCGCTTTGACCTTCTGTCCCGGTCACACGAACGGAGCAAGAGCCGGGATCATTCAAAACACCGGAGCCGTAGCCTTCACCGCCGTCGGGGCACATCGAACAAGCTTCATCCACAAACGAAGAAGCATGGGCAGAACAAGGTTCACATCGAGGCCACCCAACCGGCTCGCTCCACTGTCCAAGCGACGTCGCCTTCCCAGCCCCATCAAGATCCGCTACAAGACAAGCAAGATCCGCCACAGGTGAGCGGCCCAGCTAACCCCCCCACTCCTCCCCCAATTATTAAACCCCCGATCCTCAAGATACCCACGTTAAACCCAATATACACAAACACAATACAAAATTTGCAACCACCATCCCCCTCAGCAATAGCACAGCAGGTGCACGAGATCATTCAACAGTCGCTCCCAGGGCTGTTACAGCAAATACTGGCCTCCCTTATTCAACAAGCTCTCGCCCCTCTTGAGAACATGCTACAACAGTTAACAGCGCGCCTCCAAGTCGTAGAAGAGGAGCTCCTTCCCCGCAAGCGCCATACCCCTACCACCGCAGAGCCAACGAACGCAGAACATGTCTAGGATGCGGCACCAATCACCTCCAACCCCTCAATCACTCACAATATGGCAATGGAACTGTAGAGGTCGCCGTCGAAAACGCAATGCCTTACTTCAACACATGCTCATCACCAACAACAAACCAGATATTATTACCTTGCAAGAAACTAACGGAGACTTTTCCCTCCCGGGATATGATCGCTATGTTCAGCCAAGCATTATCCCAAATAGGAAAGGGACGCAACCGCTATCCAGCCCGCAAACCATGACAATTACCTACGTAGACAAGACGCTTCCCACCGTCCAGCTGGATACGACGCATCTTAATACTTCTGAAAAAGAGCACGTAGCTACTTCTACGATGGTTGACGGTAATAACATCACTATTGTAAACTGCTATTGGCCGCCCAAACAAACAACTGCCACGCTGCCCGCCTTCCATACGATGTATAATGCAGCTCGTAGCTCAGACACGCTCCTATTGCTTGGGGATTTCAACTCTCCCCACCCCACCTGGGGCTACACTCGAACGTCCCCTTTAGGGCGTAAATTGGACGAATTTGCCAGCCTCCATCAATTCACCCTTATGAATGACACCACATCTCCCACGAGGCTTGGCTCCAATCAGGAGGCTGACACAAATCCCGATCTTACCTGGATTCGAGGTCCGTTAATCGCCGCCTGGGACAACACAGAAGAAACTCTCGGGAGCAACCACAACATTATCCAAATAAGTGTCCCTCTCACTCGGTCATCAAAACGAAACGGTTCAAACAGGCCCACAACAAGTATAACGAATTGGCCGATTGTCCGTAAACGCCTGCAAGAAATTGACACAAGCGGCATTACCCTTGCTGAATGGAGCGACGTCATCTTGACAGTCGTCCGTAAACACACCAAAAGAATAGCCCGCACCGAATCCAATCCCTACATTGACCAGCACCTCCTAACCCTCTGGAGAAAGCGTCGTGCTATTGTCAAACGCTGGAAACGTGACAAGCATAACGGCGTGCTCAAAGAACGCCTTTACCGCCTCAATCACGAAGCCCAAGAGTATGCCGACAAGTTAGCCACACAGAATTGGCTTCAAGTGTGCGAAGGGCTCAACGGCAAGCTTCATATGGCAAGGGTCTGGCAACTGTTTCGCACACTACTGGGACAACAAAAACCAAAATACACCGTCCAACGGCTTCACTTAGCGATTGGAGGCACACCACATGATATCACAGAACAGATCCGTAACGCACTGTACCCCCCTTGTAGTACCACACGCATCGACATCATTTACACAGAAACGGCCCCAGAAGATGAGGATGAAGGAATCAACTCGGACTTTTCTTCCGGAGAACTAAACATGGCACTGCATCAACTCAATCGCAACACGGCCCCGGGACCCGATAAAATTACATACGGAATGATCCGCAACCTGCCTGACGAGAAACTTGCAGAACTTCTCGACCATATCAATCGGGCTTGGAGATCAGGAAACCTACCCCCCGAATGGAAAGAAGCTCATGTTACCCTCATTCCAAAATCAGGAAAACCACCCAACACACCCGCCAACCTCCGCCCTATTTCCATGACATCGTGTGTTGGAAAACTAATGAAGAAGATGGTGCTCGCTAGACTGGAATGGCACCTCGAAAACAGCGGCCACCTGCCAGCCACAATGGTGGCATTTCGAAAGCATGTGAGCACACAGGACATTGCCAAGCGCATCCATGAGGACGTATACGCACAGCCAAGTGCAGCCCAATTACGCACCATCGTAGGAGTAGATATAAAAAAAGCATTTGACAATGTGCTCCATGACGCGATACTTCTCAGCCTCAAGGAAACTAGACCGGGTATCCGTATTTTCAATTACGTTAAAAATTTTCTAACAGACCGAACCATCTGCATCTTGGGACCCGATGGGAAACCATCTCGGCCTTATCCACTTCACAGAGGCACACCACAAGGGTCTATATTATCACCAACGCTCTTCAATCTAGTGATGAAAAATCTCCCCGACAAACTGAACGCTATCCCAAATCTTCAACACGCCATGTACGCTGACGACGTCACACTCTGGTGTACAAAGGGTAGCCCCGGCGAGCAGGAATACACGTTACAACAGGGTCTCGATATCATCAGCGGGCGCGCCCATGACGTAGGACTCACCTGCTCAAACGAGAAATCAGAATATGTAGTGGTATTGGACAACAGAACCAAGAAAAATAACCAATATCGCAACCTAATTAATCTGACAGTAAACAACTTGCCCATCCCTCGCCGTAGCCACATCAAGGTCCTGGGCTTCATCCTCCAACAAGACGGTAAAAGTACAGAATGGGTAAAATCCATCATTGCTCAAATTAACCAAATTCACCAAATGCTCCGCCGCGTGACGCGACACCATCAAGGCCTCCAAGAACACGAATTACGCAAAGTAGTGGAAGCCCTCGTGTTCTCACGCGTCATGTATGCATACCCTTTTCAGCGCCTTACCAAGACACAAGCCAACAAAATCGAAACAGCCATCAGAAAATGCATCCGCATAGAAATGGGAGTGCCTCTCTACGCTCCCACAGCATTAATTAATGACGCTGCCCTCCACAACACGCTTGAAGAAAAAGCCTCAGTTTATCATGAAGCTCAGCACCACCGACTAACAACTTCAATGCAAGGGCGGGAGATTCTTCGCGCCCTCGGGTATCCCACCGACCACCTCCCACCCATCACTCCCTCGCCGCCACCCTGGGAAAGCATACCAAGAATCACTGTGCTACCCATACCAAAACACATGAGTCAAGCCACAGATCAAGAACGTAGAGCATCGCGCGCTCAACATCTGCCCGAACCAATCCATGACACCTACTACACGGACGCCCGTTTTGTGCACCATACAATGACTACGGCATCGGTTGGCCCCTGCACAGCTCACGTACGGCATCACGTCAACGTCCCCTCGCCCACAGCTGCAGAGACTCAAGCCATCGCAGAAGCCATTACACTTCACCAGCATCGGACCGCCCACATTACAGTCCGCACGGACAGTCAGGGAGCACTTCGAAGCTTCGCCTCGAATGACATTCCATCCCCTGTCCACACTAGCCTGACAACATATATGCACGCGCATCCCCACCTACACGTTTTCCTCGAATGGATCCCTCGCCACCAAGGCATAGAGGGTAATGAACGAGCTCACGCTCTGGCCCGCGACGCTCATTTCCCGGGCAGCCCTCAGCCGTGGCCTGAGGAATACAATCCAAAAGAGGATAGAGCAATGCACCATAAAAGGCGCCGCGAACATCTCGGCAACCTCCGCAAAGCAAGAATGGTACTTCCCTCCCCATCTAAATTTATGTCACGGAGACACGCAACATATATTAGACAGGCGCAGACATTGTCCCTCCCCTGTGATCTGTTCCTCCACTACATACAAAAGTCACCAGGCCGTCCGCACTGTCAGGTATGCGGTGGCTATCCGGACAATGAACATACATATTGGCGCTGTGTACGGGCGACCTCGTCTTCCACATTTCTTTCGACCAACCCCTTCCCCCCTGATATTCCCTACTCGTGGTCTAGCTGGGCCGCTCCCCCTGAAAACCTACGGGCAGCCCTGTGGTCCCTCTTGGCTGCCCACATTGAAACTCTTTGTGCACCTCCGCCAAGCCCACCACCGTCGGAGGACCGTGGAACACCCCCTTCCTCCGTGGACTGATAACTCCGCGGCTCGGACTTGAGCTGCCTAATAAAGTTTCATCTCTCATGCGGGTTCCCCACCATCAGCACTGACCTACGGTTCGCGCTGCCTTCACCCCCTTCCGTTTTCTCTCCAGCTCCAGGCATGCGCCCCTTGGGCACCTTTTTCTCTTCATCGTCCTCTTCTCAACACAAAAAATGGCGCGGCTTTCGAACGGTGCGCTGCACTCTTCACAATGTTGTTTCGGGACAGTCCCTTACCCTCAGGTACAGAGTACCGCGTGTGGATTGAAATAACAGATAGCAAACTAGAGAATGGGGTACGTAGCGTGCAAGTGTGTTCCGAGGGGATACCAGTTAGTCTGAAGCCGGTGAAAGGTGGACGGTTTTGCTCTGAAATAAGGCGTGTGCAGTTTTGAGAACTGCTGAAAAGTAAAAAAAAAGTCCTTTCACAAAAAGAAAACAAATTAGAGCTAGAAATCTGTCAGTGCTAGCCTGTTGTCACCTTTGGATCAAAATAACCTCGTGCACAACAGGCATTTTAATGTTGGCGGTGTACCAAAAAAGTCAAGCACCTAAACAAATGTCAAAGTGTCAGCATGCATTTCACGTTTCATGCCCTGACATATAAAACAGCCGCGTATCCCACGCCCCGGCATATCAATAACATGACCACAAGTGCGTCAGCAGAGAGTTTGTTGTTCCCTTGCCACTAAAACGTCAATGTACCAGACGCAATAACAGCATTTTTATCTTATCGGGCGAATGCCTACTAAACCACCTCAAATGTGAAAATATAAATACGACTTACAGGTGCTGTTTAGGCTACGGATGAGTGGCACACCTTTGTGCGTACCAAAACGTCTGAAAGTTCACCACGCATTGAGGCTAATCAACTGAGGGCGAGAAGGTGGCATCGCTACTGGTTCTGTTTGTTATGAATGGCCGCGATGACCACCGCCCTGATGATGGCGCCCAGACGCGCTCTCATGCCTTGGCGGCGGGTAGCAATGGTCTTGTTCAAGGTGGTCCGTGGACTGGCGTCTCACGAGGTCGCTCCACGGCACCATGCCCTATTCTACCACTTGGCTTCCGGCCGTCGTCGTGGTGGGGTTCCAGTGAAATGGCGCGTACCCAGTCAGGCAGATTGGCCAGGAAATGGGCGCCTTACGGAGAGAAATTAGGTAATTTTTGGAGGAAAAGAAAAATATTTAAATATTAGGATGGATTAGCAGTAGATGAGTAGATAAATAAAAGTAAGGAGATTAGAAAACGAAAGTAAAAAGGTAAGAACGAACACCATTTAATGAAAATTGGAAGTAAGCACCACGAAGAAAGTGGTACAGAGGAAGCAGTGAGCTGGGAGCGCATATTCGTGACAAGGGATCCAGTACGGCTAAATGATGTCTAGCACCGCAGACGGCCTGCTTCAAGGATGAATGAGTGCAACGCACTGCAAAGATCCCCGTGGCAGAATCCCAGTTCCTTCGCCCCGAATGACAAAATAACTGTAGTAGACAGCGGGACGTTTAGCCGGCTGCATGTACTTTCTAATTATCTTCGTCTTATCGAGGAGAACCATCGGCAGGAGAAGAAGAAATGGTCGATGTTTCTGGTTCTTTGCAAAAGGCGCATAACGGCGACAGGGCCAGATTAGAGCGGTGCAAGTAATAATTTAAATTTTGCACGTGACAGCGAAAGCTAGTGAGGGTGACTTAGCAAGCTCGCGTCTGGCGTATGCTGCACTTCCATGAGTACCGGAGGTGCTCGAGCTCCGAGTCTTCGTAAGTAGAATCAGGCAGACTTTGAAGTAAGCACAGCCTACGGAAGCGAGCCAAAGTTATGAGGGAAATGGCGGTAGAATCTCCACTACTGTCATTACTAAACAGCGCAACAAAAACACGGACTATAGCTGAGGTACACAGGACGAGCGCTGACTTCCGACTGATCTTTTATTGAAAAAACACATATTTATACCCCACACACCTACACACACGTGCCACAAATGCACACAACAAAACAAGCAATTCATCACAGCGGTGCTATGACGCGCCACTCACGCTCTAAACATTTCCATTAGAACACACGCACTTGAAATGATAAAAAGCCCTCTCAAGCCATGACATACGTGTTGCGCCCCTAGATTACTTTCTATGTAGCGTTCCTTCCCCCTTGTAAAAAATCAAGTTCCTTGGCTGACAGAGCAACCGAAGGTTCGCTGACGCAATTTTCCCCTAACCTAGCAATTTTCGCTGCCTCCACTATCTTCCTTGTCATCTGGTCACTATGGCGCTGAATGACTTCGCATTTTTCGAACATGGGAATGCACTTTCCGGTGGTGCCTTTGCAATCTCGGCAGTGAATGCCTAACTGCCCTTTGACACTTGTTCGTACGTTGTTGCTATGCTCCTGGAGCCTTGTATTAAGACACCTTCCCGTCTGGCCCACGTACTTTTTTCCGCATGGCAAAGGAATCTCGCTGCAAAGGCTCGCTGCATCAACCCACAGTTTTCGATGATGTTAGTGACCCTCGGCCACACGCTCAAACTTCAGAAAACACCCGTCCACGTCATCGCGCTGCTCATGAAAATGCGGCGTAAAACTGCGAGGGCTCTCATTTCTCGTGCCCAAGGCGGCACGCTAGAGGTGTACTACGCTTGGATACTGGGTCTCGGGTTAGGGACGCTTCCACAACCCAACATTTGCCGCCGTTTCCTCACTTCAACTCTGCGGCTCGCGCTCATTTCCCGAGCTTTGGCTTAAACTCTCCTTGACTTCTTATCAGCGAAAGATGGTCTATTCTCCTTAGCTCCGGCCTAAACCTTCCTTGGGTTATCTGTGGCTGACGCTCTTTTATTTCGACCTCCGGCTCAAACTCCCGCCTTTTTCTGCCGCTTTCGTTTTGCCTCTTCCCTGTTCCAGTGCATTTTTTCTTACCCTTACTCTGTGTCTCTTGTTTTAACCCTTTCTTATTCGTCTGACTTTCTAGTTCTGCCTCTTCATTATCTGGTGAGACAAAGGTCTTCTTTGTTAAATCTCTCGAACACGTCTGTTTATCTTTTCAATTCTCCCTTGCATCTCTGCCTTTGTCGCTCGGGCAAAATCGTGCTTCCCGTAAGACCTTTTTCGCGTTTTTGGTACCTGTTCAATGCAAAAATGTAGCTCTCTATTTTGTAATTTCTCTTCGTACCGTGTCCGTCACCTCTTATTCTTGTAATCCTCATCACGCCACTCGCGGGCCTCTGCTAATTTGCGATTGATCAAACCCTGAGGGCAAGACGTGCAAGGGCAAGAGTTTAGACGTGCCTGAGAGACCCCTTTTTTCACGATCAGTTTTGTGCAGACAGTTTTTTGTAAAGTTCGTTTGCACACTCACTGTGGTCACCGTGTAGGAATGAGAGGCCGATTACGACGCCTTTTCCCCAATTCTTTTTGAACCAATACTAACTAATTGCGCCAATACTTCTTCCGGCAATACTGCCTCTTTCCGGCAATACTACCTCTTACCTCTACCACTTTTTGCATGAATACTAGTTTTTGTGACAGTTAACTTTGTACAAAGAGTACTTGTTCGCGCGAAAAGTACTGGAGCCAAGAGTAACGCACTGGGGCATGCGGGGCATGACAAAAGATCCGGGGAACGTGCCCTGCAGACAGGCGTACGCTTTCTTAATGGCAGTCATTATGTCGTATCTTCGACACACTGCGAAGTAACCCCGATAACTTTGGTGCCTAGCCCAGCGCGATTATTCGGCAGTGAGCATGTGTCGACCGAGAAGGTTTTGTACCACGCGAAAACCGTCTCTTGTAGGCCGACTGGAATTTTGACCGTGTTTTCTGCCCCTTGGTTGCTTTTCCTCCTCCATACCAAGCAGAGAGATTCCGGTGTTTTGTACGAAAGCGCGGTGAATGGATCCTGGCTTGGGATTGTAGATATTACTTTTTGCCATTTGGCCCACTGCCAAGCGACAAGCCATGAAGAAGAGCCATCAAAGTTCTTTGCCTAATTTGACGCTATTTCTGAAGGAAAAATTACTAAGTTAGTTTGCACAAAGCTAAATTTTCCCTCTTTCTCAAGGGCCGTACCTTAGAGAAAAACAACCATGGCGCTGAATCTTTGGCCGTTGCCCGCTGTAGTCCCTTTACCAGGAGCCCGTCCTAGGGCCACTATAACCTCGCCCCGTAGTTTGTAGGGAGCTGCATTATCTTGCGTTCACCTCCTGTGGCGTAGCCACGTGAGACAAAAGCAACGATCACTTGTACTGAGCAACGACTACAATGCGATTATCACCGGGATGAGTTGGGCTACCTTGACCTCCTTACATACGTGCGCTACCGCACGGCTTCCCAAAACCAGCCGGAATCTTTAGAATGGTTTGCCATTGCAATGATCCTTGTTATCTTCTCGTGACGACGTAAGATATGCCAGTAGATGAAAAAACACCTTGAAAAAAACGCTATCCCCTCGAAGTGAATGATGATGAATTGGACGAAGCTCCAATGCTTATCGGTAAAACCGTGAAACATTCGTCCACACATACTATAAAGACTCGACACGTTGTTACAGGGGTGATTGTATATACACTTATACACACCATGTTTATTATTTACATATCGGTGCAATTATGTACACTTATATAAACGCAAGATGTAATCATTTAAATATCGATGCCACCGTGTTGGACCAGAGCACTTGTAGTACGTGGCCAGGAAAGTCATGCGGCACAACGTTCCCGAGAAGACTATGACGTTCCGCACCAACGCTACCACGAATGCATCCACGAGGCAGCATTTCGAAACGGGCGGACGGGTGTTCTTGGACAGCGTCCTCTGTCAAGACATGGCCTTCATGAGGGGTTAACCCAACGCGGTCGCGTACTGGCAAGCCCGACTTTACAGCTGTGGACGAAGGAGCGATCGAAAAAAATTACACCATCTCCCCGAAGGGAACTATTTGGTGATGCAAAGCATCTCGGAGTTCAAGAATAGAACGCAAGAATATAAGTACTCAACGCATACAGCCCACCCTCGGACTACCAGCAGACCTTCGCGGAGGTCCTACACAAGGTAGTGGTAGTTTCCAAACACGCCCCGCTGATCGTCGCCGGCGACTTCAAGGCGAAGCACGAAGCCTGGGGCTATTCGAGACAGGCCAACACAATTTTATTTATTTATTTTATTTTCCTGAAGGGTCCCTAACAGAAGGGACATTACATGAGGGGTGGGTATACAAGGCATTGTTAAAGGAAAAATTGGATGTGCAACACAATTGAAGCGGCAGAAGCAGACAACAAAAAAAGATAGAAAGGAGGGGGGGGAGGGGAACTGGTACAGTTGTTTGTGGACTGTGGATGAAAACAATTTGCACTGGCAAAAGATACCACCTAAAAGGTACAAAAAGGTACATTGTCAAGTACAATATACATATACATATATACACATCTGTATACATATATATATACCTACATATACACATATATATACACATATATACACGCCGTACGAGGAAAATGTACCAGGAACCATTATGCAAGAAATATCATGGGAGGTCACACGAAAAAAAAAAAAGTTGAGCACGTTGGAAAGTTACCAGGCAATTTATTACGGTTCAATGATCGTCGACAGGGCATTTTTAAAGGCTTCTGCATCCTGAATGCTAACAATGGTATCTGGTAGGGCGTTCCATTCCTTAGCTGTTCGAATAAAGAAAGATTCTGCAAATGTGGTAGTTTTGGGGCGAGGGTAATGAAATTGCATAGTGTTCGATGGGGATGCTCGATGGGGATGCGTGATAGAATTTGTGAAATAATGCGAGTCGCGCAGTTTTTCGGCGGTGACTAAGAGGAATGAGTGCAGCACGTTTCCTTAAGTCTGTTACACTGGTGAACGATGAGTAATCAGAAAAGGCGAATCTGGCAGTGCGGTTTTGGATGGCTTCCAGGTTTTGGATTAGGTAATTCTGGTGTGGGTCCCAAGCTGCTGCGGAGTACTCCAGTTTGGGGCGTATTATTGTGGTGAAAGCTAATATTTTAGGTGGCTGGGAGCAAACTTCAGGGTTCGTTGAATATAACCTAAAGATCTACTAGCTGTTGAAATGTCGTGGTTAATGTGGAGGGTCCAAGATAGGACACTTGAGATATGTATTCCAACGTATTTATAAGAGCTAGTCGATTGTAGAAAACTGTTATGTAGCGCGTAGTTGTACAAAAACGGATTAGTACGTCTGTGAATAGACACTGCTCTACATTTAGAAATGTTTAAGCTCATCTGCCACTTGTGGCACCAATTTTGAACGGCTGTTAGGTCTGCTTGTAAACTTACTTGATCTTCATGACTAGCGATTGTTGCGTAAATAACGCAATCGTCGGCGAATAATCTTATATTGTTAGTAATACAGTGTGGAAGATTATTGATGTAAATCAGGAAAAGCAGGGGGTCAAGTACTGCTCCCTGGGGAACACCGAAGAGGACGGGAGAGATTTGGGACCTAGCTGTATTTATGAAGACGAACTGTTTTCTGTCAGTGAGAAAGTTATTAATCCAAGACAAGACAAATGGGTCGAGGTTAGGCAAAGAAAGTTTGGTCATAAGGCGGTGGTGAGGGACTTTATCAAAAGCCTCTTCAAAGTCAAGAAATATGGCGTCAGTTTGGATATTCCGGTCAAGACTTGTGTGCAAGCCATGAATGAAGGCAGCAAGTTGCGTTTCACACGACAGGCCTTTACGAAAACCATGTTGTGAAGGGTGAATGAAGTTGTGCTGTTCCAGATGATTAATGATGTTGGTAAATAAAATGTGCTCCATAATTTTGGATGAGACACTGGTAAGCGATATGGGCCGGTAGTTATAAGGGGATGATTTGTTGCCATTTTTGAACAATGGAGTGATTTTACCGAGTTTCCAATCGCTCGGCACCTGTCCTTGCGAAAGGGATTGTGAGAAGAGCAGCTGAAATGCTGCGCTAATTATCAATTGTGTATTCTTTATTACTTTGCTGTTTATGTTATCAATTCCACTTGCAGATGAAAGTTTCATTTTTCTAATTACGTTACTTATACCATTTGTAGAAATTTCAATAGGTGACATTGGCTCGCTTATGATAGATTCGGGAGCCTCTCCGAAGTTCGCACAAAAGCTGTGTTCATGCGTGAAAACAGAACAAAAGGCATGGTTTAAGGCATTGGCCGAATCTACGTCACTGACCGGTTTGTCATTCGTACCGGATAAGGTTATCGGCAAGATGTTTGTTGGGTTTATTGTTTGCCAGAATTTCCTAGGGTTATTTTTGAGCATGCCTGGTAGTGTTCTTCGAAAAAAATCGTGTTTCACGTTTTGAATGCTAATCAAGAGGCATTTTACGGACTCGGAATATTCTTTCCATAAGGACGGTTGGTTCTGTTTTTTCCGGTTTATCAGTTTTTTAATCGCGTTGTTAAACCAAGGGGCGGATGTTTTGTTTTTAATTTTTATGCTTGGTATATATGCATCAGTTCGTTGGTTGAGTTTTTCAACTAGCAACTTCCAATTATTTTGTATGGTGCGCTTGTAAATGCCTGTTCGTATGAAATGTAAAATTGTTCAAGTTCGGTGTTAATTCTTTCATATTTGCCACGGCCGTATAGTTTTATCTGATTTGGTGTAGGCTTATTTTCTGGGAAGGTAAAACTGAAAGAGGCAAGAATAATTTTGTGATCACTTATTTCTTTGGGTAATGGAGAGAATGCAGGCTACTTGGATCCGACATTAGAATAAGGTCTTATATATTAGAGCTGCGTAATGTTTCTCTGGTGGCATGAGTAATTACTTGGGTTAGTTGGTAGTTTTCTAAACAGGCTAGGAATTCGCCGCATTCACCGCTGCGAAGGGAAACGTTGTTTGACCATTTTATAGACGGATAATTGAAGTCCCCGCAAATTATGAACTTTGAACGGGGATACATTTTGTGCAGGCTGTCGAGGGTGTCATTAAAATTGAGGTTAAAGTTGGGCTCTGATTTGTGGGGGGCGGTAACACACACCTAGTATGATCAGCCCATGTGAACTTTCGCAAGCTACCCAAAGGGCTTCCAGTAGACTCATAATGCTAATAATAAAGTGACGGATTGTATGTTTAATAGCGATGAGCACGCCACCACCTCGACCGGATAAGCGGTCCTGGCGATGCAACGTGAAATTGGTTAGGTATGGAAGAACTTCAGAATCTTTGATGGAAGGTGAAAGCCATGTTTCTGTCAACATCACAACGTCACAATCAGATGATTGAATTATGGTGCATATTTCGTCTCGTTTCGGCATGATACTTCTTATGTTTGTGTAGAGAATAGAAAAGGTGACGTCATTTGTATGTTTGGTGGGGTGATTCTGGATATGGCGAGAGCGTGAGGTAACTGGCGATACATTTACTGGGATGCGGAAGGGAACCGGACTACTAGGAAGGGAACCGGACTACTACAGGCCACAATCAACCACTCACTAACTCTAATCACTGACCCCAACTTCCCGACTAGGCTAGGTAACTGTGTAGAGTGCAACACGACCCCGGACTTAACATTTGTCCGGAACAGCCGGAATGCTACATGGGTTAACCTGCAGGAGAATCTTGGCAGTGACCAGGTAATACTCCAAACAATGATAGAAGCAGAAACTGCCAACCCTGGTACCAGGAAGCACAAGACCATAGACTGGGACGCCTTCAGAAAAAGACGCAAAGATGGCAAGCGGGAGGTCAATACCTTCACCGAATACATCAGGATCATAAAAGATAATGTCAAAGTGGTCACTAAAGAAATTCAAGCACCGGCGGAGTACGAAGCGATGGACAATAAATAAGCGCACCTGCTAGAAGCCAAAAACGCGCTCAGAAAGAGGTGGGAAACGCAGAAGCTCAATGGGAGACTTTGTAAGGAAATCGCGCTCCTCAACAAACAAATAGAAAAGTATGCCAGAGAACTTAACCAGCAGAAGTGAAATGAAATATGCACACAACTGGACGGCCGTATGAGAGCGGGGGGGAGATGGAACCTCCTCAAACTCCTCATCGATGGTACGCAAACCAAGAGCAATCAACAGATATTGATCTACAGGATCCTACATCAACATCGCGAGAAAGGTCTAACAGACGACGTCATCCTAGAAGAACTAGCGAATACCTACCTCCCCCTTTGGACAAGCGAAGAGGACTACCGGGATTACAAGGGCGAAGGGAACCCCGGTCTGGACGAGCCGATCTCGGAACAAGAGGTCTGGGAAGCCCTGCAAAACCTAAACTGCTGATCGTCACCGGGGCTCAATGGGATCACCAACACGCTCCTCCACAACCTGGATGCTAAGTCAGTAAGAACTCTGATGAATGCGGCCAACCAGGCCTGGGAAACTGGACATGTTCCTAATGAGTGGAAAACGGCATCAGTGATACTGATTACCAAACCCGGCAAAACTCTGGGCCCCAACAACATGCGACCCATATCGCTTACGTCCTGCATTGGAAAGGTACTCGAGCACGTCGCACAAAACAGAGTATCGCACTACATCGAGAAACACGACATCTTCAAGCACAACATGGTGGGTTTCCGGCCTGGGTTATCGACCCCGGACGTGATGCTAATGCTGCGCCACCAGATGCTGAACAACTACTCCAAAGACGTGAGAGGCGTCCTAGCACTCGACTTAACCAGAGCATTCGACACTGTTAAGCACAAATTCATACTTGAAGCCATTTCCAAAGAAAACCTGGGGACGAAATTCTATTCGTACATTAAATCGTTCCTTAGAGACCGGAAAGCAACGATCAAAATCGGACTCCTCCAATCACGAGAATTCTATCTGGGGCCGCAAGGAACACCGCAATGAGCCGTCGTGTCTCCATTGCTATTTAACCTCACCATGTAAGGACTGTCACACAGATTAAGTACAATTAAAGGAATCAACCACGCCATCTATGCAGAAGATATCACGGTAGGGAGTTTTGGAGGATCGGAAGCAGAAACCGAACACGCCCTGCAGACTGCCATGGAGATAACGGAGAGCTAATCCGTGACTCGGGTCTCCAGCTGTCGCCTCCGAAATCGGAACTGCCCCTGTACAGATCTAACAGGAAGGGCGGTAGAGGTCAACCACCCCCTAACCAACCGAACATAAGAATCGAAACACAATACGGGCAACCCATCCCCATAGCAGACACACTGAGGGCCCTCGGGCTAATGAAACAATCTGGAGGACAAAATACGAGAACTATTGAAAAGCTCGCCAAGAAATCGGAAGACACAATCCGATTCGTCGCACGTGTATCGAACAGACGAGGGGGCTTAACGGAAGACAACCTCCTAACACTTTACAACGCTTTCCTAATGAGTAACGTACACTACGTCGCAGCAGTGGTAGACTAGACCAAAACCGAGGTGGCCAAAGTCGACACGCTCATTAGGCAATGCGTCAAGAAGGTACTTGGTCTCCCGATTAGTGCCAGCACTAAAAATGTTCAAAGACTAAGCGTAGACAACAAACTAACACAGATCATCGAGGCACAACGAGAAGCCCAAAGGCAAAGACTACTATCTACGAGAGCAGGGAGGGCCATACTCCTCACCACGGGGCACATCTCCGAAGATTTTGAGACCTACGAAGTTCAACTCGATGGGAAAACCAGGGAGACCTTCGAAACCAGGCCCATGAATCGCAACTTACACCAGTAATTCAACGAAGCCAGGAGGGCGGCCAGGGCAAAGGCGCTACTGAAAATTGTGCAAGAAGGGTGGTGAACGTCAACGTTCGTGAATGCAGCGCGATACGGCCGTTCCAACAAATACGTGGTGGTCGTGAACGACCCTGCTGGCAAACTACTGAACGAAACATCCATAGTTACCCATAAACCCGCTATCGCAGAACAAGTGGCGGTTGCCTTGGCTATGGCCGACCCTTCGAGACCGAAAATCTACTCGGACTCATGGGCAGCAGTACGTGCGTTCCTCAGAGGAACGATAGCCAAAGAAGCAGCGCGAATAATTACCAACAGAACTGAGGACGACTATCACTACGTTACGTAGTTCCCTGCCCACATGTGACATGAAATACACGAGAACATTCCCAACGCCAACGAGATGACCCACGACTGCGCGCGTGAAATCACCCGCCGCAGCAGGGTAGGACGCTTGAAGATACGTGACTGGGAAGAGTATAGAGATCCGCTACAAACTTTCAACGAGATCACGGCACACTACAAACTAGAGAGAAATATCTAGCCCCGCACACCAAGCTTCAGCGATCACAATCCACTGCCTTTAGAAGGCTCCAAACGAGTACATTCCCCTCGAGAAGCGTATTTTAGCCACTTCGCATACGACATCCAACAGCACTGAACGAAATGTAATAGCACCACATGCTCATTAAACCACATGCTCTGGAAATGCCTTGCGTTACCGCGCGGTAACTTTATGACAGAAGAAGAGTGGCAAGAAGCCCTACAAAGTGAAGAGTACATGACTCAACTCCGGGCTGTCCAGAGTGCTTGCGATGGAGCGGAGGAACAAGGACTTCCGCCCCCTGTGCAAATGCGGCCCGCATCCGCAGAACGCAATCTCTAAGACTGCCACGGATTTTCTGGACCTCAATAAAGTTCTCTGTCTGTCTGTCTGTCTGCCTCTCTGTCATCTTCCCATCGTGGAAACCGGAGTACCACACCTCCACTGCGGATGCCTGGCTAGGCAGCACCAATGATGATTGTGGCAGGATGCCTCTAGGCATTGGCCAACCAATGAATCCATCACGAAATAGCTTCGCGTTCAACCACCGTCGTCATCTTCCCGTAGGGGAAACCGGAGTACCACACCTCTACTGCTTATGCCTGGGCAGGCACCCCTGATGATGATTGTGGCAGGATGCCCCTACGGATTGGAAAACCAAAAAATCCATCATGAGATAGCTTGGGGTTCACCCACCGTCATCATGTTCCCGTAGGGAAACCCTGAGTACCACACCCCCACTTCTCATGACTGGCCAGGCACCGCTCATGATGATTGTGACAGCATGCCTCTAGGGATTGTCCAACGAAAGTATCCATCACAAAATAGCTTCGCATTCAACCACCGTCGTCATCTTCCCGCAGGGGAAACCGGAGTACCACACCTCCACTGTGGATGCCTGGCCAGGCACCACCGATAATGACTGTGGCAGGATACCAATAGGCATTGGCGACCCAAAAAATCCTTCACGAGATACCTTCGCGTTCAACCACCGTCGTCATCTTCCCGTAAGGGAAACACGACACCTTCACGGCGTATGCCTGGCCTGGCACCACTGATGATGATTGTGGCAGGATGCCCCTAGATATTGGAAAATCAAAGAATCCATCACGAGATAGCTTCGCGTTAAACCACCGTCATCATGTTCCCGTAGGGAAACCCTGAGTACCACACCTCCACTGCTCATGACCGGCCAGGCACCGCTCATGATGATTGTATCAGGATGCCCCTAGGAAATGCCAACGAAAGTATCCATCACAAGATAGTTTGGCGTTCAACCACCGTCGTCATCTCCCCGTAGGGAAAACCGGAGTACCACACCTCCACTGCGGAGGCCTGGCCAGGCACCACTGATGATGATTGTGGCAGGATGCCCCCATGGATTGGCAACCAAATGATCTATCACGAAATAGCTTCGCGTTCAACCACCGTCCTCATCTTCCAGTAGGGGAACCCTGAGTACCGCACCCCCACTGCCCATGACTGGTCAGGCACCGCTCATGATGATTGTGGCAGGATGCCCCAAGGGATTGGCCAACCAAAGAATCCATCACGAGGTAGCTTCACGTTCAACCACCGTAATCATCTTCCCATAGGGGAACCCTGAGTACCACACAGCCGTTGCCCATGCCTGGCCTGGCACCGCTCATGATGATTGTAGCAGGGTGCAATAGGAATTGGCCAACTAAAGAATCTATCACGAGAGAGAGAGAGAGAGAGAACAACTTTATTTAGCCACACAAAATTTCGGCGACTACGTGCCGGATGGGGTGGTTCCCTCTTCACGGGACCCATATCCTACCGCGGCTGCCTGGCCCCTGGAGATCAGGACGAGCTGGTCTTCAAAGGCGGGGCTGGTTAGCAAGGTCTCCCATCGCTCGTTAAAGGGTGTGGGAAGGGTGATTGAGGGTTGGGTAAGGGGTGGAGAGATTGCCTCGGTGAAATCGCACTCTCCGATGACGTGCCGGAGTGCGCCCAATTACTGAGATAGCTTCGCGTTCAACCACCGTCGTCATCTTCGCGTTGGGGAAACCACAGTACCACACCCCACGGCGCATGCCTGGCCAGACACCGCTGATGATGATTGCGCAGGATGCCCCTACGGATTGGCTAACCAAGAAATTCATTACAAGACTGCTTCATGTTCAACCACCGTCGTCATCTTCCTGTAGGGGAACCCTGCAAACCACACCTCTACTATGCACGCCTGGCCAGGCACCGCTGATGATTATTGTGGCAGGGTGTAATAGGAATTGGCCAACCAAAGAATCCATCATTAGCTTGGCGTTCAACCACCGTCGTCATCTTCCCGTAGGGGAAACCAGAGCAGAACACCTGTACTGCACATGCCTGGCCAGGCACCGCTGATGATGATTGTAGCAGGATGCCCTAGGGATTGGCAACCAAAGAATCTATCACGAAATAGCTTCGTGTTCAACCACCGTTATCATCTTCCCTTAGGGGAACCCTGAGTACCACACCCTCCCTGCCCATGCCTGGCCAGGCAGCGCTGATGATGATTGTGGCAGGGTGCAATACGGATTGGCCAACCAAACATCCATCACGACAGGCAGTCAGACAGACAGAGAACTTTTTTGAGGTCCAGAAAATTCATTGCAGTCTTAGTGTCTGCGTCCTGCGGATGCGAGCCGCACTTGCGCAGGGGGCCGAAGTCCTTGTTCCTCCGCTCTCTCGCAAGCAATCTGGACAGCCTGGAGTTGAGTCATGTTCTCTTCACTAAGGAAGAATGAAGCAACCTGAAATCAAAAACATAATTTGCACACGATATACGACATCAAGAAAACCATAGTTGGAATAGTTCATGAAAATGGTTCACCACGATTCGGAGGTGTTGTTAGGGAGTCTGCGCTTAGCGACACCATGCGATGCCACGCAGACCAATGCGAGGCGCGACGGGGCACTGACACACTCGTCCCGGGTGCCGAGTCGTTGCTGAGGCCAACGCATCGTAGCTCTAGCAGATACCGTCGTGCACGGCACCCGCGCACAACCGTGTGATAAGCGACAATAGGCGGCTGGGAAAAGGCAACTGGGAGTTGCCGGTGGACGACTTTCGGCCAGCCGCGTGTCGCCCACTAGCAGGGCACGCAGGTGGCCAAAAGTCTGTAGGACCGGACGCGGCCCGCTGGAACGAGACGTCTGGAGAGCTCAGGTTCAGGATACCCAACGGGGTCTCATCCTCTTGCGTGCACACGGCTCTCCTGGAACTTTCCTTTTCCACTCCAAGCAACGTTACCTACTCGTTTCAGCCTCGCCTCCACACTTCAGTTCTGTCCGCTTCCCACTGGCCAAGGTCATCCGCTGGTGTGGTTTGCTCCCTTAACAAGGCTGGATTAGGGCAATCCCTTTTGTGGTTGCGTGCGCGCGTGAGTGTGTGCGGATAGCCACGGAAAGAGCGCCTTCAGATAGTTGGGAATCATGCCAGTCTCTCGTCGTGCGGCAAAATCGATGCCAAGTGATACTTTTGAGACAAAGTGTTGTGGCCGAAAACCAGAAAATTGACATGTTTTGACTAGCGAAGGACCCGCATACGCATTCAACGATGTCGGCAGGTGGCACTGGAACAGTAGGTGCCACGCCAATCGTTCCTGCGCGCCGCTCGCATGCTCCGTTTGCTTTTGTGGCATCCAGTACGTGTGGAAAATCTTAAAAGCCTGTTTCAGTTCCATTATGTTTATTTATATTTACGAGTTGAAAGGCAACCGTAAAGTGGCCTTCAGCTTCAATGGACGCATAATAAGGACACGAGTTTTATTGACTTTTATACATAACTCTATTATATGTCCGTGAGTCTAGGGGACGAATTGACTGTACATAACTGGGCAGCGAGACGTAGATAGGTTCTTTCAACCGGAAGACTTGTGTGGCAAGCTTGTCGTAAATACAATGAAGAGAATGAAATAAGACATGGGTTACTCTAGAACAAGTAAAAGTGCAATTTTTTCTCCATAAATGCTAGTTTGCACATTCGGGGTAACGGGATGGTGATCAAAACCACGGTGAACAACACTGAGGATATCAGAAAGCCCGGCGGGATCGATAACAGAATATCTCCGAATGTTGGGTACAGGATTACCTTGGATCATTCAGATAAACAACTGTCGGAAACGAACGCGCCCGAGAGCTCGGTGACACGATTTTTTTAGTGCCACTGACCGTACGCCTGTACATTACCCACTAAACACATTCTCTGAGGTCACAACCTACCTGCGCTGCGGTAGGCAGATGTTCCTAGTCCCCTACGAGGGCCCAAATAAAACTCAGGAGCGCCATCTCCGCAGGCTACACACGGGATCATTTTACAGCGCCCCCCCCCCAGGGTAAAACAAATCAACCCATCCTTCTCAGGTTGATGTAACTTCTGCGGCTAGTGGGCAGACAAATATCATAAGGTATGGGACTGCCAACATAATCCAGGAGTAAAAGCTAAAGGGACGCCAGCGCGAGAGTGCTGGGAGGTGGCCCTGTCCGGCTGCTCGGACCTGGAGTCTCAACGGGGTCTCGTCAAGCCGGTACGGGCGGCGACCTCGACCAATGGGATCCCGGACTGAGGATCACCACCCACGATAGAGAATGTTAACTGCCTCTCACTCTCTTTAACTATGTCCTGTACATTATTACAGTTTTTTCTCATCCTCCTTCAGTGCCAGTGGCGTTTCCATTCAATCTAGCGCAAGGCGAAGGGTGGCCAATTCACGTGTGTTGGCCGCGATGTCACCGCGGCTACGACGCAACACTGGAGACCTGCTTCGCACTGCTTTTAGCAATGTACTTCTCGTTTCCGGGGCAATTCTAGGGTTTCTTGCATACGCAAAGGATTCCGCGCGCGGTTTTTGATATAATTGAAGCCAGCCAGCGGAAGTCGGCAGCGGTCCAGCTGTGCCCCTTTGGCATCTTCTTCTTCGGTGCTTCAGCTACTCTCATGATCTGCCCTCCTGCACCTGATAGATCTGGTATTTTCCTCCCATCACTGCGCGGCAGCGTTTCGGACTTTGTGTCCCGATATCGAGCTCGTAACATGTAGTATGCGGAGATTCAGTTTTCGTGTTGGTGGTTCTAGCACCAGGCGGTTCTAGCACCAAAAGAACCGAATTCTTTCACTTTTTTTCAAAGTCAAAGTCAATATCTCTATTTTTCCTTTTTGACAAAGGACGAGGCAACCGCAGAAATTACTCCCACCTCCCCTCGCGGGAACCCCTATGTAGATGCGCCGCATAGGGGGTTCCGTTGTTGTTTCCGTTAGGTTGATTCCCCCATCGCGTGAAACGTGCCGTGAACCCCCTACCGCGGCTATGACGCAACGTGGTGCGGCTATGACGCAGCACAATCAAACACAATCCACTTCAATCCAATCCAATCCAAATTCAATCCAATCCAAGCCAATCCAATCCAATCCAACCCAATGACCCTCGCGAGAGAGTGTTTGCTATCGGAGAGGAGAGGGGGTGAGCGGCGGCGAGCGACGCTGGCGCGGCGAGGAGAATGCGGGACGGGTGTGGACGGAAAACAACAACGCCGTATTGAGGGACAAGGCGAGTGAATGAGATGCAGTCGCATCTAAAAAGCCGCTGGTTGAGGCGGCTTGACGAGGCGACTGCCCCGGACACAGGTGCAAGGTTAGATAGCTTCATAAAGCTAACCAAATTGAAAAACCACTCGCGAGATAATATCATGTCCATCACATCGGATCCTCGCAGTCGTAAAGTTCGCACATAATGAAATACAAATCCCTCAGAAAAAATACACGTCTTGTGACATACATCAGCACTTACAAAGATCAAGTTACACACATTTATACAAATCTTAATTTGTTTCTAATTCTGTACAGGTTTATAAAATATTTATATAGCCATCATGGCCTCCAAGATCCACAATAACATGCGAAAGTCAAATATAAAAAGAAAAAAAAATGGTATCTACTTTTACGGTAAGAGCACTGTCAAACTGTAACGGTAACATCACTGTCTAACACCAGCGCGCGTCTGTCTTGCCGTCGCAGTCGCGCCAAAACCTAACACTTTGCTGATACACGTTCAAATGAGGAAAATTGCCTGTGTGCAGCCGCCTCCAGTCCATGTCTTCTGTCCTCGTCATGAAATAACGCGCAGGAGAATATTTATCTTTGATTCTTATGTTATTGCTTGTGGGGCTGAGTTTGTCGTGAATAACTCACCTCAACAGCAGCACCGCCGTTATGACACCCTAACGATTAAGGCCTCAAAACTAAATATAATAAGCAGCGCCACACGAATTTTAAATTTTTTTAATTGTCGCCTATGTAGTTGATGAAGACAACGAAGAAGAACGGTGGCATGGCTGACAACACAGGCTCACCTATTCAGCATTGGTGGAATTCAAAAGTATCCATTCTTCACAACTTTCGTACAACATGGAACACTCATTACGGTCGATTCTGCGCCGTCTGCATCTTTATAGCTGCTACAGCATTCTTCACTATCATCGTGGGGTTCGGAGTCTACATCAGCAAGCACCGTGTCCCTACGATAGGTACGAACACACCGTTTTGCTGCCCGGGAGAAGCCGAAGAGATGTATCAAAACTTGAACAAGAGCGTAGACCTTTGCAACGACTTTGTCGCGTACGTGTGTGCTAACGGCGATCACGGATCTTCGAAGTTAAGCCCAACCTGGTGGAAAAAGGTTGTAGTTACGGGAGTGCTGCCGGACGGGGCCAAGAGTAGCAGCGCTAGGATCTTCCTTTCTGCCTACCACACGTCATGCGTCGCGACGCTTTCTCGGCGTGGACTTTTCTTCTCTGACCTGGCCTCGACTATCGTCAATGCGACGCGACAAATGCTCTCGAAACCGAACACCAGAAACGCCATAGCGTACTTTCTCACAATGAATATGAGATACAAGCTTCCGTCACTCTTTCAAGCATCTTTGTTCGCGTACTCCTCGCTTTTAATGCTTCCTGGCACTTCGTGGTGCCAGTCAAATTCGCTCTCATATATGGCTCTTGAAGCGTCGGCTATCGCCCTGAGAAATGTACTGAACATTACTGTGACTGAAGGGAGAGCTATAGAAATTCTGGATAATCTTTGCAACCGTTATCCAAGGGACGTTTTTGACGCCGACGAAATTTATTTCGACGCCCATTCTGGTAATGATGTCTGGAGCATCAATGACCATAAAGCCGTCTTGGAAGTATTTGGACGCTCAGTAACCAATGCTGAAACGATGGTTGCCTATGGACTAAACGCAATTAGGGCTACTTACGACGTCTTTTCTGCAAAGGCAGAAAAGATTGCCGACGGACAAAAGGCGGTCCTCCTTGTATGGAAAAGTGTAGAAACTGGCTATGCACAGTTTTATATAAAGCCTGGAATGACTAGGTCAACTGTGCTACGTAGCTGTGAGGAGAGCCTTAAGTCTATGGATGGACTTTCAGAACTATTAATAGCTCAACTTCTTGTACAAACCGATGTTGAAGTGAATGCGCGAACCATATTCACGGTAGTCAGGGATTCTGTTTACGAGGACTGCCGATCTAGTTCTCTCTTCGACCCTGCAGACCATCCGAGACTCAAAACCTTCTTGGGAGGCATTTCTCTTCTTACTCCGTCAGAGAGCCTAAAAGCCTCGATGGAAGTTCCCATGCCCACCCCCCTTTTTGCCACAAATTTATTGCTAGGGCGTGCCTACACGTTTGCCTTTGAACAAAAGCGTCGTTTTGACTTTGGACTGTCATCCCTTTATTACAAAAGTGTAATGTATTACAAGGACCGGCAATTGTTGTATTTTCCACCACGAGTATACAAATGCTCGGAATCGGGAACGTCTTTCCGATCTGTGCTGCTGAGCATGATTGTCCTTGGTCGTGTTATGGCGGAGAGTCTTTGGCACGTGGTGCTGGGCAGCAGCACTTGGGGAAACAAGACAGTTGCTAATTTGAAGCACCTCGTGGATTGCTACGTCTCAAACTATACGCTTTCCATCGACTCATTCCCGAGTTCCGAAACGATATCGGATAAGCCCCGTGCCGTGGCTGTCGATGCACTTGGCTTGGCGTCGATCTTTCGAGCACTGAGCGGACCAGACTGGCACGTCCAAAAGCATGCGTGGAGCACGTGGTATCTCTCTCACGGCCAGTTCTTCTACATGCTCACCACGTCGCACCGCTGCCCGGAAAAGTGGTCTCCGATTGCAGTGAGCCTAACCAACGCTCCACTCAAGCAACTGGAGGACTTCGCGAGGACGTTTAGCTGCCCCCCGGAAGCCCCGATGGTTCGCAACATGCGATGCACGCTTTCGGCTGCGCGTAAACATGGCGAATGAAGTTGCTGCTTGATGACCGGGGCTTTTTTTATTACTTTTGGCCCCTTTTTAACGACGACTTGCCACGACCTTTCTGTGAAATGAAAAAAGCCTTTTTAGATAAGGATTTTAAATCTGTGTATTACACGAAACAAGGTTTTATTACTTTGTGGCTGCATGGGTGCACGCTTAGAGTCTTTAAGGCGTAATAAATTTTAAATGTTTGAATATGGAGGTTAAGACCTGTTTGTACCACTAGTGTATAAAAATAAAAATAATTTTTTTGTTCTCTCTCACAGGCCTTGTACAAGAGTTCGTATATTTCTAGCTCTATCTCATCGTCGCTTCGTAGCAGCCACTTTGGGGTATCTTGTTTAGTGCTTGCACTTTTAAGCATCTTTGCATGATTTGTGTGAAGGTAATATTTGTTGGCATTTAAAACTACACATCAGTATAAGTGCCAATGAAATGTATTTACACCTTCTAACGTTAGCTGTCAGCGGTGTTTCGACTTTACTAAATTGACGCTGAAAAGATGGGTTTAATAGGCAGGTGTAAAGTCGAAACACCGCTGACAGCGAACGTTAGAAGGTATAAATTCATTTCATTGGCGCTTACACTGATATGCAGATTTAAGTGCCCACAAATATTGCCTTCACACAAATCATGCAAGGATGCTTAAATGTGCCGACACTGAACAAGGTAACCCAAAAGTGGCGGCTACTACGCGACAATGAGATAGAGCTCCAAAAATTCAGTTATGACATCGCTTCGGCTATGAATAATCAGAGAGTGGTTGGCGCCATGTTCATGCATTATAGCGAAGTATTTCATGGGGTATACCGCATAAAACGACTTTTTTAATCTTAGCGAGGTCATGACAATTACATAAGTTGATTGTCTCAATTTATTACTTTTAATTATGCATAATCCTCCTCAGCCACAATCGCTTGCGGGGTGCCACTGGGCTCATTCCTAGGGCCACTGTTGTTGATTATTGTAGCGTAAGCTACACAGGCCGAGGTTGAGCAGTTTCGCGTGCACCTTGAAGGGCCGTGCTGCGCAAGTGCGAGGAGCATTGGATTGGGTTGGATTACATTGTATTGCGTTGGATTGGCTAAATTTTTGATTGGCTTGGACTGGACTGGATTTTATTAGATTGAACTGGAAATCCAATTTAATATGAGTACGGGTGTGTAACGAATAGGGTCTGCACATTAACCGGTCTGCGCATTCCAGAGGACTGATGTCACAGCCGCGGTAGACGCACTGGTGCCGGCGCGTGCCTAGCTGTGCGCCTCCGTTGCGCAGTAGCCAAGTCTGAGGCTGCGGCGGAGTGGCTTGATAGCCCTTTCGCGTGGCTCCTGAAGAGCCATGCTGCGCATGCGCGAGGAGCAGTGAACGGACTGGACTGGACCGAACTGGGCTTGACTGGATTGTACGGGACTGGACTGGAGTGGATTGGATTGGACTGTATTGCCGAACCTTTTCTCACGCTACGTATATCCTGGAGTAGTCGAGCTAAGTCACTGCTATTTTTTTGCATTAACGCTTGCCACGTGGTCATACGTGACACACCCGGAAAACTGCGATCGTACGCTCACGAGTGCGTCTTTTGTACCAGTGTAACTAACAGACTTGGTAGGCTATCCTTCCCCGTTGTCTTTTTCCGTTCTTTCTTAGGCTCTCCCTTCGTTGGCTCCGCGACGAAGACGACGACGCTGTCAAACTACAGTAGCGGGCGCGAAATTGCTGTGCAGTAAAACAATGTTTAAAGCACTTTGTTTGACATCTGTTTGCTAAAGTCCCCTCTGCACTATTGAAGGTAGCTGTCTTTGCGCGCTCTCTTCATTATACTTCCCTTTTCTGCTCTTCTTTCGCCGGCTGTAAACATATCGCGACAGGAACATCTTCCCGACAATATTGCTCATCTAATAAAAGAAAAACGGAGACAAAGTATTGCGTCGCACCGGTGTCTTTCGACTATCCTGTGCGGTCTGGTAGATGGGTGCAGCCATTTTCAATGAACCATACTCGGTCGTGGCAGCCAGATTTTTACAGTACAGTTGGGGGTGTCAGAGGATTGCGTACCTTTTTTAAAAACGGATGTTATATACCGGGAACCGACGTGATGCAAGCGGCAGCTTTACCGTAATGCATCCTACTAACACACACTGCGTACGCAAGCGCCACTTCCTAACTGCAACCACGGGGCGGCCTCTGTAGCATCCACCGTGGTCCCGCGTAATTCGCAACAACAGCGCCAAATCCTCCCCTAGTGATACGTGGTGTCTGAAAAACGCTGCACTTATCGTCATGTCAACGAGTGGCGAGGGGAGAAAGGAGGTTGGTGACGTCGCGGACGCTGCTGATGTCATCTTTCCCGCGGCAGCCAGGCCCGGCCGCCACGCGCGGGCCCCTAAAACCGACGCTCGCCCAACTTTAGCGCCTGCTGCCGGTCGCTGCCTGATGGGCCGCTCCACAATGGCACGAGGCGACGAGCGGCGGCGATGACTCGAAATGGCCGCCGCCCGTCGTTTGTTATGTGTGCAGTAACGTGTTTAATATTTACGAAGAAAACATGTAGGTAACAGTATGTTTTCTGGTGTCGAATTGTTGTCTTTGTGGCGATATTAATTGGAGTGTTACAAAAACATTGTTTTTGCTTTGCGTTTATTCAAAATTCATATGAGGACGTTTTGATTCGAAGACATGAAAACACATGTACTACACTCATATATTGCACATACATTTTATGTACACAGTATTGGACTAAGCAAAAATATGACATGTGCAAATTTAAGCATACAATATTGTGCAATAGAAAAAAAAACGTGCTACATACACATTTACAATATCACAGTTAAGTGGGCTAGTTGGTGTTCCGAATTCATGGCTGTAACTTTTGCGCAACTTTAGACGGAGACAGATACAGGTCTTCGTGTCCCTTTTTGTATCTGTCTCCGTGTAAAGTTGCGCAAACGTTACCGACATGAATACACATTTAGGTACACAATACTTGATTACGAAAGAAGAGAGGGAGAGAGAAAACTATATTTTTATTTCTCCAGCAGAGGCTGATGTGTGGGCGTCGCCCCATGAAAGGCGTCCCTAGTCCGGGATGCCTTGACTGCGGCGGGCCGTCCGTGCTGGGGTCACCACCTTAAGCTGGATATCCGGGTCCGGGCTGGCCAGGGAAACCCTCCACTGCTCGAAGGTTGGGTTGGAAAGGGGGGGGGCAAGTCTGGAGTTCGCTGGCACTCCCACAGTATATGGTAGAGGGTGCCAGGCTGGGGACAGTGAGCACAGAAGGAAGAGTGTTGGGTGGGGAAGATGAGGTGGAGGCGGGTGGGATGTGGGAGAGAGAGAAAAGGACTTTATTTACAGCAGCCCTGCTCCAGGGGGATCGATAGGTATTCGTTTGGAGCCGCCGCCAAGTTGTAGCGTCCTCTCTGGAGAGGCGCCAGTGTGGTGGTGGGAGACGACGGCGAGTCCCTGGAAATCCAGTCCCTCCACAGATTTCTTTTTTCGCGCACACCTCGGCGGGAGAAGAAACGAACTTGGAAGTTCCACTCAATGTATACTTATTTCTTCGGCGCACCTCGAGACAGGAATGTTCCTTAGACAATAAAAAATCGTTTCAGTTCAGAAACACAATAATTGGGAACCTATATGTTAAAAAAAGCATGCACACGTATTCTTCAAGCCCTGCTTTTCGGGCGAGTTAACGCAAAATATGAAAGAAAGCGTTGACCCGCCCATTAACCTGCATACACTTCCGAAAAATCATGTTCACACCAAAAAAATGCCGCCATAAAAAACTGTTGCACCACAATGACCGCACGATAGACACTCATTGCTGAATTATATCTACGTCAAAAACAATGCTCAACCATGTGCACGTCGTAGATCACAGAACACAAATCGAACGCACCCGTCTTGTGTTGAAATGGCTCGAGAATTAACAGTCCGCTTACCAGGGGTGTTAGGGAAGGCAGGGGGAGAAGACACCCAGAAAAAAAGCTTTCCTGAATTGTAAGCCGCAGATATCGGCCAGGTTGTTACAAGCTACCCTCTAGCTCGTGTGTGGGCAGCGCCTCTTATCTCATCATGCCCGATACGGCATGACCATTTCAACTTCAGAACTATGTGTTGTATCCGCCGCCCACCGAGTCACCATCCGTGGCAGAGAGACGCAGACGCTACCTCGTACCGACGGAAAAGAGAACCTTTATTCTTGTTACACGATATTTATAACCGGGCTTGCGGTTGCTGATGATGATGCTGGAAATTGGCCACCTTAGCCTTGTGCGCAACCTGGTGGCATGAACAGAACTGCATTACACAACACAACATCCCCTCCTCCCAAAAAAGGGGCAGTACACCGTCGCACAACACAACATCCCATCCTCCCAAAAAGGAGCACGCACAATCACTGCATTGTCTCATAAGTCATATTCAGCCAGCCACGCAGGCTTGCGTAGATCTCTGGTGGATCGCCATGGAGCCGGACCTTCAGCACTTGTCTCAGTCCCTCCCGACACGTTCCTTGGTACACTCATGTCCGTGACATCAACACTCGGCACACCAGTACTTGCAGTTGAAGTTGGAACTGCCGTTCTGTCGGTGCTGGCCGGGGTAGTAAGTGGCTGGAACATCTGCGCACTCGGGAGCTGTGCTGCGGTGGAGCCGGGAGTCCCAGGGGAAACGCAGGTTGCCTCTGTCGCAGGATTCCGGGCTGCAGTGTATGGAATCAGCCGCTCACGATTCCAAACGCGACCATCGCTCAGCTCGTACGTGTCCTCATTTTGGCGCCGAACCACGGTGAAAGGACGTGAATACGATGGGGAACCCTTTGGCACATGTCCCGGTAGCTTAATCCGAACTGCTTGTCCTGCGCTCAATGACGAATGTTTGGCTGCACGACGATGATCCGTATAGTGCTTGCTTGCGAGCTGTTTCCGAGTTACCCTTTGATTGACGGCTTGAAGCTGCATGCCTCCGACCTCAGGAACACTTCCAGTCGGTCCTGCAGCGAGATCGAGTCTGGCCCTTGGGTGACGGCCGTGTCGGAGAACAGCAGGTTTCTAACCCGTAGTTGCATGCGGGGTGCAGCGGTAGATCCCAAGGTACTTCGTGACAGCCTCCTTCAGTGGGCGGTGTTCCTCCAGACACACCTGAACGTAGTCCTTTAACACACGATTAAACCGTTCCACTTGTCCATTTGACTATGGATGATAGACTGCCGAGAATGTGTGGTGGATACCTCTATTGCGGAAGAATTATTCAAACTCGACGGATGTAAATTGTGGCCCATGGTCACTCACTATCTCCTTCGAATAGCCTTCACGGCTAAATATACTCCGCAAAAAGGACATGGTCGTCGCTGAAGTGACGTTGGAGGTGAACCCTACTTCTGGCCACTTGCTGAAGTAGCTTACTAAAGTAATGGCAAAACGACAGGCCTGAGGAGCGGTTGCGACAGGACCAACGATGTCGATGCCTATCTCTTCCCACGGTGCTGAAGACAATAGTACCGGCTGCATTAGCGGCACAACTGGCTTTGCTGATTTGTCAACAGACTGACAAACGGCACAAGACTTGATCAGCTGTTCGACGTGCTTGTTCATGCCAGGCCACCAGTATTTTTCTCGGAGTCGTTGCTTTGTACGCGTGATGCCTGCGTGTGATTCATGGGCGATATCCAGAAGTCTGCTCACCAACGAAGAAGGTACGACGAACTGTTCCCCTCGGAGCAGCAGGTCATTCATCACTGACAGTTCGTCCCTAACCCTGTAGAAAGGCATTGCTTCTGGAGGCAGCGTCTTGGCTGATGGCCACCTGGACGTTGTCCACTGCGTCACTTGGCAAAGTACAGAATCCTGCGCAGTTGCAGTTACGAATTCCTCGTGAGTTAAACATAAAGAAACAAAGCAAACAGCATCTTCCGGCTCCGGACGGGCTCCATACTTCTCCTGCGGTAACCGGGAAAGGGCAACTGCGACACTGTTTTCAGTGCCCTTCTTGTATTCTATTGTGTAGTTGTATGCCAGCAGTCTGGCATGCCATCTGGTAATTCTGAAAGGTTGACGGCCCGCTCAATTTGCACCGAGCAGCGTCACCAGTGCCTGATGGTCTGTACGTAACGTGAAGTGCCTGCCCCAAAGGTACCTTTTCCAGTGCTCACATGCCCACATGCAGGCTAGTGCTTCCAGTTCGCCTACAGAGTACTTGGCGTCAGCCGGTGTTCGGCGCCTTAATGCAAAAGCGATGGTATGCAAGTCATCATCCTTCTGTTGCTGGAGTACAGCTCTTATGCTAATGCCAGAAGCATCTGTTGTAACCAAGCTATTTCCAGAGCAGGATCAAAAAGCTGTAAGCAGTTACTTGCCAAGAGGAGCTTCAGCTGGTCAAAACAGACTTGCCTTTCCGGCGTCCAAGTGAAACCTACTCCCTTCCGTGCGCGGGCACGCAGTTTAGATTGAACAGCAAAGCCAGCAATGCTACTTAGTTTTATTTTTAAGTGCGAATGCACTTCTTAAGCGAGCCTGAATCGTCCGCCGCCGTAGTCCGCATAGCAACAGCTGCGGGTGCGCGCGCTCCTCGTCTTCCTTAGCAACGGGGGGAGATGGGCGCGCGCTGCCTGGCCGCTGACATGGCACATACCCACGTGGGGGATTGGCCAGGAATCGGGCGTGAGAAGGGCTAATGCACCCGCTTAAAGGAGTACTGACACGAAATTTCAAAGCTGAGATCCGCTCTAGCAATCAAGTACAACGACAACACAAATAGGTGTCTGTGAATAAATGCATCTTTCTTTCTTTGTAGTTGTGTGTGTGTGTGTGATCTCTCTTTCGCGAACATTACCGAACCGCGCAAATTCAACTCGTGCATTCGCTCTTTCACATTCTTCCCCTCGGGGAAATGCGGGGAATTTTTTTTTTTAATGAGCGAAACGCTTGCAATGGCGGCTGCAGAGAACGCATGCATTTCGGTTTGGCCTTCCACTGCTTCATGTGAACATCGTCTTGCATTGAACACCGCGATGTTACGTCAGATTTTTCGGAGCACTGAAGCAACGCTTGACAGTAGTTTCGCCGCAAATATACGTTTTGGTGCAATACGAAGGAGGACAAAATGCTTAGGGTGCAGCACCTCCATGCCACCAATCGCTGTGGTAGTAGGTACGCCATGAAAGGCAAGAAGCCGGTACAGTTGAGCTTGCCTTCTTTGTGAGCAGGTGCGTCGTGATGACATTGGATGGATTGAGGAGGGTCACCGGAGGAAACGTCCAATAAAGTCGCAAACCGTCCTCGACTTGGGGCGCAAACCTACACTCATACCTGCTGCACGAAACAGCAAAAAATACCTTGATAACTATACTGAATCGACGTTCCAGCAGTTACTAAGGCAATCAAAAAACAGCAACGCCACCACAAATTGATCTTGCGAGCAAGAGTGTGCGTGCAAAAGACGCGTTTACTTCTACTAAAACTTTGCGTACCTGCAAAGATGGGATATATTTGCACATTAGTTTCCACTCTAAGACGAGTGACATGTCTTAATAACTTCACGTTACATGCGCAAATTATTTTGAAAACAAAAGAATGCAATCGGTCAGCTTTTAAGGAATTCAATATAACTTGTACAAACCCAATTTGCTTACCTGTCGCCTTTGGAGAAGGCGAGAAACTTGGTCGAACTGTACCGCCCTGTGTTGCTGCACCACAAAGCTGCGCAGTAGTGGTGACGCTCCTTCCTCCGCTGCCCCATATTTAGAATACATTCGAATGTATGTTATAATGCAGCGAAACTTTCAGCCCATGGATTCTTTTCGGCAATGCGCCCAACCCTTCGCACGCCGGCTCGCTCACGCCCGTACCGAACTGGGCCGCCGTGCGCGCCGAGAGAAAAAAAAACCCGCCCGCATCTTCCCACGGGGGGAACTCGAGTAAATGCGTCGCAGAGTGGTGGGGGTATCGCGTGAATGTTGCGTAATTGGGTATGGTTTGAGAATGCTTAATTTTTATTTCGTCTTTATTATTCTTATTTATTGAATGAAGGAGAAGCGAAGGCAAGGAGTGTAAAGTTAAAGTATGTCTTTATTGCTTGGTGCCGTCAAGCAAAGCGTCAAGTCAAGCGAAAGCCAAGCAAAGACGCCCTTGACTGAATTCCGAACGCGCGCTCCGCCGCTTATATATACACCGCCCGCGTTCGATGGAGAGGAGTACGGGGGAGAGACGCGCATGTGCACGCTTCCGTACACAAGCGCGCGAACTTTCCACGCACCCACCACGCCGTTATCACGTGTACACACCCTGCCGCCGTTACTGTTGAGCGCGACGCAGCGCACGGGTAGCAACGACGCATGTGCGCACAGACGCGCTCCCCCCGCACCGCCGCAGCTGTTGTTGAGAGCGACGGAGCGCACGGGGTACACGCGCTCCTCCCGCACCGCCGCACCTGTTGTTGAGAGCGAGGAGGGTACGGGGAGAGACGCGCACCTGCGCCTTGACGCGACGCGCATGCGCAGTGAGCGTGTGGACGGCGCCGACAACATCGACGAGTGACATCGCGAGCCTAAGAAATGCTCCGCATTTAAAAAATATTGGCGCCGGTGAGCTGTTGCGCTAGCGTGAGGAGGCGCGGAAGCGTTGACGGTGTGGAAAGAAAGAAACGCTAAGGGAAAGGGAAGGGCCACGCCGCAGCACCGTGCCGCTAGAATCGCCACAATTTCGGAAGCCGAAACTAGCCAAATTCGCCGACCAGTGCTGCAACACCGGCGAAAAGGTTTCATGCGCCTGAGCATAGTTAAGAAAAGTGGAAAGGGTATATTTGACGCTGAAGAGGAGTTCGCTGCCCACGTGATAGTGTTCCTTACCCCGCACGGGGAACCTTGAGTATTCATGGTGACGGTGTTGGCGACACCGCGGACCCCGAGCCCCCAACATAAACTGTAACCTACCGTGGTGATGTGTTTAAAGGTGAAGGGTAGAAGCCTCAAACGGTGGCCGTCGGAGCCCAGGTCAAGCTCCGGCGGATGGGCTCCCTGTCTGTCTACCAGGCAGGGAGCTCCGGGACCTCTCAGGCTATCAGGGTAAGGTTTGAGAAGAAAGTACCCCCGTCCCCTGCTTCTATTACATGCCATATGGTAAATCGTAAAACCCCCCCCAAACATGATCGGCCCCTGAAAAGGGGCCGCACCGAAGGTTCATTTCCGCCACTCCCAACCCTCAGTCTTCCAAAGCCCGATAACTACCCCCGTTTTTTGGTGTTGGAATCCAGTGACCAAGAAAAGCCTCTTGCATCACAGTCCGTGTTCCTAATATCAAAATTTCTGGAGGGCATCATTGGTGACAAATATAAGGCCAAAAAACAAAGAACTGGAGAAATCCTGGTTGAAGTACACAACCAACAGCATGCAAAGATCCTCCTTGAACAAACTCGCATAGCCAATCTTGAAATCAGGGTGACACCCCACCGGAGCCTGAACAGTACTCAAGGTGTCATCTCCGAAGTAGACCTGATGAATGAGACAGATGCTGACCTGCTGGAGGGCCTGAGAAATCAGGGCGTGACAGCTGTGAGGCGCATAACTATGAGGAGGGATGACAAAGTAGTTTCGACCAAGCACATTATCCTTACTTTTGACCGGTCCACACTCCCAGAGTACGTCAATGCAGGTTTTGTACATTGTAATGTCAGGCCCTACATTCCAAACCCGCGCCGCTGCTTTAAGTGCCAGCGGTTCGGGCACGGAACCAACTCCTGCCGTGGTCGTCTGACCTGCGCAAAATGCGCTCAGCATGATCATCCATCCGATAATTGTCCATCGTCAACCCTCACCTGCGCCAACTGCCAGGGACCCCATGCCGCCTACTCTCGAACGTGCGAGAAGTTTAAGCAGGAGAAGGCGATTATTAATGTGAAGGTAACTGAGAACATCACCTTCCCAGAGGCGCGAAAGAGGTTCGCCTCTTTCCCCCTGGGGAGGTACGCCGACGCGGCTCGCCGGGGGGCGGAGCGGCGTCTGGTTTCGGCGGGGACCCAGTACCGCGAGTCGGACTTGGCCCCGCCCCCGCCCCCCCCAGGGTTGCCCCAGGCAGCCCAACCAGCCACTGCACCGCTCGCTCACCCAGCAGCGGCTGTGGTGGCAACAACATCTGTTGGGGATGCCGCTGCATCCACTGCTTCCTCTCTACCGGCCCAAAGCACATGCAAGGGCACGGAGATGGAGACGGAGGCAGTCGCAGCGACCTCCTCCCTCGCCTCACTGCCTGTGCCGTCTGTCGTGCCCCCCACGACTTCGGCACTGGCAGCGCAGGCAAAGAACACCCGAAAGGGTACCACGCCAAGGGGGCCCAGTCCGCTGGGCACCCCCTTGCCTTCAGATGACGACATGGACGTCGAGCCCTTCCGGCTTTCATCGCAGCGGAAGGAACGGGCTGCGACGTCCAGGTCAGTAGAGAAGGTCAGAAAACCCCTCCCAAGAGTCCAAGCCCCGAAAGACCCTACATAAACAGTCACACTCCAGTAGCTCTGAACACATAATAATGGGAAGAGAAAACATAGTTCAATGGAACTGCAGAGGCCTTCTGAATAATCTTGACGACGTTTATGAGATTCTGCACGCCAATCAGCCAAGTATAATGTGTGTCCAGGAAACACATCTGAATTCCAAACACACAAATTTCTTGAATAGTTACATGGTATACAGGAAAGACAGGGATGGCTGCACACACTCTTCTGGCGGTGTTGCCATAATCACCCGCAAATCCTTAGCATGCCACCCTGTCACCTTGAACACTGTCCTCGAGGCTGTAGCCGTCCGCACAATAATATTTAATAGATTGATAACGGTATGCTCCTTATACATTCCTCCTGATGTTGCACTTACGAGCACCGACTTCGAGGCGCTGGTTGACCAGCTGCCCGAACCATACATACTTACAGGCGACCTTAATGCTCACAACTCTCTTTGGGGCTCTTCCAGAACGGATGCCCGAGGTCGCCTGATAGAGAAATTTCTTACATCTTCTGGAGCATGCCTTTTCAACAATAAACAGCCTACATATCATAACATAGGACACAACACATACTCATGTCTTGACTTGGCTATTGGCTCCGCAGTTCTCTTTCCTCTTCTCGAGTGGGGTGTGGGAACAGACCCATATGGTAGTGACCACTTCCCCACCTCACTTAGATATATAGGTAAAGGCCCAAGCAGTTCATCTTCCCATAATAGGTTCAATGAAGCACGAGCTAACTGGAACACATTTACAGAGACATCGAAACTACACCACACATCCATAGCACACCTACACGTAGATGAAGCCGCACAACTCCTCACGGCGCACATCCTCGACGCCGCCGAAAAGTCTATTCCCCACGCCTCTGGTGCCCCGCGCAACCAGCGGAGGCCGTGGTGGAATGAGGACTGTAGGCGGGCGCGAGAGGCCCAGAACAAGGCGTGGGGTGTCCTTCGTCGGTACCCCACGTCGGGTAACCTCATTTTGTTCAAACGGGCCAAGGCGTTAGGAAAACGTGTGCGCCGTGAGGCAAAACGAGAGAGTTGGCGCTCATTCATAACATCTATAAACTCATACACAGACACACGCAAGGTATGGACGCGTATACGCAAACTCAAAGGACAACATACACACAGCCTGCCCCTGGTCAGTACAACAGGGGACACACTGGAAGACCAGGCTGACACACTCGCACAACACTTCCAACACGTGTCCAGTCCAGCACACTACACGAACACTTTCCTGAAGTATAAAGCCTCTTGTGAAAAGAAGTCCCTACACGACAACAACAAATCACAGACTTCTTACAACTCTCTGTTTTCACTACATGAGCTGAGGGCTGCTCTGAGCACGTGTAAACCCTCAGCTCCAGGCCCAGACAACATTACATACACAATGATACAACATCTACACGCAGACACACTTGAAGCACTTCTACATCTATATAATAAAATATGGCTTTCGGGGCACATTCCACACTCTTGGAGGGAGGCCATTGTAGTGGCTTTCTTGAAGGAGGGAAAGGACCCGTCGTCCCCCTCAAGTTACCGTCCAATAGCCCTGACGAGCTGCCTGTGTAAGCTCTTCGAGAAGATGATCAATCGCAGGCTTGTGTACTTCCTCGAGTACAATGGTCTTCTCGAGAGCTGCCAGGCAGGCTTTAGGGTGGGGCGATCGACGAACGATCAACTGGTTGCACTTGACTCATACATCAAGGATGCCTTCGTGCATAAGCAGTACTGCTTAACTGTCTTTTTCGACCTCGAGAAGGCCTACGACACCGCTTGGCGTTATGGGATCCTTAGTGATCTCAGGTCATTCGGTGTTTCGGGTAATATGTTGAACACCCTTGTTAGTTATTTGTCGGACAGAGCGTTCAGAGTAAGAGTTGGTTGTGCACTTTCAAAGGTTCACGTCCAAGAAAATGGCGTGCCGCAAGGAGGCGTGTTGAGTTGCACTCTCTTTATCGTAAAGATGAACTCTCTTGGAAAGGCACTGCCACCAACAATCTCTTATTCTATGTATGTAGACGACGTGCAAATATCTTTTAAATCATATAATATGTCAATATGCGAACGTCAAGTCCAGCTTGGTGTCAAGAAGCTTGCCGGCTGGGCAGACAAGAATGGGTTTAAAATGAATCCTGCAAAAAGCTCCTGCGTTGTGTTCTCCAGGAAGCGCGGGGTCCATCCGGACCCAGACATTACTCTGAATGGCGTGTCGCTTCCTGTGAACAAGGAGCACAAGTTCTTAGGTGTTGTGTTTGACCAGAAACTCACATTCATTCCACACATCAAGAAACTTAAACATAAATGTCTGAAAACAATGAATATACTTAAGGTTCTCTCCCATCAATCGTATGGTTCCGACAAAGAACTCCTACTACGGCTCTATACTGCTTTGGTTGGGTCTCGTTTAGACTATGGTAGTGTGGTATATGGGTCGGCGTCCAAAACAGCGTTGCGAATGCTTGACCCAGTGCTACACTTGGGGCTACGGCTTGCGTCGGGTGCTTTTCGCACGAGCCCTGTCGAGAGTCTGTATGCCGAGTGTAATAAGTGGAGCCTTGAGAACCAACGGACGTACATGGACTTACTTTATGCGTTTAAAATTTCATCGCTGAATAACCATCCTTTTTATCCTGTCTTTAACGACACATCCACATCTCTGCTTTTTGTAAATCGCCCATCCGTTCCTCTGCCCTTTTCACTTCGAGTGAGAGAGCGAGCCTCGGATCTGAGCGCTTCGTTTTTAGACGTGTACAGATCATCCTTTTCAGACATTTTACCTCCTTGGAAAGTTCGTCCTGTTTCCTCTGACCTTTCTTTTATGAAACTTGACAAAAATCGGGTACCGCGAGCTGCTATACTGCAGCACTTTCTGTCTCTGCAGTTTAAATACCCACTTGCAGAATTTTACAGTGACGCGTCTAAAACCTCCACTATGGTCTCCTGCGCTGCTCATGGTCCGAATTTCAGTGCAGCCATAACCATGAGCGTCCACACAACAATTTTCTCAGCAGAAGCATATGGAATTTTATTGATTGTACGACACATACTTGAAAATCAAATTCCAAAGTCTATCATCTACACAGATTCCTTGAGTGTTGTTCGCGCACTGTCATCGCATACACCCCCCAAAAACCACATAGTTAATCTTGTATTTAAATCTATCATGTCTGTGTATGCGCAGAAGCATCAGCTGCTCCTCTGCTGGGTCCCAGGACACGCTGGGATCGCTGGAAACGAGTTGGCAGACGAAAGGGCAGCTGCTGCTGCACTCAGGAACACTGTGGACATAACAAGCGTACCATATACAGACCTCAAGCCTCACATAAAACAACACCTGCGCAGAACATGGCAAACACACTGGAACGAACAGACAGACAACAAACTACACGTAATAAAGCCACACTTGGGACGGTACACAACTGACTCACACAACAGACACACAGAAGTCGCCTTGGCAAGGCTGCGGATAGGGCACACCCATGCGACGCACTCGCATCTGCTGACGGGATCTTCTAGACCCCAGTGCAGCAGGTGCGGAGAGGCCCTATCCGTAGTGCACATACTAATCACATGCAAGGCACTTCACACAACACGACACAAACACTTCAGAGAACTCTACAGACAACATATTCCCCTACATCCATCATTTTTTCTAGGTGACGATGCCATTGTTTCCGTCAAACGTGTGTTTGAGTATTTGTTAGACGTCAAGTTTTTAAACCTCATTTCCTATCACGCATCATGAAATCTGGCCCTTTACACCAGCCATCCTCACTGTCTTTTATTGATTTTACTTTTGTTCTTGCTTATTGAATTCAGTGTCTTAAGTTCTCACCTCTCATATTTAACCACTGTTTTGGCGCTCTTTGCCCTAGTTGGCCTTGCGCCATTAACATCCAACCATCATCATCATCATAGTGTTCCTTATCTAAAATGCTGGCTGTGTTTATTTACGAAGAGAAATTCAACCCCCCAATTTTTGCGTAATAAGTTTTCAAGCTAAGCTTTTTATTACAGTCTCTAACTTACGATGCACTTATACTAAAAGCCACATAGTGAAGTGAACTTTCAGGCGCTATGGCGGTGGGAATAATGCCCTTATTTCAAGTTCGCAGGGCTAGGCCTTGGGTGATTCGTTCTGCCCAAAGCCGGGTTCTTCTACGGGCACGCGCTCGTGAGCTCAAAAAATGTTTGAAAAAGTTATAAAGACAAACATCTTAAAGAGAAGGATATATAAATACAAGCAATCATACATAACTATATTCAATTAAAATAAAACAAAGTCTTGTAAAACAAAACAAAAATAGGTAAACAATACAAAAACGTGCGTGGTATACGTACGTGGGGAAAAGGTGCAGCTGGCGTTACTGGAGCATGCCTGGAGAAACAGCAGAGCGGGCGCCTCTTTCTCTTCGTTGGAGACCCGGCCGTTGCAACTCCAATTTATTTAAGAATTGGCCGCTGAATGTTCGGCATGACTGGCAGGCCCGGATTGTTTCGTCCGGAGGCTTTCACATCTATCCGAAAGTGGACCGCGCTAGTATGCGCTAGAACCTGCGACCAAGTCCAAAGCCAACGTCCGCGGTACGAACGCAAAGGAAATGGTGCGAGCGCGGAATGCCATGATAGCTGAATTGGCTAGATGGCAGTTTCATAACGCGAGGCACCGAGGTCCGATTCCTAGCACAGGAGGCATTTTACTTTGTTTCCAAATGGATGCGCATAATGTTCTTCTTCCCCGCTGCTAACCCATACCCCCGTGGTTGGGTTGCCAGTGTTACGCCGATGACGTCCCAGTTTTTGATTCTCGGGACCTCCCTAACCACATTTTTTAGGCTTCTGGTTTTCTTAGTGCGACGGATACGCAGAGATCGGCCTTAAAAGCTCTGCTGGTAAAACCGGAGGTGAGTTGGATGAAGCTCAGTCTAGTTGTCATTGTGCATTGTGTGTTTATTCTCAAGCTCCCTCTGCAGAAAGAGGTTAACTCGTTCCGCGCGCACCGTTTATGACAGAAAAACGGCAGACACAAAAATGATAAAAATTTGGTTGAAGAAGGAAAAATGGGTAAGCAGCGCTCCTCGTGAAGTGGGGTGGGGTTAATTGACAACGAAAGTCAAATACCATGCCTTGAGTCGGTTTAATTATAAATGTAAAAGTTATTTGACACATCCACCTTGAGGCACCACCGCGTGACTCGCAATAAAGTCACCAGGTGGCGCCAGTCGAACGAGCACACAGGGAGACATATGACAGCACATTCGCGTACGCAATGTCATCGATGTCATCACCAGAAAAAGGATTCGGTTAGGAATGGTCAAAGACTGGGTTGTGGTTGGTCAACAGTTGGGCATTTCGATTGCCAAGGATTTTTGCACGGTATCGGTTTGCGGTTTCACCCGCCGCGGTGGCTCAATGGCTAAGGCGTTGCGCTGCTGAGCACGAGGTCGCGGGTTCGATTCCCGGCCGCGGTGGTCGCTTTTCTGATCGAGGCGCAAAGCAAAAACGCCCGTGTGTACGAGATTTCGGCGCGCGTTAAAGATCCCCAGGTGGTCAAAATTAATCCGGAGCCCTCCACTACGGCGCGCCTCATCGTCTGCGCTGCGTCGGCGCGTTAAAACCCTACGATTGGTTTGCGGTTTCGCATATGTGGAAAATCGTCGTCCACACTCCTGTTGCGGTTAGGGGAGGGCTGTTTTTTTTCTTTCATAAGCATCGTCATCATCATCAGATTTCGTGGCGCGTGGCAAGAACGAAGGTCTCTGTTTTGACCTCCAAACTCTTCTATCCCACCCTACGCTACTGCGTTCTTTGCCCCGAATTTCGCTAATTCATTCGCCCCGCGAATTATTGGCCTTTTCCCACTTCGATGCTCGTGCTTTGGTGATCGCTCTTTTACTCTAGTGGTTCATTAGTTGTCATCTTGCCTCAGTACATGGCCTGCCCAAATACACTTCTTTCTCTCAGTTGGAGCTTTGACTTTTTTATCCTAATTTGGTCCCCGATTTTGGTTAGTGGAGGTAGAAACTATATTAACCCGAAAGCTGAATAGAAAGAGGCGCCGGCTGTGATTCCTCTCCTATCCGTAAGCGTTGCTCCGGTCGTCATTCGCTCTGTTTCGTGCTAGAAGGACCTAACGTTTCATTAGAGGCTCTGAGTAAGTCTCCATGAATATGTTGCGTATGCCGTCACTGGCAGGACGCACTGGTTATATAGTATTCGTTCAAGTAATTGAGGTTTCCGTTACTGGGGAGTGCTTGACCCACATGCACCCCAGGCCAAACCTACTCTATGTCGGGTTTATTTCGCGTGATTTGGAGTCGGCACTGACACCATTCCAAGGCAGCTACATTTGCCATCATCTACTATCCTTTCGTCAGCGAAGCTAAAGCGGGTACTTCCAATTTTGATAAGTACGATTACTTGATATATATACATGTTTGCCTCCAATTCTATTGCCAAGTTTACGAATGTTTTGCGTTGATTGCGCTTCGCGCTCTCCCCAGCTGGGCGCAGCCTTTACAGCCGCGCTGGTTGCGGCATGTTTTGCATGCATTTCTCACGAGGATTACCAAAAACTCCAGTAGTTGCCACGCGCAGTTGAAAAGCGAGGCGTTTGTGCGTGTGCGTTGTTTGATTGAGTGCTTGTATGATTTTTTCTTACTTTCCTCGACACGTGACTTGCCTGGGAAGGTTTCTCAAAGACTTACCGCTCAGCGACATACATTGGCAAATGTTTACTTGTGAACTGCTTTGTCTTTGTGGATTTTTACAGTGACGGCGATGCTAGTTTATTTTATTTCTGTTTTCTCTTGACTGCGGGAATGCCGCGCGGGTGTACTTACGGCCGGAAGGCGAGCACATGGTAGCGTCACATGTATTGAGCTCCTTCCTTCTCACAGCAGCGGCAGCAGTGATCCTCGCGAATGAAATAAAAAACCTCACGGGTAAGAAAACAGACCCTGCCGAAATTCAGAGAGAGAGAGAGAGAGAGAGAGAGAGAGAATAAATATCGTGTGAAGAGGCTGATGTGAGGGTCTCGCCCCATGGCAGGCATCTTTATTGCTAGATGCCTTGATTTAGGCTGGCCGTCCGTGCTCGGGCTACCAGTTTGATCTTCATATCCTTGTCTGGGCAAGCCAGGGAAGCCCTCCACTGCTCGAAGGTGTGGTGCGGAAGAGGGGGCAAGTCTAGAATGCGTTGGCACTCGCTAATGATGTAAAGAGGGTTCTGGGGACAGAGAGCGCAGAGGGAAGGTTGTTGGGAGGCGAAGGTGAGGTGAAGGCGGATAGGATGTGGCTAGGTATTCGTTTGGAGTTGCCGCCAAGCTGTAGCTTCCTTTCTGGAGAGGAGCCAGTGTGAAGGTGGCAGGCTGCGGCGAGTTCTCTTGTAATCGAAGAGAATCTCTCTGTAGCCGCTCAGTGGGTGGGGTTAATCTTGAGGGGGTAGATTTTGGCCAGCGTCGGCAATGGCTCCATGCACCAAATCATGAGCCGCGGCATGAGCCGCTTCACTGCCGGGGATGGCAGCGTGTCCAGGAGCACAGACCATGCGGATATCAAGGGTTGTCGAGGAGTTTTTGAGGATGAGTAGGGTGGATAATGAAATGCGGCGGCCAATCCGGTAGTTTCGGCAGGCTGTCCAGGAATCGGTGAGAATAGCAACTGGTTCAGGGCGAGAAGTGGCGGCCAGTGCAATGGCTATTTCTCCAGCGACATCGATTGAGGTTGTGGTAGTGGTCGTGGCATTGATGTATTTGTCAGTATGTGTAACTACACAGGCTACGCTGCTGCTGCGCCCACGGTAGGTGCTAGTATCTGTGTACCGTAAAATCCCGATAGATGCCCCACCCCCGAAAAATAACCTACCCCTGTTTTTGGCACGATTTTTTATTTTTTCAAAAACACCGAACGATAACCCACCCCTGCCAACAGCATCACCCCAGCCGGGGATGACGCCCGCGGGAACGAAGTTAGCTGGCGCGGGTAGGGTGCGATAACAGGTCACAGGAACCTGAAACCCGGCTGCGATAATAGGTCACAGGATCTAAAAATAGCATGTGTACGTATACGTTGGCAATGCAGCACGCACACATGTAGAACCGTAGCGAAATCCCGAAAGCTTGGGCGGCCGTGAGCGAGAAAGTTGTAGCCCGCTCCCTCAAACGGGGAGGTATATGAACAGCCATCGATGGATCAGAAGACGAAGAGCTTCATGAGCGGCTCACTTCGGCGATCCCCCTTCGGCTGCCCTGCCAAACATGTCAAACTCCGTGCGTGAGGAGGTGGTCGACCTTTCGTTTGTCAGTGAGAGCGACTGTTTGTTTGACGGTATTGACGACAAATGAATACAGTGCTAATAAACGCGTGTTCGTTCTTTGGCTGCGATACATTTCTCAACTTGTTTACTGCACACCGAAAGTTAGCCCATGTCATATTTTCAATCGACTTGCTCTCGATCTTAGGTGGGCTATGTCTCAGGTTGCTGGGATCGTTGCTGTATTACGCAGTAAGGGCTCGAGCTCGAGAAGCCCTGAAGATTTTTTCAGAAGACTTTTTACTACATTACTCTAACAGAGCTTCCTATGATTAAACATTTTTATAACAAGATTTTACAATGAGTAACCAAATAGTTTATACTAAAGGGGTATTTTATTCTTCGTTAGTTTTCATTTGTCTCTTTTCACCAGTGATATTCATCTGCACTGATATAGCAGGTACAGCCATAACTGTGAAGTATGCGTTTTTGCGAAAAACCAATGCGTTACGCAATTGGTCCATTTCTTAAATTTATTTTTGTTTGCTTGATTGTTTCGCGGGCTTGTTTTGTTTTAGTCTTCGTTTTTGGAGAGGTACACCATCCACATTTTTGAATGAATAAGTTCTCTCTCACGACTGTTTATTCTTTCTAGCTTTGTATTTCTTGTCGTTTTAAATATTTAGGACTGGATTGTGCGAAGAGAGGTGTCTCATCTCCTACTCGGGTTCTTGCAGTCCACAGGACTAAGCGAGGTGTGGTGACATTGTGTGTCTGTTATTTTAGGCCTAAGTGAGGTGTGATGACTTTGAGAGTCTCTGATATGGTATTGGGGATGATTAGGCGGAGCAGTTGCCGGCAGCTACGCAACGCTAAGTCCGCCTTATTCAACAATACTTACTTACTACTCCATATGTTAACTCTGCCCATTCTGATGCCCTGGCTCAGTGGCGCAGGCGTTGTAATGCTGGCTGGTTCAATCCCGGCCGGGGAAAGTGTTGGTTGGAAGGGCACGTGGGAGTCGCTCCAGATCTCTGGGGAGTTCTACGTTCCCTTCAAACGAACACCTGTTCCTCCCCGCAGCGCCGCTTCTGCGAGGCCCCGGGGACACTATCATATTGTACGCGGCTGCGACCAAGCCCCGCTTATCCGCCCCAATCCCTATCCCACCGATACGCTTTGGGAGAGAGCCTTGGCCAGCTCCACCGTCGAGGATTAGCGTCAGCTGATCGAGCGGGCTGTAGACGCGGCCCGAGCTCAAGGTGTAACTGAACTGGGGAAGCCACCCCGAAGACTCTATTTTCATTGATTTTTTTCTCAATAAAGCAAGTTTATTCTCTCTCTCTCTCTCTCTCTCTCTCCCTCTCTTCCGGCTGTGGTGCCTGGTTTTCAGACGGACACGAAAGTGAAAACACCCGTGTGGTGCGATTTCGGTCAACCAATAGATAGCCACGTGGAAAAAAATGATCAGAAACCGTCCGTTACGGTGCGCCTCATGTCTAGCCGAAGTGTAGCTACGGTGCTTTGGTCACTGTAACTTGAACCGCTAATTATCATTTTTATGCGAACCCGCGACACCCCTGGTTTTGTCCGTATGGAGGATAGTGTAGTTGTGTTTCCGTCTATATTTTCCAGGTTTATTTTCACGTTAGTGTTTTCGGAGAAATATATAGGCTCCGTAGTTCTTAATGGGTAGGTACAGGTTGATAATTTTAAGTGATTTTCTATTTTATGCCCGCTTTTCAATTTACGTTCAACCAATAATGCCGATTGGTGATACTATGACTATTGTGAGAAATTTTTGCGCCGCTTCACGGGTCCCTACACAGTGCTTGAAGAAACCTCCCCAGTGAACTATCGTGTCGCCCCTAATTCCGCACCACTGGACCGCCGCTACCGTGGCACGGAAGTCGTGCACGTGTCACGCCTCAAGCCGTTCGGGCGCCGCGCTTCCCCAACACTTGCGGCCGGGCGGCCGCCTCGTCCACAGGGGGGAATTGATGTGAGCAGTTAGTCGTGCGCCAGCCCTTTGGGACATTAACCGCTACCACAGTTACCTAGGGGCCACTATCCCATACCTCATCTTCCTCTGATAGTCATCCTCATCATCGTCTTCCACCTCAGGGCTCGTGTCTGCCTCTTCGCCGCCAGCTGAGTGTGTGTTCCGCGAGAGCTGCTACGCCTAATAAACGTCCTGTACCGGCTGTCCTTCAAGGCCCTTACACTATATACACATGTGTTATCTGGGCCAAATATGCTTTTAAATAAAGGCAGGGCGCTAAATGGCTGGCTTGTTTTGGCGCTTTCTCCGGGTTTTTCTTATTTCTGTCTTCGCGTGTTGGAGGAGACATACACGGTGGGCATTTTTGGTTCAGTAAGTTCATGTTTTAATCCTTTATGTGCCGACTCTCGTTTCAGAGATTACATAAGAACGATGTCGTCCGCACTTATGGCATAATAACGATTAAAATTGGTAAGGCGTAGCAAAAGCTATTTTTGTTTGTCCATTGCGACATGCATACGTGACAGCACGTTACCAGACACAGGTAGCTCTTGTTGGGGGAAATGGGGCCACTCTGCTTGTAAAAGTGATTCTCGCGGAAGGCCAAAAACTCCTGGCAACATCTAGGCTTATGCCTTCAAATGTACCACGTGATTCCCTCCCTTGTACATCGGGGAGGGGGGGGGGCGTTGTGGAAAGAAATGTGCGTTACCGGCATTCATGTAAGTTTTCCCAGCATTAAAAGTGAGCCAAGAGAGCGGCAGTGGCAGCAGAGGGTTTTCAGTTACCGCGAAATGAGACAGACAGAGGCCATCATCTAAGCTTGTAAGGCTGTGAGGTGGAACACCTGTGTTCACTACGACGACAATGTGGCGGGGCATGTTCGCGCAGTACTTATGGGGCGAATGCGGAAACCGTGTGTTTAGCGCCTGAGCTAGGGAAGCGTCTGCCTGGCGGCTGGGAATCCTCGGGTCAATGCGCGACTGGAAATCGTGGAGGCGCGCAACGTTGGCATTCTCCGCCCTTGGAGGGCCCACCGAATGCGTACCGTCGTCGACCGGCAGTGGCCGGATGCCTGTTGCTAGCTCCTACAGGATGCCCGACTATTTATGCGTGCCGAGGAGACCTGTGTCTTTCTCGTCGCCGTTCCGGCACACGTGACGACGTCATCGTAGCCCAGGGACTTGTGGCCTCGCATCGCCACCAGAAGGCATCACGCCCAGAGGAGAACGCCTCATCGGCATGAACATTTGGTCGGGCCTTTGCTCTTAGAACTGGTAGTTCCAAGGACTGTGGACTTTGGAACAGGTAGTTATCAGGGGTATGTACATATAGCAGGGCTTGGAGGTGGCATTAGTTTCTGGCCTGTTCTTTTCCCCAAGGTTTCCCCACGTAGGGAAACCTTGTATTGTTCAAAAGGGCAAAGGCGATGGGAAAACGCGTTCGCCGTGAGGCGAGACGAGAGAGTGGATGCTCATTCGTAACATCCATAAACTCATACACAGACACTCGCAAAGTCTGGACACGAATACGCGAACTAAACGGACAACAGACACACAATCTGCCCCTGGTTAGTACAACAGGGGACACACTGGAAGAGCAGGCTAACACACTCGCACAACACTTCCACCACGTGTCCAGGTCTGCACACAACAGTAACACTTTCATGAAACACAAACAATCGGCCGAAAAGAAGTCTTTACTTGATAAAAACAATTCAACATCCTCTTATAATTCTGAGTTTTCACTTCATGAGCTGAGGGCCGCTCTGAGCACTTGTAAACCCTCAGCTCCAGCCCCAGACAACATCACATATACAATGACTCAGCACCTGCACTGAGACACTCTTCTAACACTCCTCCACCTACATAACAAGGTTTGGCTTTCAGGGCACATTCTAAACTCTTGGAGGGAGGCTATAGTTGTAGCTTTCCTGAAAGAGGGGAAGGACCCGTCGTCCCCCTCAAGTTACCGTCCCATAGCCCTGACGAGCTGCCTACGCAAGCTCCTCGAGAAGATGATAAATCGCAGGCTCGTGTACTTTTTGGATCGTGTACGGCCTTCTCGTGTACGGCCTTCTCCTGTACGGCTGGTGTAGGCTCGTGTTGGCTCGTGTACGGCCTTCTCGAGAGCTGCCAGGCAGGCTTCAGGGCGGGGCGATCCACGAAAGATGAACTCGTAGCACTTGAAACATATAAAGGGTGCCTTCGTGCACAAACAGTATTGTTTAACTGTGTTTTTCGACCTCAAGAAGGCGTACGACACCACTTGGTGTTATGGGATTTTTACTGGCCTCAAGTCATTCGGTATTTCTGGTAATATGTTTAACACCCTTGCTAGTTATTTGTCGGAGAGAACCTTTCGCGGCGGAGTTTCTTCTGCACTGTCAACAGTACATGTGCAAGAAAATGGCGTGCCGCAAGGTTGAGTGTTGAGCTGCACGCTCTTCATAGTTAAGATTATCTCTCTTTGAAAGGCATTGCCGCCTACAAACTCTTATTTCATGCATGTGGACGACGTCCAGATATCCCTTAACGCGCCTAACATGTCCATCTGTGAACGGCAAGTCCAGCTCGGCGTCAATAAGCGTGCCGGCTGGGCTGACAAGAAATGTTTTAAAATTATTCCCGGAAAGAGCTCTTGTGTTGTGTTCTCTAGGAAGCGTGGGGTCCACCCGGACCCAAATATTTCTCGTGCGAACGTGCCGATTCCTGTGAACAAGGAGCACAACTTTTTAAGCATTTTTTTTCATGAAAAACTTACATTCATGCCTCATATCAAACAGCTCAAACGCAAATGCTTAAAACAATGAATATTCTTGAGGTCCTCTAACATCAATCCTATGGGGCCGACAAATTCCTGCTGCGTCTATACACAGCCTTGGTGGGGTCTCGGCTCGACTACGGCAGGGTCGTGTATGGGTCGGCGACAAAGCCGCACTCAAAATGCTCGGCAAAGTGCTCCATCTTGGCCTTCGCCTCTCATGCTGCGCTTTCCGCACTAGCCTAATCGAAAGTCTTTATTTCGAGTGCGACAAATGGTGCCTAGGGCATCAGCGGGAGTATGTTGACGGGCTGTATGCATATAAGATCATGACTCTTACCAATCATCCTTATAATCCCATCATGAACAATACATCAAACTTGCAAGTCTTTTTAAATAGGCCACCTATTTTTTATCTTTCTCTCTCAGTGTGAGGGAGGAGGCTTCTGCACTCAATGTCCCCCTTTCAGACACGCACAAGACGCCAATCCATAATTTCATTCCACCCCGGCATCTACGCCCTATATCATGCGACCTGTCATTCACGCAACTATAAAAAATAGGGTACCTAAGAGGGCAATTCTGCTGCACTTCCTGATCCTGCAGTACACGTACAGGTGCGCAGAATTCAATAGCGATGCTTCGAAAACTTCTTCTGCTGTCTTTTGTGCAGCGCACTGGCCAAATTTTAGCGTTAATGAAACAATACATTTTCATAGCACTATTTTGACGGCAGAAGCGTATGGAATTATACTCGTTTCAAATCACATCCTTGAACTTAAAATTCCAAAGTACATCGTATGCACAGATTTTTTAAGCGTTGTGCAGGCACTGTCATATGGAAGGTCGTCTAAAAACTATGCAATCAATGTTCTTTTAAAGGTTATAATGACTGCATATGCTTCAAATTTAGAAATTATTATATGCTGGGTACCAGGTCACTGTGGGATCCCTGGCAATGAGACCGCTAATCAAATGGCTGGTGATCTGATTGCAAGGTTTTACGCGGCGACGCAACGCAGGCGATGAAGCGCGCCGTAGTGGAGGGCTCCGGATTAATTTTGACCACCTGGGGATCTTTAACGTGCGCCGAAAAGTCGTACACACGGGCGTTTTTGCTTTCCGCCTCCATCAGAAAAGCAGCCGCCGCGGCCGGGAATCGAACCCGCGACCTCGTGCTCAGCAGCGCAACGCCTTAGCCACTGAGCCACGGCGGCGGGTCAAATGGCTGGTGCTGCTGCTCTCATGACCACAGTTGACATAACAACAGTACCTTACACCGACCTAAAGACACACATCAGACGGCATCTTCGTAAGAAATGGCAACTACACTGGAGTCAACAAACAGACAACAAACTACACGTAGTAAAACCACAACTGGGACGCTACATAACTGACTCGCACAACAGATACACAGAAGTCACTCTGACTAGGCTGTGGATAGGCCACACACATGTGACACACTCCCACCTGCTCACTGGACGTATCCGTAGTTCACATACTGATCACATGCAAGGCACTTGACACCAGTGTTGCGGAGTTACCATTCCGGAATTGGAATGACTCCGAATTCATTCCACCTTTTCAAGATGCCGGAATGGAAAGGCAATGGAATGAGGACAACGCTTGTGCGAATGGAATGGGAATGGAATTGGGCGCCTTTTGCCCGGAATGGAATAGGAATGGAATGGTGATTTTCAGACGACGGTCTTGCCATCGATTGAGCCCTGGCTGCTTAATTAGTCTCTGGCGACGACTGCGTAATGCCTACCCGGTATCTAGAGTAAACGATAATGCATATCCGACATCTGCAGTAACTGACCACGCACAGCCTGCCGCAGCGCGCGTGAAAATCAACTTCGAGCCGCGCAAGCGTGCCTTGCCGGTGGCTCCTTTAGGTCGGCTTTTCGCGCTTTGGCAGCCTTTTTGAGGCATAGCTTGGTCTGTACAACTGTCCGTGGCGCCGATTGCCGACCACCGTCTCAATGACAGGCGAAGTGTGGCCAGGCCAGCAGGCGGGGAATAGCGTGGAGAAGCCAGGGGGGTGGGGGATGAGATACAAACTTCGCGCATCCGAAGCCGCGCTGTTTCTCACCGCAAGCTGATGCTATGAAATCTTGGAGCTAACAATATAAAACGTTCGCGCATAAAAAATGAAACAACAACTCTGCTTGGCGTTCTCCTCCCACCCTCTGCACCCGGCGTGCCATGTAGCTTGTAAGGCCGACCTGGTAGGCATCTTGCGGGAATACGGCGCCAACCTGTGGACCACATGTCCGTGTGTTGCAACGGGGCCCCGGGGCCCCGGGGCTCCATCAAGTCAAAACCAAGGCAGAAAAAAATGTGCGTGAGGAATTTTTGTGCCCGGCACCCGCCATAAGCGTAAGAAACGAGCTTCAGATGTGTTACTGAGCTTTCTACCTCCACGCTCTGGTAGTGGGCGGCTGGGATATACGATTATATTAGTTATTATATAAGACAATGGATTTATTTATTTATTTATTTATTTATTGATTGATTGATTGATTGATTGATTGATTGATTGATTGATTGATTGATTGATTGATTGATTGATTGATTGATTGATTGATTGATTGATTGATTGATTGATTGATTGATTGATTGATTGATTGTGGGGTAATGCACCGACTCTACTCAGCCATGCCGAAGTGGAGGGCTCCGGATTAATGTTGATCATCTGGGAATCGGTAACGTGCGCTGAAATCTTGAGCACACAGGCATTTTTGCCATCCGCCTCCATCAGAAAAGCAGCCGCTGCACCCGGGAATTGGACCCGCATCTTCGTGCTGTATAAGACAATGCAGAACACACAGCTGCTGAAAGGCGTTTGTTTGTAACAATTGCGGCTCCAATGGCGCGCTTCTTTGCGAGTGCTTTGACACCTCTCAGCAGTGCGACACCGTGCTTTGGTTCAATCGGAATGTGTAGCCCTCTCCTCCTGTTGTGCCAAACTTCTCCGTGGTTTGGTTGCTGCGCTTCTGTGCGCGTGGCCTTTGCGCCTGGATACAAACGTACCTGATTACTGAAGCCATAGTCATTGGCTTGAAAGTTGGAGCATCGCCACTATTTAGGTAGGAATGTCTCATTTCAAAATTCTGATCAGGTCCTCGTGCATATTGCTTGCACGTTCATGGAAACAAACTGACCGACCGTACCTACTTATTTTGACAGGGCTCCCGTCACGATATGAATCTCTCACTTTAAATGAGGGGGTCATAAACAATGTCCTGTATTGAACTGATTGCTCTGACGTAGTGCCAGGGCAATAAAGAAGCGCAATAGAGGTCAAGTGGAAACGGTGGCAACTTTCCTACGGTGTATGCAAAAAATGTTAACGGTGTTCCGTGCCGCTGTCCTTCCGTCTCTCGTGTTGGTACAGCAGTATTTGTGCTCAATGTTGTGAATTATCTTGAAGTCATTCAAGTAAGCATTTCGAAAGCGTAAACATGTGAGCAAGCTCCGCGCGACATGCCTTGAGTTGACCACAGTATACTAATTACGCTGGTATGACGGCACGCAAAGCAGACGGCAAGATAGCACGCCATAGACTGTGCAACAAAACGAAAAATGCAGACATCAACGTAACAGCTGCTTCATCTCGCATCGCGCAAGAACAAACCGTTAAAACATGCTATCATGCAAATACTGAAAAAGTAGTGGGATCCCGCTACTTAATGTGCAAAAAGGGGCAGTGTGACACTGCCCCTTTTATGGCTAAAGCTTTTTTGGTGGGACCGATCGCATTATGCCAAAAAACTAATTCCGTCCCCCTTAGACTAGTTGGTCGACCGAAAAACTGTAATAAGGTCTCTAGACACACGGCGCGTGCGTGAAACCGGGGGCCGCAAAGTTGGTCTTTGTCTCTCTCTCTCTTTCTGAAACTGGGCTTGCATTGTGTCAAAATGCTTATTTTAAAATCGCACAAACGAACGATTCTAAATAAGGCCCCACACGCGTCAATCATGAAGCAGCAGCACAATAGTAAACTTTTATCTCATAAACCAGGCAACGGTGTACATTCAGATCGTTCATAGTTGCGTTCACTTAGTGCGCGAAAAATCGTTGAATGGGTTCGTTCTTCGCTTGCGGTTTGGGCGTCGGATGGTTTAACGTTCGGTTAGACGCACTTTCAGCGAAAGTTGGACGAACTTTCAGCCTTCGCGCTTCTCTATACTTTCATTAAGAAGGGACCGTAATTTTTTGCATTGAGTAGTTGTTCAGCACGAGATATGTAACCAATTTGCTACCACCTTACAACTTCGGCGGCAAGTGACACATTTTGCATACATTTGCAGTTTTCAACCCGTATGATAACGTCCGATTCATGCTGCATTCATTGATAACTCGAAAAAACATCTGAGGCAGTTTTTACGTTGAGGAAATAAAGGAATGGAATTCAAGTTCCCGTCCATTCCTGGAGTGGGAATGGGCTAACTTCTGTCATTCAAAGGAATTGAAAGGAATGGAATCATGGTAAGTTTTAATTCTTCCGAATGGAATTGGAATGGAATGGGGATGCCCATTCCACAACACTGCTTGACACAAAACGACACAAACATTTCCCTTATTATACAGAAGACACATTCCACTGCACCCATCATACTTTTTAGCCGACGAACCAATGTTTTCTAGTCAACGTGTTTTTGAAGTTTCTAGCTGAGGTAAAATTTCTGCAGCTCTTTTCATATCAGATATACACCAGCCATCTGCATTGTCTTTTTTTCTGCATTACTTTACTTTTAGTTACATGTTTTAGTAAGTATGGTCTCATCAAAATTCAGTAACTTCTTGTATGGCGCTCTTTGCCTATGTTGGCCTTGCGCCATTAGCACAAACCACCACCATCATCATCATCATCGTACATACATACATGCATACACACACACATCCATCCATCCATCCATCCATCCATCCATCCATCCATCCATACATACATACATACATACATACACACACACACACACACACACATACATACATACATACATACATACATACATACATACATACATACATACATACATACATACATACATACATACATACATACATACATACATAAATGCATGCATGCATGCATGGATGCATACACACATACATACAGCTTCCGAAGACCTTTCATCTGCGGTGGCATCACCATCCGACCCTTCGTACGTCTGCTATGCATGTGGGCAGTCACTGAAGCCAACCATTCATCACCTTGTATGGGACTGCATAGGTCTCGTAGGGCCACGTGAGACACATCGGCCTGCCTGGGTACTCGCGTACGAGGACTGGATCCGTCCGAAGGGCCGCACCAAACAGACTTTATCCGCACTTTGGCGGTTCGTTCTGGACTCCATGTTGGGACACTATTGAGGTCTTCATCTCCCCTCCCTCCTGATCCCCATGTGGCTTTGAGCCATCCCTTTTAATAAATGTTCGTTGTTGTCGTACATACATACATACATACATACATACATACATACATACATACATACATACATACATACATACATACATACATACATACATACATACATACATACATACATACATACATACATACATACATACATACATACATACATACATACATACATACATACATACATACATACATACATACATACTTGCTTTAAGTACTATTTTTTCCGTTAGCGATTATTAAATGGAATAAGCTAGATCCGAACATCTCGAGCAGTACCCAATTAGATAAATTTATAACACTGGTTGAAAACGAACTTAACAAAATGCAAGAGGAAACAGTTAGGTGATATTCGTTTGTGTATTTGTGTGTATATTTTACCCCACTGATTATGCACTCTTAAGTTACGCTTAAGATGAAATACCCTTCAGTATTGTACGTTGCACTTAAAATTGTTCCTGAGCTCAAATACTCTGTTTTCAGATCATGATCTTTGTACTTATATTACACTTCTCATACTAAATTCTTTACCCATGCCGTACTTTTTGCTTATCATTGTTTGCGTTACATTTATCAATAGTTCATACAATTTTGCAGTATGTGAATTTGCTTTGTTCTTGCACGTTATTAGTAACCCAAATGTTTGAATCCTGTTCTGATTTTTTTGTTAATCCGATTCTGTTACTAGATCTCAATAGTTAATGTGCGTGTCTTATTGTATACCTACTCTACAACTTTGTCTCAAGCCCTTCCTGCGAAAATCCCTGATGGGATACATACATACATACATACATACATACATACATACATACATACATACATACATACATACATACATACATACATACATACATACATACATACATACATACATACATACATACATACATACATACATACATACATACATACATACATACATACATACATACATACATACATACATACATACAGCATCAGAACAAACCACCGGTTTATTGCAGGAAAACGAAGATGGAAACAACAAACAAAGCAAGCTGGGAGGAATTGTAAAGAGAGCACAGCAAGTGTGCGCGTTAAGCGCGTAAAGAAAACATCGCGGAAGTTGAAGCCCTGCTTGTCCACAAAGTTACGGCACACTGCTGTACACTCACGGCGACTTCTTCAGTTACTTGTGCCCACGTCGGGTGAAAAGCATCCCCGGCGGACGCTGGTTGCACCTCGCTGTCCGGGCTTCATGTTCGTGGCTCGCCGCCGCCCGCGGCAGCACCTGATCTCGCGTCTCCTCCGGTGCGCACTCCCCGCTGTTATTGTGAGCGCCGCTTTTAAATCACTGGGTTAGTTGTGCGCATGTTCCGGGTTTTATCGCACTACACGTGTTCGTTGCGGCTCATTGTCGATCGCATACGCACGCACGGGCACATTACACACTAACGCCACTATCGGTGTTCGACGGGCACTCACTGCACTGTAATCACCGTCCGCGGGCGCACGTAAGAGAAAAAACAGCGCAAAGAAACTAGTCAGAAGACTAGAAAAAGACAAAGAGGGGTGCTTCCTGACTTTTTTCTTGTCCTCTGTGCCGTTTCTATGCGCTGTTTTTTGCCTTCAGTATGAACCAACTAGACCGTCTACACACTTTCGCACGTGAGGGCTTTGTCACAATATCTACATGCGTATATACATGGACACATACATACATATATACTTTATATGCATGCATATTGCCGTGAACCATGTACAGGTTTGTTTATTTATTGTTTGTTTTTAATGCCCGGCCGCGCCCGGCTCTGTTATCTATGTCCCATGCGAAGCGCGTGTTCAATTCTTTATTTTTATTCCGACTGGGCTCTCTCATTCAGATAAGCAGACCGTTTCGCCCAACGTCGCTAGCCCAGAATAATCTTCTGTGGTCTACAACTTTGTGGATGTGAATCGACGGTTCCAGAAACACTCGCGGCGAAAGATAAAAGCCTGCGCAGGAGACGCCGCGGCATTCATTTCGAAGACACTTGCCGCGCAAATCAATTTGTTGACCGCTGCTTCGTCGCCTCTGTATTCTTTTGAGTTGTTAGGGGTGCACAAGTTCGCTCCAATAAACTTTTTTTCCTTGAAGATAACTCCGTCGTCTTTGGCTACGTGACATCTGGTAGAGGTGCTGGGAAAATGCACCCTACGCCCTCGTCAAGCTGACAAGAAAGTCCCACTCGTGCCAGCCGCCGGCAGCAACGTCTTCAGCCAGAGTTTGGGCTTCTTCCGGTTAATGTGAAGAAAGAAGACGTCGTGACCACCACCATGATCAACGCAGGCACCCTTACCAGCACTACCCTCGTTCTTCAACAGCCCCGGGAACCACAATCGTTCCGCGTATCCCCCGGAGAAGACCCGGAGGACTGGTTGGAGAAAGTGGAGTGCGTCCGCATCTTTAACAGTTGGGATGACAAAAAACTTTCTGCCTTGTTTTCTTTTACTTAGAAGATAGGGCCCGAAAGTGGTTTGAAAACCATGAAAGCTTCCTAACCGACTGGACACTCTTTAAGAGGGAGTTCCTCAAAACATTCGCCACCGTTGTGCGGAAAGAACGAGCCGCCCTTCTTTTGGAAACGCGCACGCAACAGCCCAACGAAGGGGTCGTGATCTTTGTTGAGGAGATAAAGCAACTATTTCGCCGCGCGGACCCCGAAATGACGGAAGAAAAGAAGTTACGCTTCTTGATGCGCGGTGTGAAGGAAGAACTGTTTGCTGCACTTCTCCGCAACCCGCCCAAAACCATCGCCGAATACGTGACCGAAGCCAGCACGATTGAGAAGGCTCTCGAAATGCGTTTTAAGCAGTATGACCGCAACTTTGTTGTCGCGGCCAACCTAAACTACGTCGACAGCTTGCCGATTCCGGCAGACAGCCTACGTGAGACAATCCGCACAATAGTGATGGAGGAGCTGCGGAAACTTCTCCCCATGCCGCCGCAGCTGCAAGTCGCGTCCCTTACCGATGTAATTAGGGAAAAAGTGCAGCAAGCGCTGGGAACCTCAACGACGCCAGAAGCACCCCGCGAACCGCAAGCCATGTCCTACGCGGCTGCTGTTCTCCGGCCTCGCCCACCTGCGCCCTGCCGTCACGAAACTCCGTACTATCACCCCTTGTCGGCGGCCTGACCCCCTGCAATGCATTCACCCGCCCCAAGGAAGACCGAGGTGTGGCGAACGCGCGATAATCGTCCGCTGTGCTACCATTGCGGAGAGGCCGACCACATCTACCGTCACTGCCCCTACAAGAGGTTCGGTTAGGGAGTCTTCTCCGTCGACGCACCACGCCCTCAACCCGGCCAGCACCCTACTGAGATCGAATACTACCTGTCCAACACCAAGGGCCAGCCCGATTCAACCGTACACCGTCGCCGTACCCGTACCAGTCGCCAAACCGTCGCAGCACTGCTGACATCTCACGTGGAAGGTCCCCCAGCCCACGCGGGGGAAACTAAAAGAAGCAACTTCTGGAGCTAAAGTTGCAGGACTGCGTAAAAATGAAAACCCTCCAACGACGCAGTGACTCGCTGAAGACCAGTATTCACGACATGCCCTCATCCCGACGACCCGATGTAACCCTGACGTGACATCCGAACACGACTACAGCGAAACGGCGCAACGCGCACCCGACATGACCGAACCTGCCGCTTAGAATACGACGAAGACGACGATGCATAGTGCCCGACCGTCAACACGTACAAGCAGAGATACGACGCCACGACACACCCGGAAATCGAGGAAGGCAGCATCCGACGTTCAGCAGTTCATTGGTGGCATTGATGTAGTTGCTCTCATAGACACGGGAGCCAACTACTCAGTAATGAGCGGGCCATTTGCGTCTAAGCTGAAAAACGTTATGACCAGATGGGACGGTTCGCACATACGCACAGCACTAGGCCACCTCGTGACGCCAAGGGGAAGGTGGACATCGCGCGTCACCATAGACGGCTCAACGTACCCTGCGGCGTTCGTCGTTCTGCAAACTGCTCCCGCGACGTAATTTTCAGAATAAACTTTTTGATGGACAACGGTGCAATAATCGGTCTGCAGACCAAGTCAATAACTTTTTCCCCCATCACACCATGACGGCGGAACCGAAACCCGAACACCATGCTGCTGTAAGGATTGCCGGTGATCATGTTACCCTGCCACCCCTCGCAAGCTTGATGATCGGAGTCTACTGTGAAGATGCTGGTCCTGACGTCGACGCTATCGTAGACAGTGATCAAAGGTTGCTTCTCGACCTTGGTGTCTCTGTCGCAAGAGGCATTGCGCGCTTTAGGGAACACGAATCCCGCGTTTTGGTTACTAATTTCGCCGAGGAGTTCCAGCATTTAAACAATGATGCGGCAATTGCATTCCTCAAAGAAACGCAAGAAGCAAGTCACGTGATCGCGGTCGCCGACTTTGAACGCACACCCGTCGAAACCTTCAAGCTTTCGCAGCCCTTTTATGTGAATCCGGCGCTACAGCACGAACAACGGAACAACTTATTGGCCTTGCTGCGTCGCTATAGCGAATGTTTTTCGTCGAGCGCAAAACTACGTCAGACACGTCTAGCGAAGCACCGAATAATAACCGAAGATGGAGCCCCACCTACACGACAGTCACCGTACCGCGTCTCTTCCCACGAGCGGGAAGCCATCAGGACTCAAGTCGACGACATGCTCAGCGACGACATTATACAACCATCGAAAAGCTCTTGGGCTGCGCCGGTCGTACTGGTGAAGAAAAAACACGGCACACTAATATTTTACGTTGACTACCGGCGACTGAACGAAATCACCAAAAAGGACGTGTACCCCCTGCCACTAATCGACGACGCCCTCCACCACCTCTGCCATGCGAAGTCATCGATAGACCTGAGGACCGGCTACTGACAAATTGAAGTGCACGAGAGAGACCAAGGGAAGACCGCATTTATAACCCCGAACGGCCTATACGAGATCAAGGTGATGCCGTTTGGGCTATGCACAGCACCAGCGATGTTTGAGAGTCATCGACGCTGTGCTAGCTAGCCTTAACTGGCACACCTGCCTAGTATACCTCGGCGACGTTGTGGTATTCGCCCGGACGTTCGACGAACACCTTCCAAGGTTGGAGTCTGTACTCGAGGCTATTCGCTCGTCGGGGTCAACGCTGAAGCCCGAAAAGTGCCGGTTCGCTTTGGAGGAAGTCAAGTTCTTGGGCCACGTCGTCGACGCCGCTGGAGCCTTAGCTGACCCGGCAAAAACTTCAGAATTGCGAACTTCCCAAGGCCGAAAGACAAGAATGGCGTGCGAAGATTTCTCGGGTTGTGCGCATACTACCGGCCCTTCGTCGCAAACTTCGCACGCATTGCAGACCCACTCACGCGCTTGACGAAAAATAGCACCCTTTTCAGCTGGGAAAATGACCAAAAAAAGCATTCTGCAAGCTGCGAAAACGCCTGCAAACCCCGCCCGTGCTAGCTCATTTCGACGAAAACGCACAAACGGAAATAAACACGGACACCAGTGATATAGGCTTGGGTGCCGTCCTTGTCCAAAAGCAAAGCGGTTGCGAAAAAGTAATCGCCTATGACAGTCGTGGTATGTCGAAGGAGGAGAAAAACTACTCTGCCTCTGACAAAGCGTATTTGGCTATTAAATAGGCGATTTAAAAATTTCGCCCATACGTGTATGGAAGACCATTCAAGGTTGTTACAGACCACAACGCGCTGTGTTGGTTCGCCAATTTGAAGGACCCCTCTGGCCGTCTTGGGCGGTGGAGCTTGCTCCTGCAGGAGTTCGACGTTACAGTCGTCTATAAATCCGGCAGGAAACACTCCGACGCCGACTGCCTGTCCCGCGCCCCCGTCGACCCACCACCACAAGACTCTGATGAAGACAGCGCGTTCTTCGGAATCGTGACGGAGAGCGACCTAGCCGCCCACCAGCGTACCGACCCCGACTTACTCGTCATAATCGACTACCTCGAGGGATGCAACGTTGCCGTTCCTACGACCTTCAAACGCAGCTTACCAGCATTCAGCCTGAGAAACTCCGTGCTCGTGAAGAAGAATTTCAGCCCCCGAACAATAGCCAATTACCTTCTTGTCATCCCCGCGGACCTTCGTGACGAAATTTTGGAAGGGTGCCACGACGACCCGTCTTCCGGACATCTCGGCAAAGTTCGCACTATTGCAAAAATAAAGGCGAGATACTACTGGCCCGGCCTTACCTCACGTCACCCACTACGTCCGGAGCTGCCGTGACTGCCAGCGATGAAAAACGCCGCTGATGAGACTCGCCAGACTTTTACAGGCAATCGCCGTCCCATCGAGGCCCTTCCAACATATGGAATGGACCTTCTGGGCCCGTTCCCTAGGTCACGATCCGATAACAAATGGATTGTCGTAGCGACAGACTACATGACGCACTACGCAGAGACGGTGGCTCTTCCGAGGGGGACTGCACAAGAAGTCGCGAAGTTTTTTATTAAACAAGTTGTGCTGCGACATGGAGCCCCTGAAGTCCTAATCACGGACCGCGGAACGGCCTTCACTGCGGAGCTGATGCAAGGAATCTTACGGTGCAACAACACCGATCACCGAAGAACGACGGCGTACCCCCGCCAAACGAACGGACTTACGGAACGTCTGAACAAGACGATCGCGGACATGCTGTCTATGTACGTCGACGTTGAACGTAAGACTCGGGACGAAGTCCTCCCGTATGTCACTTTTGCGTACAACACAGCGACCCAGGAGGCTACTCAGATTCCACCGTTCGAGCTTGTCTACGGAAGACGGCCGACTACGTTGCTTGACGCCATGCTTCCGCATGTAGAAGACGACGAACTGAACGCCGACGTCAAGGTCACTTTCAACATTCGGAGGAGGCCCGCCAGCTCACTCGAGTTCGTATTACGGACCAGCACGTGGTCGATGCCGGTCTCTCAACCTCCGACGCCGAGACACCACCAGGCGATCGAGTGTGGGTTTGGAATCCCATTCCACGACGCAGACTCAGTGAGAAGCTTCTGCGATGGTATTTGGGGCCCTACCAGATTCTACGACGTGTTGGCCAATTAACCTTCAATGTGATCCCAAATAGTGATTCCGGCACATCACGACGATGCACGCGACCCGAAGTCGTCCACGTGGTTCCCTTCAAACCGTACTTCGCAAGATGAGGTACTTTTTTTGTTGTTGTTTTGTTGTTCCTGTTTGTTCGGACTGTCGTTTTACTTTAGCATCGGGTCGATGCACTCTTAGAGGGGGGTAATGCCGCCAACCATGTACGGGTTTGTGTATTTATTGCTTGTTTTTAATGCCCGGCCGCGCCCGGCTCTGTTATCTATCCCATGCAAAGCGCGTGTTCCATTCTTTATTTTTATGCCGCACGGGCTATCTCATTCGAAAACGCAGACTGTTTCGCCCTAACCTCGCTAGCCCAGAATAATCTTCTGTGATCTACAATGTTGTGGATGTGAATCGACGGTTCCAGAAGCACTAGCGCCGAAAGATAAAATCCTGCGGAGGAGAAGCCGCGGCATTCATTTCGACGACACTGACCGCGCAAGTCAATTTGTTTACCGCTGCTTCGTCGCCTCTGTATTCTTTTGAGTTGTTAGGGGAGCGCAAGTTCGCTCCAATAAACTTGTTTTCCTTGAAGACAACGGCGTCGTCTTTGGCTACGTGACAATTAGACACAAATTCATACATACATACATACATACATACATACATACATACATACATACACATACATACATATATACATACGTACACACACATACATACATGCATACGTACATACATACATACATACATACATACATACATACATACATACATACATACATACATACATACATACATACATACATACATACATACAGCGAATCAGAATAGGAGATGAGGGGCTCGTTGAAATAAGACAGAAATAAGAGTTTGCAGTCAAGAAAACCTCGGAAAGCAAAGGGGAGGATGTGGTAGGTCACTGAAACAGATAAAGAATTTGGAAAGAAAGAAAGTGGAGAAAAAATTCCCGCCAGGTAGGATCCGAACCCACGACCTCCAGTTTTTTTCCACTTTCTTTCTTTCCAAATTCTTTATCTCTTTCAATGACCTACCACATCCTCCCGTTTGCTTTCCAAGGTTTTCTTGAGTGCCAACTCTTATTTCTGTCTACATACATACATACATACATACATACATACATACATACATACATACATACATACATACATACATACATACATACATACATACATACATACATACATACATACATACAGGGACGAGGGGCTTTGAAGATGGTGAAATAGACAAGTTTCTTTGTCGAAACGTTGGCAGAGGTCTGAGGCCACTATCTTCTCCAAAGTATTATTTCTACATACATACATACATACATACATACATACATACATACATACATACATACATACATACATACATACATACATACATACATACATACATACATACATGCATGCATGCATGCATGCATGCATGCATACACATAAAGGCTACAATACAAAACAGGGTATACAGGTACACAAAACAGAAAATAATTGATATGCACCAAAGCAGTGTACACTACAAAAAAGTTAGAATAATACATGGTATATACACGTATGCACACAAAAGTGTCTGCACTGCGCAAGTTTCAACATACATACATACACAAAATATTGGCACAAGAAGTGTTAGGTAGTTTTGTATCCACCAGTGCACAGAGAATGAAGGTAATGTCTCTTAAAACCATTCTAGAATAAACGTACTTTTTTGCCAAATCCAGGTCGTTAGAGAGATAATGCTTGATAGATTTCCTGTTTAAGACGTTCTATGTATTGCAGTAAACGCTTCTTCGATTCTCGCTTAGAATTTGTGTATAAATCTATGTCACTGTCGGCCAGTTTATTCAAAAGGTGGGCAATTTGGCAGGGCACTGAAGGCAATGTCAACCTGTCATTGCATGGCAATTCGTTCTTGATAAGGGCACCAACCATCTTCTTGTTGCCGTTTTTAACACGAAAGTGTTTTATTCCCGGAGACGCGAAGATATCGCAGACGCCATATCCGTCCCGGAAGTGACGCCAGTAGAACGAAGCAAGCATCCTTAAAGGGTGCACCCCTGCCCACACGTTCTTCTTGCGGGGAAGCAACCTGTAGTACTAATGAGTACGTTATACTTAGGGTTCTTCGTTGTTTTATATTTCAACATTAAACTGTTTTATACCGCGATTCCCCAAGATTTCACTGACGTCACATCCGTCAAGGAAATGACAACAGTACACCTTTGCAAACCAAAGCGACCCGCTAGCAGGACGTCGCTCACCAAGCACACCCACATTTTCCGCCAACCCGCAAATTATGCTGAGCTGCATATTTCACTGCACATTTCGCTTTTGCATTTTAACGATTTCTACGACACAGGAATCAACCAGAGTTTCTCGTACGGTACACCCAGTGGTTTTGTTAAACTACCTAGCTTGAGAGCTGCACAGTTGTGTTTCTAGCTATTTTGATGTTTGCTAGGGGATCAAAGGTGTAGATATACTGGACAAGAGGCAGGTTACACAGAAGAAATCGTTCTGTGGTATGACAATCATACGGTACAGTTGCGATATGCCGAATGGCCTTTTTCTGAAATAGATACACCTTATGAATATTTTTTACAGATGTGGTGAACCATTGGAGGCTGCAGCTGTTGATGTGAGTTGTGAATATAGCACGATTCATCCATCAGGAGTAATTCATGTTCAGCTTCAAAGCACGTTCAGCTGTAGTAGAAATGGCTCCCGTCCGCCATATGTGGCCTAGTGAAAATCTCCCCGGTAATAATACTGTTCGTCGTGCTGAGACGCTCCGCCGTAACTCACGTTCCGTCGCAGTCAGACTTTTTGTCTTAATACACATTCACCACTAATCCGTCTGTCCACCCTAGTGATATGAGCCCCCACAATGGCAAGTTAGAGGCGCGCCCGTAACTACAATGCTCTAAGTGCATGTCGATCGATAGAAAAGCTCATTATTGTCAGGTTTATTCCACCGAACCTACATCTAGGCTGTAAGGCTCAACCTAAGGGAGGGCTCCGAAATACTTTTCGCCACCCGGAGATGCTTACCGGGCGCCGAAATCTCCACTGCCGAGGCTTTCCACCTCTGGCTCGTATACATAGAAAAAAAGTAAATCAAAACGCGCTACATAACAAGCTTTGTGGATGAGGTTTGGGCAAACATTATTCGGCATTCTGTAACTGTCCATGTACACCTGAAGCTACAAATGTGTATCACCGGTAACTAGCCGTAGCTATCGCAGGGCAAGCTTTTGGTCGACGTAAAAAACGAAACTGTTTTTTTTCAGCATGTAGCAGTGGAAACGAAAGTTTTCTTTTTTGGCGTAAACCTGGCGCTCTCCAAAACCCAGTACATCGAAATACTGGGCCACAATATTCTTCACGAAGCCAAAGATGACCCAGTCGTCTTGAAAGAAAAAGTTTACTATAGCGAACTTGTGCACCCCTTACAGCTCAAAAATACACAGGCGGCGAAGAAACAGTCATCAAAGGACGTGTGCAGGCGAATGGTGGCAAATCGAATGTCGCGGCGTCTGCCCTGCGGACATTTTTCGGCGCGGGTGTTTCTCGAACCGTTTGATTAAATCGAGAAATAATGTAGGTAAAAGAAGACTATTTTCAGCTGGTAGCGTTAGGGCGAAACGTTCTCTCTATCAAATTATATTATCCGTGCGGCATAAGAGAGAACAAAATGGAACATGCGCTTCACTAGAGACGCAGATAGCACTACCGGGCGGGCCGAGGATAAAAGCAAAAACACAAATAAATAAATCTAATGCAACGGCTCAATGCAATGGGTAGGATGTAAAGTTAGGCTGACTGCGTTGATGCATTGCAGGTGTAATTTTTATTTACTGCAATCTGAAAGAAATCAAAGCATCACGATAAAGGCTTAAGAAACAAAATTGCTGAAAATGTTGGGCAGAGAACCTGTGAATACCAGGTGAGTAGGTATCCAGGTAAGAAGAGACGAAGTGGCATTGTTTCGATATAGAGAACGTTATTCAGTCCTTATGCTTGCCAGAAACCTAGTGCAGGATGTTTTCTTGGAATGCGCCTAAATAGGCCGGAAAGTTGGAATAGAGATTAAGGCTTGCCACTGGGTGCATAAATCATGTCTTTATTTAACGCATGCCGTCTTTTTTCAGATATATCGAGTCAGTCCTACACTGGGCTGAAATGTTTATGCAATACTTTGCGCGCTTGTAACCTGAGATGATTACAAGAAGAATCATTTGCCGATTGCTGCTGTGAGTCTCAAAACAACACACAAGATCGCGTGAAATTGCTGTGAGCCAAGCAGCGCTTACTTGCCGTCGCACTTAAAGGGACACTGAAGTGAATTTGTCAAGCTCCCGTTTTTGCTTGCACTGCGTAGACTGGCTCAAATTAGCACACTTTTCATCGTTTATCCGGTTGACAAATCGGTAATTATTTTACAATGCGCCAAAGAAGAAAAACTACCATGCGCGGTTTGCGGCGGCCGCACCAACTAAGGCTGTGACGTTGGGAGGAGGGGCGCCGTGATTGGACGATGCCCAAGGTTAGCAATCACACAAGTTTCGGTTTCGGTTCTGTAAAACATAACCAATGGCTTTGTTGGATGGGCATTCTCAATATCTCAGTAATCATCGTACCGCGCTTCTGCCATGTTTTCGGCTGTAAAATGCACAAGATAAGCCTCCCAGGACGGCTTGTAGTCGTAGCATTCACTAGCCGAGACCTACGCAGTGTATGAACGCCCTCCGCGTACCCGCAGAAGCCCAAATGTCATGCGCTTTTCCCCCATATTTGGAGCTTGCCTCCCTCATGCCTGTATCGTAAAAAGCGTGTTCGCACCAGGCCAAGGGTCTGTTCATTCTGGCCTGTGCCCACTGCCTGCAAGCAGTCGGTGCTTATGGCAACAGCACGCCAACGAGAACTCGCTAGCGCGCCAGTGCCAGCCTGCGCGCGTTTTGTGAACTAGTTCGTGTAGCCATGAACGTTGCAGCCCAAAAAAAGGTGAACTCAATATAGAAAACATCGGCAGAAAACAAAAAAGTTAACTTACAAAAAAAAAGCACGTACCCGCGGAGATTCGAACTCGTGACTCGGAAAACATTTGCGGTGAGTTCCTAGCGCCCCAGACCGCTAGGCCACAGAGCGGGACGCGAATGGCTTGCTAATATAGGGTGTATATTGTACAACCGGTTCACACTTTTATTTAGTTTTGGCATTTCAAGCCGCTTAGGTGACTATTTGTTGTACTGCGATCGTGCAGTAAGCGTCGCCCGAGTTTCCACAGTAGCTCACGTCTAGCAATTGCATTTCGTAGACGGAAAAGCGTTCGCAGATGCGTAGTCGTGCTGCTGACCGCTGTGCTTGTTCGCCAAGCGCAAAAAAGTGCTTCTCGCGCCCTAGTTTTACGCTGTACGGTAAACATATCAGTTGATTTTATTTGCTTAGTACCTATATTGACTTCGCTGACTCTTCTCCCGCCTTCAAGAGGCCCTATATTTTCCTACTGGCGTACCAGTCAGCGAAGCGTCGCATGTGCAGCGCTTGTGTGAAGCGACCTTGACTTGGAGCTAGATACAGTGTACAAACAAACCAACTAAAGAAAGGCACATTCTTCCATTCACAAACGTGTCCTGGCTTCGTTTCAACTAAGCGAACGAATTGCGACCAAGCAATTTTTTTTAACCTCCTTGATTGCGACGACCCGCGGGCGGCCGGCGGACGAAACGCTGGGCCGACTGACTCTGTTGGCCGGGGAGCCGGGGAGCCGTGCAGTAGCGCAGCCGTGGCGCAGCCAATTGCCAGCTCATCCCCTCCTGACGTCACACGAAAACGCCACAGAAAATGGGCGAGCGTAAAGAGAGGAGGACAGCGTTTTCGAATTAGTTTTTCTACTAAATAAAATTGCGTAAACGCGCCCAGAGTGGTCGAAACATGGCCTGGGGACTCCGGACTACAATTTGCGCTAGTAATCCCGCAATGTTTACATATCACTTCAGTGTCCCTTTAATGCATACTGTACAAGGCTGCTTAAAATTATCGCCGAGGATATCAGGGCGTGCTTTGGACATTGGTCGCAAACACAATAATGACGCCGCATGCTGAGAGCGGAAAACAGAAACCCTCAACGCACTGGTGGTACATGAGTAAAAGTTTAGTGCGAAAATATAACGTGGTGTTACATTCGGCTACCCAAAACGGTGGTCGCTGGGGCGATTTATTGCAGCAGCAAACAATCAGTTGCAGAACGTTTTTAGTAGCACTTTTTCGAAAAACGTTATACTCGAAACATTGTTATGGTGCAGATGCAAAGAAGCCAGTGACGTGCTGTCACGTAAGGCTAGTGCAGCCTGCTTCTTTGGAGGCATCTGTGAAGTTACGAAAATAGTACAAGGCTTTCTTAATTATTCGAGTGCGGTCGCCGTCGCCCTTGATATAGTTGGCTGGACATTTTGTGGCCCCGTTGTCGTAGTTTGCGTCGAATACGCTGAGTCCAAACTCCACACTTGTCAAATTGGTTTTGGCCTCGCACACCTAGGAGCAAGGGGGAGAAAACGGGCCATTTAGTCTGGCTGATAAGAAGCGTATGGATAGACAATGGCTAAACTAAATCTTTACACTTCACAGTTCGATCAGCTGCAGCATCAAATGGACAGGCTAGACAAAAACAAAGGCAGAAAACGATGCCTGCAGCCTTTATAACATGATGGGCTGCTTGGCTGCAAAAGTTGGAAGCAAGCTCTGCAACTGGAGGAGTTTCGCAGTGTCTATCGCTGTAAAGGGACCATTGCCACATTAGAATTCAGTGGTTCAACGGGGCAAATCTACAGCTGAGGTATGAGGTGCGGTGCATGCAGGGCCCCAGAATAAGTGCGACGACTTGGGGATGTTTAAACTGCAGCTAAGTGTTGACACGGAGGATGTTTCGCTTTTGGCTTCCATCTAAAAAGCAGCTCCCAAGGCCATAATCAAACCCATTCGTGGCCAGCAGCACAATCGGCAGCAGAGGTTATATCAGTGCGAGTTGGCGGCTAGAACAGTGTTAACATTGAACGTGATGAAGGCTAACAAACACTGCATCTATTAAGCTGTTTGAGCACAAAAACTGAATGCTCACTGAAACGACCTCTTGTGTGGCGCCCTTTAGATATTTTACCCTCGTTGAGCGAATTGCCGTCTAATAGCATGTATTCTAAGAATAGCATGTATTCTTCTCCTCTGTCGATTGATATTCAATAACGATGCGCTAACATGGCAGCAAGCGGGCATGGCTGTTACCGACATCAAGAAACCGCTTATTTATTTATTTATTTATTTATTTATTTCTTTATTTGTTTATTTTTTATTTATTTATTTAGTTATTTATTTACTTATTTATTTTTATTATTATTTGTTTATTTATGTAGTATCAATACCGTAGCATTGCAAAGAGGAGCGAGTATCATTCGTAAAAAAACAAGCAATACAGCAGATCAAAAATATATGCACACAATGGCAGTCTGAAAACCATAAAAAGAAAGACTGCGTGATATGAAAAAGAGGCACGGTGGTTGTAACAACAATGCTCAACACGGTTGCGTCTTTGATTTACGCACACATGCACAAAAAAGCGGTAAAGAGGTATAATCATTATATTAGTTATACCGGTGCTATTTCCTAAGCAAGGGGCAACCTTTTTCTTCCCTGTTATTTTTCTGCTACCCTAACTTCGTGGCTGCCAAAATGTTTGCACTTTGTGGTACTACAAACCAGTGCGCACTTTTTGTTATATATGGCACTTTTTGCACCTCGGTCGCATTCAGCTTTAGATCTGGATCGCTAATTCGAATTGTGTGTCCACTTTTTATGTCAATTTTTTTATAACTGCCACCGTTTTGTTCCTTTGTTTAGTCTCATGCTGGCTTGTATCAACACTGGGCCTGAATTGCTACAGCAGACGTTGTGGCTGATTTTCTGGCGTTAATGTTTGTGCAGGACATGAGGATTTGTAACGTGCTTATACTTTTCTTCTTCGGTGTGCATCCATTTGTTTCTTTGTTTTACACCTATTATTTGGCATACGAGAGGTTATGACACCGCTATTTAAACGCCATTTTTTACTTTTTATATTAGCGTCCGTCCTTCGGAATATTGGATGCCGTGCCTCGTGTTGTGCAGGCGCCACACGGGGTACAGCAGCTCTGTCAAGTTGTTATTTGGGACATACTTTTCTGCCACTCACCGGCATCGTGCATGTAGATGGTGCTAATAAATTTCGTTCTTCATTGTTCAATCCAATACCATATATTTTAGGCAACAAGTTCTAATAAATATCCAGCACAATAAAATAATTAGGGCTATACTCTATTTGTTTAGGAAGACGCAACCCACCATCTTGCGAGACGCTCAAAATGCACATGCAAGCACGTCCACGCGTGGTAGATTCGAAGTCACAAATAACTCATTCGCTACTAAATCATTTTGTCACCTTTATAGAAGCAGCAAACTTTTCTAAGCCGAAAAGCGAGAGCAACCGGGTATAAGTGGAAAAGAAACAATGTGAATATGGGAAGAAACAAGGATTAGCCATTGCAAAATAAATCCCTGTTTTAGCAATGGAAACAATGACTCCGCACGGCGAAGCGTTTCGTGGGTAATTGGAGTACTCTAGCCAGTTTTCTACTGTTTTCTAGAGCTATAAGGTTTCCCAATCAGAGAAAGATGATGGGATCGGGATAGGTCTTTTCTTTTGACCAGAGGGAAGATCGATCCCGTAATGCGTTGCCACTGCGCACGAAGGCGCGAATTTTGGTGGCTTCGTCTCGTCTGGGTTGCCGCTGAATTAGGAGGCGGGCACAATGCCTGGCCCAATTTTCTGGATGGCATTCGTACGTTCCTGCAGAAGCTTCAGGTCATAGCAGGGAAAATTACCGGCACTAGAAAACTTTCGAAAATTCGCCAACAGAGGACTGAAAGACCGACGTTCTCGTGCGAAGGCACCGCCGCACTGCTACCGCTTAGCATTCCCGGTTATGCACAAAGGCATACCGTAAAGTCACGTGGTAGGCGCCATCATGAGGGAAGGAATAAATTTTAATCTAAAAGCTCGCCTAAGGGAAAATGATGATGATGGGCAAGCGGGAAAAGCGGGTAATGATGGTGGCAAAAGGTGGCAGGGTCGCAGATTACCAAACGTGGCTTCTTAGACGTAGACTCCCCAGCGCCATCTACTGGATCTCTTGCAGCCCTCGCATTCTTTTGAGGAACTGCACGACAAAATTTACTCTTCAGCCTTAGTTGTCCACGACGTAGAGATAGCATTACACATGCCTCGTTTTTACTGATTCTACACTACCAGTTCCAGTACTAGCGGTTTTACCCTTGTCCGTGCCGATTGTTGATGCCGAAAGCCCATAATTAAAAAACATTCTTTTTTGCCTAGAGACAGAGTCATGGTATTTTCCGTTAGCAACTTGGTTTCAGCCCCAGTCGCTTTTATTTGTTCTCCGGTACTAAAAAGTGCAGAACAAACTTTTTCTTTAACTCTCTTTTCCTTTCTCTCTTTAACTCTCTGTCTCTTATTCTCTTAGGAAAATTATACGAATTCCTAATAAATCAGGCCACCACGTAGGTCATTCAGCCGACCAAAACAAATAGTTGTTCCTCGAGTCTTCTAGTACGACACGACGAAGTGGCACACAGAATGTGTCTCGGCGGCGAGTTTGTAGAATACGCGTCCGGGTCGCCGACCCTGATTTGGGCGATGGTGATGATGATCAATGCGATGCCCACTATTTTGTTTCTGATGGCTTTCACCATTTTTCGTAGATGAAGTTCTTCATTGCGTAGTGATCCAGTTTTTTGTTTCATCTGGTTTTTCAACGCTTTCTGATGTTTTTATCTTTGTGCTTTGAAGATGTTTTCTAACCGCAGCTCCAACCGTTTATTACCGTACTCCACCAGATTCAGGTTTTTCTCGTCCTAATTCATACGCGTAGCTTGTGGAAAACATCATTTTTTGTTCGTCTAAAGAAAATTTTCTCGTACTCTGATTTTGGTAAGTCTTACCTACTTAGTTCCTTTTCCATTTTTCAAGCGATACCCTTAAAGTGTTCACTGCTCAAACAACTGCCTAATGAAGTTCGCAAGATAGGGCGCTTTCTCTTGCCTGAATCGGGAATTTCGGCCCCCTTTATTAGTCCAATAGCTCGCCCTCTTCAATAAGAAATTCATATTGCCCTTTTCCCTTTAATAATGCAAATTCATTGAAGGGTCCTTCGTCCAACGTACAGCGACGCTTGTAGAGCATGCAATATACATAATTTCAGTTTGGACATCGGCAAGTGTACGCGAGCATTGTCAGAGATAGCTCACCTTTTTAAGCAAGGTGATGCTATTGTCGAAAACATGCGTCCAGCCGGCAGCCTTGCGAAATGCAACGACCGCTTGGTACGTTGTGTTGAATTCTAGGCTCGGCGTGTTCGTGGCGTTGTTGCAAATCTGCAAAAAAGGAGCGGATCGGACGTATTTTTCCGACCCTTTGATCGTAAGAATCGCTGGAGTTCTATTGAGCTGCCACTTTACAATACTGGGGGCTCAAAATAATTCAGAAATTATCCTGAGGTGTTCCACGGTACGTTGCCTTTCTCACAAAAAAGGCTACTTTGCATGTGACGTCACGCCAGCCCTTTACGGAGTACTGCTCAGTTTTACCAGTGCTTCTCGAGATAACAACGGCACATAAGATCACAGCGTTCAGCCGAGCAATCATTGCATCAACATGGTCGCGAATATGACGGCAGTGTAAGCTATGCATACAACAGCGTATGGATACCGGTGCTGCAAACTTGCGAGGCTACAGGTTGAGACCTTAGTGGAGCAATTTCTAAGCAAAATTTGGTTACCCTAAAGAACTGTAGAAAGTTTTCATGGGGTAGGAACGCTTGAAGATAGCAACTAAGTGTCATGGCTTAGTTAACTAACTTCATCAGAAAGCATCCTAACCAAAAAAAAGGAACGAGGGCTTCTGCATCGCGCATTCTTTGTACATACGAATAACACAATAAATACCAAGAGAAATACCAATTATGGAATTTTGTTGTTGGGATTTTGTTGAAACAAGACAAGTATTTTGAAGTTCATGGAAAAAGCCTTTGTACTGCAGTTGGCAGCGATTGGCTGACGACAAATTGTGATTAAAACAGTTCTCTCTGCGTGTCTTTGGACACAAAGGCAGCAAAGGCAAAAAAGCACTATTTAGTGTTTGTTACGTCAAAGTTGACGAAAGGGTATGTACACATAGTCTGATAGATGTTTCTAAATTATAAGTGTTTCATGGATGGATACGGCCACTAACTTAAGTGAACATTGTCCCAGAGGACGACAATGAACGTACAAATAGGGCCAAAACCAGTTAAGATTGATATAAAGAGGGTGCGGATGAAATTGAAAAATAGTTCATTTTAAAAGGTTTGGTAAAGATGACAATACGAAAACCTGAAAAGAAGCTTAGATGATATGACAAAGCCTGTAAAAAGCTACTATGGTATAAATAGTTACTCACGCTTTATACGAAAAGAAAATGCCTTCTTCATAAAACATTGTTATAAGTACGTGATATTCGGTGAGTGCACAGCTAAGGAAGATGTCTGCCTCTGTTTTCCTCGAGTTCTGTGCAATTAATCACGACACAATGAACGGTGAGACTTCGTACACACAGCTACAAAAGTAACATATTTTCGGCTTTTAAAAGGAGAGGATATGTTCTAGAAGTGTGTCCAATCCTTTGGCTGCAAAGTGTAACTTCCATTAGCCTCTCATTGCCTTTTGTCGTGTTCTTCCCTATTCTAGGTTTAATGGTGCAAAATTTCTCGCCGAAAAGTTATATATACATTGTTGTAATCTGCAGCAACAGCCGTGTTCTGGCCTGTGACCTCGCTGCCAGTAATGCGACAATGGCCAGGCACCGAGAAGATGATCGTTTTGATTTAAACTACATATGCTAACTCGACTGATTTGTGTACTCTCCTGAATACTCTCCTTGTGTACTCTCCTTGTGTACTCTCCTTGTGTACTCTCCTTGTGTACTCTTCTCGACTGATTAGTGTACTCTCCTGAAGCTTGCTTGAAGAAATGGTCTTATCTCACTGAAAAAAATATTTTTTATGACTGATTCACGTGTTTTTGTTCCTATTACATATTCCACACCCAAAATTATACCATGGGCATCAGGGGTTACCATGGGGAAATGGTGACCTTGTGTTGAACGTTTTTGAAGTTGATCAAGTGGGTTCATTGGCGGCACGTAATACCTCAGATTGTTTTCTAGCGTCTATGTTAAATTTCGCGCAGTCATTGTTTTGTCAGCGGCTTAATAAATCTCGCTGTAAAGAGGCTGTCAGAGCTTTGATTTTATCCGTTTGACCGAACTATGCTCCAGAAAATACAGGCAACAGTTTCAACCAAAGAATTTGGTGAGTGAGCGCTGTTTAAACGTTACTAACGATGTCCATTGCAGATGCCGTATTTGCTGATAATGAGCAAGGGGGTTATGCCTGAGAAACAGGTCCATTGTAGAGCCGTAATGTATTACTGTGTGTTTAAAGAATGTTGTGATTGTGATGATCAATTAAGAGCATAGAAAATGGTCACGTTGGATTTTTACCCGCCAGACATTGGACTAAACAAAATCTTATTGTAATATCAGAGGCGCAATGGAACACAGGTTCTACTGGTAAATTGTGCTACCATAGTCCAGCTCCCACTTAATAAACTTATTAATCATACTAAACAGAAAAACGTTAAAGGTTCAAAGGACAGTGGTTTATAAAATATTTATTTATTTTACACAATTCAATTTTATGAGTTTTATGAGTGGTACACGTTTAACTTTTCCTTGAATAACCCGCCAAATAATGTGTTCTTTTTTAACCGGGATAACACTTTCAATGAGTGACAAAGACAGACTAGGGCTTCGTTGTTTAACTACCACGAGATAGGTAGTTTTTCTGCGTCAGCATTTGAAACCATTGTTTCTGTTAATATTGAATCAAGGCGCCTTCCTCTCTCAACGTTACAAATCACCATTTAAAATGTCTTTACCTATTGTCTACGTAGACATAGCAAGATAGAGAAAGAGGTGGAAAATTTTAAAAACAAACACTAAAAATATTGAACATGGAACTCTCCCTAGGGGTTAATTGTCAGTTTTCTGTAAGCATGTCTTCAATTAAAGGCTTCCCAGTTGCAGATTCAAGGTCCTGAGGGTGAGATGCTTCTGAATCATACCCAACATGATGCCGCTGGTACCGAATTCGGATCAAGCAGAACACCAGGGCGTCATACTATGTCATAAGTCTTCTCCAAATACAAGACCGACTTGCATTCCTGCCAGTGCATGAACGCAAATAATGCAAACATGGCTGTCACTCACGGACAGTCGATTCTAAAACCTGCATGGTACTTTAAAAATTATGTCCCCCGCCTGATATTCTCTTTCTGCAAAAGTTCTCGCTTGCAGCGTTTGACCACGACTGGAGTATAGCTGCTGGATAAAAGCGTCTCTTTCCTCTTTCTCAAAATTAGCCCCATAAATTTACACCAACTCACAAACCCAAACGAAGACTTCGTTTCGACTAACCTTCTACTAAAATTATCAAAATAAAGATATCACAACTATTTGTAACCACTTAGTCAAGGAGCGAGCTTGTGGTAATCATGAAAACTGTGGAAAAATGTTCGCTTCAGCGATGGATCATTGGCATTGCGATTTCGCCTGGTTTTGTGCCTCTGCGAGGACAGTTAGGCACTTCATTTACAACGTATGTATTGGCCTGCCTGGGACGATCTTCTAACCACTCTTTATACGCTTTATGTGGTACCAATGAGAAAGCTTAGCGCCCACGCTAAGGCAATACGCCGGAATCTCGAGACCATGAAAATAAAAGAACACGCACTGCTAAGATTCGAGCGGTGACAAAGAAAAGTATTTGAATTTTCAAGAGCGGCCAATGTGTTTTAGAGAATAATTGCTTTTTACAAAGCTGGATGACAGGAACAAGGGGTAACACTAAACACCTAGGTGAAACTTCTCTAATGCAGTATTCCGCCAATTTCAGAACTTTGTTTCTTTGTGCCAAGGCACGGCTCCATCTGGTTTATGAGGCGTTCCACTCAAATCACAAACTTTAAGCCAATGTTTATGTTCTCCTGGAAACATGCGCATTAGGGTATGCCTACGGCGTTTGAGACCACCACACATAGACGTACACAAACAGCCCTCTTCGCGCATGTCTAATATGTACGAAAGCAGGTAACCAGAGCAGGAAAGTAGGTATTCTAAAGCAGGAAAGCAGAGGCTCTCCAGGGGGCCTAAGGGGATGCACGAACCTCACGACAGCTCCGTTCCATGACAGCCTCAAAGTATAAATTGGACCCCAATTACCGCAGCGTGTTTCAACAGCGAAAGAACTGGATACATGGGACGCGCCGACACCTCCATCAGCTCGGTTATCCCACGTTGTTTTAATTTCTGAGGCATCGAAAGTTTCCTTGCGTCAGAGCTCCCGCAAGATGGGGGCCGACAAAAGTTTAAAAAATTACTCTGCGCTAACACAGGGACGAAGGAGAACACGTAACACAATCAACAGTGCCCAATTTCCAACTAGGTTTCATTGAATAAAGACGCTGCTTATACACACAAGACTAAAATAATAACGGCATTGTGCCGTCAAAATGCATCCCATTTCTAAAAAGGTCAAAATAATATGATAAATGATAATATTCCACGCTGTGTGTAGTGCTACTTCAATTCATACTAACATATATAGTGGGCAGCATCCCGGAAGTGCACTGGCACATTTGGTAGCAGTGCACAAGGGGGGAACACTGTATGCGGTTTTCACTTTGCGTAGCTGGGAACACAAGTTTGCGCTAAGTACTAATATTATGGCTCCCGTTTCAATGAAGACATCTACTACAAGGATTCCTTCTACTTCGACTTTTAAAGTGTCAGAGGGCCTTTGTGGAGGAACTTTTGGTTTTCCGAGTAGTAGAGTTTTCCCTCGAAAACCTGCTGCAGCTACTTATCTTGGTGGTTGTCAGCACGGTGCAATTACCAGCCCTTTATAATAAGATATAAATTATAGAGCCGTTGGAATACACGACCCAATATTTCGAATTTACGGATTAACTTAACTGTACTACTACGTCCGGCAACGTCTCCACATAAGCCGATGTGTTGAAAGGCAGTTAAATTTAATTCGGGGGACCTACGGCACTGATTATTAGAAGTATGCGCCACCGCACCCGCAGCTAGGGGCCTGGCGCAAGGGCCGATTAACGGCCCCGCTGCCTACGCACGAGGCTGTATCGCCTCCCGAATGGGACGAAAAACAGAGAGAGAATTCATCGGGTGAAGTTTCTCAGCGGACTACGGCGATGTGGGCCCGAATTCAGGGGGCAGGGCATGACGAGAGACTGCGTCATTTCTCATATCAGAAGCGTAGAAGCTGTCGCTGCCAATGAACACGAGGAGGTGGCGGACGACGCCCCAGTAATGGAGTGCTCCCTGTATCTTCTTCAGTTTTGTAGTAGAAGAAAAGGAGCCTTCTTGCTGCATGCTCTCGTTAAAGAAAAAAATTAAAGCCGTTCCACTCAATGTGAAAGCTGTCGGAAGTGCAGAGCAGTGATTCGCCATAATGGGCTGCATCGCCGTTATCCGCTTACTGCTACCACCCCATGCAATTCAAGCTTCCCGCCTTCGCAGTACTCGCGCGCCCCCTGCCTGGAACTGCACCAGCGGGAGTTCTGTTCCCTTAGTGCTTTTCCCCCGCACGTGCCAGCGTTGCACTGCCAATTTTGGCGTTTCCTATCGTAAAAACCAACCCAACGGGCGTCATTAACTAAAGGAACGCGAGCGCTGCCAGGTAATTGCGTTTATTCTGCCTCAAATGTACCCATAGTTTTCTTTGCGCTAAACAACGGGAAGATGAATGACAAGAGCCAGCCTTTCAAGAGTTTCGAACGCCTATGAATATATAAGCCACTTGGCATTCCAAGGTTTCGGGGTACGCTGCGGAACCACAGCGTTAACACGAGATCCCGTTTTGGTGCTCTATTTACTTTAGGCAATGCTAGAACAGCGGCTAGTTGGTTATACATCTTCTTGAACCGCGCTGTTTTAAAACTTAGACAAGGGAAGAGCACACAAGAACGGGACGAAGCGCGAACTAACAACTGATTTACTTTCCACAACACACACAGTTATACATAAAATGACACTGCTACGAATCAACGGTATAAATGATGCCAAGAAGATTTCAACCCGCCAAAAACACCATCTCGTCTTAGCGCCTCTGCGCAGGTGTAATGAATTCTACCTCGCTATATGGGAGGGTGTCTGAAGGCATGCTTATGCAAGCGTCTGTTTTCTTGATAGCGAGGGCTTCAAGAATCTCTCTGTCTATCTTCTCTCTGCCTCGGCAGATGACACTTGTCTTGGTGAGTCTGGAACGCTGGGACGTTGATGGCAATGATGGCAATAATCGACGAGACTCCCGGGGTGCTTAGAAATAAAGAGCATAGAAATAACTGCCAGCAGATTGCTCACCCGGGGATGCTCGTCGATCATTGCTACATGTCTACACATCTACATCTCTGCACATCTCTGCTACATCTGTGCTGCATCGGTGCTCTGCTAAATCTCTGCACTAAACGATGTAGCACTCACCTTGAACCATAAATGCAGGTTTCAATCGCGACATTTCTCGAGCCCTAAATTGCTTACACGCTCCGCCACTCGACAATCGCATGGTACGGCTTTTCTGCTTCACATTTGTTAGTAAGAACTTTCATCATTTCCAACTGAGGTGACGTCCCCTTGGAGCTCTAAGGACCTTTTAATGTCATACATTCGGAAAATGGTACATCAGATGTTGACGGAAAATGCGCGAGTTTCCAACATTTGAGACACAATACGGTCAGTGAAAAAGTGACGATAGTTCATAGCACAAAACCAAGAAAAGAGACCATTGCATCATTTGGGGCGCCGAAATTGTTTTTGTCCTATAAAAAGTCATTTTACGTTGCGCGTTTCAATTCTGTCAACCCTAATAACTGATCGTAAACATTTTGAACTCGGCCTTTCTTTGGAAGTGCATTGAGGAGAATTTTGACAGTCGGGTTTGTGTTGTTACCCCTGCATTCTGCGGTCACCTTGTTCTGAAATTAAAAAGACGCAAAGGCGTTCATTGCATTTAAAGTACTGAACGGAAAATTTTACAGCATATGCATTTGCATTAGTAGCTACGAAACAGGCATGCTTTGAACAGTGAGCATATTTACCACCTACTTTGTCCGTTTTTCCCTATCCAAAGAAGAAGATTCTCCAGAGAAGGTGCTCGTTCTCACCGTACCCAGGGAGAAAGATTCTTACCGAAAGTGGTCTTGTTTCGTGGCTGTTTCTCCCTTTGGCACAATCGCTCAAGAAGCCATATAATCCTACGCTGGACACGGCGGGGTTGGAGGTCTTGGGTCTGTAAGTGCGACCCTTCATCGTGACGGACACGCTGATGGGCATCGCGTTGCCAAGCTTCGCCTTTAGGCACTCCGCCACTTTGCAGGTGTCGGCCTACAAGCCGGAAAAAAGGCATAGAAACTGCTTGCAGTGTTTCCCGTGGTTCCGCTGTTAGGAGCTGTTAAACGGCCCAGTAATCTGATGAACATTAACCTGGCGTAAGATTTGACGGGGAAAATTTTTAACAAAACACGGATTCGTTTTACAGAATGTTATATGCAGACTATTTGGTAGAAGCTGCAGCAAGTGCCTTTAGTGCAATATTTACGCGCATCTGCGTGTTTCATGGCACGATGTAGTGCATGTACAGTGGGTTTACAGAGTAGCTTTTTGTCTGATGCAGACGTTGTGATCCTGTGGTGCTAATTATGGTTTAAATTGAGCGATACACCCTTAATTTTTGTTTTGCTCTTGCAAGTGGTCCTCATGAACTGTTCCCCTCTTGCATTGTTGTCTGAAAGCCTCACGAAAGCTGTATTTACTGCGAGCATGGATTTATCTCTAGTCATTGTCTTGATGCATCAGATATTTTGTATCATGTCTACTTTGCATTCCGGAAATTTTAATGACAGACGCATTAGATGGGCCGATACTGCTCAGACATGAAACCAAGCGTATCAATAACCGACGCAAGCAGCTGGTGCTCGTCATCTTATATGACGGTGATGCGAGTCAACGGTAATTGCTACAAAACAGAGAGCTGGGGGAGTTGGTTGATCGTCCGGCTTCGAAAGCCGCAAAAAAGACACGTACTAAATTGAAGGGATGAACAAATGATTATATTGCGAAAGGATCCTTCGTTCATTACGAACCCCAGACCGTATTTTTCATAACTTTTGTAAGATTTGAATCTACGCTGTAGATTGCGGTTTCAAGGTGGAAATCTCCAAAGTTTCAATCGCCCGAGGAAAATGGCAAACAAAAAGAATAACAAGATTGCATATTTTTTAAGAAGATTCACTCTTCAACCATTACAGATGAACGCAGGGCATTCACTGGGACTTCACAACGAAACGTCCTTTTCTATGTTATATTTAAGTTTGGGTTCTTCTGTGCCAAAATATCTATGCAAGTTGGTTTTCTTGTTAGTGTTAAGTTGTGATTTGCAATTCTGTAATTTATAAAAATTAGCCAAGCAATTTTTGCCGTGCCGCAAAGTATTTTTTGGCGGTACGGATGACGTTTTAAGGTATTGACACAACGACAATGCCAAAAAAGAACAGAATCTATCTATGATTATACTCAGTCCAGTCTCTATCGCATTAACTTATTTACGAACAAGCCATATCCTACTTCACGACTGGAATTCATCCATGGTGAGTCGTCGGGTCTGAAAGCAGCCGATTTTTTATGCCATCAAATTATACTCGAATTGATGGGACACCAGAATACCTACTACACGAGGTTCCGATATAAGGTTATACGAATTTATGAGCGAATGCGTCTAAAAAAAGCTCGAACATGAATGAAGAAAATCTGAAATTCAGAGTATTGTCTACAAATTCGTAGCATTCTTAAGTTTCTTGTCTAAAAGGCATGACCTTTACAGCCCGATTTGCATATATATAGCCGATGACGTCGGGTTATTTTCTAATGGTTAAACGTTTTTGCCTTTTGCTCATAATCCCAAATTATGCGATTACAGCAATTAAATGCCTTCATTTTTCTGGTTATGTAGTTTCCTGGTAGCGCAAGAAGCCATGTCGACTTTGTCGGATCTCGCTAACTTTGTTCGACTTTTGAACGTTCTTTTGCGCAGTTACGTAAAGTCTTCGGTTGTGCGAGGTGCGCAAGATGTATATTTTTTATTTATTCAAATCATGCTTCTCAAATTCTCGTTTTTCCTGTGCATCCTATTTAAAATCTGTGTACCCCATTGTGTCCATTGACATTAATATAAAAATTTAAATAATTATTAACATGCAGAGAAGTAAAGTTGTGGTAAATAAACCTCGGGACACCACAGCTGTTTTAGACAGGCGGCGAGGCAGTGGAAGAGGTAAGCGAATTGTTATACTTGGGCCAAGTAGTCCGATCCCAACCACGAGACCGAGATAATTGGAAAGATAGGAATGGGGTGGAATCCGTTCGGCAGGCAGTGTCAGATAATGAATGGCAACATACCGTGGACCCTGAAGAAGAAAGTGTATGACAGCTGCATCTTACCGGTACTCACCTACGGGGCAGAAACTTGGAGTCTCACTAAGAGGGTTCAACTTAAATTTAGGACTATTCAGAGAGCAGTGGAACGGAAGAATATAGGCTTTACGTTAAGGGACAAGAAGAGAGTGGAGTGGGTCAGGGAACAAAGGGCATATTAGTAGAAATTTTGAAGAAATTGGTGTGGAGGAGCATGTATGGGAAGAGAACATAACCATTGGTCATTAAAGGCAACAGAGTGGATCCCTGGAGACGGCAAGGATAGCAGGAGGCGGCAGAAAGTTAGATGGGCAGGTGAGATCAAGACGTTTGTGGAGATAAACTTGTCGCAGTTGGGACAGGACCAGGATAATTGCCGATTGGAGCGTTTGACCTGCAGTGGGCGTAGATAGGGTAGTGATGACGATGATGGCGATTGATGATGATGAACGATTAAATGTGTTGCTTGCGAAACTTGTTGCTTCCGAAACATGCTTGTGCAAACATAGGGCATTACATGGTTTGGAATTTTTCGATTGTTTATTCGTATTTCGAGCGTTATTTTACTGGATTTTCTCGCTCCATGTTCGGTTTTTGGGGGAGATGTACCATTTGCGTATTTTTCTATTGCCAGATCATTCGTGGGAAAGTTTTATATTTTTAGTTTTCCACATTTTTTTTTTCAAAATAATAACGATTACATGTAATAGTTCCACTGGTTATGCATTTCTGGAAAAATGATGGGCCATAACTTGTTTGGTAATTTTCGCTCTTTTTGTACGGGTTTTAAAAGTTCTTCGACGGCCTCTTTCGTTGAGTCTTAGATTTTTGGGAGCTGAAAAGATAAATATTTTTGATTTGCTCACTCTCTATTTGTGACATTTTTATTTTAAAATTTTTCGTCATTTGGTTTTTCGGGGTTATGTTCGACCTTTTTCATCCATTTGAGCGAATCTAAACATTAAAAGAGTTACACCCGTTGTGCGAATTTTAAGAAATTCAACGCAATAAACGCGTTCCTCTTATTTACTCTTTTTAATGTTATCTCGGAATTTTTTGGGGGGCTTTTGAAACCTTTGTGTTTTCGAGATTTTTAAAAGGCGTGTTTTAGATTTCGGCGTGAGAATTTCTGCAAACTCTTCCTTTTCCACTATGTTTTGTATTGTGACTGTTTTTTTATGTTCCCGGACACGTCGTGTTGACGTCGGCACATAGTTGCGAAATCCGGAGAGATTGCGGGGCTGTTCAATCTTCCCAGGAGCGATGCATGCAAAAGTCATAATTTAGCCACCAAACCACTGAGTGGGAAGTGCTATTTCGCAGCTACGTTTTCCGCCACTTAAATGACCGTGGCACTCGTCAGGGGCTTATGGCCAAATGGACGTAATCAGGATTTCTTATTTTGCTTTCTCGTGTTTTTGTGATTTTTCGGGGCAAAAATTGACATGTTTGTATTTTTAGTTATTAAAAATGTAGTTGGTATTTGTCACTTGTGCCGACGAATTTTTTTCTCCGAAACCTTTGGTTGTTGCCCACTTTTTTTCGGATGACCTCAAGTTTATTCGAGTTGGAGGACGTCATTGAGACGGGGCTAACGCTTCGTTAGGCATAGAAGGCAGTGCGGTGCCAAAGAAAGAATTTCTGCCAAAATAAACACCAGCCACTTACGAAGGGGCGGGCGTACGTTATGGAGCCCAGTAGGCTTGGCGGGATGGTGTACACGTTGGGCGGAACAATCCAGCACCCCTGGATGTTGCTGTTGCTGTCCCGGACGTGGCCAAGCAGGACGATGGCGTGGGGTTTAAAAGAAGAACTCCTGCGGATAGTGTTTGCGTGTTGGCAGTTGAAGGTGGCATAGTAGGGGTACGTCGAAAACAATCATGCAACAGACATGTGTAATACGTTCCGCACGACAGGTTCTCGGCGGGTGGGAGATCTAAAGCTAGCTTAACACAAAGCACAACCATGGCGCTCGTACCTGCTTGCTTCTGTGGAAATCTCAAAAGATGATGGCCCTTTGTCACCCCTGCGGCGTAAAGTTAGTACGTGCTCACTGGCGAAAAAGCGCGGGAGAACTGTGGAAATCTCGTTCTCAATTCCGAACGCCACAACAGTGCAGTTCTTTGGACGCGGAGGGTGTCGAAAAACCTACAGCTGTCGCCATTTCTGGCGAAGTCACGAAAGCACGCGATAACTCCCTCGCGCGTCAGTCGTTTGTGAGTGCTGGCGTGCAGCCCAACGCATCTGGCTAGGACACGAGTGAAGGTTCCGTGCTTTGAATATTCCCAAAATAATACGTATTTAGGATTCTTAAGCAAATTGAGCCTAGTAGTGCTGGAAATATTTCTGAGTAGTATTTCTGAGCGCGCTAAACACATGGAAACGGTGCGCGGCGGCCGCCCGTGCTCGTGCTACTAATATTTGCAGAGCCCAGATTGAATTTGCGATCACGGCAGCATCTTTTCAAGTTCAGGGTAGGACTCATCGTACAGGAAAAAATACTATCAACCTCTCTAGGCGAAGTGTTTCATTAAATAGGTAAGGCTAATGAGCGCATTGCGGGAACGCTGGCCGCCCAGAGGAGAGCGCAGGGCCATTCATCAGAGACCTGAATTGATTGATTGTGAGATTTATCGCGTCGACTCTACACAAGGGATGAGGCACCCCGTAGTGGAGGGATACGGATTAATCTTGACCACTTTCGGATCTTCAACGTGCCCTGAAATCTCGAACACACGCGCGTTTTTGCTTTTAGCCTCCATCAGAACAGCGGCCGCCGCGTTGGAACCCGTGTCCGTGAGGTGGAGGGCAGTATTGAGCCAAGCGCCCACTTGACGGATGATTCCTCCTACTCACTGGGTGACGTAACCAGCGCTGTGTGGAAAAAAAAAAAACAATTCAAGAGCCATCCCTTAGCGCAAAAAAAAAAAAACTACCGCAAAAGGTTACTTTTCGCGTCAAACTAGATTTTAAGCGCTCGGAATTCGCGCCAATATTTCCAGGACGTACATTAACACGCTCCCTCTGAATCCTGCTACGCCTGAAACTGTTGTTCTTCCCTCTTGCTGTTACCATGGTTTCCGCAATGTCGGTATCTACAAATCAATTCAATTTTCTCCGATATGATTGATTGATTCAATTGCTCATCGATCCACTGATTGATTGATTGACTTATCGATCGATGGATCGATCGACCGATTGATTTACAATTCATTGATTGATTGATCATTTGATTTATCTCTTAATATTGGTATCGTTTTTATTTCGGGGTGATGACGAGCCATCGCACCAGAGAAGCTCGTGTACCTTTCTTAAACGAGTCAAAACATCTTCGCTATTCCTAGCAGCAGGCTCTAATTAAATGTTGTCTATCACAAGTAATAGTTTTCCAACGCACCCCGTTCTTTGGCTCCAGCAGTATTAGAACTGAAAGGCGGTCCAGTCAATGTATATTTATGATGCGCTCCGAAAACGAGGACACCTTGAATAAAATCGTTTCGCGCGCGAAAAGCACACGTTCCAAACTTTTACCAGCAATACAAACTTTTAGTTATTTCATCCGGTTAAGCAAACGCTTTTTATGTATATATTTTGATGGATAAAATCACTTTTCAGGGCGATGTGCAGAATCATTTTTATTTCCTATACGCGTGGCACAAACAGCCGGCTGCTTTGTTCTACTTCCCCACAAGGTTCTTCCTTCTCAAGCAGCCTGCTTAGCCTCAAAATCGAAGCACTTTGTTGATTGTTGGGAGTTACGAATCATAAAAATTTCCAGTACTCGTAGGAAATTTTACTGGCCCCGAAAATCACCAACGACGTGTTTTATTCCGCATTTCCTCTATGAGTCTCTACCCCCTTTGCCTCTTCTTTAGATATCTTCCGAGTCTTTGCGTCTCTCGTGACCCCTACATTATTCATCGTTAGCCAACTAGTCTTGCTACTCTGCGTGTCCATATTTTTCTTGCAGAGGTGTATGAACACTTCAGTAGTCCACTTGCCTGGCTCCATATCTCTTAAACTCTCATCAAACCTATGTAACGCGGAGCTTCTCGAACTTCAAATGACCATGAATCGATTTCGGTCTACACTTGTTCGCTGCCAGCCTTTCTGCCACTAAAGCGGATGAAAGAACCTTCTGCTTAGTCCTCCCATTTGAGTATCAAGGCCGCATTAACACGACCAGCTCGGATCAGGTCCAGGATGTTTTTTTATATTTAATATACCGTACCTTTATTAAGTTATTACCTTTATTGCCGTACCTTATAATACGTAATATACAGTACCTTTATTACATGAAATAAACACCATATGCCGAGACAGGTGCGTGCTGTATTCAAAAATAAAACGAACTTGTTGACTCACGGGGCTTGAGAAATATACATACAGTGGGCCCAGGTCCATCCCGAGTTGGTATGCACCTCAACTATTGCGAAACAATTGATGCGACACTAAAAGAACTTCTGCTTTAGTTCTCCATCAATTCTCTGTTTTTTGGATGTTTTAATTAAGGTGGCTGCACTTGCAACCCTGCAGAGTATCGTTGTTGTTTTCTTCGAATATACTAGAAAACACCCTGCATTTCAGAATTACACTTTGTGGTATGACTTAGGAAAAACAAAACATCCTTCCATGTTTTATGCGAATGACCGTCTCGATTTCATACTTCTCCGAGATGCGTCTTCCCGAGCATCTTATACCAGAAAAGAAGAGTGCGCATTAGCTACTGCTCCGGGTACCTCGTACACCATGGGACAGCACCGCAAGCCATCATGCTGAATATCGTTCATATATGCGCACGTAAATTCTTTCAGACGACCAGATTGCCGATAGCTTACGGAAAAAAACCTCTACAGCATATCAGATTGATTGATTGATTGTAGGGTTTAACGCGCCGACGAAACGCAGGCGATGAGGCGCGCCGTAGTGGAGGGCTCCTGATTAATTTTGACCACCTGGGGATCTTTAACGTGCGCCGAAATCTCGTACACACGGGCGTTTGTGCTTTTCGCCTCCATCAGAAAAGCGGCCGCCGCGGCCGGGAATCGAACCCGCGACCTCGTGCTCAGTAGCGCAATGCCTTAGCCACTGAGCCACCGCGGCGGGTTACAGCATATCAGAAACTGGTAAATATGAAGCTAACAAAGTCCCCGTTACCACTACCTCAGGAAGGCTTTAACACTTCTGGCGCATTTTTTGCGCTGGTAGCTGACACGAAGGACCGAGTAAAGTGTACGTAGTAGGTGCCACTTTTCAATAGAAACAGTACTTGTGCAGTTTGAGCCAATGCCCGGCAAGACGGCGATTGTGCTTGGAAATGCAGTTTTTTTGTACCACAGTGACGAATGCGGAAGGTATATTTTCCCGTTGTTTATGCCTTTGTAAGGCCTCTTTTTGCCTGATGTAAGGCGAAAACACGCCCCACTTTTGTGTCATCCACGCTTGAAATACCCCAATAAAAACCCAGGTGCTTGTTATGTGCACACCTCCAAAGTTTGCAATGATTTTATGCCAACCGTTAAAATAGCGCTAGAATCCTCTACAGCTTTTGACAGGTGCAGGAAGAATTCTTAGAAATGCGGAAGGAAAAAAGTCAGCTTACGTAATCTGTGTTGCAGCTTTGTCACAATCTTGATGTTGTAGACCATACAATCCCAGGAAGGAATACGGCTTTGTCGTTACCTGGGGTAATGTTTTCAGGTAATCGGTAATTACCTGCGATCCACGTTTAAATGAAAAGACGATGTGAAAATCTCACTGCGCTCTTGCCCTCGCTGCTCCCCAAATAGCTCCCCTGGTAGTCGCACAGTTTGAGGTAATAGCAGCGAAATTTTTTTTTTAATATTATGAACATCTAAAGTGCTGACACGTATCTCTTGTATAATTATATAGGGTTCGCAAATACATATATATATAGTCTGAAAAGATAAAAACTCACACAGAGCGCGAAAAAAATAAGGTTAGTAGAGACAGAGACCAACGAGAAAGACGTAGAAAATAGAAATAAGTTTACTGACATTTCAGGGAGAGGACTCTCTTTCTCTGAAGAAAGAGAGTCCTCTCCCTAAAATGGCAGTAAACTTATTTCTAGTTTCTACGTCTTTCTCGTTTGTCTCTGTCTCTACTAACTATATATATATATATATATATATATATATATATATATATATATATAGACAGAAAATAAGGGTTGGCAGTCAAGAAAACCTCGGAAAGCAAAGGGGAGGTTGTGATGGGTCATAGAAAGAGATGAAGAATTTTTTAAGTCGAAAAGAAAGTGGTGAAAAAATGCCCGCCGGGTGGGATCCGAACCCACGACCTCCAGAATACCGGTCTGGTGCGATAACCACTACGTTACCGGCGGGGCTGTTTCCCTAGCACTTTCTCGGGTATTTATGTTAAGGTATTTTTGTTTCCTGCACTTGGGGGTGGTAGCCAGCGCCACTCGGACTACTCGGGGTGAAGGGGACCTTCTTTTTAACCCCCGGGCCGTGACTCGAGTGTCTACGACATGTCGAGAGTGGTCGACCGGCGTCGAACCCTCTTAAGCTCCCTTTGGCACCAAGACTGCCAGAACAGAGGCCCTCGCTAAGCGTGTAGCGAATCAGAAAATGGGAAATGAGGGGCTCCGTGAAATAAGACAGAAAATAAGGGTCGGCAGTCAAGAAAACCTCGGAAAGCAAAGGGGAGGTTGTGGTGGGTCATAGAAAGAGATGAAGAATTTTTTGAGTCGAAAAGAAAGTGGTTCTTTTCGACTTTGTTTCTTTTCGACTTTCTTTTCGACTCAAAAAATTCTTCATCTTTTTCTATGACCCACCACAACCTCCCCTTTGCTTTCCGAGGTGTTTTTGACTGCCAACCCTTATTTTCTGTCTTATTTCACGGAGCCCCTCATTTCCCATTTTCTGATTCGCTACATGCTTAGCGAGGGCCTCTGTTCTGGCAGTCTTGGTTCCAAAGCGAGCTTAAGAGGGTTCAACGCTGGTCGACCACTCTCGACATGTCGTAGACACTCGAGTCACGGCCCGGGGGTCAAAAGAAGGTCCCCTTCACCCCGAGTAGTTTGAGTGGCGCTGGCTACCACCCCCAAGTGCAGGAAACAAAAATACCTTAACATAAATACCCGAGAAAGTGCTGGGGAAACAGCCCCGCCGGTAGCGTAGTGGTTATCGCACCAGACCGGTATTCTGGAGGCCGTGGGTTCGGATCCCACCCGGCGGGCATTTTTTCACCACTTTCTTTTCGACTCAAAAAATTCTTCATCTCTTTCTATGACCCACCACAACCTCCCCTTTGCTTTCCGAGGTTTTCTTGACTGCCAACCCTTATTTTCTGTCTTATTTCACGGAGCCCCTCATTTCCCATTTTCTGATTCGCTACATGCTTAGCGAGGGCCTCTGTTCTGGCAGTCTTGGTGCCAAAGGGAGCTTAAGAGGGTTCAACGCTGGTCGACCACTCTCGACATGTCGTAGACACTCGAGTCACGGCCCGGGGGTTAAAAAGAAGGTCCCCTTCACCCCGAGTAGTCCGAGTGGCGCTGGCTACCACCCCCAAGTGCAGGAAACAAAAATACCTAACATAAATACCCGAGAAAGTGCTGGGGAAACAGCCCCGCCGGTAGCGTAGTGGTTATCGCACCAGACCGGTATTCTGGAGGCCGTGGGTTCGGATCCCACCCGGCGGGCATTTTTTCACCACTTTCTTTTCGACTCAAAAAATTCTTCATCTCTTTCTATGACCCACCACAACCTCCCCTTTGCTTTCCGAGGTTTTCTTGACTGCCAACCCTTATTTTCTGTCTTATTTCACGGAGCCCCTCATTTCCCATTTTCTGATTCGCTACATGCTTAGCGAGGGCCTCTGTTCTGGCAGTCTTGGTGCCAAAGGGAGCTTAAGAGGGTTCAACGCTGGTCGATCACTCTCGGCATGTCGTAGACACTTGAGTCACGGCCCGGGGGTTAAAAAGAAGGTCCCCCTCACCCCGAGTAGTCCGAGTGGCGCTGGCTACCACCCCCAAGTGCAGGAAACAAAAATACCTTAACATAAATACCCGAGAAAGTGCTGGGGAAACAGCCCCACCGGTAGCGTAGTGGTTATCGCACCAGACCGGTATTCTGGAGGTCGTGGGTTCGGATCCCACCCGGCGGGCATTTTTTCACTACTTTCTTTTCGACTCAAAAAATTCTTCATCTCTTTCTATGACCCACCACAACCTCCCCTTTGCTTTCCGAGGTTTTCTTGACTGCCAACCCTTATTTTCTGTCTTCTTTCACGGAGCCCCTCATTTCCCATTTTCTGATTCGCTATATATATATATATATATATATATATATATATATATATATATATATATATATATATATATGTAGGCATATATTGAAGAACATTTGAAGAGGAAACAGCTGCTCATCCACTTTATAATTATTCGTTGCCAGTTGCCACTGGACATAACAACAGGCTTACTTGGCTCCCTTGTGTACACACAGGTCGCACAAGAATTGCTCCTCTGCAATAATAGCCGCCTGTACCCGAGGAGCGAGTTTATCTCATCATGGCCGAAACCCAGCAGAGGGCATTATAATTAGTTAGCGAGGTGAAATGAGTCCATAGAAAAACGGGCGAAATTGTTGCATCGACTTGAATGAATAGCATGGATGTCGACACAAGGTGAGTACTGTAATGGAGGCGTCAGTGCAAGAACTTGCGCTTACAAACACTTTCTCTAATTAAACACTCCCCTTTTAAGAGCACTTCCAAAACCATGAGCAGCAGGTCAATATGTAACGACAGAAATGTGCTATGGGAGCGAAGAAATAACAGGCTTGCAATTTTGGGGGCTTGCATAGCAGGTTGTCTGCAAACCACACGTCACACTGAAGCAACTTTTTTTAAAGGAGTGAGTCCTGCTCCTACTGGTTCAGTCGGAACCCACAAAATACCAGGCTCAGCCGAGTGAGCTGCAGAAGCCTTGTGAAGCGCCCTTCGACTAAAGCTTAGAGCAGCATTATTTTTAACAAGATAGTGAATTATGCCCGGGTACACCAAGATCTCACCTACGTAATATCTGTCAATGAAGTGACGCCACCAGAAAGTGTGTGGCTGACGCTGCGGCGCCCGGTTGCGGGCCCAGGCCATCTTGCCACAGCGGCAGGTACGTGGCGCTCTACCTACTGCGCTATGAGCAGCGACGTGAGCAGATCTACGAACCCGCGTTATGTCCTTCCCTATGACTGATTCAGATGGTGCTGCCGTCTAACAGAGGCGAAGCGAAGTAGCGCATTATGACGCTAATGGGCACCGACAGCTGGCGCATCGATGCCAGCGCCTTCGTGTACGGGGACACGCGTGAATTGAGGCAAGGCTCCACTGTCGAGTTGTTCCCGTCAACGTTATGTGTTTCAAGCTGCTATTACTGTGAATGTCATTTTTGGTTTTATTGTCCCGGTATAACCCAGCTATATTTTTGTTTCTTGCGCGTCGGCGTTACTTTGTCTGGCGGGGTCAGGCTCGTGAACCCTTCGCACATGAAGGAGGTTCAATTAAGCGTTCAACTGCTCCTGTGAACTTCCCATTCCCCTTTCGTGTTTTACCTATTCCTACTACACAGGGATCAACCACATTTTTTTCTGTTTTTCTGGCGGTAAGTGTATGGTGCCTCTGCTCGATTGATTGATTCAGGAGCTTAACGGGCCAAAACTACCGATCATCAGGCTCACCATACTGGAGGACTCCGGATTAATTTTGACCACCTGCGTATCTTAACATGCTCCAATACCTCGAACACGCTCCTTTGTGCTCCTCAACACCACGCATTTGCGTGCGAATCAGCGTTTTATCGCGTTTAGTCGAAATCATTCGTTCTGAAGTAGTGTTGGGCAAATGGGGACACCATCGTTGGTCATAAAAACTTAAACCAAACCAAACTCGTCCGATTAACACGCGCTCGTTTGTAATTCTGTACATAAACAACTCTGTCAGTCCTCCTAATCGACATTACTGGTGGTATTCCGGAAGGCTAGAGTTTGAGAGCAGCGCGGGATGAACGGATCTCTGGCAACGACGCCTAACGACACGGTAACATTTCTAGGCGGAGGTGAAGTGCTTCAAAATTGCGATGCGAGCGAGCTATTGGCTGTAGAGCTGACGCAACCGGTCCACGCAAGCACACTTGAATGAGACTCAACTGGGGAGGTGGGGCTTTTTCACTGCATTACCTCACTCCCCTGTCGCACCGGTCGCTACTGGGGACAACGGGTGCAACGAAATGGTTTTTTGTGCGTTTATTATATTGATTTGTATTTTACAACACATTTCATCATTTTTTTTATCTCAGACGTTAATCTACACACAAAACACAAGTTAGCCTGAATGGGAGTTTTTTGGCTGGAATACGTCTTTTAAACTCCTCTGGGCAGGCGGCCTGCTCCCACGTGTGGTAGTATGATGGTGGACAAGCTGCCAGTTTACACCGGGGGTAAAAGCCGTCGTAAATATGCGCATTTACCACGATTGTACCTCTTCACAAAACGTAGTATCTAGCTGTGAATACTGCGTTTGTCCTAACGGGAGTACTAAAAACACCCACGCCTCCTCCATCTCCTTCTCCTTCTCATTCACCCCGCCCTCCTCTACGCCACCTTACTAACTGGTTGCCAGTTGGTGTCGTGTGTCGTGTGAGATCCAGCGTCCCCGAAAATGTGTTGTCCATGTGAACTTGCGGCCGCGCGAACGGATGTGAAGTGCTTCCCGACAACCGAAGCTCGTTGCGAACATTGTGGACCCAACCTACACTGATGTGCGACACACTGCAACGTCGCTTCCGTGTCACCGACCTTCGAGCCGACGGAATACGCCAGCGGGCCGACGCAAAGCCTAAATGCAGTGATCGCTGAGAGCGGCTCGTTAAAAACAACGCGGTTGTGCCTCTGCAAGGTGCTTGAAGGTAAGATGTTCAGGTTTTTTAATTGTGCCCAACATATTGGAATTCTTGTGCCCCTTCTAGTGTCAAATAAACTCAGCGTGTTTCCCGCGTCACTGCACGGGCGATTCACCGCCACTGCAGGTGAGCGTTGTGCGTAGAAAGGGCGCCATGCCCGGAACGTCATTGGGCAGGCCGAACGGTGTGAAAGCAATGAGTATTTGCGCTGGTCTCGAGCAGAACACTCACTCATTCACACTTGCGAGCACAATGAAAACTGTCCGAACCCTGAACGGCTGTTAGGTGTTTTTGTTAGGCTGTGTCTGTGGCTTACTGGCATGCGAAGGTGGAGTTGGCCGGTCAAACGTCGCAGGGTGGCCGCTTTTCTTGAGAAGTACGTGTGGTGCCAGCCGCGCCTGCTACGAGGAGGGTGACTGCCGCGTGCCGCCGGCGATTAATTGCTTTCACTGGAAAGGGAGAAGCTCGGGGGCCGGTGGGAGCTCCCCTTACGCTGGGCGCGTGTAACTATAACAAGCAAAAGCCATTCGAGGGAGCATTCTGTAGAGTCAACGGACGAATACTTATTTCATTTATTTTTTTGGAAGGGGGGGGGGGGGCGGGCAGGCGCAGCCGACGGAAATTTTTCCTTAACTTTTGGTGAGAGGAGAGAGAGGCAGTGCGGGTGGCAAAATCTGAAGCTCGCTCCCAGAACACTACATGGAATCAAAAGAGGGGAAGGGAGCATTTTGAAAAGTTGGTCGCCACAAGGATCGCGCACCCTTTTCAACAGCAGAGCACTTTGTTTTGACGAACTAGTGAGCGCAGGTGTCCCGGACGGAAGTGCAATTTTGCGTAGCTTTAAATAAACATTCAGATATTTATGGAACGTTGGACACAAAGGTGACAAGTTCAGCGTCTTTACAGTGCCGTTTCTATTTTTTCACGTCAGATGCCCAATATGCTTCTGTATTTGTTGCTGCAGATTTAAAGCGTTTTGGATGGATTGTGGGGTTTAACGCGCCGACGCAACGCAGGCGATGAGGCGCGCCGTAGTGGAGGGCTCCGGATTAATTTTGACCACCTGGGGATCTTTAACGTGCGCCGAAATATCGCACACACGGGCGTTTTTGCTTTTCGCCTCCATCAGAAAAGCGGCCGCCGTGGCCGGGAATCGAATCCGCGACCTTGAAGCGTTTTGCTATCCCTCTAATGCATGTGCTGCTGTGGCTTCCTATGGAACGTGCCAGGAGGTGCGGCAATGTCAGTGTTTGGGAGGCAGGGGCAAGCAAACAGCGCCCCGACGACATGCTGACCTCATTGTTTCCAAATGACTTAAATTTTTTCGTTGAGAAGGGTTGTAGTAGATAAAGTTCTTACCAAGATACCTTGTGTTCTTGATGTAGGTGTTTTGTTTATTCAGTGTTTTTTTTTTGTCTTATTAACGTGTTCACACATATACGTATTTATGCAATTTTTATGCAATAAATTTACTGTGCAGAAAACAAACTTTTGACGTTTCGCAATTCAACGTTTGAAGCGGGAAAAGACTAGGAATTATGTAATCCTCAACAAAAAATGAAAATGCGGTCTGTGCGCTCATTAAGAACTCCCGAATATAAGCGCTGTAGTGGAATTTATTAATTCTCTACAGAGCTTATACCAAACGCACAAAAATACAAACAAAAACCTCGAATGCAAGTCAACACTGCTTCGAACGCGCCCCCTGAAAATTCCCAGTTGGAGGAAACAATACACTCCCAATGGCACCCCTGGAAACTCCCATTGTTGTGGCAGTAAAATGAAACTCCCATATGCTACTGAAAAAAACTGCGGCAATAATGAGAGTAAGGCGAAACTCCTATTGGATGGAGTTTTGAAAACTCCGAATTGGTGCTGAGTTATGCAATAAGCCACTTACTCCCATTCCGGCTTGTGTATGTTCTTTGTGTACCGTCCTCGCATAAAAAATAAACTGAGTCTTTTGTTTGAAATTTTTAGAGTGCGCTTTTGCATTAATCTATATATTACAACAAAGTTCATTATTACGTCGCTTCCGGCGTTACTCAACCTGCCTGATGAAAACATAAAGCATCGGACTTTTACTTGCAATTTGTTGTCCTCAGAAGCACTTCTGCCATCTGTGCTAGCCAATACAATCACAAGAGTGTGGGCGATGAGTAAAAAAGCAGGTCATGGAAACTCGCCACATTCAAAATATTTGCTTCTCGCGAGTGCGTCATCAAAACCCTCCGTACGCTTTTAATATGAAATTTCCTCAAGGCACTTAATTCTTTTCACGTGCTTTGAAGGAGACAATTTTTAGCATCTGTTTTTTGGGACCCATTGTATTTGCCTGTTTTTCCTGGCTACGCTCTTTTTGTATTTTGGCACGAATTATTTAAACCAGTTTCGTTTTTGCAATGCTATGATTATGTATTTTCTTCTCGTCAATTTCTTCTTCTTACAGTGTGAGATACATCGGCAACCAGGCGATACTTACGTCGGCAAGCAGGACAAATTCTCTGGTAGTTGAGGCTGGGATTGGAAAAATATTCCTTCCAGACAAAGTAGGAACTGAAGTTATCTACCCAAGCGATTTGGGAGAGTTTGTGAAACAATCTAGATTGAGGTCGTCTGTGGTGGCGTCTTCTGTTATGATTTATGAAATTTCACACGTGTTTGCTTTGTTTTCTTTTGTTCTTCAACGCTGCTTTTCCGCGAAGCTCTCTGTACTCGTCCCTTTGTTGTTTCATTTAGTCCACTTCAATCCCTGCCCTGTATCGCTTCGCCCTTTTACGGCTCCTGCTTACCCTCCTTCTGGCATCACTTTAGGACTCAAAAGGGCACTGAAGCTAAAACTGAAGGAGGCCGAAATAGATAGCTTGGCAACTGCAGAAAACTAATACACACCTCTCTGGGTCAGTACCTTCAAAATAATCGCGTGAACAACAAAAATGAAGCTGTGAGCAACCCAGCAGGGCATTACGTCAACGGCGACTGAGCGGATGTTCCAAGAGTCATGCTGCAATCAACAGAACAAAATCCGCGCACACAAGCGCTCAAAGAAACACAAAATCTTTCTTTGCACGTTTACTTTCGTAAGTCATGAACAATTACAAACGTACAGGTATAATTCAAGCCGTGCCGACATTCGCAAGCTGACAAGCCGCGGCGCTTCCGGTTGCCATGGTTATTGCAGGTTAGGCGAAATCGCATGTCGGTTACAGTGGAATACGACTTTCTAAGGACTGCAAGAAAGCGTCGTATGAGCCGGGTGTCGTACGACCGGGGTGCGGGTAAATGCCGGCCTAGTAGACAGTCTTACGAGACAGGTGGGCTAGTAAAATATTTAAACTACTATTTTTGGCGCATTCTCGCGTGATTTGCGAACCTTCAGCTAAACTCACAAGTTTTTTTAAAAAAATAGCAACGCCTGTGTTCGCCTATATTGCTCCCCCCTCCCCTCCATGGCGTCCAGCTAGCCCGCCAACCAAGCGCCGTACACTCCGCGACACCTTTGCCGTCCGGCAATATTTATAGCCCGCTAGCCCCACACCTGCCTCGCGCGAGATTAGGCCGAAGTGGTTAATAAGAAAATTGATAAGGAAAAGTAAAGTGTGAAACTGCTAAGGCCAAGCGAAACAAACGATAATACAAGCCGGAGATAAAAGAAAATGGCTTTGCCGTGCATGGCAGGGGCACAATTTGAACCGTCCCGGGCCATCGCAATTCGGTCATTGTGCTCACCACATAGCTGTTTTCGTTTCCCAGAATGCCCAGCAAAGCGAAAAGGAGCAAACCATGTTGCTGCGAAAATTCCAGCGTGGTCTTGCTGCAGTGATTTACTGCGGCAGCGATTTACTGCGATTTACTGCGGCGTGAAGTGAGACACTTTACCAACGAAAGCACCATAGTGACAACGCGGCTTTGAAATACACTGATAGGCAGATAGCAGTGATATAGGCAGATAGAGCGTCATGAAAGGGAGAAACTTGGATCCAGCGGGCGGGGAAAGCGGCTGTTCGGTCATCGCCGTGGGGTTGCATCGTATGTGTTTTCGCGCTGGTCGGCGACTCGACGGGAGCTTCAAATTCACGGTCCGCCTGCAACCTGAACTTTCACTTCTCGCGGTTGGTGCTTTGGCGTCCTGCGGCAGCGGGGGCACGTCGCAGGTTCACTCCCACTCACGAGTACCCTCCTGTTTGCTTGCATCTTTTTCAGCAAGTGGTGTGGACTGGCTGCGGACCTTTGCTCGTCAAGCTGCGTCAAACGGGGGTTAACAATAAAGAAGCTAGGCACGAGAAGGCGAAGTCGTTTATTATATAGAAAAAAACGCCGGTTCATCCGCGCTACGGTCCGTCGTGTGAAGCGGACCGCGTGCACCCGAGCGTCATATCATCGGGGTTATTGATGGATTGCTTCTACGGGGACTTTGCCGGGACCGCGGTGATACGTTGTCAGAAGCGGGTTGTCGTACGTTCGGGGGACGTATCATCGGAGTTCCACTGTATCTCCTTGTTTACATCATGGCGGCAGGTAGCGCGTTGGCTTTCCAAGGTTCCGCTTTGATGTGGATAGTGAATTACGTCTGATAAAACGAGGTTTTTTGCTCGCTCACATAGCGCCCTCTGCCCAACCGAAGTTTTTGACCCAGGGCACCGGTGCCGCGTTTTGTGGCCACGTTCACATCGCGAGGAATTTTGACAGCGTCTTCCTGGGGCTGGTACTGTGATTACTATGTTGGAATTATTCCTCGCCACAATTGAACCCCCCACCGGTTATACGGAATCAGCGCGAAGTTTTGAAAAAAAAAAACGTTCTCCGTTGTGCACAGAGCGACGTGACTTGTTTGCTCCCGTAAATCCCAAGAAGCGAGTGCTGCCATTGCGACGAACAGGAGGCAACCGATCGCCTGGTAATTTAGCGCTTCGAGATCAAAACGCGTGCCGTTACGATGTGTTGACTCGAAGCCATTTCTTAATTAAATTGAAGTTGCCTAAAATCCGGTCTTTTGATTCAGAACGCTGTGTGCTGCTACGCTTCAATTACATTGTGTACGTAGGTAAAAATATATTTGTATCATGTTACGCCGCAGGTTTTTCATTTCATACTGGAGTCAAGGCGCATATTAGTAGTGGTTTGGGCACTCGTTAAAACTGTAGGCACGCTGCTGGCCGGTGGGCTTATAGGCACCTCGCTTCGCTAAACATTCAACAGGTGGCGCAATAAACGTTACCATAATGCGACGGAAAAAGTTTCCGTTGCACGCTGTCACAAGTTAAATTGATTGCGCCACGTTGTTAAGGGGAGTGCATCGAAGCGACTGAAACCTGACTATCGAAAGGAGAATGGAAATCAAAAGAAGTGCCCTGTCGCCTGTCTCACTGCCAATTTATGCGTAGAGTTAGGCAGGTAATGGATGCGCCGAGTGCGCGTCAAGTGCTTCTTGCGGCTGCGATGATTCGCTCGCTGGTTTTGTATTCGTTTCTAGACCACACCGCTGTCTCACCCACTTCTGGCAACCGTTGACGTCCCTAACACGTCATGAAATGGCGCGCAGAATTATACGCGTTTTTCAATTGCTAATTTCTCGGCAATTAACGGTTCCTTCGCCGCCCAATAAACGCCGAGAGGGCTTCGGGGCAGTTGAACTTTCGTCTGAGTCAAACATGCTATTTGCCTTGAGTGCCCCTGGAACTCTACTCTTTCCTTGCTTTTCATGCTCCGTTTTCGGCCACACGACAGTTACACTGAACATTACCAGTTTAAATATGTCGACATCGTCTTAGGATAGTTGATAAGCGCCGTTGATTGTAAAATTATAAGCCATAGCTAAAGCGCGCGCTGCAGCTGCAGACGCACAGACGCACGGAAGTACCTGCGAAAGCCATTTCCTTCGAACTAGAGTTCTTGTAAACCCTTCGCTGGAGTTGCGCGTCTGATTTCCAAGAGCGGCCGTGTCGGCGGTTGCGCCGTCACACTAGAGACGTATGAGTGCTTCGCATTTAATTCCTTCCGCAAGTCAGCGGCTGCAGCTACTACGCGTGGTGGCCGCCACCGCCACCACGCCACGCACGCACTGCCACCGGCACGGCGGCTCCCACATGCGTGGCGGGTTGTCCTTCCCGCACGACTTCCGACCTCAACGTGGCGGATGGACGCCCAAGACAGTCACCCTGTGAACACTATATAAGGAAGTCTACGGCTAACCACATAAAAAAGCCAGATCAGCGAAGCATGCCCCCAGTATTGCATCGGGCACACGGCGGCTGACCGTCGGTTAGTAGACGAAGTTCTGGTATTAAGAGTGGGTGACCAGGGCGGTCGCACAAACTGCCAGGGACAAGGGGGCGCCTATCTCCACAGAACGCCCCTTCCGCCCCCTCCTCTACGGCCATCCTGCCCGGTCTTCCACCGGCCAAAAGAGACTTCGGCGGGGCACTTTAAATGAGGGGAGAAAACGAGCGCTTGTCCACCTAATCAAGCTTGTTACGAGAAACCTGGACGCTCAAATTCAGACCCAAAACAAGGGTGCGAAGAGGGATTTGGTTTCCCCAGATGCGAAGAAACTGCAGGACGTGGCTTCCGCCTTAACAAGCCTAAACTAAGTATAACTTTCACCTTCCACAACTTTTCTCACTTTAGCACGTCTTAAGATCAAAACGTATGTGGAGAGCGCGCTGACTGACCCGGCCTAACAACTCTCAGAGGAACACGCCCAGGTGCGCCCTGAGGAGCGCTTTGGCAAGGCATCCGCGACTTCTGCGCTGCCTCGGGCGCCACACCAAAGCTTTCCGGTGCGCGTAGCGTGCGAAACGACCCAGCGCAGCGCGGATCACCCACAGAGCGCTTCCAACGTCATCACTCGCTGATGTCGCCGCCAAAGCAGCGCGATACTGCATCTCGACGGCGACATCGCCATCGACGTCGGAAGCACCCGCCAAAAAAGCGAGTTTTCTCACTGACACTCCTGCGGCGTGCTCCCGCGAGTCATCAGCGTCGTCTTGCCCAGCGTCTCTCGCACGCACGCTGTGGGCCGCGACCCGGGATTCGTGCAGGTGCTCATCGGCGTTCTGGGACTTGGACGTGTCGCTGTGGCCGTGGTCAGTGCAAGTGTCTTGCCACGGCCTCACGTGGAACCCGCACCCGCGGGGCTGCACCTGAACCCGTGCTGGGCTCTTTCATCGTCAGAAATGCCAGCCTTTTCGCGCATGCAGCCGAACGTGGGTGTACCTGCGTAGCAAGTGGCTTTTCAACGGGCGCCCATTAGGCAAGCGTCGCCTTGAGTCCATTCAGGGGCCGCGGCTGGCGTCACTTTTTCTTCAGGGCTGCTACACCCTACGCCAACTCGTCCCATTCTCCACACCGAGCCTCGTTCACCAGAGGTTTCCCCACATCCCGGATCCCACCTCGCCGACGACCAGAACCGCGCCGTTAGTCAACCCCTGCCACTTGACCACTGACTGCCCACGGACTCTTCCTGACTACGGACAAATTGTACATACCTGTGCATAGTGCATAGTGCATTTTCGTGCATTGTTATCTACATTTGTCACTTCACCACGCTTCACGCTAGGGGGGAAGCCCTGTAGCAACACAATCGCCATCGTCACCATCAGCGCCCAATCATCATCACGGTGCCTGGCCAGCGTCAACGGTGGCACGCGTAATAAGATGGAACGCTACTCAGCAGCATGGCGGCCCCTCATTCTGTTCGGGCCTACGCGACCTCAATAAATGTGGGAAGCCACATCCGCTGCACGCCTGCTTCCTACACGCTGCTTGAAACCCAGGCGAACCTTCTCGAGGCGAATGACCCATAAACGAACAGCACCTACGCCGGCTTCGCAAATCTTCAAAGTCAACGTAGCGCGCCTTTTCGACACTAAGAGACAGCATCCTGTCGCTTCCCATCAGCTCGTCAACGAACGACGGCATACCAACAGACGTACTCGGGCTAAGCACCCCCATCTTTTGCCGCACGAAAAGAAGGAACACAAAGCCTTCACTCGGCTGCCCCCAACTTCGCGTCCTTGCGGTTGCGTGAAAGGATTGAAGCGTGACAGCTACAAGCGAAGGCGACGCCGATACATGAGCCACCGGTAGCTTTAATTATTTAAATGAGGAGCCTGTACTTAACAGCTTCTCGCCACAAATCAGTGACATGCGGGTGGAGGAGGGAGGGGGCTTTGGCAGTATTTCGAACAGGGCGCCGAATGGGGTAAGACGGGCTCTGAAAGGCGATTGCGAGGGCGCTGTAAACGCTCTCGTGGAAGCCACCCGGCGTTAATACCTCAGCGCACACTCTTGCTCCTGTCGGTCACGGAACGAATCCCGCTTCGAAGTCGTCGCCAACGGAGATCGGTGGTGGGATTACTCCACAGCCAATGTAGAGTAGTTTTCAAGAGACGAAAACGCGCTAAAATTTCTCCTTTATTAAAGTTTAGATCTGTATGGCCGGAAATATTTCTGCTTCAGTGACCCTTAACTACAAAACACGCTGCAGCAGCAGGCACCACGAGTTTCAAGAGTTCGACCCGCCCGTCTACACCATTCCCGGGTTCTCTCCGAACGCATTGTAAACCAAACACGCCAAGACTGTTCCTCGGCATGGCGTAGCAACCGAAGCCCCGCCCAACCATGGCGACGCCTTTGTTCATAGAGTTACGTCGAAGACATAAAGTTGCCTTTATTCTATCGACGTTAGCACAAACAAGAATTTAGCCCCATACGTAAACGAAGTTTTTCGGCCACCGTCAGCTTGTGCTGCCAAAGTCGCTGGGGTGATCGCTCCGAACTAAAGTCCACTCTACCTGGAGCCGATACGAGCGGCTAAACCGACAATATTTCCCAAGGCATCATTCTTCACACATCGTAAAAACTCAGTCGGTGACAGATGACACGACTTCACTTAAAACACCCTCGTCAATGCACAAACACGTGCTTGACACGCTGATTTGGGGTGATGTCTGCTAAACGATCGCCAACCGGGCTCAACGACACTGTAAACAAGCGCCATATTTGACAGTCGGGAGCAGAGTGCATACCCTTCACTTCAGTGAACTTCCTTGCTTACTTTGTGCTTGCGCCGAGCGCATGCACTATAACAATTTTCAAGCCACCTAGCAAGCGTAATTCACTTTAAGAACAAAACATCGAAAAATACGGGCCGTAGCGCACCGGGCGCGACTAGTAGCGAGGCTGAACTTTTGGATCTGAAATTCAAATAGCACTCCATGCGAGTATTAGACCAAGTCGTATTTTCTAAACGTGTGCGGTCCCTTAGGACCCGCTGAATACGGCAAGCGCGTTTCACGCGATTAAGCCGCTATCGCTGGAGGTGTATGGGATGCTCCAATTTCACTACTTTAAACCAAGCAGCCGCAAACTCGGCGCGTTCTCTAATATCGCCCCAGTTTTGGTACAATCCGATTGTGGAAACGTTTATTTATTAATGTCATCAGACGCAACTGTAGCTGTGTTTTGTTAGTAAGCATCGCACATAAGAATATTTAATTTATTAAGAACGGAAGTCAAGCCTGGAAAAGCGTGCAGCACATTGGGAGCTGTTCGGGGTGTAATCAATTCGGCGCATCAGGTAAACGAATTTCTTCGTCTCTGCTTTTGTTGTGGTTAAAAGCCTAGAAGCCACGAAAAAAGCGAACGATGCCTTTTGTACTGAAAACAAAAAACGCAGTGATAATACGCGGTAGATACGGCATACGTTCTAGAAATAAGGTTTTTTGAGAGGTCCTTTGACTCGAACCATTATAGAGTAATACGACATAGGCAGAGAGTGCATTATGAGATATAATTTTCTGAGAACTGCATGCCGAAGCTAATGTCTGTCATGGACGTACCAGTCAACGTCAGGGAAGTATGGAATTTTGGATGATAGGCGTACGTCCTGTTATTAGGGCAACAGAAAACACCAAAGTTTACAGTAGCATCCAAGAAGTGTGCGCCAGTCAACACTGAAGATATCAAGATGAACCAACACTGGCTGGAAACCGTATCTAGGAAATGCCCTTACGTCAGCAGGATCAGCTCAGCACATATATTCACTACTGCAAGGTGAGCCGAACCAGACAAAGAAAAGATACAAATCAGTGGGCTGACATCTTTAGGCAACTGACCAGAATAAGCAACTCTGTCGGGCGCGACATGCAAAACTTTTCATCCTTCATACAAGGGCTTATCAGTCAGTCCTACACCACGCCACTATGGTGCGCCCGAAACACTGGTAAGACAGCTGTAATTGCAATCCATAGTAAGTCAGGGACTGAGAAGAAATGCCCCTGCAAACATTTTTGGGTGCGCACATCAAGAGAACACACCCAACGATGTCATGGCGAATGTCTTTCAGAAAGAAGCACTGAGCAAAGCCGAAAGCGCGAATGTCGACACCACTGGCACACACCGCGTACATGATGGTCGTTGGAGGATCTTTTCCCTCTCTGTGTTTGTGAAGACGAGATATATAGTTACATATGACAACATAGCACAGCACAAGTTTTTTAGGCTGCGCTTTACTATATTTCTCCCTCCCCCTCGTAGCTAACGAACGAACTAAGGATATAATTGAGCTCCTGGTAACACAAATGAACGGATACACTTACACACTTTCTCGAACTATATAAAGTCCCGGTCATTAGTACATCCTGAGTCTACCCACCTGCATTCACTGCAACAAGGTATCGGCCTCCCACCATGTGCGTCGGCTGTGGTATTGGGCTGGGAGGAGTTCGCCCAAACCCCACCTCCTCCCATGTCATCATAGGGAGGAAAAGTGACCAGATCCATCTCCGACTGTAGTCTTCAGTTTGTGTAAATCGCAGAGAAGCCATCAAGATTCGAACAGGTCCCCAAGTGTAGAACCGACCCCGCAACGCTTCTGTATCGCTACCCTGTTGTTGCTGTAATATTCCACGTTCTTTCATACTTCTACTTTTTTGCCGCTTGTGTTTTCTTAAAATATATTCGGTGCCACAAGATCGCTGTGAATGGTTATTTCTATAAGAACCTTGCTTCTTGACAAAGCGAAGATACTGTTGAATGGTTCTTCTCCGGACCACGTTAGTAAGTACGCATAATTAGGCGTTAACATTTTTAACTTCCATTCTTGGCCCTCACGTATAGACGAAAATAACATCATGCTCGGAATCATTCCCCAAAACTGTTTTTTTTCTATACCTGCTTTTATAAATTTTACGGTGTAAAACCTCCGTGCAATCGAAAGTAGCGCACTCTTCTTGGGTTTGAGGGTGGCGTATAACAACCTTGCAACATTTCTTGAATCTATTCAAAATCATGTGTCTGATTTCCAGTCTGTAACTATTAATAAACAAATGTCACTCACATCAAACTAACACTAAACCATCATATTTTTGCAAAAGGCGAGTCATCTCCAGAAACATATTCTTTTTAAAACGCCCACCTAAAGCATGCTCTCTCTAAAATACCTTCTTGTCAGCCTTCGGCTAACAATCATAAGTTTAAAGTTGGAGTGCCCAAATGTAACTCAAATCTGCGCATTCCCTTTTTCACACCCAAAACCAGCACGCGATGCAACTATCACTTCCTCTCTACCGTCACCATTATCGATTCAACATTCCGGTGCGTGATTTTTTGGTGTAAGCTCTCATAATTTTACGTGGTGTATTGCAGGCTGTAGCCAGCCCTAAGCATGCTTAAGCACGCTGCAGGAAGCGACATAGGCAGAACCAGTCATCCCGCCATAGTCACTAAGTCCCCATCGCCGAGCTAAATTGATCATCGCAGTCATTTTGGATCGCACCCATTGGGCTCTGCTATGATTAAGTTGCAGAGAGAGTCAGCCGCCCCGTGAACGCTTCGCTAGTGTGGAGATACCGCGGGCTGTCTCAGCTGTTCTTCCAAGTGCGACCGTCAGAACAGCTCCCGGTTTTCTCCTACGCCTCCTCTGCTAAAATAAAGCCACCTTATAGCTGTTATTACTATTTCAGTCCTCTTAAGTGGCACTCTAACATGTTGCGGCACTGAGTTTAAATAAATAAAATAAAATGAAGTCAAATATTATACCCATTTGCTCCTACTTTTACGATTTTGTGTAATGATATGCTATTATAGATAATTTCAGCAAGTTTTGTTTACGGGCTAGGTGGTCTGGTACTTGAAACGCCATGAGGATTGCACAAAACGACGACACAAAGAGGAGACAACAGGACGAGCGCCCTGGTGTCTCGTCCTGTTGTTCCCCTCTTTGTGTCGTTGTTCCGCGCAATCCTCATGACATTTATTTGTAGAGAAAGACGGCATGCAACAAGGTGTCACATTATGTAAAACGGTGCTACAATGAATATAATTCAGAACTCCTTACAAACCTTGAGTGTGTCCAGCGCCTTTTTGAAGATGTTGGGATCCAATACAGTTACGTTCAAAGTCAAAATGCCATAATGGAAGATTTTGCTACGAGCATGCACGTCCATGCGCTGTTTCCCATAACCTTGATGGAAGTCGTTGTTGAAGGTATCGATGTAGCTGCAAGAAGAACAACAGGGGATAGTGGAACACCAGTGTTTATCTAGCCAACCAAAACCTTCAGCGGCTGTGGTAGCTCTTTAAAGGAGCCACGGAGAGAAAACACATGTTTGGTTTATTCAAAAGATTGACTTGACTCGTTAGAATCATACAGACACCGCTTTAATGTAAACTCCGCCTAAATATGCTACATAATTAGGAAAAAAGAGGAATGGCCATGCGACCCACTAGCTCATTTCCCGCAACAGAACCTATGATGTCATGAACCAGACAGCTCTGCGATTGGCGGAGGGCGGCAAAAGCAAACACAAATTAGGCAGGCCGTATAAGCTTGCCGAACGTGATATTTGCAGTTAACTTTAAGGCACATTCTTTTTAAAGCAATACGATTTGTGGGACAAAGAATGGAAGTTCCGAAAGCACACCTAAACATGGAAGTACCGATGATACTGTATACTGATGTTGGCTCTACGCGCACCATGCTTGGTTTAGCTGCACAGGTCTCTGGGGCTTTGTGGTTGTTTCAGACGACACTGGCCCATTGGCGCAAGTGACGATGTCTTACATGACCATATTTGTCGAGCGAGCACCATGTTCCACAAAACGATTGTCTTCATGAACAAAACAAGCCCCGTACAAATACGTTCACAAACAAACCAAAGCAAGAAAACGGTTTTCCGCGGTGTGGTGAAGCCATCTAGGTGCACTAACGGTAAACAAGGCCCTTTGATGTTACTGCAGACCACAAAAATGCGTAATTTGGTGGGAAAATCAAAATTTTGAGTTAAACCATATTATTTCGCAGTGAATAAAGCATCGTTTGCGTTCGGAGAAGCACTGGAGGCACTATAAAACCCGAAATCTTTCGAATACCACAAACTTGTGTTTGGTCTTCATGGCATCTTTAAACGAGGAATAATGAGGAGACGTTGTGTTATCTCTGGAATTTTACATAAATAAATATACCCTGGAAGGGACAGAAATCGTTCTCTGAAGAAATTCTGGGAGTAAGAGGCCACACCGTTTTTTGTGTAGAGTGGCTAAGATGATGGTAATACACTAATTTCACCTGAGCCTTCCATGTAAAGCTCGTGGTCAATAATCGCCGCCGTTATTATTTTATTTGAAGCAGAAATAAGTGAGTTCTCGGTAAATCAGGACTAAAAGCGCACGTCTCAGCAACAGGCACTTTTTGCGCGAGAATTTCACTAGCCATTTAAATAGGAACGTGACAGTGGCTGGAGACAAGTATATCGCCAAAAGACATAATATTCGCTTACAAGACTGTGAGCGCTTACAAGTCTGAGTGTGCATGGCGAACTGAGACAAACAGCCATGTTTACCAGGCCTAGTCCTCTCTTTGTACAGGCTATCTTTGTTTGATGCATCGCATTCCCCCCAGCTGGCGGATCGCTCCATGCCCTATTACTGGTATCTGTAGGATCTCTGCCTCCCGCTTCAGATTCCACAACAGGACCACAGCACGTGTCGTAGAACTCCCCTTATCTGGACCACTACGTGGCCCTGCGTATCGTGACGTCACTGAAAACCGAAGCCATAATTTCCGGACCTAACCAATTCTTGATCGGTGGGCATGGCGCACTGAGACCAACAGCCATGTTTACCAGGCCTATTTTTTTCTTTGTGCAGGCTATCTTTGCTGGCTGCATCGCATTTCCCCCAGCTGGCGGATCGCTGCATGCTCCGCTCCTGGTATCTACAGAATCACTGCCTCCCGCTTCAGATTCCACAACAGGACCACAGCACATGCCCTACAACTCACCTTCCCTGTACTACTGCGTGGTTTTGCGTACCGTGACGTCACTGAAAATCGAAGCTATAGTTTCCAGACTTCACCAATTCTTCATCAGTGGGCATGGCGAACTGAGACCAACAGCAGTGTTTACCAGGCCTATTCCTGTCTTTCGGCAGGCTATGTTTTCTGGCAGCATCACATTTCCCCCTGCTTGCGGATCGCTGCATGCTCCGTTACTGGTATCTACAGCATATCCGCCTCCCGCTTCAGCTTCCACAGCAGGACCACAGCATGTGTCGCACAACTCCCCTTCCTTGGCCCTCTACGTGGCTCTGCGTACCGTGACATCACTGAAAACTGAAGCTATAACTTCAGGACAGCAACAATTCTTCATCAGTGGGCATGGCGAACTGAGACTAACAGCCATGTTTGCCAGGACTATTCCTCTCTTTGTGCAGGCTCTTTTTCCTGGCTGCCTCACATTTCCCCCAGCTGGCGGATCGCTGCATTATCCATTCCTGGTATCTTCAGCATCTCGGCCTCCCGCTTCAGATTCCACAACAGGACCACAGCACGTGTAGTACAACTCGCCTTTCCTGGACCACTTCGTGGCCCTGCATACCATGACGTCACTGAAAACCAAAGCTTTAATTTCCGGACTTCACCAATTCGTCATAAGTAGGCGTGGCGAACTAAGACAAACAGTCATGTTTACCAGGCCTATTCCTGTCTCTGCATGCTATCTTTTCTGGCTGCATCGCATTTCCCCCAGCTTGCGGATCACTGCATGCTCCGTTCCTTGTATCTGCAGCATCTCTGCCTCCTCCTTAAGTTTCCACAACAGGATCACAGCACGTGTCGTAAAACTCCCCTTCTTTGGGCCAGTACGTAGCCCTGCGTACTGTGACGTCACTAAAAACCGAAGCTATAATTTCCGGACTTCACCAATTCTTCATCAGTGGGCTTGCGAACTCAGACCAAAAGACAGGTTTACAAGGCCTATTCCTGTATCTCTGCGTGCTATATTTTCTGTCTCCATCGCATTTCCCCCAGTTTCCGGATAGCTGCATGCTCCGTTCCTGCTATCTACAGCATCTCTGCCTCCCGCTTCAGATTCCACAACAGGACCACAGCATGTGTCGTACCACTCCCCTTCTTTGGACCTCTACGTGGCTCTGCGTACCGTGACATCACTCAAAACCGAAGCTATAATTTCATGACAGCAACATTTCTTCATCAGTGAGCATGGCGAACAGACCAACAGCAATGTTTACTAGGCCTATTCCTCTCTTTGTGCAGGCTATCTTTCCTTGCTGCATCAGATTTCCCCCAGCTGGCGGATAGGTGCATGCTCCGTTCCTGGTATATTGTAAAATATCACCACCATGAACACTGAAGATGAAAGCAAGAAGATCTGCTCCTCGTTCCGTGAGCGCGCGATCAGAATTCTGGAATTCAATAAAGAAAAGATGCAGATGTTTCCCCGGCGTCTCTCGTGTTTACAAGTGGTGCCATGACCAGGATATTTACCTCCACGCCACGAAAGCAAGCAGCCTGCCTTGGAGCAGCGGAGAAGACGGCGGCGTCGGAGCAGCTGATCGGCCTGGTCCAGACAGTTAGTAGACCCCCGCGGAATCTACGGGATCCACCGAGCTGACACAAACTTTAGAGGGCTTCCGACAATCCTCTTTCAAATGAGCAAAAAGATAGTAACAAAGAATAGGAGGGCGATACGCGCGCAATTTACGCTGCTTATCAACGCAGCCGTACAGAAATAGCAGAGAGATATGAAAGGACAACGTTATGCTCCACGCAAGCACAGATCAAGGGAATGAAAGCGCGACCTGAAGAAGCAAATAACCAAATGGAGCAATATTTAACAGACGAAGTGGCGGACAGCGAATTGGAAAGAATCCTTGAATACGACATGAAATTATCGGCTATGCTCTAGAATCTTGAAATGAGCATTGTGGAGTCTATCCCAAGCAGCATGAATAGCCTGCCGACAGCACCACTCCCACAGTGCAGCGCAAGGACAGATGAATTGGAGTTGGTCAAATTGCCAAAGCTAGAGCATATAAAATTCGACCGGAATAGCTTGAGTGGAACAGATTTTGGACACAATACAATTCGTCAGTTCACGACAGGCCTAACATGAGCAAGGCTCAGAAATTCAATTATTTGAGGATATCGTTAGACGGAAAGGCAGCTGCTGAAATAGAAGGCTTACATTTTTGCGCGGAAAAGAACTACGATCATGCAGTCCAGTTGCTATTGGAAGCTCATGGAAGACACGACAAATCGGTGGATCTTCACTTGGACGAGCTCCTAAACCTTTAAAAGGTGAAATCAATAAAGGATATTGAAGACCTTCGACGGCTGTTCCAGGCGGTACAAATGAACATTCTCGCCCTTGAATCCCTAGATGTGAAACCCGAGTGGTATGCACCAATGCTAGTGCCAGTCTTGAAGAGGGCTATTCCATCAGAACTGTCAGTAGAGTTGAAGTTGAAGGAATGTTCGCAGAACATACAGAACAGGGAAGGGGAAGAAACACAGCAAAACGAGTTAACAGGAAAAAAAGCGCAGAAGCACTACCCCGATTGCTTGAATTCCTTCGGCATCAAGTAAACTTACGAGAGGAGACCCAAAAGAAGCAAACAACGGTTTCTCAAAAACATTCAAAGGAAAGCACGAGACAGTTTCGAACGACAACAAATTTTTACAGCTCATCCCAAAGAGTGTGCGTATTTTGCAAACAGAATAACCACACGACTGAGGATTGTTGGCGCAATATGCAAATAGAAGAGAAAAAGGCAGCACTAACAGTTAACCGGGCATGTTTCAGGTGCACGTGGCCAAATCACCCTGCGAGTGTATGCAGAGCCAGCGTGCGATGCAAACAGTGTAAAGGAAGGCACGCGATATCAATGTGCAGGACAAAACGAGCAAAAAAAGCAGAACAACATGCCGCGATGGTCCAGCCACAAGAATCGACGGCCTGCTCCATGCATGCCAATGAACGGCAGGAAAAACAGTGCGTACTGCTACTAAACTGCGGTAGCTTGGATTGAAGGAGACTCCTCAGGCAACTACGCACGAATCTTACTTGACAGCGACAGCCAAAGGTCATTCATCGCAGCTGGATTAGCAGAAGCAATTGGTGGAAAGATCATCAAACAAGAAAAGCTAACGATTGGCTCGTTCGGCGGTAATGAAACGGTGAAGATCGTGAATGTGGTGCAAGTAACAGTAGGGTTGGAAACCAAGAGCTCGACCACCACAATCGAAGCACTGAAAGTAGACGTGATATCCCGTAATTGTCTGCCAGCACCCAGCAAAGACATCAGCGAAGAGATGAAGAAACTAGATTTGGCAATTGCCGACGACACCAATAAAACAAGAACGCAAAAGTCGATAGGTTTGCTAATTGGCTCAGAATTTTATTGGGAATTCTTCACAGGAAAGATAAAACGAATAGGTGACAAATTAATGGCTACGGAAGCAACGCTCGGAGGGGTAATGCAAGGACCATACCGTCAAAACAAACTGAAAGTGACAAAAGACCAGGCAGTCATGGTACTTCATGTCGAAGCTACTGATAAAGGAATACAGGACGAATTGCAGAAATTCTGCAATTTAGAGTCAATCAGCATAACAATAAAACATCGCCTACCAAGTAACGAAGATAACGTGTTAGAGGGTGTCGAGTAGAAAATAACGGTGTAAAATGGTTGCTGTGCAGTAGGTCTGCCATGGAAAGAGAACGTAAACCTGGACACGAACAGAGAAATTGCAGTGAAAAGGCTACGGCAATTAACAACGAGGCTGAAAAAGAATGGTGCTCTCAGAAGGTATGACGAAGCAATCTCAGAATATTTCACCTCTGGCGTAGCGGAAGAGGTACAGGAGGGATCAGGAAAACCAATAACTTTGCTACTATATGCCCCAAAACCAGGCATACGAGAGGACCGAGCAACCACAAAAGTCAGAGTCGTTTTCGAGGCGTCGTCAACCTCGACGGAAAACAGATCGCCAAACGTCAATTTAGAAGCCGGTCCGATGTTTAACGCGGACTTACTGTCCATGCTTATAAATTTCAGAAAAGAAAAGATTGCACTGATCGGAGACGTGGAAAAGGCATTTTTGCAGATCAGCATTGACGAAGAAGACCAAGACTCTTTGCGGTTTCTGTGGTGAAAACACGACGACCAGGGAAGAGTAACTGAAGAAATTCAGGCGCGGAGGATGACAAGAGTGACATTCGGCACTACACCGAGCACATTTCTACTGGCAGCCACATTTAGGCATAAAAAAAATGACTTCTGAATTTCAAGAAACAACAAAAAGGCTACAGAGGGCAATTTACGTCGACGACGGGATGCTCGGAGCGGACACAGTTGATGAAGCCATCAAACTGTACAACGAGACGAAAATGGTCTTCGACAGAGCCTCAATGAACGTGAGAAAATGAATGTCAAACGACAAGCGAGTAAATGAAGTGTTCGACGGAACCGAAAAGGACGAGGGTGCGCACAAGGAGCTTCGGTCAAGCGGCCGAACGAAGTTGTTAGGAATGATATGGAAACTCCACGAGGATGTTCTGTGCTTTCCTGTGGAGAAATGGGTGTCAGACCTAACAATGCTCCCACTGACAAAACGAAAGGGGCTGCCGGCAACTGCTAAAATATTTGATTCACTTGGACTAATGTCGCCATTCACCATAGGCGCGAAAATAGGTATTCAGCGCCTATGGAAACTGGACACAACATGGTATGATCCTTTACCTGCTGTAGAAAACAAAACGTGGAGAGTTTTATTTGAAGAGGCATTAGCGATGAAGCATCTTCAAGTGCCTAGGTGCTCACTTTTGGACAGACTCTATGATAGAGTTGCACTGGATCAACGGAAGCAGTAAGAGAGGCATTCGTAGAGAATAGCGTCGCGGAAATACGGGCGAAAACGAGAGCGGGAATCTGGTCATTTGTAGAAGGAGAAGATAGCCCAGCAGACCTACTAACGTGGGGAATCAAAGCACGTGCCTTGATTGAGTCACAACTGTGGCGGCGCGGACCCAGTTGGCTAGCGTCACAAGGAATTGATCGATACAAAAACTGCGGAGCAGACGACCAGTCAATGATTGAAGAATAGAGGATCGAATGCAACAAGTGCAGAGACGGAACAGAGAGACCGGCATCATCGATATTGAACATCGAGAACTATGAATCATACAATCGACTTCTGAGATCAACTGCTTTGGTATTTACATTCGTCAAGAAGTTTAAAAAAGAACATTGGAAGGGGCTATTGGGAACAAAGAAACAACCTCAGTGGAAAATTACTGGATTAGGAAAACTCAAGAAACATTTACAGGGCACAGCCATTCGCACCGAAAAGGAAAAAAACGTGTTTCAAATACAAGGACAAGAGGTATTTATTGACGATGAAGGGATTATACGGCAAAAAGGACGCGTTCAATATAGCATTGCGATAAACAAGCACGTCATCGTGTTACCGAAGCAAGGACATTTCACGGAGTTTCTTGTGAATGAAGTTCACCGTCTGACGATGCATAGTGGAGTTCAAGCAACGCTTTCTCAGCTGCGAACACGATTTTGGATCTTGCAAGGCCGTCAGAAAGTCAAACGAGTAATAAACAAATACATCATTTGTAAAAGACACAATGCAAGACCTCTGAGCCAAGTGACACCTCTCTTGCCAGCGGACCGAGTCACGCAAGTCATGCCATTTCAAGTCAGTGGAGTAGACTTTACAGGACCACTCTACGCAGCAGACGGGGGACAGTGCCTGAAACAGCATGTCGTGATTTTCACCTGCGCTGTATCAAGAGCAGTTCTTCTGTAAGTGGTCAAAAGCATGTCAACACTACACTTCTTAAAAGCCTTCCGCAGATTCACAGCCCGGCGAGGAATACCAGAAATAGCGTATTCAGATAATCTGAAAACCTTCAAGAGGGTGGCGAAAGACATCAATGATGTACTCGCCACAATTAAACGAGAGAACTTGGATAATTACTGCAGCTGACGTAATATCAAGTGAAAGCTGACAGCGGAGGGCGCACCGCGGTGGGGAGGGTTTTATGAGCGTCTTATACGCAGCCTTAAAACCTCCATGCAGAAAATCACCGCGAGGATGACTATTACAGTAGAAGAGCTGCGAACCGTCGAAACAGAAGTGGAAGGAGCTTTAAATAGCCGACCGCTCACCTACGTGTACGGCGAGCTTGGCGAGCCTATGCCAATAACCCCAGCGGACGTCATCGGAGGGAGCCAGCAACATAACGATTCACAACGTCTCCTCCTCGGGAATATCGAAGAGGCCTAGAGAGGTAGGTATCGGATCGTGCGGACTTGGTGGGCAAGACGACATCGAGAATATCTGAAAGAAATCGGAGCGACAGCGCGCACAAAAGCAACGGCCAGTAAAGCGTTCGAGGAAGGCGACGTAGTTCTTCTGGGAGGAACCGGCCCGAGAACATTCTGGGAAATGTGTAGAATCCAGAAGACGTATACAGGACGTGACGGTATCACAAGGGCCTGTCTTCTGCGGAGAAGCAACAAGGAGCTTATACGGTGGTATACCAAGCACGTTGACCCGCTCGAGGACTGTTTCAAACAAGCGCGCCACTGATCATTCAAGCGCACTTCCGGCGGTCGGGACTGTGTAAAATATCACCATCATGAACACTGAAGACGAAGAGCAAGAAGATCTGATCCTCGTCACGCGAGCGCGCGATCAGAATTCTGGCAGCCAATAAAGAAAGGATACAGATGGTTCCCCGGCCTCTCTCGTGTTTAGATATCTACAGCATCTCGGACTCCCGATTCAGATTCCACAACAGGACCACAGCAATTGTACAACTGCCCTTCCCTGGACCACTATGTGGTTCTGTGTACCGTGACGTCACTGAAACAGAAGCTAATATTTCCGGACTTCACCAATTCTTCATCAGTGGGCATGGCAAACTGAGACAAACAGACATGTTTACCAGGCATATTCCTCTCTTTGTGCAGGCTATCTTTGCTGGCTGCATCGCATTTCCTCCCGCTGACGGATCGCTGCATGCTCCGTTCCTCGTATCTACAGCATCTCTACCTCCCGCTTCAGATTCCACAAGACCACAGCACGTGTCGTACAACTCCCCTTCTCTTGACCACTACGTGGCTCTGCGTACCATGACGTTACTGAAAACCCAAGCTATAATTTCCCGACATCTTCAATTCATCAGTGGTCATGGCAAACTGCGACAAGCTGACATGTTTACCAGGCAAATGCCTCTTTTTGTGCAGGCTAACTTTTGTGGCTGCATCGCATTTCCCCCAGCTGGTAGATCGCTGCGAGCTCCGTTCCTGGTATCTACAGCATCTCTGCCTCCCGCTTCAGATTTCACAACAGGACCACAGCACGTGTCGTACAACTCCCATGCTCTGGACCACTACGTGGCTCTGCGCACCATGACGACACTGAAAACCGAAGCTATATTTTCCGGACGTCACCAATTCTTCATCAGTGGCCATGGCGAACTGAGACCAACAGCCATGTTTACCAGGCCTATTCTTCTCTTTGTGCAGACTATCTTTTCTGGCTGCATCACATTTCCCCCCGCCGGCGGATCGCTGCATGCTCCATTCATTGTATCTACAGCATCTCTGCCTCCTGCTTCAGATTCCACAAGACCACAGCACGTGTCGTACAACCCCCGTTCTCTGGATCACTACGTTGCTCCGCGTACCATGACGTCACTGAAAACCGAAACTATAATTTCCGGACTTCACCAATTCATCAGTTGCCATGTCAAACTGAGACCAACAGCCAAGTCTGCCAGGCCTATTCCTCTATTTGTGCAGGCTATCTTTGCTGGCTGCAAAGAATTTTCCCAGCTGGTGGATCGCTGCATGCTCTGTTCCAAGTGTATACAGCATCTCAACCTCCCATTTCAGATTCCACAACACGATCACAGCACGTGTCGTACAACTCCCCTTCTCTGGACCACTACTTTTTGGCTCTGCGTACCGTGACGTCACTGAAAACTAAAATGATAATTTCCGGACTTCACCACTTCTTCATCAGAGGACATGGCGAACTGAGACCAACGGCCATGTTTAACAGGCCTATTCCTCTTTTTGTGCAGGCTATCTTTTCTGGCTGCATCGCATTTCCCCCAGCCGGCGGATCACTGCATGCTCCATTCATGGTATCTACAGCATCTCTGCCTCCTGCTCCAGAACCCACAAGACCAAAGCGCGTATCGTAAAACTCCCGTTCTCTGGACCACTACGTGGCTATGCGCACCATGACGTGACTGAAAACCAAAGCTATAATTTCCGGACTTCACCAATTCATCAGTGCGCCTGGCAAACTGAGACCAACAGCCATGTTTACCAGGCCTAGGTCTCTCGTTGTGCACGGTATCTTTTCTGGCTGCATCGCATTTCCCCCAGTTGCTCCGTTCCTGGTATCTACAGCATCTCAGCATCCCGCTTCAGATTCCACAATACAATCACAGCACGTGTCGCACAACTCCCCTCTATGGACCACTACTTGGCTCTGCGTACTGTGACGTAACTGAAAACCGAAGCTATAATTTCCGGACTTCATCAATTCTTGATCAGTTGGCAAGGCAAACTGAGACCAACAGCCACGTATACCAGGCCTATGTCTCTCTTTCTGCAGGCTATCGTTTCTGGCCGCATCGCATTTCCCCCAGCTGGCGGAGCGCTGCATGCCCTGTTCTTGGTATCCACGGAATCTCTGTCACCCGCTTGTTTCCACAACAGGACCACAGCACGTGTCGTCAATCTCCCCTTCTTTGGACTAGTACGTGGCTCTGCGTACCGTGACGTCACTGAAAACCGTAGCTACAATTTCCGGACTTCACCAATTATTCATCACTGGGCATGGCGAACTGAGACCAACAGCAATGTTTGCCCGCCCGATTCCTCTTTTTGTGCAAGGTATCTTTGCTGGCTGTGTCGTAGTTGGCCCAGCTGGCGGACCGCTGCATGCTCCCTTCATGGTATCTACGGCATCTCTGCCTCCCGCTTCAGCTTCCACAACAGGACCACAGCATGTGTCGTCCAACTCCCCTTCGTTGGACCACTACGTGGCTCTGGGTACTGTTACGTCACGGAAAACTGAAACTATAATTGCAGGACAGCAATATTTCTTCATCAGTGGGCATGGCGAATTGAGACCAACAGACATGTTTGCCAGGCCTATTCCTCTCTTTGTGCAGGCTATCTTTCCTGGCTGCCTCACAATTCCCCCAGCTGGCGGATCGCTGCATGCTCCGTTCCTGATATCTACTGCATCTCTGCCTCCCGCTTCAGATTCCAACACCAGACCACAGCACCTGTCTTACAACTCCAGTTTTCTGGACCACTACGTGGCTCTGCTTACCGTGACGCCACTGAAAACAGAAGCTATAATTTCCGGACTTCACCAATTGTTCATTACTGGACATGGCGAACTGAGACCAACATCTATGTTCACCAGCCCTATTCCTCTTTTTTTTCAGGTTAGTTGTGCACCCTGTGGTGTAAAATGGAGTAATAGGTTTATTAATATTGTTTATTATTATACTATTAATTTATTAATATTATAATAATTATATTATTAATATTATTAATAATAAGCCCACTGACGTGTTTGCGCATTATAGGTGACTGTTAAGTTTGCAAACTACTGCTTTGCGGAGATGTTGAGTAAAGCACTGGCACTACTATAGCTGCTGTTCACGAAGGGCAAACGGCATTCTTACACGCAATAACGAGTGAAAGCACAACTAGCTGCGACCGAAACTACGATGCAAGCCTTTTGCTCGAAAGCCAGTGAAGTTGAGAAGCTTATTCAGGGCCTGGTTTCCTCAACGTCCCATTTTGAATGTGTTAAATCTAGTCTGACGTCTGTTGAATAATCTGCTGCCCACCAGCCTCCGAAACTAGTTGACATTAGATACCGAAGCCGGCGGTCAAAGTTAGTCGTGTATGGTCTTTCCTAAAAACCGGATGAAACCAAAGAGTCATTAAAAAGGAAGGTGTTAAATGAGGTTTTGAAAAAAAAGCTTAGGGTAGAGTGCCACTCGACTGGTCGAATTGACCGACGTAGGAACCGGATAGGAAATGGCCCCGTCATCCTATTCCTGCAGGATTACAATGAATTACATGCCATTCTGAAAAAAATGCTGAAAATCTTAAAGGCGGCAACATAATATTTCAAATGACTACTCTAGACCTACACTCCAAAGGCGCAAACTATTGTGGGAGAGTGCGAAGGCTGATACAGTGGAAAGAAAGTCTGTCTCGTTAATGAAAAGCAGCGAATCGAGTACGACACTTTTGTATGGGATTTTAACACTAATTTAAGAGAACAGATAACATCTCCGAGCGTGACCCCGAGGAATCCGTGACAGTACCATCGCCCCTCACAATAATGTTTGCGGCTCTGGCTCTTAAATATCATTGCAAGAAGCATCATTAGCAAAACCACTGAGCTTGAGAGTATTTTACTAGCCCACGACCCCCATGTAACTATCTTAATGGCAACGTGGCTTCACAGTTACATTTCAGATGAAGATATAGTGCCGAATTCCTTGAAGATGTATCGAAGAGACAGACCATCATATGGCGGAGGCGTTGCCATTATTTTAAAGATGGATATACCGGTTGTCCCACTTTTGCAATTCTATGATCAAGAAAGTCTCTGCGTTCAGATAGACTGTTTTGAAAATAAGCTCATTATTTTCGCTGTATCTCGAGCTCCCTCTTCTAACCCGGATTTCTTGCCAAAACTTTATGATCACGTTATCACGTTCTCAAATAATCGCTCTTTACTTGCCGGGAATTTTAATTTACATAGCAAGAATTGGTTAAAGTTATCATCCTCCTTTAGTGCTGATCATACAGTCTGAAATGATGCTAGCATGCAACCTTGTCCAAGCCGTCAATACCCCTACCCGTGAACAGCTCAACCCGTCACCGATATTAGATCTAGTCTTTCATTCCAGATCCCTTAACGATGCGTCGAGGACAGTTTGTCAGACCACAACCTTGTGCTTTTTACGTGTCGTCTAAACAGTCAGTGCTCCCCGATTAAAGAAAAGGAAAAATTAATCAAAGAGTTTTCGTGGGCAAATGACGAAAAGGTGCTCGATTACCTTGATCTGGATTTTGATTTATTTTGTGGAAATGACGTCAATTGTATATGAGAGACATTTAGGTCCATTTGCCATTTCTGCCTTGAAAGGTTTGTTCCGAACAAAAAGAAAATTGTTCAGAAGGCTAATCCTTGGATTAGTTGTGATATTATCCATCTGGTACGGAAAATTAAGCGAATAAAAAAACGGGGGACTAATGAAACCTTCATAACCTAAAGCTCTTGCTATCTCAGAAAATTCGCGCAAGCAAAAGCTTTTGCTTTTCTAATACTTTCGCCCAGTTTCTAAAAACTAATTCGTCGAAATTCTGGCGCCACCTCAGCTCCAAAAAACAAATACTGTTGAATGCATTAAAACAGCAAAAAGGTCGCTCGGGACAAACTAGAAATCGAAATGAATTCAATCTGTATTTCCATTCCGTTTTTTCAACGATCCTCCTTAGAGCACATTAAGATTTAAGATGATTTATATGAGCGCAGAATTTGTAACATATGAAGGTGGTTTTTCGATGTTTCTAAACTGAGATTCAAAATGCTCGTTCAGGCCGGATAACATTACTAACGCGTTTCTGCGCCGCAACGCTGAATCATTAGCTCGCTTCCTGGTTGCTATTTTCCGTTTGTCTTTTTTAACTGGCATTGTCCCTTCTGACTGCCGCATCGCTCGTGTTGTACTGGTTTTTAAAAAAGGGGATAACGCATTGCTGCCAAATTACCGGCCTATATCTATTATAAGCCCTTCTTGTAAGCTCATAGAACACGTAATCGCTATTTACATAGTGTAGTTCTTAGATGACCACAACAAACTCTGCCCCAACCAGCGCGGCTTCCGCAAGAGTTTGTCCTGCACCACTCAACTAATTTCCACTATCTATTCCTTTTCTTCTATCAAAGATGCATCAGGCGAAATTCACGTAATTTTTCTCGACTTTAGCAAAGCTTTTAAGCTTTTTACATACTCTCCCAGTCTGGACTGATATTTAAACTAAAAAAACTCGGTTTTCCTTGCACGGTTGCTAAATGGGTTATAATGTACATTGAACTGCGCGAACAATTGGTTCACATAAATGATTTTCCCTCTGATACCCTCCCTGTTATTTCCGCAGTTCCCTAAGGAAGCGTGCTCGGGCCGCTAGTGTTCTTGATTTATATAAACGATATTACAACTTGTATAAGCCAGGACATTAATAAACACTTATTCGAAGATGACTGCTTGCTATTTAAAATTATAAAAACGTTAAGGATCAGGTTTCTGTAAACGAAAGTGTCGGTTTCGTGCTCCCATCGTGCGAACAATGAAGCATGACACTTAACCCCGATAAAATAATGTTCATGCGTATAACTAACAAAAAAATCCCCTTGAATATCAGTACACAATTATCAACGCCCCTATTAGCTTAACAAGTAGCTTTAACTACCTCGCTGTGACAATAACTGGCGACCTGTCCCGGTCGACTCATGTTGATATTTGCGCTTCGGCTAGAAGGAAACTGGGACTCATAAAACATAAGCTTAAGCACTCTCCATGTCACGTGAACCGATGGTATGGTTGGTCTTTACCAGCTCGGAGCAATGGACACGGGGAAGCCGTTGACTTGTTTAACAACATACACACACTCAAACCTCTAACAACTCCAAAACACAACTCAAATACAAACCCTAACTTAAGAGCTTAATATACAATTCAACTCAAAACCCAAACGGCTCTACAATAAAGTCCTACACTAACTATCCTCTAAATACCCTCATACAGTTCTAGTTAATCTCTCTCGAACCACAACTCCCTAGTTCTGTCCTTGACAACTGCGTCCCTACTGGACTGGCCTACCCCGGTCGTCGGCGCTGACGTGTCGCACCCTTGAGTGGCCGCGACTCGGTGGTAGCCGTCGTCGTCTCGCTTCGTCGGTGCCGGCGTGCGATGCGCGCGTTCACTCCTTGGACGGCGTGGGTTCCGCGCGTCCTCACGTCTTTCCTCTGTGGCTACCCCCTGATAGCCGCTCTCGCTGGAGGTCCTTGATGCCGGTGTTCGACGCGCGCAGTCATCCTTTCGGCGGCGTGCTTCCTCGGTGGCTACCATCTGGTAGCCGCTGCCGCTGGAGGTTCCAGGTTGGCTCGGCCCGAACGTAGGCTTTCGGGGCCGTCGAGACGAACGTCGACGGAGCGTGGACGCTGGCCGCTGGTGCCCGACCGATGCCGCTGGGGCCACGAAGACACAGGTTCGTGGTGCACCTAGGATGACGGTGCCGATGCGTAGTCGGCCCGCTCCCGCCCAGGCTCGGATGGCGTGGTCGACGGCCTGGCCGCGTCCCCCTGGCTCGTTCGTTGAAGCGCACGTGCTCCGGCCGCCTCCTGGTTGTCTCGCCTCCCGTTGTCTTGCCTCCCCCTTCTCTTTGTGCGCCCCGCTTTTATACCCTCTGGGCTCTCCCGTGGCGCACTCCCATTGGCTTCTTGCTTCCTCCCTGTCCTTATATAGCCATCTCGCCACTTGTCACCTGCGTGGCCTTCCCTGATTGGCCGACCCGTGTGCTGCCACCTTTTCCCAGGATTCCTTGGTGCGTCAGCGCTGGCGCTTGCTGATTGGTGCTCTCCTGGCGCGCACTTCAAAATTCTCGTTCCTTTGTTCTTCCCTTCTATTTTTCGGGGGGTTTCATGCATCCCCTCTCGGGGGGGGGGGGGGCGGTGCCTTTGACACATGACACTCCACACAACATCAAATTGTTGGCTTACAACACATTATTTCGATCGCGCCTTGAGCACGCTTCTGTGGTGCGGGATCCGCACACAAAAATGATATTTGCAAACTGGGGAAAATTCAAAGGCAAGCTGTTCGCTTCATCTATAACCACTGTCAAACCCATGATTCAGCTACCACACTCTTGAAGCACAACAAAATTCCAACGGTCGAATCTAGGAGAAGACGCAATGAACTAAAATTTCTCGCCGATCTTTGGAACCGCAAATTGCGCCTTGACCCATGATTATACCTTGCCCCTCTTACTCCCGGCCTACGAGGCAATACCACTCTTCTAAATTTACCCCCATGTTTTCCCGCACAAACGCCTATAAATATTCATTTTTTTCGCGAACAATATCTGAATTGAACAATCTCTCTGCCACTGTCTTTACTTTGCCGAATCTGCATGCATCAATTGAGCACCTTTTTCATGTGTATTAATATTCTGTGTGTCATTTTTGTTGAAACTTCTTAGAGATTGTAGGATTACTTTTGGCCGATATATTCTGTAATCACTATCCCACTCCTTCTTGGCCCTAATCCGGGCCTTCCGTATGGTCAAAATAAAAAATAAATAAAAATAAAAGTTCTCCAGGAAGGCTTTGCAGAAAGCTTTGACGGTTGATGTTAAAAATCGCTGCTTAATTCGTCATTATGTCCAGCAACCGATAAAATGGTTTCTAAAAGAGTGAATTCAACCTACAAGAGTAAGGCAATGACTCTATTGTTTTCACCCAATCAGCCAAATAATCCTTCCAACTAAAAATTGAATGCTTAAACGCACAGGCGGGAATCGATGTTAGCGGAAATTCGAATATTATCATACGTGGGTGTAACAGAACTATCACGCGGCATTTTTTAGAACGGTATTGTACATCTCATTGCTGCTGATTTTGGTGAGCAGGGTCGCGTACGTAGACAAATACATATAACGAGATCTGTTCAATGCCTCATTTCCCTGGCGCCGACTGGGGCATGAGCAGGGCCTTTCCAAGGAGTGTGCCATTCCTCTATGCTCTGCAAGCGGCTCCTTCCGCCCGCCCGTCGGCCACGTACGTAGAGGCCAGTGCTATCTGCTATTTCTTTCCATGGAAACGCGCCTCCCCGCTCACACACAAACCTCGCCACTTCCTGGCATCGCTGACGCGACGCACAGACTACGGCGTTATTAAAGTGATGTAAAAGTCAACAGCGCATTCGGAAAAACCAGCAGCACCAGCTCGAATATGTAGCAGGAGCAGCAGAAGCCACCTTTCGACGCCAGAAGACAGAAGTCCCGAAGCTAAGGGCAGGCAGTATGTGTTAATCCGCGTTCGGTGCGGCGCGTATGGGGCTCAAGACTATTCGCTAGATGCACATCTGCGGTTTACACAGTCAAGCGAGACGGCAAAGCTTGGAGGGCTGTTGTGGTTAACCTTTTACGAAGCCCGAGAACATCGCATTGTAGACGCACGTGCGAAGCTACCTGCTGCAGTGAAACCAATTGATCCACTTAGTCAGCAATAACGTCAGAGCCAAAGCGAGCGGCTGCGGAGAGAACCGAACACAGGGAGCTCAGGCGGCCTTTGTCATCCAGGGTACACATCCTACCCTGAGCAGCGGGAAAGCAGCGAGCGCAGCAGTGCAGCTACAAAGGCGGCCGAGCATCCGGGAGTGGTGAAAGCGGGAACTGACGAGCAGGCAAAGTTAAAAGTCCCCAAACGCAGACCTCAACTAAAAAATGTTTCGGCGCAACACCAGAGCATTGCGGCCCAAGTAATCGACCATCAGCGACACGAAATGCTGTAATATTTACACATAAAAAAGAATTGCATAGTCGCCCCTAGTTTTTTTCCCACAACAAACGAGTATAGCTTCACAGAAGAACTACTCACAGGGCTTCGATGGAAAAACCGTATTGTGTTTGGTATGAAGTTTCCGCCAGTTTGTTGTAGCTGTTCATCCGCTTATGTGGAGCTCCCTGCAAAACTTCGTTGCGGCCGTCGAAGTACAAGGACTCGAAGAAAACAAAGTCGCAAACGCCATCGGGCAGTGCCTTGACTGGGACGTCGGGGCCGTTCGGGTGGTATGCCTGAATTGTGCAGATGAGGGAGTATGTCGTGGGCGGGCCCGTGGCGGCTGCGCAGAAGAGTTGACCGCGTGTAAAGTGAGACCGAATTATGGAGTTTAACCGACATAACCTACAGCTGGGCTATAAGGCGCGTTATAGTGGGGGGCTCCGGACTAACTTTGACAACCTAGCGGCCTTTGTCGTGTTTGAAATTTTACCAAACCGGCTTTCGCTTTTCGCCTCTACATGAAAAGCTACCACCACCATTGGGATAGAACCTGCGTCTTTGGTTTTAGTCCCGCAACGCTTCAGCCACTGAGCAAACGTAAACTGTCACAGTGAAATCCTTCAGTGGCACTTTCGCAATTGCTTTTTCCCTTCAGGGCCACACTTATCTATGTTTTGCGGAAAACGTAAGCATTGAAACATCAGAGCTCGAACTTGCGCTAATCTGCGTTGAAAAAGAACCAATAATAAAAACAAAGATACTTGTTTTTCTAACAGAATGGTTGTGCGCACTGTGAAGCCGGAAGAATTGAAATTCCATTGGAGAAAAGTTCAGTCAATACATCATCAGGGAAGCGAGGAGAGAATGAAAGAGTGTGAAATGTAGGAGCGGAGACCAACGAGTGAGGTGCCCGCTCCTAAACGCGCCCGCTGTTTTTCGGGCGTCTTTACTTTACGGGGTCAAACTGTGGCGGAGTTAAGGTGAACTGAAAGGAGTTCCTAGTTGCCCTTAACACGAGGGCTTCCAATGATGCCAACCCGTCCCCTTCCCCCTTTAATAAATAACCTGGTTACCTAATCCTTACCATAAACACATGGGGACAGGGCGACCCATTGTTAACAGGCTCCTTTTTCTTTCTCGTGCGTTTCGATGCTTGCTTTATAGCTGTTTCAAGAACTACTGAGCCCTTTCAAATATATCGGATTTGAGAGAAACATATGCCGTTCGGCTTCAATTGTGAGCTCTATTTCTTCCGAATAACAACGACACAAAATTTTCTGACCTACGAGAGGTTAACAGCTCCACTGTAAAACGTTGGGCTTTAATGGAAGCGCTTCATATTGGTAGTTTTACTTTTTTACCCAGCTGTACCTTAACATGGACAACGAAGATCGTACTGCCCGAGGTACTGCATAAAATGCGTCTAAAGCGGTCTCTGGCGCCGCAATATCTAGTTTCGTGTGACTGTGGGCCACTCTTCTTTTGACAACTTAAAACGGCCGTCGAGTACTCAGAAGACAAAGCTAAGGCGTTGTGCTGTTGACTCCAAACACTCGGTCGCAGATCCCGGTCGCTGTTGCTGCTCTACGATTGGACCGAAAATTAAAACACTCATTTGTGTAAAAAAGTCGGCGCTGCTTAAAGATCCGCGGTTCATCGCAGCCGATCCGACCATCTAAGGTGCGCCTCATTGCTCAAAATTGAATACTGGCGCGTTATGTGACTCAATGTATCACCTAAAACATGCATCAACAATTTTCACGACTTTACAATTCAATGGGAACCTATTCTGGCGTTGCCTAAATCTCTAATGCTAGAGTGCTAGCAACGAAGCATTCATTTAATTTAGCAGGTCGTGAATTTGATTCCCCGTCACGGTGGCCGCTTCTCTAATGGACGCAAAAAACAAGAACGCCCGTGTGTACTAGATTTCTGCGCACGTTAACGATCCCCAGGGGGTCAAAATTAATCTGGAGCCCTTCAGTACGGCGCGCCTCATCGATTTTGTTGCGTCCTCGCGCTAACCCTATAATCAATAAAATCGATTTTATTTCGGAGCACGTCAGTAACTTGATGGCATTAAGATATGACCTACGCTGCTCGTTTAATCTGATACGAGAATCGCAATGGTACTACACTAACCTGCAGATTTCGTGGGCATTGAATATGATTTGGCCGTCTCTTGTGAATACCTTACCAAGAGCCTGACGTTGTACGTGTAGAACCGATTTCCTGGTACACTAAGAGCGAAGGGGAGCATACCGGTTGTACGTTATTTATGTATTTGGCGTAATATGTTTTTTGATACAGCATAGCGTTTTGAGCCCGCTTGCTCGAAACATAAAAGGCGGGGCTAGTTATCAGTATAATGTTGTTCTCACAGTATTTTAGCGTTGAAACCTTACTCGGCACAAGATGCTCTTTGGAACCTTATACGACAGTACATTGCGCTTAAACTGGGCCTAGCAGTCTAATTAACAGACTTGTGACGAGTCTGTCCGGCATTTCAGCCTAAGCGTGTAGTAGGCCCCCTACACCCTTACATAAGCGTGGATAGCAAACTTGCCCATGCATGCAGCTCTGGCAAGTTGGCCCTCCGTCTCCCTTCGGAAAGGGGCCCGCGTCACTATGGTGAGTGAGAGATGGTCTGCTACGCTGGTTTCGGCTTCCAAAGTTTCTGGATATAGGTGTTTCAAAGCTCCCCACAGCCCCATGCATCAAAAACTGACCCTATGATTGGTCTTATGCTTTGGATTTCTCATACAGGGGCGCTATCTAGTGGCAACTAGATGAACTATACAACGTACTTCGCCGTTGCTCCGCACGTGGATATTCCCATTTTCTTAAACAAGACATTAGCGTGAAAAAAGTGAACATTTCGGTTTTTAAACGAATTAGGATCTTTTTCTTTTGCCGACACGCAGCACTGTCACCCAGCAGAAACAAGAGTGCACGTTCGCCTGCTAAGCATCGTCTAGCTGCTATCGTCCCGTTGCCAAAAAAGTCGCAATTTTGGTTCGGCAGCTTTACGCATAGCTGAAGGGTTTATTGAGAGCACGATGATCGGCTAGTACATCAGGTTTGCAATGGAATGGAATGTAGGCCGAACTACGACTGCAAATTTAGATTAATGTTTGAATTTCCAGGGTCCTTGCACAAGTGCCAATGGGTCACGACAGCTGTGTATACGCCTGAAAAATCTCAAAATTACGTACAGCAGATTGAAGAAAACAGTGCAAAATTTACAAAAATACAAGAATAACGAACTGTGCGCAATTAGAATGAAGCTGCACGAGGACTTCTGAATTTGTATAAATAGTATGTTTTTCTTATATTCGTGCGTAGGGTGGCGCCACCGGAACCATGATGCAAAGTGGGAGAGCTTAGACGAGGGCCGTTTTTTTGAGCGAAGTTACGTAACTGCTCGCATCAAAACCTCTCGTCACTGCAGCTGCTGCGAAAAGGCTGCACGGAAATGACGGAGCGAATGTTAACAAGAGATAACGCTCAGTAACTCAGAAACAAAAATTAGGCGTTAATAATGGCGGTGCAACGGTACAACAACATATAGCCTAAGGCCTAGCGTTAGTCTGCAATGGCTCCGCTGGGTTTAATAAATTCGAATTTTCGATGCAAGACTGAGAAGCTTCCCCTGTATTAAGAGCTCAGTTATTAAAAAGGCCGTTAAGGCAAAATGCAAGTTTGATTTATTGGAGAGATCGGTTCGTTTGAGTAACAGTGACAACACTTTCGCTGAAAAGTTGAGTAAAAGGAGCTCTGTAATTGGGAAAAAGAGAATGGCCATCCCACACACTAAATGATTTCCGGTACTAGCAACTAAGACTTATTATGGGCAGCTGTGCAATTATACGCCGGCGAGAGAAAGTGCAAGTTATGCAGAGCTTACAAACTTGCAAAACGAGCTATTCGCGCGTGAATTTAGTGCTCGTTTTTAAAATGAATATGGAAGGTGTAGTGTTAGGATAAACAGTGGAAGTTACGAACGCTTACTTAAACATCACGCACGAGTGAGTACTGCACGCCCTATGCCGGTTATAGCTGCACAGCCATCCGGCGCGTTCAGCCACAGTGGCCAATTGGCATAGGCGACCTTGTCTTCTGTGGCTCTGTCCAGAACACCAAATTTTGACGAACCGGTTGCTATAAACAATACCAAATATGAGCCAGGTGCAAAGTTACTCTATGACAAATCGGGTGAGAACAATAGTCCTCCGCAGTATCGTAGTGCCATGCAGGAGGCCTCATGGTGAACAAACCGGATCGGTGTTGCCTCGACCCCTTAGTCGTTATAATAACGTTCGCTTAACAACTTGTCCTGGAAAAAGTATCGCAGGCGCCACGAACACGATTCAGAGGGAGAATAAACACCTTGTCTTTAACTGTTCGTCGTTTTTTGGCGTTCCGCTGTCCTGGTTTGTTTCCTCGACAATCGTAACCATGAAAGGCTACTCTGTAACTAGATACGCGCTTTTGGGAAAGCGAAGGAGTCGGAATTTAACTTTGACTTATTTGCTTTGGGGGACTAGGCTACACTGTTAATAATCAATTTTCTCGAGCAAGGTGACCTTGATGTTCATGCTATGACTCATCCTGTTTGCCACATGTGTTAGGGCAGCAGCTCGCATTGGGTGCAAGCGCTTTATTTTTATAAAACTGCATAATTACGTTAAACTACACAGTTTCAGTTTGAAAGTAACCTATTATTTCTTCTGCAATAATATTACTACCGAAACTCGTCTTTGGCGGTGCATTGAAACTTTCTAGGAATATTTCTGTAGTTGACACAATTTCAGAGAAAAAGCTGGAGTAGAATTATACCTATCACGGCCATGCTACGAGTACTTTACATCTATTTGTGAAAATTGAAGAGAAGTTACATGAATGTACATTAGACCTAATTTCTTTGTAGCACTAAATTACACAAACGAGTACAGCTCAAACCAGTACAATTTAAACAATATTAAACGAAAACGCACGTGGTTTTGTTGTAGTGGTTGTCGTAGTGGTCGTTGTTGTTGTAGTTGTGGTTGTCGTAGTTGTCGTGGTTGTCGTGGTTGTCGTGGTTGTAGTTGTCGTGGTTGTAGTTGTCGTGGTTGTAGTTGTCGTGGTTGTAGTTGTCGTTGTTGTAGTAGTGGTTGTCGTGGTCGTAGTTGTGGTCGTCGTCGTAGTTGTAGTGGTCGTTGTCGTCGTTCTCGTAGTTTTTCTTGAACTTGTGGTGACTGCTCCCGTTTCTGATATTGTCACCTGGTAGAAAAATTTAACACAGTTGTACTATTTGTCCTACGTGTTCGCATCGTGATCTGGCCATGGGTGCTAGCCTGAGTGAACGCACTGGTTTTAGATTTGTTTGCAGTGGTTGTACATTTCGAGACAAAAAAGTATACAATCATCTGTGACTACATTTACCCAAACAATAATGAATAGGTCTAACACAAAATAGTCTACTTGTCCTTTTTGCGCTGCGCCGAGTAGCACGTTTTATCTGAGAAGCAAAGAAGTGACGCAAATTTACACACTTTTCTCGCAGCAGAACCTTTTTATAGCGAGATATGAGGTATAAAGAATGCAAGAGCAAGAAGGGCAAGTATTACCTGGAACCTTAGCATTTTTGAAATTTTTCACCAAGGGTCCGGCTGGTATGTGACACGTTCTAACCGCGCTCATCTCGCGCGCTATGTTTTAAGCGTCGTACTCGAATGCTTTCGGTGCTAAGGAAACGCTTTTTAGCGTAATAAAATTACTATAAGGGCCATTTATTAAAAATATATGACAAAGACGGCAAAAACCTGGATTTATGAGTAAGAACGGATTCTGGGTGAAACGTATCCGCAAAGATATCCCAACAAGCAGACAATCGAATAAGCTCTTGTTATCTTCAGAGAATCTGATGAGTATACCTTGAACAGGCTAATCGCTAAAACCAAAAATTATTGATGTTGATGAGTGAAAAATGTGTCCCTTTTTTCCCTCAATAGATCTTGTATTGCACTCCTCAGTATGTATCACAGCCCGAATGCTATGATGGCATTGCACAAAAATTGTAGATAATAAGAGAAACAATGTCACGTTTCAATGCTTTTTTGTCGCTTTCGACATCCCAGCACACCATAGGTTCCAACTTTAAGAAGGCCATGCGGACAAAATACAAGTTTGTTTTAGTGAAACACTTTGGTATTTTATAGTTCGCCCGAGCTTGTATGTAAGTAAATGCAGCTTTATTCACTGAGAATTTCATAAATTCCAGCGAAAATTTTGATTTTGCTACCAAATCGTGTGTTTTGTGACGTCTGCGATCACGTAACAAGGACAGGTCGTCAAGCGAACCTTAGTTCGCTATGTACTCTGCAGTGCACTGCGGAACACGTTTTATCATCAGTCCTCCTAGATGGCGCAGCCATAATACGCAGGGCCGCTCTCCGCCTACTCTTTCCTTCTTACCGTATTTGCACCTGGTATGTTTTTTACGGTATGTACTAATCGTTTTGTGAAACTTCAAGTATCCTCGACGAACAGGTCACTTAGGAGTATGTTGCTTACGCCAATCAGCCTGTGTCGTGTGAGACAAGCTCGAAGTGCCAGACTGCTGTGTAACTATGCGAAGCATAGTGCGTGCAGTACGAAGAACCGTACGCACTTGTACTTTCATGTACTTACGTGTACACGTGTGTCTTTACATGCACTTTTGTCACTTTTATTGTTTACACCACAATTTGTACTGCTATAAAATGAGTAAGCATATTAACTGCGGCAAAAATAGCTTGTTCTGCGAGGTCATGCACCCTGGGTAAGTTGCATTTGCTTTTGCCAGCGTTAACCAATCGCGCAGCTTTCCATATTACGTCATAGGTACTACTGCGGTAAGTGAGGTAGTGGTTCGCAAGGTTACTCCCTTTTTTTCAAATTATATAGCCTATTTGCACCACGTTTACGTTAAAAGTGGTATCAGTGTGAATCTTACGAGCAATCTTTCGAATGAACCGAACGTGTGTGTTGTCTGTATGGCTCCTTTAAACCGAATGTTCCAATACTAAAATGGCACAATATTGTTGTGCACAAAATAGAATACCCTGGTGCTGCAACTGAATGGTCTACTATCCTAGCTATGTGCTTGTAAAAAACTGCTGTTATACGCGTACTATTGCCGCTATCCCAAAACAAATCGTACAGAGTCGGTGTGCTAAAATGGCTATTTTCACATTGGAAGTGCTGTCTCAGCGGGCGACAGTGATAAATATCAGCCGGAGGTTTAAAATACACTATTGGTAGTACCCGGCTACACCCGGAAATGCAACTTTACCAGTGACACTAGTGGTTGTACAGCGCGTCAAGGTATTTCTTACGTGTCACAATTAGCTACTTGACCTCAAAGTTTGAAACAATTTGGAACTCCCGCCCGCTGTCACTACATGAGCTCGCACCAGAGGCTCTTGGATATAGAAAAGTGCTGCTAGTGATGTTCAATTGAAAATACAACAAAAAACGATGGCACGAAGGTAGTGCACTCAAACGACTGCATGCTAATTAGACGGGTTATGTCAGCAGGCATGATAGATAACTCTCAGTCACAGTTTTATGATACACGACCTCCCACAGATGGTTCCCTCAAGAAGACCAATCTGGCTGACCGATTTTTACGTTTGTGTTGACAACATCCGGAAATGGTTTTGGGAAAATCGTAAAGTCAGCGTTTGTAAGCAAAAACGCCATCAGCGTTTGTAAGCAAAAACGCTGTCGATATAAAAACGGAGTAAATAGCCAGTAGGTGTCTGTAAAAATGCGTTATTTCCCAGAATTACTGATTCCCGTTATTAGTACCTGTTCTGAAAAATAATTTGAAATCGCTTTTGAACGCTAGTTAGGGTTACCGATATCAACAAGACCTGTTAAACATCCAAATCGGCCAGCGACAAAAACCCCATAAAAATATTTGTGCAATCTTCCCTTCAGTATGGTAGCAACCTACTCCTCCAACTTCAAGCTTCTTAGTTTGAATGACCGTTGGCAATAAGTATCAACCCTGATGTGACTTCCTCTATGTGACGCTAATCACCGTCATTCCATTACAGTCGTGACGAGCTGCCGCGTGCTGATGTGGCTGCTCCAACTCGCGGCCGCTGTCTACAACATTTATTAAAGCCTCATTCGATTAAGACGTGTCGCTCTGCTTTTTCAACATCGCGTCACAGCTGGAAGACCGAGAGGTTCAACACATGGTGCGCAGAACCCGGTGAATCTAGACGACGCTTAGCCCAACGACGCACGGAGCCGCAAAAGACAAGGAAAAGACACAGTGCCTGCTATCTTGGCGAGTTCGCAGCTGCGTGCGACCGAATGAAACGACAGCTTTGACGACGACGCAGCCTACGGGAGCAACGGAATGGCCTTCTACTGGAAGCGGAAGACCACATGAGGAGAAGTCGTGAGGCGACGGCAGGCGCGGTTAGTGTAATGACAGAGCAAATCAGTGCATTTTATGGCCAGGTAGAGAAGTTGGACTAGGCGATCTTTGAGGAGACGATAGTTGACGTAGTGGACAGCGAGGCGTTAGACGCTGGACATACTGAGACAAGGTTGTCAGCAGGACAGCAAATTTACGTCTAAGATGAAGGAATGCCGGTCTTCGGCTCTACACCGGATGACCGCCGACCCATCACCAACTGGCAAGTGCATATTCCCCTAACTAGAGCTTCTCAACTTTGACCGGTACTGCAGATCATGACAGCGATTATGGAAGCAGTTTTGGGCAGCCGTTCACAACGACGAGCTCAGCACGCTGAGAAGTTCAACTACTTGAGAAGCCTTGTGACTGCAGCAGCAACATCAGCCATATCTGAACTGCAAGCGACTGCAGAGTGCTATAAAGACGCCATTGTGATGTTAAAAAAATCCTTCGGAAATAGCAGCGTCATCATGCAAGATCACCTTTGAGGCCTCCTGGACTTGAAGCAGGTGTCATCGTCATCCGACGTCAGAAAACTTGGGCATTTTTATGATCTAGTCTACGTCCGTATCCGAAGTCTCAAGCCGCGTCGCACGAGCTCGACAACCTATTGTTCCATGCTGCGCGAAATCCTGCTAAGGGTGCTGCGGATGGACATGGTCCCAGGGATTTATACACACCCCCCTAACACCCCCCAACACCCTCCCCCCAAAAGGACTTCGACACTCCCCCAAAAAGATTCCACAACCACAAGCACCCTGCCTGGGGATTTATACAACACTCCCCCAAACATCCCACCGACACCCCCCCCCCCCAAATTGAAATTCTGCATAAACCCCTGCATGGTCCTGCGGTTCCATTAGGGGCGCTATTCGTCATTTTCACTAGATGGCGCTTCATGGAACCCACACTGCGACTCAACCGGTCGAATGACCCTGTCCTAGCACGGGATTCAACTTCTCTTAGATTTCCTCGACCATCCGCTCACGTATCATAGGCTCTTGATGAACACGGCTTAAAGAAAATTAATCGAATCTCAGAAGATGCACGAAAACACCGCTGTTCACCTGACCTTCCAACGACCTCTGCTTTGCAGGGCACAGTGAGCATTCCGCAGTGGTGCTTCTTTTGTCATTCTGGAACACACTTTATTGAAGCTGTCATGCCAAAGAACTCTGTCTCTTCTGCAAAAAGAAGATGCTAGCCAAAGCTGCGAGATGCTTCAGTTGCCTCAAGCAGGGCCACTTGGCGAAAGTGTTCAGGAGCCAGTTAAAACGCGGAGAGTGCGCAAGAAGGTACGCAGCATTACTGTGCGCCTCAGACAGCCGTGAAAACGGCACGTGACTTCCACACCGCCCCCACCTAGTGTCCAAACAAGCAGGCTCCATCATGCTGCTGCGGACTCTGGAAAACCGATACCCACCTACAGCCCATCTGCTGGAAAACACCCTAGACGGTCCCTTCATCGGGGCAGACATCCCTACTGAAGAAGCGGCCGAGATGCAATAGAAAAAGATCTTCCGAGACGCTTTCACGAACACAAGTAAATTGGCAAGCAATGACCCTTCTGTACCTGCCACTTCGGGACAAAGAATGTATTCACAGGGAAAATCATTTTCCTCGTTTCCTGGAACCTCAGAGGTGCTACTTCAGTGCAGCAAGCAGTCGGGCATCTTTTCGCTCAAGTCCAAGATCATCCTGCACTCCAGCGAGAAGGCGTCAGAAGATACAGAAAAAATTCGCGACCGGACGTCTACAAAACCGACCGAGTCGAAAAGGCAACGCAAACAGAGAGCACGTAACAGGAGACATCATGCCGAGCCCAGAGTGAGGCATCAAGGAAAACCTGTTGCGCTTGAGACACCGAACAAAACAGACGAAAAGGCGCCAAGACGCCCATGGAGGAAAACACAAACAATAGGCAGCAAAAGCGCAGATACGACGCCTGCGAGAAACGTTTTCTGTGGGGCAGCAACTTTTCCTGGGTTATAAACCATTCCTGCTCCCTCCTTCAGCAATGGATTCTGGCTTGCGATACACCATGGACCAACTGTAAGAATAATCAGGCTGAGTGGTATAAACCCCGAAGGCGGAGAAAGCACTCTGTGGATGTTAGATGATCGATGTTTAGAAATTTCACCTGGAACCATAAAAAATCCGCAGACTTTCTGAAGGACAGTATGCTACTTGAAAAAACGTAGCGTCCAAGACATCTGTAGACCTTGATATAAATAGAAGCGTCGATCGGCTTACAAGACGGAGACGTCAGGTCCAGCAGTCTCCTTTTCCCCTTGGGCACTACAGTCAAGCGTCGCGTACTGCTACTCAACCCTTGGAAAGCCACTTTGCGTCATATGTCAGCGGGGGAGACTGTTGTGACTTCCTCTCTCATCCTTTGTAGCAGACGACGCTAATCAGCATCATGTGATTACGCTCGTAACAATCTGCCGCAAGCACTTGTGGCTGCACCGACTCGCGCCAGCTTTCTGGCACATTCCGTTAAAGCCTCAGGCCACAGCTGGAAGATCGAGAGGTACAACAAAGCCTACCCAGCTTTTCAGTGCTGTTTTTCAAAAATAGTCTTGTTTAGCAGCGTCTTAAGGCAAATCTTCAAAATTAGTTTACCGCATTGCATGAGTAACATTCACCCGCTGAATCTATTGGTATATCCTTCAGTGAGACATACATTAGGGAATCTTGAAAAAGACCCTCGTTACTCCGCAATGCAGATTCGCATTATAATCTTGGTTAAGGCACTGCCGCAAAACTACGTTTAGCGATTCCCACTGACGACGTATACTAGCAAGAAGCGCTTTGATAACCGAACAGCATTTGGAGATAACCAGGAGTTTCCGAAAACACAATTCCTCCGTTTACTTCATTAAGGTTCAATTTCCTCACTTCCCGTATTAGTCTGTCCCCACGCCGTGTAAGACATATAACCAAAATTAGATGTGTGGCAGGGCAGATTTGGTTATACGTCGATAAAACGGCCGGTCAGTCGCGAGTGTATCGGGCTCGTTTGTTTGTAAACAATTCTAATGATGTTGGGTATAAAATTCAGAATGATATATATATACGGATTACGGACGCAGTGTGCACCATTCCCTCATTTACTGCACAAGCCGTAAAGTGTATTTAGAATAAAAACGGAGCTCAGCTGCACAGTGCATTGCACTTTGTTACAATAAGAAGTCGCACCATAAACAGCATCTTTGACACTGGATGGCTGGCGTTTCCATTCGTTGTAGTGTATGCCGTGGCGATATACATTCATGTCTGGTTTCCATGGATCCCCAAATTCTCTCTTCAACAGGCGGCCACAGCACATCAGGCAGTCCCCGCAAAGAACCCAAACTTCACGTATTCGCCACTTATATACAAACCCAAGAGTGTAACTATAGCGTTCTTCCCATCATGCATAACTCTGACCCTGCACAGGTCTTCTCTATAAACCTAATCCTAAATAACTCCCTTTTTTATGGTTCGTTTAGTTGCCAAAGGGCCTTGTGACATATTCTCGAAGCTTCCTAAATTTCGCGGTGACGTTCGACAAATATTTCGTGTATCGGATGTTTTGGGGCATAACACAAGAAGTCCACAAATACAATGCTCGAAGGAAGTAAACTATGTCTTTCCCGCGCATAACAGCAATTACAAATCGTTGGGAAACAAATACAATGATGTGTTTGTTTTGCCTCATTTGTCTTTTTCTTTGTACCATTTTCGAACCCTCCTATTCTACCCCAGATACAAGCGGAAGAGAGCCTGCAGTTTGTACACTTCAAGTTCATGACAATTCGCATTTCACCCACTTTCTTCAACAGGTCACTGATTCTCAATGTTCATCCGCTAAGAGTTATTATAAATGTTGTTTTATATTTTTAATGCTAAATGTGGTCGGATGCCTTTCCCGCGCCTGTTTATGAGAGCTATATGTAGAGGGTCACAGAATGTAGGTTTACGGAGCGCCGGTTTGAATAACAGGTTTCAAGGGTTTTCCGTAGCAGATAATATCCCTTAAACTAGGGGACGTTTACCACAACCATCGGTAGAGCCGTTCCCTCCAGAAACGTACCGTTGATGCAGGCGGGCTCGCCGTATAAGAGATATCGTGCATCGAGGTGTTAGGGGTGTTCCCGCCGCCTCGATAGATGAAACCGCCCACCGGGGTATTCTTGGTGTCTCCTCCATCAGAGTCGTCCGCATCTGCAAGCGTACACGGGAACGTCAGCTGCTTTGGCGTAGACGGACGCGGTATACTACACAACAAAAACCAAAAGGGAATGCTAACGCCTCTGCAATGCATACTTCGAAAGCGTTTAATGCGAGGATTTCATAATTTTTATTTATGGCATACTGCGGATCACACTTCGGTTCAAGCCGGAGGGCATGGTACAATGCAAAGAGCAACACATAAACACTGTCGGGAACCGCGGGGTAGCAGTGCAGCGCAAGAGAGAGAGTACCAGCGTGGCAGGCTTTTGGAATCGAACTGCCCGTGCGTGCTCATGCACCCAGCACGCGCAGCTCGTCTCTTTATTGTCGTCGTCTTTAATAGCCAGCACCTTGGCGCCGGATAAGAGCGCTAACAAAAGGGCGCTACAGGGCCCCCCCCCAGACGGAATGTCGAACCTCACGTGACGGCGAGGCAGATGAACGTCGGATTTGGGGGCGAGGAGTTGAGTGTCTATGCCTGTGATGTCTGAGCGGAGTTCGTTGGGTGGCGTCTCGAGGTAAGCCGGTTTGAGACGGTCCAACGAGACGACTTCTTCTAAGCCATTCAACAGTATGGTGGGGGACTTCTGGGTCTTGTTAAGGACACGGTACGGCCCGTCGTAGGAGGGAGTAAGAGGCGCCTTTACAGCGTCTCGCCTGAGGAAAACGTGTGTCGAAGACGCCAAGTCGGGATGCACAAAGATGCGGTGGTCAGAAGACCGAGGCGGGACCGGTCGCAGGTGCTGCATGCAGTCCTGTAGGCGTTGGAGGTACTCAAGTGGCTGGGGCGAGGAGGCCGAAGGGACGAACAAGTCCCCAGGAAGCCGCAGGGGTGCACCGTAGACAAGTTCAGCAGTCGAACAGCCGAGGTCGCGACGAAGGACGGCACGCAGGCCAAGAAGCACTACGGGAAGGTGATCGACCCAGTGTTGTCGATCCAGACGCGCAGTGAGAGCACTTTTTAGCTGGCGATGGAACCGCTCAACGATGCCGTTGGCACATGGATGGTACGCCGTGGTATGGCAGTGTTTTGTGCCAAGCAAGCGGCTGAGGGAATTAAACAGAGTACATTCAAACTGCCTGCCTCGATCCGTGGTAACAATGCCGGGGCATCCGAAACGGCAAACCCATGCCGAAACGAAGGCTTTTGCGACCGTTTCTGCCGTGATGTCCGGAATCGGTACGGCTTCAGGCCAACGGGTGAAGCGGTCAATCATTGTCAGAATGTAGCGGCAATCACGAGTGGGAGGAAAGGTCCCGACCAAATCGAGATGCACGTGGTCAAAGCGACAGCTAGGTGGCAAAAAAGGCTGCGCGGGAGTCTTCGTGTGGCGGGTCACCTTGGCTGTCTGACAAGCGAGGCACGAACGGGCCCACTGGCGGACATCCGCATTGATGCTCGGCCAGACGTACCGCTGTGTAACGAGGCGCTGAGTGGCTCGGATGCTGGGGTGGCAGATGTCGTGGAGCGAGTGAAAAACAGCACGACGAAAGGCAGCCGGAACGAAGGGTCTAGGCGCCGCCGCTGACATGTCACACCACAGTGAGCCAGGAACGAACGGATGAGGCATGAGTTGTAGACGGAGGGAACCCGGGTGGTCCCGGAGGGCTTTCAGCTCAGGGTCTTCAATTTGCGCCTGAGCTAGGCGTTCCCAGTCCACAACAGATGCAGCACTGCCAATGGAGGTAATGCGTGAAAGTGCATCAGCAGCCTCGTTGTCGGTACCTTTGATGTGCCGAATGTCCGTTGTGAATTCCGAAATATAGGCGAGCTGACGGAGCTCCCGTGCGACGTATTTGGAGGAGTTCGTACGGAAAACGTACGCCAGAGGCTTATGGTCCTTGAGAACGTGAAAGGGCTGGCCCTCCAAAAAGTGCCGGAAGTGCTGGATGGTGGCGTAAATGGCGAGCAGCTCACGACCAAAAACGCTGTAGCGCGTCTCGGCAGGTTGGAGCTTCCGAGAGAAGAAACCCAGCGGGTGCCACTCGGAGTCGATTCTCTGCTGGAGAACAGCGCCAATTGCAACGCTGCAAGCATCCACCATGATGCGAGTGGGGACGTCGATTCTAGGGTGGATGAGAAGCACCGAATCGGCGACGGCTTGTTTAGCAGCGTTGAAAGCCGACTGAGCTTCGGGAGACCAGGAAATCGCGGATGAGGAGCTCTTGGTTGTGCGCAGAAGCTCAGTCAGTGGATGCAGAAGTTCGGCACAGTGGGGTATAAAGCGGCGCGAGAAATTCACCAGGCCCAGGAACTCACGAAGCTGGCGGAGGCTGGTAGGTTCGGGGAAGTCCTTCACGGCTTGAACGTGGAAGGGTAAAGGGGGAATTCCTTGCGCCGAGATGTGATGGCCCAGGAACTAGAGCTCGGAAGCCCCGAAGATGCATTTCTGGGCGTTGACAACCAGGCCAAATTGTTGGAGGCGTTCAAAGAGTTCTCGCAGGTGACGCTCGTGGTCTTGGGGAGTGCGACTCGCGACGAGGATGTCGTCAATGTACGCAAATACAGCCGGAAGGCCGCGCGTCACCTCGGCAATGAACCTTTGAAATGTTTGAGCTGCGTTGCGTAGCCCAAAGGGCATGCGCACATACTCAAACAAACCGAAGGGTGTAGTGATGGCCGTCTTCGGGATATCGGCAGGCTCGACGGGGATTTGGTGATACGCTTTGACAAGGTCCACTTTGCTAAAGATTGTGCACCCTTCCAAGTGGCTTGTGAATTCCTGGATGTGGGGTAGGGGATAGCTGTCGTGGACAGTATGAGCGTTGAGCGCCCTGTAATCGCCGAACGGACGCCATTCTGCACTTTTTAGGAACCATATGCAGTGGAGACGCGTGGCTGCTGGACGATTGGCGGATAATACCGAGTTCCAGCATGTGCTCGAATTCACGTTTAGCAGTCGCCAGACGCTCACCGAAGAGGCGGCGCGGCCGAGCTGCGACTGCTGGACCACGCGTTACGATGTGGTGGGTAACGCTGTGCTTGGGCGGCTGCTTTAAGTTGCAGGGTCTCGTAACCTCAGGGAAGTCTTCGAGGATTCTTGCGTACGGGCATGAGGGAAGCAGCGTGCGGATGCCAGTTGGAGCGACAGTAGACAGTACGCCCAGGATGGAAAGGCGAGTCTTGCTGTCAATCAGGCGATGGTGACGCATGCTGACGTCGAGGTCAAAATGGGTGAGGAAATCGGAGCCGAGGATGGGCTGATTGACGTCGGCTACTACGAAGACCCACCGGAAGGCGCGCCGCAACCCGAGGTCGAGGGTGAGGGACCGCAGACCATACGTGGCGATAGAGGTTGAGTTCGCTGCACGAAGCGTAGGTCCAGGTGACTTAGAAGTACGATCATCCTTGGTGGCTGGTAATACACTGACCTCAGCACCCGTGTCCACAAGGAAGCGCAAACCAGAAATGCGATCCATGACCAGAAAAAGGCGGCCAGGTTGTAATGCGAGGTCACATGCCGCCATCAGTGATCTCGCGTCGCGTTTCCCGACCAGCTGCATGGGGAAGTGCAGTGACGGGCGCGGTGCTGGAAAGTGCGATGGTAACAGCAGATAGACGACCTTCGAGGGCGGCGCGAGAAAGAACCGCCTGGGGAAGACGAACGACGGCTAGGACGTGTGGAGGAGCCGCATCGGCGATCAGGGGATGTCCGAAGCGCTTCAATGGAAGCGGCAAGTTGATCGATCCGAGACTCTAAGCGGGACACGACCGATAACTCTGCTGTCGAAGCGAGGCTGGCGACGGAGGGAGAAGTCGCGTCGTGAACTCTATCAGCAAGCTCGGCGGCGCGGTCGAGGCTCAAGTCCCCTGCAGCAGCTAAAACGATGCGAGTGGACTGTGGCAAGCGCTGCAGAAAGAGCTCCTTTAAAAGCGCACCATTCGAGTCCACGTTGCCCACGCCCACGAGCTGTCGCATGGTGTTGAGTAGTTGGGAAGGGCGGCGATCTCCAAGCTCTTCGTTGGTGAGCAGGTGCCGGAGGCGCGCGCTCTCAGACGCCGTAGTTCGGTCCAGAATACTCTGCTTGAGCCGCTGGTACGGAGCATCGTTCAAAGGTGCACCGATGACGTCTGCCACTTCATCAGCCACCTCAGGAGGCAGGTTGCAAAGCAAGTGGCGAAACCTAGTAGTCTCCGAGGTGACGCGGTGCAGATCGAAGACGGCTTCGACCTGGGCGAACCAAACGTGCGGGTTCTTGCGCACGAAAGTGGGTAGACGGAGCTGTAAGACTGCGACGTCCGGCGGCCGCGAGGAAGCGTCCGGCAAACGAGGGCCCGATGGCACGAGGTTGCTGGGGTAGGTCATGTCTTAGTCCGGGTCACCACTGTCGGGAACCGCGGGGTCGCAGTGCAGCGCAAGAGAGAGAGAGTACCAGCGTGGCAGGCTTTTGGAATCGAACTGCCCGTGCGTGCTCATGCACCCAGCACGCGCAGCTCGTCTCATTATTGTCGTCGTCTTTAATAGCCAGCACCTTGGCGCCGGATAAGAGCGCTGACAAAAGGGCGCTACAACACATACACAAAAAACAATGCACAGTTACCCAGTATCGGAAGTACTTCATTCGGTAACCTGGTTCCAGTCTGAAATGGTGCGTGGAAAGAACGGAAGTTTGAATATGGCCGTTGTCGCGAAGTACGAAGTAAGTGCATTTGGTTGGTGATATCTTGTAGGTATTGTGGTTAAGGGATAAAGAAAAGGGGTTGGATAAATGCAAAGTTTGCGATTATATAAAAGAGACAGAAAATCAAGGCGGGACTTCTTTCTACGATATTGAAGGGCAGGAATACCATTATCTAGCACTAGGACTGAGGGGGAGTCCGTTCGCAAAAACCTAGAATAAACAAACGGAATGACCTTCTGCTGAATCCTTTCAAGTTTCTGTATTTTTTGTTTAGTATAGGGGTCCCACACGATACTCGCATATTGCCGCTTCGGCCTAACGAAAGAAAAATAACTAAGAAGCTCAAGTTTGGAGGCGAATTCCAGAGCTTATATCTTAAGAGGAATAATTGCCAGAAGGCCGACGAGCAAATGTTATCTATGCGCAAGTTCCATGATAAGTTGGTTGTTAATGTAACGCCTAGGTACTTATAGCTGTGAACCTGTGTGAGTGAAGACGATCCTAATTTATACACGTGTTCACTCGGGTTTTTCTTTCTTGTCACGCAAAGATATACCCTTTTTTTCCAAATTTATTTCCATTCCTCATTCTACACACCACATACGCAGGTTTGCAATGTATTTATCGAGTTCGTTCTAATCATTAGTACTTGTTACTTCCCGAAATAAAAAACACACTCGTCAGGTAACCATCGAATTTGAACAGTATGGACAACAACAGTTACTAAACCATTAATATACCACAGAACAAGCAACTTTCCTAAAACACTACCTTGTGGAACCCCAGAGGGGACAGGAAGTCACCGAGATTGTTCTTAGTTAATTTTTACAAGCTGTTGCCGGTTGGATAGGTAGGCTGCGATCCAAGAAACAAAAATATCCGGAATGTGAATGTTTTGAAGTTTTACTATTATTTTGTCATGTGGTACCTTGTCGAAAGGTTTATCATCTTGAACACAAAATCCCTGTCCCGCTCAAATTTAAGCCTGGTATTCTTTATTCTCCAGTGAAGAAAAAAAACACTCCCTTAGTGCTGTGCTTTGAGTATTAGAAAAAACAACTTCTAATGGGAGCCGGCAGCAATGGCAAGAATAAAGGGGAGAGGTACAGAACATACGCAAAATGAGATGACATTGTCTAGTAACGCTTAGTCACTGACGCTTACTGCAGTTACGATTCAGCGCACCGCTACCCTGTGCGCATTTACTGCACGTATGGTGTAGTGTGGTCAAGTTGTGCGCTGCAAGAAAGCCTGCCCTCCGTGATCAAGCCAGGGCACGCAGAAGCGCGCCCTCCGCGCGTGCCCTTGCTGGGGACGATTCCCGCTCGCGGCGGTTGAAAACTCCGAAAGAAACTGCTTCTACCATCGGAATGAAATTAGAGAGGGGACGCCACCTACGGCGATCTTCTTTTCCCGTATTTCGCGCCGGTTACTCGGACCCCGCGAAATAGCGTTTTTGTGTGTCTGTACTTCGTTAAGGCCGTGTGCAATTCCTCGGAAAGGCGGTGGAGCCGTCGAAGCTTCTGTGCATTATTTCAGCGCTTTCAGTGAACAACCTGACAACACAAGGGGCTTCCGTAAGTAGCGCTGCTTCGTACGAGTTATACTGCCAGCCCATCCGCAAGGATGTTCTTGTATCATCGGTGTTCATTCCTCGCAATGCAGTAAACCAGTTAAATTGTCTCTCCCCTCTTCGTCGTCAACACCAAGGCAGAACTTCTGCTTGTAGATCGTCCAACATGCTACCACTACATGACGGAGGCGACGGAAGTTGGTACGGAGACGCCTTCGTGAATGTAACAGTGCTCAGGGGAAAGTACTTGTGTGTCCAGGCCATTTCATGCTATGAATTAGACGTATTGAGGCCACGTTGTTATTTGTATTGTTAGATAGTTTATTCCTGACGTCAAATAACTTATACGTATAACTGTTAGAAAATGTTTTCAGTTTATAATTGCCACATAATTGTTTGTGACGGTACATACACAAGGTTATACTCCATGCAGATGCATTTGTGCAACAATACAAATTTTTCGTCGTTTCGTTGGCACAGAACACAGCACTTCAGCGATTGTAAAAGCCGTCTAACACAGAAGGGCGTTTTCTCGCATGCTTCAGACAGAAAAACGCACCCAGACAAAACGCCGCCCAACGGTGCTCGTAGAAATAACTTACCTATCACCGCAAAGGTCAAAAAAGCCGATAGTGCCACGAGTAGACTTAGGATAATGATACAACAGACGATAGCGAACACAATGTTGCCAGTATATTCATTTTCTGCGCTGCAAAGTTAACAAATGAATATAGTATCAGGCGATTAATATTTTAATACAGTCACTCAATGACAAGGGGGCAGTTATTTTATTGTATCAGAAAATACCAGATCATTTGTTCATTTTATCAATCATTCAACGGACTTTCCGAACTCCGCTATAAAAATAACAGACGGTAACACACTTGTCTACAACACTCTTGCGGGGTGCCGCTGGTTTCCAGAGCCGACGTCTATCGGTGACAGTGGGTTCGCGATAAGTCCCATCCGCGCGTACGAGGCTACCCTCATACCACCAGCCTGTCTGTTTTCGTGTTTTTCGCTGCCGCTACAACAGAGGGTGCTTTTGCCAAAAGGAGCAGCATTGGGGGTGCTAGTCGTGAGGCGCCCGCATCACCTCCGGTACAAAGCCCACAACTGCTGAGTCATAGTTTGTCGCAAAGCCTTTTTTTGAAAAAAAACTGGGGTTGATTCCTTCATCATACAAAACGCTATTAAAATGTGCAGCGAAATCTGCAGCTGAGCACGATTTACGGGTCGGCAGCAGTCCTGTGGGTGTGCTTGGCGAGCGAAGTCCTGCTGGTGGGTCACTTCGGCAAACGTGTACTGGATTCAGTTGCGTGACGGATATGACGTCAGTGAAATCTTCGTGTATCTCGGCATAAAACACTTTCGCTTTGAATATAAAACCGGAAAACGAACAACCCGAAGCATAATAAACTCCATAGCACTAAAGGTTGCTTCCCCGCAAGCACACCCTTTGTGCAGGGGGGCACGCTTTACAGGCCGCTTGCTTCGTTGTACTGTTGTACTGGCGTCACTTCCATGACGGATATGACGTAAGTGAAATCTTCGTGAATCCCGGTAAAAAACACTTTCGTGTTAGAAACACCGCCGCGTAATTGCTGTTTTCCCCTGGAAAGCGTTATCACGCGTAGTGCGCTACAAATTTGTGCACAGCTGATGGGTTGGGACTGTAGTACATCCCAGCAGTCTTTTTATTGCTCAAGTGACCATGGTTTAAGATCAATCACCTACACTGAACTTTGCATCAGCGCCAGGTTCTACGCAATTTTTTGCGTACATTCCGGCATAGAGGAAAAGAGCATTGCTGGAGAATGACATTGTCACTATGATAAATCTGTTATGTGATAAAAGGAGTTATGAGGATGATAACTATGAGATAAAGCGAAAGCTTTACACGCCTTGTCATTCAATGGGCTTCAAAATTTTTAAGCAAAATCCGGAAGCCAATACGCAACGTTCCAAAAGTTCCCTTGTTTTCTCCGGTGAACTGAAGGAAGGAGCGTGAGTGGATGCAACGATGATTTTTAAATTATTGCAGATTGCATTGAGAATAAATAGTTCAGATGTATTGCAAAGCATGAAAGTGACAAAAAAGCAATAAAAGTCAAGTAAGAAGACAATGCAAATTCACTGAACTAATTTGATTGTTTGCAGTGTTTAGCGCGCCGAGGCAACGCACACGACGAGGCGCGCTGTAGTGGAGGGCTACAGGTTAGTTTTGACCACCTTGGGATCTTAACGTGCGGCGAAATTGTGGCGACACGAGCGTTTTCGCTTTTCGCCTCCAACGGAAAACCGGCCGCCGCGGCCAGGAATCGAAACAGCGAGCTCGTGCTCAGCAGCGCAATGCCTTAGCAATTGAGCCACCACCGCGGGAAATGAGCTAGTTTTATTAAAAAGAGTCAAAGTAAATAAATTTGGTCGCTGAGTAATATTAGTGAGAAGTGAGTGAAGACGAATTAACGGTTTTTGATAAATAATAAAGTGTGCTAGCAATAAACCAAGTTCAATTAGAAAGACATAGAAAGCAATTTGAAAGAATCAGTATGAGTTGTTATGCTTTAAAGTACAAGAAGTGGATAAACAAGAAAATTAGATTATAAACACCTGAAATAACATAAAATAAGTCAATTAAGATGACTCGAACTGACTTATAACGATGACAAAGATAAAAAAAAGCTACAGAATCAAGCTGAAAAATAGAGAATAATTTTTTAAAGTAAATTATAGCAGGTTAACAGAATACATTGACGTACGCCAAAGTGTATAAGGGCGAATCAGTGGATCAACATGAAACAAAAGTCAATGTTGATTCAGACACAGCAGTTCCCCTGAATTTTCGGGGCCTCCCTTTTTAATTTGGAGGACTTGTTTTGATCCGCTTTGGTTTGTAGTACTTCAACTAGATATAAATTTCTTTGAGAACCCAAAGATATCATACTATGACCCTTCTTGTTTCATTTCTGTGAAGTTGATTTGTCAATCTAACTGATTCTTGTGGACCTATTGTATTTCACTGGATGTTCTTATTGATACATTTTTATTTGTTTATTACTGTTTGGTATGCGTGAAGTATTTCTGCGATCCGCTTAAGTTTCCTTTGATTAAGACTAATTCTCTAACATTGCTTTAATTGCATTGATTTCTCTTTATTAGCTTTATCTTCGTTTGTAACTCATTTCAATACTTCTTAATTTACTTGACTGTTTTTCACTTGTATGTAGCATGGTCACTTATTTACTCACTTTTATATTTCTTACTCCTCACCTTTACCATGAACTTTTGCTTTCAATTGCTTATTACTTCGCTTAGTTTTGTATTGGTACCCATTGATATCGGTTCATAAAATTTGATTCCCTTTATTCACTGTCAGCAAATTTAATTCACTCAATCAACCAATTTAATTTTCCGTCATTGCTTCTATTCACATTCAGTTATTTTATTTGTGCACGTAGCTTTTACTTTATGCAATTTTAAATATTTATTACATAGTGGAAGCCCTTTTAAAGGTACCAGCAGGAGTATGGTACAGAATACAATGTTTTGTGCTCGATGTTAAAAATTAAAAAAAAAAACGTACGAAGCAGTGCACAAAAGCAGCTGAAAAGCACTCCAAAAGCGAGATCTATTGAATACACTAGTGATTACAAAGGAATAACTGAAAAAAGCAAACAATTTTTTCTACATGCAACAATGCACTGAATTGGCATAAGACTATTAGGCCGCTGAAATTTTAAATGTCGGCGAGGTGTTCAATGGTTCTGGGTACCTTTCCTGACATAAATACGTATCTTGAAGGCGCATTTTAATCTATTATAGTTCTTTGAAGAACAGATATTTACATTTTTTGGTGGAAAATGGAGTGAGTTTACAAGAATGGTTATTCCGCTTGGGTCTGCTGGTTGAGGGCTGCCGTTAGTTCTAGAGGCCACGCCTTAAAGCACGATGCCAAAGTTGAAAAACATAATTCCCACCAAGGTTATTTCTCCATTCTAAGGAGCTACTTCTATTAATGCATTAATTCAGTGGGAGGATTATGCCTGTTGTAATGATCGTATATAAAACAAACGGGAAGTCTGTAATTTCCTCAAGTTTGTCATACGTTTCTTGTACGATGGATCTCACACAATACGTGCGCATTCTAGTCTAGGCGTGTTGTTAGCTGAAAGTTTACTATGCGGAGGCATTATTTCAGCAGGTGTCCTACCAGACCATGCGTGAATGACCAGATCCGCAGAAAGCATTGATTTGTTTGGACCATGTTATATAAGTGGTAAGCGTTACGCCAAGATACCTAAATCCTTCATTTCAGGGAATCGCAAGGCTGTAATTACAGTATTAGTATTCAAGGGGAAATTTTTTCTGGGTAACATGGATTAAGATTGTTTTTTGAGAATAGATTTCACGTGCTACTTATTTCACCACTGGGATATAGAGCTTAAATAGTGATTTAAAAAAAAACGTTAGTTTTGTTATTTTTTATTTGTTTTCAAACTAAGCAATCGTTGGCACACAATCCTGCACTAATGCTCTCATTAGGTAGGTCGTTAGGCCATTTATGTAAATTAAGAAAGGCAACGGCCTTAGCACGTTCCTTTGCTGGACACCTGAATTTACGGGAAGGGAGTCAGAAAACCGGCCATTTACATTGTCGAAGTGATAGCTTATATTTAAATAAGACCGTATCCGGTAAGCAAAGTTGCAAGGGCTGTGCAATTGGTGAAGTTACAATATCAGGCGATAATGAGAATCCGATAAATGCAGGTGCATAAATGTTATCTCAGTTGGGCCAGATTTATTGAGAATGAACACGACTGCGTAGACAGGGTTAAAGAAGTTGGGGGGGAGGGGGTCGAGTAACCACTACAAAAGCCTTTACCAAAACGCGTCATGTCGGTTTCATTCTTCTTATTGCATTGAATTACTCTTAATGGGCTTTGTATTCTTTTCTGAATCGCCCTTTCATCCACTAACAGCCAATCAATCTGTGGGTCGTTCTAACTGCATTGTACTCCCTGGAGGCGCCCTGGGTTTTTTTACCACGCGCGTTAACTGCCGGTTTTCGCTCAAAAAATTTGAAAGGCGACTGAATGAAAAAACACATGAGGCTTTCGAAACATCTTAGACTTATCATATACGTAAGTATGGTTTTTCCGGTACAAAAGATTTATTATGAAAACGTTGTCCTCCGGGAACGGTTTTCCCTGTACTCCGAAATAGCCACAAAACGTCCGCACCACCTGCCGCTCATACTCTGTTCATTGTAGTCCTTGATCTAAAAGCATGGCTCCTTATACGTAAAAACAACTCTACCACATCCTACCGTCACCGCCATTCACCAACTTACCACAACGGGGTCCAACTTCGGAGTACTATACGCTGGGTGACACCTTTAACGTTAAAACAGCAAGGACTCGCCGAAGAAGGAGAAAGAACAAACGTTAATTTTAAATATTTAAAGCCGATGGGTGGCCGCCTTATTCTAGATAGCCGCGCGCTGTCGCTGCTCTGGTGGCCAGCTGGATCAGGCTATGCTGGTCCCGTAGGTCTGAGCTGGTTAGCCCGCATTTCCACTGCTGAGGAGTAAGTGAGGGGAGTTGGGGAGGGGAGGTGTGTCCAGAAGAATACGACGTGGGGGTATTGGTCGAGGTGTGGCAGCCAGGGCAGTTGCAGGTGAACCCGCTGGAGGAGATTAGACAGGATGGTACGGTTGTAGAATGTAACAAGGTAGCAAATTGGGCGAGTTGGATAGCATTCATGGTGGTCAGCGCGAACGGAAACAATACACAAAGAAGAGAATAGACGACACAGGTGCTGTCTAGCAACTGAAAATTTATTGGAAGAACACACGTTATTTAAGCAACCAAGAAGAGATAAAAAATTGATGACATCATACACGAGTCACACGAGAATATGCACGTACGCACTTTACACACACGACTTGTCAAGAAAATCTATTTCCCCATCTATTAGTGCGAAAGCCGTGTGGCTCACGCACGTGTCGCCGCTTTTTATAATTCTGTACGCTTCCGCAATTTTCCTCGTGCGCTGGCTTCTGCTTCTCATCACCACGACCATTTTTTCAAAGTCGGGAGCGCAACCGCATTGTGAAGACAATGACGAAGTGTCTTTCAGAAACAAGTCTGGCCTTCCTGTGGAAAGCTTCCTTGAGCTGTTATGGTTTTATTTATGCTCTACAGTTATGTCTTTCGGGAAAAATTGTTTTGTGCAGAAGTCGGGGGTTTGTATCGGCTCCAGAGTGGCGCCTGTGCTCAGTAACATTTTTCTGGGTAGGATTGACAGTGCCTTGGAACGAGACTTTGAGGGGATCCCACAACATGTCTTCAGATATGTGTATGACTATTTAGTGTTCGTGCACCGTGTGCATTTTACCCGGGATATGATCGATATATTGAAACTGTTTAAGCAAAGGGGAAAATGCCTAACTTTCACATCTGAAATTCAAAAAAAATTCCCCGCATTTCCCCGAGGGGAAGAATGTGAAAGTGCGAATGCACGAGTTGAATTTGCGCGGTTCGGTAATGTTCGCGAAAGAGAGATCACACACACACACACAACTACAAAGAAAGAAAGATGCATTTATCCACAGACACCTATTTGTGTTGTCGTTGTACTTGATTGCTAGAGCGGATCTCAGCTTTGAAATTTCGTGTTAGTACTCCTTTAAGCAGGTGCATTAGCCCTTCTCACGCCCGATTCTTGGCCAATCCCCCACGTGGGTATGTGCCCCCACGTGGGTATGTGCCATGTCAGCGGCCAGGCAGCGCGCGCCTATCTCCCCCCGTTGCCAAGGAAGACGAGGAGATTCCTGGCCAATCCCCCAGGTGGGTATGTGCCATGTAAGCGGCCAGGCACGAACATTCGCACAAGCGCGGACATCGCCGGTGGACGCAGGTTCAGGGTCGCTTAAGAAGTGCATTCGCACTTAAAAAGAATGTGTTGCAATTCCTAGACCTGTCCTTGCAGTTCCAGAAGGACCATGTTTGCTGGTCATATCTCTCATATCTCCCCCGATCTGTAAAGCCGTTGTTAAGTTTTCATTCCGCACACCCAAAGATTGTAAAAAACGGTTTGTCCACGTCGTGTCTCCGCGCAGCACTAAAGAAGTCTTGTGCGCATGTCATGCTACCAGCTTTTTTGCGCCAAGTTGCTAGATTGGAAGCGGCAGATTTCCCGCGCCTGGCTCTTGCTTCTGAGTCGCAAAGACTGTTTCATCGCTTGAAGCGAGAACAAAACACTGGCCAGGAGGCGGTAGCACCGCTTCCAGATAGGAGAAAACGGTTCGCCGTAATTCCCTATCTACAAGCTGTTTCACTCCGCCCCAAAAAGAATGCCGGGCAGTACGACCTGAACTTCGCCTTTCGGGCAGGCAACATGCTGGGCAGTGTGTGTGCCAGGATTGATAGAAAGTTGCAGGACGGAGGAGCAGCCCGTGGTGATAGGTGCGGAGGAGCAGCCCGTGGTTATAGGTGCTCGATAAACCACGAAAAGCGTTTCACCAAGTGCATCTGCGGAGTTGTGTACTCCAACCCGCTGCTTCCATGCGGTGGCCAATACATAGGCCAGACGGGGCGGTGCTTGAATGTCCGATTGAGAGAACATACTGGGTCTCTCAAGGGAGTGCCGTCCACACACCTGCCCCGCCACTGCAAGGAATACGGTTGCGCTCCCGACTTTAAAAAAACGGTTGCGGTGATGAGAAGCAGAAGCCAGCGCACGAGGGAAATTGCGGAAGCGTACAGAATTACAAAAAGCGGTGACACGTGCTTGAGCCACCCGTCTATCGCACTAATAGATGAGGAAATAGATTTTCTTGACAAGTCGTGTGTGTGTAAAGTGTGTACGTGATATGTTTGTGCGACTTGGGTATGATGTCATCAATTTTTTATGTCTTCTTGGTTGCTTAAATAACGTGTGTTCTTCCAATAAATTTTCAGTTGCTAGACAGCGCCTGTATCGTCTATTCTCTTCTTTGTGTATTGTTTCCGTTCGCGCTGACAACCATGAATGGTTGTAGAATGTATTTGTTTTGGAGATGTCGCCAGATGGGCGATTCTTTCTTGGTGAGTTCAGGGTGTGAGGAGGGTATTCTCGGTGGGTGTGGTGATGGTGCGGTAAGATATCGGAGTAGGTGCCTTGTAGTGTGTGTAGTACTAGCGAGTTTGTCATGGTGTACACAGGGACCGGCATCATCGGGAGTGCCCGGTAGTTGAGATTGCGGGCCGCAGCGCGGGCTAGTTGGTTCCGGGGAGGGCGCAGTGACATGACGTCCTGACAATGTTTACCTTAGGAGTTGATACAACGGCTTGTAGAAGCTTTAGCTTTGGTACAGGAATTGTCCGAAGGAGGTATGTTCGACAGGCTTGCTGCGAGTTGGTGATGATCTTGAGGTAGCCGGACGTTTGTGCATGCATTGCTAGGGCTATTGCCGTAGCTTCCGCTGCAGATGGGAATAAGCGGTGCTCATGCCCACAGTGTATATGATGCCATTGCTGTCGGCGACCGCCAGGTTTGCATGGGAAGGCGAGTGAGCGAAGTCAGTGTAGCGGGTGTCGTTGTCCGATGACTACTTATGTAAATAGCGAACACGAGCGTTGCGACGTTCTTTGCGTATTCGGGATGCATATGCGCTGGATTTGGGGTGACTTTGACGGTGGCAGCGGTGGCTTGGAGGTAGAGCTTCCGCCTCGTGTGCAGAGAGACCATGGCTCGAGTCGTGGTGCCTGGCAATTTCCACCGGAATAAAAACAAATCCGCGTCTTTTTTTAATTGCGGAAGAAGTGTTGGGGTGTGCCCTGACCCCGGCGACCATTGCTGTAACGCACTGCTTTACCAGAGCACGATGGGCCACGCTGGTGTAGTAATGGCCGCAACCTCCCATAAATACGCTAAATAACCCACTGCCCCCAGTCTCCAGTGGCGGCGAAACAAATGACCACGGTGGCGGTGAGACCTGTGACGCAGCAGAGGGCTCTAAGAATCTCTGGAGCCGGGCAGGCCTCCATTGGAATCTGAACTTGACGACATTTAACACGTGAACTTTATCTAGCGATGCGAGTCTAGAAGCATTGTTTGAGGAATTATAGGGCATTAACTGGGATGTAATAGGGCCTAGTGAGGTTAGGAGGACAAGTGAAGCCCTTACGGTGCTGAAAAATGGACACTTGCAAAGTTACCATGGTATGGTAAAAAGAAGAGAACTGGGAGTGGGACTTCTAGTCAAGAATATCATTGCTGGCAACATAAACGAACACTATAGCATTAACAAAAGGGTAGCCAGTATAGTTATTAGGCTTAATAAGAGGTACGAACTTAAGCTGGTACAGGGCTACGCGCCTAAATCCAGCCACGACGGCCAGCTAGTTGAACGCTCCTATGAAGATATGGAATCGGCAATGGCTGCAGTAAAAACACAGTATACCGTAGTTATGGAAGACATGAGTGCGAAGGTAAGCAAGAATCTGATGGAGAAAAGGGAGTTTGGAACTATAGTCTGGGCTGTAAGAATAGCACGGGGACCTACTAGTTGAGTTCTCAGAACGAAATAATCTCCGCATCATGAAAAGCGTCTTTTCTAAAAACAGAAGATCCGGAAGTGGACGAGGAGGAGTCCGAATGGGGAGCATAAAAATGAAAAAGAATTGATAATATGCGATAACCCTGGCGCCGTGCTGGATGTGGAAGTGCTCCGAAGGGTAGGGTGTAGACACCACCGCATGGTAAGATCTCGGTTAAGGCTAGATTGGAGGAGGGACCGTAACAAGCTAGTACGTAAGAAGCCAATCACTGTGCTAACAGTAAGAAGTAAAATAGAAGAATTCAGGATCGCGCTCAAGAAGCGATAATCAGCTCTTACCGAAGAAGCAGAGTTTACGACATAGGAAGCCAGCGACAACCTTACACGTATTTTCAAGGAGAGAGCAGTAGACGTTGGGGTCCGATGGCTAAATAGGACACTAGTAGACCTTCCCAGGAGGCGATAGATCTAATTAGGAACCGTCAAACCAAGACAATCTTCACTGAAGCTGACAGAAAAGAACTAACGAAGCTTTCGAAGTTAGTGTATCAGCGTGGGATAGCTGACATACGGAAGTTGAAGAGGATAGAATACGTGTAAACAACGAAGGAAGCCTGAAAGCAGTCAAGAGGCGTTTAGGCGTGGGTAAAAACTAGATGTATGCACTTAAAGACAACCAAGGCAAAGTCATCACAAATAGGGATAAAGTAGTCATAGTAACCGCGGGGCTACATAGAGATCTGTACAGCAGCCATGGCATCGAAGATAATGCCGAACGAGAAAGTAGTTCAGTGGAGATAGACATCCCACCAGTAAAGACCGAAGTAATGAAGGCTTTGAAAGAAATGAAAGGGGGCAAAGCACCTCGGGAAGATCAGATAACAGCAGTCCTCTTGAAGGATGGCGGGAAAATTGTACTAGTAAAACTGGCAAACCTTTACACGCAATGCCGAATGACCGCTAGTGTACCAGAATCTTGAATGAACGCGAAAATCATACTAATCCATAAGAAAGGTGACATGGACTTGACAAATTGCAGGCCGATCAGCTTACTGTCAAGGTAATCACTAACAGAATTTCTGCCACCTTCGATATCAGTCAACCTAAAGAACAAGCAGGGTTTTGTAAAGGCTATGCAAGAATGAACCGCATTCACACGACCAATCAGGTGATAGAGAAGTGCGCAGAGTACACTGAACCCATATATATATATATCCTTCATAGATTACGAGAAAGCATTTGCTCGGTCGAAACCTCAGCAGTGATTCGGGCATTACGGATAGGGGGTGTAGACGAGCATTATGTAAGAATACTAGAGGATATTTACAATGGGTCCATAGCTGCCATCATCCTCCATAAGGAGAGCAGTAAAATACCTATAAGAAAGGGTGTCACACAAGGAGACACAATCTCTCCAACGTTATTCACGGCATATTTTCAAGAAGTATTTACATTTATTTGGGAACAGGTAGGAGTAAAAGTTAATGTAGAATACCTCAGTAAGCTCAGTTTTAAATGCAGAGCATTTCAGTAACTCACGATGTCACCCACATTGTCCCGTCGTATCCACACCATCGTCGTCCGAACCCCTCCCCCTGCACTAGATAAACGAAAATACCATCCGGCGCCAGGTTTCGATCCCTCGACCCTGCGGGCGAAACGCGATGTACATGGTGCTCTACCCACTGCGCCACAGAGCCGACACAGAACGGGACGCTACGAACGCGCCTTATATCGTTGACTCATTCAAATTACTGCTGACGAGCGCTCTCTCGTCAGCAGTTGCCACAAGTGCAACGACATTAATGTAACGCAAACTACTTAACGTCGTGCGCCCCCAGAAATGCTCTGCATTTGATCGTGCCCCTCGCGAGGGGGATGTTTCACTGCGTCTTCCTACTGGCCAGTACACTCGTCGCCATCTGTCGCATGTTGTGCGAACCCTTTGCGGCTGATTGCGCGTGATTTTGTCTGGTGACTTTGCCTTCCTGCGAAACTCGACGACGATTTGCATAGCATGCTTACCGCACTGGGCAAACAGGGCAGAACCGCGGCCCTGAAAATTAATATGCAGAAAACTAAAGTAATGATCAATAACGTGGGTACAGCACAGCGATTCGAGAATGCTGGCCTGCGAGTCAAAGTGGTCAACGAATATATCAACTTGGGTCAAGTTGTGACCCTGGGTCCAAGCCATGAGGTCGAGATAATTATCAGGATAAGATGAGGGTAGAGTGCGTTCGGCAGGCTTTCTCAGATCATGAATGGAAGCCTACCATTGTCCCTGAAGATTAAAGTGTGTGACAGCTGCATCTTACCGGTACTCACCTGCGGGCAGAAATTTGAAGGCTCACAAAGGGAGTTCAACTTATATTGAGGACGCCTCAGCGAGCAATGGAACGGAAAATTATAGGTGTCACACTACTGGGACAAGAAGAGGGTGGAGTGGGTCATGCAACAAAAGCGTGTTAAGGACATCTTATAAAAATTAAGAATACATGGACGTGTGCAGGGCGTGTAATGCGAACACAAGATAACCGTTGGTCTATAAGGGTAACAGAGTGGATCCCAGGAGAGGGCAAGCGTGGCATGGGGCGGCAGAAAGTTAGATGGGCAGATGAGATCAAGAAGACTGCGGAGATAAATTTATCGCAGTTAGCCCAGGACCCGGATAATTGGACATTAATAGGAAAAGCTTTTGCCTCCTGGTGGGTGGAAATAGGTCGATGATGATGATGATGATGATGATGATGATGATGATGGTGGTGGTGGTGGTGGTGGTGGTGGTGGTGGTGGTGGTCCATATATGAGGTGGTATTGAGATGTTGCTTCATGGGATTCTGGTACTAGACGGCCTAAATTGTGCAGTGTGCGGCCCGTAGGTTTCAGTGTAAGGCGAGAGAGTTGGCTGGTTCTTTGAGCTTCTATTAGTTCGGAGAGCGAATTATGTAGCCGAAGTTGAAAGAGCTTGTTGGTCAAAGGGAAAGCCGGTAGTCCCTGGGCTATCTTGTAGGCTGGATGGCTGAGAGTATCCGGTTTGGAGTGTTCTTGGGGTCGGATTTGACATAGGGAGGGCCACAAGTAAACCTGCAGAGCAGTAATGATTGTGCAGGTTGACACGTCTTCTTTTTGACGACCGTGTTTGAGCATCCATTCACAATGAACGACGTGTTGAGTTGTGATGTAGTGGAGTGTAGTTTGCGTTGTAGTGCTGTTCTAGATCCATTTGTGTGGAAGCTTACTCTCAGGATTCGTAATGTCCTCACTTCTGGGATGGTTGCGTGGTGAATCATGACGTGACGGTCCAGAGCCGGGTCTGGGGGTCTTGTTTAGGTACGTGCATGACGGACAAGAAGGACTGATTTTGAGTGGTGACAGGTGAGACCGCGTGGTGCGAGGTGAGGACGGTGTCCACTCCTTGTTGTAAAACGGGCTTTTATGTGCCAGATGATACTTTTGTGATCCAGAAGGTAAGATGATGCGGGGAGAGAGTGTAGGATCCGTCGGCCCCAGGCACCAGACTTAAGCGTCAAGGGATAAGAGAAAACATAGACCATCGAGGTCTATGTTTAATGGAACGTCGAGCGATAAGGTGAAGACAATGAAGCAATGCGGGCGTTTGTGAAGTACGATACATGATGATGGTGATGTCAGTCAAGGGAGACTGGCCTCAATTTATAACAGTGATTCGCAGCATCAAACTAACGGCAGTCGATGGCAATGGAGCTGTGTCAATGCTCTAGAGTATTCTACATCTTCCCAGTCACCGGAATTGGGAGGTCAGTCTGCTTCCAAATGGTAGATACCCTGGACGAACCGGGCCGCCGTGTCACAAGTTCATTAGAATTGCGAATGGAGCCGGAGCACACCTTTTGATCGCTGGCTGCCTGAATCTGTTCGATGTGACCGAAGCACCAAAGAAGTGTGGACTTGATGGTATCTTGGAACAGCCCAACTGCCCCGGGCTTTATACGATCTGCTTACCCACTACGTGTCTTGCTTCGAAAACGTCGTTCATTCAGGCACTCGTTTTTCCAACGAATCCAGGATTCATGCAGCATCCCCTCTCTTTCCTCCCACATTCTCTTCAGGCTCGTCGAAGTTAACTCAACTGGGACATCCAATGGAGGCAGCGCAGTGAGCCCTCTGCCGACGAGAAAGCACGGAGGTGGCGGTGGACTAGGCTCTCATATACCTCTAAGCACGAAAGCCAGAGGGCGGGAGTTGACGATCGCCTACACCCCAGTGACGACCGTGGAGAGTTCTGCGGCGTCAACTAGTCGGCGGCCCAATATGTTCTTCAACGTTGACTGGATGGAGTGCACCAGAGACCAATGGAGGCGGCCGTGGTCTGGGAAAATCCAGTATATTTACACTATTTACAGGGAAGCGTTCATCTTTGCAGCCATCTTGTCGCCCCTCCTAGTCGTCTTGTTCTTCTGCATGTCTTTTGAGCTCTGATGCTGCTTCAACTTCGTCGTTCCTCAAAAGTTTAAACATCCTCCCGGCACAAAACACTTCGCATGAGCGGTGATGTCTGGTTGGTTTGCACTTTACGTCTAGCCGTTGTCCGAATTATACCTTTTTATTTCTTATCTGCAGCCTTCTCTTTCTTCTGTACTTCGCCTTTCTTTGTACTTTCGGCCTATGAGTTTTCATGGTGATCACGCCAAGGGCTGAACCACAGGCATATTTTCTTGCGTAGATTTTTGTGCGCAATGACCTCAGAGATTGCTTCTTTGACGTCTTGCACTTGTACCTCACACGCCGATGTGAACCTGAAATGTTTGCATGTTGTGTAGTGTCATTTGTTCCGGTACCACAACGTTACCCAGGTTAGTACGATTTAAGAACACATGTTGAAGCCTTCGTAATCACAGTTGTCATCATGTCCATGGCAGCATTCTTGTGTGGCATCATTCCAGACGAAGCGGGTGCGCTATCTTCGGCTGCGTACCTCAAGCCGACGTGGACGTAAACGGTCGTCGAGGGGTCCGTGATTGTACGAAGACAACGTTCGGGCAGTTTCTGTTTTGTGGTCTTTCCTTGGTGTAGTTGTAGCTGCTGCACTTTTGTTTTCTTGGTCGCCGGTCTTATCCCCTGCCCACTCTTGTCGCAGTCACACATTTCCTAAGCTTGGGCACGCTTGTCTCGTAGTGCAGACTTTACACAGGCTGGTGCAGTTTGGTTAGGGTCTCCCTCCGCTTCCAGTGGGGTGTTCCCAGTCTTCCGGCATCTACAGGTCTCATCAAGGGATGTACAGTGGTCTGGTGTATCTGAAATGCCGTTTCAGTGCACTGGTCATTCATACAGGCGCAGCGCGTAGTTGCGGCTGGGGATGCAAGCGTGTTTGATGGTTATAGGGGTCGAAGACCAATTACTTTAGTAACGAGAGACCGCAGTACGTTTCCACGACGTAGGTTTAATGAGAACGGAACAGCAGAAAATCTAGATGATGATTGTAGCGCGCTCCACGAGACCAAGCTTGTTGTTCACTTCTATTGGGCATTCTACGGGAGATCCGCTGATGATGATCTTCAACAGGTTCCCGCCCGCCAGAAATGGCATAATGGCGTCTCATTTGAAGCAGTTTTCAAGCGGATATATATTGTCACGGAAAAAATGGAACAGGAGAGTTTAATGGTGTAGACACACAGGGAGAAAACACACTAGGCCACGATGCAAAAGCAAAACAGGCAGAACGCGTCTGGATACTCTTCATCGTCTTTCTTTCAGTCCTTTGACACAGGCGCTATGACGCATACCCCGATGGGGGGGGGATTGTACTGCGGCAATATGTTTCGTTGACCTTCTTCGCAACTCCTTGCCGCTTGTCCGCAGAAGACATGATCTCATTCTTCCATCGCTTCCGGTATACGTCCGTTCTATATGGCACATCTTCCAAAACGTCATGGGGCCTTTGTCTTAAATGAGTACGACGTCACCTTCCGATAACTGTGGGGTGCTTGCAGCTTTGGCTCGTACCGTTGATAACAGCTCCTTTAAGTATTTATTTCGCCATCTCGCCCAACACTCTTGCGTTATGCGACAACGGCTTCTTCATGCATCTTCAATGTCGCGGCTGTGTTGCTTGCCCGGGGAGTCATGAATCTGCACCTTGCCGCCAATTATTTCCGCTGGTGTTAATGGAAGTGGCTCGTCGGGCTCACCGTATACGTATGTCAGTGGACGATTGTTTAGAGCTCCTTCCAGCTCTGTTAGCACAGTACGTAGATCCTCAAGAGATGTGATTCTCTTGGCAATTACCTTGCGTATGAATGTTTTCATGCTTCGTATGAGGCGTTCATAGAAACCGCCCCACCAAGGTGCACACTCCGCAAACGCCTTCCACTTGATCTTGCGCATACTGGTGGAACTGCTCACTGGATTATTCAATAATGCTTCAAGCGATAATGTCCCTTTCGGCCAGTTTGAAGCTCTTGGCATTGTCGGAGTATATGACCTCTGGCAGTCCTCTTGGAGCTACAAATCGTCGAAACGCTTGTAGGAAACTGGTTGTGGTCATGTCGCCTGTCTATTTTAAGTTAACTCCTCTCGTCACTGCACAGGTGAAAATAAGAACATATTGTTGGACTTGTTGGCCTTTGTACGTTGCGTACAGTTTTCCGGTGAAGTCTACTCCAATAACTTCTAATGGTTTCGCTTCGTTTACCCGATCCGCTGGCAGTGGAGGTACTGGCTGTTCTACATGTCTTGCGTTGTGTCTTTTGCAAGTTATGCATTTGTTGATGATCCGCTTCACCGCCTGCCGTCCTTGTACGGCCCAGAACTTGGTACGAAGTTTTGTGAGAGCCTCCTGAACACCACCGTGCAGCGCCAATATATGAACGTGCAGGATTAGAAGCTGGGTAAATCATGCCTCCTTTGGGAGTACTATGACCAGCGATTTTTTAAAGCGCTGAACTGTAGTCGCCCTTTGTGTCGTATGATGTCTGCGTCGTCGAAGTACACTTCCTTTCCATTCACCTAAAAACCTCCGTTCTGACTGCAGCCTATGTTGGTTAAGAAAGGATTAAAATACATCTGAGTTTCCTTAATCCAGTAGTCCTCGGCCTTTGTTAATTCCTCTGCTGTTAGAGCGCCTCTTATACGTCTCCTTTTCGTATTTTCAATGCAACGAAACATCCAGGCTGTCACCCGTAGTAGCTTGTTGTAAGGGCCATAGCTTTCTATGTTGAGTATTGATGGTGCTGCTGGCTCAGCTGAAAGTTCGTTGCAATGTACCGTTTCTCGCTCGCCCTCAGTGTTGATGTTCACGTTGTCTTCGGTGCTAAGACGCTGTTCTTCGGATTTGAGGAAGCTCGGACCGTGCCGCCGCCTTTTTGACTCTACTAGAGTCTTTGCGCAATTCCACGTGTGAGCATGTCTGCGGGGTTTTCTTCCCCTGGACAAACCCCCAACTACGCTGGTTTTTTCTTTCACGTATCTCATCAGCTCTCCTCTTTACAAATACGTCTCTCTAGGCGTCTCCTTTGATACGGTGAAGCGTTATCATTTAGTCTGTCCAGTGGCTGACACTTTTAAAATTTTCGGCGTAATGTTTTCTTGTACACTTGCTCATCCTCGCTGCCAGAACCGCTGCCAAGACTAAGGATAACTTTTTCATCGGTGCCACTCGACTTTTCGACATCATTAAAGTCATTTCCTTTGTTTCGCATTTGAACTCGTGCACGATGTACGCTGCAGCTCCATATGCCGACGGGCTTGCGTCAGAGAACCCGTGTCGGTGCCGGTTTTCTACGTCTTTTTCTTTGTTCACGTAACCTCGTTGCACCTGAATACGTTTTAACTGCTCTAATTTTTCACGTAGTTTCTTCCATTGATCGTTCTCCTCTGATGTTAACGGGTCGTCTCATGTTACTCCCATCTTCCAGAGCCGCTGAAATCCTATTTTGGCTCGTATCGTGAATGGCGATAGTAGCCCGATTGGTTCAAAGATTTTCACCGCCGCCTGTAACACGGCTGGTTTAGTTATGTTTAGTGTGGTCGCATGGAACGTCCATTTTTCTACTAGGACTGTCAGCATGTCCTCTGAGTGTTTCCATCTCATACCCAGTATCGTTGTGTGCCCTTTCGGTCGTGTTTCTTGGTGGGCTGTGTCCTTTTCGTTGTCGTCCAATATTTTATTGAGCTTTTCTTCATTCGAGGTCCATTTTCGGAGGTTCATTGATGCTCGTTGAAAAATCTCTTTGTACTCCTCGTACAGCTTGAGAGCTCCTTCAACTGTATCTGCTCCAAAAATCACGGCGTCGACGTAAATTCCCTTCATCAGCTTCGCCGTGGTAATTGGGAATTCATCCTTCATTTGCTCCAAGTGATGTTTAATTGTCGCGCTAGGTACAACGTGTTTGGAGTTGATCCAAATGTGACTCTGGTAATTCTCCACGTTTCGACTTCATTGGACAGCCCGCCTTCATCGTCGTGTTTCCACCAAAGAAATCGTAATGCGTCGCGGTCATCTTCGTGAATTGCTATTTGAAGAAATGCTTTCTCAACGTCGCCCATTTGAGTTAACTTTTCTTTACGAAAGTTGAGAATTAGCGAAAGCAAATCTTCGTTGAAATTAGGACCGGCTTCCAAATTGTCATTCAATGATTTTCCCCATTGAGCTGGATGATGCATCAAAAACGACTCGAATTTTTGTCGTTTCCCTTTGCCGCCGTATTACTGCCTGGTGCGGCATGTAATAACAAATTGTACTCGCATGCTGAATTTTCGCTCACTTCCTCGGCAACTCCTAAACTGAAGTATTCTAAGATGGCTTTGTCATACCTTTTGATGATCTTTTCGTTCTTGTGTAACCTTCTTGTGAGCTGAATAAGTCGTTTCCTTGCAGTGTCCTTGTTGGTTTGCATGTCGATGCTTTCCTTCCACAACAAGTTCACCTTACAGTTCCCATTTTCTTTACACACTTGCTCTTTGAAGTCGTGGGCAACCATGCTACCTTTGTCCATCTGGCTAGTCCTTGCTCCGATTCCGATGGCTTCTAAGTTCCAAAATCTTTCCAGTTCCGTCTTCAACTCGACGTTACTTGCCTCAACCTCGAGTACCATCACCGCCTGTGCCTCTTTCAGTCTGATCCTACTGTCGCTGACTGGTCCATTCACTATCCAGCCAAGTGTTGTCTCGGCTGCGACTAGTTGGTTCTCGATATGTCGTATTTTTTCCGTGACGAACTGCCAGTAGTGATCTGAACCGATGAGAAGTCCGGTTATCCCAATGTCCTTACTTTCAACTTCGTCGTCCGCCAATTTTAGCTTGAGTTTCTGCATCTTGTCTCTGATGTTCCTGTCGGGTGCTGGGAGATGGCTGTGTGAGATGCTCCCTATTTTAAGGGCTTCGACAGCTATAACTGATTCCTTTTCTCGACTCTTTAGTATCACCTTCACGACATCCATGCAATAAAATTTTTCGTTCCTTCCAAAGGATCCAATTCTTAGCTTTTCTTGCCTTAGAGTTCTCGCTCCGATCTTTTTCGCCAGAGATGTAATGAAGGTTCTTTGACTACCACTATCAAGCAGTGTTCGACAGATGTCTTCTGATGTTTCTCCTTGTACCCATGCTATGGCTGTCGGCAGCAACATGCAGTTTCTAGTCGGGTTCCCCACTGATTGCATCAGGGACGCTGCTGTTTGCTGTACTGTGGTTGATTCCTGTCTCTTTTTGTTGTCTTTTCTCTTGCATGTTGATGTTGCATGGCGGCCTTTGCATCTCTTGCAAAACACACTTGCTTTACGAATCCTCGCCTTATGATTTGGTCGAGTACATCTGAAGCATAATCTGTTTTCGGTTAGCAACTTCTTTTTCTCTTCCATAGGTAGGCTTCGTGTACAGTCTTCAGTCAGGTAGTTAATTTTCTTGCAGAAGAAGCAGGCCTTGTGTGCACAGCTGTAGAAACTAGCGGTCGTGCTGTACGGTTTTTTCTTCTCCTGTTTAGGTCCCGTACCTGCTGTCGCCTGCTCCCGCTGAGCTTCCTCGCGTAAGCACACGTGTCCCCGTAGAAATTCCATCATTCGTTGCAGCGCGTCGGCACTTTTCTTTTACATTGGTGACGTTTCTTTACTGTTAGCCGTCGACCTGTTTTCAGGTGCCTCCTTTGTCTTGTACTGGATCAAAAGGTCTGCTGGCTTAGCCTTCTTTAGTCCTGGCATTAACATTGGGGCGTAGCACTCTGTGTTCACTCCGAGAGCCTGTAGTGGCAGTGTGTGTATCTGCACCTTTTGTAAAAGCTTTCGCAAGTCTTCCGTATGATAGACTGATGGTACCTTATCGAGTCGTAACAGCTCTTTTATGTGCAGGTCCACCAACTGCTCAGGTCTCCCAAATGTCTCTTTTGGAATCTTGATAGCTTGTTCATAGTTGATTTCGGAAGAGAACTGAAGTCCTTCAATCGCTGCGGCTGCTTTGCTGGTTGGTGTCGACATGAGGTAGTTGAACTTCTGTCCATTGCTAATATTAGGCCTCAAGTGAACTGCTGATTCATATTGCGTCCAAAATCTACTTCACTCAAGGCAATTTCCACTGAGCTTAATCATTTCTAATTTCGGCAGCTTCACAAGCTCCGTGGGGTCTTGCGAACCATGCGTTGCATGACTCGCCGATCCGATCCTCTGTGCTTGCGCTTGAGCTGACAGCATGCCTTCCGTAGCCTCCTTTAAATAGTTCTCGATCTTTGAAGAGATGGCTGCAAGTTTCAAGTCGTATTCTATCACTCTCTGAAATTCACTTTTCTCCACTTCGTCCATTAAATAACCTTCCATCTGCTCGTTGCACTTCGTTAGGCTTGATGCTATAGGCTTTATCTGGGCTTGCGTGGCAATCAGATACTCTCTGTCGGCTCGTTGCAGCATTTGAGCCTCCGCCGCATTAATTAGCTGCGTGACGTGCGTTCGCACCGCCTTACTCTTCTTCGCGACGACGTCGTTGCTCATTTTCTTTTCCGAAGTGGAAATTCCACTTACGTTCGGGGATCCGTTGGCTCCGTGGGCGTTCATCCTGCTGCGATCTTCTTGTCTTCTCCAGGCTGCTTCGCTGCTCCCCCGCTGTTGTCTTCACTGCTGCGCGATGGCAGGTTGTCTTCTCTGGGTTGCGGGTATTTGTATCTTGCTCAAGGCACCATCTTTAGTAATGAGAGACCGCAGGACGTTTCCACAGCGCAGGTTTAATGAGAACGGAACAGCAGAAAGGCTAGATGACGATTGTTGCGTGCTCCATGAGACAAAGCTTCTTCTTCTTCATTTCTGTTGGGCATTGTACGGGAGATCCACTGATGATGATCTTCAGCAATTATCAAAATGCCCATCGATGTCATTGAAGTCGTCTGTTCGTGGTAAACAACGGTCTTCTCTTCATGTCCTTTACTCTCGCTTGAACTATTCGATACACCTTCTGGTGAAGTTGGCCTTCTCTCACGACATCTAGCTTCGCTGGTGCATTCTCATTTCGTTTTGTAAAGTCTAAATTGAAGTGAGGCAATAATCTTGTGCCCTTCATTCACCGACTCTAGAGCGTCATCGTGTTGCCCGTCATGTTTTGCTCCACGGGCCAGTGCTTCCAGCATGTCAGTGATTCTATTAAGTGGATCGGCTCTCTCCTGGAGCCTGGCTAATAAAACAACGGCCTCGACGTCATTCTATTCTTCTAAAGTGGTCATTTTTTCGGCGATACGCCTCTGATAAGTTCTAGAAGGCTTTTGCGAACAATTTCCAAACGGTTTAACTGTCTCGACGCCTCCCCATCGCTTCGGGGTGAGCAATGCGGTCGACTACCGTAAAAACCCGCGTATAATACGGACCCGCGTATAATACGAGGTGTATTTCGGGGACAGCAAAATCAGAAAAAAAGTTTTCGTCCGCATATAATACGAGATAAAGAGCACAGAAAACATTTATTTGCACTGCAGTTACCCTTCAGTCATAGTCAGTTTTCGCTGGCACTGTCTCCCGACGTCCGTTCAGTCATAGTCAGGTTCGCTGCCGCTGTCTCCTGAAGTCGCCTTGTTGGAAATGTCTTCCAACAGAAAGTGGTCCTCAGTGCCATCAAGGGCGTTCGAGATGCCGCATTTTTAAAAGAGCGACTGACGAGCTCTTCTGGGATGCTGGCCCACGCATCCGCGATCCAGGCACAAAGCACCACTGGAGAAGCCCGCGTCAGCCATCCGGTAGCAGTCACTTATGGGTCTCCTGACCTCATCCACTCTTGGTAGCAGGTCCTGATGTAGTCTTTGAAAGGCTTGTTGATGAAAGTGTCTAGCGGTTGTAGCTGGGATGTTATTCCTCCTGGAATGCAATGACTTCGATGCGGGGTTCGCGCAAAAACTTCTTCACGGAATCGGCCAGGTGGCAGCGAAAGGCGTCCAACACGAGCACTAACGGGAACCCCAAACAGTGCTCCAGGCCGCCGACACCACACAGACTTTATCCAGTCAAGCACCAGTTGCTTTCTCCACCCGCGAAGACTGCCTTCGGTGACGCCGAACTGCCGTCCTGCGGCGCAATTACTGATGGTCTGGGCACATAAAATAACGTTTCGTTTAATTGCCGCTGAATACTGCCTTCGTGCACCCGACATCGTGATAGACTTGCGGTGAACGTGCCGATATTTCGCGTGGTCAAAACAATCAAAATGTCGCCGGCTAAGAGAAGCAGCAGCCAACTAACGTCACCGCAAGAAGGCCCACCCTCCGCTAAAACCGAAACCGAAAGTGCAAATTTTCGTCTGAAAACTTTGGGATCCACATATAATACGAGGCACAAATTTTACATAGTAAAATTTGGAAAAAAAACCTCGTATTATACGCGGGTTTTTACGGTAATTGAATATCTCCATTGCTCACCTCGTCGTGTCGCTTGACGTCCGGGGTTTCGACACCAAGTTGTGGTATCCGTCGACCCCCAGGGGCCAGAATCAAGCGCCAAGGGATGAGAGAAGTGACCATCGAGGTCTATGTTTAATGGAGCATAGAGTGGTAATGTGAAGACAAAGAAGCAGTGTGGGCACTCTTGAAGCACGATAAATAATGATGATGATTATGCCACTCAAGGGAGACTGTCCTCACTTGGTAACAAATTGCTCGCAGCAGCAGGCAAAGGCAATCGACAGAGATGAAGCTGTGTAGCAACGCTTCAGATTCTACAGAGAGCGTGGTGCGGGTTAGTGATTCCGGGAAGCTGCTAAGGCAGATCTAAAGGGGGGCAATAGCGAACAATAAGGGGGAGATAACCTAACCTTGGTTCTCTTGGGAGGTGTCAAGAACGTTGGAGAAGTCAGTGATCCGAGTCGGATTGTGGCAGTTCGGTGAGCTAAAAATGCGGGTACATAGTCGAAGGTGCGTTGACCACGGCGCGTGGTGTTCAGTCTATTGAGGATGGCTTCATGGATGACATTTTTATTGGCTTTACCAGAGTCATTCAGTGCTGCTCTGGTCATGAAACTCCCGGCCAAGTTTCGTACGGGGAAAAAAGGCTACCGGGAGTGGCACTACCGCAGATCGGAGGGCATCGGGCGGCCGCCGCTGCTCTGTAGCCATACCGTCAGGCAGGAACGCAGTAGCAGCATGCCCGTTCGCACCAATTTTTTTGCCACTCACAAAATGACAAGTCCATTTGAGCAGCCCACGACACGTAAAGCGAAAGCGCACTGCTGATAAGGCGGCGAGCGTCTGTTTTATCTGACTCCGTGGTCCGTTCCCTGCAAAACGCGCTCTGGCCACGACTCCGGCTGCCCTCCGATCAATACCAGCGCCGTGCTGCGGCAGCGTACGAAGCTCTCCCATAGCGTGGTGCCGAAGTGTCATGACCATCAAGACATTGAAGGACTCTGGCTTTACGTACATCCAAAGCCAGAAATGCGCTCGGGTGAATGTTGCTGAGGTTGTCTATGACCTGTTCATTTAGCTGAAGAAGGACGTCTTGAGTGGAAAGGTGGTTACGGAAACAGAAAATGATGTGTGCAAAACGTTCAGTATTTTCTAGGTACCTCTTGCGTGTACCATATGTCCAGCGTGTGCAGCAGCTTTCCGAGACGTGACGTGAGGGATATAGGATGTAGGTTAATGGGTGAAATCGGCCTATTGGGTTTCGGAATTTGGGGTAATCTTGGTGTGGCGCCATGGCGGAGGAAGAGTGTACGCTTTTCAGTCGTGGTGAAAGAGAGCTAGTATAAATTCTTGGGCCTCATCAACGACATTTCGTAGGAGCTTGTTGGTGATGCGATCGCGGCGAGGAGTCGTAGTTCTAGTGTGCTTGCTGAGGGCCTGGTGTAGTTCCTCGGCGGTAACCGGTGTGTCCAGTGCAGCGGTAGTGGGACCTGAATATAGGAGAGCAGTGGGAATGGGGTGGGTTGTCGGGTGCCAAAATACATAGTCACGTAGAGAGTGGAGGAGTTCTCGAAGGAGTAGATCGTGTTTTTAGTTTCAAACAAATACGTAGAGGACAAGCGGTGACTTAGCAGTGGCGAGCGCTCTGCAACACAGGCAATGAGGGATCCTCACAGCGCTAGTAGAGGAAAAGCATCCTCTGTAACAGCGGTGGTTCAAAACGCAAACAAAGACAAATGATCCGCGCAGCGGGCGGGCGTGAGAAGCAACCTGAAAAAGTACATTGAAGTAAGCAATGCGAAAATTGACGTTGCAGCGATGTGAACAAGACAAAGGCGCACAATATAACCAAAGTATATTATTTGTATCCTCAGGCTCGAAATAACAGCAAAAAGAAAGCATGGCAACCTTAGGTACTCCATGTAAAGCTACACTTGGGCGATAGGCCATCGGGCAGCATCACCACAGCACCCCATGTTCTGCTCGGGAATCATTTTTGTTAGACTTTGTAAATAAATTTGAAGATGGACTTGTAGATGATAATTCGTAAACGAATTTGCAGAAGTTGTAAATGAACAGAAAAAAACGGTTTAAAAATTCTCCCTTTCAGATGTCTTTAAGTGGGGCGGTAGAGAGGAGAAGATGGAATGTCTGGGGGGCAATAGTTTTAAGATATTGAGATAGCCCTAGTAGGTAATCAGAAGTAACACTCCACCAAGAATGGCAGCTGAGCAATTATATCACGCTCATAGTTAGGGGCATCAGCGAAGCATCCGTCTTCCTTTTTAGGTGGTCTCATTATGCGCGCTTCTTGGAAACCGAATAATTTCCTAGCCCACAGGTCAGTGACGGTGTTACCATTATTAGCTGTTGTTTTTTTTTTGTGCAAACGTAATGCGAGCATCGTGTCGCATTATTTGTTATGATCTGGTAGTAGGATTTTTTTTACTTATCACGTTGGCAGGACGTCTACATACCGCCTTTATCGTCTGAAACAACATCAGCTCTAGCTGTCAGGCAACACATTGCAGCTTCCTTGTACGTGACTCAGTTTTTTAGTGAGCGAAGTAGCTTAGGGGCTCGGGCTGTCGGCGTCTCCTCCCGTCTTGTCATGCAGTTCGGTACTAAAAAACCCAGACACTCGTTTTCCAACGGCACGCACTAGAACGTAACGCGTACTGAAACAACACACCGGGACACTGCATTTCCAACGCTTCGCGCGGGGACCTTTCATCTGCGTGGGACAAAACGCTTACTAACAGAACGCACCTGGAAACTCGCTTTACAACGCCTCGCGCTAGAACCCATTGTGCTTCAAAGACACTAGACTTTACCGAAAGGCTGTATATTTCTACCTGAACTCGGCAGAACCTACGACGTGTAAGCGCAAGCGCCTCATCAACACCACGAGCCTTAAGAGAAGGGAGAAGAACCCACAAATACGTTATGCATACTGACGTGGATGAGCTACGCGATCGCTGATTGCATATAATAAATGTATATGTGTATATAGTTGAACCAAAATCATCTCCTGTCTCTCATTGCTCAATAGCAGCGATTTTGCTGTGGGAAACATCGGAGCACACTGCATCCTTCTCTCCTCCCTAGGTTTCACGTTAGTGGAGATGGCCCGAGATTTTTTTTACGTAGGATTGCAGTGTGGCCGCAAATATGTTTTTGTACTGAACGTATGCAGAATTTTAACTGCCAGGGTTGTTGTGCGTCTGCCGTCAGAATTGAGAGAAAGGTATCTGTTCTGGCTGTGGCTATATTCCCTCCTGCAGGCAAAAATACTGCAGTTTCAGTATCAGGAATACTTCCTTTAGGACACAGCGCAACGTGTTTTTCTTGACGCGCACTTTCCTAGGAAACGAAATACGACTGCTCGGCTTTGAGAGTTACACACTAAAGCTTCCAAGTTCATATCGTGTCTTCGCATTTGCTGTAACGCCCCGTTAGCTATCTAAAAAGCTAGGTAACAGTTAACGTCTTAACTCTTCAAAATATCCGAAGAAACTCAACTCAAGAAACACAGGCTCTCCTACGTTGTCCCTGAAAACAAAAGCCTGTGTGGCGATTTGTTAAAGCCAGGCACAAGATTTATATTGCTACACGTTCCCTCTCAGCATTCACGTCATCCGTCAACGTAGCCTTTGTACTTGTCAGGCAACCTTAAAATAGCGCTCACACAAATTCGCCGAGTGATCCGCCCGGTTCTACCCGGATTAGCCTAATTAGCTTACCTTTTTGTATGGTCGCACGATCGGCCGCTTTGATGCAATCCCTGTATCTTCGCTTTTCTTGTGGCAATTGCCATGGTACTTTTCAGTTTTTTTTTTCAAGGAGAATCTTTTTTACAAAATGGTTTTCTCAAAACCATTCAAGTTCGTCTTAGTAATGAGACGTAGAACGTTTCCTTCTTCATATAGGCGTATATTCCAAAGATGTGGGCTCGCCGGTAGATATTCGAATTTGTGCAAGAAGGCAATACATGAAAGCGGCATGGAGCACATTTTCTTTTCACGTGGAGGAGGACCACACCTTTAGTTTCTTGAACCAAGAGGAAGCCACCTCGTGCAACAAGTAAGGGTTACGTTCGCTCCGGAAGCACTTTTTCGGCTGCGAATGCCTGAGTGTGCCATCATCTCCGACCGCCCGCAACAAGCGACAAACGCACTGTAGTGGAGCCAACTTTATAGGGAACCTAAATACGAATTTCGCTACGTTGGCTGACTGTGTGAAACGTTCTTACATAGGCAGCAATAACCGCGATGGGTATGTCTAAAATCGCAGCCCTTAAAGGGACCCAGCAACTCTTTTTCAACTTTATTTCAAAGCCTTCAATGCTTGCAGGGCGTAGTCAATTAACCACTCGAGTACTTTGATTAGTGAGCCACAAACTGGCACCTCAGCCAAAAAAATATTACCTGATGCTGATCAGATTACATGCCCTAAACGTGCCTTAAACATGCCCGAAACGTGTTCTAAGAAACGTGCCCTAAAGATTTTTTCTCTTTCTGCGGTTCGTGGCTTTGTTCGACCACTGGAATAACGTCATTACAGCGGTGTAGCAGCTATCGGCCGGCTTTCCTTCAGTAGCAGCAATGAACGCATTTGATAGCCACTTTAAAAAGAAAGCCACGAAAACAAAGCAAAAATGGAAGCCGCATCTGCTGCAACAAGCACATCACGGAGTGCCGCTCCGCGCTGGCGATAACTGCAGCCTTCGCACTGCTTCCAGGCGGGAAGGAAACAGCGAAAGTGGTGACCAGAAGTGTTGCAGAGTCATTTTAAAGTCGGAGAGAGCGAGAAGGCCGCGTGGCTTTTTTTTTATTTCTTCAAGCAGCTCAATTGTTGCGCTCTTCGGAAGTGTTGCAGAGTCTTTTTGAGTTCCGCATCACGCAATGTCAGGGCGATGTCAAGGGGGCTGCGAGTGCCTTCTTTTTACTAATATTGAACCAAAGCTCTCTTGGAATCATTGAAGGCGGTGTCGTAATGAAAACGCACCACAGGAACATCAACTTTCAACATTAGGAGGGTGTACAATGATGAAGATCACAAAGCAAGAAGGGAAAACGCTTCCCGTGGGCGGGATCGAACATAGGTCGTTCCCGTTATGAAGCCGACGGCTATCAGATAGCGCCATCACAGTGATCAGGTAGCTGAGCATTTTGTGGCGGTTCGGTGCTAGGGTGTTGGCTTTGGTATTTTGCTGAGCTACTACGTGCTGCCTTGTCATTAAAACCTCTTCAAGTTCTGGCTTTCCGTGTAATGACAAAGATGGCCTAACGACGCGTTGAGTGGGCGCGGGTTTGGGTGTAATGACAAAGATGGCCTAACGACGCGTTGAGTGGGCGCGGGTTTGGGCGTAGCGGAGGGGGGTTATCTTTTGCTGTCGTCCAAGTTCCTCGTCCGAGATGAAACAGGCAAGCGTCCTGTTTCAATCATCGTTCTCGTAAGTCGAAAGGTATTTGCAGTTTTTGTTACTATAATATTTTGTAACCGAAAAAACTTAGTAGTTGCTCAAAGAAAGTATTTGCAGAAGTGGTAAGGTACTTTCCGGATATCTGTAAGCCGAAGAACCGCAACCCTAACGTATGAATTGCTACAGTGATAACGTGGTTGCGGGAACATGGCCTTTATAAAATTTCTGAAGTGAGCGGGAGCGGGGTAAGATCGTTTTAATTCTGTAGCTGAAAATAAAACCTAGATGAGAAAACACGTGAAACTGGCTGCGAAAGCACAGCTCGCGCCGTAAAATATTCCGCGTGACATTACAGTGGAAATCTCTTTGTCCAGCGGAAATACGCCGATGTATACTTTTCTAATAATGTCATAGCCACGTTAGTAGTAACGCGTAATGCAGACAACAATACCTCATTGCTTTTTAAGCATATTTTGTCGTTAGCTATTCCTGAACCATTACGCTTGGAAATTGTAGCAGCGGTGATTTTATCCATAGCGAAATAAAGAATTGAGTCGTCTTCAAGGAACCTCGTTTTAAGACAAGGTAACGAGAACAAAAATGCGCAGATTAGATATTTTATCTTTTACCGTATGTCTAAACCTCAAAAATGAACGATATTCAATGGGCCCGTCACCCCTCCTGCCATCGTCCAGTGAAACTTTCTCTCAACCACAAACGTAAGACATCTACAGCCTTCGTCATTAAAAAAAGCTAGTCATCAATACAGTACCTTCAGTTTGTATACCGAATATTATTGGCAACCTAACCTGCAATTTAGCCTGCCTCCCTTTCTCTCGGTCACTCGATTCAACCTCGGGTGCAAAATGAAGGACTGCTTGAACACGAATTACACATAGGGAGCATCTTTCCATACTACTGACAGTTTTTGCATTTTTTATACGTCGACATTACCCAGAGCAAAGAAAACTAGAGGTATATACTATGCGAAGTGTAAATACATAACCATGAGGACCAGTGTCGTAGATCGCTGTAATGGAAGCCACAACTCAAACAAATGATGTCGGCAAGCGCAGGTCTGTGTAGAAAAAGAAGAGAGAAAAAATACAACCCCCGGTTGTCCGAATAGATTGCGCGTGAATTGTGCGGGCGCCAAAATTTGAATGGAGTTGAACAAATCACCACGCAAACCTCATGAAGTGAGCTACGGGGAAGAGAAGGAGCTTGGGGGAAGAAAGGGTAACGGAAGATGCAGCACGTGGCAGGAGACGGCGACGACCCTCGTATTGCTACAAAATTTGCGGGGAAGATTGAAATAACTGATCAATTTCTACACCTATTTGGGCTGGGTTTCGCAGTTACGACCATGGTTAGAAAATGGGTTACTTGCATAATTATTCATCGCTGCATGTCATTCATTTTAAGTGCGAATGCACTTCTTAAGCGACCCTGAACCTGCGTCCACCGGCGATGTCCGCATAGCATACCCACGTGGGGGATTGGCCAGGAATCTCCTCGTCTTCCTTGGCAACGGGGGGAGATGGGCGCGCGCTGCCTGGCCGCTGACATGGCACATACCCACGTGGGGGATTGGCCAGGAATCGGGCGTGAGAAAGGGCTAATGCACCCGCTTAAAGGAGTACTGACACGAAATTTCAAAGCTGAGATCCGCTCTAGCAATCAAGTACAACGACAACACAAATAGGTGTCTGTGAATAAATGCATCTTTCTTTCTTTGTAGTTGTGTGTGTGTGTGATCTCTCTTTCGCGAACATTACCGAACCACGCAAATTCAACTCGTGCATTCGCACTTTCACATTCTTTCCCTCGGGGAAATGCGGGGAATTTCTTGCTATTTGTACCCTTTGCACTTTTTGAGCGAAAATAAAACATGGAGCTACTCCTTTTTTAGGTTACATTTATAAATTTTAGTGCACAAGACTAGGGTTGGGATGTCTTATGTTGCCCCCAGATCAAACAAGAGGAATAGGCGAAGGTACGAAGACAGGAGGACAACGGGGATCAAAACAATTTGTCCTTGAGGGTTGTCACCTGCAGCATTTTGAATTTTTCTATTACACCTTCTTTGCCGGCTGGCGTCGTTCGCGGCAAACATCTTAGAGTAAAACACGTTATGAAATCTTAACGCATCCGCGAGAATTGGGGTATTGTACACCGACATGAGTAAGAAGATAGCAGAGTCAGTATTACTTACTTCCCTGCGGATAGAAAGAGAAGACACTATACTGTTCTTTCGAAACACACGTCAGAACTGATAGGAGTTGCAATGACAAGACGTGGCATAAAAAGTAATGAGAAAAAGTTTTTTCGCTTTTACAAACGATGACATTACAGTGTATGTCTATTTAAAAATAAAGTTTTGCGCAAATAGCGTTACATCCACAATCAGGCAATCGCAACATGGGAGTTGCGACCTGAAGTGAGGACCTGAAAAAATGTGAAAAGCTAATAGGAAAGCTAATCAATGGAGACATAGGCAAATACTATAGAAAATCTACCCGAACTTGCACATTGCTTATATTGAGAAGTGGCGCAATGATTTTTCAAATGCAACATCTGCGCAAATGAGCGTATAACTGTTATTCAACGCTGTCTTGTCTGGTGAACTGCTGTAACGCGGTGCGTTTTCGGTAGCACGGCTTTGACGGAACGGGATAGTGTGAAATAATAGAAAATACTATTTACGAAAAATTCCAAATTGTGGGCTGTTCTTGAATGATAGCTGCATTATAACAAGTGCAGTGATAGTTGAATTTGCAACCAGTGCACACGTTCATCGCAGAGAACGCACGAGTGGTCTTTATTGGCCTTGGGTGAGGTTAGCCTGGCAAAAGATCCTAGCTTCCTACACTTTATGTATGAGGAGAAACAAAATTGATGAAATGATGACATTGAATATGATGACGAAGATACGCTCAAGCATGAATCCTTATATGCTCACACATGGTGTCTAATAAGTCCTGTATTGCGCAGGAAAGTCAATAGTGCTTTTGTCACTCGGGAAGCTCGCTTAAAGTTAGACCGGGGCCTTACACGTCACTTATTATCAATAGGCCAGCCGCTTTCTCGAAGTCTAACACTAATAGGGACGTCCTGGATACTGTATACCGCGTAGATTCCCATAATACGCGGTTCAAGCAGTCGCGCAAATCCCAGAGTGCAGGGAGGGGACCGAACGCGTTGCAGCTTGAGTCGAAAATGACTTGTGTGCGCTACATTCAGCCACGTGCAGTGAAGAACCACTTCGTCATAAATGGACGTTCAGTGAGGCATCCTAAAGATCCCCTGAGGTTTACGAATGAAAGAGGCGCGTAAAGATGCGGTGCTGGAGCGCACGTATATTGCTGAAAACTCTGGGCAACCTTTGACGCACGAGCAGAATCATCGTGTATGATAATGCTGGCCCGTGTAGATCATGCGCGATCCATGCCGCAGTGTCCACCTTAGCGTTCCCAGTTATACCGCAGTGGGAAGGAGTTCAGTCACGCTCTACATGATGATTTGCATTTAGAGCTCGTAAATGCACGGCATTGATGTCGAAAAGAAGTTGCTCTTTAGGGTACAATGTTAGGAACTAAAGCGCTGCCCGAGAATCTGAAGATTGCCCACGACATGGTGGTTGCACACTGATGTGGTCGAAAGCAGCGCGCGGAGCGGCAAGTTCACTAACCGTGGATGTTGTGTGGCTACGTGCTGCTCTTGGCAGCTGATGTGGCTGTGAAAGATCCACACATGAATAGATGGTTATGTGCAGTGTATTTTTTCGAGATTAGTTCCAAGACGCACAACTTTCAGGCAGAGGTGCTAACATCCTGTTTTCGCGTCGATGTAATCTCCAGCGGCGCGCCCATCTAATGTGGTTGTAGAAGCGGAGCAGGGTGCTTGTAGTAGAACGCTACAAGGTTTCGTACTTCAGTGATTGAGCTGACTGGTATGAGGTCACCTTCCTGCCGCGCTACAAAACGCAGTCGCACTCGAAAAAGCTCCCGCGTGCCAGTCGACACTCCACCAGCGTGACCACCGTGGATGTGGCCTTCGGCACTCCCGTGCACACACTCAGGACATGTGCTTGAATAGTTTGCATAACTCTCGCATTTCCTTTTGAGAAGGGGATGACAACAACCGGGAGGATAGTATATCACACAGCCAAAGAAAGGGTGGGTCTGTACATCCGCAGGTGTTACCTAATAGCATGGGGAAGATGTTGGCGACGGAAGCATGCTTGTCTTCTAGATGGCGGACGTGTTTGGATGAATTCAGAGCCTTCTCAAATATCACTTCGAAGATCTTGCGGTGCGGGAGATGGGGAACAGTGCGCCTGCCACGGTGCGCTGATAATTTTATACATCGCACCTCGTGAAACGTTGTTGTTCGAAGCTGCACATATCTGTACTCATTTAGACCGCAAAAAACTCCATTTACTGCAAATATTTCCCAAATACTTACGTTCGCGATATCCGAGTTGCGTATGTCCCGCTGCAGCGCAGCAAATTAAAACAAGTTCTTAAAAAGTTGTCCTGAGTTGATTATGTTCTTTAAACAGCGAGCAGTAGCTATAGAGAATATTTGAGGAAAATTTTGTTCTTAAGAAACTTGTCCTTGGTTCATTATGTGCAATAAAAAGCGAGCAGCAGGTATGAAGGTTATATTGAGGGAAATTTTGTTGCAGACTTTGCTTCCCGGTTTACCGGTAGAAAAGCACATTTGTAAGTTTAAAAAAGCAGCCTGGTAGCCAGATCGTGTTCGAATGTTAAGAGTGCAGGCCCAGAGACTCTGGCCTCAAGAAGTAGGGCAAATTTTACGAAGAACCTGACGAATTGGCCGGGTCGAGAATCTGGACATGTGCGTGAATGAATGCCAGGCTCCTTCACCACTCACTAAATGAAAAGCAGTAGTTTTTGGCCACGACATATTTACACAAAACAGAACGATGCACAGAACAAATAACACACTCAACACGGATGGCCAGTCCTATGTGGAGTCTTATTGTTAAAGTTTGCTGCCCTTAGAGTTCATTTAAACTTGCTTATGTGTCTTCTCAGAGTAGAGGAATGCGGGGTTGGTGATGTCTTGTGCGCAATAAAAGCCTTCGGACTATGGATGATAGTTTTTACTGTCTTTCTGGCGACGTGTTTCCGAAAGCGTACATGAGGGTGTTTCTGAGGAGAAAACAAGAAATTTAACCGCCTGGCAAAGTGGGTTAAAAATTTTTTTGAGTTAGATGTTTGAGTCGGTAAAGTATTTCTAATGTCATAAGTTTACAGAAATATTCCTTATTTATCAACATTTTTTAACAAAGATTTGTTTGGCTTGCTTCAGAAAAAACGCATATATATTGTGAATCTGTAGTGTTGTTTTTATTACAATAAGACGTGTGCTCGGTTTTTGCTTGAGCACATGATCAATACGCTTGTAAAAAATGTTCTTCCACAAAACCCCAATAAGGTTCCAACAAGGATCTCGCCCGTGTGGCTCGAGCGCCAAGTCTCAACAGTCCGAAAAGACGCCGCAGCCGTGAAAATGCTGCTACAGTAACCGCCCGAAACTTCCAGTGCGTTAACGGAGAAAGGAGGGCCAGTTATGGGTTAAGAATGTCACGGAAACAAACAAGAAATGACGCAGAAAGAAATGCGAGTAAATGCACGGAATGTTCTTTTTTTGTGTTGTCCTCTTATACTAATTGGATATTCCCTAAGCATCTGGTGTAGTGTGGCCAACATTGTGGACTGCTTCCCTTTCCTGTCCACCTTCCTTACTGAATTTGTAACAGTTCTGGAATGTTTGTGTTGGTTCTTTTATATTCTGATCAATGCGTTCGGGCTGAGTTGAAGATATGAAAATTGAGCAGTTACGCTTACCGTAAGTATCGTCAAAACCACTTTCATTGGCTGGAAAGCAAGAATAAACTGTGACCAATATATTCATTGACAACAAAAAGGTATAACAGATTAAATCAAGTTAAGCATTGCCGACAGTGGAACAGCTGGGGAATGTTGCGCATGCGTATCCTGAGTTCTTACCCTCATTTATCGAATAGTTTTGCTGTACGAGTCGACAAGAAAACACTTCGCAGTAATAGAGGAAAAGCGAACGGCTCTGCCCCTTGAGCATTCAACCCATAAAAAACAAGACTTTCTCTGTGAAATGTTTCTTAAGTTGAAAATTTAATAAGCGTTGCTGATAACTAGTGCCTAACTTTAGCGCAGGTGCGTTGCTGGAAGGGTAGTGACAGAAACATAACCCCACTGGGCAAGTGGGGCCTAAAACGTTTCCGCTGAACGTACCGATCGAGTTCGAAATCTGAACTTACATGCTCCTTTCCGGAATTCTTGGAAAACGCATCATGCTTAGGAACTCAGTTTGTGAAGATCTGGCAATACACCGCCCGGAGTGTTTATCGCTGATTTCTTATTGAGAATGCTTAGACGCCTCTCAGTCTCTTCGATTTCCGGTACCGTTCTTTGTAGCTACCTTTGCCCGTAGCAGCGTGACATCCACTGCGGGATGCATCCCTCCGCATCAGCTTCGTGCAGTGTCGGCGCCATGAATGGCGACGCCCCCAAGTTAACTGGCTATGCCTCAACATTCGTCTGATGCTGACTCGGTAAGGTACGAACGGCCCCTTCTAGGAATGAACCTGAACGGTAGTGTTTTACATCATTTCCGGTGCATCTATCAGAAGGGACGGTGTTTTTGGCTACCCGTGCGCTCTTAATTCAGCCGCTTGGGGAACACTGACATGTTCTCGGTAGGATTCTACAACCATTCCCGGACACATACAACCAAAGCGGGGTGACATCTAGTCATCACGGTGAGCCTGCGGTTAACTGCAATTGAAGTATTCCCCGTTACATCTGCATCACAGAACGCCAGAGCTTCGCTCGCAGGCTTTGAGAAAACTTTGAGGTTGCTTGGGAAGACACCCTCAGGCACAGCGCGCTCCGTAGGTGGCAGTATTCTCGAAACTTTACTCTGCCCACTCAATGTAGACGTCAGTTTTTAACGTGAATTTCGCTATTTATTTCTAGTTCTGTCTAACATTATTCTACCATTATCTATCGGGGTAGCTTTGAGATACCTTCGAAAGACTCGACGCTGCTTCTGCCGTTTCGGCCGCAAGGTCTGTTTCTGCAAGTCCCTGCTTTACACACACACCAAACACACAACTGACAAACCAAAATTCATGGGTACATGACACTTCAGAGAGCCAGTGTAACAGTACACACATTAGACGGGGTATCTGCCGAGGATACGATAAGACACTTTCTAAATCCCTCAGAAACCCATGGAATCACACAGGCAAAAGCAGCTCTCTATACGGTGCCTGACGCGCACAGCTGGAGCAACACACGAATTCCTCTGCATCAACCCACACGTTAAGTAAACCTCGCCTCTTCAGATTCAAACTCCACCTATCCACCGAGACGCAAACTCTCCGAGATCCGTTTCCCGTAACATGCGCCAAATATATCTATTGCTACACCGACACCGCGACACCAACTTCCCTCACTCGCAATGGTTTCCGTGGACACCAACTAACTACTAACACCCCACACGTACGTATTCGGCACATTCAATCACACAGTCACCTCCTACCTCCGCACGAACTCACGCATCGCATCGCCACAAGGTGCACAAGCTGAAATCTGGTAACTGCTGTCCACTGCACCCCCGGCCACATATTCCCGGATTCGTACAAAGCCCTGCATAATTACACCCGAGACCCGGCCGCGGCGGCCGCTTTTCTGATGGAGGCGAAAAGCAAAAACGCCCGTGTGTACGAGATTTCGGCGCACGTTAAAGATCCCCAGGTGGTCAAAATTAATCCGGAGCCCTCCACTACGGCACGCCTCATCGCCTGCGTTGCGTCGGCGCGTTAAACCCTACAATCAAATTACACCCGAGACCCCAAATTGCCTCAAGAAGACCAAACACCAAACACTGATGTTGCACCATGCCATGCCTCACATCCCACAGCGATCGATGGAATCCGTGCCACATAACCTTTTTCGGTCCGGAAACTCCACAGCAGGAACAGTACCATTATTACACCAGGTACACTCCCACATGCCCCCCTTTCCTACCGTAGCAATTCACACCTTCACGCATACCACTCTACCGTTCCCACAACGGATTTGACTCAGCGATGCCCTTCCCGCCACTCTCGTTTGCATGTCCCGCTCCTTCTCGGGCCATATACGCGCCCTTGTAGCCCGCCCTATACCTGAGCCACTGCGGTGCCTCAATCGGCTTCCATGAACACTTTAACTCCTGTGCATCACACCCTCCACGGCATTCGTCAGAGCCGTGGCCATCGCTCCTGTCCTACCCGTTCTTCTTCCCCATGCATACTTCTTTAGGAAGTGGAAGCACTTCACCTTAGCTTTATTTCTTGTCGCCCTGATCACATCCTGGGAACTCTGTATCCGCGCCCCACCAACAGTGATGATCCAGGCTGCCAACTAAGCTTGATGTGAGGATATACAAATAAACGGTAGGTAGGTCCTTCAAAGCTAAGTTGCCCCGGTGCATAGAAAACGGTCGCTTGACCCTCTTCAAAGGAGTTCTCACTCTCTACCCTATTATTGGCCTCGCTCAACCATTCATCCTCCAACCCAACTGCGTTCTCCCACGGAGCCTGTCTACGGTGAAAGAACATACACACTCCGTGCTACCAGCACGCACCGTACCCACATTGGTCCCTTTCTCCAGCCCCCCTCGCAGCTATTGTGGACAGTACTATCACTGACTCGATTAGCTCTTCAACACACACACCCTGCATTTTGGCCATTTCATTCTCGAATCACAGTACCAGTGCGCCATGGTATGCACTGCTACGGCCGTCGTTGACGCTCTACCACAGCGCGGCAAGGTGCAATAACTCCAACAGAGACAAATCAGCCCTACTCAAAATCACGTCCAACTCACTGAACATGGGAACGCTTGTTGAGCACACCTATTTTTACGTTCCCTGAACAAAGGTTCTGTAGTACCCCCAGGAATGATGTGTATCCTCCATTGCCTCGACATCAGCAGCCACTGTGGAGGCACCCCACTCGTGCAGAACCATTGTGCCAGACATCAAGACAGCCCCTAATAACCCAGAATGCCGTGGTCCTCTGCGATCACCCCGGGCTTTTTAAATTCTCCGTAAGTCAGTGGGACGCCTCGCGCTACCCCTTCATACCAATAAATGGTACTCATAATTGCTAAGCAGGGATACCTCGTCTCGCTCCACAATGGCATCAAGACTAATGATATGCTCCGGCATTCGCCTTTGTGTCCGCTCGCAGAGGAACTTACAACATTGGTTCCTAAAGCTTTTGTACCCCCTTCCGGTTATTTAACTTATTATTGCTCTTTTCACGGGAGGATTCTCCGGTGAAGGATCTATTGCAACCTTGTTTACGTTTGCACAACCAAACACCTTTGCCAAGCCACAAGCACGAGCACTTCACCCGCAGAAAATCTTTATCACCAATATCGACAAGTCATGAGCCAGTCCCAACGTATATGTGGCATTGTCACCATGACCGGCATCATCATCACCATCATCATCGTCTTTCTGGTCCTCCTCATCAACATAATTATATAGCAAGAACCACGTCCCTATTTTAATGCGCGTGCTTGCACGGCTATGCTTCAGCATGTTTTTCGCTGCAAACATCTTGTGAAATGCGTTCATTGACGTCCTGACTCGGCGATAAAATATAAAGGAGACCAATTACATGGCATGTCATATATCAACACACTGACTACCTCTCTGAATATATTCGTACTGTTTATGCGCACGAAATTAGTAGCGCATATTGCATCAGGTGTTACGGCTTTAAATCCGGGCTAGTAATAGTGACTCAACAATAAATTTTATTCCCACGACACAGCACGTTGCACCTACATAACTAAGCAATTTCGGAACATTTATTGCATACACACCACGACTGAACTTTCAAAAAGTAAGCATACATTATTGCTCTTGGCCAATCAATGAAACTCCTGCAACCCTCGGTCTTACGACGATGCTGGTTGAACGCAAAGGTTACTCGTGATGAATTAGTAGGTTGGTCTATGCCACACTGCGAGTATGTGCTACTCTGGAGGTACGCAGCACATTTCTAGAATACCAACAGCAAATTTCAGGTTTGCACTCCGTAGGCCTAACGTTTGGGTTTGGTGTGTACGGCACGGATTGGTACCTGGGGCTTGGCGTTCTCTTCGACGATTTCGAAAGGGAGAGATCGGAGAGACGACGGCTTTATGACACGAGGGCCCCAGGTTTTGATAGCGGCCACGGAAACTGTTTCATTCTTTTTATTCACACTTTATTATTCATCATCAACGTCAGAGCAAGTCTTTTCTGTAGGGCGTATTGGCATATGACGGCATCAGTAAGGACACTGAAGCATTGCTTTAGTATTTGGTGGTCGCACCCAGAAATGCAAGTGCTAACATCGTGTTAAAAAAATTTCTGGGCGGTATCAAGGTGCGTTATTACTGTCACCATACCATTCCAGATTTATCTTCAGATGTCATGGAGTCATGACAAAAAATGAAGTTTATTGAATTGCTTGTGGTGCTGCGTAAAGAACCATTTAAATGCCTTTATTTATACACATCAGGTAGGAACTCGGGTTAAGAACTGTCGTAAGATAAAAAGTAGTGCCGAGTCATAAGACCATATACGGAGCGCATTTAAAAATATGTGTTGCGTTCATATTAACAAAATGATCATAAGACCACATTCTCATGATTCTTTGACGTGAGCGCTAAAATCGCCCACGACGGGCAAGAGACAGAACATAAGTACAGCGTCCACGAAAATCTTTACCCTCACCTCTAGTAATAAAAGAACACCAACTAGGCCATTGAATGACTAAACCGCTCTACCTAGATAGAACCAACTAAAACTTATTTGCTTTCTACCCATCATGCTACAACTGCAGAAAAACTGTGATAAAATAGATGCCATAGTATCCCATTCTTGCTTTGAGGTCGCCCTTTCGTGGCTTTGCTTCGGGTTCGTAAAATAACTCAGTGAATCCCCAAGGATAGCGTTTCCTTGCATATTGATTTTATATACAGTCTTCGTCAAAATTTTCTAGGCCATGCCTCGAGTGCACAGGCCGGAATAAATTCAATGTACAAGCTTACGGGTTACGCGAGGCTGGTTGAGTGGGTTGAGCGAGGCCAGAAAGCTAGAAAAAAAACTTTTTTTCCTTTTGTGATAATTTTGTCATTGGTAAAGTTTAAGATTATTCTAGAAGTGTGCGAATATTCGAGAATTTCGAATAATACTCGAATAATAAATACGTTATATTCGTATTCGCGTCGACAACTATGTATTCGAAACATTTGGAATATTTGAAACGGTTCCAATAATCGGCTATTATCGAATATTTGGCTGGTTAAGGGGAGGACGCGGCTCTCTACCTCGGAAAAAATTACCAAAACATCGTTTTTTTGAAAGCCACATATTCGGCTTGTATGTTTTCTATCCTGTCCGTTTGCACAGTTTTTCCGCCGAAAACCGTCGCAGAGTGGCATAAAAGATACTTTTGCCAGCTGCGGTGACAAAAAGTCAGCTTTAAAGGGCGACAAAATGGCAATTTTCGGAGCGCTGTATCTCCGCAATGGTGCCACCAGGCGCGGCCATTGTGGTACCATTGGATCGGCCGAGCGATCTTCTTTCTGGTTCTGGCCGTCTCGTGTATCTTCGTTCATTCACAAACGCACGAAAAGCAGAACAAGGAAGACGTACAAACGGTTTTCTCAAAACTGTTTTTTTTTTGCCACCCATGTCTCTTGTTCCCGTGATTTCTTCGTTATTGCTAGGTTTATTTTTGATTGCGTTCTTTGCGTTACATGCCTTGATGTAACGCAACGTTCAGGTCATTAAACTCTTGGTTTTTCAGGTTTACTTTTTTGAATTTTTTTTCAAATATAGTTGTTCATGTTCTACTTTCCTATTGTATAGATTCACCTCCGAAAAACTGAAAACTAAAAAAAATGTCTTCTAATAAAGAAAATCTAAGACGTTCACGACCTCGTCCATTCATTTGGGAATGCAAAGCGCTTTGAACAAGGTTTATATTATGCTTTTTAGGCCACTCAAGCTCTGTACAAGGTGAACAGAAATAAACTTTTATAAATAGAAAGGTTTTAGAACTATTACTTTGAAATTTTTATGGTGTTATCACACAAGCATTTCCAGTTGCTGTGCTTATTTTTATAAAAATTCACAAAGAAATCAAGAAGTTGATTTTGAAAGCAACGTCTCCCTTTAATTATGCGATATTCGATTGGATATTCGAAGCTAAATATTCTATTCGATTCGTATTCGAAAAATTCGATGATCGCACACCTCTAGCTTATTCTTAAATTCTTTGTGGTCCAGAAGGCTTATATTTGGCTTAAAAAGTTTTGACCAACCTGTACATACACGTTTCAGCCTATGAGGAAAAAATATCTTCTTATTAGTGAGCTATTGCCAGAAGCTGTAGAATAGACTTGACTAACCCATACATACATGTTTGAAATTTTCAGTACGAAATATCTTCTTATTAGCAAGCCATTGCCAGACGCTGTGGAACAGATAATGAAATGCTTTATTTTGACACCCATAGCACGAGACGTAGGCGGACTTCTATTCTTGAGGCAGAAGTCCTGGCCAGTCCAAAGGCTATATATTTGGAATAATTTATAAAAAGATTTCTGGCGACAGTGTAAGCGAAATCACAACGCCTACATTAATACACCATATAAACGGTCAAAATCAAAGCATTTCGTTGGCACTTTTGCCGCCATTGCACACTGAAAACCTACTTGTAAATGTTATTGTGGAAGAACGTCCAAGGAGGCAAGAGAGTAGGCCGTCGTCAATAGAAAGCAGATGTATTTACACTATATACAGAGAACCGTCATAAAGCATCCATCTTGTAGCCGCGCCTGGTCGTCTTCTTCCTCATCGCTATGTGTCTGTTGCGCTCACTGCTTGCGACGTCTTCGTCGTCATCGAAAGTTCCAACAGTTATAAACAGTACATGATTATCCTGTGCCCGCACATACAAATTGAGGGCTGTGTAATAATTACAAAATGACTCCGTAATGTCAAATCTCTTCCGCATCACGTCGGCATACCGTGTGCTTCTTGTCGTATCGAATCGATGGTGTCGTTATAGGACCAATCATACCCCTATGAGCGAATGAATCATCCAAAGTGCGATAATGCTATTTATGGCCTCTATTTCCGACCCATTTCGTTATTACTCGTCCACAACGTCCACATTAGGCAAACATATTAGCAAATCACATGACCATATAAGCGCCGCTCAAAAAATAACTGTTTCGTTCGTCTGTGCACAAATGCTTATGCCCCGCCTGTTTGAATTACGTGACCATTGTCTAGGTGATGCCCAGAAATTCAAAGGAGTCATAGCTACCTCCTATGAAGTATGATTTTTTATGAAAGCTTTTGTCATAATTGCATAAACAAGGAATTCAAAAGAGTTCATTTAATACCCACGATTCCGAACTTGTAGAAATGTTAGTCGTAAATGCCATGGCAAGTCATGAAACTGTTAAGCATTAGCACCTAATAAATATGGTGTCCGATTCGTGCTCGTGAAAGGAATTAACCGTTTAATGATGTTCAATGTCTATGGTGCATTAACTGGCAATTAGTGGTAGGTGTAAGTCGTGGAGTCATCAAGGCAAATTGTATTATCATGGCCAACCACTCTTATACTTCGTGAGGCGATATTTAGGTGTGTTTATTTGTTATCCCTGACAATAAAATAGCTGTAACTTATGGTCAGGCAACTCTGATGATGATGATGGTAGTTGGGTTTTATTGGCTCAAGGCCGACTATGGGCAAAGAGCGCCAAAGAAGAAGTTACTGAATTGTGATGAGACCGTACATACTAAAACATGTGACTAAAAGTAAAAGTGATGCAAAACATAAGACAATGAAGATGGCTGGTGTATAAGGTCAGGATGATTACACGTGATATGACAAGAGCTGCAGAAAGTTGACCTAAGCTAAAAACTTAAAAACACGCTGACTAGAAAACATTGGTTCCTCGGCTAAAAAATATGATGGGTGCAAAGGAATGTGTCGTCTGTATAATTCAGGGAAATGTTTGTGTCGTGTTGTGTCAAGTGCCTTGCATGTGATTAGTATGTGGACTACGGATAGGCCCTTTCCACACCTGCTACACGTGGGTGCCGAAGTTCCAGTGAGCAGGTGGGAGTGCGTCGCATGTGTGTGGCCTATCCGCAGCCTAGCCAGGGCGACTTCAGTGTATCTGTTGTGTGAGTCAGTTATGTAGCGTCCCAGTTGTGGTTTTATTACGTGTAGTTTGTTGTCTGTTTGTTGACTCCAGTGTAATTGCCATTTGTTACGAAGCTGTCGTCTGATATGTGTCTTTAGGTCGGTGTAAGGTACTGTTGTAATGTCAACTGTAGTTATGAGAGCAGCATCACCAGCCATTTGGTCGGCGGCCTCATTGCCAGGGATCCCACAATGCCCTGGTACCCAGCATATAGTTCTTTCAAGATTTGAGGCATATGCAGACATTAGTATCTTGAAAAGGGCATTTATCACATAGTTTTTAGATGACCTTCCTAATGACAGTGCCTGTACAACGCTTTGAGAGTCTGTGTACACAATGGACTTGGGAATTTTATATTTGATGATGTGGTTTGAAACGAGTAAAATGCCATATGCTTCTGCCGTGTAAATACTGTTATGAAAATTCATTGTGTTGCCTACTATAAAATTTTGTCCGTGCGCTGCACAAGATACTGTAGAACCAGTTTTCGACGCGTCGCTATAGAATTCTGCGCACCTGTACTTGTCCTGCAGGAACAGGAAGTCCTGCAGAATTGCATTCCTGGGTACCCTATTTTTTTCTACAAGAGTGAATGACAGGTCGCATGATACAGAACGAAGATGCCATAGTGCGATGAAATTATGAATGGGCGTCTTGTGCGTGTCTGAAAGGGGGACATTGAATGCAGAAGCCTCCTCCCTAACTCTGAAAGAGAACGGTATGTATCGTTCATGGTGGGATTAAAAGGATGGTTGGTCAGAGACACGATCTTGGATGCATACAACAGGTCAACATACTCCCGCTGATGCCCTAGGCACCCATTTGTCGCACTCGACATAAAGACTTTCAACAGGGCTAGTGCGGAATGCGCCACATGAGAGGCGAAGGCCAAGATGCAGCACTGGGTCGAGCATTTTCAGTGCTGTTTTTGTAGCAGACCCATACACGACACTGCCATAGTCGACCCGAGACCCCACCAAGGCCGTGTAAAGGCGCAGCAGGAGTTGTTTGTCGGCCCCATAAGATTGATGTGATAGGACCTTAAGAATATTCATTGTTTTTAAGCATTTGTATTTGACCTGTCTGATATGCGGGATGAATGTAAGTTTTTCGTCGAATAAAATACCTACAAACTTGTGCTCCTTGTTCACAGGAATTGGCACATTCGCAAGAGTGATGTCTGGGTCCGGTTGGACGCCACGCCTCCTGGAGAACAGAACACAAGAGCTCTTCGCAGGATTAAGATTAAAGCCATTCCTGTCAGCCCAGCCGGCAAGTTTCTTGACGCCGAGCTGGACTTGACGTTCGCAGATGGACAGGTTACACGATTTAAAGGATATCTGCACGTCATCTACATACAAGAAATAAGAGATTGTAGGTGGCAGTGCCTTTCCAAGAGAGTTCATTTTTACTATGAAAAGAGTGCAGCTCAACACTCCAACTTGCGGCACGCCATTTTCTTGCACGTGCACATTTGACAGTGCACGACCAACTCTGACGCGAAAGGTTCTCTCCGACATATAACTACAAAGAATGTTCAACATGTTGCCCGCAACACCAAATTGACTTCAGGTCACTCAGGATGCCGTACCGCCAAGCGGTGTCATAGGCTTTCTCTATGTCGAAAAACACCGTAAGACAAAATTGTGTATGCACAAAGGCATCCTTCATATATGTTTCAAGAGCTACGAGTTGATCGTTCGTTGATCGCCCCGCCCTGAAGCCTGCCTGGAAGCTCTCGAGAAGACCGTTGTACTCAAGGAAGTACACGAGCCTGCGATTTATCATCTTCTCGATAAGCTTGCACAGGCAGCTGGTCAGGGCAATGGGTCGATAGCTAGCAGGAGAGGAAGGGTCCTTCCCTTCTTTCAGGAATGCTACAACTATGGCCTCCCTCCAAGACTTTGGAATGTGCCCCGAAAGAAATATATTGTTGTAAAGGTGAAGGAGTGTTAAAAGAGTGTCTGTGTGTAAGTGGTGTATCATTGTATATGTAATGTTGTCTGGGCCTGGAGCTGAGGGTTTACACGTGCTTAGAGCAGCCCTCAGCTCATGTAGTGAAAACAGGGAGTTGTAGGAAGTCTGTGATTTGTTGTTGTCACGTAGGGACTTCTTTTCACAAGAGGCTTTATGTTTCAGGAAAGTGTTTGTGTAGTGTGCAAAGCTTGACACGTGTTGAAAGTGTTGTGCAAGTGCGTTAGCCTGGTCTTCCAGTGTGTCCCCTGTTGTACTAACCAGGGGCAGGCTGTGTGTCTGTTGTCCTTTTAGTTTTCGTATTCGTGTCCAGACTTTGTGTGTGTCAGTGTATGAGTTGATGGAAGTGAGGAAGGTGCGCCAACTCTCCCTTTTTGCCTCACGACGCACTCGCTTCCCAAAAGCCTTTGCCCGTTTGAAAGAAATTAGGTTATCTGACGTGGGGTACCGGCGAAGGACACCCCACGCCTTGTTCTGGGCCTCTCGCGCCCGCCTGCAGTCCTCGTTCCACCAGGGCCTCCTTGGGTTGCGGGACGCACTGGAGGCCTGGGGCATGGACTTTTCGGCGGCGTCGACTATGTGCGCCGTGACGAGTTGGGCTGCTTCCTCCACGTGTAGGTGTTTTATGGTTGTGTGGTGTAGTTTAAATGTTTCTGTGAATGTACTCCAGTTAGCTTTCGATTCATTAAACCTGTTATGGGAAGATGGACTGCATGGGCCTTTACCTATGTATGTTAGGGAAGTCGGGAAGTGGTCACTACCATATGGGTCCGTGCCGACGCCCCACTCAAGACATGGAAAGAGAATTGCAGAACCAATAGCCAAGTCGAGATGTGAGTACGTATTATGTCCTAAGTTATGGTATGTAGGTTGTTTTTTGTTGAAAAGGCATGCTCCTGTAGATGTAAGAAATTTCTCCATCAGGCGACCTCGGGCATCTGTTCTGGAGGAGCCCCAAAGAGAGTTGTGCGCATTAAGGTCGCCTGTTAGGATGTATGGTTCGGGCAGCTGGTCGACCAGCGCCTCGAAATCAGAGCTCAAAAGTGCATGATCAGGAGGAATGTAAATGGAGCACACCGTTACCAACCTATTAAATATTATTGTTCGAATTGCTACAGCCTCGAGGACAGTGTTCAGAGTGACAAGGTGGCAGGCTAAGGATTTCCGGGCGACAATTGCCACACCTCCTGAAGAGTGTGTGCAGCCAACCCTGTCCTTTCTGAATACCATGTACCTAATTAAGAAATTTGTCTGTTTGGAATTGAGGTGAGTCTCTTGGAGACACATGAGACTTGGCTGATTGGCATGCAGGATATCATACACATCATCAAGATTTTTAAGGAGGCCTCTGCAGTTCCATTGAATGATGTTTTCTGTTCCCATTATTTACGTTTAAGAATGAATGGAGTGTGTGTATGTGTTCATGTGTCGTCTTTCGGGGCTGTTACTCTGGGTTTAGGCTTTTTAGGACTGTATCTAGGCTTGCAAGTCGGTGGCCGCTCCTTGCGCTGCGTTGCAGGCAGGAACGGCCCGACATCCATCTCGTCGTGGATCTCGACGCGGCTCTGCCCCCCGGCGAGCCGCGTCTGCGTACCTCCCCAGAGGGAAAGAGGCGAACCTTTTTCGCGCCTCTGGGAAGGTGATGTTCTCCGTGACCTTGATGTTAATTATCTTTTTTCCATTTGAAATTTTTCACACTTGCGGGAGTACGCTGCGTGCGGCCCCCCGCAGTTCACACAAGACAGGGTATCGGATGGACAATTGTCGCTCGGATGATCATGCGCCGCGCATTTCGCACACGTCGTTCTGCCACGGCAAGAGTTCGTACCGTGCCCGAACCGCTGGCACTTAAAACAGCGCCGCGGGTTCGGGATGTACGGACGGATGGAGCAACGGATAAAACCTGCATTGTTATGTTGTGGAAGAACTGCGCGGTCAAAAGTCAAGATAATGTGCTTGGTGGGAATCTGCTTGTCGTCTCTGCGGATAGTGATGCGTCTCACGGCAGTGACGCCCTGATCCTTCAAGCCGGCAAGGAGATCCGCATCCGTTTCGTTCAAGAGATCTGTCTCGGATATCACACCCTGCGAGCTGTTGAGGCTCCGATGGGGTGTGACCCTGATGTCGAGATCAGCCAGTCTAGTCTGAGCTAGAAGCTTCGTGCACTGCTGCTTGTCATTTATTTCGATGAGGAGTTCACCAGACCTTTGTTTTTTGCACTTATATGATTTTCCTACTATGGCTTCAAGATACTTGGCGATCAAGAAGACTGACTGAGATGCTAGAGGGTGGGTTGGATTGAGCGATTCCATCACAAGAAATCGAGAAAAATTATCCGGTTCAGGAAATGTTAACGATGGCAATGGGGGAAAAGATACTTCGGTGCGGCCCCTTTTCAGGGACCGATCACGTTTGGGGGGGGGGGGTTGAAAATGCCATATAGCATAGTATAAAAGCAGGGAGACTCGGGTACTTTCTTCTTTGACCTTACCCTGGTAGTCAAAGAGGTCCCGGAGCTCCCTGCCTGGTGAACAGACAGGGAGTCCATCCGCCGGAGCTTGACCTGGGCTCCGACGGCCACCGTTCGTGGTTTCTGACCCTCCACCTATAAACACATCGCCACGGTTATGTTTGTGGGCTCGTTTTTGGGGGCTCGGGGTCCGCGGTATCGCCAGTACCGTCACCAAGATTGCTCAAGGTGCCCCGTGCGGGGGTCAGGCAACTCTCGTTTAAAATCACACACCTATTGACTCAAAGGAGTAGTGTCCTATTTATTAGTGTCCTGGAAACTTCGTCAAACACCACAAGCAAAACATTTAGAGGCGTTTGCTTCATAAGCATGATACCATAACTAGGACAATATATAAAAAGAAACCAAATGCTCTGGAACGCATTGTGACCATGACTTCCTGAGTAGTTTAAGAGTTTTTTCCACCCACTGGACCTGTTACTTTATTCATCTGGCTCTACCGAAAAAATATGTAGCTGGGATTTTATTGGTTGCTGCTGAAATTACAATTCGCTCGCATCCGGCGCCTAGGTTGCGGCTGGTGGCCCTTGTTCGGGCAATCAATTTCCTCGAGAATTTCGTGCAATGCGCCCGAATTGGACGTGGAACAGCATTTCGGAAAATTTTGTATCATAGGTCATTTTTTTAACAAAATAAAGGTGTGCGTATAAACTGTGGGAGTTGTGGCTGCCCGCGATCCCGACTCGGTACGCGGCAGCGCTCGGAGTGCCACGCGGCTTGCGCGGGATTACGCAACAAGACGGCAAGAATAGAAGGGTTCGCTTGCGCGTCGCGAGATGGCGCACCGGCGCGCTTGGGAGTAAGGTCCCTGAAAGAACTAAGGTAGCGCCAACTGCTCCCTCCTTCTCCGCTGCCCTCCTCTTTTTTCTCTCCCCTCACCCGCGGCGCCACCGTCCCTTTAACTCCGCGGCGGGGCCGCCATATTTGTTGGCCACTTGAGAGCAGACGCCCTTGCTACGCTTCAGGGCGCTCGCTGCAGTTTGCTCTTGTTTTCGCGCCGAAATCGCTCTTTGGTAGCATTTATAGGATTTCTAGAGCCCCGTTTTACCAACAGGCACTGAGTGATAGTGTTTTGTTTTATATTTTTGTCTACAAGGGGATATTTGCGGGGCGGATGCCGCTGGCGCATACGCACAGCGCGGTTTTTGTTTGCGTGTGCGGCATTCTGTAACACCTCAGGATAGCTCGTGAATGCGAAAGGATCGAGCGTGGACATTTCAAACTGCTCTGTTACGGTAGTTCCGTTCTTGCATTCGCGTGACTGTGGTCGTGCAATCACTGCACAGAGGTCTTGCGCACGGTTCGCGGCAGTATACAGTGCGCTTCATTCGCAAATGCCGTAGTTCGAGCGCTGCGCTGGCGTCCTTGCACTCGCCTTTCTTGCGATAATTGTGTATCCTCAGCGGCGTTCACTCTGCGCCCGCTTTTACTAACGACCTACAGCCTACCTTAATTACGCGCAGTTTAGAGTGCTTTGCCGTTTTTGTAGAAATGTTTCCTTCACCTTCATGTCGTTATAGGCTGCTGTGAGTAGACGAAAAAAATACACATGCTGTTGTGCGTGTGTGCACGTACAGCGACGTGAAAAGCCCCTGCTTCCCCGACTTCGCAGCCGGATACACTAAACTACACTCGCGGCCGTACGTTCATGTGCGAACCTAGTGAAAAACGCAGACTTGTAATTCTGGGAATACGCGCCAGAGAAGACTGCGATCAATCGATCGGGTAAACTGAAATTACAGTCCCTCTAGGTACAAATTATGTAACTAGTTACTGCAGTTAATTAATCATGCAATACGTTTTTCACCGGGCGCGGTCGTTTACAGCCGTTATTAATGGAGGCGCCTGGACAGAATTGTGTTGTGCTGGGATATATTCTGGCAGATTTGTACATTGCACTAACACAGGGATACACCCGAAAGAAATTCGAAAGAGGACCAATGTCACGATGATTATCAAGAGAAAACAATAAATCACAAAAATGAATTGGTGCCAGCAAATAGATATTTTATTGGAACAAACGTCCGTAATGACGTCGTGCAGGTGGCTTGTGGTGCTGACGTGGCTTCCCGTGAGAAAAAATGTTGGGAGTGGCATTTGGGTTTAGTTTTTTTAACGCCAAGCTTCTCCAATATCCGTTGCTCAAATTGATCCGTGAAATAATCCTATTGAGAAGGGAAAAGAAATGTCGCCACCGAGTTTGAGATGCGCCACAAACACTCCGCAAATATAGGCAATAATGCATTGCAGAAGAGAGTTAGTGACTGTTCTACCGTAGCATGGTCAAATTCGTGTTCGCGCATCTGCTCAGTGCCGCGTCCGCTCAACTCGCTACACTAAACCCGTTTAGCAAGCGCTTTGCTGGACAAAAATACGTCTGCTGAAAATAATATAGTCGCCCAGTGTGTTTTGGTTCAAATCGCAATGACTGGATACGCTGCGCCATTGACTACTAAGATGAAGTAAGCGCGCACACTGAAAATGTACGGCATCACGTGTAATGCAAACGTAAGTCGTAATTAACGTTCCTCTGTGCATACACGGAAGAAAGGGCGTACAGCCGTTACGGTGCGAATATGCATTTGAAGTGCTCATTCAAACGTGCGCGAATTTAATAAAGCGATAACAGAAATTGCGCATCAAACGTACGTCAACGGCGCGGTCACTATATTAGCTGACCTTAAATTGTTTTACCTAGCCGCAATTTTTATTTTCTCGCAACAGCCTCAATTTGCGCCGCACCGACCAAGCCCATATTACGCAGCAAATCACTCCGATGTCATAACAACGGGATTATAATACCACCCGGGTAGCTAACACACAAAACATGACTTCACGCCAAAAAGAGCGTACACGCACTCGGAACGCACACGATACATGGTCAGACGCAAGCTGCCGTCGGCCAAAACATGCATGAATTCAGGTGAACAATTCTCGCGTCACGAAACCCTTACGACAACTGACTGAACATGCTACGCCGCTGATATTGATGCTGGAAGTTAAGCGCGCACATGACAAATACACGGCCTCTTATCCAAACCAAAGCTTACGACGGGACGAACTCGGCGCTGCGCGCAATGCCTACTCAGAACAAAGCGTGGACGACGGTCGCGAAGGGAATACGCATTTCTTCGTAAGTGACCACTCAAGCTCGCGCAGAATTTAACAGAGCAAGAACAAGCATTCAGAAACTTACCTCGCAAAAGAGTGATGGTAGCGTCGGCCTGAAGTATGCCCGTTCAAATCTATGCAACCAAACTTATCTCCTTTCTGCGTCGCGTTTCCCGGACGGAATAACGAAGTCTTGTGCCCTGCCTGACGATATTCGCGCTGCCTAAGGCACAACACATCGACACCGAGAAGCAACCTAAAACGACACCGGTGCGACATTTTTTCGAAGCGAGCAGCTAATTCCGGTACTGAAGCACGGTGGCGACGGTGGCTCGGAAGCCAGCAATGGCGTCGCAGCGGCGGCGTTGCGCAATGTCCCAGCCGGCGAGGCATCGGCGAGGCGACCCGGCGGCGGAGCAAAAAAAACAAAACCACGTGACTTTTCCCTTGGCCAATGGCGCGCGGCGTTCGCCGGCGAAAAAGAAAATGGCAAAAAACGAAGCAAGAGAGGAGCGCGGGCGAGGGCGAAAGGCGGCGAGATCTAAAGATGGCGCTACCTTAGTAATTTTAGGGACCTTACTTGGGAGCGGGGAGCTCGGAGTCGCTTCGGCGGAGAGGCGGCTGCGAGAGCGAAGGACTTCGGTTGTGGCGCTCGGCGGTGGCGGGCGGCCGCTCCGAGCGAGGACAAGACGGCGTGCGGCGACGGAGCGACCCGGCGTCTTCCCATCCAGCCTGGACCGACCATCGTCAATCGGTAGCGGCGGAGTCGAACGACTCCAGCCGCTCGAGCAACGCGAGCCCCATCGATGACCGAGAAGAAAGACGGGGCCAACTAGGGGAGGGTTTTGGCAATACACCATGCTTGGAGATTGGCGTCCGTTGTCGTTGTCTCTTGCCTGCCTCTCACGCCAGCGCCGTCTACACGGCAGCCGCGTGAGGAGGATCGTCAGAGTCAGACTTTTACCGCATTTTGGCGCCAATGTGGGGCTCGACTGCAAAAGCAGTTGAGGCGCATACAGGCAAGACGGCAAGCAACGCTAACGATCGGAGCGGCGGGAGGAGGCTGGAGGCACGTAGGCCTACTGTCAACATGGTGGCGGGTCGGCTCCCCCGCCGCGCCGTGCCCGCGCACACGCGCCGGCGGTAGCGAATAATCGGCCCCCCCAAGCACCGAATGCTGCGGCGGACTCTGCCTACAAGGATGCAGCGGTTGGGAGTACCCAAATGCGCACCCTAAACCCGTGCTACAGCGCGTCGACGTGACCGATGCGACGGACAAAAAGCGAGGAGGACGTTGAAGGTCAGTCTTTTCCTTTTGCTACGGGTGGTGCGAAGGGAGACGAAACCAGTCGGCAGCATCTTAGGCGTCAACCCAGCGTCCCAGCTAATTGTGGTCGTAGCGCCATATCCCCCCTGGCGAGCATTGGTAGGCACAAGTACAGTGGCTAGAATGAGTACTGATTGCCATAGCAACGTCGCCGCCATCTTGAACTTGGAGGCGTACTAATTGTTATGCAAACGCCGCGAGGAGTCGCAAAATGGGAGGAAGGATGCAGATGCTTTCCTCCTCTCGTTTCTTCCAGCCGCTCTGCTGCTGGCCCCGCGCCCTTTGCGCCGCCCGCTAGGCCTCGACGATACCGGCGTGCAGCCATGCAGGCGTACGTACGCTGCTCGGACAGTAAGTCAGCGAAATCGCACTTCAACACTTTATTCCTATTACGAAAATACGGCTAAGCACAAACGCAACGTGCCGTGATAAGCACTGTTGTGTTACACGGCATAGCTTATGTTGACATCGAACACGGTAGACGCAGTTGTACGGCTCTTTGCACGACACCAGCGCTATCGTTCAGAATAAAGTTACGCTTTACGAACGAGTGTCTCACCTTTTGCTAACACGAAGAAAAATCACTTCTTGCTGCGCTTCGTCCCTGTGCATGGGGCGTATAACCGCTCTTCTTTGGTCTTCAGAACGCTGACACAATTTCTACTAGTATGTCACGACGCGCACACGAGCCCCGAGGCTACTCTAGCGTACTGCCATCGCTGTTGCTCCGGCAGCTGCGGCGAGCGTTATCCCACTGTCGCGCATGCGCGCTTGAAGTAGAGCCGGGACTTGGAGCAGGTTGGAACGAGACTTGCAGCGCCGGGACTTGGACCGCTGCGACTTGGAGCGGGTAAATCAAAGAGGAACTAGCAAAAAGTCACCTCGGACTGATGAAACGGTCTCCACGCTAGTGGGTGCTTGCGTGTCGTTGTCGGAAAGGTAGAGAAGGTACCGCCCGAGATTGCATTCTGGCAGTAAGAGCTTCGCGTGGCTCGGCAGGGGGCTCGTTTTTTTGGGAGGCGATTGTCAGTGTTTGTAAGGGAAGGAACACAGACGACTATCACCGGAGAGCCGTGCCCGTAAGCCGATTGTAACGCGGTGGGCGCTGGCATTACGGCAGCCTGTATGCTGCGATCTGGGATAGTCCGTGTGTGTGTGTGTGTGTGTGTGTGTGTGTGTGTGTGTGTGTGTGTGTGTGTGTGTGTGTGTGTGTGTGTGTGTGTGTGTGTGTGTGTGTGTGTGTGTGTGCGTGCGTGCGCGTGTGCGTGCGCGTGTGCGCGTGTGTGCGTGTGCGTGTGCGCGCGCATGCGTGCGTGCGTGCGTGTGCGCGCGCGTGCGCCTGTGCTTGCGTGTGTGCGTGCGTGCGCGCGCACGCGTGTGTGTGTGTGCGTGTGTGCGTGTGCGTGTGCGTGTGCGTGCGCGTGTGCTCGTGGGTGTGTGTGTGGGTGTGTGCGCGCGCGTGTGCGTGCACGTGTGCGTGTGCGCGCATGCGTGCGTGCGTGTGCGCGTGCGCCTGTGCTTGCGTGTGTGCGTGCGTGCGCGCGCATGTGTGTGTGTGTGTGTGCGTGTGTGTGTGTGTGTGTGTGTGTGCGTGTGCGTGTGCGTGTGCGTGTGCGTGTGCGTGTGCGTGTGCGTGCGCGTGTGCGTGCGCGTGTGCGTGTGTGTGTGTGCCCGCGCGTGTGCGTGCACGTGTGTGTGTGCGCGCATGCCTGCGTGCGTGCGCGTGCGCCTGTGCTTGCGTGTGTGCGTGCGTGCGCGCGTGCGCGCGCGCGCGCGCGCGTGTGTGTGTGCCCGCGCGTGTGCTTGCACGTGTGCGTGTGCGCGCATGACTGCGTGCGCGCGCGTGCGCCTGTGCTTGCGTGTGTGCGTGAGTGCGCGCGCGTGTGTGTGTGTGTGTGTGTGTGTGTGTGTGTGTGTGTGTGTGTGTGTGTGTGTGTGTGTGTGTGTGTGTGTGTGTGTGTGTGTGTGTGTGTGTGTGTGCGTGCGCGCGGCCGCCCGTAAGCCGTTTAGATTGCGACGGGTGCTGGGTCTAGTGCAGCTAATAATGTTGCGGCCTAGGGTGTTCGAGAATGCGTGCGGGAGTGCGCGCCTGTAAGCCGCTAATATGGCGGTTGGCGCCTGCAGCTGCTATTGCTGTAAGTGAGTTGTAGGAACCCTGCCTGCTTGACGCTAACGCAGCTTTGCTGAGTAACGCACCCGGGCAAAGAAAACTTGAACGGGTATTTCGACGCCACCACCCGTGTTATGTCAGACGAGCTGCATCCGAGTAGGCTTTCTCGCCAGTGACAGGAGGTAGCGGAAATCCGCTGCTCCCTTCCTCAAGAATCGAAATCGCTCGCATTGAAGGGTGACAGCCGATCCCTAAGCACACGGACGGCAACGGGAGTCACAACAGTTGCCAGTCGCCACCGCCATGGACAGCGAGGACGGACCAGCTGAACCACCCGGCGGGACCGGCCAGCGATTGTCGCACCGAGCGCAGCGTGTTGAGCTGTCGCCAGTTGCAACTCCGCCCCCCCCCCCCCCCCAGCCCCGGACCAGCGCTCTGTGGGGCAACCATTCAGCCGTTTGGGAAGACCAGCCGCCGAAGCAGCAACGAAACCCAGGAGGTCCAGGGACCCGCCTTTGGGGAGAACACATTCCACTGGGAGCAGAGGTCGCGTCAGCAAGCGACCTCCGCATTCTTAGGCAGCGGCTGCCGGCTTCCTCTGGACCTGCCAACCTGCTGCACCTGCTGTGCTTCCAAACCGTGAGAGCTTCGAACCAGTGCAACGCGTGGCATGCTCATCAGGCCGAACTTCGCGTATACGCCTTGAGCTTCGGGATCGCTGCACCGCCTGTCGCCGCTTCTCAGCGGCGTTGACGGGATTTGCGCTGCGTGGCTGATAGGGGCTCGTGCAGTGTTTTGGTTCTGTTTCGCTTTTTTTCGCCTTTCCGTGCCCTAAAAAAACTTGTTATGGTGACGTCTATAGGCAAAGAGTACGTTTAGGTCACTTAAAAAGCAGCTGCGCCTTCGTAGAGTACGCGGTCACCTGAAAGAGCTACGCGGGGACGAGGTTCTGCGCACTTCGTCGCCGCTCTTGCGGGCGTCGCCGACGGCAGCAACATATCACCCATGCCACCTCCAAAACATCAGGCACAAATAGAATTCTACAGTCGCCTCCTTTAGACCTGATACTGGCACAATTAGAAGTTGGCTTCATTTTGCAGCGTGGACAACGAACGCGGCTTCGTTTCGAATATGTACGTCGTAGAAAAATGTGTTTCGGGGATGTGATTACCCAATCCCGGACAATAAATAATGCCTGTTATAAGAATATAAACCATGCGAAAATGTTACGTAAATTCCAAGCCTGTGCCTCGTTAAATATGTGCCCACACACGCCATATAGCAAGAACCAAGGCAAGGTAATGAAACCACGGGGAAAAAATGCTGTGCAAGTGCGGAATTAAGAAACATAATAGCTCTAACAGAAATGAAACAAAGACAGTGTAGCTTCTGACATGCTAAAGGCGTTCGTCGAAACTTAACCCAGGTAGTGTTCACTAGACCAACTATACGCGAAATGCACTGCTTTTTCGCGAGACATCAGTGGGGGGAGGGGCAGGGATGGGAGGGGGACGCTGTGTACAAATTCGGAGCGGAATCAAGCAATGAACGGTTTAGTTATCCCACATCCAAATCTCGCGTTCATTTTCCTTTTGTTTTTCTACTTCAACGAAGAGCTGATCGTACGGCGGACGCATTTTTGGAAGTATACAGGGTAGGCTCTTCAACAATTAAGCGATGAAAGGTGTCACTGGAAGAGTGTGGTATGTGATAAGGGCCTCTGATTTCAGTTTCTGCGTTATTCTGCAGGCTCCCTGTTACATATGACGATATTTCGAAGAAGCATTTAGTCGCGAACGCGGATTATATTCTAAGCCCGTCTCCGCGCTGCTCGCAGAGGATATATTAAGCAGATGAATGTTTACGGGCGCTCACCTCACGTCAAGACGACTGTGTCGTTTGTTGATCCGCGAGTATAATTATGCATTTTCCATCGCATCGACTTGAAATTTCAGCGTGAACAAAAAACGATAGGACTTAGGAAGGAAACACGGACACAGTGCTGTCCGCCCGAACCCAAGCAATTTCCATCGTACTTTTGTTGAATATTCCCGAAATTAACACAGACTGGCTTGTAAATGGTGGTGATCAATATCTGAGGTATGATATTGGCAAACATAACTGGTGTGCTGTCAGGTATGAGTGTTCCGCTGATTATGTAAGCGCACAAAACCGATTTAAATCGTAGTTTATAGCCGTAGCATGAACATCTGAGGAACCGGTGGTTACGGTGACACGGCTGTAAATTCAGGTGAGTGTAACTACAATCGGCTCCATCATAGGCCGGTTCCGCGGCGCTGGCCTGTGGCACACACCTGGCGCTTATACAGGCCGAATATACCACACTAAGATCGCGTCAGAAACATTCACACTCTCGTAAACACACCCCATTTATGAAAAGAGTGACTGCTCCACATAAACATGGATTTCAAACGCCCGCAAACGGTGAATCTCAGTCGTGAACGCGCCGCAAAAGCAGTGGCGACAATGGGGAGGGGGGCGCGGACTCCCGCGGCTGCTTTCGAAACGGGCCGGTAGGGGGGTTTCAGTAGCACCCCTACAGGCCGCGCTCGAGGCGTATACGGCATCATATGGCAAACATTGGGGGTAAACTGGCACGGGGATGACGTTTGTTGGCGTATTTCGCAACCTGAGATTTGGGATTGACTTTTGTGCTTCGCGGCGCCGTTTCAATGCGGGTGGCGTCGAGTATTTAGGGAGGAGGAGTGTGGGAATTGTGGCTGCCCGCGATCCTGACTCGGTACGTACAAGCGCTCGAAAGTCCCCGCGTCTTGCGCGGGATTGCGCAACAAGACGGCAAGAATAGAGGGGTTCGCTTGCGCCTCGCGAGATGGCGCCACCGGCGCGATTGGGCGCGCGGAGCTCGCAGTCGGTTCGGCGGGGAGGCCGGCTGCGAGAGCGAGGGACTTCGGCTGTGGCGCTCGGCGGCGGCGGGCGGCCGCTCCGAGCGAGGTCAAGACGGCGTGCGGCGGCGGAGCGACCCGGCGTCTTCCCCTCCAGCCTGGACCGACCATCGTCAACCGGTAGCGGCGGAGTCTAACGACTCCGGCCGGTCGAGCAACGCGAGACCCGTCGATGACCGAGAAGACGGGGCCAGCTAGGGGAGGGTTTTGGGAATAAACCCCCCTTGGAGGTTGGCGTCGGTTGCCTTTGTCTCTTGCATGTCTCTCACGCCGGCGCCGTCTACACGGAAGCCGCGTGAGGAGAATCGTCAGAGTCAGACCCTTACCACAAAATGTATTAGCAGAGTCCTTCAATGCTTTACTGGTCACGAAACTGCTCCGTAACTCAACGGGAGAGCTTCATATGCTGCGTTTGGCCGCCGTGCGGTGGCGCCACCATCTCACTGAGGTGACCCCTCGGGCGACGTTGCGCTTGCTCGAACGGCGTAGACGCGGCGAGTTGTGTTTGTTTTGTGCGGGTAAAAATTGGAACGTGCTCCTCGCGCTGTTGTGATCGCCTGAAGTAGTACAACGACGATGCCGAACACGTGTTGCGCCCCGGGATGTCGTTCCTTGTACAATTATACAACAGAAAATGTTTGCTTGTTCTATTTAACGAGCAACAGGGAGCTGCGTGAGAAATGGAGGCGCGCCATTCCAAGGCAAGAAACGAGAGATTTCAGCTTCGGTTGTAAAAGTGTCACAGTGCATGAGAATGCACTGTGTGTGAGAATGAAAAAATGCAATGTACCTGTTGAGAGCGTCCTGGACCCAGAATTGTACAAGGCCAATTTAAAGCCGGATTTTGGTCAGATCAGTCAGGTAGTAGCGATGCTTCATTACCTGTTTGTAAACTTGTATTACCGTGCGCTCAGGCCCACATGTAAAGCAAGCTTTGGGACGTCCTTGCGCTTGTCTTTTCATATTTCCGCGAATTATCCCTTAGGGTTCGTTTTGTTTCTTTTGTAACCGCGCGTGGCCCCTTCCTGTTTTTTTATCTGGCGCCCGTTTCCTCTTTTTGCAATACGTCCCGTCGGGCAATATTGTTTGATATGGAAAGGATGTCACCTTTTTTTTTTTTTCATAAGTCAACTTTATTAAACACATCTCTTAAACAATACAAAAATATTTGGACCGATAGCCGAAGGCTAGTGTCCGGTCCAAAGCATAAATGCATTATTGAATAGCAAAACAAGGCACGACGCAGAAAAGAAAAATACAGGGCATACGTAATCAGAGAAACACTTCACAGGTTCTTTAGACAAGAAAAACATTTTAGACCAGAAAAACAAGGCATACGTAATCAGGTAAAACTATACAGGTTGATTACACAAGAAGACCATTTTACAGGTAAACTTAAAATTTCTTGCAAGTTTAGTTTCGATTGTTAGGACATTCCAGATTTTCGCACCAAAGAACTCAATTAACCTTTCACCATAGACATTTTTACAAATCGGGAGGTTGAAATTACCATTTGTAGCGTGTCTAGTGTTACGAACGGGTAAAGAAAACAAAGTTAAGGGCAGGGGATAGTTACAATTTATTATGGTGTTGACTACAAGGGCAATTTTGTAATCACGGAGAGATATGAAAGAAAGCACTCTAAGTTCATTGAATAATCTGTTGCTCGGGTGATCGAATGGAGAATATGTTATTATTCTTAACGCTCGCTTTTGTAATCGCTGCAGTGGAGTTAAATAGGTCGCGTAGGTAACACCCCACGATTCACTACAGTAGCATAAATGACAGTGTAGTAACGAGAAGTACAGGCAGCGGAGAATATTAAGTGGAAAGTGTTGACGGGCCTTTAGTAGTGTGTAGCAACCAAAAGCAAGCTTCTTACATACGCTATCAATTTGTTCCATCCAGTGTAAGTGTTGGTCAAAAATAATTCCTAAGTATTTGATGGAAGACACACTTTGAATTAACCGATTCTCAATGGATAAATTAAAAGTGTCATAATTAAGGTGTTTTGACCTTGATTGAAAAATTATATGTTTCGATTTATCAGTATTTATAGTCAATTGGTTATGTAGAAACCACTCCGAAAGGTTTTGCAAATCAGCCATTATACCACTTCGAAGAGATGGAAGGGCGTCACCAACTGCGACTAACACGGTGTCGTCTGCGTACATTAAAACTTCAGAAAAAGAAACGGACTGGGGAAGATCATTTATGTAAATTGAGAATAAAATAGGCCCCAGCACAGAGCCTTGAGGTACTCCGCAAGTAATGGTGTTATAAGTGGAATGACAATTACCAATTACTACTTTTTGTTGACGAGAGGATAAATAGCTTTGAAAAAACTGTTTTGAGTCATTAACGATTCCATAAGTTTCCAACTTCTTCAACAACACAGTATGAGAAACCGTATCAAATGCTTTGTTAATATCTAAAAAGACTCCTATTGCGATTTCGTTTTCATGAAGGGCGGAATTAATAATTTGAGATAGGTTTAGAACTGCTGTAGATGTAGACCTATGTGGAACAAAACCATGCTGTTGAGGACAAATTATACGGTTGGCATGAAGAAACAGATTTAGTTGTACTGCAATTAGTTTTTCAAAAAGGGTGTTTATTATGCTTAGTATAGATATCGGCCGGTAGCTACAAGGATCATTTGGATCCCCTGATTTAAACACCGGTACGACCTTCGCTAGTTTCAGTATGTGAGGATAAGAGTGAGATTCAAGTGCATGGTTAAAAATGTGACACAATGGAGTGCAAAGTATCTCGATGTTATATTTCAAAACCTTCGTATGTATGCCGTCATGGCCGATTGCTTTGTTAATCGGTAATGTACTTACAACTGACAAAATTTCATCTTCTCTAATGGCACGAAAATGAAAGTCGTTATGGACCTTTCTTGGCAAACATGAATTTGTGAGCGTGGATGGAAACTTGCTACTAAGGCTATTACCAATATTGGTGAAGTAACTGTTGAAATTATTGGCGACTTCTACAGTGACGTCATCGGGAAAAATACGTTTCACTTGACCTATACCAGTTACGTCTTTTATAGTTTTCCACAGCAGTTTAGAATTGCCCTTTTGCTCATTGATTAGGTTCGTGTAATACTGCTTTTTTGCTTTCCTCATCATCGCAACCGAAATATTTCTGTAATATTTGAATTGGCTATGATAATATGTGTTTGTTTTATCACGCTTCCATCTACGAAAACAGGTGTCTTTTTTCTTCAGTATTGATAATATGTCCTTAGTTACCCAGGGGCATATGGCATGATTGTATTGACGACGCGAGCATTACCGCGTGGATTTATTTACTACGTTCTGAATACAGCGGATGAAATTCTCACATTCTATGTCAACGTCATTATCATACAGGGTTTCAAAATTAATCAATTTAAGGAGGCTGTTAACATTTCCGTAATCAACTCGGGTTGCCCGTTCTGCTAGTTTTTCGCAAAGGGGATATAGATACGTCCGAGGCAAGAATATGAAAGTGGGATAGTGGTCAGCAATCGGAACCTCATAAACACCAGCCCGCACAGTTATGTCAATGTTGCACAGTACATGGTCAATTAACGTTGCAGATTTTGATGTTACACGGGTGGGGGCACTAATTACATTTTTTAAGCTAAACGATTGCAACAAGAACACATAATCCCGATCAGAAGCAGTTAGTAAGTCAATATTAAAATCTCCGCATATAACTAGAGGAGTAGTCCGAGACATAAGAGGATCCAAGATTGATTCCATACCAGAAATAAACTCATTATAACATGAGTTGGGTGGCCGATAAACAACACCAACTGTTACACCAAGTTTAAGGTAAAGGAAAAGGGATTAAACAGTTTTCCTACTGCAACAGCTTTCACTCAAGCACTGGTATTCTATTCCACACTTTATGAAAAGAGCTACGCCGCCTCCACGAGACGCACTGTTTCTGGGCAAAGACAAACACTCGTATCCTGGTATTTCAACCGTTTCGCCATCTTTGAGCCAAGTCTCGGTTACTGCAATAATGTCGTAAACAAACGAGTGTTGGGACAGATATACAACAAGCTGGTCAACATTTTTACGGATGCTACGAATATTACAATTCAGTACGGACAGGTTATCTCGTTCAAGCCATGATTCTTCAATTTCCGTAAAGCTAAAAGACATTAGCTTAAACGACCTGAGCTAGGTCTTCTGCACTCTTAATGTGAAGCACTCGAGATTTTTCAGCCTTTCGCATCAGTATTTTGCCGTCTCGCACCCATGTGAACTTCCAGTTTTTTTCATTTTTCGCTTTCAAGGCTTTACCCAGAAGGATCTTGTTTGCCGGGCACAGGTGATCATTGATGTATATCGGGTCATTACCTTCGAAGCCAAGTGCAGAAACATTTAGCCGTTGTTTTTTTGCAGCAGTAAGAAGTTTATCTCGGGATGCTCGTGACGCAAACTTGGCAATGATGTTCTGCTGCTCCGCATTTTTAGTTGGCACTCGATGAACTATTTCAATATCGGTTTCTTCGATTTCAGCGTTCACACAGACAGAAATGGTTTTTACGGTGGCGATAAGGTCTTCTCCTTCGACCACCGGAACCCCTTTTATCTCAACATTGCTTCGGCGGCTGTACTGCTGTAAATCAACCACTTCTTGTCTGACCGCTTTCAGCTCGCTGAAGAGACGGTCGTTTGCACTTTTCAGTTCATGATTATCAGTTTTGAGCGTGGTAAGTTCTTTGTTAACTTCCGCCATGTTAGTCTTGAACTCCTCAAATTTTTCGTTTATGAAGTCCATTGATTGCTTGACCGCCTTGAGCTCAGATACGAACACATCTGACAACTCTTTTTTTAGTTCTTCGTGTTTCACATCTAGTCGAGCAGACAGGTCAGCCAACGCCTTTCCCAGTTCCTTTATCGTTGACATACTGACAACCATTCACGGAGCAATCCAGGAAACACTGTCAAGCTACTACAAAAAGCAGCGCGTAGCATTCAGTACATACCTGCATGAAAAGGAACAGGCACTTAACAGCTGCTCGATCGTGCGGTTGCCTGGATTGCTCCGGAATGATGACGCCCCGGCGCCGATCCGATGCTTATATAGTTGAGGTGTCCGCCTCTTTTTGGCCAGGGCAGCGCAGGCGCAGTGTCCGTCAGACGAACGAATGCCCAGCGCTGACGCGTGTCTCGATGTAGCACGATGATGCGACGGCAAGTCGTCGTCCGAAGCCTCAGACCAGCAGCACTCCGCCGACGAAGTACTGCATGAAAAGGAACAGGCACTTAACAGCTGCTCGATCGTGCGGTTGCCTGGATTGCTCCGGAATGATGACGCCCCGGCGCCGATCCGATGCTTATATAGTCGAGGTGTCCGCCTCCTTTTGGCCAGGGCAGCGCAGGCGCAGTGTCCGTCAGACGAACGAATGCCCAGCGCTGACGCGTGTCTCGATGTAGCACGATGATGCGACGGCAAGTCGTCGTCCGAAGCCTCAGACCAGCAGCACTCCGCCGACGAAGTACTGCATGAAAAGGAACAGGCACTTAACAGCTGCTCGATCGTGCGGTTGCCTGGATTGCTCCGGAATGATGACGCCCCGGCGCCGATCCGATGCTTATATAGTCGAGGTGTCCGCCTCCTTTTGGCCAGGGCAGCGCAGGTGCAGTGTCCGTCAGACGAACGAATGCCCAGAGCTGACGCGTGTCTCGATGTAGCACGATGATGCGACGGCAAGTCGTCGTCCGAAGCCTCAGACCAGCAGCACTCCGCCGACGAAGTACTGCATGAAAAGGAACAGGCACTTAACAGCTGCTCGATCGTGCGGTTGCCTGGATTGCTCCGGAATGATGACGCCCCGGCGCCGATCCGATGCTTATATAGTCGAGGTGTCCGCCTCCTTTTGGCCAGGGCAGCGCAGGCGCAGTGTCCGTCAGACGAACGAATGCCCAGCGCTGACGCGTGTCTCGATGTAGCACGATGATGCGACGGCAAGTCGTCGTCCGAAGCCTCAGACCAGCAGCACTCCGCCGACGAAGTACTGCATGAAAAGGAACAGGCACTTAACAGCTGCTCGATCGTGCGGTTGCCTGGATTGCTCCGGAATGATGACGCCCCGGCGCCGATCCGATGCTTATGTAGTCGAGGTGTCCGCCTCCTTTTGGCCAGGGCAGCGCAGGCGCAGTGTCCGTCAGACGAACGAATGCCCAGCGCTGACGCGTGTCTCGATGTAGCACGATGATGCGACGGCAAGTCGTCGTCCGAAGCCTCAGACCAGCAGCACTCCGCCGACGAAGTACTGCATGAAAAGGAACAGGCACTTAACAGCTGCTCGATCGTGCGGTTGCCTGGATTGCTCCGGAATGATGACGCCCCGGCGCCGATCCGATGCTTATATAGTCGAGGTGTCCGCCTCCTTTTGGCCAGGGCAGCGCAGGCGCAGTGTCCGTCAGACGAACGAATGCCCAGCGCTGACGCGTGTCTCGATGTAGCACGATGATGCGACGGCAAGTCGTCGTCCGAAGCCTCAGACCAGCAGCACTCCGCCGACGAAGTACTGCATGAAAAGGAACAGGCACTTAACAGCTGCTCGATCGTGCGGTTGCCTGGATTGCTCCGGAATGATGACGCCCCGGCGCCGATCCGATGCTTATATAGTCGAGGTGTCCGCCTCCTTTTGGCCAGGGCAGCGCAGGTGCAGTGTCCGTCAGACGAACGAATGCCCAGAGCTGACGCGTGTCTCGATGTAGCACGATGATGCGACGGCAAGTCGTCGTCCGAAGCCTCAGACCAGCAGCACTCCGCCGACGAAGTACTGCATGAAAAGGAACAGGCACTTAACAGCTGCTCGATCGTGCGGTTGCCTGGATTGCTCCGGAATGATCGCTAACTAGATATTAGAGAGCTTATCGCTAACCTTGTCGCTAACTAGATATTAGAGAGCTTTAGTGTATTGTTACCTTATGTATGTTATCGTTTACCGTGTTTGCGGGAGTCGACTGCACAGCGCAAGTGTTATCGCGGACGGTAACTTACCGGCGCAGGCTTCACCGTCGCCAGCGGCTTCCGGTAACACGGTAAACGGTAACGCAAACACGGTAACGATATGCTTTTTTTTTCTTCTGCTTTTTTGTTTCTTTTTTTTTGTTTCTTCGACAGTTTTTTGTTTCTTCGACAATGTTCCCGGTCCTATTTCCATGAATCTGAAATTAGTAACGTTCCGAGAGTATTGCATGCATAGCAAACGCCGCGCAACTGACTTCATTGACGTTCACCTGTGCACGTCATACTGCGGACTGCTTCTCCGACGTTTGTGTTTCATTCTAGTCTTTTGTGGAGCAGGAGGTCGCTTTAATTAACTTCGTTCAGAAAAGCTTAGCGTTGTTCTTGGCTTCGTGGCAATACTTTGTTTCCTCCGTGTGCTTCCCATAGCAGCGCAAAAAAATAAATGTTTGTACGCTGGACCACGCTCCTTTGTCTCCCTTCGTAATATTGAAATTTTTTGTTGCGTGTGATAAATTCAGCTTTATTGTTATTTTTGCGCTTCCTTTTTTTGCAAGGATTGCAAAGCGTGGAAGCGGAATGACACACGGTGCAACATATATCTCTTCCTGTTTTCATCCTTCGTATTCCTGCAGCGCTTTTTAGATGTTCTCAAGTATGAACCAACTCATCGAAACAATACTATTGGGCTATCTCTTTTAGCGTTTTGTGCATTCCAGAGCAATCAACGGATTCATTAATAGCGTAGTCTGAACGACGCGTACTTGATTTCTTTCATTTTTTTTATTGTATTATCGATAGGCCCGCAGCAGTCCGTGACGACGGAGCTACCATATGTGTGGTATTTGCAACTTTTGCTTTAATAAAAGAAGCAATAGAGATTTAAAGATCCGTAAACACGACGGAACAGCGCTTGTGCCCGAGGACGCGGAAGCCGTTGCCGTTCGCGGCCGAAGTCCACGGTAATTTACTTGGAAAAATAAAACCTTATTGAAGGAAGGTGATACACACAATGACTCGACTATTCATCGCTAACTACTACGCAAAAAAGCACACTTAATCAGCGCGCAGACACCAAAAGCAGCGAGCGTTTCCATGCCAAGAGCTGGCCAATATGCCGCAAGCGTGGCGGCTGGATGCCCTTCATGCGGCGGTGGCACCGTTAGTGGCGTCCGCGGTCCCTATATGAAACTTGTGCGGACGTTTCGGGACCAGTAAAGCATTGAAGGACTCTGGTATTACTCCTACCTTTTATTTACAAGCACCAAGCATCGGTAGGTACGTAGAAAATTGTGGTTTGTACGTTTTCCATGGCAACCGGTAAAACACGAAACTGAAAGGTGACTTCACAGAACTAGTTGTATGTTAAAAGTACCCCCTTCATGTACAAAGGGTTCGCGAGCCTCTCCCCGCCAGACGAATTGACGCCGACGCGCAAGAAATAGGAAAATAACTGGTATATTCAGGGACAACAGAACCAAAAATGACATGCACAGAAGGAGATCTTTAAACACATAACTGTCATGGCAACAACGCGACAGCGGATGGTGCCTCAATTCATGCGCGTCTCCCAAGATGAAGGAGAGGCGCGAACGGTCGGCGCTCTTTAGCGTCATGATGAGCGACTTCGCTTCGCTTCTCCTAGATGGCAGCACCGCCTGAATGACTCATAGGGAATGCTATAAAGCGCGTTCGTATAGCTGTTTACGTTCGAGTTCATAGCGCAGTTCGGAGAGCGCCTCGTACTTCCCACTGCGGCGAGAAACGAGACAGTTCGTGGGCTTGAATCCGGGTGCCACCGCTTCAATGGAACTCTTTATGGCGACGTCAAATCTATGACGCATATGACGTCAGTGAGATGTTGGTGTACCCGGACATCAAACACGTTCGTGTTAAAATTGTACAACAACGCATGCAATGATATAAGCGAGGGTAGATCGGTCAAGAGGATTCAGGAACTTCACAACCATGCTGAGAAGAGGAAACTTTGAAACTTTCTTGGGCACAGTGGAAACGCGTGAGGTACCATCATGGTACCGTTCCTGAAGCATTCGCTGTAACCGTCACCATGGCAAGAAGCTGCCGAAGAATACGGTAGGAAGAAGTGCTTCTCAGGGCTTCTTGGTTTTAGAGCGCATTTGTTTTGCTCAATCATGAGTTCAAATATATAACTGAGATGATGTACTTCAGTTCAAGACACGGCAGTTTCAATAGGTAACTAGATAGATGCACGTGTTGTACCGACGTAATAATATTAATGTAGTAGCACTAAGCCCCGCCACGGCAGCGGCCGTTCGACCTACTCCGAACGCCACTGGACCCATTTCAACCGCTTTACCATTTCTGACCATCAAATTATATATGAAGGAAAGATTGGGGAAACCAGATGTTTTTCAAGCCACGCTTTCAGCCTCTCACTCATAATGTCCCTACGCGATGCGCCGTGCAGGAAAGCCAACTTTCTCAGACAGTGGTAATGATCGCGGGGAAGTATTGAAAAGTAGAAAAACAAAAAGCTCTCCTGCGAAGCTTGGTGACGCCACATCAGGCCCCATCGGCTAAATGTTGATGCGCAGCAGACGGGAGAGATAACTCGGGCGTGCGACGCGCGACGTATACAGACGTAACATCGTTTTCCTGATGTGAACGTTGACAGCCGTTATCCAACGCTCCGCTTACCATGAGAATGACGTTACGCTGAATGCCGTACGGCTGTTATCCCCATGACGTTATGGCTAACGCTGCCTTTTGAGTCTTAAAGGAGTACTGACACCAAATTTTGATACCTAAAAAATGATATAATTGGCTTCACTAGTTTGTACACATGCCTCACAGAAATTTTTGCAGCGATCCGAGGCCGGAATAACATCTAAAATCGATTTTGATTGTCCAGGCCGCGAGCTTCCACAAATCGGCAGCACTAGCGCAATCGCTTTCGGCGTGACGAAACATTGGGCTACGTGTCCGGCCGGTTCAGGGTGACGTCATATAGTCGTTTTCAGAACCGGAAACGATATCCTGCGCTGCTGTTGTCGGTGGTATTCGTTTGGGCAGGAGACGTGGGCGTAGCTGTGTGAACAATGCTTGTAAACGTGCCTGTTCGACGTCTTTGCTCTTCAGTTTGTTGCCGGCGCATATGGTGTTCGACACTGGTGCCGAAAACGGCGTGGTGCGCGATGTCGACGGGCACCGCGGTGACGCGGCGGTGCGCGTCGCCGAGCTCGCCCAAGTTGTGCTATGGCAAGCTCGCGGTATGCGAAGTACTGCTCGTGGAAGCCTGCCCGAGCAAATCGACGACGACGCCAAAATGCATTATTTTCAACGCGACGACATGCAGCGCTAAATGTGGACTTCGTGGAGTTCGTGCACGCCGGCGGCCGCAAGAACTGTCGCCCAAGCCAGCGGGCTCGGGGTTGCACGGGTCACCTTGGGTGTTGGGAACTTAGTATCTGTACAACTGCGAATGACCATCCCTTACACAACTTTTCACCACACTATCATGCCCTTTTTCGCATATGAAGCTTTATTTTGGCAATAATTTCCGTTTCTGCGATCGGTGACCAAGACATCTGCCGCGGACTGTTTTGATTCTAGCGCGCAGGTGGCGCCATCTTTCGGCCGCTCGCCGCACCGTGGTGCCGACAGTGCTGGGTCGGAGCGCCGAACCTCCGCTGCCGGTCAGCGTAGGCTTCCCATCGCGGCAAATATCTGAACGCCACTTTAAAATTCAGCTCGGATAACAACTCCTAGCACAATTTTCAACACACTAACATCTAGTTTCTCGCATGTAGAGCTTCTTTTTCGTGATCAGATTGATTAGAAGAGTGGCGACAAGCTGTTGCTATCACGGTCTGCGCCGGTTCGAGCCGCAGTGATATTAAAAAACGGACGACGGCAAAGACATCGCCGGCCTAATCGCCTGGCAAAATAAAGTTGTTCTGTCTGTCGGGTGGCAGTGACTCATCCGAGTCTGAAGATTCAGACGGATTCAGACGACATGTCGACTGCGCGGGCGAGTCGCGGACCATGTACAATCGCAGCAGACGATGCGGCGAACGCTTGGAGGAAAGAGAAACGTCCCTGACGTCACGGGTGAGACCGTGACGTAAGGCTGCCCGCTTGCAGGCTGGCCTTCGAACGGCCATTTTCCCGCGCGGCGACCAAATTTGAAATTGGTTGCAATAAACGTGCTATAATTAATTCTGTGTTGGCGGCTGACGGCTTTCGGTTCGATTTTCGTAATTACTGGGCTAATAGGTATTCTTTACAGCATAAAAACTGAAAGCGAGAAATTTCGTGTCTGTACTCCTTTAAGACATTGTGCCTAACAGCACGTTTTCAAGTTTAACACCTTAATCCGGCCCGTAATCGAAGAAACACAGTGCGCAAAGCAGCATGTGCGCCAGCACCTCTACTCCAGCGACCCAAACACTACGCCTAACAGAGAGCAGATATAGTCTCATACAATAATATCTAAAGAGGAATATGCCGCTGCGATCAACTGCCGCGATGGACTTAATAGGAAGAAGTGGATGCGGATTGGCACTCGATGGCTTCGCGGAAAGTACTAAGGCTTAGATCGTGTCACCAGATATGTTTTTGTCGCGGTCTTGCTGCATGAACCCCTCTGCTTATGGGGGGTGTTAGGAGGAAGCGTTCAAAAATACGTTTCTTCTTGAACTGAATGTCGCATATGTGCTGACGCCGTTTGGCGTGCAAAACGTTCTACAACTAAATTTGCGGATGGGCTGTGTTACCAAGCTATGGCCGGCGCAGAGAGCACGAAACCATAAATGACGGCGCTGTAGGCGGCGAGTTTCCCTGAGAATTAGGATTTGCGTCGGTGCTCATTCGGCAGAACAATGCATTTTCGAAGCTGACAAAGATTGTGAACTGCTTGACACAGTCACACTTTTCGTGCGAACGCCGGCTCCTACGGCGTACACCATCCGGATCCTACGGCGTTCTGCATGCCGTAAGGCCGTTAGCTGCAGGACGGTAGGCCAAACTTCGCATTTTCAGGCTAAGGACGTTAGGCCTAACGTCACAATTTTGTGGTCTAACACCTTGGACCAGCACCCGATCGCAATGTACTCACTGTACGTCAAGCAGTAGTCACCGATGGACGCCGTAGACACCGATCCGAAACGTTAGGCCTAAAGAGTGCCTACCCGAGAGTCGCTTTGGTTATTCTAAAAAAGTGGCGTATATCTCCCGAGTAGCGCATACTCACTCTGTGGGATTGGCCGAAAAATAAATTCGTCACAAGAAAGCGTCGCGTTCCACATAGTTGTGAGACGTAGGAGAGCATGGTTTTTGTATTGCGTGAAAACCGCCTTTCCATGTGGGACTAAATGCATAGCCAACAACACGAGAACGATTCTTCCTACAAACTATGTTGGCCAATCACCCGGAACTGGTTTCAGCGCGAAGTTCGTGCAAGTGCACTGAGCGGATATCTGGTCTACAACACTTTTCGCTCGCTTACACCGAGCTACGTCTAAGCGCGAGTGCGTCGACATTACGCGACCATTCTGATGGCCCTCGGGGCATTAGTTCCGCTGCGGTGGATTTATATTCTCACAGGCGGTTACGCTGTCTCTTCTGAGAGGCGGGTAGATGATAATTCACAGAAACGGCGTCTTTGTCTCTTCGTGTATCTGAAGAAGGTTTATTTGATGTTATAATTTCGAAATCAGAAGACTGTTCAGGAAGGAATGCTCAAACAAGAATTTGTGGCCCGCAAAAAAAAAAATTGCAGAAATTCGCAAATTGTCCACTGATCAGTAGCGTATTTATGCCACTTGCCATGGGTATGAGCTTTTGCGGCCAATTATTTTGTTTTTCTAAATCCTGTCCGACGAATTATCTTCATTTGCGCTATTATAACGATTACAGGGGGAATTTGCGCGAAATCTGCATTGTCGTCGAAAAGCAGGGTGCTGTTCGTGTTTGTGGTTGTACAGCTTTCATTTTCCGTACCTTTTGATATGTTTCTTATTGTATAGTTTTTCTTAGTTTTGTTCGATCAGTTATCTTAACAATTACATTTAGAACTTTTGCGAAATCTGCAGTATTGTGGACATTCAGGGTGTTACATAGTTCGCAATTTTCCACGTATTTTTTAGTTTTCTTTTTCTTAGTGTTTTAAAATTTCGTTAGAGCAATTATCTCTATTTACGCTAATATACCGATTCCAGGTAGAACGTCCGGAAAATATCCATTGTTGTGGAAATGCGGGGCGTTGTTCCTGCTTCCGGTTTTATTTTTTTATTTCTCTCTTATTTCCTGGTTGTTCAAAATTTATCTCCACTAATTATCTTCACTAATTATTATGCTATTATAACGATTACCGAAGGTACTTTCGCGAGACCTGCATTATTGTAGAAATGCCATGCATCATACGGTTTTCCAGTTTCCTTATTTTTCTATATTTGTCGTATGTTCGACCGATTGTCTCCATTTACGCGATTAATGCGATTACAATGGAACTTGCGAAATCTGCAATGTTAGATGCGACGCTGAGAGGAGCATCTCTTGCCGGCAGCCCTGTCCTTCCTGCGTCGTCGTTGTCCTCGTCCGCACAGCTGCGTCTCTCCTCCGCTCACCCCTCTCCTCTCGCCGTGATAGCGCGCCCTTCCCCCCAACATCTGTGGCGCGTGCAGTGCGGCGCGCTCTCTCACTCCGCCGGTGGGTGGCCCTGCGCGCGGCACAAGTGCGCTGTGCGCATGTGCAGCGCCCTCTTTCTCCGCGGTCTCCTCTCCTTCGGGCGCGCTGTGCAGATAACAGGAGTGCCGCGCTCCGGCCAGTCGCTCAGTAGACGGTCGTCCGCGCTACGTTTGCTCTCTCTCTCATTCTCTCTCTCTCTCTCTCTCTCTCTCGCTTGCTCACAATCTCTCTCGACGATTGCTCACAATTCGAATAATCGACCCAACGGAAACGCACAATGTAACCCCCTTCAGCATCGCATCACACCAGGGTTCCCGCGAGGGCAGGTGGGCGTAATTTTTTGTGGAAATGCCTTCTTACGATCTGAGTTTAGCTGTGAAGTAAAATCATAAACACGGTACAACATTTCTCGGATTTTATGTATTTATTTTTTATTTTTCAAAAATCTGTTCCACCAATCATCCCCATTTACGCTGTTATAACGATTACAGGTGAAACTTTTGCGAAATCTCTATTATTGTGGAAATGCCATGCGCTATACGGTTTGCAAGTTTCTGCAATTTTTTATATTTTTGTTATTGTTGAGTTTTTCAAAACTTAGAATGACCAGCTACACGCATTTACGCTATCATAATGATTGCTGGTGGAACTTTCGCGATATCTGCATTTTTGTGGAAATGCACGCAACAGAGTCCTGCCTTTTGGAATACTCGGCAAAGATTGTTCCACATTAAAAATCCCGGTATTAGACTTCAGCGGTAATCAAAATTGTGACAGTTTGGTTTTTCAAAGCGCGCCCACGGGAGTCACAAGGCGTTGTTGTTGCAGCTAAGTGCGTCCAGGTTTCCTACACACATGCTAAATACATCCCATCTCTGATGGCGGTGCCTACAGAGGCACTAGGGGTTCCTTTGAGCGATCTCATGGCCTCGTAGATAGACGACGGTATGTTACTACCATCGCGGATGCAGCAAACCGTCGCCAGGTGCCCACTGTCCTTAAAAGAGCCATGAAGACAAAAAACAAGTTGGGTTTATTAGAAAGACTGCTTTGTCCTGATAACAATAATACCAGTATAATCGGAATCGTTGAACTAATAACGGAGATATTAAATAAAAAGTGTGAAGCATTCGCGACCCCCCTAGCCAATTTCCCGTAGCTTTTTTAGACGTCACGGAACCTTGTTTGTGCGATTGGCGGCCGCCTAACTGACCTGTCGCGACGACACATGACTCGACGTCTGTAATGTAGCCTCTAGTTCCATTTGACCACATCACCTGAATGCTAACGTGCAGTAAACGCACTGAAAAGTGTATTTTATTTTTGGCCCGTATGACGTCATTGTTGCTCATAACACGTCACTGTGGCGCAAAATTTGAAAGTTTTTAAATACTTCTTGCTTTTTTTTGGTAATAAACATCTTTCGTGGCTCTAATGGAACTGAGTGAGATACTGAATCCCAGTTGTTTCGAATTAAACAAAGTTGTGTTTTCTCTTCATGGCTAATTTAAGGGTTGGTTGGTCGTACATAACGCTGTACCCATATTCAAGGCCGAACAATGAAATGCCGACATGACTGACTTTCCACGATTGTACCTGGGCTGTCGATGCCGATTGTTTTAGTTAACAGCTAAATCCCGATTGTATAAAAGGCAGCGCTTTTTAACCATCAGCACAGCTGGATAGTCACATGACGCCCAAGCGTTAATGGATCCTATTGCATTGCTACAGCGGGTTTCCCTCTTTTCTTCTTGGCGCAAAAAGCTCACGAACATGTTTCTATGACGCGCTACAAATTTGCCTTACGCGACCGCATTAGCGGCTGCTTTACGAAACCGACGCAAGCATGTCTCAAGCCTGTATTTTTCAACCGTTTGCCGAAAGGTGGATGAAGCGTTGTGGATAGCAACTATGCGTGTACGCGACAGCCCGCGGTTGGACTTATCGGTTTGGCTTTGTACCCATTTTGCAATGCTCATCCTTAAGGCTTGTTTAGGTTCGGTATTACCTTAAAACGTTCGAACTGGCGTCATACTTGAGAGTTCAACTTAGTTAGCTGGTACCCTTTGAAGATAGTAGTAATTGCATTCACGCAAGTTCCGCGGCGGGTGCTAGTTTACTCTTTCGTTCCCGTTGGAAAATAGGGGACTTTTTATAGGTTTTACTATGTACTTTTTGTAATAGGTAATATAATGGTTATAGTGCAATGGTATATAGCAATAGAAAGCTAAGTAAACATACTTTTGAAATTTGCCAGATTTAGAAACTAAAATCAGAACGTAATATGTGAAAAAAATCTTAAAAACAACCTTTATTGAAAAATCCGTAGAAAATTTGTAATGATGTGCTCACTACATAAAAGGAGTAAAAATGAAGAATATCCCGAAATGTATACAACTTGTTTGCATACCAGTCCTGTACATTACAGGAAAGTTTCAATGCTCTAGCTAGCGCAAAAAGTATACGAGCTACACTTTTTTCCTTCCTGCCCTGTAGAAATTGCTTTGTTCGACCAGGTGGCACAGTTTTGTCTACGTATTGTACAATTTTGCCATACTTATAAACACAGTGCATATGCGTAAAAATAGAACTAAATGGGCTTTTGAACCATATGTATATGAACAATTTCCGCCGCATTGTGGCTCAAATAAAAACTTAACTGTGAAAGAACTTTGCACACGGCACCGGAACATCGTTGCCCGAACTTAAATCCGGTTATTCGGGATCATCTTCAGAGTCACTGCTGCTAGAAACAGCCAAATCGTCGCTTTCAGACGCAGCAGAATTGCAAGAAAAGCGTCGTACGCGCTAGGGTCCGGCCACCGGATCGTCTGCCATGTTCGTAAACAAACGCAGCGAACCGCACACTTTGAACCGCCGTTAAAAATCGCCCCCGCGCGGGAAAAATACAAACTACAAAGGAAATGAGAGGTCAGTGCCTTGAGAATGCGACAGATGGCGCCCCAAGTTCATAGGAGCGCTCGTATTTTAAAAATTGCCCATGGCGGGTAAGGGTCACCGGTGACCCACGTTCTATGGACGCGGTAACGAGCGTTAAAGGGACCCTGCAACACTTGCCCTAGACTACTAGTAATGTATTTTGGGATAAAGTCTATTGTCCCAGAAAGCTCCTCCCGCAAGAATTATGAAAATCCGTGCACAATTAACGAAACTACGCGCGATGACAAATCGCGCATAATCGTTCCCTCTCAACTCGACCGCGAAACGCGACGAAAGCTGCGCGGTCTCTCCCGGAGAGAGGGGCGGCTCGCGGCGTTCTCTTCGGTGGCCTTCGATATATCACATGCCGGGTAGTTTTCTCCTTTTCTCCGCAACGCGGAGGGGCCTATTTCCGGTCTGGTGCCACAAAAAAGCAGGCATCGGTGCCTGCTCGCAAGTGCGCGCTCGGGCTGGTAGGGCGTTTTTGAAGCAATAAACGTTTGTAGACGAATGGTCCCGTTGAAAAGGAAGTATTGAGCTCATAACTGAAACTCCGCGCGCACTCAAATCACAAAAGAAACGGCAAACCTGTGCCTACAGGGTCAGGCATAGAAGAGGTTCGTACACATCGATGACGACGACGGAAATGGGAGAATCTAGCCGCGAAGTTGACCAGTGACAGCCGATCGGGCAGCCATGGCCTATGTGACGTCCCTTAGGCCATGCATAATGAGGACAACTGAAGAGAAAGCAGTTCGTTTTTCCAGGTCTTTCACATCGATTTGCGCGCTCACCGCTTCACGTGCACGTGTAATATTTGGCTCAGGTATTCCTGGCAGTGTAATCTAAACGTCGCGCAGGTTTACTTGCACTGCTCAAAGAGTGTTGCAGGGTCCCTTTAACGTCTCAAGGCATGGGGCAGAACGTTAGCACAAAGCTCACGCGCGACCGTATACCCGAGAGTTCCAGCTGTAGCGCAAGCAAAACAGATCGCCCCCCAAAGAAGACACATAAACGTGGTAGGAATTTCACAACGAGTAATAACAAAAAAAATGTATGCTGCTTTTGTGCGATATTCCGTGGCTGACCTACGGGTGATATGCTCACCCAAGATTTTAGAGAGCATGCCTCGCGATTACACTTTACCCGCGTCCGCGAAGTGAACCACCCCTGTACCTGCTTTGCCTCTGCGAAAGTTCCACACAATAACTGTAAACTACAGTTTCTCTTTCTTGAAGGCAAGGGGAATACAACAATATCCGCTTCGGATGGGGTATAATTTAAAAGCCTGATGTTCTATAATTATCCGGATTTTTTTTTGTCACCCTTGGTTTTTCCTAGTGCAATTGCTTAGCGGTACAATTCAGGGCGCTTGCATTGTTCAGTTAATGACAACGCTATCATGGGAAAACGCGGCACGACTACTGTGGATGACAACCCTTGCATTGTATTTTCATAGGCCTGTTTATTTCTAACCAATGCACGCAGCTGATGTTTCGTAGCACGCAATGTACTGTAGCGTCGCGATGGAGGGGCGCACACTGCGATGACACACTGAAGGGACCCTGTCTAGACAAAGCTATCCCGATAATACTTTGCATTGCGAAATGTGTTTTACAGAATGTTCAAAACAAAGAAGATACCTCCGCAAATACCTTTTATTCCTCATCTATCATGGTAATTTAAACCGGAGCAGATAATAGCAAGGTGGTCAAGATAGAAGTGGTGTCATCAACACAAGTTTTTTTCAATATTCGTCCTTCTTCAGATCCCAATAAACAAAGCAATAGCTTAACGACCTACAGACGAACTACGAGCCACAATTCTTCCCAAAAAGTCGTTCGTAGGCTCACAGTGTTTGAGGGGTAATATAAACTGACATTTTACTCGAAAAGATGCTACAGCACATTCTTCAGCAGGGGTTAAAAAATTTCCGGGTGTCATAACGGCTTTTGCTTTCATGGTAGCTCTCTGGAGAACAACATACTACCGGCGCTACTGAACGAGAACTAGTGCACGAAGGAATCCTCGCAAATTAAGTGCATCAGGTGAAATTTTTATGCATGTCTTCATAACAAATTACTTACCCTGTTGTCTCTAAACGAAGTTTATTACCAATTTCTACCTAGCAGGTTAAGGAAGGCCCTTGAAACTTTCGCTCTCAACCCACCCGCATGTAATTTTCCGCTTGCGTTATTGTACGCATGCATGCCACCCTTTGCGTACACTTGTTACAAGCAGGGGAATCTGAAATAATTATGACTGACTTTATACGCACGACGTCTTGTGGTCTGGCGGAAGCCATTATACGCACGACGCGACTGAGGTGCCCATGCGGCAGTTGCTGAAAACTGAAAGCGCCCTCATCATACGGGTTGGCGGGTTCCCCAAACCCCTTGGCGGGTTCGACGCACGCGGCATGGCACTCGAAGTTCGGGCACGATTTAGTTGCTTTAGCGATTTCGATCGCGCCTTCAGAGAATTGCAGCTCCGGAACAGGGCCTTTTTTGTAGTGAAAGCTACAAAAACAGTGGACGTCGTCAATTCGCGGCTAAGTGTACGACTTGAACGACTGCAGAAGAAACTGTAGTACACAAACGCGACAACTGACTCGGACATCACGATAAGAGAATCGGAAAATAGACACGGACATCGCCGTGAGTGTAATTAAAGCGCCCCATTATTTTCGGAACGATCAGTGCAGTTTGTTGTTGAGTGTCGCGGTTGCTCGCATGACTGTTATGTTACACGCCGATACTTCTACGCATGCCGTTTTGTTTCATTGTCCGGAATAAACTGCTTCTTTCTGTTTCTTGCGCGCCAGCGTCATTTCGTCGAGGGGGCAGGAACCCTCCGCACACGAAGGAAGTTCCTTCATGACGTATACCTAAACCGTGGCAGTTCTTGGAACGTTCAGTGCACATTTGGTTTCTAACTTTTAGTGTGCATAAATGGCTAATGCCCAAAGTAAACATAAAAGCTGTTATCATTGCTCAACACATGTGGATGTGCTTGAAATTAAATGTCGTGGGTATTCATTTCGAAATGGTGAAAATTGGATTGCATGTGACCACCGAAATCCGTTTAAGAATAAAATGAAATGGGGGTGCATCTGACTTCGTTTTTTTTTTATAATTTGTTGCAACTGAACTTGAACCTGCAACTTTTCTAACGCGCATGAGTAGAACAGTTTGCCGCATTCTATAGGCCATCGGTCAACGTGGTCCTCCATATACGTGTTAATTCCAAATATTGGACAGGTGCTTCCATCCCACAGTATTATTTCGGAGGCTGGATAAGAGCACCGCCATCCGTTGTGGGTTCGATGCGATCGCAATCCGAGCGCTTTTGAACTGCATTGTCTATGCAGATTGTAATCCGTGATAAGAAATACGTGAAAATTATAACGCAGCTTATTTTTAGGGAGCTGAGCGTTATTTAAGAGCCCAAAGTTCCCATCGGCAATTGGGAATATGGTTGGTGTGTCAAGACCGTAATGTGGCACAGAGCATGTTAAATAAGTCGAATCGCTGCAATCATAAGTGAAATAAATGCATTATCCGGTTCCGTGTCTTGCTTTGCATCCATAACATCAGCTGTGCTTTTTTTTATGGGAATACGGAGCACGAAAGCTAAACGAAAACCCATTTCGAGGAGCGTTATATGGCTGTTATTTGAACCATTGGCTTCGCGACCCGTGGTACGGTACCCGTGGTGCGACGGAAAAGGGCGATAGAGCCGCTTAGAAATTGGGCTAAACGCTCTGTCAGGGCGATTGAAACGGGCGGAGCAGCAGCGAGGCGCCGGTTGCTTTGGCTGCCGCGTTGGCGCGTCATTCGCGTCGTGCGTATAGTGGCTTCCAGCAGACTTCACGACGTCGTGCGTATAAAGCCAGTCAATAATTATCGCAGATAATCGGCTTATAGACCTCTACGTTCTTCCAGCATCTCTCATAACCATATATTTCTGTCGGCATCGCGAAATTGCTTAACTAAAGCCCAAAGTGTCTTCATGCTCCAGCAAGAACGATTCTTTTTTTCTTTTTTTTTCCCGTCACCACCTTCATCTATCAAACCTACTGTACCCGTATAACCCACCCACCCCTCCCACCTTTGTGCGCTAACATCCGATCTTTATGCCAGTCAATCAGGGTGAGTCTCTTCACAATATCGTGCCCCCTCTCTAGGCTTTTCTAATTACGACTGCCCAAATACTTTTGTTGACTTGTTGCCACGACACATTTTTCGGCGGTATTCAAGAAAAAAAAATGCCGTTAAAGCCTTGTGTGTCGTTTTATATAATTTTGAAAACATGTTGCCATTGCACTTTCTTGGCGGTACGAATACTGGACATAAATAAGGTAAGGTCAATTGAAAGGTTAGAGCGAAGTGACATATCAGACCGACCTAGGTTAACCACAGCCATTATAAATTCGCTGCTACCTGCCTTCACTAGCTAGAGCAATGGGTTCTCACCGAAAACTGTGTTGACGGTGGTGTCCTCCATAGTTCAGGAAGGATTGATTGGCTGCGTCCTTTGACCGTCAAGTTGCAGTGCAGCACACACGAGAGATTGTTTCTGGAAGCAGGGCCTTGGATCGACGTTTTCGTTAGCCAGAAACACTTCTTCAACGCCGAAGCTGAGGTTGCTTCGCTGGATCACGTAGGATGCGTGCGGGGCGGGTAGTAGATTCGTCTTCCTCTGTGCTCGTGATGCGAGGCGCGCGGAATCAGCAGTCATAAAAAAAGAAGTTGCAGTTTTATGATTATATAAAATGTCACAACACAAGCTACACCGTAGAAATGACATTTCAGATTGCACCTACGTAAAAAGACATCCCCTCGCGAGGGGCACGATCAAATGCACAGCATTTCCGAGGGGGTGCGCCGGCAAGTCGTATCTCTCGATCGCGGGACCCGTGTCGCCATCTTTCGGAGGCGCCGGACAACTTGTGGCGCTTTCGAAAACAAACCAGAAATTAGTGAATGATATAAGGCGCGTTCGGTGCATCGGAACCTCTGTCGGTTTCGTGGCTCAGTCGGTAGTGCGCCGGGCACCTTGCGTTCCGCCCGCGGCGTCATGGGTTCGAAACCGGGCGCCAGAAACTGTTACTTCTTTTATAGTGTAGTGGCCTGGCTGCGGACTACGACAAGGCACGGCAACGCCGCGTGACATTGTGAGTTACTAAAATTCTATGCATTTAAAATCTCTCTTAAACTGCGTGATTTATAAGCTTGGTGCTTTATTAAAACCATTTTCATTTTGTAGCGTACGCTACACTGGACGAGGTTGAGCATAATGCGATAAAACGCGCTAACAAGACGAGGACGAAGAGAGAATACACAAGCACTCTCTTCGTCCTCGTCTTGTTAGCGCGTTTTATCACATTATGTGTCACCAACAGGCCCAAACCTCGTCCCTCTTGAGGTTGAGCAGTTTCGCATGGACCTTGAAAGGCCGTGCTGGGCAAACGCGAGGAGCATGGGATCGGATCTGCTTGAAGTGGATTTGGATTGGTTTGGATTAAACTGGGTTTCATTGGATTGTATTGGAAATCAAATCCAATTGGAGAACTGGTGTGTAGAGAACTGGGGCTGCACATTCGCCGGTGAGCGCGTTACAGATTAGTGACATCATAGCAGCGGCAGACGCACTGGCACCGGTGCGTCCGCAGCTGTGTGCCTCCGTTGCGCAGTAGCCATACCTGGCGGTGCGCCGGAGCCGCTTGATAGCCGCTTCGCTTGGCTCCTGGAGAGCCGTGCTGCGGATGCGCGAGGAGTAGTGACTGGACTGGACTTGACTGGACTGGACTGGACTGCACTGCATTGGATTGTATTGAATTGGATTAGATAGCTGAACCTCACCTCACGCTACGTATATCCTGGCAAAGCCGAGCTAATCCACTGCTAATTTTTCGAGGTATGCATTTAAGCAAAGCTTGATGTCGGGCTAGTTGGTGTAACATGGTTTTGAAGGTACGTTGCGCTTGCGGTGAACACTGAGACGGGCACGGGAAAAAAACGTCGACTTTGACTTTCAGCGCCGCCTTCTCGTGAAAGTCTACGTTTTTATTTCCGTGCCCGTCTCTGTGCTCACAGCAAGCGCAACGTACCTTCGAAAGCATCGAGGTATGCCCCAGCTATTTTTTTTATTTGTATCTGCTTGCAACGCGTACCAAAACCTACCGATTAGGAGAGTGTACTACAAGAAGGAATAAATATTGTGAAAGGATCTCCAGATAGTTCGGAGGTAGGATCTGCAGATGTATGAGCCTTAGCTGCTTTAACATTACATTCCAGGGATGGTTTGACGCGTTCAAGATGTTGATCAGTTGTAGTCCTCTTTCTCCTGAGACGTTTTATTTTACGCTTGGTATGAATAATATCTTGAGTAATCTATTCACAGTAGCATTTCCTTGTAACATATCTCAAGGGTACAAAATGATGGATGCAGTAGTTTTCTGTTTCCTATTTTACAGATGCAGTATTTTGCTGTGTTTTACTGATAGAGAATTTTACTGTGCAGACCACTGTCCGTTTGGTTGTCAAATATAGAATATATTATAATCAATTAAAGAAAAGTCACCAGCACGGTTAATCATTTTGGCAAATTTGACCAAATAGTTTCCAATACTTCCAAGCCCGAAAGAAGACCAACATAACGATAAACGTTGGTGTGAGAACCACCAGCATCTACTTTTACTACCCGACTCGAAAACACGTCGCTATAGAAAAACAAATCTAAAAGGGTGTTAAGGCGGGTATGTCCCACAACAGGCCGGTTGAAATTCATAGCCAACATCATGTCTAAAATAGTAGCGCAAGAGCCACTCACTCCATAAGTAGGTCGATTCTAGTCAAGACATGACAGATTGAATCAAATCACCCATTAGAATAAGGGGTCGTTATCGATAAGACAAAAGGTAATCGTACAATTAGCCAAAGCCTTCTCTATAAATTGCAGACATGAGCAAGTTGCATCAGGTGCTCAATAACTAGCACAAATCGAGATTTTTAGGCCCCACACTGATGCGTTTAAAAACAAGACGTGGTGATTTGTAATTGCAGGCAAAACTGGTCATCTCAAGATTACTTTTTTAAGTGCGAATGCACTTTATAAGCGACCCTGAATTCCGGTGACCGCCGTCCGTCCACATAGCAACAGCTGCGGGTGCGCGCGCTCCTCGTCTTCCTTGGCAACGGGGGGAGATGGGCGCGCGCTGCCTGGCCGCTGACATGGCACGTACCCACGTGAGGGATTGGCCAGGAATCTCCTCGTCTTCCTTGGCAACGGGGGGAGCTGGGCGCGCGCTGCCTGGCCGCTGACATGGCCCATATCCACGTGGGGGATTGGCCAGGAATCGGGCGTGAGAAGGGCTAATTCACCCGCTTAAAGGAGTACTGACACGAAATTTCAAAGCTGAGATCTGCTCTAGCAATCAAGTACAACGACAACACAAATAGGTGTCTGTGAATAAAAGCATCTTTCTTTCTTTGTAGTTGTGTGTGTGTGTGTGATCTCTCTTTCGCGAACATTACCGAACTGCGCAAATTCAACTCATGCATTCGCACTTTCACATTCTTCCCCTCGGGGAAATGCGGGGAAATTTTTTTTTGCTGTACTGGCAACGCTCCCACCACGGTAGCCCCAATAACGCCTATATATACAGGGTATATATAGGGTATACATATACATGCACCAAGATTTAAAACAAGAGCAATGGCGTTACGCGAAGAAAACCTAATGCGTATTGTTTGCAGTTCTGTGGAGAAGCGAATAGTAATTTTTTTTTGTGAATGATATTTAACTAATTAATTGTAATTCATTATCTAACTCGAGAAGTACTGTCCCAATCAGTGAAGTGAATGAGACACTTGTAGGTAACCACGAGGGGCGTCTAACTGCGGTATTTTCAGCCACAAACTAACTGCGTACGCATTTATTCTGACTGATAAAGAAAACCCGCGAAATATGAAAAATACCACGTGACGGCGTTTCCGCGCGCATCGTAAAGTAGCGTCCCCAAATAAGCTGATTGAAAGCAACTGCTTCGCCTGACACCCGCCCGAAGAGACAGCGCATCACCTTGATCACGGCCTCCGCGATCGGCGTCCGGCGGTGCGCCGTTGCTCCGGCCGTCCCGTTCGGCGCGTCCCCCAGCAAAAACATGTAATGCGGCTAACGCCGGAACGCGCCGCGAGATGGCGGTGTTAGCCGATGGTTGGGAAGCTTGCACCGGCTCCCCTGGACGGCTTTGCGGAGCCTTTGTTGCTGCGTTTCTTCGCTGCCGGGATCACGCAGAACTGTGTTGCAGCTTTATTTTTGTTAAGCTAACCAACCGAACGACCAGGTCATGAAGTCCGCTTGTCTAGGAGCTTCGAGGAACAGCACTGAAACCCAGGTATGTCACTGTGCCGTGAAAAGTTAATCGCGCTGTGATTGTTGCGCTGTGATCAGTGCGTGACAGTTCGGTGCGGGGACATTTGGGGACGAGAACTTTTCGGCGAGCGAATTATCGGGTGCCTGCCTGCTGGAACAGCCGTTATATTTTTATTTCCGCGTAGGGTGGGTTAAGGACAACAATCAAGCGCAGTGATTGCATTTTTATACAGGTGCCATGTTTGATTTTTGGCAGTTATTTTTAGAAATTTAATTTTTGTATATTTCGTGTTTTAAGCCTCGTTCACGGAACACGTGTTATGCAGCCTATTGATTATATGATTTTGCCCATGCTTTTTTTTTATTTACGACAAGATATTTATATTCGTTGTTTGCGGCATGGAGCTATTTGCGGCGCGTTGTAAGTCATTTGAAGAACCCGCGCATGTAAGCAGCTGTAAAGGCTGGCCTGAATATTACACTGCTGAAATGGCATTCATTGAAGCGCTGCATCCGACTTTAATAAAAGGAGTCAATGCAACTGGCGTTGGTGCAAAATATGGATTTTTTTTTTCCGAAATCTCGGCATAAACCATCGTTTAACTTCTACACTTTTTTTTTCAGCCACTGCTTGCCAATGTTGGTGCAACTGTCACGGACAAAGCCGCGTACCGCAAAAAACTAGTGCCCAAGCCCCTGCATCACAAAGTGCTTCGTGTGTGAACTGTTCCGTTTTTGAAGACATGCAGATGCCTTGAAATTGTAGATTTGTGAATGTAAGTGCAATATAGTTTGTAAATAAATGTTTAATAAACTATGCAGCTCTTGAACGAGTGTGCAGAACACATTTGGTTTCCAACTTTTAGTGTGTACATAAGTTGCTAATGTCCAAACCAAACATGAAAGCTGTCATCATTGCTTAGCACATAGACGTGCTTTGAAATCAGTAATTGAAAATTTAAATGTGCATAGTATTCATTCCAAAATAGGGAAAATGGGCTGGCCTGTGGCCACGGAAATACGTTTGAGTACAATGAAATCAGAGTGCACCTGACTAAGTTTTTTAAATTTGTTGCGACTGAAATTGAAACCATTACTTGCTTAACGCGCATGTGTAGAGCAAATTGCCGCATCTTTGAGGCTATCGCTCAATGTAATCTCCTTAAACGCGTTAATTCTAAAAATAAGACGGGTGCTTTTCTGCCAAACAGGCATAATTCGAAGGCTAGATAAGAGCACAGCCATCTGTCGTGGGTACGACGCGATCGCGCCCCACGCTCTACTGAACTGCATTATCCATGCAGACTATATAAAATACATAAGCCGGGATAAGAAATACCTGAAAAATAATGACATTTTAGCGAACCGAACGTTATTTCGGCGCCAGAAATTTTCCATCGGGGGTAGCGAATATTGTCCGTGCGTCGAGGGCATAAAGCGGCACAGCCCATGTTAAATAAGTCGCATTGCTGCAATCGCAGCTACAATAAATGCATTTTCAGGTTCTATGAGCCGCTTTGCACCCATAAAATCAGCTATGCTTTCTTTTTATTGCGATAGGAAGCGCGAAAGTTGACGAAAAGCCATTTCGATGAGCATTCCAGCATACATGCCTTTCGTTCCAACCATCGGCTGCGCGCGCCGCGGTGCGGCCGCATACGCGGCCACGCCCCCTTTTCAACTTACGCTCTCTCCGGGCGATTGGGACGGCCGGAGCAACGGCGCGCCGCCGGACGCCGATCGCGGAGGCCGTGCCTTGATAATGGCATGCATGGAAGAAGCAACACCAGCAAGACTGGCGGGGTGCGTGTGCAGATAAGGCACAAACTCGGTGGCGATTTCTTCTTTGTTTCTTTTGTTTATTTTATTCTGGCTAACTCAGAGGCAGCCTGTTTGAGGGCATTGCGGCGCTTCCGCGCGCTAATGCACGCGGAGGCGCCGTCACGTGGTACGTTTCATATTTCGCGGGTTTTCGTTATCATACAGACTAAATGAGTACGCAATTAGTTCGTCGCTGAAAATGCCGCAGTTAGATGCCCTTTGTGGGTACCTACAAGTGTCTCATTGACACTGTAGTGATTAGGACAATACTTGTCGAGTTAGATAATTAATAACAATTAATTAGTCAGGTCTAATTAACGAAAAAAATGCTGCCCGCTTCTCCACAGTACTGCAAACATTATGCACTAGGTTTTCTTCGAGTTGCGCCATTACTCTTTTTTAAAATCTTGGTGCATGATAGCTGGGACACCCTGTATAATATGAACTATGCTAGAAGAACCTCGCAGTCGGTTTTCTGCCACTCAGCCAGGTTTCGGTAATTACAACTAGATGGTCTCATAATTCAATATAAGCAGTTCCAAACTGTAAATTTTATTTACAATGCTTCTTGCATTAGGAGAGGTGACCATGAGTTCATCGAGAGGGCGACGGAGTACGTTATGTTAGGTGGTGTCAATTCATGTGCCTTGACTGCAATGTGCCGGCTCGTTGCACCGTCCCATGGGTGCAGATTCTTGTAAACGCAATCTCTTACGTGCGCAACCGTAACCTCCTTTCCTTATCTTTTTCAATTTTGGCGCATTGCCAAAGCCAACGTCGCTTTCTTACGGTTAATTGCAAATAATCAATTTCAATCAAGGCAGGTGTTCCCTTGAGTTTTTTAGGGTTGAGCGAGGCGGCTTCCTTTTCTAGAAAAATACTGAAGTGAAGAACCACTGGGCATTTTAAAGAAGGTTTACCTATTTTGTGTATTCTATCCACAGACGTAATAGTTACTCCTAGGGTTTCTTTGAACGTATGATCGATAACAAATTGTCTTAAGAGGACTTCAATTTCCTTCGATGCCTCCGGCGCTCAAAATAAAACCAAATTATTTCGTTTACTCTTGTATTGAAGCTCAACTATCTTCGCTAGTTGTTCGCGTATAGTATCTGAAAAGTCTGAGCAATTTCTCTAACAGCATCTAGAAACGTCATTTTGGCAGCCAATTCCTTCACTTCACATTCCAAGTGGCCTAACCGTCCTCCCGAAGAGTCCACCTCTTCGCTTTGCTCAACGCTTTGTTTTACTTATAAGGAATCATTTCGGATAGCTGGTTGGCATTTAATTCGTTTTGAAATTTCTTCAATGTCTTCACAAAGCCATAGCTTATGTCATGAAAGCAACCCCACCGAATGAACAACATTGTCCGTGGGTGCCGCACAACACGAAGACATCGTTTGTCTGTTCGGTACGAAGAAGTACAACTAACCTGTAGCAATGCAACGGGAGGTGCGGCGAACATCTTGTCCTGTGCAGCCTCGGCGTAGCCACTTTTGAAAAGTGAGGATGACAGGGGCTAGAAGAGCCAATTACGCTGGGCGAAAGAGAGGCCGTTATAAATGCACTGCAAATCAATAAGGCCCCAGGTGTAGACATCCTTATCCACAATTTTATGACACTTTTTCGTAGCGTAAGCTAGACTGCCCGAGGTTGAGCAGTTTCGCGCGGACCTTGAAGTGCCGTTCTTCGCAAGCGCGAGGAGCATTGCATTGGTTTGGATCAGACCGGATCGGATTGGATTAGATTGGATTGGCATGGCTTGGCTTGGATTGGAACGCACTGGCGCCGCGCCAGAGCTTGCCTAGCTGTGCGCCTCGGTAGCGCAGTAGCCGAGTCTGACCCTGCGCCGGAGCCGCCTGATAACCGTTTCACGTGGCTCTTGCAGAGACCTGCTACGCATGCGCCAGACGCCGTGACTGGACTGGACTGGACTGGACTGGATTTGATTGGATTGAATTGGATTAGATTTGATTGGATTGAATTGGATTGGACTGTAAATAGTTTTAGCAGCAGTAAGCATGGCAATCACCTATTCCTAGACAACCAGAAAAGCTAAGAATAACCAACTGAACTTTAGCTCACGCTACGTATATCCTACGATAGCTGAGCTAAGCCACTGCTAATTTTTTTACGCTTTTTGTGCCTGTTTGCTGATAGACCTAACACGACCCTACCACGCCGATTCCGTCCCTTCTGTATTTTATGATACTTATAAAGTACTACAACTAAAATTTCAAAAGAAAACCATTTGAAAACTGTCGACGGATACCGTCCAGTCCCTCCACGAATTTTTGGTCACAAAATGTTTCTAAAGATTTTCTCATGGAGGCGGCAGCTTGTCAATTATAGCCTAACTAGAGCACATAAAACAGGTGGAATCCTAGGCCAAAGTGGTTACAGAAATGTGCCTATTGCCTGTTCAATATTAGAGTGTGTTTCAGGGGAAATGTGAGAGAGACAGCTAGAGAGAGAGATCACTTTATTAGCCTTAACCGGGTTTATTGGGGCAGTGAGGTCACTGGTTTTACGCCAGCGCCGACGTTGGCAAAGAGGGAGAAGAGAAGCATCTGTACCTCTGGGCCCGAACTGCCCAGCTCTTCCTCCCACTGCTTGTCATTAACTATGGAGGGAAAGGGATCTTGAGGGCAGGCCCACATAGAGTAGACCAGTCTGGCTAGGTCCCCACCGAGTGGACAATGTGGCTAGGGAAACAGCGATGGGGGAATTCGATGCAGTAGTGCTCGTCAGGACCAAAGGTTTTGTCCGCAAAAGTCGCGATAAGCGCTCCAGATGGTTGGTTAGCTCAGCGTGGGTAGAAGGATATCGACGGCGAGAGAGGCGGTACTGCGTAGTTATATATATCATGGTACCTTATTAATTAATCCCTGGCTAACCTGCACCGTGGTAGGGTACAAGGCTGGCACCGGCACGGATTGTCAATCCTCGTGCTGCATTGTGCGCTGCCTCATTGGCACCAAAACCAGTGTGCGCCGGTCCAGAGGATGTCTAACAAGGAGGAGGAGGGATTTCGAAGGAGAACTTTGGATGCCATGGATGATACGTATCCGCGGGAAAATTTTCTGGTGACCGTTTTCGAATCGGTAGTTATAATTGAGCGTGACGGCCGGGTTGTAAATGCGAGCGCTGGTGCTTCTTCCGCGGCCGCCGCCGGGGTGCTTATGCCAACAGTTAGAGAGTTAACAGGGGGGGGGGGGGTCATTCGCGCTAATAATTACGGCGAGGGCAAAGGCGTCGTGATGGCGGTATTCTGCGTATCCACGTACAGAATGTCAGGTTTGATAGGAAATATTTTGGCCAGCGCCCGTGCCCGTTGCTTTCTTCTAGCTCTGTGGTAGGTGGGGTGCATGTTCCTCGGAAGAGGGCAGGCGAGGAGGCAGTCGCGGCTAGGCCGGGGAATAGGGATAGCCGGTTCGGAACAGACTGGATGCACCGATACCAAGGTTGATCAGTATATGCTGTCCACTTGACGTGGTTGAGAGGTGACGGAGCTGCTTGATATGATGTGCCTCCACGAGTTCCTAGGCGGTATTATGAACCCGGAGGTGCTCAAGTCTGGCAGCAGATACACTCAGAGGAATTTGTAGTGCAGCGTTGTAGGTCTTTCTGATGAGACAATAATTTTGCTCAATTATGCGTTGGAAACATGAAGGTAGGGGAGCGAATATATTAGGCGACTAATCATAAACGCTTGAACAAGCCTGATTTTCTCAGTCTCCTTGTCTCAGTCTCAGTCTCCACGGTCTAGTTCGCTAATTGATCAGATCAGTCCGATTGTGTAATTAACGTGTGAGCTTAACTGCGAGATAATCTTTCCGTTGCTGCAATTACATTGCGTGATAACAAGAGGACCTTGTGGGTGCACACCTCTGGGAATAAATGCTCATGGAGGTAAATTTTGATGTCGGTACCATTTTGAGAGGTCAGTTTGGCTGGTAGGAGGAGAAGCTCCTATTTTGCGGGAGAGCTCTCCCGACTGTGCTTCCTCATTCACGACACGTGCACCTTGCTGTATTGTGTTTTCAAAGAATGCGTCACTACCACCAGTGACCCATAACGTAATATCACTTTCATATAGGCATAAATGTAGCTGTGGAATTATTTCAAGCTTCATCAAGATGTTTAGGAGAGCCGACTTAAATAATAGATTCGAAAGAACGGCCCCTTGTGGCGCCCCTATGGAAAAGAGAGTTAGCACGTCAGATTTAATGCCCCTTATTTGAACGAACGCTGTAGACGCCATTAGAAGGTTGTGCACGTGGATGTACACACTGTCTCCAGGGGGTATTGATTCCAGGCCACGCAAGATGATGCTGTGAGTGACTCGGTCAAATTCATTGGCAAGATCCAGCGCAAGAATCGCCGCAGTGCCAAGTCGGATTCAAGGGGTGATTGCCCCACGGGAAAGTTGCAGAAGGACATCTTGAGTAGAGAGTCCAGGGTGGAAGCCAGTCATCGAGTGCGGGAGAGAGGTGGTGGAATTCAGGTGAAGCGTAAAGCGGGCGCAAATGATGTGCTCCATGACCTTGCAAACACATAAAGTTAGAAATATGGGTCGAAGATGATCTATAGTAAGAGGCTTTCCACGATCTCCAGATCGTCGACACAGCCCATGCATTGGCCCGCGCACTCACCAACCGGGCCCCACAGGAGGAGCACAGTCCAACGCCGATGGAAACCTACCAGGAAATAAACCAATATTATAGATTAGATCGCGGGACCTTTCCCACCGCCCTACACAGTTTGTTCAAAATGCAGGCAAACACATTAAGACGAATTTAAACACGTTCCCAAATGCGGTACAACTAAATTCCCCACACAATACTCCCCGGAGTGTGCGTTTTGCGGCAATTCAGGCACGCTCTATCTCATCGTCTGGAGTGCGACCGAAACCCCGGCCTTCCCGTGAGCAGTTGGAGCGTATGTTATCTAGCTCGAGGCTCGACGACCAGATTATCTTGGTTGATCGAGCGGAGGGAGCCAATATTGCCCACAGACTTCGGGGCTAGGAAGCCACCCCACAATTTATTTTTGCTCAGTAAACTTTCTTCCTCCCACCCTTACTCGTCCTCTCCCTCCTTCCCCTCCAGGTTTTCGGATAGGCTTGACCTTGGCATGTTTCCATGCGGAACGAAGTGTCCCGCGTTTCCAAAAATATTGAAGTATTGCGTGAGAGCCGATATTGAGCGATCGTCCAGGTTGCGACGCATTATGATGGTTACTCTGTGTGGCCCAGGTATCAAGCCTCAAGCCTAAGCAAATAGCCAGAAAAGCGCTGCGCAGTTCCGCCTCCGTGATGGCGGAACATAGGTGATGATTAGATATTATAGTGTATGGTTGAAGTGGCTGAGCGTATCCCGCGTAGTTATAAAAGAGCAAGCTCCATTTATTAGTTCCTGATTTGTACCCGGTAATTTTTTTTATGATGGCTCGAAGCCGATGATCCTGTTCCGTTTTTGTGTTAGTGGGGTCCAGGAGTTATCTCAAAAGGTACCAGGTTCTCCACAGGCCATGGTTGCCTTTCAATGTGCAAATTTTGTGCCACGGACTTTGACCAAGTTGTTCAAAATAGTTCTTTATTTTGTTATGTAGGGGAGCCATTTTCAGTATTAATTTTCTGTCGGCCCTATTTTTCTGCAATCTGCGCTGGATGCTTTGAAATGCGTTCTGTAGTCGTTGGAAGTGGAAATCTAACGTTTCGGACGGAGTGGCGGAGTCTACATTAGTGCTCGTGGTTCGAACGTCAGTAAGAGCCACTGTTCAAGACTCGTAGGGATGAATTCTGGAGGCTACTGGGTTTGCCGCACCTCGCGAAATTCATTCCAGTTTGGAAGATGCGTCTGGTGTGGACAGGTACACAGGGGTCCTTTTAAATTCACACCAGGTTGGAGAATGCAGTGACCGCTGCTTAATGTGTCCTTGGTGTTATATAAGCGTGCGCTCATGACGTTATAAGTTAAGTTGAGATCTGGTGATGAATATCTTGGGACGTTGGATCCGATTCTGTAGTACGCCGATCTGCTTGGATGTGATGCGACAAGAGCCTGCCCTTGCGTGCCATTGATGTCGGCGACAACGATAAGAGCATGTTGGCTGCCAGAGCCTACCATTGATGTCGCCGACGATGATAAAGAGCGTTAGGCCCTACTGTTTGCTTACTGAGACTGATTAAGTGGCTAAATATGTGCCCTGTTGAGCCACGGCTGCTGTATATGTTGAGAACATATCGGCGCTCAGCCTCCCGTTTACTTCGGTAAAGAACAACTAAATCGTGGGGAATAGAAATTGTATCAAATCGTATTCGTTCGGCACGGATATTATGGTCGACTAGGAGAGCTGTACAGGACTATTATTGCTCTGAAAAGCCCTCTAACCTGTGAGCTTGGCCTTGGTTCCTACTTCTAGTAAGGCTATCAAACGGGTGGAGGTTTGGCTGTCTGTATCAGGAGTTGTAAGGCATGCCGTTTAGGGCGGAATACCCTAAAACTCCACTGACAGGCCCGAGTGGACACCATGTTGTTACTGAGCAGCGGTGTTGTAGTGGAAATTGGGAATCGGGATACGGACAGTGCGGAGAGGAAGTTCATTTTATTGTCCAAGTCCCGCATGGTGGAGTGCAGTTCGCAGCACATGGCATCTATGTTGGTATAGAACTTTGTCACACTGCCTAAAGTGCCCCATGAATACTCAAGTATTCAGCTTTCTGTTCCGCTAACATCTGCTTGCAGGAAGCCTGAACCTGAGTGGTGTAATTCGAAATCGATTCATAAAGGCAGGGAAAGACGGAATCAGGGAGAGAACGTTTTGCGACACCACCTCACGCTTGCGAGGGGAAGGGGTGGACAAGGAGAGAGTGTCCTGCAGGGCGGGATCACACTTTTAGGGCTTGGTTCTCCTGGCGGATAGCAGCATTTTACTTCCTGAGGAGGGAGATCTCAGCCCGAATCATGTCGATCTCTCTAAGTATGTCTTCAGCGGGTACCAGGGTAGGAGGTGGAGAGTTAGATGAGCAGTGGGCGGTAGCGACGGGGCAGCTCACGTGTGAGTGTGGAGCGGCTCGCAATACACTGGCAGGCACTTGACCATGTTTGCGAGGAGGCTTCAGTGGAAGGACCACGTGTACACAGGTCGCTGGTCCTGGCGATCGATGGGATCGTCGAGTAAGTCCACCCGGAGGCACAGACGTGGACACTTGTTGCTTCCGCTGGCCTTGCGTGTGACTGAAAGAATGGCTCGGGGAGGCGATCTGAGAATAGTTCGGAACTTCTCGCCGTGGTTGGTATCGACGTGGGCAATCGGTGGAGCCAGGGATGTGCGGTGCTTCGAAGACAATGCACTTCGGGGTGCACAAATTAGAATCAACGGATTGGTGACCGCACAGTGAGGGCGCCGAGGAGGATCACGGGCTTTGGGATGTACATCCTGTCGATGGCCGGGGGACCAGCAAGTAAGGCACGCCTCTGTCGTTCGTTGAAAAGGCTTGCAGCGGCACAACGTGGAGGCAGAAGGGGACTTTACGGCCGTCGAATATTGTTTGGAACATGCTGGTTGAGTTCACGTCCATGGCGTGACGGATGGGGAGGTCGGGGTTCTAATTGCATATGATGTTCTGCACTGGTTGGGGTTATAATATTCGCGTATATTAAATATAACTCCTGCAACCGTGCCGACAGGAGCGTTCATGTGCGTGGAGATCTCATATTGGTGCCCACGAAGGGAAAGGACGCCAACGATTGCGTACATGTGGGCGCGTTCTTCATACGGTGGGCTAACTATAACATAGTTAGCAACGCACTGGGGTCGTGTTTGGTATCTGTTCTCGGCCCAATTCCTGCCTGGTCTTGAATAGCACCAGCACCAGGGTATCTTGAGGGACAGAAGTGAGTGTCCATCCGTCACGCGGGCGCAGGATTATTTTGATATCATCAGCTTGGATCGGCGTCACCGGCGTGTGTGCTGTGCTGGCCGCGTTAGCTAATCGCTAAATTGAGGGGGTTCCAGTAGGGCTCACTTGGTTATCAATGATGGTAGATTCCACATGTAGCGCCCGCTGGCGGCCGCGAACTTCTGCCCAGCCAGGCCTTTCAAGCTCCGCGGGGTCCTTTTCCTGTCCTTCCAGGACGTTCTCCATGAGCGACGATTGGCAGTGGCGCGCTGCAGTTGGCGGCGAGGAGTGCATGGGAAGCAGCGGCCGTGAGGCGAGCGTGCTTGGTCTGATTAGGCCTACCAGAGGCGTTGGCTTGGTGCTGAATTCAGGATCCCGTTGGTTCGCTCAAAATAGACCACGTACCCCAAGAATGATGTCAAGGAGTCCCCGTGAACCGTGTGCCGTTGCGTACAATTCATCGCCAGGGCAGGCGATTTGCCTGCGGGACAGGGTAGGTAGTCAGAGCCGATGTGCGGTCCGGCTGCAACTCATGACCCCCCTCCAAATGAAATGTGCCAAATTTTGTTAAAATAAATCTTACAAAAGAGTTTCATCAAGCTGAACATGATATTTTGTAATTAAGTATCCAGGTATTGGTGATGTTTATTTGAGGGAAGCAAGTTTCGTTGTAACAAGTCTACCGCAACAGTTATAATATTTGAAATTTTCTGCTTGTGTTCATATTTCCAAGGGAAATGCCACACAATCCCCATTGCCAAATGGCCCGCATTCAACTACGATGACGACAAGGAAAAAGTTATGTTCGGGACGCAGCTGTAAGGAGGAACTCAGAACAGTTCAAATTACATTTGTCCTTTCGGATGCTCTTAAGACTTCAGAATGAATTCTCTTTTGCCAAAAAGCCAGTGTTGGAATCAAGACTGTGCAGTGGGGTGTAATGAAAGGCAATCGGCTTGGAAGGAAGTTTGAAGAAATCAATGCCTGACTAAATAGACGAATTGCAAATTTTTGGCCGCCATACTCACCCAGATGGAATCTAGAGCGAAACAAATTCTAATACCCCATATTTTTCCGCTCCCTCAGAGCCAAAGAAGAGGTGATTGCTATATAAGTTTCTTCAGATGAGAAAGGTGCTACGAGAGCACTACAATAAAAATTCAGTAGTTCAGTCAACCCAGCAGTTTATTGAAGCTCTCGAACGTATTGCACACGAACTTAGATCTAGCTTTGCTTCTATTTCTTCTGTTATTTATCAGTCAGCTTTGTAATGTTGGATTTAATTGTGTAATTTATGTGACAAATGGCACACGTTGTTTCACAGTTTTGTGTGGCTTCCCCGTGTGCCAGATGGCGCTAATGTGCCAAGGTTAGTTTTTTATTTCAGGAATCCTATAAAGATTTACTGAACTGAAATTCCATGCCACTGAGAAATATCTGGCAACCTCTGGAATGCAAAATTTCTAAGATACTGCCATCGGTGAAAAAAACAGTTCCCTTCCAATTTGTGCAAATATATGACCTGTGAAGCTGCGCACCCTCCAGCAAGTCCTCGAAACAAAACACGTTTGTTTGTGATTTACGACTGAGCGTACGTCCTAGCCAATTACCTGGATAAAATTTGAAAGGACTGGAGCTTTATTTAAGCGGACAAACGTAGAGCAGTCTCTTTCCTTCGAACGTCGTGGGCGGCTTATTGTTTGCGTAGCGCGCCAACCCAATCCTCTGTACCACTCAGAAAACCGGGTCGGTCGCATTGGGGTGTTTTACGCCCTCTTTTAATCCTCACGCCGAAACTACTGGCATGTCACCAGGAAGGGCATGAAACCTTTTAGCTTCGCGTGACGGTCCACCTTCCTTCAGTTCCAACACGTGCGCGCATAAACCGGAAACCGGTCATGAGCGGTGCCTTAGAAGTGAAAGACACTGTCGAACATCTCTAGCATGTCGCTGGACTAGTGATATCGGCCCGCGTCGGTGTACCAAGCGGGCCAGTTGCTGTTCATCCGGGATGTGTTTGCAGATACTCGACCAGCTTGAACGTGAGTTGGCGACAGCTACGGCAGCGGCTTTCCGTTGTTTTTACGCCTGTTGATACTTCTGTTCGGGCTGACGCTTCTTCAGTTTCTTCTTTTTTCTCTCCAAATAGCCGACATGCTTACGCCCTATAGCGAGTGAACACCTCGACGGCGCCAACCTATATTCCAGCGGCACATTCGTGGGTGTCCCTTTCGCTGCCCAGTTTTAGGCATCTTATTGTCTGTGCAGCACACCAACCCAAACCCCTCGATTGCGGAGGACAGCTGACGTGGCGCACGGACCCATAGAGGCTCTCAACTTTAAATCTCCCACCATCACAACGGATACGTCATCGGTAGCGGCATTAAGCCCTGCTTTGCGTATATGCCCCCTACCTCCACCCCCAACCCGTGCACACCTAATACGGCAACTGGAGATGGACGCATAATTAGGCGTGATATGCACCAGCTAAGGGAGAGAAGAATACTTTATATGCGGCCAGACAAAGGGGTTTACTTATTCTTCCGACCGAAGAACTATGACCAGCTGGGCAACGAGGGCCATCGACACAACAATGTCGCTCGGAGTGTGTTTCAAGATCGAGAAGAATTATGAGCTAATGCCGGTGTTCCACCGGGCAAGTTGTTCTTACCCGTAGGGAACCGAAGCTGGTAGGCCAGGTGGAATTTGACGCGGCAACGGCCTATATTTTATTAACGGCGATTCGGTGTAATTAAAAGCAGACCGAGCCTTTTCGGACATTACGAAACATTATCAGTGGCACAGTATGTTTCGTAAAGACAACTTTGATGTGCAGCAACCATCTGCGAAGACCGTGGATTTAGCGTCAGAACTTCGATCGATCATCATCATCACTCATTCAAACCTTAAGGGCCACATTTCGGTGTCACAGGAGGGTATTCCATACTTCGCAGATATAACAAGTTCTCTATGTCACTTATGACGACGTTATCACGCTGACAGTTTAGCCTGCGGGCTCAACTGTTGAAACCTGGAACGGCCACCTAACATAGGCTACACATGGGGCGAAGCAAGGTAGTCCCTTCATTACTGACTATGCAAAACATCTTTCCCGAACCTCAAACAAGTTCCGGTCATAAGATGTCTGTGTAAAGCCATGCGCCTAAAAGCGGAGCTTGTAAAATTTGTGCATTGTAATCGGAAGCAACTTAGATTACAAAGAATTGCAGGGCCGTGGATGATGAATGATGAATAAATTTTTATTTGTGAAGCTGGTGCAGATGTTAGGGCACCCGCCCGGTGGGGGCCCTCCCTATTCCGGGATACCCTGAGCTCGGCTGGCGGTCCAGGCCCTCTTCACCAGTTCACGCTGGATCCGAAGGTCCGAGTTCGTCAGGCGGTTCACCCACTGCTTGTAGGAGGGGGAGGTTATTGGGGCAAGGCCTGGGGTCGAAAAAACAATTTTCACATCCTTTTTCGTTCCATTTGCACATTCACTCACATTCAATTTAGTGCGTACATTGACATCATTGTATGGCAACTTGGACGATGAAACAGGCCAAGGATATTTACCCGTCACTACCTGTGGTCAACTAGCTACGCCAGCACAAAGATCGTAAACAGGGTGCGGGTTATGCAACGTAGCAGGTTGACAGAACATCTACCATGGTGATTTGATGCCGAAGAATAAAGTAGCAGACAAAGCAGAGCCCATTTTGCTTCTTCTTTTGCCGATGTCTACAAAGGGGCTCCTTAATGCGTAGGTGGCACAGCTAGCCTCTGTAGCAGCCGTGCACGAACTGCGATCAAGGGAAAATTATGGCTCATTCGGAAATGCTGGCTATCTCGAACAAGGTGTCACCGGTACAAGTCGCGTTTGGAGCCAGCAGCCGCAGCCCTAGTGTTAGACGAGTGTGCTTTGTGAGACTGTATTTTCAATATGTGCGGACTACCTATCAAGCTCTACCCACGTGTTTTTACTTTACAAGGGCATGACACCACTCCATCTCATTTTCTTTCCATTTTTGAATCACTGATTAAAACTCAATGTCTCTTTGAGAACCTTAGCGACATCGTATTTTAAACACATCTCGTCTAGCATGCAGCCTCATTACTGTTTATAAAGAACAGTAGTGTGTGTACCCCCTACTTTCCAGGTTTATACAATCGTCTTCATTGTTATATCTCGAGATGATAAAACGGAGGCATTTATACACGCATACGCTAACCACTTCCAAAGCCATCAGCCCTATTTTATTTTAACTCGAAGGTTTATATGGCTATGCGCAAGGAACACCCGGTGGTCCTGTTTACGCAGAAAACTCCGGCCTCGCAAACCTATGCCAATGTACAAAAGAAGTCAGGTTCGTGAGGAATTAGAAGTTCGACGAGAGAGATTGGCTTGCCTAATCGCAGCGGAGTGCGCAAGCGGTGAGGGAAGAGTAGCGTCAACCTAGCAATTCCAAACACCAGCCGCATCTTACTGGGAATCGGCTATGCCACGTGTCATGCGTAAATGACTGACTGCACGTTATACCTTGGCTGGTTAGCCAACTGTACAGAGTGCACAGGCTTATTTTTACGGAAACTATCGCTCTGAAAACGTGTGAACTAATGCGTTGGCGCCATTTCCCCACCATTGACCTGCGCCGCGAAGCTGACACACACTAGTAGTAAAAGTGTATTACCAACAACCGCAAAAATTGCCCGGCCTATCGCATTATTGCTAAGATTTAAAGCAATATTTTTAAAGCTTACCAAAATCAGATGACGTATTTTACCACGAGTGTTATGGTTATGAGACAGGCGTATTCTTGTCAATATTGTTGTATTAAAATTGTGGTTCCATAGCTGTCCTATTAAACTCCTAGTGTTCGCAAAGGTTAAATAGAATCTCCAGAATTTGGCTGCATGTGTCATTTGTTAAGCATTAGTTACATACGTTTTATTAGGGGAAATCCCACTGTCCTGCTTATATCTCCGCGCAATGACTCTTTATACGGCTGATGCCACATCGACGATAACGTAATTGATTTGACAATAACATGAGGCCTTTCTCTTTATGGATAGGAATCAACCACAGGGCATCCGGAAGGCGTATCAAATACGCATCCCGGACCAAATTAAGGCTCCATGGATCTGTCTGCCTAAACGTGGACTGATGGCATACTCTGTGCTTTTCTACTTCAAAAACGCCCACCACTCGTGCACTCGGATCTGGTACTTTGATACCGATTTTGCCTGTAGCGCAATCAGGCGTAATAGTAGCCTAACTGCAGGCTAGTGTTGTATATGTTCTGAATATCATACCCACCCAGGCACACTGGCCAGAGACGAAGACAACGGCTGGAATTCTAGACAGATTTATTAGTCACCTTCAGATGCGACTTACACAGCGATAATTTTTGCACACCCAGTCGAGGGTATTGTCCATTGACGCCGACTGATGTTGTCAGAAGCTCGCGGATAATTCTTCGGTTATCACTTCGCTGCGAGGTCTACATATCTAATCCACATACTCAGTGGGTAGGCTTTGTCAGAGACGATAACGCCTTCTTAAGATGCTCACAGCGGCTTCACCAGTACCTACAAGCGCCGACTTCAAAGTATCCGCCGGAAGGAGCACTCCGCGGCGTTCAGTTTGGCATAATGCTTTCCACAGCTCCTCAATAGTTCTCAGGTCTCCGGGCAGTGCTTCTTTGGATTGCAGTTTAGAAAACTAGGGATTCCTAATGTATATTAAAAATTATTTTCACGCGTTCTTGTACACCTTACCAAATATATTCGATTGGAAGAGTTCTCATCAGCACGCAATGCTTGATCCCACAGATGCTTCGCCCGTAGATAGCCTTTATTGTCCTGCTTTCTTCGTACTGCTACTACTCAATTCAGTTTCAGTTTTAATTCTAAAGTCGCCCATTATTCCGCAGGTATACAGTGCCTTTTGGACTACGCTAGAGAGGTAATGGTCACAACAGGTTCAGGTTCGTAGTTGAGGTTGCGGGCGTTTTCTGTTTTAAGTGCAGAGCATTTCTTTAACTCACGATGTAACCCGTTCTAGTTGTCCATCGTAGTCCGCACCCCTCCCCCTACACTATATAAAAAAAAATCACGCCATATCCGCGGAATAAATGATGATAAGTGGGGCGAAGCTCGAGAGGGGGAGATCATCGGTAACCATAACTCTCCCGTGAAAGTTCGCCCATTACATCATTAAGAAAGACGTAAGACTGTGTGCGTACATTGTACAAATCAACTTTTATTTTCGGAGTCAATGCTCCCAGGCCCAGACCTGGTGAAAGACCCCGAGCCATCGAGGACTACCCCGCACCTCTACCACAATTTGTCCCGTAGGATGGGACACAACGGTTAAGAAAGAACTTTTATTTAGGGCGAACTTGTGCTCGAACAAGACGAGAGGAAACGAGCAAAGGTCCTTGCGTCTCGTTCGATCTCCGAGAACGACTGCCTGCGTTCGTGGCGTGATCTCTTGCGTGATCTCCCCCTCGCAGTGCACGTGCGCTCACGCCTCCGTTGGCGAACACAGACAAGCTCGCGCTCCCGGTGCCGAGTTTGCGCTTCCGGTTGCAGCCGGTTCTTGCGCGCGCAACGCGGTCCTCTTTGCGACATCTCCAAAAGCATGCGGCGGTCACGTACCACGAGACACAAGGGATGGACAGACCCATGGCTTTGGGAGCTTCGCCCCTAAAAAATAATACTTACCGGCGTCTGGTTTTGATCCCACGACCCTGCGGGGGGAACGCAAGGTACATGGTGCTCTACCCACTGCACCAAAAAGCCGACACAGAATGGAGGGCTACGAACGCGCCTTATATCCTTGACTCATTCAAACTACGTCAAGAAGCTGCTGATACAACGCATTCACTGCCTGTTGGCGGAACGCGAGGTACATGGTGCTCTTCCCACTGCGCCACAATAATCATACCCACCTGCTAATAAATGACGTCATACCCACCTGCTAATAAATGATGTCACGTGACCACGTAATTATGTCTCCTGATTTAATTACAATACAACCAACAGCAACAAGTGCAACAACATTAACGTAACGCAAACTACTTAATGTCGTGCGCCCCCGGAAATGCTCTGCATTTGATCGTGCCCCTTGCGAGGAGTATGTTTAGTTTCCTGCCGCAGCAAGAACCAGGCGGCCTCCTGCGCAGTTTGTGGCGCATACCCACTTGGGGGATTGGCCAGGATCGTTTCACTTACTACATGCCGGTTACGGCAGGGTTCGACTCGAATTTAGCTGGCCACATCTCGAACAAAAGACACTCTAAGAGCATTCGGGGGAAGGACTGGAGCTTGATATCGCGTGGGTAAGTAGGTAGTGGAGTGAAAGGTTGTGCAGAAGGCATCGCGTCACAGTCCCAGTTGTGCTTTCACTGTAAGAAGCATGCGTGCGTGCATGCGCATGGGCGGGCTTGCGTGTGCCTGCATGCGTGCATGTGTGTGTGCGCACACATTTATGTTTTTTTTTATACAGCAACGTACCGGGATTACGGGAGGGTTGTTAGGTGTATTCTAGCGACACATTCACAATGATTTTCATTACACGTGGGCAAATTCCAGGGCGCACAGAAGGTGTTGCGGGACGTAGTGCGTAAGTGCAGCCGGAGCAAATGCACATAATTATAGATGCAAAATATAGCTGCACAAATTATAGCTGCAAAATATTGCTTCGCCCTTTGTTAACGGAAGATGGGGTGTTGGATTTTGTGCGAAAGTAGCGAATGACCAGCTAAAAAGGGAGTTGTTGTAAACCCGCCGAAAAAAAATTTCGATTAAAACTTTTGCATGGAAGTTATCATTGTCAAACAGGCATAGTACGCGAAAACTCTCTCTTATCTCCGGAATATACTATAAAACGTACGGCCCCCGCATTTAAGGCCAGGAAACACTTTGGGAAAACTGAATCGTTTCGGTCGTCTTTTTTCCGCAGACTATTCCCGAATGGAACAACTTGCCACGTGAAATTTTATTGGTTATGTCTAACGATTCGTTCTTTTCGAAGTTGGTGTAACGCGTTTGATTGTTTTGAGTGTGTTTCTCTTTGTGTTCTATCAACGTATCGATTCTGTAGGTGCTTATTTGCGGTGTATATCTCCATTGTACAGATGTTTTGCACGCTTGCAATGCTGTTAGGCCGGTGTGCGGCTGACTGAAACCCTGCGTAATTTTGCTGCGTTCTCCCCCCCCCCCCCCCAATGCAATTCCCCTGGCGCGATGGGCATTTGATGAATAAATAGTAAAGAAATAAATAAATAACCGGTTTTCACTGTTCCACGTGGAAGGACAACATAGATTTCCCCAGAAATCAAAAGTGAGCGTCAGTGTGCCCTGAATTTGGAATCGCCTGCGCTACCTGATGGCCGTTTTTAATAATTCTATATCAGCATTCAAAGGTAGAGCCAAGTGATTTTCGTGGTGTATTTCTCTATACAAAATAAAAGAGCATCACCTAAAACACCGCGAACGAACATTTTTCCTGATAGGGCCATAGGTATTTGAAAGAAAAATTGTTAGATCTATCAGCGTTACGAATGATGTGAAAGCAAATGGCTTTGAGGGATGGGGCAGCATACTTTTATTTATTTATTTATTCACTAGCAGTAGTACCCGGTCATGCCCGGGTAGCTACTATAATAAAGACACTAATAGGTATGCAACACTTATTCATCGTTTCCTACTTCTCATAATGAGTTCCCCGTGTAATTGCACAAAATTCGGAACTGTGGCTGGTTGTCAATAAATGGGACCCTACCGGAGGCGTGTGCTCATGGGAAACGAATGGAACTCGTGTATTATGAGCACTCGCCACCGTTCGTTGTGGAGCCATAGCCTCCTTTATACTTTCTGTGCCTGCGACGTCGCCGGGAGAACAATAGGAGGGCTCCGTCGCTCGAGTTGCGGAGAGCGGCTGCTCACTTTGGTGGGGGCGCCACTTACGTAGAGTGCCGGAGCCGTCGGCGCGCCGATGGCGAGCGCGCAAAAGTGCCGGCGTGCACCCGTTAACGCACCGTTATAGAGCTCTCTTGCTTGCAGGTTGCGTGCTTTCTAACAAAATCTCTACTGGTGGAAATACAGGAAGAGGTACAGCCCTTATTCGAAGGGTTCAAGTGGTGCCAAACGTAAGAGTAATATTTAATGAACACTTGCGTACACATGAACACTTAATGAACACGAACATTATGCGTAGCAGCACGACGCCTTCACAGACTGCGGTGGGCACTGTGTGGAGTTGGCTTACGATTACCACGACCCAAAAAATACTATAAAAGAAGGAAAATAAAATGCTGAAGTGCATATAAACGTGCTGTTACAAACAGCATCGCATTTTTTTATTGGAGAAGCCCGTGATGGATGTCGTGACGCACGTCTTTTTTTTTTTCTCGAGTGTGCGGCATGCTAAGTGAAACAAATGAAACAGGCAGGAAAGCATGTTAAGTTGAAATGGGGTGCAACCCAGTGGGCAGAAAATAAGACCAGGCAACTGATTGATTGATTGTAGGATTGAACGCGCCGACGCAACGCAGGCAATGAGACACGATGAGGCGCGCTGTAGTGGAGGGCTCCGGATTAATTTTGACTACCTGGGGATCTTCAACGTGCGTCGAAATCTCGTACACACGGGCATTTTTTGCTTTTCGCCTCCATCAGAAAAGCGGCCGGGAATCGAACCCGCGACATCGTGCTAAGCAGCGCGAAAGACCAGGCAATTAACTCATTCAGTGGAAACCAAAAAGCACTCAAACATTTTATTCTCAAAAACAAAAGACAAATAAAGGCTGCTTTTTAAAGCTTTACATACTTTCTGCAAAAAGGCTTTTTTGAAAACGTCATTTTTGTCGGTGGCTGCACAGGTATAGTTCACAAGTAGTGGCCTGAAATTTCAGGCAGATCAGCTGTGCCAGCTCCTTGTGGTGCAGCTGTTCACTGTGGGGGCAGCTGAGGAGGCCAGAATCAACAATGGCAAGTATATATCCAGGCGAAAAAAACAATTGGAGGACCATTTGGACTTGCCGAAAACACGATTGGGCCAAATGGAACCATTTGTGTTTTCAAATGGTTCCATTTGGCCCAATCGTGTTTTCGACAGGTCCAAATGGGCCTCCAATTGTTTTTTTCACCTGAAATTTTAAGTGTCCTCAATGGCTTCTTCAGCTTCGGCTTCTCTTTCAGGGCAGTTTCTATGAACAGGCGCAGGACATGTCCAAGACATAGACGAGCTTATCAGAAGGGTACAGCAGTCCGCCTCTGTCTTGGTTCCGTGTTAATTGCTGGAGTGGTTGATCGGACAGTGGCTCCGTAGTCAGCAAACAGCAGCTGTCACACATCACATGTGCGACAGCTGCTGTTCGCTGACAGCTGCCTAACGAACATCTAACTGGTCATTGGAACGCAGTGATCTCCGTAAAGTGCCGAACAGAGATTCTATGGGATCACTACTGGACTTCCTGGTGATGACAGGACTCCCACATCCCTCCGGCGTCCGAAACGAAAGAGCCATGCACTAAAGGGTGCAGGTACTGAACATATGTGCGATTCTTCAAGAAAAGAACTCGTTGCGGGAGCAGCACGCCAGCCCGCTCGGGGCGGCTATTGCGGGAACAGAGATCGGCGGCGGCAGCGGGGCAGCGGCGGCGTGGCGCCAGCCCTACGTGACTAGCGCCGCCACTCGGCGGCCGGGGGCAGTCGGCGAGCGGACCGCCGACGGTCGCTGGCGGCGCACGTCGCAGGCACAGAAAGTAAAGGAGGCTATGGTAGAGCGCTCGGCGTGCGTTCGCTTATCACGCGACCACTTCCGGAGATGCTGCAGATATGCGCCGTCACGAGAGGACTGCCGTTGGCGCTGCGCACAAATTTTGCATCAGGGAGTATAGCAATCGTAAGTCGTTTTTTTTTTCATTTCTATGCCCTAAGCGCTTCAGTGCCTAAAGTGAAAATAATAAAAGTAGAGTTGTTTTACGGTAGGAATTGAAACCAGGGCCCGCTTGCTCGAAGCCAAATAAGACAGTCTTATTCGCAGTCTAATCTTATTGGCAGTCTTATTCGGGGTCTTATGTTCCCTAGGCTATAAGACGCTTTCTGAAAACCTATAAGACAGCGAATAAGACTCTAAATAAGAACGCAATAAGACTGTGAATAAGCCTGCTCCGAGCAGTCTTATTCACAGTCTTATGCTGACGTGGTCGGTCATTTCATCATAAAGACCGACCTCCATACCGTGAAAAACGAGTGCAGTAGCCGTAGAAGTGGCGAACGATACCGAGCGGCGGCTGTTCGACCGTCTGCTTGGAACAAATAAATGCCTGTTCCGGGAGATCGACGCCGTTGGAAACGCCGTCGGGAGAGAGGGTGGAAAGACAGACAACGCAGGCGCCGGAAGCCGCAAGGCCTACGTACTTTGATGCGGCACCGATGGCTGCAGCCAACCACCCTTTTATACTTTCGCTGTGCGCTATGGGCGTGTGCTTGTTTTTCCCGGGTAGCGCGGCTTTTTTTCTCCCTCACGTGAAACAAAGATGGACAGGAATGATAGCCTGCGGCCCGATATTAATCCCGAGCAGACATCGGGCGGGCAAGCGCGCGGTGTGAATGTGTGATCGTCTGCTATGCCAGCTGTCACCCTGTCACCGCAGTAGCTACAAAAAGGCGGCACGGAAAGGACGGAACAAATGTATTGTTTTATAAAATCATGCCCATTAACTCAGGAACACCAAATAGGCATTCACAATAGAACTGCAATGTGACAACAAAATTACACACAACAGCGAAACGCTTGCAGCCTGTGTACCCCTGCCCCTGAGTGTCAAATAAAATCGCGTTTTCAACGAGAAGCTGCGCAGACTTCGTGTCTTTCTTTCCTTCTCTTCGAAAGTGGCGGTTACGAAGCTTGATTGTTTGGGTTTGTACTTTGATTGCGCATTCTGCTTGATCAATTGGTATCCGGAGGCGCCACGTAAAAGCAGCACGCATGATATTAACATTCGGCTATATTCTACTGCACGATTGTTTACAGCTGCAGCCCTCGCTAAGTGAGCTGCCGGCTAGGCCGCGGGTGATTGCGATCGTGTAGCCGTTCCATGCGGCGTGAGCCTCTGGAGTGTTCGTTGCATATAAGTCTACGATGATGAACCCGAAGCCAATTTGCAACTTTCCAATTCACGGTGATATCGAAAACACGACTCGTGTTGCGACAACGTAAGACAACGTCGCTGCTTTTTGCGTCAGCCCAGTGGGTTTCTCGGGCCCACGCTTTGAGCAGACGATCTCTGTTAATGACTTCGTTTACGCGGCCGGGCGAACGAAGCCCGGCCGCGTGAGTTGGCCTACCAAGGATGGCAGATCATTGTAACGTATTTGTGACAAGGCTGAAATACGCCGTCTGATGGTCAGCATTGCTTGAACAAATCCAATCATGGTTCAAAATAAACGCTTGCCCAACGCCGGTGACGACAACAAGCAGTTTTGCAGCGTATTCCCCGCTTTTCCCTAGGGGCCTCTCTCGTGCTCATCTAGGTACTTGCTGTCCCTATAGTCTTGAATAAGACCGTTCTGTAGCCTGGCCCGAGTGCTTTCGAGCAAGCGCACTAGTCCGAATCTTATTCGCGGTCTTATTGAAGTCCGCGAATAAGACTAGACTGTGAATAAGACTGCCAATAAGAACGTGTGTTCGTGCAAGCGGGCCCAGGTCCCTAACATAGCAACACAGTGTGTTCCCGCGAAGCTATTCGGTCACAGGTGGCAGGTGACAGGTGAACGTGGTGGCTTGCTAACAGAACACGTGCATACCAGCTTATGAGGCCTCTTATTCTGGAGAAGCTGCCAATTGAAGAGTGACCAGAAAGCCTGTTAAAGGAATTCACGCCAGAGCATGAACAAACAAAAGCGAACACACAGGCGCAAACACGATACACGAGTGAAAAACGTCTTGATAAATACTGCTAACCCTTTGCTTCCAAAGCACGCAAGCAGACCTCATTACCTGAGAAATTTCTTAAAAAAGTAAGGGGAACAACACTATAAATGAGTAAATGGTGGGTTACTAACATGTTCCAGACGAGGTGAGAGTAAATTGGAGTGTTTTTTTGGAATACAAATTCCTAAAGCTGTCCGAAATTTTGATCCAAAAGTTCACCGACTGAAAATGTTTTGAGAAGACTGAAATTGTTGATCCGAAAGTTACGTGTCACTAGATATTGCCTAGAAAAACAAAAAAAAAACGTGATGAACGAATAATTAGATACTTCAGAGTAAAATAAAACTCAGGGAAGCTTGCACTCACGCACCAGACTTGAATGGCCAATCGGTTGGAAATGGGCATTGCCGGTACCATAGTGAAGTCTCATCATCATCAGTTGCAGTGCTAGTAATCATCGTCAAATGGATCGAAGACTTCATCGTCTTCGCGGCGGGTTGGGCATGCAAAGCCATCCTCAGCATTTTATACTTCCACCAGCTCTTCGTTATTGACTCGAGGCAGCCATGCGAAATCAGCAAATTGTCTAGGGAAGGAGTGGCACACCGTTACCCACGTTTAAAATTATCCATAACGGCTTCTAGGAAATGAATCGGCGGCGGCAACCTCTTCCAAGCAAGGTGTCTATTCAGGATTAGCATTAGTGTTCTTGTGCAAAGCCTTGAGTAAGGCGGCAGACAAAAAATTACAAGTTTTAACCTGAGTTACAAAAATAAGGCGTCTAGTAGCGTAGAAACAGAACTAACAAGAAGTATTTGCAGAGCACGACGAGATACATAAATCTGCATATCGCATCGAGACTGAGAAAAATACAACTCATAGACTGAGCAGTTTGCAAACTTGCCAGGATGGTTTCCAAAATTGGTAATAGATTAAACAATACATTGAAGACATCATTAATAGTGGTACCATAAAATATGAACAAAATCATGTAGAAAAGACAAAATTTAATCCAATTTAAACAAAAACCTCAGGGAAAAATGGCTTTAGGGTGTTCAAGGCGTGATCCATGTGCCACATATATAGAAAAAAATAAAACATTGAAATATGAAAGTATAAAAAGTTCAGAGAATGTGAGGGAGAAGCCCCCGCAGGTTCTTCTCAGGAACTGCTTGGCGACTGGGACTGGCCACGGTGCCAATAACTAGATAAGGGTGCTTGGAAAACTCATGACTAAACATGTATTCTCAAACACCACACGTCGCCGACACCTATACGCAGACAACAGACTCCCCTCAAACAAATGACAACGCCACAGCTAACTACCCTACTGAAAAAAATCAAACGATATATGAACGATAACTCGTATACGAGATTATGGGATCGTAAGGTGAATGATATCATAGGCTACAAAGATATCATTGAAATATCGTGGAAGCTCATCGTATACGTTGGATCATACAAGTCGGATCGTTGCAAGCGATGTCGTTCGAGTTTATCGTACAGATTTCGGTGAGGTGAGCGACAATATGTATTCGATGTGTGCGTGTCATACAAGCGTTAAATGCGCAGGTGTTGATATTGTGCTGTGAATGTGCTTAGATCCTTGCACAGTAGAATACGCAAAAGAATACTTGGAAGCTGCTGCCTTTTCCCTTTTATTTCATGTCCCGCAGCAGGTTGGCCACATATCCGTTAAATGCTTTCAGCCGCTTCTCCGTGGTAGCTTCACTGTTCCGGTGTTTCATGAAGTAACCATGGGCACCTGCACAAAATGGAAAAAGAAAGGGAGCAGAGAACATGTGTTTAGAGGGTGCACGTGAACCTTTTGGGTGTGTCTGACCCATTAATCAAGCGATATTACATACATGCTCAGTTAGTTGTACCGCCTGTGAAGACTTTCCATGGTCAAATGAGGCTACTCTTCACAACTACAGAACAGCTGTACTTACAATGCTATGACCACCAAACATCGTTGGCCCACACTTAAATGCAAGATTTGTCACATGTGGAGATGTGTCCCTTATAATTGTGCTAGTGCAGAGGAGAAAGGTGTGGGGACGGGCACCTAAGAAAAGCCATGTTTCCCTTAAGCTTCATGAGCTTGAGCTCACAGCATGGCTGCAGGGTGATGCTAAGGTCTGAGGCGCAAGCCTATACCAGCAAATCTTATATTGAGCACGGACCACCACTTGGACATGGCACTTGCCTCACGAGTTTATGTGGATGCTATGTTGTGAGAACAGTGCATTCGCAATATTGTTTATTTTTACCCTATCCCTGATCTTTAATAATGTGCAAGAATTCGCAACTACAATATAATGATTGAATCAAATAATGCAACATTTCATTTCAACTCAAACCGAATAAGACCTTGTGAAATGTAACAGCGCAATAAACTACGAGGGACACAGAAGAAAATTTACAAGACGGGCGCTTTTGTGTCCCTCGTTGTTTATTGCGCTGTTACATTTCATCATGAATTTGTACCAACTCGCCCAAATTTCCATTTTGTTCGAATAAAACCATTTGAAAATTACGAGCGAGTTCTCGCCACTTGGGGTTTCCTGCACTGCTTGAGTGACAAATAGTGAAACGCTGATGGAGCATTTGATAACCACCTCTCATCTCCTTAGTATTATTCGGCCAGCTCTGCCCCTCTGGCCATAACACAATTCACAAAAACTGCAACAGTGAAATAATGGGAGGCAAAACCAACATGTATCAGAGGCAAGGGCCCGATATATGAGCCTAATGTCTCCAGCGACTTCTCGCTGGAATAATTTGAACGAGTATTTGATGACACTAGATGGTGGCTGAAACAAACCATTGCAGTCTCTAAGACATCAAATAACTTTACATTTAAAATAAGAATCTATTGCTGGGAATTCGTCACAGCTCTCAAAAATAAAGGAATTGCATCGCATATGACCCTCCTTCTCATGAAAATTTGAATCGTGTTAAAGCTTACAATCTATAGCTAAATGTATTGTTCTTCTAGGACACCTCCTTCAAGTGTTCGTGGAAAGAGCCGAAGGACTGTATGGAGAATGTTTTATGACCTTTAACGTGCACCAGTTGTTGCATCTCGGAAACTGTGTGGAAAATTTAGGACCGTTATCGGCTTTCTCCGTCTTTCCCTTTGAGACGGGAAATAGAAGAATTACAAAAATGGTGAAGGCAACAAAAGGAGCTCCTTATCAAATTGTGGAAAGAGTTGTTCATCAGGAGCTAGAGGTTATGCTTCATTCATCACCTCTAGCCTCAAATGTGCAGTTCTTCTGTGAGCAACAATTACGCAATGCTCTTACCACGAAGAAACACACAACGCAAATGGGGAAGTGCAAAAAAAAACAACTATTTATTCTTTGGAACGCCTCCAACAGCTTTACAGAAAAGAGAAGAAACAAACACTAAAAAAATTCCCCTGCATTTCCCCGAGGGGGAGAATGTGAAAGTGCGAATGCACGGTTGTCGGCCCGCTTGCGGCGCTTGCGCTCGGCCCCCGCAGCCCACCCCCTCGCCGCCTTCTCTTCCATCTCTTCCATCGGGTTTGTAGTATCACGTGTACACCACGCAGTTATCAAGCCGCTATAACGCCGCTGAGTCGCCAACGCACGCCGCTGACGACGTAGTTTGAATGCGTTAAAGATATAAGGCTTGTCTAACACTGATATCACCGTCGCGTCTGTGGCTTGGTCGGTAGCGCGTCGCGCTGCGGCCCGCAAAGTCCTCGGATCGAAACCTGGCGCCGGATGGACTTTATAAGCGACCCCAAACCATCCACCGCCGGCGGCGGCGGCGGCAGCGTCGGCGGCGTCGGCAGTGCTCCTCTATATTTAAAAAAGAAACAGCATCCGGCGCCAGGTTTCGATCCGAGGACTTTGCGGCCGCAGCGCGACGCGCTACCGACTAAGCCACGGAAGCCACGCTGATATCAGTGTGAGTAACGCGCCTTATATCTTTAACGCATTCAAACTACGTCGTCAGCGGCGTGCGTTGGCGACTCAGCTGCGTTATAGCGGCTTGATAACTGCGTGGTGTACACGTGATACTACAAACCCGATGGAAGAGATGGAAGAGAAGGCGGCGAGGCGGTGGGCTGCGGGGGCCGAGCGCAAGCGCCGCAAGCGGGCCGACAACCGTGCATTCGCACTTTCACATTCTCCCCCTCGGGGAAATTCGGGGGAATTTTTTTTTCTTTAAAGAGCACTGCGGACGCCGCCGCCGACGCCGGCGGTGGATGGTTTGGGGTCGCTTATAAAGAGCGGGGGGGGGGGGGGGGGAGATTTCAGGCGAGACATGAGACGACGAAATACAGAAATTTTTACTCTGAACTATTCAAGTTGAATGCGCAGAAGCCTAATCATCAGAATCTTCTGCGCACACCCGGATTTACAGGGACCAAGGTGCATCTTTTAAAAGGACAGTTTTGCAACAACCTTAAAACTATGATGCGTGCTCAGGTATTCTCTGAATGGGCCTGATCCCATGAAACTGGACTTCACAATTTTCCTTTTCTGCAGCTTGGGTCATCTGAACAAAACCTCGGTCTGCTCAAATAAAGCCTTCTATCCATACACTTTTCAGTGTGCGGCCAAGTTTCCAGGCCCGCTCGCCCGCTCACCTGTGTAGCGGGTGCTCCCTGAGCCTGGTGTTTAAGCACCTGCCTGGGAGTCCGATACAGCTTCTTTTGCAGTTCAAGGGGATGCGGTGGACAGCGCCGACAGAGCATTCAACAAATTTTGTTTTCTGCTCTGTGTCACACTGACATTTTCACGCCGTGTTTCCATCCTGATTAACCCTCTTACAAAGCCGTATTATGTGATGGGGGCTGAGAAAACGACTCCAGCTTCTCGCTTCGCTTTTAGCTTCTTTATCTTGTGTATGTACGGGCTAACTGCCGCCCATTTTTTTTCTTTCTTTCTCTGCTGTTCTTTGGGCCTTGCTTGGCTTTACCCCCTTCAGCACTCCTAGGCAGTGGACACAAGAACTTGCGTGGGAAACCCACTAGACCTTAAGCGTGCTCACTGTTACAGTTACAGGACTTTTTTTAGGGCTTGGAGGAAACAGCCTAAAGCAATGCTTCTCTTTACTAGCTTTGGATGTCCAGAGTCAAAGGGAAGCGTAGGCACCCCCCCCTTCCCTCCCCCACCTTTGGTAAGACCCGCACGTGTTGGATGCTCCAACATGGATTTGAAAGCCTAAATACCGCAGCCTACCGCTGTCAGGTGTCTCATGTTTGAACTGTAACCCCTCAAATGCAGTGTGAAAGTGCTCAAGTATGGCAAAAAGCTAGTAAAGAGAAGCATTGCGGCAGGCCGTTTCCTCCAAGCCCTAAAAAAAGTCCTGTAACTGTAACAGTGGGCACGCTTAAGGTCTAAAGTTCTTGTGCCTACTGCCTAGAAGTGCTGAAGGGGGTAAAGCCAAGCAAGGGCCCAAAGAACAGCAGAAAAAGAAATTTAGCCTGTACATACACAAGATAAAGCTAAAAGCGAAGCAAGAAGCTGGAGTCGTTTTCTCAGCCCCCATCAAATTAAATGGCTTTGTGGGAGGGTTAATCAGGATGGAAACACGGCGTGAAAATATCAGTGTGACACAAAGCAGAAAACAGAATTCGTTGAATGCTCTGTCGGCGCTGTCTACCGCATCCCCTTGAACTGCAAAAGAAGCTGTATCGGACACCTGGGCAGGTGCGCAAACACCAGGCTCAGGGAGCACCCGCTACACAGGTGAGCGGACGAGCGGGCCTGGAAACTTGGTCGCACACTGCAAAGTGTGTGGATAGAAGGCTTTACTTGAGCAGACCGAGGTTTTGTTCAGATTACCCAAGCTGCAGAAAAGGAAAATTGTGAAGTCCTATTTCATGGGATCAGGCACAATCGGAGAATACGTGAGCACGCGTCATAGTCCTAAGGTTGTTGCAAAACTGTCCTTTTAAAAGATGCACCTTAGCCCCTGTAAATCCGAGTGTGCGCAGAGGGTTCTGATGATTAGGCTTCTGCGCATTCCACTTGAATAGTTCAGAGTCAAAATGTCTGTATTTCGTCGTTTCATTTCTCGCCTTAAATCTCCCCTCCCGCCCTTTTTTTTAGTGTTTGTTTCTTCTCTTTTCTGTAAAGCTGTTGGGGGCGTTCCAAAGAACAAATAGTTGCTTGTTTGCACTTACCCATTTGCGTTGTGTGTTTCTTTGTTTCCATCCTTTTATCGTAAGCCTAAGCAGTGCATTAATCTAACCCAAGCGCGATATGCACAACTAGCCCAGAGAAGTGCTTTAATCAGTATGAAAGCATTGATGGTCGTTGTCGAAAGAGATTGTGTGATAAACTGCAACATCGTCTGCGAAGAGATGTGCACGGGAAGATATGCAACATGGAAGATGATAAAAAATAGATTTAAAACGTAGAGGACCAAGCACACTGCCTTGGACGACACCAAAATTAATGGGGGCAAAAGAAGTAGAGCTATTAAAGGGGCATTAAATAGGCTTCCGAAGGTAGTCGTTTCAAATACAAAATTGCTAGACAACATGTTCACGACAGCGTATACCAAATATTACACCTCTGCCTAAAGCGAATGTAGCACAAAAGTGCAAGAAAGGTCTTCGCTTCTTTCCTTGTTTACCTGTCAATCCTTGTCACCATACTCACACACTCTGATGTAACTTTGCCACTCTGACGCAGCCTTCATGGCAAAGCTGGTGCTGAACACTACAGCGTTGCTTTTGGCGAGTTTCCTAAAATCTGCAGTTAATCAGCGTTCCCAGCTGTGGGGAAATGCGGGTGCATGTTACGGCGGTTCCGCCGAACGGCACTACAGCACAGGTATCTTTGGAGGAACAAATGTCGATGGTCGCCATCCGTTACACGAGCTTGGCTGAGTTTGTGGATATAGTGCATTGTTTGCAAAGTATGAATAACACCGAAAAACACATGCACAAGACCACCTCGAGACCTTACAGTTTCGAGGTACACACAGCCATTGACTCTGCTTATGCTTTTCTTTTTTAGCAGCCGACGTGTATGCTCCGCCCACTGCTGGCTGCGCTAGCTGAGTGGTGCAGTCAGCGGGCGGGCCGCTCGCACTGCCGTGGTTGCATCGGTACGTCAGTTGTAGAATGGAGGAAATGGGTGTTTGACGGTCAGATAGGGGGGTCCCAAACACAACATGTACGAAAATGTTTCCAATAACCAGAGGCTACAACACTGCTAACAGGTATACATCATGACAATGGAAGTTTGCACAACGTGCAATAACTAACCTGTAAGTACATAATCGGTGGATGCACTGAATGGCAGCAGTGCCTGGGGCCGAGGAAATGACGTGCGTTTGAAAGGGTGTGCCGAGTGACTTGGTGCCAGGACAGACGAAGGAATGGCTTTGCCTGGTGGCGAAGCATACGGAGCACCAATGGAAGGCCGGCCGCAGCTTAGGCCCAGCAGGTGGTGTTGGTTGGCCAGGGGAGGCCCTCGCAAAGCCTTTGAAACTGGACTGACAGGCAGCCGACCCAGGACAGCCAGCAGCAGCACCTGAAGGTACACGAGCTGTCAGTGCACAGACAGTAGTTGAAATACAAGAGAAGGCCACGCAAAGATCAAATGCTTCCACCAAGCGGATTTGTAATCGCTTACGGACATTAACCTTCAAGGCAATAATAAGAACATTCCAGCAACATCCAAAGTGACATTTAGGTCACACTGAGGATGTGTTTATTAGACACGCCAGTAATGCGATTGGGGTATTCATGATATATCCAAAGCTTACCGATACGCTAATTTGCATTGAACGCATGCTAGCAGCTTATCTGGGTCCATACCTTTCAATTGGGACTAGTGTGTGCTTGTTGAGGATCCTCTATTGCATTGCCTAGCTTGTCTTTGCAAGTTCGATTCTCCAAAATAAATCGAGTTGAGTGCGGGCCTACAGTTTCCTTGTTAGTCTCTGTATGGCCTGCAATTTCGGGATATTAGGAAGTTGACAACTCGCTTAACTTTCATCACTAATTTACAACAATGCAGATGCCTCTAATATCGAGCCCCACATTTCCCGCGAGCTGCTCCTACGGAATCAAGTGCCCGCTTTTTCGCATGTACTTCCAGGGCACCTCCTGTCCACGTTACTTCATCGTATACCGCAGGCATTCAGGAGTGTGTACTGATCACAGCGTTGTGCCGCTCACGCGAAATTTCGACGGGATCTGCAGTCGCGAAGGCAGATTTTGGTAGACACATAACGCAAAAACGCATGGGTGTTAAAGAACCTCGCGTGATGTCAAATAATTAGCAGCCCTCTACTACAGCGCGAGCGTCGCAGTTAAGGTCTAGCTTACGTGTAATTTGATGCTGACTGCCGCGGAAACCGTGGACAGCTAAATCCAGGTGGCCCAGCAAGTATGCAAGTCCCCTAGGATTTCAGAGAAAATGAGATGGGGGTTCAGTGAACCGCTGACCCATAAACACCAGAAACCGTTCCAAACAAGTACAGATTTATAAAACATGCCTACTTACCCTAGCAGAAACGATGTTTCCTACGTAAAATCCTTCTTCACTGTCGTCTTCACTTTGCGAACACCAATACACTTTGTTCGGAAGCAATGCCATCCACTTTTGACGCGCCGTCTTCTGATGCGGGCGGCGATGATCATTCTTCCAGTGCCCGTGTTTTCAACACATGCGTAGGTTGGAAGGACTAACATCGCGAAATAAAACTTCTATGATTTCAGCTGGAAATCTGCAGATAAAACTGAAGAAAACCCGCAGCAACTCTAAGGACAGCATGGCACAGCACAAACGCGGGATCCTCACAAACGCAGATAGATAGATAGATAGATAGATGAGATAGATATACTGTTGCCGTTCCCTTTTAAACGGGTGATCGACGGGAAAATCCGGATCTGGCGTTAGCTTTCTTAAAACACATCTATTGCTGTCCTCCACTTCCTCTGAAGCCCTCCGTTATGTTCTTTTGCCACCAGTGCTCCAGTCTTCTTTTTGTGACTTCGACGGCCTCCCAGTGAGGCTGTTGTTTCGGTCCATGGAAGCCCAGCGCCATCGCGAGCGGGTCCGGTAGCGCCACCGGTACATCCGCACGGGCACTAAGGCAGGCGGAAACATCAAAGTCCTGAGTCACTGCCACCGCAGCTGAAGGTTTCATTTCTGTGCACTCCAAAACGACGTGGCGCACCGTCTCCTAGGCCTGGTTGCAGCTGCTGCAGGTGGTGTCGAGGCCCTCCGTGAACTTGGTGCGCAGTGCGCGAGTGCGAAGCACCCCACTGCGACACACAATGTGAGACATAGTTGCCAGGCTGCAATAGCAGCACCTCTAGTTGACGAAAGTCGTGTTAGTACGGGAATATCGGCAATAATCTCTCCGTTTCTGAAACCTATAACAAGTTTATATCTTCAAATTGAGGTTTTTATACGCAGAAGTACGTAGTAATATAAGACCCTGACATATTTACACTGATATTAAAGTAGTTTCGATAGTTTTGACGGCTTTTATTCCGGTTAATTCTCGGCGGTTTCTTTTCCTTTTTTAGAGAAAGAGACGGAACAAATCGCCAACGTTGACGTGATTGGAAGCAAAGAACAAGCGCTTACCCTTGTAAAAAAAAAAGCTATTAAATTCCTCAAAGGGAAAAAAAAAGTCGTTGCCGAGATTCGAAGTAACGACTATCAAAATGTGAGCCGAGCATTCTACCACTGCGCTATCCAAGCAGCTGGTTTCAGAAAGCTAAGAATGTAGTATAATTACCGAGGTGTCAACAGTTATTGTTTGTGTCTTGTTTTGACCGTAGTTATTTCGGCAGTTATAGCGCTTGCTTCACTCGCACCGATCTTGCTGACAACACCAACTAGGCTACTGTTACAAGCGATTTAGCCAAAGCCCCCTTATTTGACCCAAGCAAAGCTATCGCAGATCATCCCAGATCTCTTCTATGCAAGCGACGCTAGCCATGAATGAAATGAAATACGCCGCTAGTTTGGTAACGCTTATTTGCCACGCACGGATTTTGCAGACAAGCCACATCACGCTAATACAATTAATGACAGCAAACCTGTTGTGTAAAACGACTGCTGACAGCAGCGAAAACCTCTGAACTAGTTAGAGTACGTGGGGATAGCTCAAGGCGCAACATTAGAAAGCAACCGAAGCGACGAACGACGCGAAAACCGTGATGGGTACACAGCAAACAGGTACAGTGTGCGGCAGCGACGAGCGAAAAGAATGTTACAGGCCGCTCCCAGCGGCCCGTGTGAAAATAAAAGATATAATCCCTGCCTACACGCCCTGAAATACATCTGGCCAGCCGATTGAGTTTGTCGCTTAAGAAAAACAACCAAGGCTGCAGCAATAAACTGCTTGTCTTGGTATGAGCCAAAGCATGTCTTGACATCGTTGTTTGGTAGGGCTTCTGACGGTTACTTAAAAAATGGAAAATACAGTGTGGACAGTCAGGGCACAAACGTGTACGTCTAGCGTCTGTCATACACTGTTTTGGAGGATACGGCGCAACGTGCTGTTATACAGAAACAAATACTTCACAGTGAACAGTTTGGCTGTACATGGTACGTTTCACTGAAAAAAAATGCTGAAGCCCCTGCAGCTTGGTATGTAGCTTCACCCCAGTGCTTTTATGGATTAAGCATATCCCATCAGCAGCTGTTTTTAAATACTCTAATTCCTATTGGAGCATTGTAAAGTTTAAACAGGGATTTCTTCAATGCCCCCTCCCCACTCAAAATCCCCCCAACACCCCATAAGGAGAATTTGGACAACCCCCCAAAAGCGAAATTCTGGATGAACCCTTGTTTGAACTCAATTTGTGCATCTTCCAGTAACGTCCTTAAAAACATTCCCTGAAGGAACAAGGGGTGTCAATTTCACTGAAAATGATAAATGGAGTTTTTAGTTTTGGTCGGTTGTCAACATATAACATCCTCAATGAGCATGCACCGGGGTTGCCCCCAAAACCGGTGCAACGCAGTGCCAGGTGACGGTGTGCACCTGGCATGGATCGTTGATCGAGGACAAACTGAGCAATTCTACCAAAGGACCATCGCTTAAACTAAGAAAGCAACGCATAAAAATGTTCACAAGTGGCAATACAGCAGCATAACGTGACACAGCACTACTAGAAAATGATATTTATTGAAGGGCAATGATTATGTGTACAGTAAACCCATATCCGTCACACATGGGCAACAATGCACTTTCACCGCTTCCAATAAACCGCTACATACAAGCTGCTTCTCATCTTCGTTAGAGCCATAATACGAGTGCCTGTTTCTGTCCACCCTTCCGCTTGATGGTCTAGGCACCCCAGTGACTGTTCATTACAATTCAATCGAACGAAGCGGATGCAAATCTCGTACTGGCTGGCAATTCATGCAGCCTTCTTGGGAGTACACGAAGTTTACGTCTTCATTTACAATCTCTGGCCGTTGTTGCCTCCATGTGGAGCCCGTCGCGTCATTGCCCAATGATTTCGCAAGCAAGTCATCCTAGTAAGCAAGAACATACAGCTCCGTCCACCTTCACACAAGTGCACCGATGCGCCATCACCACCGTCGCTGCAGCAGACGGTGGAGGAAGCCGCTGCTCCAGCGTTGTTCGCAATGTATCTTGTGATTGCACCCCGGAGCCCCGTCGACTCCCTCAGTGTGCGTCGGGGCAGCCAAAAACTGCCCCGTGACGGTGTGGCCCGGTTTATGGAAGACAGATGGTGCACACCAGCGCAGTTGATCGAGAATGAAGAGGCGCACCGGTGCGCCCCGGTGTGCACTGGTGCAGTTTTCAAAGATGCTATTAGTAGAAATTACTGTGTTTTTACGTGTCATGTTTAAATGTCACCTAATAATGCTGTCAGTTCACTTTGCAACAGGGTTGAAGCGCTGTATGTTTAGATCGCCCAGTCCAATTTAGGGTTACTGAATGGTTATGGCTGAACACAGTCGACCAAATAGTCCGAGTACCAGTTCAACCCTTGGGCAGACATAAAAATGCCTGCTGGTGTGTATGTAGGGGGGACAGGGGTAACAGATTAAAGAAGCAGAGGGTGAGGGCATGAATTAAAACCTAACACACACACAATATTGACTAAGAAACAAAAAGATGTCAAAAACACCGAAATTTTGAAGCAAGGCTAACACGGTGGGCAGCAAGCACAGCAGCACTCATGAAATCGTACTGATCCATGATCATATTGATCCAGCACTTGATCGTATTGAACCATGACCCATGATGTAGCTTTTTGCATCTTTTGCATCTGATGTATCTTTTTATTGTTCTTGCTGGTTTACAGCTGTGTGCAGTATTATATTCTTGCCCCTCCTGCTGAGGCCGTTAAATGGGCCTGCAGTGTTCTGACAGAAAAAAAGGTGTAGGGAATCTACGGCGCCATTCACCAGAAATCTGTATGCAGTTGTCAACGGGTACAGCAATACAGCAAAAGAGAACGAGCCTAAGAAACACATCCACCTTTCTGTCTAGCCATGCACACCACCGAGTTGACAAACGCTCTGTGCCAAGAAAACTATGAAAATGACTATGACTAAGAGATGCAACAGGAAAAAAATAGAGTGGAGGGGGGGGGGTTGTACCGTGCCATTTACAAGCAGACTGTACCAGTTGCTGACAAGCACAGATGAACACGTGGCAAAGAACAAAAAACAAGAGGGCAATAGGAACTTAAGCACTGCAATTTACTACGAAGCCCTCATTGCGAAGAGCCAACAAGGTTATGCATGAAGATGAAGAAGTGCGGTCGCTCAGTATCTTTAATTTTTGTTAATATAGCAAAAAATGCTGTATTCAATGACCCTACTTTGCACATAGTCAATTCTAATTGTTGCAAACTTGACGGGACATTGGAAGTTTGTTGAATAGGCAGAAGTCATCAAAAATATCACTCTGGCAAAGACAAAAGTCCGTGTTATGTTTGGACATGGACTTTAATGACTGTTTTTAGCATTTTGAAGGCTAAACTACACAAAACAAACTGAAAACAGAGGTGAAAAGTCCACAACTAGTTAATTCGTCTTCTGCTGCTGACCAGAACTTTCAGGGCCTATATAACAAGATTGGTCATTTTCAACAAATTGAGTCATGTCAAGAATGACAGTTTTGAAAATGACCAACCTTAATACGGTCTTTGAATACTGAGTAGGGCTAAGAAAAATGCTCTACACTAGCGTTTTGCTTTATTTCGAACGTTTGTTTAGTAGCAAAACATTCTTTTTTGATGTCTTGACATTCTTAAATTAAATTTTCAACTGTTTAGTGATATTTGGGCACATATTTTTAGCAGGTGGTAATGAAGCAGCAGATATTTTCTAGTGTGGACAAGTGCAATTTATGAATTAACTGAATGACCGAGTTTGAATTATGCACCCTGTAGAAACATTACAGAACAACAGGTTAACGAATTTGAATTTTGTGTAAGTAAACTCAGAGTGCAAATTGTCAGCGTTTGTACTGTACTTTATTCTGTACTGTACCTTGTACTTTTTTCCTGTGCTGACAAGGCAGAATATATGTTGTCTGCAATATGTTACAGAAACCACAGGGCACACTGGGCTAATTTGTGCGATATGTCACACGTCGTAAGACTACCTTGAGGACATACTACAGAAATTCTACTACTCATCGTTAAAATCTTTATATCATGAAGATGTTGACGATCTTTTTTTGACATGTTGTTCCACTCTATGCGATAACATACCTTTATGATATTGTAGCACATCGACATCTCGTAGAAGGCTTTCCGACGTCGAAGACTTGTCGTTGAAGACTTTGCGACATCAAACCTTTATTGTGTCAGAGGCCAACGATAAGTCATTGAAATCCTTACGATGTCAATGACATGTCATAAAGCTTCTTCGACATCGTATTGAAGTCTTTGCGATATCGAAGACATGTCGTTGAAATTTTTATGATATCATTCATGTGGTATGGATATCGTTGCCATATTTTCAGTAGGGTAAACCTCTTAGACACCAAGAAACGTCAAGTCAAGTCGTTTTATTTCCAACAATTTTGTTGGTTGTACCCCTGACGAAAAGCGGTCATAAAGCACTTGAAAATGCCTAGAGGCCCGTAAAGGCAGCGAGACATCTGAAGCTACAGTGGCATGAAAGTGAAACTGAATCAAGTTGCAGAAAATATCTAACGATGCACCTGGACAAGATAAAACAGTTACAAATATAGTAAAACATTTTTGGAAAGTTTCTGTGGAAAAATAAAGCACTCCCTGTCATACACTTCTGCAAGTTACAAACACTTCTGTAATAGGAAATGCAGGTGTGCGATAGGACTGCAACGGAAAGTTGGAAAAGAACAAAAACTATTCACACTTCAGATCAATGGCGTCTAAAGCGTGGACAACAAACAGATACCACTATCAACAAATAATGTACTATACAGAAAAATTTTAAAAGACACTACGAGTTGTGAATGAAATAGTCGCGCAATCGTATTCCAGAGAGTGAGTTAGCACGGAAGCCTCTCTCTTCCAAGCTGTTCAGAATAAAAGGCAATCAGTGTGTTCAAGATTGTACAAGATAATTCGTGCGCGGCGTAGAACAAGCCACATGTCAGGAGTGCAGGTGCGCGGATCACTATATTTCCCTCTAAGATTAGTGAGAGGTTTTAAGAAACCCTGGAAATCTCTATTCTATTTGAAAAAAAGTAAGAATGAAGTGACCTGGAATCAAAAATATATTTTGCAAAAGAGATACTATATCAAGAAAACCATAGTTAGAATATTTATTGTGTCGCGTCGGCGACGGCCCCGAAGGGCGAACAAGGAGGCGCAGGCTCGGGACGAAGAGTCAAGCCACAAGCGATTAATTTATTCAGTGACGGCACATATATATAGCCTGGGATTAGCCCCGTGGTGGTAGAAGGAGCTGACATCAAAACCGAAACCCCAGGAACTACATTCTCCTTCCCTTAATTTTTTGTACTTCTTCCTCTCTTTAACACTGTCCTGTACATTATTACAGTTTTTCCTCATCCACCTTGATTGCCAGTGGCGTTTCCATTCAATCTAGGGCAAGGCAAAGGTTGGCCAATTCACGCGTGTTAGCCGCGATGTCACCGCGGCAGCCACACAGCATTGCAGGCCTGCTTCCAAATTCTTTGAGCAATATACTTCTCTTTTCCTGGGTATTTGTAGGGTTTCTTGAATAGGTAAAGGACACCGCACGCGGATTTTGATATAATTAAGGTCAGCCAGCGGAGGTCGGCGAGGGTCCAGCTGTGCCTCTTTGCATCTTCTTCCTTGGTGCTTCAGCTACTCTTATGATTAGCACTTGGTCCAAAGCTTCAATGGCCTAGGCTCCCCTTTGTGCCCGCTGCACCTAATCTATCTGGTTTTCGCAGACGTCGCAGACGAGCTGTGCCTCCCATCGCTGCGCACGAGGGTTTCGGAATTTCTGTCTTGATATTGAGCTCGTAGCATGTCGTATCCTGAGTTTCTATTTCGGTTTTGGTGGCTCTACCACGATAGAGCTAAGCGGATATATGTGACGTCCTCTGAAACAATCGGACTCTTTGTCCTCACTGTCTAACTCAAACACGGACCTGTCTTGCCGTCGCAGATGCGACACAACCTAAAACTTTGCTGATAAAGGTTCAAGTGTGGAAAATTGCCTGTCGGCAGGCGCCTCCTGTACATGTCTTGTACACTCGTCAGGAGAATATCTCTCCTTGGTTCCTACATTATTGCTTGTGTGGCAAGGTTTATCGAGAATAACTCCTCACAACAGTAGCACCGCCGTTATGACACCCGAACCATTAAAGCCTAAAAACAAAATATGATACTAAGGAACGCCACAGCAATTTTGTTTTTGTTTTAAATTGTCGGCTATGCCATTGATGAACACAATGAAGAAGAACGGCAGAATGCCTGACAACGCAGGCTCACCTACCTAGCATTGGTGGAATTCAAAAGTATCCGCTCTGCACAGCTGTCGTTCCACATGGACCACTGATTACGATCGGTTCTGCGCCGTCTGCATTCTAGTGGTGGCTACAGAATTCTTCACTGTCGTCGTGGGGTTCGGTGTCCATATCAGCAAGCACCGTAGCTCTACGATAAGTACGAAGACACCGTTTTGCTGTCTGGAAGAAGCCGCAGAGATGAATCGAAACTGGAGCGAGAGCGCAGACATTTGTAACGACTTTTCGTGTGCGTATGTGCTGACCACACTCACGGATATTTAAAGGTAAGCCAAACCTGGTAGAAAAAGGTTGTAGTTACGGGGCTGCTGCCGGAGGGGGCCAAGAATAGCAGCGCTGGGCTCTTCTTTTCTGCCTACCACACGTCATGCGTCGCAACGCTTTCTCGCCGTGGACTTTTCTTCTCTGAACTGGCCTCGAGTATCGTCAATGCAACACGAAAAATGCCGTCGAAACCGGACACCAGAAACGCCATAGCGTACTTTCTCACAATGAATATGACATACAAGCTTCCGTCTCTCTTTGAAGCATCTTTAATCGCGTACACTTCGCTTTTACTACTTCATAGCACTTCGTGGAGCAAGTCAAATTTGCTGCCATATACAGCTCTGGAAGCGTCGGCTGTTGCCCTCAGAAATGTACTCAACATTACTGTGACTGAAGGGAGAGCTATAGAAATTCTGGATAATCTTTGCAACCGTCATCCAAACGACGTTTTTGACGCCCACGAATTCTCTTTCGACGCCCATTCTGGAACTGATGTCTTTAGCATCAATGACCATAAAGCTGTCTTGGAAATATTTCGACGCTCAGTAACCAATGTTGAAACGGTGGTTACCTATGGACTGTGCGCAATTAGGGCAACTTACGACGTCTTTTTTGCAACGACAGAAAAGAGGGCAGGCGGAAAAAAGGTGGTCCTCCTTGTTTGGAAAAGTGTAGAAAGTGACCATTTGCAGTTTTGTATCAAGCCTGGAATGACTTGGTCCACAGTGCTCCGTAGCTGTGAGGAGAGTCTATGCATGGGCTCTCAGAACTATTAATAGCTCAATTTCTTGTACAACCCGATGTTGAATTAAAGGCGCGAGCCATATTCACTGTACTCAGGGGTGCCGTTTAAGAGGACTGCCGATCAAGTTCTCTCTTCGACGCTGCAGACCATCCAAGACTCAAACCCTTCTTGACAGGCATTTCTATTCTTACTCCTTCAGAGTTCCTAAAAGCCCCCATGGAAGTTCCCATGCCCACCGGCCTTTTTTCCACCAATATATTGCAAGGGCGTGCCTATACGTTTGCTTTTAAACAAAAGCGTCGTTTTGACTTTGGTATGTCTTCCGTTTATCACAAAAGAGTATTGTATTACAAAGACCGACAATTGTATTTTCTACCGAAAGCAAACACACTCTCAGAACCCGGATCGTCTTTCCCATCCGTGCATGAGCGTCCTTGGTCGTGTTATGGCGGAGAGCCTTTGGCACGTAGTGCTGGGCGATAACATTTGGGGGAAGAAGACAGTGGCTAATATGAAGCGCCTCGTGGATTGCTACGTCTTAAACTATACGCTTTCCCTCGACTCATTCCCGAGTTCCGAAACGATATCGGATAAGCCCCGTGCCGTGGCTGTTGATGCACTTGGCTTGGCGTCCGTCTTCCGAGCACTGAGCGGACCAGACTGGCACGCCAAGAAGCATGCATGGAGCCTGTGGTATCTCTCTCACGGGCAGTTCTTTTACATGCTACAGTTCTTCTACAGTGGTCTCCAATAGCAGTGCGCCTTACCATCACTCCACTCAAGCAACTCGAGGACTTTGCGAGGACGTCTAGCTGCCCCCCAGAAACACCCATGGTTCGCAACATTCGATGCACCTTTCGACTGCGCGTAAACTGGTCAAATGAAGCTGCTTTTTGATGACCGGTACATTTTAGTTCTTTTGGCCCCTTTCTAACGACGATTTGTCACGACCTTTCTGTGAAAAAAAGCTTTTTTAGATGAGGTTTATAAATATCTGTTGTAGACGAAACATGGTTTTATCACTTGTTGCTGCATCGGTGCACGCCTAGAAGTCTTTTAAACGTAATACATTTGAAATATTTGCCTATGAACAGTAAGAACTCTTTGTACCGCTAGTGCATAAAAATAATTTTTGTGTACTATCAAACAGGCCTTGTACAAGTGTCCGTATATTTTTAGCTCGCGCTCGTCGTCGCGTCGTAGACAGCAACGTTTGGGTTAGCTTGTTCAATGCCGGCACTGTTAAGCATCTTTGCATGATTTGTGTGAAGGTAATATTTGTGGGCATTTAAAACTGCAGATCAGTGCAAGTGCCAATGAAAAGTATTCATACCTTCTGACGTTCGCTTTCAGCAGTGTTTCCAGTTTCCATGTGCTATTAGAATCATTTTTTCACCGTCAGATTTTTAAAGACAGTTTTCAGTGATGTAGGTATGCACAGTCACTGTGGTCACCGTCCAGGAGTCGTGGAGCGATTCCGGCGCCCTTTCCCCCATTGTTTTTCACAAATACTAATTGCGCCATTACTTCTTGCGGCAATACTACCTCTTTGTGTTAATATTTGTCGCATGAATACTAGTTTTTGTGACAGTTAACTTTGCAGAAAGAGTACTTCTTTGCGCCAAATGTACTGGAGCCTAGAGTAACGCACTGCGGCGTGCGCGTGCATGGTGGGAATGACGAAAGATAGGGGAAAAGGCACTGCAGACGGGCGTACGCGTTGTAGATGGCACTCACTATTTGGAATATTTGACACACTGTGAAGTAACCCCGACAACCTTGGTGCGCCGTCTGGCAAGATTTTTAGGTAGTGCGCATGTGTCTACTACCGAGAAGTTTATCTACCACCCGGAAACCGTCTCTTGCAGACCGACTAGAAACATAACCGTGTTTTTTGCCCCGTGGTTATTTTTCCTCCTCCCAACAATGCAGCGATATTCTACGGTTTTGTACGAAACCGCTATGAACGAACCCTGGCTTGGGAGTACATACATTACTCTTTGCTATTTGGCCCTCTGCAAGCAACAAGCCATGAAGGAGGGCCATCAAAGCTGTTTGCTTAGTTAGATGCTCTTTACTGAAGGCAGAATTTCTGAGGTAGTTTGCCAAAAGATAAACATTGCGTCTTTCTCCGGGGCCGTAGGTTCGAAAAGACCACAACAACGGCATTAAATTTTTGGCCGTTGACCGCTGCAGTGCCTGGACTACGAGCCCGTCCTTGGCCCACTATCACCTCTCCCCGTAATTTGTAGGTGGCTGCATTATCTTGCATTTGCAGCAACAAATGATAACTTGTTTGGAGCAACAACTACAATGCAACGATCACCGTGATGAGTGTGGCTACTTTGACCTCCTTACCTACATACGCAAGTGCTGGGCTTTGAAAAACCAGCCTTAATTTTTGAAATGCATCGCGATTGCTATGATCCTCGTTACCTTCTCACGACGCCGTAAGACATGCATTAGATGAAGGAACAGCTTGCAAAAATTGTTTAATCGTCGTTCCAGAAGTCGCCATGCAGACGCGCTGAGACAACTGACTGCTGCGTCCTCCAGCGGCAGATGAAATGAAGCTGCCCCAGCGTGAGCCACCCGGAGTTGTTCGGATCTTTTCGGCTCCTTGTGGGGCCTTATCGGCAGCTTTCGTAACCGGTCGTCCGCTCGATGTCTGCTCGCCGCGGCTGATTGAGCAGACAATCATTTATTAAAAGCCGTGCGAAGGGTTTTCCGGTCGCCCCAATGTTTTAAAGCGTTCTAGGGTGGTGTTTTAGAACAGTGACAATCCAATAAAGGCATAAAAAATTTACCCAAAAGAACAGTGGGGCGCGGTAGCCTTTGAGCACTCACACAAGTGACAGTTCATGCTTACAGTACAAAAAATATTGTACCCCTCCGTCTAACGACAATGGTGGTGTAACGCGAAGCTTTCTGGTGACAGATTGTTTGATTGTTGTCTGAGAACCATGCGCTTCTTTCCAAATCCAAGCCGCTTCGAATATGTCAATATAGAGCAATAGGACAGACGCCGGCCTCATAACGCGAAGAACACAGGTTAGAGTCCGGCCGCGGGTAGCCTGTTTTTCTTTCTGTTGGCCTCCATATCATTCTTGCTCATTGTCAAAGAAAGGTGGCCTTCCTGCAGATGATTGTTGCGTTACAGACACAATTACTGAGACAACTAAAGCGTCGCTTTATAATGGGGTACAAATTCTTTATACAAGACGTACTCCAATGCCGGAACGCGCAGCTGGCATCAAAATGTGCCGCTATTAACGTTTGTTGCGATACGAAACGAATGAATGCCTGTTCTACTGCCATCCCAAGCAGAAAATCAAGCTGCCATACCAAGTCGGCATTTTTCTGAGCGTGCGTGTGTACGAAATGGTACTTTTCTGGTTTTGGAGGGCAAGTACTAATGAATGTCCAAAAAAATGCGCGCTCGCAAGCGATGCAGTGCAGTACATTTTGCCGTTGCCTACAGACCCCAGGCTACTCAAGACCGGAAGTGGCAAAAACGAATGTTCCTCTGTCGGAATTACCCGAAATACAAGGATCTAGCCGAATTGATGGAATCGATTAAACTACCCATGGGATGGGAAATACTATATTCAAAAGCAGGGAGTGTGTATTGGTTCCTGTTTGGTTCCCGTTTTAAGCTACCTCTTTTTAGCCCACTTGGACAGGTGTCTTGCAGACCGTTTAGATAATGTTCATGTGAAAATTTGTAGATACGTTGATGATTTTTTAGTGACCTTTGACTACAGTGTTGCCAATTTTGCGATGGCTGTTTGTAAGCTTTTAGCCCTTGTTAGAGAGTGTTTTAGTCCTTTGTTGTTAACTCATGAGGTTCCGGACAACAACGTGCTACAGTGCCTAAATATTAAACTGACGATCTCTGAGCGACATGTATGTTGGGCATATCACCCGAGGGCAGACAAGGGCCTGTTACCTTTTCATTCGGCTCACTCCAAGCTCACAAAAAGAGGAATAATTAACCTGTGTTTTAAAAAATCTCTTGGAAAATCGTGCCACCATTCCATGGGGAATAGCTTCAAAGAGCAAACGGAGCGCTTGCTCGCTGCTGGGTATCCGGCGGCCATTCTCGTATCTGTAGCTAAGAGTAACCTCAAGAATTTAGAACAGGGGAAGGGCAGGTCACAGGAGGGTGAAAAGAAGAAAAAAAAGTAGCAGTAATTCGATATCTGCACAATACGTCTCACCGTCTCAAAAAGATTGCCAATCGGATGAACGTTAAGGTTGTTTTCTCTGCACCTAACAAATTGAACAAAATTTGCAAGTTGACTAACCCCTTCCGTAAAGCACCGGTTGGGTGTGTAAAAGGACATAGGAAACCATGTGTTAAGTGCGCAGTCGGTGTGGTGTATGATGTTCCCCTTTCGCGTGGGAAGCGTTATATAGGCCAGACCGGCCGATGTCTTAACGACAGGTTAGGCGAGCGCAGACGGAATGTCAGCAAATACAGGGATGGCCATTTGTCTGTTCACTGCATGACTGCGGCTGCGTGCCACGGTTTGATCAATGTGTGATACGGTCGAAACACAAGAAACAAAAAGTACGAGAAATAGTAGAGGCAGATTTGATTAGTAAAGTGGGGTTGTCCTGTGTGAGCGTGCCGTCACCGAATTTGTCAGATAAGGAGGCAACATTTCTGCGCATGACTGCAACACGTCAGCATTGACGGTGACAATGGGAAGTGATTGCGGGTAGGCTGGGGATACATATAGTACGTACGTTTGTGTGAAACAAAATTAGTTGGAAGTTAGCGCTGTGTTGTGTGTTCTGTCTCTGTCCTCGTTCTTTTTGCGCTATGAATTCGTCAAGATCGCCACACCAACTTGCCCAAGAATCCGTGCTAGTAGCCACGAGTTGGCTGATGCTTCGTCGAAAACAACTTTACACAACTCGGGTAAAAGTCACGCTCAAAGCAGCGGAGACGAAGTCATTAAAATGTCACTGGCAGTGCCAAATGTTCAGAAGAGCTTCGGCGCGCTTGTAAAAAAAGTTTGGACGCCCGACCTCTCTTAGCTGTTTTAGCAATGCCATAAACCACGCGTAAAGATTGCGTTGTTGGAACTGACTTGGTGAGCATGAACAGCCGTAAAGCAGAAGTGAAAATACGGCTTGGACCGGCGGAAGTCAAGGCTGTTTGAAAGAGGGTAAAATCACTCTGGCGCATGGAGTTTACCGCGAGCTGCTTGGTGGAGCTGTTTAAGCTTGAGCTTGGCCTGGAAGCGTATGCAAAAAATTACCAAGACAATAAAAATTCTCCAGGAGCGAGCCGTTCGACAGGAACTTCGTGCAGCACCTTACAAATTGTTAAGTAGCTGCGTAGGTGGATCCAAGCCTCCCAGCTATGACGCTACTGCGCCAACGTGTCCACTTCGTACTCAGTGACTTGGTGTCTCTGTGTCGGCGACATGCAGCGCTTCTTGACTCAGCGCCCAGCATATCGTGTGGATTCCGGCAAGCCATGGGCCGGACAAAGAACTAATTCCGTTGGAAGTGCAGTGCGACCGCCATTGCGTCGCTGTTCGAAAATATACGAGGCGGCTACAGTCCAGCCCCGAGTATTTGGCCGAAGCAGTGTCGCCTAAATGGCAGTGAAGTGCAGCTGATTCCGTATGCAGCGTTCCTCAGTCCCCATATTGACAGGGGGTCACACATGGGTCATTCCATGCCAAATGTCCCAGCCGTAAAATCGACCATCACGGATTTCCTCAGTAAAAATTGTGGGTCGTCCCGCATGGCCCACGACGCTCCCTGAAATTGTTTTTGTCCAGAAAAAAAATTGTTCTTTTTCTAGGGGCCCTTCTACCTCCATGGTTTAGAGCAAACTTACGTCTGTGAAAAATTCATTAAAAAGTAACTTCTCTTACAATGGTCACCATTTTTTGTGAACATCATGTTGACCCCCTGGGCCTCTCTATGCCGCATTTTAAAAATATTTTTCCTTTTTTTGCTGCTATTGCGCCATTCAGAAAAAACACGATGTCGAGCATTTTCAAACATTTCTAGCGAATACGAGCACATTCTGCCAGCCAATGAAGCATTTGGATCTGTATCGCAGCATTGTGGATAATCGGTGAAAACTATATTTACACTAAAAAAAGGCGAAATATGCGAGAAAACGTTTGTCAAACTTGCAAAAATCTCTTTTCTGGCCCATATTCACCTTGAAATTGCGCATTGTTGTGCTCGTAGTAAAAATATCAAATACAAGCCATTCACTAGTTCAAATGATCGCAGTTTATTTCAGAAAGTTTAATCCCAACAGTTTTTGTTTTAGACGAGAAAAAACATTTCAATTTGTACAGTGACACTACATCACCCCGATGTTCCACAGAGCATCTTCTCTGCAAGGCATGCACCTGCCTGCCTGAAAGAGGCGCGAGCCAGCGGGTTCGCGTTACAAGAATACCTTTCGCCGCAACGGTCTTTGTAGCGTCAGTGCAGGAAAGAGAAGTAATTTGCGTGTTAGTGGGAAAGGTATAACGTCGAGCTAGCGGTGTTGCGCCCAATAACGAGTACGGCTAACTCAATGGCTGGACATCAGATGTTCATTTAAACCATCAGGTTATGCAATTCCCGCTAACCCATTCAAATAAATCCGTTTAACTCGATGACTCCGCCGCTGTTTATTTCGTAATTTTCGCCATACTTAAAAGATACCACGTATAGCATATCCTGCTTCTTTAAATGCACATCCATGTCCAGCCTGCCGTTGATTACCCGTACTCATGGAATGGGCGCACAACCGCTAGCTCCACGTTGTACTTTCCATACTAACACGCGAATTATTCCTCTTTCCTGTACTGACGATACAAATACCATTGCGGCGAAAGGTATTCTTGTAACGCGAACCCGCTGGCTCGCGCCTCTTTCAGACAGGCAGGTGCTGCCCTGCAGAGAAGACGCTCTGTGGAACAACTGGGTGAAGTAGTGTCACAGTACAAATTGAATTTTTTTTCTCGTCTAAAACAACAACTGTTCGGATTAGACTTTCTGAAATAAACTGCGACCATTTGTACTAGGGAATGGCTTGTATTTGATATTTTTACTACGAGCACAACAATGCGCAATTTCAAGGTGAATATGGGCCAGAAAGATTTTTCCAAGTTTGACAAACGTTTTCTCGCACATTTCACTTTTTTTTCACTGTAAATATAGTTTTTACCAATTGTCTACAATGCTGAGATACAGGCACAAGTGCTTCGTTGGCTGAGAGAATGTGCTCGTATTTGCTAAAAATGTTTTAAAATGCTTGACATCGTGTATTTTCTGAATGGCGTAATCACAGGAAAAAAATGCAAAATTATTTTTAAAAAGTGAAATAGAGTAGCCCAGGCCTTCAGCATGATTTTCACAAAAAATGGGGGCCATTGTAAGAGAAGTTACTTTTTCATGAATTTTTCACAGTTTGCTTAAACCATGAAGGTAGAAGGGCCGCTAGAAAAATAACAATTTTTTTTTACAAAAACTCTTTCAGGGAGTATTTTGGGCCATGCGAGGATGACCCAAAATTTTTACTGAGCAAGTCCGTGATGGTCGATTTTACGGCTGGGAAGTTTGGCATGGAATGACCCACATGGAAAGCAGCTTGGTCAACTTCCCGCTGTTTATCCGGCATTTGACGACTTGTGCAAGCCAGTGCGTGAATTTTTTCGTCGCATTCATCCTGCATACGCGGATTAGAGCGCCCATATTTTGGGTCTTGCCGAGTTTTAAAGCTCAGCTTACTGCCGCTACCAGCCAACGGTTCCTTCATAGCGTGCGGAAAAATAAATTCCTAACACGGCTGAGGCAGCGGGGGGCTTGGAGGGTTTCAATCCCGGAGTACACTGTAGATGCCGCCGCGAGTCTACCCAGCGGTGCCCCCACGCCGAAACTGCTCGCCTCGGCGGTCGCGTCATCGGTACCATTGCATCGGCTTTGTCGTTTGCTTCACCGACAGTTGTTATGGCCCTGTTTTGTGCAGCTTCACCTCCATTGTGCGCTTCCTCCGCACGCTTGATTAACTTGTTTGAGAGCACCCCTTGGGTAACCTGGACCCGACGGAATTGTGTAGTCGTACGGAAAAGATACGTTAAGGATTTGTTTGCAGGGCACGAGAACAAAATGTAGAGAGTATACACAGACTTCTGGCCGCTGGATAAACGCTAGAGAAATGCACTGCTTGCCTCGGATAGGACTCCGTTTTATAAATTGGGAATACCAATTCGGTTGTGTTTCAGCAGGTATTACAAATGGCTAAAGGAGCAGCTGGTTCTGATCTATAGCGATTGTAATTTCCTTAGCTTTATCGTAATTATCAAACTTACTAGACTAACGAGTTTAAATCAGTATAAATGGGAGTTACAAAGCTCACACGCGCAATTGTTTCGGTGTCTGTGCTGGTGTTGCGCGGTGATTTTGACGGCTAGGTTTAGCTGTCCCACCCTTGGAAACACGCTCCTTTCCGTTTTCTTTCTGTCGACGCACGGCCTGGCTTCAGTGCCAGCGTCCAAAGCTCTACCCCGGCCGTGGCCGACGCTGCTGTGGCGTTAAGGACACCTCCACCGCGAATTCCAGGAAATGGCTGGCAGAATATCTAGTTTCACTTTGTGGAGCCACGTGGCTCTAAATGTTGGCTTCGAAAATGGTGGCTTCGAGAATATTTTAGACCCACGTGGCTTTAAATGATGGCTTCGAAAATGTTTTCACTTTCGAAGACACTTTCGAAGCTATCAAATCTCTCGTGCGAGATGTTCAGACCAAACGACCCAACGTGAAGATAACCATGACAACAGTGCTTCCCAGAATTGAAAACAATCACCAGCCACTCACACCTCAGGTACACAGACTCACAGCTCACTACTACCGAACAGTTAAGCTCAACGACGCCATCCTTGACCTAGAACTCACCCAGCAAAACTTGGACATCATCTGCCGCACAGAAATCTATCATGACCGACAGGGACAACTGGCCAAAGACGGTTTACACCCTAACTTCCGAGGTGTTTGGATTATGGGAGATAACATTAAGTACAGGCTGAGCAAGTCGTTTGAGGTGACGCTCTCCACTACCGGCACCACCGGCCCGCCCCTCAGTTGCTAGCATCGAGCAGCAGACCGAACCTGACATTCCCAACAGTAGCGAACCACCCTGTCCCCCCAAGAACCCCACATGCGATGCGAGCACACAAGCGGTAGTTGTAGCCACATCACCCGCTGAACAGCATGTAGGACAACAACATCTCGACCCACAAATGATATCCCGCTCAATGTTCACACAGACAACAACACGCCCTAAAACGCAAACAAGCACCAAAACAGACATCGGCGTGGACATCACCCCTGACAGCCCCCCTAAACAACAGACTCCGAATAAAACAGAACCATCCCGTAGGTCCACTCAGAACAAACGAAAATAACCTGCACCGAGCGGACCAGACGCCTTTCCCCCCAAATCCCGCGCTTTTCTTAGTGTTCGAAAACTCGCCGGGAAACAAACACACTACAGATTTCATCTCAACAACTATTCATCTTACCTCCAAACCAGAAAAATTCCCACAGGACTCCGACTTAAAGCTATTTGTTCCCTTGGAGTTTTCCCCCCTCAACTAGAAGCTAAATGGCAGGACACTTTTAAGTGTGCATCGCTTTCCCTACTAGAAATTCTCATAGACCACTGTGACAAACAAGTTAGTCTTTTAAATGAGCAGTTTGAAATCACTCCACTCACTGAGCAAGAGAAAATTTATCTTGATGCCTTTAAAAACCGTAATGATAACGATCTGTGCAAGAAACAAAAAGTTAAATTTCAACGTGACCAGCTCCTTTGCCTGACACACATTGCACCATTGAACCTCCTGTTCTCGCTAAGCCTAAGACGTGGCACTAAATCGTCTAACGTATCCCGCAGACACATCAGAATCTGCTGCGTTGGAATTTTTCCCTCCCGCTAATGACAAAAATGTAGAATCTAGCCCCCACAGTACGAGTGACAGCGACATGAAACCTGTTGCCGAACAGAATGTTGTAACCGCTCCCCCCCCCGTCACGTGTAACCGCAACGTTATAGATAATTCAGAAACATTATCGACAACCGAAAAAATTATCCTAGAACCACGCCTCACTCTCTGCCCTAACAACAACCATGTAAATGAATACGAATTACACAAGGATCTCGCCAATCGTTCCCGCAGAATGAGACTGACTGATTTCTTTTCCAATAAGCAAGACAATCGTCAAACCAATGACCACGCACTCTGTGCACCACGCATTTGGACGCCAGATGCCGAGAAATCTCCGAAATTCGATTTTTATATAACATCGGTAACAAAAGAAGTATAAAGACCACGAAGAAATCAAATAAACGTAAAAACTTGACCCTTTCACAAGAAGTCACTTTAAATAATTTAGCAGCCAGAACGGACATAATCATTAAACCTGTAGACAAAGGAGGTATAGCGTTGTCATCTTAGCAATGGAAACTATAAAGATGAGGCCTATAGGCAGCTTAACAATGATGGCCACTATCATCCTTTAGACCATGATCCCACTAACGAATACAGTCAAATGATCCTTCATACTACCACAGATCTGCCGGCCAGAGAATTAATCACCACAACACAACTAAACTTCATGAAATGGACAAACAAGGAAGCAGGAGGATTCTACCTCCTCCCCAAAATCCATAATTTCCCCACAGAAGCATTGTTCTCAGCTGACATTCCGGGCAGACTTAGTTTCTAACAACAACAGCCCTACGGAAGCATTGTCTGTTTTTCTGAATCACCATTTGGCAGACATTCCGACTTCTCTTCCTTAATTTGTACAGGACCCCCCCCACCTCCTCCGCATAAAAAAATCAATAAACGACGGTGGGAAAATACACGACGATGCCCTTCTGGTCACGCTGGTGGTCTCCGCTCTTTATACGAACATTTCATTCACCAAAGGAATAGAAGTTACAGCAAAGTCCTTAGCAGAAAACCGGCACCAACATGCGTTGGAGGTCTACTCTACTTTACTAAAATTAGTTCTAAATCTCAACTATTTCGCGATCGACTCACCTTACTCTTGGGATGTTTTTGGAACAAGCATGAGCACTCCTTTCGCACCCACCTACGCTAACATTTTTATGGGACAAATTGAATCTTCCATCTTAGAGTCTTTCCCCCTCAAACCGAAGGTTTACCTTCGATAGATAGATGACATCTGCATAATTTCGGAACACGGCCCCACAGCCATAGAATGTTTCATTTCGCATCCTAATTATCCGCACCCAACCACGAAGTTCTCATGCCAGTACTCGGATAAACAAGTGAACTTCCTAAACACCACTCTTGTTCTTCACAATGGTAAACTGAAAACCACGCTTCATAGGAAACCAACAGACAGGCAACAGTACCTAGACTACACTAGTCATCACCCACGACACTGCAAACGAGGTATCTTTGAAGGACAGGCGACCAGAGAAGAGGAGTATGCAGTGATAACACAGACTACATAACACACCTTAATGAACTAAAGTCCACCCTGGCTAGCAGGAATCACCCGGTCAGCTCGCTGGAAATGGCTTACGAAAGAGCATCCAAGCTAGAAAGGGACGAAGTGCTCAAGCAACAACGTCGAAACGAAAGCGCCCACCAACCAGCCTTCATAACCAAATTCTCAAACGCGCTCCCTAACATAATCATCCTTCGGAAATACTACCCTATTCTAGACAGGAGTGACCGACTTAAAAAGACGTTGCCGGAAGCCCCAAGAGTTACCTACAGAAGAAATAAGAACCTAAAAGTTATTTTAGTGCTTGCCAAAATTTGCGCTTCCCAGGAACCAGTCATCAGCCCTTGCCTCCGCCCTAGATGCATGACGTGCAAACATCTCCAGATGGATTGCCTTGTCAATAGCACTGCCAGCCAATACGTTCACAAGAATAATTCAAGCTTCACGTGCAGCTCTTCTAACATTGTGTATATGCTAGAATACTCATTCTGTCAAAAGCAGTACATTGGAGAAAGGAGTCCACCTATGAACTTACGCCCGAATGGACATCGGGCGGACACTCCTAACAGTGCCTCCATAGCAGTCGCGCAACACTTCAAACAGCTGAACCACGAATTCTAAGATCTCAAGCTCTATATTCTGCAGTCAGTTTAAGTATCCAAGGGACCAGAAACACGGAGAATCGTACTTAATTCATACATTCAGCTGCCTCGGAGCCGGCTGGAATCAATGCTCCGAAAGGCAGCTTAGAAACCTTACGGTATCTTAATCGAACAGAAAAATAATGCTCCTACAAAACGTGGGCATCTGCATTCGCAGCAACCCTGACTGCCTATCCTTAAAGCTGTTACTTGAATACAATTTCCGTGCATTTTTTAAGTGCAATGCACTTCTTAAGCGACCCTGAACCTGCGTCCACCGGCGATGTCCGCGCACGTGGAGATGGGCGCGCGCAGCCTGGCCGCTGACATAGCACATACCCACGTGGGGGATTGGCCAGGAATCTCCTCGTCTTCCTTGGCAACGGGGGGAGATGGGCGCGCGCTGCCTGGCCGCTGACATGACACATACCCATGTGGGGGATTGGCCAAGAATCGGGCGTGAGAAGGGCTAATCCACCTGCTTAAAGGAGTACTGACACGAAATTTCAAAGCTGAGATCCGCTCTAGCAATCAAGTACAACGACAACACAAATAGGTGTCTGTGAATAAATGCATCTTTCTTTCTTTGTAGTTGTGTGTGTGTGTGTGATCTCTCTTTCGCGAACATTACCGAACCGCGCAAATTCAACTCGTGCATTCGCACTTTCACATTCTTCCCCTCGGGGAAATGCGGTGTCTTTTTCCTCCTGTCTTGCTCTTAGCTCATTTTGATATACCACGTGCACTCGCCTCGCTCGACCTTCGGCATTTAGTCTTACTACCTTATTTACACACAGACGAAAAAAGGAAAAAAGAAATAAAACAGAAAAGAAGTCCTTAAATCTACCGCAAAGCTCCCCGTGGATTATAACTGCGCATTACCCGTTCTATTGTTCTGCGACCACTGGTCACCCCAGGCGGGATTCTTCGGACTATACAGGTTGTTGTTTACGAGTTTTCTCTCTTACACACAGTTCAGTAACCTTGCAATTGCACCCCCAAGACGCCCCTCTCGGCCCAAAATTCCCGGAAGCCTCCGGTGAGGTGACCCGGCACCACCTACGCCCATCTTAAACCATTCCTCCCCGTTTCCCACAACCCTCTCGTAGTCTTCCCTCTTTCTCTCTTGCGGGGTCCTGACGCAATAATCCCAACTCCGTTTCTCTCTATTTCGCTCCGTTCAACCGACCATTGACCTACTCTGGGGTCCTCCTACCGGCCCCGCTCGTAACAACCTCCCCCCCCTCTCTCCAACTCAATCGGGATCTATAAAGCAGTGTGCCAGAAATGAACCCTGGTGCCCTGAAAAAGACAAGTCCCCTTGTCGAAACGTTGGCAGAGCTCTCAGGCCGCTACCTTCTCCATACATGCACGCACACATACACACATACATACACACATACATGTATACGCACGTTCATTCATGCAAGCATACATACATACATACATACATACACACATACATACATACATACATACATACATACACACACATACATACATATATACATACATACATACATACATACATACATGCATACATACCTACATACATATATACATCATCATCATCATCACCAACCTATCTATGCCCACTGCAGGGCAAAGGCCTCTCCCATTATTCTCTAGTTACCCCGGTTCTCTGCTAAGTGCGACCGAATCATCCACACAAACTTCTTCATCTGTCCAACTAAGTTTCTGCCGCCCCGTGCAACGATTGCCTTCTCTAGGGATCCACTCTGTTACCCTCAATGACCAAAGGTTATCTTGCCTGGCATTGCATGCCCTGCCCACGTCCATTTCTTCTTAATTTCTACTAATATGTCCTTAACGCGCATTTGTTCTCTGACCCACTCCGCTCTCTTCTTGTCCCTTAATGTTACACGTATCATCTGGCATTCCATTCCGAGCTGAGTTGTCCTCAATTTAGTTTGCACCCTCTTAGTAAACCTCCAAGATTGTGCCCCGTAGGTGAGTACCGGTAAGATGCAGCTGTCATACACTTTATTCTTAAGGGACAATGGTAGTCTGCCATTCGTTATATGAGAATGGCTGCCGAATGCACTCCACCCCATTCTTATCCTTCGAGTCATATTCACTTACTACTTCCACGGCCTCGCCACCTATCTCAAATCGCAGTGCTGTCCCGGGGCTATTGATCATTACTTTAGTTTTCTCCATATTAATTTTCAGACCCACGGTTCTACTCTGTTTGTCCAGTGCGGTAAGCATGCTTTGCAATTCCTCCCCCGACACACTTGGCAAGGCAACGTCATCAGTAAATCTGAGGATACTTAGGTATTCTCCATAATTCCTTACTCCCCCCTGTTCCCACTCCAATGTTCTAAATCCTTCTTGTAAACATGCTGTGAATAACATTGGGGAGATTGTGTCTCCTTGTCTGACGCCCTTCGTTATAGATATTTTACTGCTCTCCTTATGAAGGATGATTGTAGCTGTGGACATACATACATACATACATACATACATACATACATACATACATACATATTTACATTCATACATGCATGCATATGTACATACATTCATACATACATACATACATACATATACACACATACTACATCTATGCATACACACATACATGCATGAATACATACATAGATACATGCATGCATGTATACATTCATACATACATTCAAACATACATAAATACATACATGCATACATACGTACATTCATACATACATACATACATACATACGTACGTGCATACATACACACATACATACATCCATACATACGCATCAAGTTTACAATACAAAACTGGGCATACAGGTACAGAAAAACGGAAAATAATATAGATATGTACAGAAGCACTGTACACTACAAAAAAGTTCGAAGAATACAAGGTATATACACGCATGCACCCAAGTGCCCGCACGGCATAAAATTACACATGCATACATACACACAATATTGCCACAAGCAGTGTTAGATACTTTTGTATCCAGAAGCGCACAGAAAACAAAGGTAACGTCTCTGAAAACTCTCGTAAAATAAAAGTTTTTTTTCGCGAAATCCTGCTTCTTAAGAGAGGCAATGCTTCCTATATTTGCTGTTTAAAATGTTCTATGTCTTGCATAAACGTTTCTTTAAATCACGCCTGTATATATCTATGCCACTGCCGGCCAGTTTAGTCAAAAGGTGGGCAATTCGGCGTTGCAACCTATCATTGCATGGCACTGAAGGCAATGGCAACCTGTCATTGCATGGCAATTCATTCTTGAAAAGGGCACCAACGGTGTTGTTGCCGTTATTAATGCGAAAGTGTTTTATTCCCCATTACACGAAGATTTGGCTGACGCTACATCCGTAAAGGAAGTGACGCCAGTACAACGAGGCAAACGTTCTGTAAGGGGTGCACCCCTGCACACAGGGTCTTCTTCCGGGGAAGACCCCTCTAGTATTAATGAGTACGTTATACTTACCGTTGTTCGTTTTCGGGTTTTATATTTTAACATTAAAATGTTTTATGCCATGATTCCGCAATATTTCAGTGACGCCATATCCGTCACGGAATTGATGCCAGTACCCCTTTTACGAAGCGAACCGGCAGAAGGACGTCTCTCGCCAAGCACACCCACAATTGTTGCCGACCCGCAAATCATGCTCAGCTGCAGATTTCTCTGCACATTTCACTTTCGCTGATTCCTATCACAGATGAATCAACCAGAGTTTTTCGTACGGTACGTCCAATGGTTTCATGAAACTACATAGGCTGAGATCTGCACACTTGTGTTACACGCTATATTGATATTTGTTAGGAGAACAAAGTTGTAGATATACTGGAGAGGAAGCAGATTACACCGAAGAAATAGTTCTGTGGTATGACAATCGTACGGTACAGTTGTGATATTTCGAATGGCCTTTTTCTGAAATACATGCAGCTTATGAATATTTTTTGCAGGTGTGGTTAACCATTCGAGGCTGCAGTTTTTGGTGTGAGCTGTGAATATAGCACGATTCGTCTGTCAGGTGTAATGCCTGTTCAGTTGTAATGCACGTTCAGCTGTAGTGACAATGTCTCCCGTCCACCGTATCTGGCGTAGTAAAAATCTCCCCGGTAATATGAATGTTCGTCTTGTTGAGACGCTCCACCGTAACTCACGTTTCGCCGAAGTCAGACGTTTTGTCTTAATACACATTCAGCAGTAATCCGTCTGGCCAACGAAGTGAGATGAGCTCCCACAACGCAAATTAGAGGCGCGCCCGTAACCACAATGTTCTAACTGCATGTCGATCAATAGAAAATTTCATCATTGTAAGGTTTATCGCACCGAAGCTACATCTAGACTGTAAGGCTCAACGCAGTGGAGGGCTTCGGAAGACTTTTGGTCACCTGGGGATCCTTACCATGCGCCGAAATCTCCACTGTCGAGCCTTTCCATCTTTGGCTCGAATAAATAGAAAAAAATGCAGTAAATCAAAACGCCCTAAATTAAAAAGATGCTTTGTGGATGGACTTTTGGCACCCATTATTCCGCTTCGTGTAACTGTCCATGTACAGCTTGCTGTGAGCCAAGGAGCGCTTACTTGAGGTCGTACTTAATGCGTACTGCACAAGTCTGCTTAAAATTATCGCGGAGGACATGAGCGCGTGTTTTGGATATTGCTCGCAAACACTTTAATGCCGCCGCATGCTGAGAGCAGGAAAGGGAAACCCTCAACGCACTGGTTGTACATGAGTAAATTTTGGTGCAAAATTATAACGTGATGTTTCATTCAGCTACCCAAAACAGCGGTCGCGAGGGTAATTTATGGGAGCAGCAAACAATGTGTTGCACAACGTTTTTAGTAGTACTTTTTAGAAAAGGTAACACTCGACACGTTGTGAAGGTGCAGATGCAAAGAAGCCAGTGAATTGCTGTCACGTAAGGCTGGTGCAGCCTGCTTCTTTGGAGGCGTCTGTGAAGTTCCGGAAATAGTGTAAGGCTTTCTTGATTATTCCAGTGCGGTCGCCGTCGCCCTTGATATAGTTGGCTGGACATTGTGTGGTCCCGTTGTCGTAGTTTGCGTCGAATACGCACAGTCCAAACTCCACATTTGTCAAATTCGTTTTGGCCTCGCACACCTAGGAGCAAGGGTGAGAAAACGGGCCATTTAGTCTGGCTGCCAAGAAGCGGATGTGTATACAATGACTAAACGAAATGTTCAAACTTCACAGTTCGATTGGCTGCAGCATCAAATGGACGGTCTAGACGAAAATAAAGGCAGAAACGATGCCTGCAGCCTTTATAACATGGTTGGCTGCTTGAGTGCAAAAGTTGTAAGCAGGCTCTGCAAATGGAAGAGTTTCACAGTGTCCAGCGCTGTAAAGGGCCCATTGCCACATTAGATTTCGGTGGTTCAATGGGCCGAACCTAGAGCTGAGATATGAGTTGCCGTGCAGTGCAGGGCTCGGGAAAAAATTACGCCCATCTTCCCGCGAGGGAGCCCTGGTGTTAAGCGACGCATCGGGGGGTTCAATTGGCGTTTCCATTGGGTTGATTCTCTAAATCGGGTGAAACGTGTAGTGAACGCGTATGATGCATTCCATCACATGCAGGTGTTCTCATACCCGTGAAGATGGGCGTAATTTTACTTCTAATGAAGGGACCGTGGCTTCCATCCCGTCTTCATCGAAAGGATCAAGTCAATCACGCAGTCGTCAAGCAAAGTGACGCGAAGTCGAATGAGAGCGAGCGCTGACTGAACCGCCGCAGCGCGATACCCACTTTATAGTCACAGCGCCTCAAGGAGAGGAGACAACGGTGGAGAGTCGCGCATGCGCACGCTTGCGCGACGGGAGGGGGAGCGAAGCGCAGGCACACAGCTGTTACTTATGATAATGAGGCGGAGTGAGAGCATTGCGCGCACAGCTGTCGGAGAGAAGACGGGAGGAGAGTCGCGCATGCGCAGCTGGCGTTGGGACGCCGGACAACGCTGACGTAGGAGGGACATGCCACAGAGCAAGAGATGCGTCGCATCTAATAAGTGCGACAACCTCAGGATGTTTAAATTGTATGTAAGTGTTGACACAGGGATGTTTCGCTTTTGGCCTCCATCTGCAAAGCAGATGCCGAGGCCAAGATCAAAGTTCTTCGTGGCTGGAACAGTGTTAACATTGGACATGATGAAGGCAAAAAAACACTGCATCTATTAAGCCTATTGAGCACAAAAACCGGATTCTCGCTGAAATGACCTCTTGTGTTGTGCCCTTAAAATATTTTACCCTCATTGAGCGAATTGCAGTCTGAAAAAGAAGAATCGCCCGTATTCTTCTGCTCTGTCTATTTATATTAAATAAACGTGCGCTAACATGGCAGAAAGCGTATATGGCTGTAACGGACGTCAAGAAACCGCTTATTTATTTATTTATTTATTTATTTATTATTTGTTTGTACTTTTATTTAGTTACTTATTTATTCATTTATTTATCGCAGTTCCCTCCAGTGCCCGCAGGGCATTATTATACGGGGGTTAATCTCAAACAGTATACAGTAGATAAATGCGTCAGTGTGAGATAAAAAACAATAAAAAACTCATTTGAACAACAATACATGAGAAAAATATCATGAAAAAATTACACAGTATGCTCGATAGCCTCAACAAAATTCATGACAAGAAACGCTTCCTCTACAAGTTTATTCCAGTCACTAATTGTGCTAGGAAAAAATTAATGTTTGAACACATTAATGCAGCATTTCTACTCTCTAATGTTTCGTGCGTTGCCTCTGCGTGCGGACACATAATGTGGCTGTCTTAAATATTAATGTTTATCTGTTCCGGTTCGGTGAGTGTAAATGTTGTGTAGAAGTTTCAATTTCAACCTCAGTAATTTTCTTCTCTTATGCAACAACTTCCTTCCAAGTCTGTTTATAATTTGTGAGCTCGTAACATTAGAATTAAAATTAGTCGTTACAAATCAGGCAGCTCACTTTCGAACTCTCTCTAGTTTTTCTTGCATTATTTCAGTAGAGGGGTCCAAGGCTGTGCATGCATATTGAAGTACTTGTTTTCTGTTTGTGAAATAGAGTGCTCCTTTTAGTGTTTTAGGGACATCCTTAAAATTTCTCTCGAAGAAATAAAGAAGATGATATGCTTTACTCGTTATTGCGTCGATGTGTATGAGCCAGTCTGATGTATTTGTGAGTGTCACACCATGATATTTTACTGTGTCTGCAGTCTGTAGAATTGCTTTGGTTTGAGCGAGTTGGTTCATATCGACGTGTAATGTCAGACTGAACAAAAATCACAGGACGTAGGAAGGAAGCACGGGCACAGTGCTGGCCATCAACTGGTTTACTAAAAAAAGAAACGGGACCATATCTACATGAAACGTTGCACAACATTGGCACAGCGCGACACTCTTTTTCCCGAGAATAGTTAACAGGACAATCGCAAAGCAGGTCCAGTTCTTGCTGTCAGCTCTACGAAAGCTGTGCTGATGCACGTGTCATCTTTCTTTTTCCTGATGCTGTGTGAAAGAAGTCTGGCCCTGCAGGTTGTGGACGCAATCAATACACATAAAGTGGCTGGACGTAAATGTAGAATAGGTGTTTACGAGCCCTCCGAACTAGAAAGAAACTGTAGAATTGTTTGGGTTTGGGCGAGTTGGTTCATATCGAATTGAAATTTCAGCTTGAACAAGAACAACAGGACTTAGGAAGGAAGCACGGACAATTTTCTGTTAGCGACATGGGTTCGATCCACAGTAGCTTTTAATTGTTCTGCGGTACTAACAAGTACAGCAGAAAAAAACTTTCTGTTTATCTTTTTCTTTTTCTCTCGTTAACTCTCTTTCTCCTATTCTCTTAGCCCAATTATACGAATTCCTATTGAATCACGGCATCTTTTGGGTCATTTTAGCTGACCAAAACACTTAATTGGTCCTCGAGTCTTCCAGAACGACGCGACGACGTGGCACACAGGATGTGTCTCGGCGGCAAGTTTCTAGAATACGCGTTCGGGTCACCGACGCTGATTTTGATTATGGTGATGATGATGATGAATGTGATGCCCACTACTTTGTTTCTGATGGCTTTCACCATTTTTCGGAGATGAAGTTTTTTATTGCGTAGTGGTTTAGTTTTTTTACTTCATCAGGTTCGTCAACGATTTCTGATGTTTTTGTCTTTGTGCTATGAAGATGGTTTCCAACCGCCACTCCAACCTTTTATTACCGCACTCACCCAGATTCACGTTTTTCTCTTTCTAATTCATACGCGTAGCTTGTGGAAAACATCAGTCTTTGCTCCTATAAAGAAAATTTTCTCGTACTGTGATTTTGGTAATTGTTACGTACTTAGTTCTTTTTCCCTTTTTAAGCGATACCCTTAAAGTGTTCACTGCTCAAGGAACTGCTTAATCAAGTTCGCAAGCTAGGGCGTCTTCTATTGCCTGAATCGTGTATTTGGGTCCCCTTGATTAGTCCAATAGCTCGCCTTGCCTTCAATGAGCAATTCATATTGCTCTCTCCCCATTAATATGCAAATCCATTGACGGCTCCTTCGGCAACTTACTGCGACGCTTGTGCAGCACGCAATATACAGAATATCACATTGGACATCGGCACGTGTACGCGAGCATTGTCATAGATTGCTCACCTTTCTAAGCAACGTATTGCTGTTGTCGAAAACAAGCGTCCAGCCGGCAGCCTTGCTAAAAGCGACCACCGCTTGGTACGTTTGGTTGATAGCGAGGCTGGGAGTGTAGGTGGCGTTGTTGCAACTCTGCAAAAAAGGAGCGGATCGCAGGTATCTGTCCGACATTTTGATCGCAAGAATCGCTGGTGTTCCATTGAGCTGCCACTTTACAATATTGGGGCTCAAAGTAATTCAGAAATTATGCTGAGGTGTTCCACGGTACGTTACATTTCTCAGAGAAAAGACTAACTGGCATGTGACTTTCCGAAGTACTGCTCAGCTTTACCAGTGCTTCTCGAGATAACAGCGGCACATAAAATCACAGCGTTCAGCCGTGAAATCAGTGCTTTGACATGGTCGCGACGATGCCGGCAGTGCAAGCTATGCATACAACTGCGTATGTATACCGGCGCTGCACTCTTGTGAAGCTACAGGTTGAGACCTTACTGGCCAATTTCCAAGAAAGTTTTGGTCAACTTAAAGAAGTGTAGAAAGTTTGGATGAGGGTAGGAACGCTTGAAGATAGAAACTAAGTGTCATGGCTTAGTGAAATAGCTTCAGCAGGAAGCATCCTAACCAAAATAAAAGGAACGAGGGCTTCTGCATGGCGCATTCTTCGTACATTCGAGTAACACAATAAATACCAAGACATGGGTTGCGAGGCATGACATGACAGAAAGCTAGGTGAAGTGTCGATGTAATGGAGCTTTAGGAGCAATTATGGGATTTTGTTGAAACAAGATACAAGTATTTTGAAGTTCATGAAAAAGGCCTTTGTACTGCAGTTGGCAGTGATTGGCTGATGACAAATTGGGATTAAAACAGCTCTCTGTACATGTCTTCGGGCGCAAAAGCAGCAAAGGCCAAGAAAAGGCTATTTAGTGTTTGTTAGGTAAATTTTGACGAAAGGGTATGTACACATTGCCGTAAAGATGTTTCTAAATTATAGGTGTTTGATAGATGCATACGGTCCCTAATTAAAATGAACATTGTCCCATGGGACGATAGTGAACTTACAAATAGCTTCAAAACCAGTAAGTTTGATATCAATATAGTGCGGATAAAATTTATTAATAATTTCATTTCAATAAAGGTTTGATAAAGGGGACAATACAAAAACCTCAAAAAAAAAGCTTAGCTAATATGACCGAGCCTATAAAGAGCCACTATGGTATAAATAATCAATCACTCTTTATATGAAAAAAATGGCTTCTTTATAAAACATTCTCAGAAGCACACGATTTTCGGTGAGTGTATAGCTAAGGAAGATGTCTTCCTCTGTTTGCCTCGAGTTCTGTGCATTTAACCACGACATGATGAACGGTAATACTGCGTACACACAGGTACATAAATAGCATATTTTTGCCTTTTAAAACGAGAGGTTCTAGGTGTGTGTCCAATCATTTGGCTGCAAAGTGCAACCTCCATTAGCCTGTCATTGCCTTTTGTTTGGCTCTTCCGTATTCTAGGTTTAAAGGTTGAAAATATGCCATCGCAAAGTTATAGACACATTGCTGCAATGTGCAGCAACAACCGTATTCTGGCCTGTGACCTCGTTGTCAGTAATGTGACAATGGCCAGGCACCGAGAAGAGGATCATTTTTCATTGAACTGCACATGCTAACTCGACTGATTTGGTGGCAGGATTCTAAAGTTGACTCTCCTGAAGCTTGCTTAAAGAAATATTCTTACTCACTGAAAAAAATGCTTTATGACTGATTCACGTGTTTCTGTTCGTATTACATATTCAAAACCCAAACTGATGCTATGGGCTCCGCATGAGGAAATGGTGACCTTGTGTTCAACGTTTTTGAAATTGATCAACTGGGTTCATTAGCAGCACGTAATACCTCAGATTGTTTTTTAGCGTCTATGTTAAATTTTGCGCAGTCATTGTTTTGTCGGGGCCTAATAAACCTTGCTGTAAAAAGGCTGTCAGAGCGTCGATTTTATCCGTTTGACTGAACTACGCGCCAGACAATACAGGCAAAAGTTTCAACCGAAGAGTTTGGTGCGTGAGTGCTATTTTAATGTTACTGACGATGTCCATTGCAGATGCCGTATTTTATGATAATCAGCAACAAGGTTATGCCTGAGGAACAGGTCTATTGTAGAATCGATGTTATTAGTGTGCGTTTAAAGAATGTTGTGATTGTGATGATAGATTAAGAGCATAGAAGTTGGTCATGTTGGATTTTCAATAGCCAGACATTGGACTAATTAAAAGCTTATTTTAATATCAGAGGCCGAACGGCACGCATGTTCTACTTGTAAATCGTGCTACCATAGTCCAGCTCCCACATAATAAATTTATCAGTCATGCTAAACAGAACGTTAAAGATTTCAAGAACAGTAGTGAGAGAGTTTAGAAAATATTTATTTCATACAATTTAATTTTATGTGTTTAATGAGTGGTACGAGTTTAACTTTTCCTTGAATAACCCGCCAAATAATGTGTTCTTTTTTAACCGGTATAACTATTCCAATAAGTGAAAAAGACGAATCAGGGCTTCGTTGTTTAACAAACACGAGATAGGTAGTTTTTTGCGTCAGTACTTAAAATAGTTGTTTCTGTCAACTCTGGATCAAGGCACCTGCCTCTCTCAACGTTACTGATCATGATTTAAAACTTCTTTACTCATTGTCTACGTAGACATAGCAAGATAGAGAAAGAGGTGAAATATTTTGAAAACAAATCTTGACACTAAAAATGTTGAACTTAAAACCCTCCCTAGGGGTTGTCAGTTCTTAGTAAGCATGACTTCAATAAAAGGCTTCCCAGTTGAAGATTCAAGGTCATGTGGGTGTAATGCTCCTGAATTATACCCAGCATGGTGCCGCTGGTACCAAACTAATTAGGATCATGCAGAATACCAGGGCGTAACTGTGTCATAAGCCTTCTCTAATGCAAGACGGGCTTGCATTCCTGCCAGTGCACGAACGCAAATATCGCCAACACTGCTGTCCCTCACGGATAGCCGATTCTAAAACCTGCAGGGCACTTTAAAAACACGTAAGGCACCTGATATTCACTTTCTGCAAAAGCTCTCACTTGCAGCGTTGGAGCACGACTGGCGTATAGCTGCTGCATAAAAGCGTCTCTTTCCCCGTTCTCAAAATTAGCCCCATACACATCAACTCACAGAGACAAATGAAGATTTCGTTCCGCCTAACTTACTACTAAAATTATCAAAATAAAGATATCACAACTATTTGTAACAGGTTAGTGAAGGAGCGAGCTTGTGGTAATCATAAAACGTGCGCCGAACGGTCGCTTCAGTGATCGATAATTTGTATTACGATTTAGCATGGTGTTGAGCCTTAGCGAGAACTGTCAGGCACTTCATTTATAACGTATGTATTGCCATGCCTGGGACGATGTTCTAACCAGTTTTTATGCGCTTTATGGGTACGAATGATAAAGCATAGCGCCCACGCTATGGCGATACGCCGGAATCTCGTACCCATGAAATATAAAAGAATACGCACACCTAAGATTCGAGCGGAGACAAAGAAAAGTATTTAAATTTTCAAGAGCGGCCGATGTGTTTCAGAGAATAAATATTTCCTACTGAGCTGGACGACAGGAACAAAGCGTACCACCTAAACACCTTGGTGGAACTTCTAGAACGCAGTATTCCACCCATTTTAGGAATTCGTTCTTTGCCGATGCACGGCTCCACCTGGTGTATGAGGCGTTATAGTCAAATCACAAAATTTAAGTCAATGTTCATTTAAGTTCTCCTGGAAACATACGCCTTAAGGTATGCCTATAGAGTTTGAGACCACCACACGTAGACCTGAAGAAACAGCCCCCTTCGCGCATGTCTAATATGTACGAAAGCAGGTAACCAGAGCAGTAAAGTAGGTGTTCTGAAGCAGGAAAGCAGAGGCTCGCCAGGGGGCCTAGGGGGACACACGAACCTCCTGACAGCTCTGTTCTATTACAGCTGCGAAGTATAAATTCGACCCCAATTTCTACAGCGTGTTTCAGCAGCGAAAGAACTGGATACACGGGTCACGCCGACACCTCAATCAATTCGGCGACTCCACGTTAATGTTATTTCTGAGGCATCGAAAGTTCCCTGCGTCGGAGCTCCCTGAAGGTGGGGGCCGACAAAAGTTAAAAAAATTACTCGACGCTAAAACAGGGACGAAGAAAAAACACGTAACACACAAAACTAAAATACTAAAGGCATTGTGAAATGCATCACATTTCTAAAAGGTTAAAATGAGAATATCATAAATGATAATATCCCACGCGGTATGTAGTGCTGCTTCAATCCATAATAACATATACTGGGCAGCATTAGGGAAGTTCACTGGCACATTTGGTAGCACTGCACAAGGGGGGGAACAGTGTCTGCGGTTTTAACTTTGCACAGCTGCGAATATTCTGGCTCCCGTTTCAACGAAGACATCTATTACAAGGATTTCTTCTACTTCGAATTTTAAGTGTAAAGGGGCCTTTGTGGAAGAGCTTTTGTTTTTCCGAGTAGTACAGTTTTCCCCCGAAAACCTGCCGCAGGTAGTTATCTGGGTGGTTGTCAGCGGGGTGTAATTAACCAGTCCTTTATAATAAGACATATATTTAGAGAGCCGTTGGAATAAACGATCCAAATATTTCGAATTGACGGATTAACTTGACACGACTATTTCGTCCGGCAAGGTCTCCACATAAGCCGTTGTGTCGAAAGGCCGTTAACTTTAATTCGGGGGACCTCCGGCACAGATAATTAGAACTACGTGCCACCGCAGCCGCAGCTCGGGGGCTGGCGCAAGGGCCAATAACCGGCCCCGCTGCCTACACACGAGGATGTGTCGCCTAACGAAAGGAGCTAAAGCAGAGAGAGAATTCATCGAGTGAAGTTTCTCAGCGGACTACGGTGATGTGGGCCCGAGTTCAGGGTGCAGGGCATGCTGATACACTGCGTCGTTTCTCATGTCAGAAGCGTAGAAGCTGTCGCTGCCAGTGAAGACGAGGAGGTTGCGGACGACGCCCCAGTGATGGAATACTGCCTGTGTCTTCAGTTTTGGAATACAAAAAAGGAGTCCTACGGCTGCATGTTCTCGTTAAAAAAAAATTAAAGCCGTTCCACTCAATGTGAAAGCTGTCGGAAGTGCAGAGCAGTGATTCGCCATAATGGACTGCACCGCCGTTATCCGCTTACTGCTACCAGCCCATGCAATTCAAATTTCCCGTTTTCGCAGTGCTCGCGCGCCCCCTGCCGGAAACTCTACTAACGGGAGTTCTGCTACCTTAGTGCTTTTCTCCACGCACGTGCCAACGTTGCACTGCAAAAGTTGGCGTTTTCTATCGTAAAAACCAACCCAACGGGCGTCCTTAACTAACGGAACGCGGTCGCTGCCGGTATAATTACGTATATTCTGCCTCAAATGTACCGATAGTATCTTTGCGGTAAACAACGGGAAGATGTATGAAAAGAGCCATCGTTTCAAGAGTTTCGAAAGCATATGACTATATAAACCGCTTGGCTTTCTAAGCCATTGGGGGATACTGCGGAACAACAGCGTTACCCCGGGACGTCGCCTTGGTGCTCTGTATACTTTAGGCAAGGCTAGAACACGGGTAGTTGGTTACATATCTTGAACCACGCTGTTTCAAAACTTAAACAAGGGAAGATCACACAAGGACACGGGAGAAGCGCGAACTAACAACTGATTTAATTTCCACACTAACACAGTTATACATAAAAAGACACCGGTACCAATCAATGGTATAAATGATAACATGACGATTTCAACCCGTCAAAACACCCTCTCGTCTTAGCGCCTCTGTGCAGGTGTAAGGAATTCCACCTCGCTATCTGTAAGGGTGACTGATGCCATGCTTATGCAACCGTCTGTTTTCTTGATAGCGAAGGCTTCAAGAATCTCTCTATCTTATCTCTTCCTCGGCCGATCACACTTGTCTTGGTGAAGTCTGGAACGCTGGCACGTTGGCGGCAATGATGGCAATGATCGGCGAGCATCCCCGGGTGTATAGGAATAGAGAGCATAGAAATAACTGCCACCAGATTGCTCACCCGGGGAGGCTCGCTAATCACAGCTACACCTCTGCACATCTACATCTCTGCACATCTGTGCTACATCTGTGCTGCATCTGTGCTCTGCTACATCTGTGCACTAAAAGATTTAGCACTCGCCTTCGACCATAAATGCAGGTTTTAATCGCGACATTTCTCGAGCCTTGAATTGCTTACACGCTCCGCCACTCGAAAATCACATGGTACGGCTTTTCTGCTTCGCTTTTTTTCCTTGAACTTTCATTATTTCACACTCAGGTGGCGTCCCCTTGGAGCTCTAATTAACGCGGTTTTAATATCATATTTTCGGGAAATGGTACTTCAGATGCTCACGCAAAATGCTTGAGACTGTGACATTTGAGACACAATACGGTCACTGACGAAGTGACGATTGTTCATAGCTCAAAAACAACAAAAGAGACCAATGCATCAGTTGGGGAGCCGAAAAAGTTTTTTTCCTATAACAAGGTATTTTATGTTGCGCGCTTCAATTCTGTCAATCCTAATAACTGATCGTAACATTTTGAACTCGGCCTTCCTTTGGAAGTTCTTTGGGGAGAAGTTTGACAGTCATGTTTGTGTTGTTACCACCGTATTCTGTAGTCACTTTGTTCTGTAATTAAAATGACGCAAAGGCATTCATTGCATTTTAAGTACTGAAAGGCAAATTTTAAAGCTTGTGTATTTGCATTAGTAGCTTAGAAACAGGCATCCTTTGAACAATGAACATATTTACCACCTATTTTGTTTGTTTTTCCCTATCCAAAGAGGAAGATTCTCCAGAGAAGATGCTCGTTCTCACCATACCCAGGGAGGAAAATTCTTACCAAAAGAGGTCTTATTTCTTGGCTGTAATTCCCTTGTGCACACTCGTTCAAGAGGCCATAGTTTCCTATGCTGGACACAGCAGGGTCGTGGGTCTTGGGCTTGTAAGTGCGGCCTTTCATCGTGACGGACACGCTGATGGGCATTGCGTTGCCAAGCTTCGCCTTGAGGCACTCCGCCACCTTGCAGGTGTCGGCCTACCAGCCGGAAAAAAGGCATAGAAACTGTTTGCAGTGTTTCCAGTGGAGCTGTTAGGAGCTGTTAGGAGCTGTTATACGGCCCAGTAATCTTATTAACATAAAGCTGGCGTAAGATTTGTTGGAGAAAAATTTCAAAAAAACACGGATGCGTTTTACAGACTGTTATATGTAGACTATTTGGTAGAAGCCTCATCAAGCGCTTTAGTACAATATGTACGCACACCTGCGTGTTTCATGTCACGAGGTAGTGCATGTACAGTGCGTTTCAAGAGTAGCTTTTTGTCTGATGAAGACGTTGTGATCCTGTGGTACTAATTATGGTTTAAATTCAGGGATACAACCTTTATTTTTTCTCTTGCAAGCAGTCCTCATGAACTGTTTCCCTCTTGCATTGTCGTCTGAAAGCGTTACAAAAGCTGTATATACTGCGAGCATGGATTGATCTCGAGTCATTGCCTTGATTCATGAGATATGTTTTATCATATCTAGCTCGGATTTCTGGATTTTTGTAGACACACGCATTCGATGGGCCTGTACTGCTCGAACATCAAATGGGGCAACTCAATAACCGACGCAAACAGCTGTTGCTCGTCATGTTAATATGGCGGTTATGATAATCAACAGTAATGGCTCCTAAACAGAGAGCTGGGGGAGTTGGATGATCGCCTCGTTTCGAAAGCCGCAAAGAAAGACCCATACTAAATTGGAGGGATGAACAGATGACCATATTGTAAAAGGAGCCTTCGTTCCTTCCGAACCCCAGTCCGTGTTTTTTATAACTTTTGTAAGATTTGAATCTACGCTGTAAATTGCGGTTTCAAGGTGAAAATCTGCAAATTTCCCATCGCCCCAGGAAAATGGCGAACGAAAAGAATAACAAGCTTGCAGATTTTTTAAGAGGATTTATTCTTCAACTACCACATACCAACGCAGGTCATTCACTAGGGCTTCACAATGGAACGTCCTTTTTTTTATTAGATTCAAGTTCGGGTTCTGTTGTTCCGAAATATCTGTGCGGGTTGGTTTTCTGGTTAGGGTTAAGTTGTGATTTTGCACTGCTGGAATTTATAAAAATAAGCCAAGCAATATTTGCGGTGCCGCAAAGTCTTTTTTGGCGGTATTGAGGATGTTTCAATGTATTAACACAAAGACGATGAAAAAACAACACTATCTGATTTTACTCAATCAAGTCTCTATCGCATTCACTTATTTACCAACAAGCCACTTCCTAGTTCATGACTGGAATTCATCCATGGTTAGTCGTCGGGTCTCAAAGCAGCCTATTTTTTATGCCATCAAATTATACTCGAAATAATGGGGCACCAGAATATCTACTACACCAGGGTCCATTATGATGTTACATATTTTTTATGAGCAAATGCGTCTAAAAAAAGTTCGAACATGACTGAAAAAAATCTGAAATTCATAGAATTGTGTACAAATGCGTAAGTAACACTCTTATCTTGCTTGTCTAGAAGGCATGATCTTTACAGCCCTATTTGGGTATATGTAGCCGATGACGTCGGGTTATTTTTTAGTGGTTAAGCTTTTTCCTGTTTTGCAAATTTTCCAAATTATACGATTACAGCAATTAACTGCCTTCACTTCTAGTGTTATGTATTTTCTGGTAGCGCGAGGAGCCATGCCGACATTGTCGGATCTCGCTAATTTTGTTCGTCTTTTGAACGTTCTTTTGCTCAGTTGTGTTGACTCTTGGGTTGTAGGAGGTGCACAAGATGTGTTTTTTATTCATTCAAATCATGCTGCTCAAATTCTTGTTTTTTCTGTATCTCTTAATTAAAAACGTTTTTCAGTCCAGTGCGCCCATTGACGCTAATATAAAGATATAACTATTTGAATATTAACACGCAGAGAACTAAAGTAATGCTCAATAACCTCGGGAGACCAGAGAGGTTTTAGATAGGCGGCGATGCAGTAGAACTGGTAAGCGAATAAATATTTAGGCCAAGCATTCCGATCCCAACCATGAGACAGATAATTGGAACGATAAGAATGTGGTGGAATCCATTCGGCAGGCATTCTCAGATAATTAATGGCAGCATACCGTTGTCCCTGAAGTTGAAAGTGTATGACAGCTGCATCTTATCGGTACTCACCTACGGGGCAGAAACTTGGAGGGTCACTAAGAGGGTTCAACTTAAAATGAGGACGCCTCAGCGAGCAATTGAACGGAAGAATATAGGCGTTACATTAAGGGACAAGAAGAGGGCGTAGTGGGTCAAGGAACAAAGGACATACTAGTACAAATTTAGAATGAATTGGTGTGGGAAGAGCATTTAAGGCGAAGAGAAGATAACCATTGGTCATTAGGGCAACAGAGTGGATCCCTGGAGACAGCAAGGGTGGCAGGAAGCGGCAGAACGTTAGATGGGCAGATGATATCAAGAAGTTTGTGGGGAGAAATTGGTCGCAGTTAGGACAGGACAGGGATAATTTCAGATTCATGGGCGGGGCCTTTGCCCTGCAGTGGGCGCAAATGGGCTAGTGATGATGATGATGGCGATTGATGATGATGAACGATTAAATGTGTTGCTTCTGAAACTTATACATGCTTGTGCACACCTAGGGCGTTAAATGGTTTGGAATTTTCGCGATTGTTTATTCATATATCGGAAGGTATTTTACAGGATTTTCTCGCTGCACGTTCGGTTTTTGGAGATGTACAATTTGCGTATTTTTTATAGTCAGATCATTTTTGGGAAAGCTTTATATTTTTAGTTTTCCACAGTTTTGTTTTCAACATAATAACGAATTTATGTGTTAGTTCTGGTGGTTATGCATTTCTGGGTAAATGAAGGGTCTTACATTGTTTGGTAATTTTCGCTATTTTTGTGCGCGTTTTAAAAGTTCTCCGACGGCCCTTTTTGTTGAGTCTTAGATTTTTGGGAGATGAAAAGATGAATATTTTTAATTTGCTCACTATATTTGTGACATTTTTATTTTCAAATTTTTTGTCCTTTGGTTTTTCTGGGTTGTGGTCGACCTTTTACATCCATTTGAGCGATTCTAAAGATTAAACGAGTTCCTTCCACCGCTGCGCACTTTTTTAGGATTTCAACGCAATACACACATTCCTCTTATTCCCTATTTTTATTCTTATCTGCGAAGGTTTTGCGGGGGCTTTTGCAGCCTTTGTGTTTTCGAGATGTTTAAAAGGCGTATTTTAGAGTTCAGAGTGAAAATTTTTACAAACTCTTCCTTTCCACTGTTTGGTATTATCACTGTTTTTTTATGTTCGCGAAAACTTCGTGTTGGCGTCGGTACATAGTTGTGAAATCCGGAGAGATTGCGGGGGCTGCTCAATCTTCCCAGGAGCGATGCATGCAAAAGTCATCATTTAGGTACCAAACCGCTGAGTGGGAAGTGCTTTTTCGCAGCTACGTTTTCTGCCACTTAGATAACTGTGGCACTCGTCAGGGGCTTATGGGCAATGGACGTGGTCAGGATTTATAGCTTTGCTTTCTCTTGTTTTTGTGATTTTTCGGCGCCAAAGTCGGTATATTTCTATTGTTTGTTCTTAAAAATGTAGTTGGTATTTGGTACTTGTGTAGTCGATTTTTTTCTTTTAAACGTTTCATTGTTGTACACTTTTTCGGATGACATCAATTTTATTCGAGTTGGAGGACGCGAATGAGACATGGCTAACGTTTCGTTAGTCGTAGAAGGCAGAGCGGTGCAAGAGAAAGAAATTTGTGCCAAAATTAAACACCAGCCACTTACGAAGGGGCGGGCGTACTTTATGGACCCTCGTAGGCTAGGCGGGATTGTGTACACGTTGGGCGGGAGAATCCTGCACCCCTGAATGTTGTTGTCGCGGTTCCGGACGTGGCCAAGCAGGACGATGGCGTGGGGTTTAAAGGAAGAACTCCTGCGGATAGCGTTTGCGTGTTGGCAGTTGAAGGTGGCATAGTAGGGGTACGTCAAAAAAAAATCATGCAACAGACATGTGTACTACGTTCCGCACGACAGCTTCTCGGCGGCTGGCAGATCTAAAGCTAGCTTAACACAAAGCACAACCATGGCGCTCGTACCTGCTTGCTTCAGTGGAAATCTCAAAAGATGATGGCCCTTTGTCACCCCTGCGGCGTAAAGTTAGTACGTGCTCACTGGCGAAAAAGCGCGGGAGAACTGTGGAAATCTCGTTCTCAATTCCGAACGCCACAACAGTGCAGTTCTTTGGACGCGGAGGGTGTCGAAAAACGTACAGTTGTCGGCCTTTCTGGGGAAGTCACGAAAGCACGGGCTAATTCCCTCGAACGTGAGTTGTTTATGAGTTCTGGCGTGCAGGGCAACGCATCTGGATAGCAGCCGAGTGAAGGTTCCGTGCTTTAAATATTCCCAAAATAATACGTATTTAAGATTCTTAAGCAAATTGAGCATAGTAATGCTTGTCTGCTCGGTAGTATTTCTGAGCGCGCTAAACACAGGGAAACGGTGCGCGAGCGGCCGCCCGTGTTCGCGCTACTAATATCTGCAGAGCCCAGATTGCATTTGCGATCATGGCAGCATCTTTTCAAGTTCAGGGTAGGACTCATCATGCAGGAAAGAATACAATCGGCCTCTCTCGGCGAAGAGTTTTATTAAATCGGTAAGGCTAATGGCCGCATTCGCGAACGCTGGCCGCCCAGATTAGAGCGCAGGGCGATTCATCGGAGAGCTGAATTGATTGATTGTGAGGTTTATCGCGTCGACTCTACACAGGGGATGAGGCTCCCCGTATTGGAGGGATAGGAATTAATCTTGACCACCTTCGGATCTTCAACGTGCCCTGAAATTGCGAAAACACGCGCGTTTTTGCTTTTAGCCTCCATCAGAAAAGCGGCCGCCGCGTTAAAACCCGTCTCCGTCGGATGGAGGACAGAACTGAGTACAGTGCCCACTTGACGGATCATGCCTCCTACTCACTGGGCGACGCGACCAGCGATGTGTGTTAAAAAAAGAATTCAACAGCCATCCCTTAACGCAAAAAAATACCACGAAAGGGTACTTTTCGCGTCAAACTAGATTTTAAGCCCTCGGAGTTGGCGCCAATATTTGCGCAAGTGATGACGTACATTAACACGATCCCCTCTCAAACCTGCTACGCCGGGAACTCTTGTTCTCCCCTCTCGCTGCTACCACGGTTTCCGCAATGTCGATATCGACAAATCAATTCAATTTTCTCCGATATGATTGATGGATTCAATTGCTCATCCATCCATTGATCCATGTTCCGAGACTGTTATTCGCATAACGAGAGTGCGCGTTAGCTATTGCGCCGGCTACCTCGTACACCATCGGACAGCACCGCAAGCCGTCATGCTGAATATCGTCCATCTATGCGCACGTAAATTCTGCCAAACGACCAGATTGCCGATAGCTTACGAAGAAAAACGTATACAGCATATCAGAAGCGGTTAAATATGAAGCTAACAAAGTCCCCGTTACCACTACCTTAGGAAGGCTTTAACACTTCTGGTGCATTTTGCCGCTGGTAATTGACACGTAAAGGATCGAGTTAAGTGCACGTGATAGGTGTCACTTTTCAAAAGAAACAGTGAGCGGTTTCTGTCACTGCCCGGCAAGACGGCGATTGTGCTTGGAAATGCAGTTTTTTGTACCACAGTTACGGAAGCGGAAGGTACATTTTCCGGTTGTTTATGCCTCTGTAAGGCCTCTGTAAGGCCTGTAAGGCCTCTTTTTGCCTGATGTAAGGCGAAAACATGCCCCACATTTTTGTCATCCACGCTTGAAATACCCAATACCTTCGTGGAAACGCAGCTGCTTGTTATGTACTCACCTCCCAAATATGTAATGATTATTTTCCAACCGTTAAAATAGCGCTCTAATCCTCTACAGCTTTTGACAGGTGCAGGAATTATTCTTAGAAATACGGAAGGAAAAATGTCAGCTTACCTAATCTGTGTTGCAGTTTTGTCACAATCTTGATGTTGTAGACCATACAATCCCAGAAAGGAATACGGCTTTGTCTTTACCTCGGGTAATGTTTTCAGGTAATCGGAAATTACCTGCGATCCACGTTTAAATGAAAAGACCATGTGAAAATCTCACTGCGCTCTTGCCCTCGCTGCTGCCCAAATACGCTCCCCTGGTAGTCGCACAGTTTGAGGTAATAGCAGCGAAAAAGTTTTTAAAAATATTATGAACATCTAAAGTGCTGACACGTATCTCTTGCATCATTATATATTATTCGCAATGAATATATCAATAGACATACATTTAAGAACATTTCAAGAGGAAACAGCTGCTCATCCACGTTAGGTTGACTGGTTGCCATGAGAGATACCACCAGACTTACTTAGCTCTCTTCTGTACACGCACGTCGCACAAGAATTACTCCTCTGAAATAATAGCCGCCTGTACGCGAGGAACGAGTTTAATCTCGTGATGAACAAAATCCAGCAGAGGGCATTATAATTAGTTAGCGAGGTGAAATGAGTCCATAGAAAAACCAGCGAAATTGTTGCATTCACTTGAATGAATAACATGAATGCCGACACAAGGCCAGTACTGTAATGGAGGCATCAGTGCAAGACCTTGCGCTTACAAACTTTCCTAATTAAACACTCCCCTTCAGGACCCCTTCCAAAACCATAACCAGCAGGTCAACATATAATGACGGAAATGTGCTACGAGAGCAAAGAAATAACAGGCTTGCACTTTGGGGGCCTGCCTAGCAGGTTGTCTGCGAACCACACGCCTCACTGAAGCAATTTTTTTAAAAGAGTGAGTCAAGCTCCCACTCTTTCTGTCAGAACCACCAAAATATCAGGCTCCGCCAAGTGAGCTTCAGAAGCTTTGTGAAGCACCCTTCGACTTAAGCTTAGAGTAGCATTACTTTCTTTTTTAGGATGTAAGTGTATGGTGCGTTTGGTCGACTGATTGATTCAGGGGCTTAACGGGCCGGAACTACAGATAATGAGGCTCGCCATACTGGAGGACTCTGGAATAATTTTGACCGCCTGCGGATATTAACGTGTGCCAAAACCTCGAACAAGCTCCTGTGTGCTCCAAAATACCACGCCTTTGCATTAGAATCAGTGTCTTATCGTGTTTAATCGAAACTATTCGTTCTGAAGTCGTGTTGGCCAAATGTGGACACCATCGTTGGTCATCAAAAGTGGAACCAAAGCAAACTCGTTCGGTTAACACGCGCTCGTTTGTAATTCAGTGTATAAACGACTGTCAGTCCTCCTAATTGACAGCACGGGTGGTATTCCGGAAGGATAGAGTTTGAGAGCAGCGCGGGATGAACGGATCTCTGGAAACGACGCCTAACGCCATGGTAACATTTCTAGGCGGAGATGAGCTGCTTTAAAATTGCGATGCGGGCGATTTACTGGCTGTAGAGCTGACGCAACCGGCCCACCGCAGCACACCTCAACGAGGCTCGGCTGTTGGAGGTGGGGCTTTTTAACTGCATTCTCTCACTCCCCTATCGCACCGGTCGCTACTGGGAGTGGGGACTACGGGTCAAACGGTATAGTTTTTTTAGATGCCAAGCATCTCTTGCTCTCGGCTCCATCGTCCATCGGCCGTCATCTGTCCGTCTGCTCCGCTCCCCCTCTCAACACCACCTGTGCGATAGCGCGCGCGCTTCTCCTTCTCTGCCTCTCTCCACGCCAGCTGGGCGATAGCGCGTGCGCTGCTCCTTCTCTCCCCCTCTCCACGCCAGCAGTGCGATAAAGCGCACGTTACTCTTTACTACAGCTGCCGGATAAGCGCGCATGTGCGTCTCCTGTCGCATCTCCTCTCCACACCATGTGCTCTATATAACAAACCCGGTCCTCGCGCCACTCCCTCAGTTGCTTCTTTGTTTGAGTCACGCTGCGCCGTCTGGAGTTCCGTCATTTTCCGTTGTTACGATACCCAATCTCGTGAACGTTTCGGAACCTCCAAGATGCTTCGCATCAACTCGGGATTCCCTCCCGGGAAGGTGGTGTCATTTCTTTGTGCTTTTATTATATTGTCACGTGCCAAACTGTGGGATGCAAACTGTGGGATGACAATGTTATGTAGGACGGACATGCTAATCCCCCGCCTGGGTACGTGCTGTGTGATGCGACACAGCAGAGGACGACGAAAGAGCGCGTTAGCTATCAGCTCATGTGCTCTGTTCTTGGTCGCCATATTGCTTGCCACCAACCGGTGCTCTCTGTATATTTCCCCTGACAAGTTAGGCACCTCGCCTAACAAATACTTTTGCCCCTGCGTCTTCGCAAGACAACTTCCCTGCGCCCTGTTTGACAGGATGCAACACTGGTGGAGGGTGCTTCTGATGGCCCCTACGCCCCTAGACGTTAGCCCGGATCGACTTTCACCCGTCCACACTCCGGTTCATCGGTGTAGCCGCCGGAAACTCGGCCTTCCTCCAGAACAGGGCCTTCTTTTTGAGTCTTCATTAAGGAGACACGCCTCTCAGCCAGAGGTAATGGCGCAGCGATGCCTACTACGGTGAGTTTTAAGCAGCCCCGTTAACCCACCCACTTCCACGGTGAGGATTACAGAGACGTTGAGGACTGGCTTGAACACTTCGAGCGTGTGGCTGCATTCAACCAGTGGAGTGCCACCCAAGAGCTCCAACAAGTCTATTTTTCGCTTGCGGATGGTGCAAGAACCTGGTTCGAGAATGGGGAAGCGAACTTGCGTACTCAGGAGGACATTCGTCATGAGGTTCACGAGAAATTTGCGAATTCCGACCGCCGTGCACAAGCACAGTGTCTTCTGGGAGCACGGACTCAGAAATACAACGAGAGTGTGGCTATGTTCGTGGAGGACAAGGCCCGTCTTTTCAAGCGAGCCGACCCAGACATGGAGAATGCAAAAAATTACGCTATCTTATGCTTGGCGCAAAAGAACAGCTTCTCGCCGGTCTCATCCGAAATCCGCCGCGTACGGTCTAAGACTTCATCCCCGAGGCTACTGCCATTGAGAGGCCACTACAACAGCGTTCCAGACAATACGAACGCATTGGCGCCAAAACATCGTCGACAATCTCTGTTGTCATGGCCACGGATGAGGACAACCGCCTTCAGGATCTCATCCACGCGGTATTGAGAGAAGAGCTCGTGGAGTGCGGCATCATCCCCTCGAGACCCAGACAGGCCTCCGTCGCCGACATAGTGCGCGATGAATTTCGCAACGCCTTTTCCCTACCCACACTGCAGCCAGCGTCACCATACCTAGTCTCCTACGCCACGGCTCTCAATGCCCAGGCTCCAGCAGCAACCACTAGACTTGCCGCGCCGCCTCTTCAATACAACCCGCCGCACCCAGCCGAATGCTGGCCACAACAAGCAGTCCCTCTTACTGCCCAACACCAGCTCGATCATAACTGTTCGGGCCGTCCGCAACAATACTATCGTCGCCAAGTACGCAAGACCGACTTTTGGCGAACTGCCGACAACCGGCCGCTCTGCTATCAGTGTGGTGAACCAGGGCACATTTATCGCCGGTGCCCTACAGCGAAATTGGTCTGCCTGGATTTCCACCCAACGCTGTTCGGCCCCAATTCGGAGAAAGACCGGTCGCCATTTCTGACTACCTCGCCGAGCCTCGAGCTACCGCACCACCCCGTCGATCGCGTTCGCCGTCCCCTGCTCGCCAAGGTTCGCCCAGCCGCCGCACCCCTGGAGGGCCACTTACCCGGTGGTCTCCAACGCCACCACGGGGAAGCTAGATGACGCAACCTTGGGAGGCAAGGTTGCCAGTAGTCGAAGCTCCGAAGGCCTCCCTCTACCTCCGGCAGTTGGGGAACCGGCAGCCCAAAGCTTCGATGTCGACGTGAATGCGTGGGTTGAACTTATAGTTTTTCTCGACGGACACGAAATGACCGCATTAATTGACACCGGGGCGGACTACTCGAAAATTAGTCGGGAACTTTCTGACAGGCTCAGAAAAGTCAAGACCCTATAGGACGGACCTCATATTCGAATTGCTGGGGGTCACCTAATGACGCCTTTCGGAAAATGTACCACGAGGGTACGCATTGGCGACTCGGAGTTCGTCGGTACGTTTGTCGTCCTTCCCGAGTGCTGCAAAGAGCTTATTATAGGAATGGACATCTTGCGCCATCATGATGCGGTAATCGACGTCGGCGAAGGCTTTGTGAGTTTTTCTACGAAAACCTAGCACACCGCACCTAACCGGGAACCGACCCCCACACCTGCGAATTGTCGGTGACGAAGTAAGCCTCCCACCAAGGCCCTGCATGCTTGTGTTCCTTAGGTGTGATGACCTATTCAGCGGCCCTAGTATTGCCGAGGTCTTGAGTCCCCTTCTTCTGGAAAGTGGGATCGCCATTGCTAGGGGCCTGTTGACGCTAGCGTGCGGCGAAGCGTAGGTGCTGCGGACAAACTTTACCAATGAACGACGGCGAGTCGCCAAGGGAACGGCGGTTGCCGTCTTCGAAGACATCGACAACGCAATGGACTGCTTCGTTCTGCAGAGTAAAGCGTCAGCCGTGGCTCCAAACAAGCTCAGAATCGGCGTTAACAGCACCTTCCCGCCGACAGAGCAACGCCAGCTTTCTGAGCTCTGAAACAGGTTCCGGGACTGCTTTTCGTCGACGTCGGGCGTCCGCCAAACCCAGTTGATGAAACACCAAATAATTACTGCCGCATATGAAAGACACGTTCGGCAGAACCCCTAACGAGTGTCTGCAAAAGAACGAGATGCGATAAGGCAGCAGGTGGAACAAATGCTAGACGACGACGTCATTCAGCCATCGACAAGCCCCTGGGCGTCACCCGTCGTCATGGTCAAAAAGAAGGATGGCAGCTTGAGATTCTGCGTCGATTATCGCAAACTGAATCAAGTGACCAAAATAAGCCGTATATCCTCTGCCGAGAATAGACGACTCAGTCGATCGATTACGACATGCCCGCTACTTTTTGTCAATGAACTTAAAGAGCGGATACTGGCAAATTGAAGTCGATGAGCGTGACCGTGAAAAGACCGCATTTGTTACTCCCGACTAGCTTTATGAGTTCAAAGTTCTTCATTTTCGTTTGTGCTCAGCTCATGCAACATTTCAAAGAATGATGGACACGGTTCTGTCGGGATTGAAGAGGCAAACGTGTTTGGTATACCTAGATGACGTCGCCATGTTTTCCAGGACATTTCAAGAGCACCTGGAGCAATTGACGTCCGTTCTTCAGGCTATCCGATCTGGCGCAGTGACACTAAAACCGGAAAAATGCCACTTCAGGTATAAACAACTACTATTTCTTGGTCACGTTGTCAGTCGAGCCGGCGTACGCCCGGATCCTGGTAAACTTGATGCCATGTCGAAGTTCTGCACCCCTACCGACAAAAAGAGCATTCGGCGTTTTCTGGGGCTGTGCTCTTATTATCGGAGATTCATAGCGAACTTCTCCCACATTGCGGCTCCGCTCACTCGCCTCACACGTGAAGACGTAGCTTTCATCTGGAGTGATGAACAGCAAGCAGCTTTTGACGAGCTCCGGTGTCGCTTACAGACACCACCTGTGCTGGCTCATTTCGACGAGGAGGCCGCAACTATGGTTCACACGGATGCCAGCAATGTGGGGCTCGGCGCCGTTCTCGTCCAGTGACAAGACGGCGCCGAAACCGTCATCGCTTACGCAAGCCGAACACTATAACGGGCCGAAAGTAACTACTCGGCCACCGAGAAACAGTGCCTTGCTGTTGTTTGGGCCCTCCTGAAATTCCGACCATACCTTTATGGGCGTCATTTTACCGTCGTGAGCGACCACCATTCCCTCTGCTGGCTCAGAAACCTTAAAAACCCTTCTGGCCGTCTTGCGCAATGGAGCCTAAGGCTCCTGGAATTCGACATGACCATCGTACACAAATCCGGCAAGCGGCATTCAGACGCAGACTGCCTTTCAAGAGCTTCCGTCGGCATTCTCCCCGCCGATGACGACGACAGCGCCAATGCCGTGCTAATCGGAGTTCTGGGCACACCCATCATTGCGGAGCAGAAGCGCGCGGATCCGGAACTACTATCGCTGTTTCATTTTTTACAAGCTCACACTACCGTCGTGCCGAAGGCATTTGCCAGAGGACTGTCATCATTCTGTCTGCGGAGCAACGTTCTCTATCAGAAATTTCGCGTCGAGTGGGAGTAACTACCTGCTTGTCGTACCCAACCTCCTCAGGAATGAAATCTTGCAGGCCTGTCACGACGAGCCTAGCGCCGGTCACTACGGTTACACACGTACCCGGGCGCGTATCAAGCGGAAGTATTACTGGCCGAAGCTATCGGCCACCGTACGGCAGTATGTGCGAACTTGCCATGACTGCCAGCGACGCAAAGCACCACCCGGCCGGTCAGCCGAACTTCTACTGCCCGTTCAGGTTCGTAGAACGCCTTTTGAACAAGTTGGCATGGAGGTGCTCGGCCCCTTTCCAACTTCCACAACTGGGAACAAATGGATAGTAGTCGCCACGGATTACTTAAGCAGGTATGCCGAAACGAAGGCGCTTCCACGGGCTACAGCGCTTGAGGTTGCGCAGTTTTTTCTAACAAGAATTTTGCTGCGGCATGGCGCACCCGCAATGATCATTACCGACCGTGGAACGGCTTTTACGGCGCAACTGCTGCAAGAAGTGTTGAGATTGAGCGGTACGCCCCACCGAAAGGCCAGCGCGTACCACCCACAGACCAACGGCTTAACAGAACGTCTGAACCGAACAATATCCGACATGCTCAGTATGTACGCCGATGCGGAACACACGACGTGGGATGCAGTTTTGCCTTACGTAAGGTTCGCGTATAATACGGCCCATCAAGAGACGACTCAAATGACACCATTTGCACTTGGCTACGGCAGGGAACCTTCCCCAATGCTTGACGCCATGCTGCTACCCGATACCCACGACGACCAAGACGGCCCCCTTCACGAGTTTGTGCGTAGCGCCGAAGAAGCACGCGCGCTGGCACGCCAGCGATTACAACAGCACCAGCGTTGTGACGCCACTCGCTACAATCTTCGCCACCGACATGCAACCTTCTCCCAAGGGGACTAGGTCTGGGGTGAACTCCAGTGAGGCGCCGGGGACTCTCGGAAAAACTTATGCGGCGTTAATTCGGCCCGTGCACGGTGTTACGACAGCTTAGTGATGTTACCTATGAAGTCACTCCAGCCAGCCCAAGCGTCGCAGGACGTTCCCGATCTCGCCCAGAAATTGTGCATGTGGTCCGCATGAAGCAATTCTTCTAGCGATAGTCACACTATGCATCTGGCAGCGGAATACATTTCCCGCGCATAATCTTAGCCTCGAGTCGATGCTTTTGAGGAGAGAGGGTAATGTCACGTGGCAAACTGTGGGATCCAAACTGTGGTATGACAGCGTTATGTAGGGCGGACATGCTAATCCCCCGCCTGGGTGCGTGTCGTGTGAAGCGACACAGCAGAGGACGACGAAGGAGCACGTTAGCTAGCAGCTCGTTTGCTCTGTTCTTGGTCGCCATACTGCTTGCCACCAAACGCTGCTCTCTGTATGTTTCCCCTGACAAATTAGGCACCTCGCCTAATATTACTTTTCCCCGTGCGTCTTCGCAAGACAACTTCCCTGTGCCCTGTTTGACAGGACGCAAGAATATTGATTTGTGTTTTACAACACAGTTCATCATTTTTATCTCAGGCGTTCATCTGCCGTCCTCGCATAAAAAATAACCTAAGTCTTTTGTTTGAAGTTTTTAGGTGCGCTCTTTTGTATTAATCTATATATTACAACAAAGTTAATTATTACGTCACTTCAGGCGTTATTGTACCTGCCTGTTAAAAAAACATAAACTATCGGACTTTTATTTGCAATTTGTTCTCCCAAGAAGCATTTCTGCCACCTGTGCTAGCCAATACAATCACAAGAGTGTGGGCGATGAGTAAAAAATCAGGTGATGGAAACTCTCCACATTCAAAATATTTGGTTCTCGCGAGTGCGTCATCAAAGCCCTCCGTACGATTTTAATATGAAATTTCATCGAGCACTTAAGTGTTTTCACTTGCTTTGAAGGATACACTTATTAACATCTGTTGTTCCGGACGCATTGTATTTGCCTGTTTTTTCTGGCTACGCTTTTTTGTATTTGGGAACGAAATATTTAGACCAGTTTAGTTTTTGCAATATAATGTTGATGTCATTTTCTTCTCGTGAATTTCTTCTTCTTACAATGCGAGATACCTCGGCGACCAGGCGATAATTACGTCGGTAAGCACGGCAAATTCTCTGGTAGTTCAGCCTTGGATTGTAAAAACATTCATTCCAGACAAAGTAGGAACGGAAGTTATCTACCCAGCGATTCGGGATAGTTCGTGAAACAATCTAGATTGAGGTCCTCTATGGTGGTGTCTTCTGTTACGATTTATGAAATTTAACACGTGTTTGCTTTGTTTTCTTTTGTTCTTCAACGCTGCTCTTCCGTGAAGCTTTCTGTACTCGTCCCTTTGTTGTTTCGTTTAGTCCACTTGAATCCCTGCCCTGTATCGCTTCGCCCTTTTACGGCTCCTGCTTACCCTCCTTCTGGCGTCATTTTAGGACTCAAGAGGGCACTGAAGCTAAACCTGAAGCAGGCCGAAATAGATAGATTGGCATCTGCAGAAAACCAATACACCACCCTCTAGGTCAGTACCTTCAAAATAATCACGTGAATAACAAAAATGAAGCTGTGAGCCATCCAGCAGAGGATTACGTCAACGGCGACTGAGCGGATGTTCTAAGAGTCACGCTGCAATGAACAGAACAAAATCCGCGCACACAAGCGGTCAAAGAAACACAAACTCTTTCTTTGCATGATTACTTTTGTAAGTCATAAACAATCACAAACGTACAGGCATAATTAAAGCCGCGCCGACATTCGCGAGCTGACAAGCCGCGGCGCTTGCGGTTGGGATGTTTAGTGCAGGTTAGGTGAAATCACATGTCTGTTACAGTATAACCCTGATAATACGACTTTCTAGGGACTGCAAGAAAGCGTCGTATGACCGGGGTGGTGTACGACCGGGGTGCGGGTATATGCCGGCCTAGTAGACAGTCTTACGAGACAGGTGGACTAAGAAAATATGTACACTACTATTTTTGGCGCCTTCTCGCGTTATTTTCTTACCTTCAGCTGAACTCACAAGTTTTTTTAAATAGCAACGCGTATGTTTGCCTATGTTGCTCACCCCTCCCCTCCATGGCGTCCAGCTAACCCGCCAAACAAGAGCCGCACACTCGGCGACACCTGTGCCGTGCGGCACTATTTATAGCCCGCTCGCCCCGCGCCTCCATCCCGCGAGATAAGGCCGAAGTGGTTAATAAGCAAATCGAGAGCGTAAAAGTCAAGTGTGAAACTGCTAAGGCCAAGCGAAACAAACGATAATACAAGCCGGAGATGAAAAAAAAATGGCTTTACCGTACATGATAGGGGCACCGTTTGAAAAGTTCCGGGCCATCGCAATTCGGTCAAAATGCTGAACACATAGCGGTTTTTGTTTCCCACAATGCCCAGCAAAGCGAAGTTGAGTAAACCGTGTTGCGGCGAAACTTCTAGCGCGGTATTGCTGCAGTGATTTACTGCGGCAGCCATTGATTGACCCAAAATGGCTGTGCCAAGGTATACGTGTCTCAACCATTACGGCAGACGTGCGTGAACTAACTAAACTAGTGTGCGTGCCAACAAAAAAAGCATAGTGACAACGCGGCTTTGAAATACCAACGAACTAGCGTGCGTACGAACGAAAGGAGCATAGTGACAACGCGGCTTTGAAATACACTGATAGGCAGATAGGAGTGATATAGGGAGAGAGAGCGTCGAGAAAGGAAGAAACTTGGATCCAGCGGGCGGGAAACGCGGCTGTTCGGTCATCGCCGTGGGGTTGCATCGTATGTGTTTTCGCGTTTGTCGGCGGGTCGACGGGAGCTTCAAATTCACGGTCCGTCTGCCACCTGAACTTTGACTTCTCGCAGTTGGCTCGTTGGCGTACTGCTGCCGCGGGGGCACGTCGCAGGTTCACTCCCGCTCACGAGTACCCTCCTGCTTGCTTGCATCTTTTCAGCAAGTGGTGTGGACTGGCTGCGGACCTTTGCACGTCAAGCTGCGTCCAACGGGGGTTAACAATAAAGAGGCTAGGGACGAGGCGACGAAGTGGTGTAATGTGTAGAAAAGAAAAAGTCAGTTCATCCGCGCCAGGGTCCGTCGTGTGAAGCGGACCGTGTGCACCCGAGCGTCATATCATCGGGGTTATTGATGCATTTTTTCTATGGGGTGTTTGCCGGTACCGCGGTGATCCGTCGTCAGAAGCGGGTCGTCGTACGTTCGGGGAACTTATCAACGGAGTTCCACTGTATCTCCTTGTTTACATCTGGCGGCAGGTAGAGCGTTGGCTTTCCATGGTTCCGCTCTGATGTGGACAGTGAATTCCGTCTGATAGAACGAGGTTTTTATGCTCCCTCACATAGCGCCCTCTGCCCAACCGAAGTTTTTGACCCAGGCCGCCGGCGCCGCGTTTTGTGGTCGCATTCGCATCGCGAAGAAATTCGACGGCGTGTTCCTGGGGCTGGTACTGTGTTTACTATGTTGGAAATATTCCTCGCCACAATTCAACCCCCCCCACCGGTTATGCGGAATGAGCCCGAATTTTTCAAAAAAAAAAACGTTCTGGGTTGGGGACAAAGCGACGTGACTTGTTAGCTCCCGTAAATCGCAAGAAGCGAGTGCTGCTATTGCGACGAACAGGCGGCAACGGATCGCCTGTTAATTTCGCGCTTCGGGCTCAAAACACGTGCCGTTACGATGTGTTGGCTCGAAGCCATTTCTTAATTGTCTTGAAGTTGCGTACAGTGTGTGCGTAAAACCGGGTCTTTTGATTCAAGTCGCTGTGTGCTGCTACGCTTCAATCACATTGTGTACTTAGGTAAAATGATATTTGTATCTTGTTACGCACGTTTTTCATTCCATACCGGAGTCAACGCGAATATTAGTAGTGGTTTGGGCACTCGTTAAAACTGTAGGCACGCTGCTGGCAGATGGGCTTATAGGCACCTCGCTTCGCTAAACATTCAACAGGTGGCGCAATAAACGTTACCATAATGCGACGGAAAAAGTTTCCGTTGCACGCTGTCACAAGTTAAATTGATTGCGCCACGTTGTTAAGGGGAGTGCATCGAAGCGACTGAAACCTGATTATCGAAAGGAGAATGCAAATCAAAAGAACTCCCCTCTCGCCTTTCTCACTGCGGTTGAGATGCCCACTAGGTGTTTTGTAGGTGAAGTAGAAGGCCGTGCGGCACATTCCATTAGTTCAACCACCATTTCATGTCTCGTACGGCGCGCAGAGATTTATGCGAGAGTATGGCAGGTAATGGATGCGCCGAGTGCGCGACAAGTGCCTCCTGCGGCCGGGATGGTTCGCTCGGTTGGTTTTATATTCGCTTCTAGACCACACTGTTGTCTCACTCACTTCCGGCAACCGCTGACGTCACTAAGACGTCATGAAATGGCGCGAGGAATTAATCGCGTGTTTGAATTGGTAATTTTGCTGCAATTAACGGTTTCTTCGCCGCCCAATAAACGCCGAGAGGGCTTCTTGGCAGTTGAACTTTCGTCTCAGTCAAACATGCTATTTGCCTTCAGTGTCCTTTGAACTCTACTCTTTCCTTGCTTTTCATGCTCCGTTTCCGGCCACACGACGGTTACGCTGAACAATACCCGTTTAAATGTGTCGACATCGTCTTAGGATAGTTGATAAGCGCCGTTGATTGTAAAATTATAAGCCATAGGTAAAGCGCACGCTACAGCTGCAGACGGATAGACGCGCGGAACTACCTGCGAAAGCCATTTCCTGCAAACTAGAGTTCTTTTATAACCTTCGCTGGAGTTGCGCTTATGATTTCCACAAGCCGCCCCACCGCCGGTTCCTCCGTCACATTAGAGGCCTATTGGTGCTTCGCACCTAATTCCTTCTGCAGGTCAGCGGCTGCAGCTACTACACGCGGTGGCCGCCACCGCCGGCACCCCACGCACGCCCTGCCACCGGCACTGCGGCTTCCACATGTGTGACGGGTTATCCTTCCCGCACGACTTCCGACCTCAACGTGGCGGATGGGCGCCCAACACTGTTACCCTATGAACACTATATAAGGAAGTGTACGGCTAACCACATAAAAAAGCCAGGTCAGCGAAGCATGTCCCCAGTATTGCATCGGGCACACGGCGGCTGACTGTCGGTTAGTAGAGGAAGTTCTGGTATTAAAGGGGTCGTGAAGAGAAAATGCATTTGTCTGTGCTTAATTTTGCCAGCTTGTACGACCTTTTAAAAACATAAATCCCTTATATTTTCACAGTTTATTTCTTCTGGAATTTAGCAGGCACCTTTCAAATTCTCGTTTTGAGGCGCATCGCAAGCGACGATGCGCACATGGTCGGCCGGCAGGGTAACTAGAGTGACGTCAGGTCAAGTACATGCGAAAGTTCGACGCGTTCAACGTTCTTTGTGTATATTGTTCTGCAAAGCTGCAAACGCGAAATTTTAAAAATAATGCATCCTTTATTCGTTCCCAAAAAACAGTTTTCTATCCACGAGGGTGGTGTTGTGAACGCGTTAGTTGTCTGGCAACCATTGTAGCGGAACTCAGACCTACTGGCTGTATGTACAGTTTGTAGACAGTTTCCCTGCTTAATTTCACGTTCTTTTGCCGAATTCTCTTCGGAATCTCACCTTTTTTGTATAACGGAACAAAACTGGTGAAGCAAAAAAAAAACGTACCCCATGTGCGATTCGAACTTGCGGTCACCGGGCAGCCCAACGTTGACCCAGCCTAGTCGGACACTTTATCCACTACACTATCGACGTGACAAGCCCGCGCGGCAGAAAACTGCTGCATAAAAGCCTCTTCGCATTTGTAACCCTGAAGTTTGCTGTGTTTTCATAAATTCTAATCAACCCAGAGCTTTAACCGCCAACTTCCTATTAAACGCTCCTGCAGTAAGCCAAAGGTAAGCGTAAACAATCAACGAAACAGCGTTAACAGTATTGTTTATTGCAGTAAACAGGAAAGCAATCGTCAAACTGCGTGATGATGGGACACGGTGACTGGGCGCTGTAACGCCTCTTTTCGCTAGTTATTCTTGCGCTTGATGAGTAAATGATGGATGGGTTTTAGGTTCCGACTACTCGACGTTCCTTCGATAAACGCGTTTATGTAATGAATTCCCGTTTTAAGCGTACGGTGATTCATCTCGTCAGGTCAGAAGCTTCACGTTCGCTCGACTCAGATTACAGGCTACGTGAGACAGACGTCGGCAAACTTGTGCAACAATATCGGCTAGCAAAACGACAGCTTAGACCCGTGCGAAACAGCGTCAACAGTTTACGAATACGCATTTTAGATTAAAAGTGGTTACTTCTGCCTGCGTCACCCGCCGGCGTTGTTGACTGAATGTTCGACCATTTTTATCAGTCGTATCAGAGATCAGACATCTCCCGTTCAGTGGCAGGGCGAGTTTCATCTTGGCGCCGATGTAGCTTTATCTGACCCTTTTCAAACCCGCTCTATGCCGACATATTGTGCAGACGAGGAAGAACTGTGATTGGCTTCTTACTGACTTACTGAAACGTCACTTCACGAGTTGAGGAGGAAAGCCTCGGTGAAACCGTAAGTGCATTTGTTTTCCTATTCGCCGATATCTGGCAACGAAACAGGTATGCATTGTTTGTTTATCAAGGTTCCACAGTTATAAGCGCACACACAACACAATTTTTTTGAAAATCTCTTCACGACCCGTTTAAGAGTGGGCGACCAGGGCGGTCGCATAGGTTGCCAGGGGCAAAGGGGCGCTATCTCCGCCGAACGCCCCTTCCTCCTCCTCCTCCTCTACGGCAATCCTGCCCGGTCTTCCGTCGGTCAAAAGAGACTACGGCCGAGGGGAGAAAACGAGCGCTTGTCCACCTAATCAATCTTGTTACGAGAAAGCTTGACGATCAAATTCACACCCAAAACAAGGATGCGAAGTGGGATTTGGTCTCCCCATATGCGAAGAAACTGCGGGACGTGGCATCCGCATTAACAAGCCTAAACTAAGTACAACTTTCACCATCCACAACTTTTCTCACTTTAACACGTGTTAAGATGAAAACTTATGTTGCGAGAGCGCCTTGTCGCGAAGTTATCGGCGCGGAAAGTAAGAAAAGAGTGACTCCTAGTATTTAATTATTATTATATTGTAGTACAGAGCGATTTTATTTCCCGTGTTCTTACCGTATAGCTGGATATACACAAAATTTCGTGGTATGGTTTGGCTACATCGGACAGAGGGGGCATTTAATGGGTATGGCACTAGTATAAAAAAGATTGTTCTGGTTCTATTTTAAGCCGCGGAGCGCTAGAGCAACAGAGAATGATTGCTCATTTGTCGACCAGACACTATTGTTATTTGCTGCGCTTCGCGGAAGCCGTTTTTCGTCAGGGATTGAAACCCCTTGCCTGCCCAGTTGCAAACAGACTGAAGAAAAACTTTATCACAACCGCTTGTTCAGCTTTCTTCTGCTACGCACATTTCTAAACAAGGTATTTATGACATAAAATAAATACAAAAATGCTAAATACTGGTATATGGTGGAACTAGTAAAAGGTAACTGAAAAGTCTGTAGAGTGTCCTTGAAAGCACAAGAGAAAGCCTAACTTTCGCGTTAGGCTAAACTAGCCTGTTCTACCTTGGCAAACCTCGCAAGGTCTACAGCATAACGTGAGCAGATTTGCTCATATTGACAACAATAATTTCGCCCCAATAGACTTTTTTCAATGATTTTAATGAGAAGTTGTGCGCCAAATCCATGCACTGTCACCATGTGTATTTCTGAAACTTTGTGTTTCTGCCAAAATTGTCACGAATACAAAGGTGGTATAGTTGTCATGAAGGTAAAACACGTTTATTAGACGAAACTTGTGTTCCCCTAAATATTAAAAATACACAGGTGGCAAAGCATCAGTCCAGAATGTGACGTGCGCAGACGAATGTCCGAGATTCGAAAGCTGTGGCGTCTGCTCTGCCGGCATTTACCTATCGGCGCGGGTGTTTCTCAGACCGTAAAATTACATCGAGAACACTTTAGATAAAAGAATACTATTCTAGGCTATTGGCGTTAAGGCGAAACATTCTCCCTATCTAGTTAGGTAATCCGTGCAGCATAAGAAACAAAAGAATGGAACGTGCGCGTCGCTCGGGACAGCAATAACATAGACCGGTGTTGCTGGATGGTAAAAGCAAAAACAAAGAAATACAATGCATGATTCGCCGCATTACCCCCCCCCCCCCCCCCCTGTCAGAGAGCATCGACCCGATGTTAAAATAAAATGGCCCTCCGAACAAACAAAAATAAAGTTCGTCATCTTGCGAAGTAAAATTTTAGGTGAACCACGTGGACGACTTTTCGCCACGTGCGTCGTCGTGATGTTCAGGAATCACTATCGGGAATCACCTCGTAGGTAAGTTGGCCAAGATGTTGTAGAATTCAGCAGGGTCCAAAATTGCGCCGCAGAAGCTTCTAACTCAGTCCACGTCGTGGGATGGGAGTCCAAACCTACACACGATCCCAAAGGCGGTACTCAGCGTCTCGGCGTCGGAAGTTGTAGCATCCAGCATACACCAGCTGCTGGTTCGTTGTATGAACTCGAGCGAGCTGGCGGGCTCCTCCGCACGCTGAAGGCATCCTTGGACGTCGGCGTTGAGGTCGTTACCTTCTAGATGTGGAAGCATGGCGTAGAGCATCGCCCTCTTTCGTAGACAAGCTCGAATTGTGTTATCTGCGTTGTTTCCTGTAAGCTGTGTTGTACGCAAACATGGCATACGGAAGGGCTGCGTTCGAAGACTTATGTTCAACGCCGACGTGCATAGACCGCGTATCCCCGATCGTCTTGTTCAGACAAAACGTCAGTCCGTTTGTTTGAGCGTGGTACGCCGCCGCTCTTCGGTGATCCCTGTTGTTGTAGCGTAAGATTCATTGCATAGGCTCCGCGGAAAAGGCCGTTCCACTCTCCGTGATTATAAATTCAGTGGGTTCAAGTCGCAGCACAACTTGGTGTATAAAGAACTTGTCGACTTCTTGTGAAGTCCCCCTCGGAAGAGCGGAGGTCTCTGCGCAGCGCGTCATGTAGTCTGTAGCCACGACAATCCAATTGTTCTGGGAACGTGACGTAGGGAACGGGCCCAGAGGGTCCATTCCAATCTTTTGGAGGGGCCTCAGTCGGGCGGCGATCAGCTGCAGAAGTCCGGCGGGGCTCGTCTGCGGCGTTTTTTGTCGCTGGTGATCAAGGTAGTTCCGGACGTAGTGGGTGACGTCGGATGTAAGGCGGGACCGGTAGTACTTTGCCTTGATTTTTCAAATAGCGCGTGGTGTGTTGAGATGTCCGGAAGACGGGTCGTCGTGGCACGCTTCCAAAATCTGGTCCCGAAGGTCTGCTGGGATTCAAGATAATTTGTTCCCGTTTCGGGGCTCAAATTCTTCTTGACGAGGACGGAGTTTTTAAGGCTGAATGGTGGTATCTTGTGTTTAAAGGCCATATGCATGGCAATCTTGCGTCCTTCGAGGTAGTGAATCATGACGCGTAAGGCGGGATCGGCACGCTGCTGGGTGGCTAGGTCGCTCTCCGTCAGGACTCGGATGATTGCGCTGTCTTCATCGAAGTCTTGTGGTAGTGTGTACACGGGGACGCGGGACAGCCATTCGCCGTCGGAGAGTTTCCTGCCGGATTTATATACGATAGTAACGTCGAACTCTTGTACACGCAAACTCCACCGCCCAACACCGCGAGACGGGTGCTTAAAATAGGCGAGCCAACACAGCGCATGGTAGTCGGTCACAACCTTGGTTGTCTACGATATAAGTGCAGGCGAAATTTTTAAAGGCCCATATAATAGTGAGGTACTCTTCCCAGAGGCTGAGTAGTTTTTCTCCTCCTTCTGCAGACCCCGCCTGGACCGATAACTTCTTCGCAAATGTTTTGCTTCTGCACAAAAACGGCACCCAAGGATATATCACAGGCGTCCGTGTGCATTTCGGTTTCGGTGCTTTCGTCGAAATGAGCGAGCACAGACGGGTTTTGCAGGCGTTGTTGAATTTCGCAGAACGGTATTTCTTGGGCGTGTTCCCAGCTGAAAGGGGTGCTGTCTTTCGTGAAGGGTGCGAGTGACGAAAGTTAATGCGAATCTTGCGACAAAGCGCCGGTACTATGTGCACAATCCGAGAAATATTCGCAATTACTTCTTGTCTTTCGATCTTGGCGAGTTCGCTATGACTGAAGTTTTCGCCGGGTCAGCCAGGCCTTCCGCAATGTTACAAAATAGCTCAAAAGCCTCAGTTCCTCGTACGCGAAGCGACTTTTTTCAGGCTTCGGCGTTAGCCCCGAAGAGCGAATAGCCACGCGTTCAAACTCCAACCTTGCGAGGCCTTCGTCAAAAGCTCCGGTGAATACTACAACGTGGTGAAGGCATACGAGGCAGGTGTGCCACTTCAGGAAAGCTAGCACGGTGTCCATTACTTTTTCAGACGATGCTCGTGCCGTGCACAACCAGAACGGCTGCCCTTTGAACTCGTAAAGGCCATTCGGGGATACGAATGCAGTTATCTCTCGATCGTCCTTGTCCACTTCTATTGCCAGTAGCCTGTCTTTCATCTATCGATTAGAAGTACTTCGCGTGGGAAATGTGGTTGATGGCGTCGTCGATTCGTGGCAGGGCTACACGTCCTCAATGGTGATTTTGTTCAGTCGCCGGTATACATCAAAGCAAAACCTTAGTGTGCCGTATTTTTCCTTCACGAATACTACTGGTGCAGCCCAGAGGCTTTTCAATGGCTGTATAATGCCGCCACTGAGCATGTCTCCCACTTCTGTCCGGATGGCTTCCCGCTCGTGTGAAGACACGCGGTACGGTGACTGTCGGGTAGGTCGGTGAATGTTGGGTATGTATTTGCACAAAGGACGCAAATGCCCTAGCATTGCCAAATTCACTGTGAACTTTCTAATTTGGGACCGCAGGGAAACTTAACGTAATGTTGTAGCAGTGCTAGCAACTGGTTGTGATGTAATGGGTTCCGGTATTGTTCGAATAAAACAAGAGTTGTAGGTGTTTTCTTTTTTTTGTATTCATACTCCCTCCAAAGCTGGACCTGTTTCACTGGGCGCCGCTCAATGTGGGAAAGGCATCTTACAAACTCCGGGCTTACACCGGATCTAATAAAGTGTGACTAACCTCTACACAAATGCATTGCTGAGAAAACGCGCTGGTAGACAAATTGTAAGCCGTATTGTATCACTTAATGAATGCCGTACGGCGTTGTTTTACGAGTTATTCTACGGCCTGAACGCATGGAGGAGAATTTTTCGATCCCGGGTTTGGAGTGGCCCCGCAAGGTGGCGGTACGTTAGCATGCGATTCATGCTTGCATCGCTCTATTGTCGGGGACGACCTGTTGGATGAAAGTCATAGAGAGCTAAAGTTAGATTTCGCCTCTCCATCTTCTTTGTGAATGATGAAGACGAAATAATGATGTTCTTTTCATGCTCGAGCCGAGAGCACGATCTCGACGCGTTCCAATGACCGACGTTCGATGCTTGAAGCAGGTGAGGGATGAGGACTGCCTTTCTTGCTGGATATAAGTTTATTTACACTATTTACATTACTCAAAGTATCAGGACAGAGCGACGGTTACATTGTCACTCTCCCACAGCAGCCTGATCGGCAAAGATCTATACCGAACTAGATCCCTCTCGACCGATTTTGGACAAAACCCAACCCTCCGGTTTTAATCCCGAAAGCTACGCCTCCAAAGGGGGCGTTCAAGAAGGAGGGAAACCCCCTTTAGAAATAATTAATATGAACCCTTTATTGCTCACAGCAACCAACCAATCGTATGTCTCCACATGCGGTCACGTGACCCAACCCTCTCTCTCATGCACTCATAGTACGTTTCCCACGCACGTTATTGCAACCGACAAGCAAACAGAATACATCTGCCACCTAAAGTCACTGACCGCGCCGAGTGGTCAAACCATTACGCCAGGCGGGCAGCACGTACACAAAGCCAAAGCCGAACGCTTTGCGCAGTCTTGGCGCGGCTACCATCTTAGTGTCCTGGCCTTGCCGCCCCGCAATTGTCCGCGCCCGCTCGCCAGCACAATGGGGGAGTCGTTGCTGATCCCCTGACCAGGCTGAGGTACCCCGCTGTCTGTCGCCAGTCTCGTGGGAAGAGCTTGTAGCGACACCATCGCATAATCACCGTCAGCACCCAATCATCATCACGCTGCCTGGCCAGCGTGAGCGGTGGCCCGCGCCACAAGCTGGAACGCGACTCATCAGCAGGGCGGCCGCTCGTTCTGGTCGGGACAACGCGACCTCAAAAAATGTGGGAAGTCGCTTCCGCTTCACGCCTGCTGGTTCCTACAAAATGGTGACCCGGACTTTCTGCGCCTGTCACCCGGTCAGCGGCACACCGACATGATGACGTGGGGGGACCCGCCCATGCCGGAGTTCGAGCCACGCAACCACCGAGGGTGGTCTATCAAGCTTGAGGCTACATTCTCCTTGAACTACGTCACCATACAGCCGTTCAAGCAGTCATCCTTTGGGAAACGCTGCCGCTCGAGCTCCGCTGTGCCCTCGCGCTACCACCGCCCAGGGAAACCCCGTACGCCGCCCTACGCACTGCCGTGCTCGCGCACTATGGCCTCACGGACAACCTGTTTCGGCTGGCATCAGAAGAGGTACACCCAAGCTTCGCTCACGCTTCACTGCCGCACACTGAACACTCTGCGACAACACCTTCGTCCCCTGCCACTAGTGCCGCACTCCTTGACTCCACCTCAAGCGCGGCAGCCACAGCTAAACCAACGGGACTCACAGCCGACGTCGTCGCGGACGCCAACCGGCCGCAGCCCGCCTCATTGCCTACTACCACCCCATGCCCGGGCTCCGTCCATTCGCAGCATAACTCGCCCGAACGCACGTCGGGGCTCCCTAAGCCGACCCCGACGTGCTCACGGCTCCTATTGTGGTGCCGTCAACGCCTAGGCCATAGTCTGGAGGGAGTGAGGCCGGTAACTATGGCGGCTGCATCCCGGCCTCACAACTCTCACAGGAACACGCCCAGGTGCGCCCTGAGGAGTGCTTTGGCAAGGCATCCGCGACTGCTGCACTGTCTCGGGCTGCTCCAGAGCGTTTTGGTGCGCATGGCCTGCTGAATGACCAACCGCAGAGCAGCGCATCCGCGGTGCGCTTCCAACGTCATCACTCGCGGATGTCGACGCCAAAGCATCGCGATGCTGCACATCGACGCCGACATCACCATCGACGTCGGAAGCACAAGCCAAGAAAGTGAGTTTCGTCGCTGACACTCCTGCGGCGCGCTCCCGTGAGTCATCAGCGTCGTCTTGCCCAGCGTCTCTCGCACGCACGGTGTGGGCCGCAACCCGGGATTGGTGCTGCTGCTCATCGGCGTTCTGGGGCTTGGACGTCTCGCTGTGGCCGAGGTCAGTGCAAACGTATTGCGACGGCCTCACGTCGAACCCGCACCCGCGGGTCTGCACCTGAACCTGTGCTCGGCACTTCATCGTCAGAAATGCCAGCCTTTTCCGCATCCAGCCGAACTTCGGTGTACCTGCGTAGCGGGTGGCTGATCAACGAGCGCCCATTCTGTAAGCATTGCCTTGTTATCTGTGCTGTGGCCGCAGCTGGCGTCACTTTTTCTTCGGGGCTGCTACACCCTACGCCAACTCGTCCCATTCTCCACTCCGAGCTTCGTTCACCAGAGGTTTCCCCACATCCCGTATCCCACCTCGCCGACGACCAGAACCGCGCCGTTAGTCAACCCCTGCCCCTTGACCACTGACTGCCCACGGACTCTTCCTGACTACGGACAAATTGTACATACCTGTGCATAGTGCATTTTCGTGCATTGTTATTTAGGCTTGTCACTTCACCGCGCTTCGTGCTAGGGGGAGAGACCTGTAGCGACACCATCGCCATCGTCAGCATCAGCGCCCAGTCATCACCACGGTGCCTGGCCAGCGTCAGCGGTGGCACGTGCCACAAGGGCTCTTGTGGCACGTGCCACGTGCCACAAGAGCCACAAGGGCGGCCACTCGTTCTGGACGGGCCTACGCGACCTCAATAAATGTGGCAAGCCACATCCGCTGCACGCCTGCTTCCTACACGCTGCTCTGAACCCAGCCGAGAATTCTCGAGGCGAATGACCCATAAACGAACAGCACCCACGCCGGCTTCGCAAATCGTCAAAGTCTAGGTAGCGCGCCTTTACGACACTGAGAGACGGCATGCTTTCGCTTCCCGTCAGCTCGTCAACGAACGACCGCATACCAACAGAAGTACTCTGGCGAAACACCCCCGTCTTTTGCCACACAAAAGGAAGGTTCACAAAGCCTTTATTCAGCGGCCGCAACTTCGCGTCCCTGCGGTTGCATAAAAGGATTGCAGCATGACAGCTACAAGCTTAGGCAACACCGATACATGAGCCACCGGTGGCTTTCATTAATTAATTGAGGAGCCCGTACTGAACACCTCCACACCAAGAATGTTGTTCGTACACCAGCTGTACGTACAACATTATTTCTCACTGCCGGTTATGTCTAACTAGACTGTAAGAACTAAACAAAATACACTCAAGCAGTCACGAGCTGTACACGCAACATCCTAGGTAATAGCAGAGTCCTTCAATGCTTTACTGGTCACGAAACTGCTCCGTAACTCAATGGGAGAGCTTCATATGCTGCGTTTGGCCGCCGCGCGGTGGCGCCGCCCTCTCACTGAGGTCACTCTTCGGGCGGCGTTGCGCTGGCTGGAACGGCGGAGCCGCGGCGAGTTGTGTTTGTTTAGTGCGGGAAAAAAAATGTAACGTGCATCTCGCGCTCTTGTGATGCGACTTAAGTAGTGCAACGACGATGCCTAACATGTGTTGCGTCCCGGGATGTCGTTCCTTGTACAACGATACCACAGAAAATGTTTCCTTGTTCTGTTGACCGAGAGAAATGGAGGCGCGCCATTCCAAGGCAAGAAACGGGCGATTTCAGCTTCGATTATAAGTGTGTGACAGTGCGTGGAAATGCACTGTATGTGAGAATGGAAAAAGCAATGTACCCTTTTGAGAGCATCGTGTACCTAGAATTGTACAAGGCTAACTTAAAGCCGGATTTTTGTCATATCAGTCAGGTTGTAGCGGTGCTTCATTATCTGTTTTCAAACTTGTATTACCATTCGCTCAGGCTCGCGTGTAAAAAAGCTTTGGGACATCCTTGTGCTTTTACTTTTCATATTTCCGCGAATTATCCCTTAGGGTTCGTTTTGTTTGTTTTGTAACCGCGCGTGGCCGATTCCGGTTTCTTATCTGGCGTTTCAACCGGACCGCCCGTTTGCTCTTTTTGTCGTACGTCCCGTAGGGCAATATTGTTTGATTTGAAAAGGGTGCCACCTTGTCGCCAACTGGATTTTTTGTTTCTTCGACAATGTTCTTGATCCCATTTCGATGGATCTGATATTAATGACGTTCCGAGAGTAATGCATGCATAGCAAACGCCGCGCAACTCACTTTATTGACGTTCATCTGTGCACGTCACACTGCGGACTGCGTCTTCGACGTTTGTATTTCATTCTAGTCTTCTGTAGAACAGGAGCCCGCTAGGTCGCTGCGTTCAGAAAAGCTCTGCGTCGTTCTTGGCTACGTGGAAATATTCTGTTTCCTCCGTGTGCTCCACATCGCGGCGCGAAAACATAATTTTTTGTACGCTGAACCACGCTCTTTTGTCTCCCTTCGTAACATTGAATTTTTGTGGCGTGTGATAAAATCAGTTTTATTGTTCTTTTTTCGCTTCCTGTTTTTGCAAGGATTGCAAAGCGTGGAATCGGAAAGACACATGGTGCAACATATATCTCTTCGTGTTTTGATCCTTCGCGTTTCTGCAGCGTTTTTAGATGTTCTCAAGTATGTACCCACTCATTGAAACGACAATACTATAGGGCTATCTCTTTTAGTGTTCTGGGCATTCCAGAGCATTCAACGGATTCATTAAGCGTAGTCTGAGGGACGCGTACTTGGTTTCTTTCAGTTTTTTTATTGTATTATCGCTAGGCCCGCAGCAGTCCGTGACTACACAGCTACCGTATGTGTGGTACGTATTTACAACTTTGCTTTAAGAAAAGAAGCAATATAGATTTCAAAATCCGTAAACACGACGGCGCAGCGCCTGTGCCAGAGCTCGCAGAAGCCGTTGCCGTTCGCGGCCGAAGTCTACGTAAATTTACTACGAAAAATAAAACCCCATTGAAGGCAGGTGATGACTGGACTATTCGTCGCTAACTACTACGAAAAAAAAACACACTTAATCAGCGCGCAGACACCAAAAGCAGCGAGCGTTTGCACGCCAAGAGCAGGCCAATACACCGCGAAAGCGGCGGCTGGATAACCTTCGTGCGGCGGTGGCGCCTGTAGTGGCGCGCGCGGTCCCTATATGAAACGAGCGCCGAAGTTTCGTGACCAGTAAAGCATTGAAGGACTCTGGTAATAGGCACGGTAATAACATTCCCCGTCGCCTAAGACATTAATACAATACTAAAACACACACCAACCCTACCAATACGAACAGCCGGACAACTGCACCAACAGCCGATACCATACAGCACAGTTATTCCCTTGGCCTAGCCATGACTTCCGCAACATCAAACAATAAATGAAAGCGCCCAACCACCAGTACAGGGCCCATGAGAAGAAATTCGTTCCACTCTCTACCATTAAAGGCAACCAATCCCACGACGGGTGTAAATGTTCAAACTTCACAACTGAATGAATAACACCAACAACTCGTAAACATTAAGCGCATGCACGAACATTCTTTCACTCTACGGAAAGAAAGACACCCAAACAAACAAACAAACCAAGCGTACAAAATGAAGCTACACCTGTACGAATAATAAAACGGTTAAGAAAGCTCAGCGTCTCTTCACGCACTCACGGACGCCTGTTCTTTCAGAACGCAAACAGATTGTTCATCCCCTCTGCGTTTCACTTCCTGTCCACTTGCGATGTAGAAAAAGTTCCTTTTCCGGTACTTCAGACACTAGTTCGCACACAAACTTCGCAAGAGGGCCCACTTGTACATTCCATGGCCCACCATGACCACATGCCAACGAACGCAAATAATAGAAGACACTCGCCTTTGTACCCAGAGGTCAACTTCCTACCGTGCTGTACCAGCAGCTGTACTTCTCAAGAAGACAGCTTTACAACAGCCAAGTTGCGCTGCTCGCAAATCACAAAAGCATTAGGCCAGCTGAACGGAATCAACACATGCACACAGAAAAAATAACAATGGGGAGAACGACGGTACAGGTAAAACTAGCAGTAATCCTCACCTGAGCGATCCCTACACACCCTGAGCAAAAAACGCTAAAAATACGTGTGCTCCAAACAACAGTGACCCGTTGTTGTCCAGCACTACATACCATTCTGCACAAACACCGCTTTCCACGACGGCACACACCGACCGTCGCACAGAAGCTGATTCCGTTTCATGCACCACCGGCTGATTCTAAACGAACCCTGGTGTGGCTCGCGGTGTCCTTTGTTCCCGGATCAAAAGGAACACCCTACCCGGCGGTAATGTGTATGAAGATGTCGTGCCTGCGCCGCCACAACTGCCGCCGCCTTCCGTGTTCTCGAGCCCGTCGGCATTGACCTACGCGCAATACGCCGCAGGCCGCCTGCGCATTCATGCTTCGCGCATGCAAGCTCAGCAATTAGGTGCGCCGTTTCGCAGCCCTCATATAACCCCTGCGCTACCTCTGCCTCCTCTGAGATGACCACGATTTCTACAGCTTCACTCAATCTATGCATTATCTCATATACGAGGGGCTGTTCGCGGTGAGCCGCGGACTCTATGTCGGCGCATGGGGTGGTGCTACTCTCAACATTTCCTTGTGCTGCCTCGACAACAGCCAGCTGTACATTGTCTGCCTCTACAGAAAGAATTCCCAAAGCTGGGCAGCTGTCTCGCGAGATCCCTTGATCTCATCTGTAGCAGCGGGAACACTAAGGGGTTGCTAAAAAGCTGGAGTGGCTTCAGCCGCCTCAACGGCATTCCCACTCTCCTTTTGCTGTGGCATTCGAAACACCCATTAGGGAACGAAAACTGTGAAAGCATTGGTATCCACTTCGAGTTTACAGTCCTGCAAAGCTCCGGAAGTGATCTCCGCTCTTCCTTGGGCTAATTGAGCACTAAACTCCTCAGCCGTCCATTCGGACGGGTTGCCCGCACCCCGGCTACCCGCTGGCCTCTTTTTCTAATGCGTGCTGAGTATTTTTGAGAACTAACTCACCTCTCAACTCCTCAATTTCTAGAACAATGGCATTAACCTCCCGCCCGGTGCCGCGACATCCCGTTAGCATAGTGGCCTTGGTGGAACCGGGCAACACAAATCAGGGCCCACCTCTGCTCACTCCGGGTTCGGCCGGGTCGCATTGTCGCTGGTGCAGCAGCTCGTAGACCCGATGCGCGGCTCTCGCCGCTGGGCTGTTGAATCCCGGCAGCCGCCGCCCTGAGCCGGAGCTCACGAGGCCTACCACTGAGGTGCCGCCTCGCTGAATCGCGGGTGCCGTCGCCCTAAGCCGGATCTCACGAGGCCTCCGGGTGAGGTGCCGCCTCGTCGACGCCTGGAGTCTGGCTCGTCATTGGTCGGAGCCGAACCTTGAGTTGAAGGAGTCTCTCCGGAATGCCACACCAGCTCCAGCCCATGGTCGTGGTCATTGTGTCGGCTGAGCCAGTTAGATTTCGACTCTCCAACGTCTTGGTTGGTGAACTATGATGACGAAATAATGAGTTTGGTTTGATGCTCGAGCCGAGAGGACGATCTCGACTTGCTGTGGCGACCGACGTCCGATGCTTGAAGCAAGTGAGGGATGAGGACTTCCTTTCTTATCGGACATTCTGTTTATTTACAATATTTACATTCTTCCGTGTATTTACACCAGGAGAGAGTGACACTTATATTGTTACTCTCCCACAGCAGCCTGTTCGGCCAAGATCTATACCGAACTATATCCCCCTCGTCCAACCTTGGACAAAACCCAAAACTCGAGTTTTAATCCCAAAAACCACGCCATCGAAGGGGGCGTTTAACAAAGAGCGAAAACCCCTTTCAAAATAATAATTATGAACCATTGATTGGCCACAAGAACTAACCAACCCTACACATGTCCCCACCTGCGGTCAAGTGACATGACACTCTCTCTCATGCACTCATAGTACGTTTCCCAGCACGATATTACAACCGACAAGCAAACACAAGACATCTGCCACCTAAACTCACTAACCGTGCGGAGTGGTTGAACCATTACGCCAGGCGGGCAGCATGTACACAAAGCCAAAGCCGAACGCTTAGCGTAGTTTTCGCGCGGCTACCATCTTAGGGTCCTCGCCTTGCCGCCCCGCCATTGGCCGCGCGCGCTCGGCGACACAGTGACAGTCGTTGCCAATACCCTCCCCAGACTCATGAACGCCGCTTTCCGCCGCCATACTTGTTGGAAGAGCTGCTCTAATCCCAGGCAAATATTCTCCAGGGGAATGATCCATAAACGAACAGCACATACGCCGGCTTCGGAAATCCTAAAAGTCTACGCCGCGCGCCTTTTCGACGCTAAGATGAGGCATCCTTTCGCTTCCCGTCAGCTCGTCAACTAACCACCGCATACCAACACAGGTACACAGAAACTCAGGTACACAAAAGGAAGGAACACAAAGTCTGCAATCAGCGGCCCCCAACTTCGCGTCCCTGCGGTTGCATGACAGGACCGCAGCACGACAGCTTCACGCGGAGGCGACGCTGATACATGAGCCCCCAGCGGCTTTCATTATTTAAATGAGGAGCTTGAACTTAGCAGCTTCTTGCTACAAATGAGTGACATGTAGGTTTAGGAGTGAGGAGGCTTTGGCAGTATTGCGAACAGGGCGCCGAATGAGATAAGACGGGCTCCGGAGGGCGATTGCGAAGGCGCTGTAAACGCTTCCGTGGAAGCCACCCGGCGTTAAACCTCAGCGCACACTCTTGCTCCTGTCGGTTACGGAGCGAATCCTGCCTCGAAATCTTCGCAAACGGAGATCATTCGCGGGATTACTCCAAAGCCAATGTAGAGTAGTTTTAGAGAGACAAAAATGCGGTAAAAATTCTGCTTCATTAAAATTTAGATCTGTCTCGCCAGAACTATGGCTGCTTCGACGACCCTTAACTATAAAACACGCTGCAGCAGCAGGTACCACGAGTGTCACGAGTTCGACCCGCCCGTCTCCACTATTCCCGGGTTCTCTCCGAATGTTATTGTAAACCAAACACACCAAGAGTGTTCCTCGGCATGGCGTAGCAACCGAAGCCCCGCCGAACTATGGCGACGCCTTTGTCCATGGAGTTACGTCGAAGACACGAAGTCGCTTTTGTTCTATCGACGCTAGCAGAAACAAGAACTTAGCCCCATACGTAAACGAAGTTTTTATGCTACCATCAGCTTGTGCTGCCAAAGTCGCAGGGGTGATCGCTCCCAACTGAAGTTCACTCTACCTGGAGCCAATACGAGCGGCTAAACTGACAATAATTCCCAAGTCATCATTCCTCACACACCGTAAAAACTCATTTGGTGGCAGATGACAGAACTTCACTTAAAACACCCTCGTCAATGCACAAACACGCGCTTGACATGCTGATTTGGGATGATTTCTGCTAAACGATCACCTTCCGGGTTCAACAACGCTGTATACAAGCGCCATATTTGGCAGTCGGGAGCAGAGCGCATTCCACTCACTTCAGTGAACTTCCTTGCTTACTTTTTTATGCTTGCGCCGAGCGCACGCACTATGACAATTTTGAAGCCACCTAGCAAGCGTAATTCACTTTAAGAACACAACATCGAAAAATTCGGGACGTACCGCGCTGGGCGCGGCCAATAGCAAGGCTGAAGTTTTGAAAAAAAAAAAAACATAGTGGAACAACCTCTTTAGGCTAGGGTGTGATTACCGCAGCTTATATTCAAGTAGCGCTCCATGCGCATATTAGCCCGAGCCGTATTTTTCTCAAAGTAAGCGGCCCCTTAGGACGCGCTGAATACGGCAAGTGTGTTTCACGCGATTTCACCGCTTCCGCTGGACGTGTATCGGATGCTCTAATTTCAGTACTTTAACTCAAGCAGCTGTAAACTCGGACCTTCTTTAATAGCGCCCAGTTTTGTTACAACCCGAATGTGGAAACGGCGATCAGACGCAACTGTAGCTTTGTTTTGTTTGTAAGCATCGTGCATAAGAATATTAAATTTATTAAGAACGGAAGTCAAGCCTGAAAAAGCGTGCAGCACATTGAGAGGTGCTCAGAATGTAATCAATTCGGGGCATCAGGTAAACGATTTTACTCGTCTCTGCTTTTGTTGTTAAAAGCATGGAGGCCACGAAAAAAAGGGAACAATGCCTTTTTGTACTAAAAACAAGAAAAAACGCAATGATAATACGCGGTAGATATGGCACAGGTTCTAGAACTAAGGTGTTTCAAGAGCTCTTTTTTAATTGAACCATTGCAGAGAAACACGACATAGGCTGGGAGAACATGAGATACAATCTTCTGAGAACTGCACGCCGCCGCTTATGCCTGTCAGGGACGTAGCAGTCAACGTGAGGGGAGTATGAAATTTTGGACGATAGGCGTACTTCCTGTTATTAGGGCAACCGAAAACACTAAAGTTTACAGTAGAGTCCAAGAAGTGTGCGCTAGTCAACAGTGAAGGTATCGGGATGAACAAACACTGGCTGGAAACCGTATCTAGGAAATGACCTTACGTCCGCATATCAGCTCAGCACACATATTCACTACGGCAAGGTGAGCCGAACCAGACACAGGAAAGACGACACAAATGAGTTGTCTGACATCTTTGGGCAACTGACCAGAATAAGCAAGTCTGTCGGACGCGACAGGCAAAACTTTTCATCCTTCATACAATGGATTATCAGTCAGTCCTACACCACGCCACTATGGTGCGCCCGAAACACTGGCATGAGAGCTGTCCTTGCAAGATAGCAAGTTAGGGACTGAGAAAAAATGTCCCTGCCAAAAATTATTGGGTGTGCACATCAAGAGAACACACCCAACGATGTCATGACGAATGTCTTTCAGAAAGGAGCAGTGAGCAAAGCCGAAAGCACCGAATGTCGACACTACTGGCACACACGGCGTACATGACGGTCGTTAGAGGATCTTTGCCCTCTGTTTATTTTTGAAGAAGAGATATATAGTTACATATGACAACATAGCACAGCACAAGTTTGTTAGGCTACGCTTTTCTCTCTTTCTCCCGCCCCCTCGTAGCTAATGGGGTATTCACACGACGGAGAAATCCGCCATTTGGCTTCTAGGAGTGCGCATCGCGTGACCCCTACGTCATGGTTTCTCTCCGGCGTACCGCTCCCATCGGAAGTCGGAGCTTCTGCTCGCGAGCTACAAATAATCCGATGCTTGGCGGCGGAGGCGGAGGTATTTCGTCTGCTTATCAGGCAGCTGGCCGCGACTCAAGTTCTAGAGCGGTTGCAGGCACTCTATTTGTGTTGCTTCTTATTACAATGGACGCAAAAATGCGCCACGCACGCGACAGGCGCACTGAGCGAGCCACGTATACCACCAGTACGGTCGCTGGTCGAGCGGCAGCCGCGCCAACAAAGTGGCGCAGGCCGGCGCAGGTAGCTCGAGTGATAGCTTGTTATCGCTCCCCAATGCGCAAACAGAGCTGCACACACGAGAAAGGGGATAATGATGTGATGGAAAGTTGCATTAAAAATCGCCATCTGCACCGCTTGCGAGAGCGGCAATCGAACATTCGCCGCAGTGTTAAGCATAACATCAATATGCGGGCCAGTCGGCGGACCGGCCGGCTGCTCCCAGCGCGCGTATCTGCACCCACTGCCTCGTGCGTCGCGTTCCGTTCACTACCCGCGGCAGCAGCCTGCATCGCGGCCACGGCCAATGTTTGGGCGGCTGACAGGATCAGCACGTAGGGGCTTTAGCACGAATCGCCGCCGTAGCGGAATCGGCGGTGCTACGGCAGCTCTGCTTTAGAGATAGGCGACTCCAAACACTGATGTCTGTCCGACTGACGCATCCTCCGTGTAAGCGAAAAAGCTGGCCGAGTGAACGTCCACCTGCAGTAACGTAACGACCTCCCTCGGAGTTCTTCGCTGCAACGCTCCGTCGAGTGAATATCGCGTAACTAACGACTTAGGATATAATTGAGCTACTGGGAACAAATAAATGAAAGATTACACTTATTAACTTTCTCGAACTATGCATAAAGTTCAGGTCATTAGTACATCCTGAGTCTACCCACCTGCATTCACTGCAACAAGGTATCCGCATCCACCATGTGCGTCGGCTGTGGTTTTGGGCTGGGAGGGGTTCACCCAAACCCCACCTCCTCCCATGTCATCATAGGGATGGAAAGTGGCCAGCTCCATCTCCGACTGTAGTCTTCCGTTAGTGTAAAGCGCAGAGAAGCCATCAAGATTCGAACAGGTCCCCAAGTGTAGAACCAACACAAAAACGCTTCTCTATCGCGACCCTTTGTTGCGGTTATATTCCACGTTCTTCCATACTTCTACTTTTTCGCCACTTGTGTTTTCTTAAAATAAATTGCGCGCCACAAGATCACTGTTAATGGTTATTTCTATAACTTTGCTCGTTGACTAAGCAAAGATACTGTTTGAATGAACCTTCGTATGACTACGTTACTAAGTACGCATAATTAGGCGTTAACATTTTTACTTCCAGTCTTGGCGCTCACGTATAGACAAAAATAACACCATCCTCGGAATCATTCGCAAAAACGGTTTTTCTAAACCTGCTTTTTTTGCATTTTACGATGTAAAACCTCCATGCAATCAAAAGTAGCGTACTCATCTTTGGCTTGAGAGTGGCGTAGTACCAACCTTGCAATATTTCTATTCAAAATCATGTGTCTCATTTCCAGTCTGTAACTATTAATAAACAAATGTCACTTACATCAAACTAACACTAAACCATCCGATTTTCGCTAAAGGCGAGTCATCTCCCGAAAAATATCTTTTTTAAAACGCCCACCTAAAGCATGTTCTCCCTAAAATATCTTCTTGTCAGTCTTCCGGTAACAATCATAAGTTTAAAGTTGGAGTACCCAAATGTAATACAAATCTGCGCATTCCCTTTTTCACACCCAAAACCAGTACCCAATGCAGCCATCTCTTCCTCTCTACCGTCACCATTATCGATTCAACTTATCCAACTTTCCGGTGCGTGATTTTCTGGTGTAAGTTCTTTTAATTTTACGCTGTTTATTGCAGGCTGTAGCCAGCCCTAAGTATGCCAAGGCACACTGCAGGAAGCGACATAGGCAGAACCAGTCATTCCGCCATAGTCACTAACTCCCCATCGCCGAGCTGAATCCATCATCGCCTTTATTGTGGATCGCACCCATTGGGCTCTGTGATGACGAAGGCGCAGAGAGACTCAGCGGCCCCGTGAAAGCTTCGCTAGTGTCGAGATACCACCGGCTGCCTCAGCTGTTCTTCCAAGTGCGACCTCCAGAACAGCTCCCGGTTTCCCCTACGCCTCCTCGGCTAAGATATAAAGCCACCTTATAGCTCTTATTACTATTTCAGTCCTCCGAAGTGGCACTCTAACGCGCTGCGGCACTGAGTTTAAAGAAATGAAATGAAATGAAGACAAATATTTTATCAATTTGCTCCTACTTTTACGATTTTATGTAAAGAATGTTATTGTAGAGAAGTTCAGCAAGATTTGTTGACGGGCTAGTTTGTCTGGTACTTGAAACGCCATGAGGATTGCGCGGAACGATTACACAAAGAGGAGATTGTTCTCATTGTGTCGTCGTTCCGCGCAATCCTCATGGCGCTTCATTGTAGAGAAAGAGGGCATGCAACTATGCGTCACAATATGTAATACGGTTCTACCATGAAAATAATTCAGAACTCCTTACAAACCTTGAGTGTGTCCAGCGCCTTTTTGAAGATGTTGGGATCCAATACAGTTACGTTCAAAGTCAAAATGCCATAATGCAAGATTTTGTTACGAGCATGCACTCCTAGGCGCTGTTTCCCATAACCTTGATTGAAGTCGTTGTTGTAGGTATCGATGTAGCTGCAAGAAGAACAACAGGGGAGAGTGGAACACCAGTGTTTATCTAGCCAACCAATACCTTCAGCGGCTGTGGTAGCTCTTTAAAGGAGCCACGGAGAGAAAACACAAGTTTGGTTCATTCAAAAGATTGACTTGACTCGTTAGAATCATACTCACACCGATTTAATGTAAACTCCGCCTAAATATGCTACATAATTAGGAAAAAAGAGGAATGGCCATGCGACCCACTAGCTCATTTCCCGCAACAGAACCTATGATGTCATACCAGACAGCTCTGCGATTGGCGGAGGGCGGCAAAAGCAAACACAAATTAGGCAAGCCTGATAAGCTTGCCGAATGTGATATTTGCAGTTAACTTTAAGGCACATTCTTTTTAGAGCAATACGATTTGTGGTGCAAAGAGTGGAAGTTCCGAAAGCACACCTAAACATGGAAGTACCGATGTGTATACTGATGTTGACTCTACGCGCAGTATGCTTGATTTAGCTGCACAGAACTGCGGGGCTTTGTGATTGTTTCAGACGACAGGGGGTGATTGACGCAAGTGACGATGTCTTACGTGACCGTATTTGTCGAGCGAGCACCATGTTTCAAGAAACGACTGTCTCCATGAACAAAACAAGCCAGGTACAAATACGTTCACGTACAAACCAGAGGCAGAAAATGGTTTGCGTGGTGTGGTGAAGCCATCTAGGTTCACTAACGGTAAACAAGGCCCTGTGATGCCACTGCAGACCACAAAAATGCACGATTGAGCGGGAAAATCAAAATTTTCACTTAAATAATTAATTTCTCAGTGAATAAAGCATCGTTTGCATTCGGACAAGCGCTGGGGGCACTATAAAACGCAAAATCTCTCGAATACCACAAACTTGTGTTTTATCTTCATGGCTCATTTAAACAAGCAATAATAAGGAGACGTTGTTCTAGAATTTCACATGCCTAAATATACCCTGTAAATGCCACAAATCGTTCTCTGAAGAAAATCAGGTAGTAACACGCCACAACTTTTCTCGTGTAGAGCGGCTATGATGATGGTAATACACTAATTTCACCTGAGCCTTCAGTGTACGGCTCGTGGTCAGTCATCGCCGCCATTATCATTTTTGACCAGGAAAAGCAAGAATGAGCAAAACGTTGTGGCGGTTGTAACAGGTTTTGCGGCGACTTGTAAAAGGGTACTGGATGAAACCTAGAAAAACATTTACGAAACTGTCTGCCTAATGGACACGATGACAAACGTGTGCATTTCGCCCTGGGTAATAAAAATTTGATTTGAAACATAAAAATATGAATTCTTGGTAATTCAGTACTTAACAGGGCACGTCACAGCAAAGGTCATTTTTTGGCGCCAGAATTGCACTATCCATTTAAACGGGAACGTTAGAGTGGCTGCAGACACGTATATCGTCACAAGACATATAATATTCGCTTACAAGACTGTGAGCGCTTACAATTCTAAGTGGGCATGGCGAACTGAGACCAACAGCCATGTTTACCAGGCCTAGTCCTCTCTTCGTGCAGGCTATCTTTGCTGGCTGCATCGCATTTCCCCCAGCTGGCGGATTGCTGCATGGTCCGTTCCTGGTATCTGCAGCATCTCCGCCACCCGCTTCTAATTTCACAACAGGACCACAGCACTTGTCGTACAACTCCCCTACTCTGGACCACTACGTGGCCCTGCGTACCGTGACGACATTTAAAACCGAAGCTATATTTTCCGGACTTCACCATTTCTTCATGAGTGGGCATGGCGAACTGAGACCAACAGCAGTGTTTACCAGCCCTATTCCTCTCTTTATGCAGGCTATCTTTGCTGGCTGCAACGCATTTCCTCCAGCTGGCGGATCGCCGCATGCTCCGTTCCTGGTATCTACCGCATCTCTGCCTCCTGCTTCAAATTCCACAACAGGACCACAGCTTGTGTCATACAGCTTCCCTTCTCTGGACCACTACGTGGCTCTGTGTGCCGTGACGTCACTGAAAGCCAAAGCTATAATTTCCGGACTTCAATTCTTCATCAGTGGGCATGGCAAACTGTGACCAACAGCCATGTTTAGCAGCCCTATTCCCCTCTTTGCTCAGGTTAGTTGTGCACCCTGCGGTTTAAAATTGGGTAGTAGGTTTATTATTATTGTGCCAAGCCCACTGACTTGTTTGCGAAATATAGGTGACTGTTATCATGTTTGCAAATTACTGCTTTGCGGAGATGTAGAGTCAAACCCTGGCACTACTATAGCTGACGTTCTGGACGGGCAAACGAAATTCTTACATGCATTAACGAGTGAAAGCACAACAAGCTGCGACCGAAACTACGTTGCAAGGCTTTTGCTTAGAAGTTAGTGAAGTTGAGAAGCTTCTTCCGGGCTGTGTTTCCTCAACGTCATATTTTGAATGTGTTAAATCCAGTCTAACGTTTCTTGAATCATCTGTTACCCACCAGTATGAAAAACTAGTTGACATTGGATACCGAAGGCGCCGGTCAAACTTAGTCGTGTATGGTATCCGAGAACCCGTGAAACCGAAGAGTCTTTAAAATAGAAGGTAATAAAAGAGGTTTTCAAAAACCAGCTTAAGGTAGAGTGCCACTCGACTGGTCGACTTCAACGACGTGGGAAACGAATAGCAAATCGCCCCTGCATCCTATTCTTGCATGATTACAATGAAACTCAGGCCATCCTAAAAGAAATGCTGAAAATCGTAAAGGCAGCTACATAACATTCTAAATGATTACTCGAAACCGACAATCAAAGGCGCAAACTATTGTGGGAAAGGGTGATGGCTGATACAGTGAAATGAAGGTCTATCTCATTAATGAAAACCTGCGAATCGATGACGACATTTTTGTAGAGGATTTTAACACAAATTTAGGAGTACAGATCAAATCTCCGAGCGTGACCCCGAGTAATCCGTGACAGTGCTATCGCCCCTCACAATAATGTTTGCGGCTCTGGGCCTTAAATATCAATGCAAGAAGCATCATTAGCAAAACCACTGAGCTTGGGAGTATTTTACCAACCCATGACCCCCATGTAACTGTCTTAACCGAAACATGGCTTCACAGTGACATTTCAGATGAAGATATACTGCCGAATTCGTTGAAGGTGTATCGAAAAGAGAGACCGTCGTATGGCGGAGGCGTTGCCATTGTGTTAAAGAAGGAAATACCGGTTGTCCCACTTGACCAAATCTAGGATCAAGAATGTCTCTGCGTTCAGACGGACTGTTTAGGAAAAAAGCTCATTATTTTCGCTGTATGTTGAGCTCCCTCTTCTAACCCGGATTTCTTGCCAAAACTTTAAGATCACTTTATAAATTTTTCAAAAAATCGCTCTTTAATTGCCAGTGATTTTCATTTACATACCAATAATTGGTTAAAATTATCATCCTCCTGTACTGCTGACCATACAGTCTTTGAGATGATGCTAGCATGCAACCTAGTCGAAGCCGTCAATACCCCTAACCGTGAACAGCTACACGCGTCATCCATCTTAGATCTAGTCTTTCATTCCAGATCCCTTAACGATGCATGCGCTACGGTCGAGGACACTTTGTCAGACCACAACCTTGTGCTTTTTACGTGTCGTCTAAACAGTCAGTGCTCCTCGATTAAAGAAAAGGAAAAATTAGTCAAAGACTTTTCGCGGGCAAATGACGAAAAAGTGGTCGATTACCTCGATCTGGCTTTTGATTTTTTTGTGGAAATCACGTCAATTATATGTGGGATACTTTTAAGTTCACTTGCCATTTCTGCCTTTAAAGGTTTGTTCCGAACAAAAAAAATGTTCAGAAGGCTAGTTCTTGGAATAGTCGTGATATTATTTATCTTGTACGAAAAATTAAGCGAATAAAAAAAACGGGAAAATAATAATACCTTCATAACCTAAACCTCTTGCTATCTCTAAAAATTCGTCGAAGCAAAAACTTTTACTTCTCTAATACTTTCACCTAGTTTCTCAAAACTAATCCATCCATATTCTGGCGCCACCTCAGCTACAAGGAACAAAAAACTGTTCAATGCATTAAAATGGCAAAAAGGTCGTTCGGGGCAAGCTGGAAATCGCAAATGAGTTCAATGTGTACTTCCATTCCATTTTTTCAAGGCTCCTCCTTAGAGCACATTAAGATTTAACATGATTTATATGAGCGCAGAATTTGTAACATTTGAAGCCGCTGTTTCGATGCTTCTAAACTTAGATTCAAAGTGCTCGTTCGGTCCGGATAACAATCCGAACGCGTTTCTGCGCCGGTACGCTGAATCATTAGCTCGCTTTCTGGTTGCTATTTTTCGTTTGTCTTTTTCAACTGGCATTGTCCATTCAGACTCCCGCATCGCTCGTGTTGTACCGGTGTTTAAAAAATGGGATAACTCATTGCTGCCAAATTGCCGGCCTCTATCCATGATAAGCTCTTCTTGTAAGCTCATGGAACACGTAATCGCTAACTTCATAGTGTATTTCTTAGATAAGCACAACAACGTCTTCCCCAACCAGCGCGGCTTCCGCATGGGTTTGTCCTGCACCACTCAACTAATTTCCTCTATTCATTTCTTTTCTTCAATCAAAGATGTATCAGGCCAAATTGACGTAATTTTCGTCGACTTTAGCAAAGCTTTTGACAAACTCTCACTCTGGACTGATATTTAAACTAAACAAACTCGGTTTTCCCTGCACGCTTGTTAAATGGAACATCTTGTACCTTGAACTACGCGAACAATTTGTTGACCTAAATGATTTTCCCTCAATACCCTCCCTGTTATTTCCGGAGTTCCCCAAGGAAGCGCACTCGGGCCGCTACTGTTCTTGATTTATATAAATGATATTACAACTTGTATAAACCAGGACATTAATATACACCTATTTGCAGATAACTGCTTGCTATTCAAAAGTATTAAAAACGTTAACGATCAGGTTTCTCTAAACGCAAGTCTCGGTTTTGTGCTCACATGGTGCGAACAATGGAGCATGACACTTAACCCCAATAAAACAGTGTTCAAGCGTATAACTAACAAAAGAACGCCCCTTGAATACCAGTACACAATTAACAACGCCCCTATTAGCTTAACAAGTAGCTTTAACTACCTACGTGTGACAATAAATGGCGACCTGTCCTGGTCGACTTATGATGATAATATTTTGGCTTCGGCTAGAAGGAAACTGGGACTCATAAAACATAAACTTAAGCACTCTCTACACAACATCAAATTGTTGGCTTACAACCCATTAATTCGATCGCACCTTGAGTACTCTTCAGTGGTTTGAAAAATATTGGCAAACTCAAGAATATTCGAAGGCAAGCTCTCCGCTTCATCTCTAACCGCTATCAAAGACATAATTCACCTACCATACTCATGCAGAACAACAAAATTCCAAAGCTCCAATCTAGGAGAAGACACAATCGACTAAAATTTGTCGCCGATCTTTCGAACCGCGAATTGCGCCTTGACCCATCATTATACCTTGCCCCTCTTTCCTACCCTCCAACAAGGCAATACACTCTTTTAATTTTACCCCCATGTTTGCCCACACAAACGCCTATAAATATTCATTTTTTTCGCGAACAATATCTGAATTGAACAATCTCCTTGTCACTGTCTAGTTTGCCGAATCTGTATGCATGCATCAATTGAGCACCTTTTTCATGTTTATTAATATTCTGTATGTCTTTTTTGTTGAAGTTTCTTAGAGATTGTAGGAATACATTTGGGTGATATAATATGAAATCACTATCCCACTCCTTCTCGGCCCTAATTTTGGCCTTCAGTATGGTCAAAATAAAAAATAAAAATAAAAGTTCGCCCGGAAGTCTTCGCAGAAAGCTTTGACGGTTGATGTTAAAAATCGCTGCTTAATTCGTCATTATGTCCAGCAACCGATAAAATATTTTCCAAAGGAGTGAATTCAACGTACAAGTGTCAGGTATTGATGCCCTTGTTTTCAGCCAATCAGCCAAACAATCTTTCCCACTAAAAATTGACTGCTTAAACGCACAGGCGGAAATCGACGTAAGCGGAATTTCGAATATTATCAGACGTGGGTGTAACAGAACTTTCACGCGGCATTTTTTAGAACGTTATTGTGCATGTCGTCGCTGCTCATTTTTGTGAGCAGGGTCGCGTGCGTAGGGAAATAAATATAACGAGATCTGTTCAATGCCTCAGTTCCTCTGGCGCAGACTGCGGCATGAGCAGGGCCTTCCCAAGGAGTCTGCCATTCCCCTATGCTGTGCAAGTGGCTCCTCCTTCGCACCCCTCGGCAACGTACGTAGACGCCAGTGTTATCTGCTATTTCTTTCCCGGGAAACGCCCCCCCTCTCACACACACACCTCGCCGTTCTCCCCCTCACACACCCACCTCGACGCAAAGACTATGGCGTTATCAAAGTGATGTAAAAGTCAACAGCGAATTCGGAAAAACCAGCAGCACCAACTCGAATACGTAGCAGGAGCAGTAGAAGCCAGCGTGCGAATCCAAAAGCCAGAAGTCCCGAAGCCAGAGGCGGGCAGTGTGTGTTAATCCGCGTTCGGTGCGACGCGTGTGGGGCTCAAAACTATTCGCTAGATGCACACCTGCGGTTTCACAGTCAAGGGAGATGGCGACGCTCGGAGGGCAGTTCCGGTTAACCTTTTACGAAGCCTGAAAAGATCGCATTTTAGACGCACGTGCGAAGCTACCTGCTGCAGTGAAACCAATTGATCCACCCAATCAGCAATAACGTCAGAGCCAAAGCGAGCGGCTGCAGAGAGAACCGAACACAGGGAGCTCAGGCGGCATTTGTCAAGCAGGGCGAACCTGCTCCCCTGAGCAGCGACAAAGGCGGCCGAGCATCCGGGAGTGGTGAAAGCGGGAACTGACAACACGGCAAAGTTAAAAGCCCCTAATGGTAGCACTCAACTAAAAAAAACTCCCAAGCATTTCCCCGAGGGTGAACATGGTTAAGTGCGAATGCACGGGGTGATGCTATGAGGGGGAGTAAACTTAAAGTCCGTTGGCATTCGCCCGTGAGCGCGCGCGAGCCGACCCACGGAGGTCTGGGAGTTTATCGCTGCATATATAGGGGAGTACGCCGCGCCGAGCGCGCCGAGCCAGGTGGCTGAGAGAGGAGGCGAGCGCAAGGGGAGAGGGACAGCGGCGCACGGCAGCTGCAGCCGAGCGAGGGGGAGAGGAGAGAATGTGACGTCACGGTGGAGAGAGAGGCGCGCGGCAGCTGCTGGGGAGAGGAGGCGCGCTGTGACGTCATAACATGACGTCACGGCGCGAGGAGCGGTGCGGGGAGCGGCGCGCACCCGAGCAGCCACGGCGAGGAGGCTGGGCGAGCGCGGTCACGTGGTGAAGTGACGTCACCGCGCCGTTGCTACCGACGCTCCTCTCCGCTCCACGCCATTGCTAGGGAGAGGAGGACTGCGGACGCCGCCGCCGCCGCCGCCGCCGGCGGTGGAAGGTTTGGGGTCGCGTATAAAGTGCATTCGCACTTAAAAATGTTTTGACGCAACACCAGAGCATCGCAGATTAACTAATCGACCATCAGCGACACGTAATGCTTTAATATTTACATATAAAGAGAATTGCATAGTCGCTCCTAGAGTATTTTCCCAGAACGAACGAGTATAGCTACACAAACAAATTACTCACAGGGCTTCGATGGAAAAACCGTACTGTGTTTGGTACGACCTTTCCGCCAGTTTGCTGAAGCTGCTCACACGCTTCCGTGGATGTCCCCTAAAAGCGTCGGTGCGGCCATCATAGTACAAGGACTCATAGAAGACAAAGTCGCAAACGCCGTCAGGCGGGGCCTCGACAGGGATGTCGGGGCCGTTTGGGTGGTACGCCTGAATGGTGCAGATGAGGGAGTATGTCGTGGGCGGGTCCGTGGCGGCTGCACAGAAGAGTCGACCGCGTGTACAGTGAAATCGAATTATGGGGTTTAACCGACATAATCTACGTCTGGGCTGTCATGCACGTTATAGTGGGGGGCTCCGGATTAACTTTGTCCGCCCGGCGGCATTTGTCGTGTTCCAAATTTTACCAAACCGGCTTTCGCTTTTCGCCTCTCCTTGAAATCCTGCCACCAGCACTGGGATAGAACCTCTGTCCTCGGTTTCAGCCACTGAGCAAACGTAAACTGTCACAGTGGAGACCTTCAGTGGCACTTTCGCAGGTGCCTTTTCCCTTCAGGCCACACTTATCTATGTTTTCTCGAAAACGTAGGCATCGAAACAACAGAGCTCCAACTTGCGCTAATCTGCGTTGAAAAAGAACCAATATTAAAAACAAATATACTTGTTTTTCTAACAGAATGGTTGCGAGCGCTGTGAAGGCAGAAGAATTGAATTCCATTGGAGAAACGTTGAGTGAATACATCATCAGGGAAGCGAGGAGAGGATGAAAGAGTGTGAAATGTAGGAGCGGAGACCGACGAATGAGGTGCCCGCTCCTAAACGCGCCCGCTGTTTTTCGGGCGTCTTTGCTTTACGGGGTCAAACCCTGGCGGATTTAAGATGAACTAAAAGGGGCTCCCAGTTGCGCTTGACACGAGGGCTTCGAATAACGTGAACCCGCTGCTTCCTCGTTTTATAAAGAACATTGTTACCCAATCCTTACCCTGAACACATGGGAGCGGGGAGTCTCAATGTTAACAGGCTCCTTTTTCTTTCTCATGCGTTTTTCGATGCTTGCTTTATAGCTGTTTTAAGAACTACTGAGCCCCATAAAGTATCTCTGATCAGAGAGAAACATATGCCCTTCGGCTTCAATTGTTAGCTCGATTTCTTCGGAATAACGACGACACAAAATTTTCTGACCTACGAGAGGTTAACAGCTCCACTGTAAAACATTGGGCTTTAATGGAAGCGCTTCATATTGGTAGTTTTACTCTTTTACTGAGCTGTACGTTAACATAAACAACAAAGATCGTACTGCCCGAGGTTCAGCATAAAATGCGTCTTAAGCGGTCTCTTGCACAGCAATATCTCGTTTCGTATGACCGTGGGCCACTCTTCTTTCGCCAACTTGAAACGGCTGTCCAGTGCTGAGAATACAAAGCTGAGTAGCTAAGGCGTTGTACTGTTGAGTCCACACAGTCGGTCGCCCACCGCGGTCGCTGTAGCTGCTCTACGATTGGACCGAAAATTGAAATACTCATTTGTGTGAAAATTTCGGCGCTGCTTAAAGATCCGCTGGTCATCGCAGTCTATCCGACCATCTAAGGTGCGCCTCATTAATCAAAATTGAACACTGGCGCGTTATTTGACTCAATGTATCACCTGAAACATGCAGCAACAATTTTCACGACTTTATTATTCAATGGGAACCTCTTCTGGCGTTGCCTAAATCTCCAATGCTAGAGTGCTGCAGCGGAACAGTAATTGAATTTAGCAGGTCGTGAATTCGACTCCCGGCAACGGTGGCCGGTTCTCTTATGGAGGCGAAAAGCAAAATCGTTCGTGTACTCAAGATTTCTGCATGCGTTAATCATCCCCAGGTGGTCAGTATAATCTGGAGCCCTTCACTACAGCGCGCCTCATCGCCTTTGGTGCGTCAGCACGCTAAACCCTACAATCAATCACATCGATTTAATATCGGAGCATGTCAGTAATTTCATGTCATCAAAATATTACATACGCTGCTTGTTTATTCTGATACTCGATTAGCAATGGTACTACACTAACCTGCAGATTTCGTTGCTATTGAATATGATTTCGCCGTCTCTTGTGAATACCTTGTCAAGAGCCTGAAATTGTACGCGTAGAACCTATTCCCTGGTATATGAAGAACGAAGGGGAGCATACCGGTCGTACTTTATTTATGTATTTTCCATAATATGTTTTTTGGTGCAGCATTGCGTTCTGAGCCCGCTTGCTCGAAACATAAAAGGCTGGGCTAGTTGGCAGTCTAATGTTGTTGGCACACTATGTAGGGTTGAAACCTCCCTTGGTACAAGACGCTATTTGAAAACTTACACGACAGCATATTGCGATAAAACTGGGCCTAGCAGTCTAGTTAACAGAGTTGTGACGACACTGTCCGCCATTTCAAAGTAAGCCTGTAGTAGACCAACTACAGGCTTACATAAGCGTGGAGGGACAACTTGTCATTGCCTGCCGCGGGAGGCTGCCACACAAACGCAGCTTCCCCCAAACATTACGAACGCGATGACCTCGTCGGACTACAGCACCCAACACCTGGCCGTCCAGCAAGTGCAGGCGGCTCTCGAACGCCAGCTGCCTAGGATCGCACCAACGGGTACGGGACGCCTCTCGGAACTCGGGGCGTGCGGTCTGGCAGCGGCAGAAAGAGCACGCCGGCACGACGTCGTGGCCGCGTCTTAGAGGCTCGCCCCTACGGGGCTCGCTCCTAATTGCAGGCTTTCAATAAATGTTGTTCTCTCTCTCTGTCATTGCCTGCAGCTCGGGACAGTTGGCGTTCCCTTTCCCTTCGGAAAGGGGCCCGCGCCGCTATTGTGAGTGAGAGATGGTCTGCTACGCTGGTTTCGGCTGCCAAAGGTACTAGATACAGGAATTTCAGAGCTCCCCACAGGCCTTATGCATCAAAAACTGGCCCTATGATTTACGCTATCTATTGGCAACTAGATGAACTATACAACGTCGTTTGCCGTTGCTCCGCACGTGGATATATATTCCCATTTCCTGAAACGAGACATCAGCGTGAAAAATGTGAGAATTTTGGTTTTTAAACAAATTAGGATCTTTTTCTCTCGCCGACGCGCCGGAATGTGACCCAGCAGAAACAAGAGTGCATGGTCGCCTGCTAAGCATCATCTAGCTGCTATCTTACCATTGCCAAAAAGTTACAATTTCTTTTCGGTAGTTTTACGCATGCCTAAAGGGTTTATTGAGAGCAAGGTGATCAGCTAGTAGATCAGTTTTTGAATGCAATGGCCCATAGGCTGAACTACGACGGAAAATTTAGATTAATGTTTGAATTTTCGGGGTCCTCGCACAAACGCCAATGGGCCATAACAGCTGTGTATACGCGTCGAAAATCGCAAAATAACGTAGAGTAGATTGGAGAAAACAATGCAAAATTTACAAAAATACAAAATAACCAACTGTGCGCACCTAGAATTAAGGTTCATGAGGACTTCTGAATTTGTATAATTTGTATATTTTTTATAATCGTTCGTAGGGTGGCGCCACAGTAACCATGATGCAAAGTGCGAGAGTTCAGGTGCGGGCCGCTTTTTGAGCGAGGTTTCGTAACTGCTTACATCAAGAGCTCTCGTCACTGCAGCTGCTGCGAAAAGGTGGCACGGAAATGACGGAGCGAACGTTTACAAGAGATAACGCTCAGTAACTGAGAAACAAAAATTAGGCGTTCGTAAGGGCGGTGCAGCGTGACAAGAAAACTATATCTTACGGCATGACGTTAATCTGCAATGGCTCCGCTGGGTTTAATAAATTCAAATTTTTGATGCTAGATTGAGAGGCTTCGCCGGTATTAAGAACTCAGTTCTTAAAGAGGCCGTTATAACAAAATGCAAGTTTGATTCATTGGAGAGATCGGTTCGTTTCAGTAACACTGACACCACTTTCGCTCAAAACTTGAGTAAAAGGAGTTCTGTTTTGGAAAAAAAGAAAGAATGGCCATCCGATACACTGGATGATTTCCGGTACTAGGAACTGTGACTTATTGTGGGCAGCTGTGCAATTATGCGCCGGCGAGAGAAACTGCAAGTTATTCAGAGCTTACAAACTTGCGATATGAGCTTTTCGCGCTTAGATTTATTGCTTGTTTTTAAAATTATTATAGAAGGTGGTAAAATGTTAGGATAAACAGTTGAAGTTACGAACGAACGCTTACTTAAACATCACGCCCGAGTGAGTACTGCGCGCACTATGCCGGTTATAGCTGCACAACCGTCCGGCGAGTTCAGCTTACAGTGGCCAATTCGCATAAGTGACCTTGTTTTTTGTGACTCAGTCCAGAACAGCGAATTTTGACGAAACGGTTGCTATAAACCATACCAAACATGAGCCAGGTGCAAATTCACTCTGACAAATCGAGTGCGGGCAATGGTCCTCCGCAGTATCGTAGTGCCATTTAGGAGGCCTCTCGATAAAAAGGCCGGATCGGTGTTGCCTGGACCCCTGAGTCATTCTAATAACGTTCGCCTAAGCACCTGTCCTAGACACATGATCGCAGACTCCACGGAACACGACAGAGGGAGAATAATCGCCTTGTCTTGAATTGTTCATCGTTTATTTTGGCGTTCTGCTGTCCTCGTTTGTTTCTTAGACAATCGTAGCCATAAAAGGCTGCTCTGTAACTTACCCTACGCACTTTTGGGAAAGCGAAGTAGTCGGAAGTTAACTAACAGACTTATTTGCTTTGGGGGATTAGACTACACTGTTAATATTCACCTTGCTCTAGCAAGATGACCCTGATGTTCATGCTATGGCTCATCCTGTGTGCCTCATGTGTTAGTGCACCACCTTGCACTAAGTGCAAGAGTTTTGTTTTTGTAAAACTGCATAATTACGTTAAACGATACTGTTACAATTTCAAATTAACCCATTATTTCTTCTGCAATAATATTATTACCGAAACTCGTCTTTGGCGATGCATGGTGACTTTCCAAGAATATTTGTGTAGCTGGCACAATTCGAGAGAAAAAGCTGGAGTAGAATTATACCTATCCAGGCCATGCTACGAGTACTTTACATCTATTTGTGAAAATCGAAGAGAAGTTACATTAGGTACATTATATTTATTTTTCTTTGTACAACTAAATCGCAGAAACTAATATAACTCAAACCAGTACAAATATTTAACCAAAACGTACGTGGTTTCATTGTAGTAGTTGTCGTAGTGGTCGTGGTTCTTGTAGTTGTGCTTGTCGTGGTTTTCGTGGTCGTAGTTGTAACAGTTGTCGTAGTTGTAGTCGTCGGGGTCGCAGTTGTCGTTCTCGTAGTTATTGTCGGGGTCGTAGTTGTAATAGTTGTCGTAGTTGTAGTCGTCGGGGTCGTAGTTGTCGTTCTCGTAGTTATTGTCGGGGTCGTAGTTGTCGTTCTCGTAGTTGTTGTCGGGGTCGTAGTTGTGGTCGTCGTAGTTGTAGTAGTTGTTGCGGTCGTTTTCGTAGTTTTTCTTGAACTTGTGGTGACTGCTGCCGTTTCTGATATTGTCACCTGTAAGAAAAAATTAACACAGTTGCACTCTTTGTACTACATGTCCGCATCCTGATCCGACCAAGAGTGCTAGCCTGAATGAGTGCAGTAGTTTTAGATCTGTTTGCAGTGGGTGTACATTTCTAGACAAAAAAAGTATACTATCATCTGTGACCACATTTACCCAAACGGTAATGAATAGGTCTAACACAAATTAGTCTACTTGTCTTTTTTGCGCTGCGCCGTGTAGCACGCTTTATCTGAGAAGCAAAGAAGTGACGCAAATTAACACACTTTTCTCGCAGCAGAATCTTTTTATAGCAAGATATATGAGGTATAATGAATGCAAGAGCTAGAAGGGCAAGTATTACCCAAAACCTTAGCATTTGTGACGATTTTCACCAAGGGTCCGGCTGGTATGTGACACGTTCTAACCGCGCACATGACGGGCACTGTGTTATATGCGTCCTACTAGAATGCTTTCGCTTCTAAGGAAACACTTGTTAGCGTAATAAAATTGCTATAAGAGCCATTTAGCAAAAATATATATGACAAAGACGGCAAAAACTTGATTTTATGAGTAAAAATGGATGCTGAGTGAAAAGTATCCGCAAAGAAAGCTCGACGAGCAGACACTCGATTACACCCTTTTTATCTTTAGAGAATTTTTTGCGTATACCTTGTATACGCTAATAGCTAAAACCTCAAGTTATTTATGTTGATGACTGAAAAATTTGTCCCTTTTTTCCCTCAATAGATCATTTATTGCACTCCGCAGTATGTATCACAACGCGAATGCTATGACGGCATTGAAAATAGTAAAAAAACCATTGTCACGTTTCAATGCATTTTTGTCGCTTTCGACATCCAAGCACGCCATAGGTTCCAACATTACAAAGGCCATGCGAACAACCTACGAGTTTGTTTTATTAAAAAATTTGGTATTTTATAGTTCCTGCCGAGCTTGTCTGTAAGAAAATGCGGCTTTATTCACAGAAAAATTGATAAATTCCCGTGAAAATTTTGATTTTGCAGCTAAATCGGGTGTTTTGTGACGTCTGCGATCACGTACCAAGGACAGGTCTTCAAGCAAACCCTGTACTCTGCAGCGCACTGCGGAACACTTTTTATCATAAGTCCTCCTACATGGCGCAACCATATTGCGCAGGGCCGCTATCCGCCTATGCTTTTTTGTTACCATATTTGCAAGTGCGATGTTGTTGTTACCGTATGTAGTCATCGTTTCGTGAAACTTCAAGTGAGCTCCACAAACAGGGTCCGGAAGAAGTATGTTGCTTACGGCAATCGGCCTGTGTCGTGTGAGACAACCTCTAAGTGCCAGACTGCTGTGTAACTATAAGAAGCATAGTGCGTGCAATACGAACAACCGTACGCACTTGTACTATCTTGTACTTACGTGTACACGTGTGTATTTACACGTACTTTTGTCACTTTTATCGTTTAACCCACCATTTTTAATGCTATAAAATGAGTAGGCATCCAAATTTAGGCAAACATAGCTCGTTCTGCGAGGTTATACACACTGGCTAAGTTGCATTTGCTTTTGCCAGCGTTAACCAATCGCGGAGCTTTCCATATTACGTCATTGGTTCTACTGCGGGAAGTGAGGTAGTGGTTCGCAAGGTTACTCCCTTTTTTTCAAATTATATAGCCTATTTCAACCACGTTTACGTTAAAAGTGGTATCATTGTGAATCTTACGAGCAATCTTTCGAATGAACCGAACGTGTGTGTTGTCTGTATGGCTCTTTTAAACCGAATGTTCCAATACTAAAATGGCACAATATTGTTGTGCACAATAAGGAATACCCTGGTGCTGCAACTGAATGGTCTACTGTCCTAGCTATGTGCTTGTAAAAAACTGCTGGAATACGCGAATGATTGCCGCTATCCCAAAACAAATCGTACAAACTTGGTGTGATCAAATGGCTATATACACATTGCAAGTGCTATCTCAGCGGTCGTCAGTGATAAATTTCAGCCGGAGGTTTTAAAACACACTATTGGTAGTACCCGGCTACACCCGGAAATGCAACTTTACCAATGACATTAGTGGTTGTACCGCGCGTCAAGGAATTTCTTACGTGTCACTATTAGCTACTTGACTTTAAAGTTTGAACCAATTTGAAACTCCCGCCCGCTGTCACTACATAGGCTCGCACCAGAGGCTCGTGGATATGGGAAAGTGCTGTAACTGGTGTTCAATTGAATGTACCACAAAAAAACGATTGTACGAAGGCAGTGTGCTCAAGCGACTGCATGCTAATTAGACGGGTTATGTCAGCAGGCGTGATAGATAACTCTCAGTCAACTGACAGTTTTATGATACACGACCTCCCACAGATGGTGCCCTTAATAAGACCAATCTGGTTGACCGATTTTTACGTTTGTTTTGACAAACTAGCAGTGTATTCAACGCTAGGACGTCCCATTCTTGAATACGCGAGCGTAGTATGGAACCCTCATCAGGCATACCTCATTGATAAGATCGAAATCATACCAAATATGGCCCTCCGCTTCATTTATCCTAAATACTCACGGTACGATACCATAAACGCACTCCGCAACCAAGCTTGCCTGCCAACATTAAAATGCCGCAGACAGGTGTCATCCTTAAATTTCATTTACCTTCTTTGTAACGGCGCCCAAAACATAGACAAAGACTGGTTTATCCGGCCTCCTTTTTATCATTCACGTAGAACCAACCATAGCTGTAATATCAGGCCTTTTGTTCCTCGTAGTAACACTTTCAAATTTTCCTACTTTGCGCTAACCGTAGAAACATGGAAGAAATTAGCTAGTGAAGTTGTTCAAGCGCGTTCTGTGGACATGTTTGTTGCTAACGTTGAAATATTGTATAACACTGAATAATAATGAACCTGTGTTAACTTGCGAAATATAAACATATATCGCCATTATTATCCGTTGTATGCTAACACCTTTGAAGAGATTTGTTAGTGTTATACTTTTTGCACTGTTCTACTCATGTATGAGCCTTTAATTAGGCTTACCGTATGAATAAATAAATAAACATCCAGAAATGGTATTGGGAATATGGTAAAGCCAGCGTTTGCAAGCGAAAACGCTCTCGATATTAAAACGGAGTAAATAGCCAGTGAGGTGTGTGTGAAAATGCTTTATTTTCCCTAATTTCTGATTTCCCCTATTCAGTACCTATAATAAAAAATATTGTGAAAGCGTTATCGCACGCTTGTTTGGTTTACCGATATCAACAATACCTGTTACACATCGAAATCGGCCAGCGAAGAAAACCCCATAAAAATATTTGTGCAATTTTCTCTTTAGTATGGTAGGAACCTACACCTCCAACTTCAAGCTTCTTATTTTCAATAACCGTTGGCATCAAGTATGAACCCTGATGTGACTTCCTCTATGTGACGCTACTCACCGTCATTTCATTACAGTCGTGACGAGCTGCCGCGTGCTGATGGGGCTGCTCCAACTCGCGGCCGCTGTCTACAACATTCTATAACAGCCTCATTCAATCAAGACGTGTCGCTCTGCTTTCTCAACATTGCGTCATAGCTGGAAGACCAAGAGGTTCGACGCACGCTGCACAGAACCCGGGGTTTGTACACGACGCCAAGCCCAACGACGCACGGAGCCGCAAAACACGAGGAAAAGACACAGTGCCTGCTATCTTGGCGAGTTCTCAGCCGCGTGCGACCGAATGGAACGACAGCTTCGACGACGCCACAGCCTATGGGACCAATGGAATGGCCTTCTACCGGAAGCGGAAGACCACATAAGGGGAAGTCGTGAGGCGACGGCAGGCGTAGTGAGTGTACTGATGGAGCAATTCGGTGCAATTTGTATCCAGATAGAGAAGTTGGAGTAGGCGATCTTTGATGAGACACGAGTTGACCTAGTGGACAGCGAGGCGTTACACGCTGGACATACCGACAGAAGGTTGTCAGCAAGACAACGAATTTACGTCTTCAGCTGAAGGAATGCCGGTCTTCGGCCCTACGCTGGATCGCCGCCCACCCATCACCAACTGGCAAGTGCAAGATTTCCCCAACTAAAGGTTCCCAACTTTCACCAGAATTGCAGATTATGACGGCTATTCTGGAAGCAGTTTTGGGCAGCCGTTCACAACGACGAGTTCAGCACGGCTGACAAGTTCAACTACTTGAGTAGCCTCGTGACTGGAAAAGCAGCATCAGCCATATCTGGACTCCAAGCGACTGAAGAGTACTATAAAGACACCATTGAGATGCTAAAGACATGCTTCGGAGATAGCAGCGTCGTCCTGCAAGATCAACTTTGAGGCTTCCTTGACTTGAAACCCGTTTCATCGTAATCCAACGTCCGAACACTTAGGCATCTTTATGATCTGGTCCACGCCCATATCCGTAGTCTCAAGCCGCGTCGCACGAGCTCGACAACTTATTGTTCCATGCTGCGCGAAATCCTGCTAAGGGTGCCGCCGATGGACGTGGTCCTGCGGTCCTCCCATGAGGGACGCAAGTCGTCATTTTCACCAGATGGCACTTCATGGAACCCACACTGCGACTCTACCGGTCAAATGGCCCTGTCATAGCACGGGATTCAACTTCTCCTGGATTTCTCGGACCATCAGCTCACGTGTCGGTAGGCTGCTTCTGAACACGCCTTTAACAAAATTCACCGAATCTCAGAAGATGCACGAAAACGCCGCTGTTCACTTTACCTTCCAACGACCTCTGCTTTATAGGGCACACTGAGCATGCCGCAGTGGTGCTTCTTTTGTCATTCTGGAACACACTCTATTGAAGCTGTCATGCCAAAGAACTCTGCCTTTCGCGCAAAAAAAGATGCAAGCCAAAGCTGGGAGATGCTTCAGTTGCCTCAAGCAGGGCCACTTGGCGAAAGTGGTCAGGAGCCAGTTAAAACGCGAAACGTGCGCGAGATGGTACGCAGCATTACCGTGCGCCTCAGACAGCCATGAAAACGACACGTTACTTCTACACCGGCCCACCTGGTGTCCAAACAAGCAGTGTCCGTCATGCTGCTGTGGACTCTGGAAAACAGCTACCCACATACAGCCCACGTGCTGGAAAACAGCCTAGACGGTCCCCTTATTGAGGCAGACTTCCCTACTGAAGAAGCGATCGAGATGCACTAGAATAAGATCTTCCGAGACGCTTTCACGAACACAAGTAAACTGGCAAGCAATGACCCTTTTGTACCTGCCGCTTCGGTACAAAGAATGTATTCACAGAGAAAATCGTTTTCCTCGTTTCATGGAACCTCAGAGGTGCTACTTGAGTGCAGCAAGCAGTCGGGCATCTTTTCCCTCAAGTCCAGGATTATACTGCACTCCAGGACAAGGCGTCAGAGGATACAGAAAAAATTGCCGATCGGACGTCTAAAAAACCGACCGAGTAGAAATGGCAACGCAAAAAGAGAGCACGTAACAGGAGACATCATACAGAGCCGAAAGTGAGTCATCAAGGGAAACATGTTGGACTTGAGACACCGAACAAAACAGATGCAAAGGCCCCAAGACGTCCATGGTGTAGAATACAAAGAATAGGCAGCAAAAGCCTGCCTTCAATGGAGATACGACGCCTGCAAGAAACGTTTTCTGTTGGCAGCAACTTTTCCTGGATTATAAACCGTTCCTGCTCCTAGATTCAGCAATGAACTCTGGCTTGCGAAACACCGTGGACAAATTGTAAGAATAAACAGGTTAGGTGGTATAAACCCCGAAGGCGGAGGAAGCACTCTGTGGATGTTAGAGAATCGATGCTTGGAAATTTCACCTGGAACCCCAAAAATCCGCAGACTTACTGAAGGACGGTATGGTGCTTAGAAAAACGAAGCGTCCAAGACATCTGCAGAGCTTGACACGAATAGAAGAGCCGATCGACGGACAGGACGGAGAGGTCTGGTCTAACAGTCTCCGTTTCCTCTGGGGCGCTACAGTCAAGCGTCGCGTACTGCTAATCAACCCTTGTGTCACGTGAACGGATGGTGGGGTGGTCTTTACCAGCTCGGAGCAATGGACACGGGGAAGCCGTTGACGAGTTTGACATAACAGACATTTAATGCACACACAAAAAACCCTCAGGCAAAGCACTCAATATTTAAACTACACACAACCGATAAACACTCAAACCTCTACAATCCCAAAAAATACAACTCACACACAAACCCCTAACTTAACAGGTCAATATACAATTCAAATCAAAACCCAAAAATCTACCATAAAGTCCTACACTATCAGTTCAAATACACTCCTTAATCAAGTTCTAGTTCCTTTCTCTCGTATCATAACTCCCTAGTTATGTCCCGTACAACTACGTCCCTACTGGACTAGCCTACCCCGCTGTCGTCGGCGCCGACGAGTCGCACCCGTTGCGTGGCCGCGACCCGGTGGTAGCCGTCCTCCTCTCGCTTCGGTGCCGGTGTTCGATGCGCGCGGTCACTACATGGACGGCGTGGGCTCCGCGCGTCCTGACGTTTCCTCTGCGGCTACTTCCTGGTAGCCGCTCCCACTGGATGTCCTTGATGCCGGCGTTCGATGCGCGCGGTCATCCCTTCGGCGGCGCGCTTCCTCGGTGGCTACCCCCTGGTAGCCGCTGCCGCTGGAGGTCTCAGGTAGGCTTGGCACGAACGTCGCCTTTCGGGGCCGCCGAGACGAACGTCGACGGAGCGTGGACGCTGGCCGCTGGTGCCCGACCGATGCCGCTGGGGCCACGAAGACACAGGTTCGTGGTGCACCTAGGATGACGGTGCCGATGCGAAGTCGGCCCGCTCCCGGCCAGGCTCGGATGGCGTGTTCGATGGCCTGGCCGCGTCCCCCTGGCTCGTTCGTTGAAGCGCACGTGCTCCGGCCGCCTCCTGGTTTCTTCGGTTTCTTGCCTCCCCCTTCTCTTTGTGCGCCCCGCTTTTATACCCTCTGGGCTCTCCCCGTGGCGCACTCCCATTGGCTTCTTGCTTCCTCCCTGTCCTTATATGGCCATCTCGCCACTTGTCACCTGCGTGGCCTTCCCTGATTGGCCGACCAGTGTGGTGCCACCTTTTCCCAGGATACCTTGGTGCGTCGGCGCTGGCGCTTGCTGATTGGCGCACTCCTGGCGCGCACTTCAAATGGCCGTTCCTTTGTTCGTTTCTTTCCTGTTTTTCGGGGGTTTGATGCGTCCCCCTCTCAGGGGGGTGTCCTGACACATGACACCTTGGAAAACCACTTTGCGTCATATGTAAGGGGGGGAGACTGTTGTGACTTCCTCTCTCAACCCTTGTAGCAGACGACGCTAATCAGCATCATGCGATTACGTTCGTGAAGATCTTCCGCATGCTCTTGTGGCTGCACCGGCTGGCGCCAGCTTTCTAGCACATTCCTTTAAAGCCTCATTCCACCAAGACATGTCACTCCACTATGTGAACATCGCGCCGCAGCTGGAAGATCCAGAAGTACAACAAAGCCTTTTCGCCTTTTCAGTGCTGTAATTTCAGAAATAGTCTTGTTGAGCAGCGTCGTAAGGCAAATCTTCAAAATTAGTTTTCCGCATTGGGTGAGTAACATTCACCCACTGAACGTAATTGGTATATCCTTCAGTGAGACATACATTGGAGAATCTTCAAAACGACCCTCATTACTCCGCAATGCAGATTCGTATTATATTCTTTTTTTAAGGCACAGCCGCAAAACTACGTTTGGTTATTCGTGCTGGCGACGTATACTAGCAAGAAGCCCCTTGATATCCGAACAGCATTTGGAGATAACCCAGAGCTTCCGAAAACACAATTTCTCCGTTTCCTTTATTACGGTACAATTTCCTCAATTCCCCTATTAGTCAGTCCCCACGCGGTATTAGACATATACTCCTAAAACTAGAAGTGTTGCCGTGCAGATTTGGTTAAACGTTGATGAAACGGTCGGTCAGTCAGTGAGTGTATCGTGCTCTTTTGTTTGTAAACAATTTGAATGATGGTGTGTATAAAAATTGAGAATGATGTATTTACGTATAATGGACGCAGAGTGCATCACGCACGCATTTAATGCACAAGCCATAAAGTGTATTTAGAATAAAAACGGAGCTCAGCGGTACAGTGCCATTACATTTTGTTAAAATAAGAAGAATATTTGAGACTGGATGGCTGCCGTGTGCATTCGTTATAGTGTATGCCGTGGCTATATACATATATGTCTGTGTTCTATGGGTCGCCAAATTCTCTCTTCAACAGGCGGCCACAGCACATCAGGCAGTCCCCGCCAAGAAGTAAACTTCGCGTGTTCGGCACTTATATACAAACCGAAGCATATAGCTCTAGTGTTCTTCCCATCATGTATCACTCTAACCCTGCACAGCTCTTCTTCTCTATAAACCTAGCCCTAAATAACTCCTTTTTTATGGTTCGTTTAGTTGCCAAAGGGCCTTGTGACATATTCTCGAGGCTTCCCAAATTTCGCGTTGATGGTCGACAAATATTTCGGGTATCGGATGTTTTGGGGCATAACACAAGAAGTCTAGAAATGCAATGGTGGAAGGAAGTAAACTCGGTCTTTCCCGCGCATAACAGCAATTAGAAATCGCTGGGAAAAAATGCAATGATGTGTTTGCTTTGCCTTTTTTGTCTTTTCCTTTGTACCATTTTCGACCCCTCCTATTCGACCCCAGATACAAGGAGAAGAGAGCCCGCAGTTCGTACACTTCAAGTTCCTGACAATTGGCATTACACCCATTTTCTTGAACCATTCACTGATTCTCAGTTTTCTTCCGCTATAGGTTATTATAAAGGTTCTTTTATATTTCCGATGCTAAATATGGGCGGATGCCTTTAACGCACCTGTTTCGGAGAGCTAGCTTTAGAGGGTCACTGAAAGTAGGTTTATGGAGCGCAGGTTTGAAGAACACGTTTCAGGGGTTTGCCCTAACAGATAGAATCTCTTAAACTAGGGGGCGTTTACCACAAGCACTGATAAAGCCGTTCTCTCCAGAAACGTACCGTTGATGCAGGCGTGCTCGGCGTATCAGAGATATCTTGCATCGGGGTGTAAGTGTTGGTCCTGCCTCTTCCATCGGAGATACCGTGCATCGAGTTGTTAGCGGTGCTCCCGGATCCTCTAACGGGGAAACCGTCCGCCGGGGTGTTAGTGGTTCTGCTGCCTCCTCCATTGGAGATACCGTGCATCGAGGTGTTAGGGGTGAACCCGCCTCCTCTAACGGGGAAACCGTGCACCGGGGTGTCAGTGGTTTTGGTGCCTCCTCCATCGGAGTCGTTCGTTTCTGAAAACGTACACGGGAACGTCAGCTGCTATGGCGTAGACGGACGTGGTATACTGCAGAACAAAACTCAAAAGGGGCATGCAAACGCCTCTGCAATACATACCTCGAAGTGTTTAACGCGAGGAGTTCATCATATTATATTTAATACATACTGCGAACCCCACTTCGGTCCAAGCGGGACGGCATTGTACAATTAAAAGAGCAATAATATAAAACATACACAAAAAAACAATGCACAGTTAGGCAGTATTAGAAGTACTTCATTCGGTAATCTGGTCCAGTCTGAAATGATGCGTGGAGAAAACGAAAGTTTGAACATGTAAATCTTGTCCGTTCTCGCGAAGTATTACTTGTTGGTCTTGTGGTTAAGGAAGAAACAAAAGGGGCTGGATGAGTGGCAAGTTAGTGATTATATAAAACAGACAGAAAATCAAGGCGGGACTTCTATCTACGATCCTGAAGGGCAGGAATATTATGACCTAGCATTAGGTTTGAGGGGGAGTCCGTTCGCAAAAACCTCGAATAAACAAACCGAATGGCCTTCCGCTGAATCCTTTAGGGTCCCACACGATACTCGCGTATTCCACAATCGGAACAACGAAAGAAAAATAACACACGCTTAACGTTTGGAGGGGAATTTCGGAGCTTATATCTTAAGAACCATAATTTCCACAAGGCCGACAAGCAATTGTAATCTATGAACAAGTTCAATGATAAGTTGTTTGTTAATGTAATACCTAGGTACTTTTAGCTGTCAACCTGCGTGAATGAAGACGATCCTAATTTATACACGTGTTCTCTCGGGTTTTTCTTTCTTTTCACAAAGATATATACTTTTTTTCACATTTAATTTCATTCCACATTCTGCACACCACTTACGCACGTTTTTAATGTTTTTGTTGACTTCCTCGAGATCATTAGTACTCGTGACTTCCCGATACAAAACACCGTCGTCCACGAACAATCGAATTTGAACAGTATGGTCAGCATGCACTAAATCGGTAATATAGGACAGAAAAAGCAACGGACCCATAAAACTACCTTGTGGAACCCCAGAGGTGACAGGAAGACACCCAGATTGTTCTTCGTTAATTTTTACAAGCTGTTGGCTGTGGGTAGGTAGCCTGCGATCCAAGAAACAAATATATCCGGAATGTGAATGTCTTTAAGTTTTACTATTATTTTGTAATGTGGTACTTTGTCGAAAGGTTTATCATCTTGAATGCAAAATCCCTGTCCAGCTCGAATTCAACCTGGTATTCTTTACTCTCCACTCAGGAAAAAAAACGCTGCCCTAGCGCCGTGCATTGAGGATTATAAAAAAACGGCTTCTAATGGAAGCCGGCAGCAACGGCAAGAATAAAGGGAAGAGGTGCACAACATACGCAACATGAGACAACATTGTGTAGTAACGCTTAGTCACTAACGCTTACTGCAGTTGCGATTCAGCGCGCCGCTACCTTGTGCGCGCTTACTGCAAGTATGGTGCAGTGCGCTCAAGTTGTGTGCTACAAGAAAGCCTGCCCTCCGTGATGAAGCCACGGCACGCAGAAGCATGTCCTCCGCGCGTACCCTAGCTGGGGATGATTCCCGCCCGCGGCGGTTGCGAATCCCGGAAGAAATTGCTTCTACCAGAGTTGTCTTGGGAATGGAATCAGAGAGGGGACGCCGCCTACAGAGATTTTCTTTTTTCCTCTATCTCACACTCAGCTTTCGCCGGTTACCCCGACCCCGGGAAATAGCGTTCTTGTGTGTCTGTACTTCGGTAGGGTCGTGTGCAAATCCCCGGGACGGTGGTGGGGCCATCGAAGCTTCTGTGCATAAATTCAGCGCTTTCAGTGAACAACCGGACAACACAACAGGCTTCCGTAAGCAGCACTGCTCCGTACGAGTCATGCTGCCACCTCAACCGCAAGGGTGTTCTTGTGTCATCGGTGTTTAGTCCTCGACATGCAGTAAACCAGTTACATTGGCGCTCCGCTCTTTGTCGTCAACAACAAGGCCAAACTTCTTCTTGTAGACCGTCCACCATGCTACCACTACCTGACGGAGGCGACGGAGGTCGGTACGGATACGCCTTCGTGAATGTGACAGAGCTTAGGGGAAAGTACTTGTGTGTCCAGGCCATTTCATGCTATGAATTAAACGTATCGGGGCCACGTATTGTTAGATATTTTATTCCTAATGTCAAATAACTTATAAGTAGTACGGAAGCCATTGCTTGAAAATGTGTTCAGTTTCTAATTGTCACAGAATTGTTTTGGAGGGTACACACACAAGGTTATAGTCATTGCAGATGCATTTGTGCAACAATACAAATTTTCCATCGTTTTGTTGGCACAGAACGCTGCACTTCAGCGATTGTAAAAGCCGTCTACAGCAGAAGGGTGTTTTCGCGGATGCTTCAGCCAGAAAAAACGCACCCAGACAAAACGCTGCCCAGCTCTGCTGGTAGAAATAACTTACCTATCACCACTATGACCAAAACCGCCGATAGTCCCACGAGTAGACCCAGGATAACAATAACACAGACCATAGCGAACGCAATGGTGCCAGCATCTTCCTTGCCTGTGCTGCAAGGTTGATAAATGTATATAGTATCAGGCGATCAATAATTGAATACAGTCAGTCAATGACAAAGAGGCAGTTATTTTATTGTATCAGCAAATACCAGATCATTTGTTCAATTTATCAATCATTCAACGGACTTTCTGAACTCCGCAATAAAATGAACAGACGGTAACACACTTGTCTATAACACTCTAGCGGGGCGCCGCTGGTTTCCAGAGCCCATGTCTATCGGTGACAGTGGGTTCGAGATAACTCCCATCCGCGTGTACGAGGCTACCGTCATACCACCAGCCTGTCTGTTCTCGTGCTTTTCGCAGCGGCTGCAACAGAGAGTGATTTTGCCGAAAGGAGCACTGTTGGCGGTACCAGTCGTGAGGCTACTTGACCGCCTCCGTTACAAAGCTTGCAACTGCTCAGTCATCGTTTCTCCCCTACGCCTTTCCTTGAAAACAAAACTGTGGTTGATTCCTCCGTCATACGAATCGCTAGTGAAATGTGCAGCGAAATCTGCAGCTGAGCATGATTTGCGGGTAAGCAGCTATCCAGTGGGTGCGCTTGGATAGCGACGTCCTTCTGGTGGGTCACTTCGGCAAAAATGTTCTGCCGTCAGTTCCGTGACGGATATGACGTCAGTAAAATCGTCGTGCATCCCGGCATAAAACACTTTCGCTTGTAAATATAAAACCCGAAAGCGAACAACCTGAAGTATATTCTACTCTGTGGTACTAAAGGTTGCTTCCCCGCAAACAAACCCTGCGTGCAGGCCGCTTTACAGGCCACTTGCTTCGTTGTACTCTTGTACTGGCGTCACTTGCGTGACGGATATGACGTGAGTGAAATCTTCGTGAATCCCGGTATAAAACGCTTTCCTGCTAAAAACACCGCCGTGTAATTGCTGTGTTCCCCTGCAACGTGTCATCACGCGTAGTGCGCTGACAATTTGTGCACAGGTGATAAGCGGGGACTGTAGTACGTCCCAGCGGCCTTTTTATTGTCCAAGTGACCGCGGTTTAAGATTAATTACCCACACTGAACGTTGCATCAGTGCCAGGTTGGGCGCGATTTTTTGCGTTTATTCTGGCATAGAGAAAAAGAGAATTGCTGCAGAATGACATTGTCACTATGATACATCTGTTGTGTTAATGGCAGTTATGACTATGATAACTATGAGATAAAGCGAAAGCCTTACACGTGTTGTCATTCAGTGGGCTTCAAAAGTTTTAAGCAAAAACCGGAAGCCAACACGCAACGTACCAAAAGTTCCCTTGGTGTCTCCGGCGAACTCAAGGAAATTAGAGGGAACTAAAGCATGATTGAGCATGTGTGGATGCAACTATGATTTTTTAATTATTGCAGAGGGCATTGAGAATAATTCAAGTGTATTGCGAAGCATGAAAGTGACACAAACGGAATACAAGTAAATTAAGAAGACAAAGCAAATCCGCTGAACTTATTTGATTGCTTGAAGGGTTTAGCGCTCCGACGCAACGCAGACGCCGAGGCGCACCATAGTGGAGGGCTACAGATTAGTTTTCACCACCTTGTGATCTTTACGTGCGGCGAAATCTCGTCCACACGGGCATTTTTGCTTTTCGCCTCAATCGGAAAACCGGCCGCCACGGCCAGGAATCGAAAGTGCGACCTCGTGTTCAGCAGCGCAACGCCTTAACCATTGAGCCACCCCCGCGGGTAAATGAGCTAGTTTCATTACAAAGAATCAAAGAAAATAAATTTGTTTTCTGAATAATAATAATGAGAAGTGAGTAAAGGTGAGATAACGTTTCTTAATAAATAATAACGTGTGCTAGCATTAAACCAAGTGAAATAAAAAGACAAAGAAAGGAAATTGAAAAAATCAGCATGAGTTGTTATGATTTAAAGTACAAGTGAATAAATAGAAAAATAAGGATAGAAACGCCTGAGATAACGTAAAATAAGTCAATTAGGATGTCTCGAACTGAATTATCACGAAGGGAAAAATAAAAAGAAAGCTACGCAAATCAAGCGGAAGGAAGATATTATTTAAATTAAAGTAAATTATAGCCGGTAACAGAATGCATTGATGTACGTCAAAGTGTATCAGGGTGAATCATTGGATCAACATGAAACAAAAGTCCATGTTGATTCAGACACAGGTGTTCCCATGAATTTTCAGCACCCCCCTTTTTAATTTTGGAGGACGTGTTTCGATCCGCTTTGGATTTTGGTACTTCGATTCGATATAAATTTGTTCACTCAGAACCAAATATATCATACTATAATCTTTCTTGTTTCCATTTCTGTGAAGATGCTTTGTCCATCTTACTGATTCTTGGGGATCTATTTTATTTCACTGGATGTTCTTATTGATACATTTTTATTTGTTTAAGCCTGTTTGGTATGGGTGAAGCCATTCTGCGATCCGCTTCGATTTCCTTTGATTAAGACTAATTCTCTAACCTTGCTGTAATTGCATTGATTTCTCTTTATTTGCTTTGTCTTCGTTTGTAATTCAGATCCGTACTTCTTAATTTACTTAAGTATGTTTTTACTTGTGTGTAGCTTGATTCACTTCTTTACTCCATTTTATATTTCTGACTCCTAACATCTACAACGAATTTTTCTTCAATTGCTCAGTTATTCGCTTGGTTTGATATTGGCACCCGTTGGCATCGGTCCATGAAGTTTGATTCACCTTTATCCACTTTCCGCAAACTTATTTCACACAATCATCCAATTTAATTTACTGTGCTTCCATTCACGTTCTGTCATTTTCATTGTGCGCGTGGCTTTTATTTTATACAATTTTAATTATTTATGACATACTGCAGGCCCTTTCAAAGGCACCAGTAGCAGTACTGTACAGAATACAACGTTTTGTACTCGATGTTAAACAGGCGCGAAAAACGCACGATACAGAGCATAAAAGCAGCGGAAAAGCACTCCAAAAGCGAGATCTATTGTATAAAGTTACGATAACAAAAGAATAACTGAAAAAGGCATACCATTTTTTTCACATGCAACAATCCACTGACTTGGCGTAAGAATATTAGGCCGCTGAAATTATAAATGTCGGCGAGGTGTTCAATGGTTCTGGGTACCTTTCCTGACATAAATACGTATCTTGAACGCGCATTTTAATCTGTTGTAGTTTTTGAAGAACAGATGTTTACATTTCTCGGCGGAAAATGGAGTGAGTTTACAAGAATGGTGATGCCGCATGGGTCTGGTGGTTGAGGGCTGCCGCTAGTTGTAGGGGCCAAGCTTTAAATCACGATGCCAGAGTTGAAAAACATTAGGCCCACCCAACTTATTTCTACATTCTATGGAGCTACTTCTATTAATGCATTGGTTCAATGGGAGAATCATCGCTATTGTAAGGATCGTATATAAAACAAATGGCAAGTCTGTAATTTGCTCAAGTTTGTTATAGGTTTCTTGTACGATGGATCTCAAACAATGCGTGCGTATTCTAATCTAGACGTGTTGTAAGCTGAAAGTTTACTATCCGGAGGCATTATTTCAGCAGGTGAGTTACCAGACCAAACGTGCAATGAACAGATGCGCAGAAAGCATTGAATTGTTTGCACCATGTTATTTAAGTGGTAAGCTCTACGCCAAGACAGCTAAACCCTTCATTTCAGGCAATCGCAAGGCTGTAATTACAGTATTAGTATACAAGGGGAACTTTTTTTGTGGGTAACGCGAATGAACCCTGTTTTTTGAGAATACTTTTCACGCGCTAGTTATTTCACCACTGGGATAAAGAGCTTAGACAGTGATTTTAAAAAACGTTAGTTCTGTTATTTTTAATTTCTTTTCAAAATAAGCAATTGTTGGCACACAATCTCGTACTAACGCTCTCAATATGCAGGTCGTTAAGCCATTTATGCAAATTGAGAAAGGCAACGGCCTTAGCACGTTCCCTTGCTGAACACCTGAATTTATGGGAAGGGAGTCAGAACATCGGCCATTCACGTTGTCGAATTTATAGCTTAGATTTATATAGGACCGTATCCAGTCAGCAAAGTTGCAAGGGCTGTGTGATTTGTGAAGTTACAATATCAGGCAATAATGAGAATCCGATAAATGCAGGTGCATAAATATTATCTCCGTATGGCCATATTTGTTCAGAATGAACACGACTGCGTAGATGCGGTAAACAAGTTGGGTGGGTGGTGGTCCAGCAACCACTACAAAAGCCTTTACCAAAGCCTGTCATGTCGCTTTCATTCTTCATATTGCATTGAATTACTCTTAATGGGCTTTGTAATTGTTGTTTCTGAATCGCCCTTTCATCCACTAACTGCCAATCAAGCTGTGGGTCGTTCTAACTGCATTTTGCTCCCTGGAGACGCCCAGGGTTTTTTTTTGCGACGCGTGTTGACTGCCGGTGTTCGCTCAAAAAATTTGAACGTCGAATGCATGAAACGACTCATGAGGCTTTCGCAATATCTCAGATTTATCATATACGTTAGCATGGTTTTTCCGGTAAAAGAGATTTATTATGAAAATGTTTTCCTCCCGGAAGGGTTTTCCCTGTACTCCGAAATAGACACGATACTTCCGCAGCACCTGCCGCTCATGCTGTGTTCAGTGTAGTCCATGATCTAAACGCATGGCTCCTTACTCGTAAAAACAACTCTACCACATCCTACCGTCACCGCCATTCACCAAATTACCACAAAGGGTTTGCAACTTCGGAGTAGTATACGCTGGGCGACACCTTTAACGTTAAAACAGCAAGGACTCGCCGAAGAAGGAGGAAGAACAAACGTTAATTTTAAATATTTAAAGCCGATGGGTGGCCGCCTTATTCTAGGTAGCCGCGCGCTGTCGCTGCTCTGGTGGCCAGCTGGATCAGGTTATTCTGGTCCCGCAGGTCTGAGCTGGTTAGCCCGCATTTCCATTGCTGAGGAGTAGATGAGGGGAGTTGGTGAGGGGAGGTGTGTGCAGAAGAATACGTCGTGGGGGTTGTGGTCGAGCTGTGACAGCCAGGGCAGTGGCAGGTGAACCCGCTGAAGGAGATTAGACAGGATGGTGCTGTTATAGAATGTATTTGTTTTGGAGACGTCGCCAGATGGGCGATTCTTCTTTGGTGAGTTCAGGGTGTGCGGAGGGTATTCTCGGGGGGTGTGGTGATAGTGCGGTAAGATATCGGAGTAGGTGACTTGTAGTGGGTGTAGCGCGTCTGTCATGGTGTACACAGGGACCGGCATCATCGGGAGTGCCCAGTAGTTGAGATTGCCGGCCGCAGCGCGGGCTAGTTCGTTCCGGGGAGGACGCAGTGGCATGATGTCCTGACAATGTTCACCTTAGTAGTTGATACAACGGCTTGTAGAACCTTTAGGGTTGGTACAGGAATTGTCCCAAGGAGTTATCTTGGACAGGCTTGCTGCGAGTTGGTGATGATCTTGAGTTAGCCGGACGTTTGTGTATGCATTGCTAGGGCTATTGCCGTAGCTTCCGCTGCAGATGGGAATAAGCGGTAGTCATGCCCACAGTGTATATGGGGCCATTGCTGTCTGTGACCGCTACGTTTGCATGGGAAGGCCAGTGAGCGATATCCATGTAGCGGGTGTCGTTGTCCGATGACTACTTACGTAGGTAGCGAACCCGAGCATTGCGACGCCCTTTGTGTATTCGGGATGCATATGTGCTGGATCTGGGGCGACTTTGATGGTGGCAGCGGTGGCGTGGAGGTAGAGCTTCCGCCTCGTGTGCAGAGGGACCATGCCTCAAATCGCGGTGCCGGACAATGTCCACCGGAATAAAACCAAATCCGCGTCTTTTTGGAATCGCGGAAGAAGAGTGGCGGTGTGCCCTGACCCCGGCCACCATTGCTGTAACGCACTGCTTCACCAGAGCACGATGGGCCACGATGGTGTAGCAATGGCCGCGACCTCCCATAAATAAGCCAAATAACCCACTGCCCCCAGTCTCCAGTGGCGGCGAAACAACTGACCACGGTAGCGGTGAGACCTGTGACGCAGCAGAGGGCGCTAAGAATCTCTGGAGCCGGACAGGCCTCCATTGGAATCTGAACTTGGCGAAATTTAACACGAGAACTTTATCTAGCGATGCGAGTCTAGAAGCATTGTTCGAGGAATTAGAGGGAATTAAATGGGATGTAATAGGGCCTAGTGAGGTTAGGAGGACAAGTGAAGCCCTTACGGTGCTGAAAAATGGACACGTCCAAAGTTACCATGGCACGGTAGAAAGAAGAAAACTGGGAGTGGGACTTGTAGCAAAGGTTATAATTGCTGCCAACATAGGCGAACACTATAGCATTAACAAAAGGGTAGCCAGTATTGTAATTTGCCTTAAAAAGAGCCACGAACTTAAGCTGGTACAGGGCTACGCCGCTAAATCCACCCACGACGACCAGCTAGTTTAACGCTTCTATGAAGGTGTGGTATCGGCAATGGCTAAGGTATAAACACAGTATACCGTAGGTATGGGAGACGTCAGTACTAAAGTAGGCAAGAATCGGGCTGGACAAAAGGCAGTGGGAACTACGGTGTGGGCTGTAGAAATAGCACGGGGGACTACTAGTCGAGTTCTCAGAACGGAATATTCTACGCATCATGAAAAGCGTCTTCTCTAAAAACAGGAGATCCGGAAGTGGACGTGGAGGAGTCCGAATTGGGAGCATAAAAATGGAAAATAATTCATCATATACGATAACCCTGCTGCCGTCCTGGATGTGGAAGTGCTCGGAAGGGTAAGCTCTCGCATGGTAAGATCTCGATTAAGGCTACATTTCAGAGGGGGGGACAGTAACAAGCTAGTACGTAGGAATCCGATCACTGAGCTAACAGTAAGAAGTAAAATTGAAGAATTCAGTATCGCGCTTAAGAAGCGATATTCAGCTCTTACCGAAGAAGCAGTGTTTACGACATCGGAAGCCGGCGACAATCTTATACGTATTATGACGGAGAGTGCAGTAGAAGTCGAGGGCCCGATGGCTAGACAGGAGACTGGTACACCTTCCCAGGAGACGAAAGATCTAATTTGGAACCTTCAAACGACGAAAATCTCCACTGAAGCTGACAGAGTAGAACTAACGGAGCTTTCAAATTTAATGGATAAGCGTGAGACAGCTGACATACGGAAGTATAAAATGGAGAGGATAGAATACGTTGTAAAAAAACGGAGACATTCTGAAAGCAGTGAAGAGGCGTTTAAGCGTGGGGAAAAATTAGATGTATGCACTTAAGACAACTAAGGCTAAGTCATCACAAAAAGGGATAAAGTAGTCATAGTAAGTCAGGAGCTCCATAGAAATCTGTACAGCAGCCAGGGCATCCAGGATAATGCCGAACGAGAAAGTAGTTCAGTGGAGATAGACATACCACCAGTAAAGACAGTAGTAGCGAACCCTATGAAAGAAATAAAAGGCGCAAAGCACCTCGTGAAGATCAGATAACAGCAGACCTCCTGAAGGATGGCGGGAAAATCGTAGTAGTAAAACTGGCAAACCTGTGCACGCAATGCCGTATGACCGCGAGTGTACCGGAATCTTGGACGAACGCGAATATCATCCTAATCCACAAGAAAGGTGGCATGAAGGGCTTGAAAAATCAGACCGATCAGCTTTGTGTCAGTCGTCTACAAGGCACTTACCAAGGTAATCGCCAACAGAATTTCTGCCACATTAGATTTCAGTCAACCTAAAGAAAAAGCAGTGTTTTGTAAAGGCTATTCCAGAATGGACCATATTCACACAATAAATAAGCTAATAGAGAAGTACGCAGTGTGTACTAAACCCCTATAGATATCCTTCATAGATTATGAGAAAAGACTTGACTCGGTCGAAACCTCAGCAGTGATTCAGGCATTACGGAATTAGGGTGTAGCCGAGCATTATGTAAGAATACTAGAGGATATTTGCAATAGGTCCACAGCTACCATCATTCTCCATAAGGGGAGCAGTAAAATACCTATAAGGAAGGGCGTCAGACAAGGAGACACAATCTCTCCAATGTTATTCACGGCATGTTTTCAAGAAGTATTCAAATTTATTTGGGAACTGGTGGGAGTAAAAGTTATTGTAGAATACCTCAGTAACCTCACGTTTTCTGATGACGTTGCCTTGCTAAGAAACTCGAGGGACGAATTGCAAAGCATGCTTACCGCACTGGAAAAATAGAGCAGTAGCGGGGGCCTGAAAATTATATGCAGATAACTAAAGTAATGATCAAACACCTCGGAACAGCACAGTGATTCGAGATCGCTGGCCAGGCAGTGGAAGTGGTCAGTGAATACATCAACTCAATTCAAGTTGTGAACCCGGATCCAAACCAGGAGGCTGAGATTATTACGAGGATACAAACAAGGTGAAGTTCATTCGGCAGGCACTCTCAGACAATGAACGGCAGCTTACCGCTGTCACTGAAGAAGAAAGTGTATGACAGCTGCATCTTACCGGTACTCACCTACGGGCAGAAACTTGAAAGCTCACAAAGGGAGTTCAACCTAAATTGAGGACAACTCAGCCAGCAATGGAACGGAAAATGATAGGTGTAACGCTACTGGGACAAGAAGACAGTGGAATGGGTCAGAGAACAAACGCGTGTTAATGACATCTCAGTAGAAATTAATAAGAACAAATTGACGTGGGCAGGGCGTGTAATGCGAACGCAAGATAACCGTTGGTCATTGAGGGTAACAGTGTGAATCCCAGGACAAGGCAAGCGAGGCAGGGAGCGGCAGAAAGTTAGATGGGCGGATGAGATCAAGAAGTTTGCGGGGATAAATTGGTCGCAGTTTGAAAAGGACCGGGATAAATGGAAATTAATGGGAGAAGCCTTTGCCTTCCAGTGGGTCAAAATAGGCCGACGACGATGACGATGATGATGATGATGATAATGGTGGTGGTGGTGGTGGTGGTGGTTTATGTATGAGGCGGTATCGGGTATAGTGCTTTATGGGGTTCTGGGATTAGACGACCTAAATTATCGAGTGCGCGACCTGTAGGGTTGAGTGTAAAGGGAAAGAGGTAGCTGGTTCTTTGAGCTTCTGTGAGCTAGGACAGCGAATTATGTAAGCGAAGTTGAAGGAGCATGTTGGTCAAAGTGAAAGCCGGTAGTCCCTGGGCTATCTTGTAGGCTGATTGGCTGATAGCATCCAATCTAGAGTGTTCTTGGATTCCGCATTTGACATAGGGAGTGCCATATGTTAACCTGCTGAGCAGTAATGATTGCACAGGATGACACGTGTGGTTTTTGAAGACCGTGTTTGACCATGCATTCACAACGAATGACATGGTGAGTTGTGATATAGTGCAGTGTAGTTGGCGTTGGAGTGCTGTTCTAGATCTAATTGTGTGGAAGCTTACTCCCAGGATTCGTAATGTCTTCACTTGCGCGATGGTTTTCTGGTGAATCATGACGTGACCGTCCGGAGCCGGGTCTGGGGGTCTTGTTTGGGTACGTGCATGACTGACGAGAAGGGCTGATTTTGAGGGGTGACAGGTGAGACCGCGTGGTGCGAGGTGAGGACGGTGTCCACTCCTTGTTGTAAAGCGGACTTTTGAATGCCGGATGATTCTTTGGTGATCCAGAAAGTAAGATCATACGCGTACAGCGTGTAGGATCCGTCAGCCCCAGGGACAACAGTCAAGCATCAAGGGGTGGGAGAAGTGACCATGGAGGTCTATGTTTAATGGAACGTCGAGTGGTAAGGGGAAGACAATGAAGCCTTGCGTGCGCTCGTGAAGTATGATACATGATGATGGTGATGCCAGTCAAGGGAGACTGGCCTCCGTTTATAAAGATAATTCGCAGCATCAGGCTAAAGACAGTCGATGGCGATGGAGCTGTGTTGCAATGCTCCAGAAGATTCTAAATCTTCCCGGCCACCGGAATTGGGAGGTCAGTCTGCTTACAAAGGGTAGAGAAGCTGGACGAGCCTGGCCGCCTTGTCACGAGTTCATAAGGAAGGCGAATGGAGCACGACAACACCTTTTGATCGCGGGCTGCCTGGATCTGTTCGATGCGACCGAGGCTCCAAAGAAATGTTGGCTTCTTGGGGTCTTCGAAAAGCACAACTTCCCCGGCCTTTACACGATCTGCTTACCCACTACGTGTCTTGCTTCGAAAACGTCGTTCATTCAGGTATTCGTTTTTCCAATGAATCCAAAATTCATCCAGCATCTCCTCCTTTCTTCACACATTCTATTCAGACTCGTCGAAGTTAACTCAACTGGAACATCCAATGGAGGCAGCGCAGTGAGCCTTCTGCCGACGAGAAAGCACAGAGGTGGCGATGGGGTAGGCTCTCATATACCACTAAGCACGAAAGCCAGAGGGAGGGAGTTGACGATCGCCTACACATCAGTGACGGCCGTGGAGAGTTCTGCGGCGTCAACTATTCGGCTGCCCAATATTTTCTTCAACGTTGACGTGATGGAGTGCACCAGAGCCCAATGGAGGTGGCTGTCGTCTGGGAAAAACCAAGATATTTACAGTATTTACAGAGAAAGCCTTCTTCTTTGCAGCCATCACTTCAGAGATTGGTTCTTTGACATCTTGCACTTGCACCTAACATGCCGATGTGAATCTCAAATGTTTCCATGTTGTGTTGTGTTCATTGTTGCGGTACCACAACGTTCCCCAGGTATGTTCGTTTGAAGTCTGTACCGAAAATAAAACCGGGATTAGAAAACACGTGAAACTGCTTGCGAAAGCACACCTCACACCGTAACATTATTCCGCATGACATGACAGTGGAAATCCCTTTGTCCAGCAGAAATACGCTGTTGTATGCTTTTATAATAATGTCATTGCCACGTTATAGTAACGCGTAATGCAGAAAACAATGCCTCAATGCTTATTAAGCAGGTTTTGTCGTTAGGTATTCCTGAACCATTACGCTTGCAAAATTTAGCAGCGGTGATTTTATCCATAGGAAAATAAAAAAGTGAGTCGTCTTGTAGAAACCTCGTTTTAACACAAGGTAACGAGAAAAAAATAGGCATATTAGATATTTTATCTTTTACTGTATGTCTAAACCACAAAAATGAACGATATTCCATTGGCCCGTTACACCTTCTGTCACCGTCCAGTGAAACATTCTCTCAACCACAACCGTACGTATATTTACAGCCTTCGTTATTCAGAAACGATAGTCATAAATAAAGTACCTTCAGTTTCTATACCTAATTTTATTATTAACCTAAGCCTGAGACTTAGCCCACCTCCCTTTCTCTCTGTCACTCGATTCAACCTCGAGTGCAAACTGAATGAATGCTTTAACGCGAATCACACGTAAGAAGCATCTGCCCATACTAGTGACAGTTCTTGCATTTTTATACGTCGACATTATCCAGAGCAAAGTAAACTAGAGGTATATACTATCTGAATTGTAAATGCATAACCATGAGGACCAGTGTCGTAGACGGCTGTAATGGAAACCACAACTCAAACAAATGATATCGGCAAGCGCACTTCCGTGCAGAAAAAGAAGTGAGAAATAATACAACCCCCGGTTGTCCGAATAGTGTGCACGGGAATTCTGCGGACGCCAAAAATTGAATGAAGTTGAACAAATCACCACGCAAACCTCCTGAAGCGAGCTACAGGAGAGAGAAGGAGCTTGTGGGAAGAAAGAGCAACAGAAGATGCAGCACGTTGCAGGAGACGCCGACGACTCTCGTATAGGCTCCGGAACGATAGCCGGGTGGCGCTGCACTCTCCCCTCCGCGGCAGTACTCAGGGTCTGCCGTTGCTTCGGCACGTGCTTTTTTCGCTGCGCGCGTGCTGCATTTATCGCGCTACGTTGAGGTCCGGGTAAAATTTTCTTTCGACTTATGAAAGCATACACATTAGCACGTGACGAGCAAGTTTCGTTTACACGTAGAGTAGCTACTGAGTCCATTTTTGCCGGTGCTTGTCATGTCCTCTGCTAGAGACGCGCCGTCTGCTACGCGCCAGTCGAACGGCCGAGCGCCCCGGAGTATTCACGGGATAAAGAGTGCTCTTGTGGGCGACCCTTGGCTGGTCAAACCAGCTCAGTCATCGCGAAACGACTGCGTTTGGTGAACGGCTTTTCAGCGCCCTAAGCAGACGCTTCCCGACCCGCTCCTCCGCGTCTGGCAAGTCCACGCGCAGCTCGGGGTGGACGCTGTCTCCCTCATTGCCTGAGGCATCCAGCCCCCTACTCACGAATGCGAACAAAGCGACCGGCGGCTGCGCGAGTCACTTAAGCCAGCACTTACAAAGGGCGGCGGGAAGATTCCTCACTCCCCCGAAACGAAAAGATGAAGCTGAAAGCGAAGCAAACCCCCCATTTTGTTGCATGGTCAGCTGCCACGACAGCAACAAGGCGAAATAAGAGGATCCATTCGTTAAATTCTGCATATTCCCCTCGAAAGCGCACCAAAAAGGTAGACGGTAAGCATGGATCACTGCGGTTCGAAAGGTGAATTAAGTTGGCACATTTTTGCTTTTATCTGTGTGCTTTCAGTTTACATTACCCGGCTTTGAAAATGCGAACTAGTGTTTTAACGAGTCCTCCCGTCTACATTTTTTTAATGCATGCTGCCAATGATTGTTTTCCGCTATAATAAATGAACTTAGGAGTTGTATAGCTGGTGCAGCTCGATGTCGTCCATATATAGCACAATAGGTTGACATTTTGCATGGGTGAAAAAAAATAGCTTCTAGCGATTTACCTGGCTGTAGTAGCTCTGGTCCGTCTTGTCATTGTGACTTGTGTTCTGGACGGGATTGCTGCGTTGTTTTTTTTTCCACATTTACAAATACTGGTAATTAAAAGATGTATACACCAAATTCTGTATATTAATAGTAATTAAAAATTATACGCCCCAAGCTGTTCTGTTGTTTCCGCGAACTTCTACTCTAACCCATACTTGTACTCCAAGCGGGCAACGAACATTGCGAACAAAAATTCCTTCAAGGACCAGTAAAATGGAAATTCGGCGCTGTCAGCGCACCCCTTAATTAGCGTGTGCCTTTCTAATCCGTTTTTATAATATGCAGCTGATTGTTTCAAAAGTAAAAAATAACCTATTACCATAATCAATCTCGTTTATCTTACATTTCTTGCAAGCCTCAGTGTTGCTGCAGTCCAAAAAATCTGGATGTCCAAAGCGCGAGCATGCGAAGGGAGTAACAAACAAGAGAAAAGTAGTCTGTCACAAGCTGAACAGCTGTTGCCTTGGAGACGAACGGACAGCAGCCGGGGGCCGCCGAACAACGCGTTTCCCTCCTTAAAATCGTCGGGGCAGTCTGCCGGTCGAGCGGTGGGTGTGTAGCAGACGACAAGACAAACGTCGACAAAAATGAACTCAGTAACTACTCTACGTTTAAACCGAACTTGCTGGACACATGCTGACGCGTATGGTTTCATAATTAGAATAAAATTTTACCCAGCCCTCTTCCTCGTGCGAAAAATGCTGCACACGCGCAGCGAAAAAAAGACGCCCGCCCGCATCTTCCCACGGGGGGAACTCGCATAAATGCGTCGCATAGGGGTGGTTGCATTGCGCGAACGTTGCGTAATTGGGTAGTTTGTGGTTAGCGTTTGGATGTGGGGAGGGCTTCATCTTTATTATTCGTATTTACTGTTTCATGAATTTGGGACACAGGAAGGACAGGTGAAGGTATTGTGATCATTATTATATTTATTTTATTCGTTGGTGCCGTCGTTGTATTGGACGGAGAGAAGGACTGCTTTATGGTCCTAAAGTGGACCGTCAAGCGCTTTTGAGCAGCGGTCGTGCGTTGGAGTAACTGGTGAAGACGAGGTCGATGCAACTGCCGTGGATGGTGGTGGGTTGCTTGTTGTTGTTGGAGGTGGTGGAGACGTAGTGCAGGCCGTGGCGGGTCCCCTTGTACTCGACCATCCACTCGTCCTTGCGTATGTCAACGTTGAAGTCTCCGACGAGCACGAACGGATCGGACTTTCGTAAGCGCGAGTACACGCTGTTCATTGCACGGTCGACGTACTCGGTAACTGTCGTTCGAGCGAGGTTGGGCGCTAGGTACATTGTCATTACGGTAACCCCGTCGTTTCCAACGGCGCTGCCAACGGCGATGGCGTGCGAGGTACAATCGGCGTAGACATTCACGTTGTCGTTGAGCTTCGAATTGCCCGAGTGAAGGATCCGCAGCTCGACGTTCACGAACGGACGATACCTCTCGAGCACGAAGTTCGGGATCCGCAGACCGTCGTTGACGTCTCGCAGCCGCTTCTCGTGCACGAAGTTCCGGGTCTGCGCTCGTCTCTTCGCAGCCTGGTCTTCTGAATCGCTCGCTGTAGAGGGTAGGGTAACGTTGCCTTCAACGAGTGGTGGGACGCTGCTGTTGGCTTGTGCCCCAGTACTGGTTGAAGGTACTGTTGCTTCCATCGCTTCTACTTCGACGGAGCTCCGTGGTAGGACACGAGTAACGTGGCTCGAGCGTCAACCAAGGATCGCAGTTGACTGAATTCCGAGCGCGTGCTCCGCCGCTTATATACACAGCGCGCGCAGTACAGGGGGAGGAGTACGCGAACCTATCTCACGAGTGATGGATTCTTTGGTTGGCCAATCCCTAGGGGCATCCTGCCACAATCAGCATCAGAGGCGCTGCGGACGGGGCTGGTTGAGCTGCAAGGCGCGTGGCGCTTCCCGCCACAGCTTTCCTACGGAAAATTCAGCATCTCCCTCTAAAGTTTTCAGTTCGTCGTTTCCGTGGACGTTCAGCTTCGCGTGCCTTCGTTGTATCAGTAGCTTCTTGACGTAGTTCGAATGAGTCAAGGACATAAGGCGCGTTCGTAGCACTTGTTCCTGTCCCGGATTTGTAGCGTAGTGGGATGAGCACCGCGTCCCTCCCGTTGCGGCCAGAGTCGTGGGATCGATACCGGGCGCCGCTATTTCTTTTTTTAGAGTGTAGTATCGCGGAGCTGTGGGTGTAAGGAGGAGAGTTGCGCATGCGCAGTGAGCGTGTGGGTGGCGCCGCCATCAACGACGCAGGACCAGGCGAGCCTAAGAAATGCTCCGCATTTAAAAGCACGTGCCGAAGCGGCGGCAGCCACCACGTGCTCCCGCGGAGGGGAGAGTGCAGCGCTGCCCTCGCCCGGCAAACTTTGGCTTCGCCTCAATATTGCTACAAAATTCGAGGTGAAGATTGAAATAACTAATCAATAATTAACTAAGCTCATTCCCTAGTTCGGCTTGGATTTGCAGTTAGGACCATGGTTACAAAATGCGTTACTTGCGAAATTATTCGTCGAAGCACGTCATTCATTTTTGCACCCTTCGCACTTTCTTAGCGAAACTAAATCATAGAGCTACTCCTTTTTTTAGGTTACATTGATTCCCAGAGTAACAGCAAATTTTAGGGCACAACACTACGGTTGGGATGCCGTATGTTGCCCGCAGATCAAACAAAAGGGATAGGCGAAGGTACGAAGACAGGAGAACCACGGGGATCAAAACAATTTGTCCTTGAGGGTTGTCACCTGCAGCATTTTGAATTTTTCTATTACACCTCCATTGTCGGGTTGCCTCATTGGCGGCAAACATTTTAGTTTAGAACCTACTATGCAATCTTAACGCATGTGGAATGAATGGGGTATTGTACACCGACATGAGTACGAAGAAAACAGAGTAGGTATTACTTACGTCCCTGCGGATAGAAAGAGACGACACTGTACTGTTGTTTCAAAACACACGTCACAACTGATAGGAGTTGCAATGACAACAAGACTTGGCATAAAAAGTAATGAGAAAATTGTTTCACTTTTACAAACGATGACATTTAAGTGTATGTGTATTTAAAATGAAGTTTTTCGGCACATAGCGTTACATCCACAACCAGGCAATCGCAACATGGGAGTTGCAACCTTAAGTGAGGAGCTAAACACACGTCAAAAGCTAATAGGAAAGCGAATAAATGGAGACATACGCAAATACGACAGAAAATCTACCCGAACTGGCACATTGCCTATATTGAGAAGTGTCGCAACGACTTTTCAAATGCAACATCTGTGCAAATGAGCCTATAACTTTTATTCAACGCTGTCTTGTCTGATGAACTGCTGTAACGCGGTGTGTTTTCGGTAGCACGGCTTTGACGGAACGGGATGGTGTGAAAAAATGAAAAATACCATTTCGGATCAATTCGAAATTGTGCACGGTTCTTGAATGATAGCTGCGTTATAATAAGTGCAGCGATAGTTGATTTTGCAACCAGTGCACACGGTCATAGCAGACAACGCGAGAGTGGTCTTTAGTGACTTTGGTGAGGTTAGCCTGGCAAAAGAGCCTAGCTTGCCAAACTTTATGTATGAGGAGAAACAACATTTATTAAATGATGACATTGAATATGATGACGAAGATGCGCTCAACCATGAATCCCTGTATGCTCACACATGGTATCTAATTAAGTCCTGTATTTTGCAGGAAAGTGAATAGTCCTTTCGTCGCTCGGGAAGCTCGCTTAGAATTGGACCGCGGCCTTACCCGTCACTTATTGTCAATAGGCGAGCCGCCTTCTAGAAGACTAACACTAAGAGGGACGTCTTGGATACTGTATACCGCGTGGATTCCCATATTACGTGGTTCAAGCAATCGCGTAAATCACAGAGTAAAGAGGGGGGAACGGATTTGTTGCAGTTTGAAGCGAAAATGACTTGTGTGAGCTACAGTCATCCGCGTGCGGTGAAGAACCGCTTCGTCATAAATGGACGGTCCGTGAGGCATTCTGAAGTTCCCCTGACGTTTACGAATGAAAGAGGTGCGTAAAGGTGCGATGCTAGAGCGCACGTATATTGCTGAAAACTCCGGGCAACCTTTGACGCCGGAGCAGAATTATCGTGTATCGTAATGCTGGACCGTGTAGATCATGCGCGATCTATGCCGCAGTATCCACCTTAATGTTCCCAGTTATGCCGCCGTGTGCAGGACTCCACGGAAGCTCTTCCTGATGGTGGGCTTTCAGAGCTTGTAAGTGAACGGCATTGATGTCTAAAAGAAGTTGCTCTTTAGGGTACGATGTTAGTAAGTGAAGCTCTGCCTGAGAATCTGATGATTGCCCACGACATGGTGGTTGCACGCTCATGTGGGCGAAAGCAGCGCGCTGAGCGGCAAGTTCACTAACAACGGTTGTTGTGTGGCTACGTGCTGTGCTTAGCAGATGATGTGGTTAAGAAAGATCCACACATGAATAGATGGTTATGTGCAGTGTATTTTTGGGAGATTAGTTCCAAGACGCAGACCTTTGACGCAGAAGTGCTAAGATCCTGTTTTCCCGTAGATGTAATCTGCAGAGGCGCGCCCATCTAAGGTGGTTGTAGAAGCGGAGCAGGGTGCTGGTAGTAAAGCGGTACACGGTCTCGTACTTCAGTGATTGAGCTGACTGCTAAGAGGTGACCTTCCTTCCACGCTACAAAACGCAGTCGCACTCGAAAAAGCGCCCGCGTGCCAGTCGACACTCCACCAGTGTGACCACCGTGGATGTGGCCTTCGGCACTCAAGTGCCGAAGGCCACAGGACTTGTGCTTGCATAGTTTGAATAACTCTCGCATTTCGTTTCAGAGAGGGTTGACAAGAACCGGGAGGATGTGGTGCAATAAACGAACGCACAGTACATCATACAATCAAAGAATGGGTGGGTCTGTACATCCGCAGGCGTTACCTAATAGCATGGGGAAGATGTTAGCGAAGGAACCATGCTTGTTTTCTAAATGGCGGACATGTTTTGATGAATTCAGAGCCTTGTTAAATATCACTTCGAACATCGTGTGGTGCAGGAGTTAGGGAATAGTGCGCCTGCAACGGTGCCCCTATAATTGTATACGTCGCTCTTCGTTGAACGTTGTGGTTCGAAGCTGCACGTATCTGTACTTATTAGGACAGCATAAAACTTCATTTACTGCAAATTGTTTCGAAATACTTACGTTCGGTTGATGAGAGTTTCGTATGTCCCGCTGCAGCGCAGCAAATTAAAACAAGTTCTTAAAAAACTGTCCTCAGTTCATTATGTGCTTTCAACAGCGAGCAGTAGCTATGGAGAATATTTGAGGGAACTTTTTTCGTTAAGAAAATTGTCCTCGGTTCATTGTGTGCATTAAACAGCCCGCAGCAGGTATGGAGATTATATCGAGGGAAATTTTGTCGCAGACTTTGCTTCCCTGTTTATCGGTAAAAAAGCACATTGATAAGTTTAAAAAAGCAGCCTGCTAGCCAGATCGTGTTCGAATGTTAAGAGTGCAGGCAAGAGATTCTGGCTTCAAGAATTAGGGCAATTTTACGAAGAACCTGGTGAATTGGCCGGGTCGAGAATCTTGGTTGACCCTTTAGCCATGTGCGTGAATGAATGCCAGGCTCCTTCCCCACGCTCCAATTCAAAAGCAGTAGTTTTTGTCCACGGCATGTTTACACAAAACAAAACGATGCACAGAACAGATAACACCCTCTACAGGGATGATCAGTCTTATGTGGATTCTTATTGTTGGAGTTTGCTGCCCTTAGAGTTCATTTAAACTTGCTTATGTGTCTGCTCAGACTAGAGGAATGCGGGGTTGGTGACTTCTTGTGCGCAATAAAAGCCTTCGGACTATACAGGGTAGTTTTTACTGTCTTTTTGGCTATGTGTTTGCAAACGCGTACAGGTGGGTGTTCCTGAGGAGAAAAAAAGAAATTTAACCACACGGCCAAGTGGCCTAAATTATTTCTTGAGTGAGACGTTTTATTCGGCAAAGTATTTCTAATGCCATAAATCTACAGGTATACTCCTTTTTTTTTTATTTAAACATACTGCCAATCCCTCACGGGATTCTCGCAGGAAGGGCATATATTTATTTATTTATTTATTTTTATTTATTGTACCCCTCAGGGCCAAAGGCATTACAGAGGGGGAGTGGGTTACAAAAAAAAATAATACAGTGCAGTGAGTATAACAACAAAAACATTAGATTGTTCCTGAATATACAATATTAGCTAGATTCTCACGAAAATTCAGGTTATCATTAATATTAACAATGTCACGGGGAAGGTGGTTCCATTCGCGGGATGTACGTTGGAGAAATGAATGACAGAAGGTTTTTGTGTTGCATAATTCAAGACCAACTTTGTGAGAGTGATCAATGCGATGGGAAGTGTACGGGGGTGGTGGAATTAATTTACAGAGTTCCGGGTGGTGATACAATTTATGGAACAGGGTTAGACGAAAAAGCTTTCGACGAGAAGACAACGTAGGTAGGTCAAGTGTATTTCTCATTGCTGTAATGCTTGCACCTCGGTTATAATTGGAGAGAATGAAGCGAATTGCATTGTTCTGTACAAGTTCAAGTGCAGTTGTTAGCATTTCGTGAGTGGTATCCCATATCGGCGCGGCGTACTCTAATTTTGAACGTACTAGTGTTGTAAAAAGCAACAGTTTAAGTTCGGACGGGGCGTTAAAAAAAGTTTCGCCTTATATATCCCAGCATACGGTTAGCATTGTTAATAACGTATTCGACGTGAAGGGCCCAGGACAAGTTTGATGTGATGTGAACGCCAAGGTACTTATAAGAGACAACCAATTCTAGAGCGGAATTATTAAGAAAATAAAGAGACGGAGTGGTGTTTGTACGAGATACACGTAGGACTTTACATTTCTTAGTGTAGAGCTCCATTCGCCATTCATGACACCAGTTAGCGATACTAGTAAGATCAGACTGAAGAATTGCGCAATCGTTGTCGGTGTTGATTTCTCGGAAAATGACACAATCATCAGCAAAAAGATGGATTTTAGAAGTTACCAGGGAGGAGAGATCGTTAATGTAAATTAAGAATAACAGCGGCCCCAACACTGACCCCTGAGGTACACCTGAGTGTACGTCTCGTAGGGGTGAGTTGTAGCCGTTTGCTGCAACGAATTGCCAACGATTAGTAAGAAAACATTCAATCCATTTTAGTAGATTATCATCGATATTTAGTTGGCGTAGTTTGTGAAGCAGGAGTTTATGAGAGACCTTGTCAAAAGCCTTGCTAAAGTCCAAAAAAATACAATCTGCATTCGACGAACGATCAAGAATACGGTGAAGACTGTGTGTAAATGTTACCAGTTGAGTTTCACAAGAGTATGATTTCCGGAAGCCGTGCTGTGCCGACGTGAAAAATGAGTTAGATTCAAGAAATTTAACCAGATTAGAAAAAATAACATGTTCGAGCATTTTACAACATGTGCTGGTGAGTGAAATTGGGCGGTAATTAGAGGGATCACATTTATTTCCAGTTTTGTACAGAGGAACCACCTTCCCGATTTTCCACGCGGCGGGTAACGTAAATGTATTTAGTGATTGTTGGAAAATTTTTGTTAGTAGTATAGAACAATAAGCATTTGTATTTTTCAGAAACTTTGCAGTAATTAGGTCAAAACCAGGGGATGAATGATTCTGTAAACCGTCAATTAATTTGGAAATGCCAAGAACATCGACAATCACTGGAGACATGGCAATATATTCGAAATGTTGGACGGCCGGAAACTTATCGACAGTAGTGTTGGAAAAGTTTTTTACGAAAGTGCCGTTTAAGATAGACGCACACATATTAGAAGGCACTGGATTGTTAAAGTCGTCCTCGAGGCCAATATCATCATGAGCGGGTGGATTAATGACGCGCCAAAATTTCTTAATGTTAGTCTTTAGCATAGATGGCAGTACTGTAGATAAGAAAGATTTTTTAGCATATTTTACTGCATGGACGTAAGCATCAGAAGCGACGCGATAAGTATCCCAGCGGGAACTAGTGGGGGACTTTTTGGCTAATCGGTAAAAGCGCTTCTTACGGTTAGAGAGGCGCTTGATATACGAGTTGTACCATGGTGCGTGGGGATAAGATGTAACTACACGATTCGGAATATATTTATCCATGAGTTGGTGAATTTTACTCGAGAATAAATCCCAATTACATTGAACAGACCGGTCATCAAAGTGCAGCAAGAATGAGTCGGTAAAGACTGACAGTTCGTTGTTAATAGCTTCGAAGTTAGCGTTCTTGTAGTCACGAATATATTTTTTGTCTTTTGCTTTTCTTGGGGGGATTGCGTTAATGTGAAACGTCAACAACAAATGATCACTCAATCCAGGGGAATAAGTGACAGATGAAGCAAAATCAGGTCGGTTCGTTAAGATAAGGTCTAATGTACTTGCTGTGTTATTTAGCGTTCTAGTCGGTTGTGTTATCAATTGGCTTAAAGAAAATACAGAGCACAAATCTAAAAAATTACTTGCTTCAGTCGAAAATGGCGATAAGTGAGGCGGTTGCGTACTCCAACAAATGTTAGGAAAGTTAAAGTCACCCAGACGAAAAAGGCACGAGGAAGGATAGCGTGTAGAAATTGCGTTGATTGCGTCATGTAGCTCATTCATAAACGTAATTGAGGAAGAAGGCGGTCGATAGCAAACACCGAAGACTATATTTTGATGGTGAAGCGTCATTGAGGCCCAAATTATTTCTAAATGACTGTTAATATGTACGCACTTGGATGAAATATCTTTTGATATGGCTAAAAGAACGCCTCCGCCTCGACGCTCAGTACGGTCGCAACGATAAATGGAAAAGTGAGAGGCATTGCAAAAAATTTCCGTGTCGCGCACATGTGAGGAAAGCCAAGTTTCTGTTAGCGCAATAATGTGGGCGGAACATGTGTCAATCGCCGATGACAACGACTCATGTTTGTTAAGTACACTTCTTACATTGCAAAAAAGAATGGAAATGTTAGGTGAAGAAAACGATGAACAAAGATGGCCACTCCCCTCGTTGTCCTATGATAAGGCAGGAGAGGCGGCATTGTTAGTACGGTTGGGGCGCTCGTCTCGAGTTTCAATTTGCTCTACGGTGTCAATACTAGCGTTGTAGATGTAACATTTCTTGTCTATAAATAATCTTTTGTAGCTGAGTTGGAAAGAAGGGGATCCAGGCTGACTTTTAGCAAACTCAATCAGTTTTCTTCTTGCAATACGAGTGGTAACAGAGAAATCCTCATTTACAGCGACGTCCTTAAGTTTGAGTTGACTGCGTAGGGTAAGTACTTTTTGTTTTTGTTTGAAATTAGTGAACATAGCAATGACTGGGCGAGCTTTGTTCGGTGAAAAGGACCCTAAACGATGTGCACGTTCTATTGCGTCGGATTGAAAAGAGTCCATGACGGAAGATAACACAGATGTTAGTCTTGCTTCTGTCTGTTCCCATGTTTCTTTAGCGTCTGCAATGCCATGGAATATTAGGTTGTTACGATGGGATCTATCTTCAAGTTCGTCGACACGGGATGTTAGATAATCGGTGTGGTTGGTTAGGCCTGCAAGTGATTGTTCCGTTTGCGATAGCTGCTCTTCGAATAAGGGAAAAGCCTCAGATTTTTGTTAAAGCTCGTCCAGTCTTTGCTGGATGGCGGTCATTTTGTTTTCAATGCTCTTTTGTCCTTCTTTTATAGCTTTTATGTCAGCAGTGACTTCGGTTTGAAATTTTGTACTTTCCAGCGTACGTTCGTGCACATCTTTAAGTAATTTAAACATTAGCTTAGTTTGTTCAGCGGGATCATCGGGTAAGCATTCGGAGTCATCAACTGAATTAGATCGTGTACGAGGACCAGGGTTAGCCTCTATGTCTCCACAGCAGAGAAGAAAACAGGCCATAGAAAAACACTCGCAGACAGTGTCACATAAGACCCGTGGGCACGGGAGCAGTAATAAACATCGGTCATCGCACCTCTTAGTGTAAAGTGAATATGGTTTACACACCTGAAATGCGTGAAGTAGCGGATTAGGAAGCATGTTGACGACACTGCTCCCATGCCCACTGAAGAGGACGCTTGGATGAGCGCTGCTTAAATCCAGGGCGTCGAAAGGTGATGACGTTGACCATGGGACTGACGGGCTGATGAATAGGGCTTCCGCAGGATGGCGCGTATGTGGAATCCGCGCATGGGCAGAATCGACACACAGCGCACCGTTTACGATGGGAAAGTGGCCACCGTAGGTGATCGGCTCTCCAGGTATCAGCAACGGAGGCTGACAGGCGGAACCGCAGGGCGACGCAGATAGCCAGCTGGCCAGACACGTCAAAAGAGCCTGAAATGCGTGAAGTAGCGGATTAGGAAGCATGTTGACGACACTGCTCCCATGCCCACTGAAGAGGACGCTTGGATGCGCGCTGCTTAAATCCAGGGCGTCGAAAGGTGATGACGTTGACCATGGGACTGACGGGCTGATGAATAGGGCTTCCGCAGGATGGCGCGTATGTGGAATCCGCGCATGGGCAGAATCGACACACAGCGCACCGTTTACGATGGGAAAGTGGCCACCGTAGCTGATCGGCTCTCCAGGTATCAGCAACGGAGGCTGACAGGCGGAACCGCAGGGCGACGCAGATAGCCAGCTGGCCAGACACGTCAAAAGAGCCTGAAATGCGTGAAGTAGCGGATTAGGAAGCATGTTGACGACACTGATCCCATGCCCACTCAATGCCCGCTGACATACACAGTATATGTCAGCGTTTTTCAAGTACTGTGGGGTTACACAATCGGTGGACTGTAGTACACATTATACTCTCATTGTTGAATAAGTATTAACAAGGAACGCATGCATTTTTCATATGTAACATACCGTGCACGCTTTGATAATACAGGTTACAACATTCCTCTGCGTACGGGATTACTGATTATAGCTCTTCATTACAAATCTTTTCAAAAATTCGTGATTTCGTGAAAAGATGATACACAAATGAGTTGATACACACATTCACTTGAGTGATAACAAGTAATAGTCACATCGCGTTAATTTTCATTTCTACCAGTCTTAAAAACTCTGTTAAACTCTTGGTACCAGTTATTGAGTTGCCTAGAGAATTCCATTCCCTTATTGCTAATGAAAAGAAAGCATACTTGAAACAGTCTACATTGAACCGGGATTCTGTTAGCCTTTGGGGATGTTTTAGTCTGGTTAGCCTTGTGCGATCAACGGATATATACTTTGAGGCCTCTAAATTTAGGTGACCGTAAATTAGTTGAAACAAACATTTTAATCTGGCTATCTTGATTTTATTATCGAGGGTGAAGCTTGTTTTAATAGCTGTGTCGGAGAGTCGCTCATTTTATGTCGGTTAAAGATAAACCTTACCGCTTTTCTTTGGACACCTTCCAATTTATTGATTAATTCTTTAGTATAAGGGGCCCAAACGATATTGGCGTATTGAAGTACGGACCGGACATACGTCGTGTAGGCCAATAGCTTTACGTGAGGTGGTGCCTGTCGCAGTCGTCGTCGGAGCATAAACAGGCGTTTCAATGCCGAAGAAGTGATGTTGTTAATGTGCGATTCCCATCTGTAATCGGTGGTTAATGTAACTCCTAGGTATTTATGCTCCGTTACACGGGCAAGGGGGTTATTGTTGATATTATAAAGAATGTCGGAAATGTTTCTTTTTCTGCTCACAGTCAGGAGCGAACACTTTTTGGGGTTGAGCAGCATTTGATTTTCCTTGCACCAATCGCATACCTTCGACAGGGCGTTTTGTAGAGCTACGCTATCTTCTGTTGTGCTAATTTCGCTGTAAATCACACAGTCATCTGCGAATAGTTTTATGTTAACTGGTACTCGTGAAGGTAAATCATTAATAAAAATAAGGAAGAGAATAGGAGCCAAAACAGAACCCTGAGGAACTCCTGATGATACCGGTGTGATTGCGGATGTCTTATTGTTGAATTCTACGTACTGCATGCGATTAGTTAGGTAATCGTTAAACCAATTAACAATGACTGTGTCCCCAAGCACATTTTCCAGCTTTCGGAGTAGTTTTACATGAGATACTGTATCGAAGGCTTTCGAAAAGTCCAGAAAGATTAGGTCAATTTGTTTCTGATTATTAAGACAGTTTGATATATCGTGCGTTAGTTCTACTAGTTGCATGACAGTAGATAAACCTCGCCTAAAGCCGTGCTGGTACCGCGATAAAATGTTCTCGCTCTCAAGAAATGACGTAATGTGTTTGAGGATGACGTGTTCTAGTATTTTGCATATAGTGCATGTTAAAGATATCGGACGAAAGTTGGTGAAATCATCTGTATTTCCTGATTTATGCACTGGGATAACCTTGGCAACTTTCCATTCCTGTGGTAGAACACCAGTTGATAGTGACTTGTTAAAAAGGATGCATAAATATTTGGCCATTAGTTCCGCATATCTTACAAGAAAAAGGTTAGGGATATCATCTGGGCCCGTAGCTTTCTTTGCGTCTAAATTAAGCAATAGATGAAATATTCCGTTCTCGTCTACAGTAAGTGGGTCAATCTGCTTGTGGAAAATGTGTTCCATTTCAGGTAAGTTGCCATGAATACGGATTTAAAGTATTCATTTAGTGAGTCTGCGTTTACATGGCTTTCCTTTTCGGTGGTTGGCGTTTTGCTGGAGGTTTTAGGTTTAAGGTAATTCCAGAACTTTTGGGGAGAGTTTTTCAGAAAATTTGGTAGCGTTGTCTCAAAGTAGCTAGTTTTTTCTTACTTAATTTTCGCTTTCATGACATCAATCGCGTTTCTAAGATTTTTCCTTGCTACGTCTCCAGGGTTTATTTTCAAGCGCTTCGTCAATCGCTTTACTTTACGTTTGGCGTGGATTATGTCCCGAGTGATCCATGGGTTATGCTGTTTAGTTTTTTTGGTCTTGGTAGGAACGTGGCTTTTTATGCATGGAGAAATTATATTTTTGAACTTTCGCCAAAGCGCGTCAATATCAGTAACTGGGGTCTCTGAAAGATCTCTGAAAACATCGAGTTCAATAATTAGGTGATTTAATATACTGGTATCATCCGCAGAACTGAAGTCTGGGTATGTAATGTAGGACTTTCTAGAAATTTGTACGTCTTTGAGAGGAACGCTGCAGAAGATAAGCTTATGATCTGAAAGGCCATTCAGTATGTCAAAGCTAGTTTTCTCTGACGGGAAATGGTCGCTCAGAAATACAAGATCGAGTATACTTGCAGAATTGCCCTGTACACGTGTAGGCCTATCTACTATTTGCGAGAGATTAAACCGGAGCATAGTGTCTATGAGGGTTTCAGCACTAGCTGAGTGGAACTGCATCGTCTGCCAGTTGATGTCAGGAAGATTAAAATCCCCTAAAGAGACCAGTCTCGCACTCAGCACGTGCCGTTCCATATAATGGAACGGCACGTGCTGTTAACATTTTTCAACAAAGATACTATTTGTCTTACTTCAGAAAGAACGCAACTATATATTGTGAATTTGTAGTGATATTTTTATTACAAGTAGACGTGTGCTCGGTTTTTGCGTGAGCAAATGGACGATACGCTTGTAGATAATGTTGTACCACAAAACCCCAATAAGGTTTCAGCAAGGATCTCGCCGCTGTGTTTCGAGCGCCAAGTCTCAACAGTACTAAAAGACGCTGCAGCCGTGGAAATGCAGCGACAGTAACCACCGGAAACTTCTAGTGCGTTAACGGAGTCAGGAGGGCCAGTTACGGGTTAAGAATGTCACAGAAACAAGCCTCTTTTGACGGTACTTGATGCAATGCGAGTAAATGCGGGGAATGTTCTTTTGGTGTGTTGTCCTCTTATACTAATTGGATATTCCCTAACGATCTGGTGTAGCGTGGATAACATTGTAAACTACTTCCCTCTCCTGTTCCTCTCCCTTCCTTACGGAATTCGTAAGAGCACTTGAATGTTTGTGTAGGTTCTTTTTATATTCTGATCCATGCGTTCGGGCTGAGTTGAAGATATGAAAATTGAGCAGTTATCCTTACCGTGGGTGCCGTCGAGAACACTTTGAGTGGCTGCAAAGCAAGCATAAACAGTGACCAATATATTAATGGACAACAAAAGATATAGCAGAATAAAACAAGTTAAGCAACGCCGACAGGGGTATAGTAAGGGAATGTTGTGTATCCTGAGTTCTTACCCTCGTTTTTCGGATTGTTTTGGTGTACGAGTGGGCAAAAAAACACTTGGCAGTAATCGAGGAAAAGCGAACGGCTCGGTTCCTGAGCATTCAACCCAAAAAAAGAATAATTTCTCTACAAGTATTTCTAAAGTTGGAAATCTAATAGGCGTTGCTGATACCTAATGCCTACCTTTCGCGCAGCTGTGTTGCAGGAAGATGGTTGACAGAAACATAACATCACTGGCCAACGGGGGCCTAATATTGTCCGCTCAATTGACCAATCGAGTTCGAAATGTGGACTTACATGCTCTCTTAGGAATTCTTGGAAAACGCGTCATGCCTAGGAACTCAGTTGGTGAAGAGCTGGAGCCACACCACCACGAGTATTTATCCCTCTTTCCTCAATAAGAATGTTTAGCCGCTTCTCAGTCTCTTTATTTCCGGTGCCGTTTTTTGTAGCTATCTTTGCCCGTAACAGCGTGACATCCGTTCCGGGATGCATCCCTACGCATCAGCTCCATGCAGTGTTGACGCTATGAATGGCGACGCCCCGAAGTCACCTGGCCATGCCTCAACATTCGTCTGATACCGGCTCGGTAAGGTGCGAACGGCCCATTCTACTAACAAACTTGAATGTTAGCGTTTTAGATCATTTCCAGTGCAGCTATAAGAAGGGACGATTTCTGGCTACCCGTGCGCTCTCAATTCAGCCGCTTGGACAACGCTGACATGTTCTCGCTTGGATTCGACAACCACTCCCGACCACTTACAGCCAACGCGGGGTGGCATGTGGTTAATCACGGTGAGCCTAAGGTTACCTGCGTTGCAGTAATCCCAGTGACATCTGCATCACAGAACGCCAGAGCTTCGCTCGGAGTTCTGGCACTGGGCGCTCCATAGTTGGCAGTATTCTCGAAACTTTACTCTCTGTCCGTTGAAGGTCGACGTTCTTTTTTGATTGGAATTTCGATATTCATTTCTAATTCTGTAAAACATTGTTCTACCATTATCTATCCGGGTAGCTTTGAGAGACCTGCGAAGGAAGCGACGCTGTTTCGGCCGTTATTCCGCAATTGCAACTTCCTGCTTTACACACACACCAAACACCCAAACAACACACACAACGAAATGCATGGGTACTTGACACTTCAGAGAGCCAGTGTAACAGTGCAAACATTAGACGGGGTATCTCCCGAGGTTCTTCTGCGATCAGACACTTTTTAAATCCCTCTGAATCTCATGGAAGCACACAGGCAAAGACAGATGTCTATACGGTGCTTGACGCGCACAGCTACAGGAACACTCGAATTCCTCCGCGTCAACCCACACGTTAAGTAAATCTCGCCTCTTCAGATTCCATCTCGATTTTGATTGGATTGTAGGATTTAACGCGCCGACGCAACGCAGGCAATGAAGAGCGCCGTAGTGGAGGACTCCTGATTAATTTTGACAACCTGGGGACCTTTAACGTGCGCCGAAATCTCGTACACATGGGGGTTTTCTCCTTTCACCTCCATCAGAAAAGCGGCCGCCGCGGTTCAGATTCCAACTCAATCTATCCACCCAGACGCTTACTGTCCGAGATCTGCTTTCTGTAATATGCGCCAATCTTATCACTCGCCCAGGTGAACCGCCAAACAGCGAACCTGCGGTTTAACCGTCTCACCACCACGGCAAGAAGCTTCCGAAGAAGTGATCAAACAAGCACTGATAAAAAACGTCAGGGCTCATTGTGTTTCCAGCACTTTCGTTTGCTGAATCATCAGTTCAAAATTATAACTAAGATTATTTACGTCAGTTAAAGACACGGCAGTGTAAATGGCTGACTAGATAGATGTGCAGGTTATATCGATGTAATAATAGTGATGTAGTAGCACTACGCCCCCGAGATCAGCGCCGCAACGGCAGCGGCCGCTCGGCCGTCTCCGAATGACACTGGACCCAATCAACCGCTTTACCATTTCTGACCATCAAACAGATATGAAGGAAGATGGGTAAAACCAAAGATGTTTTTGAAGCGACGCTTTCAGCCTCTCACTGCTGATGTCCGTACGCGAAAACACCGTGCAGAAACACAACTTTCTCTGACAGTAGTAGGCCTGCCATGTTCATGCTATACATGGTAGGGCTAGAGAAGAAACGTGAAGAAAGTCAAGAAGGGTTTAGCCTAACCCATATGCTACAAGGTGAAGTGGTACAACAGCATATTCCAGCAATGTTATACGCAGACGACTTTGTTCTTTTAGATGATAACCAAACCGATGTGCAACGGCTAATAAATATTAGTGGCCAGGAAGCCACCGAGCTCGGATTAAATTTTAGTGCAGAAAAATCAGGAATAGTGGTTTTCAATGATGATACCAGTGACGTAGTGCCTATCCAGCAAGGCGAATTACCCAGAGTGAAGGAATATAAATGTTAGGGAGTGTGGATAAACGAAGGGGATAACTACATAAGAACTCACGAGGAGCAACTTAAGGTTAAGGGAAAGTTAAGGGAAAGCGAAATGCAGCTATAATGAAGCATAGAGCGCTGTGGGGGTACAACAAATATGAATTAGTAAGAGAAATGTGGAAAGGAGTAATGGTTCCGGGTCTTAGGTTTGCGCATGCTGTACTCTGCCTAAAATCAGACGTTCTATCAGGCCTTGAATAGAACCAGAGAACGGTAGGACGTTTGGCCTTAGGCGCGCCTGGAAAAACAACTAACGAAGCAGACCCGGGAGATATGGGCTGGGCGTCGTTTGAAGTTAGAGAAGCACAGAGTAAAATATGCTCTGAAATGAGGTTGAGAGCAATGGATCAACGACGGTGGGCAGCTAAGGTTTTTAGGTACCTATACTTGAAAAGCGTGGACACGCAGTGGTTAAGTAAGACTAGAAGGCCAACGATGAAATACTTAAAGAACAATGGAGAATCCAAAACAGCGAAGGTAACGAAAAAAGAGGAGGGCAGATTGAAACAAATAAATTGACGGAAAAAATGTGAGCTAAAACGTCATTAGAAATGTACAGGGCCGAGATAAAAAACATCAGAAAGGAAAATTTCCAGGATAATTTACAGGGCAGCACTTTGCTTTTTGAGGCTGGAGCAGGTTGTCTGCGAACTAAAAGCTTTGTGGGGAAGTATTAACAAAATGATGGGGTATGCGTGGTCTGCGGAAAAGAAACAAACTATGCGGCACATAGTGTTAGAAAGTGAGGGTATCTATCCGAATCTACATGAAGGAAATATTTCGCTTCCAGAAGCGCTAGGATTTAAGGGTATCACAGAGCAAGTTAACTTCAAGGCTGTCGAGGTGACAAAAAGGAGATTAGATTGCTGGTGGTCGAAAATCATAGAAGGGAATAGTGCCTAATACAGTTTCCAACTGTAATAGAAAAAAAAAGTATTTTCTGCCTAAAAGCTTTTTGTGCCTGCCCTAAGCAGCGCTTGTATTAAACCAAGTGTCTAAAACATAGGTATATAATTCACCTTTGGTAAGATGACATGTCATCACCCCGATACAAAGGAGAAACCAATAGAAATCATTATCACTCATTATCAGTAATGATCGCGGGGAAGTGTACAAAAGTAGAAAAACAGAAAGCTGGCCTGCGAAGCTTGACGACGCAACATCAAGATAACTCAGGCGTGTGAAGGCGATGTATACAAACCTAACATCGTTGACCTGATGTGAACGTTGACAGCCGTTATCCAACGCTCGGCTTACCCTGAGAATGACGTTACTCTGAATGCCGTAAGGCTGTTAGCCACATGGCGTTAGGCTGCATTTTGAGGCTTACGAGATCAGGCTTAATTACACATTTTCAAGTTTAACACCGTGAACCAGCTCGTAATCGAAAAAGTAGCGTGCGGAAAAAAGCTGGTAAGCATTCCTCCCTAAACCCGTAACCCGAACATTACGCCTAACGGAGAGAGGATATAATTTCTTACAATAATATCTAAAGAGGAATCCGCCGCTCCGATCGACTGCCGCGATGGACTTAATGGGAAGTAGTGGATGCGGATCGGCACTCGATGGCTTCGCCGAAAGTACTCAGACTTAGATCGAGTCAAGAATTTTGTTTTTCTCGTGGTCTTGCTGCGTGAACCCCTCTTCTTATGTGGGGTGTTAGGAGTAAGCGTTCAAAAATACGTTTCTCCTTGAACTGAATGTCGCATAAGCGCTGACGCCGTGCGGTGTGCAAAAACGTTCTACAACTAAATTTGCGAATGGGGTGTGTTACCAAGTCATGGCTGGCGCAGAGAGCACGAAAACATAAACGACGGCGCTGTAGGCGGCGAGTTTCCCTGAGAATTAAGAGTTGCGTCGGTGTTCATTCGGCAGAACAATGTATTTTCGATCATAACGAAGCTTGCGAACTGCTTGACACAGCCACACTTTCCGTGCGAACGCCGGCTCCTACGGCGTAGACACTCCGGATCTTACGGCGTTCTGCATGCCGTAAGGCCGTCAGCTGCAGTGCGTTAGAGCAAACGACGGATTTTGAGGCTGAGGACGTGAGGCCTAACGTCACATTTTCTGGTTCAACACCGTGGACCAGCACCCGTTAGAAAAAGTACTCGCTGTACGCCAAGCAGTAGGCTCCGATTCACGCCATAGGCACCAATCCTAAACGCTAGGCCTAGGGAGTACATACCCGAGAGTCGTTTTGGTTATTCTACAAAAGTGGTGTATATCTCCCGAGTAACGCATACTCACTCGGTGGGATTGGCCAAGAAAAAAGAATCCGTCACAAGAAAGCGTCGCGTTCCACATAGTTGTCGGGAGACGTTGGAGGGCATGATTTTTATATTGCGTGAAAACCGATTTTCAATTTGGGAATCAATGCATAACCAACAGAACGAGAACGATTCTTCCTACAAACTATGTTGTCCAATCGCCCAGAACTGGTTTCAGCGCGAAGTTCGCGCAAGAGCACTGAGCGGATATCAGGTCTGCACAGACTTTGGCGCACCACGAGCCGTAGCAAAGCTTTTGCCGTACGCAGGAGTATACCATTTTTGCTCGCTTACTGAGCTACGTCGAAGCGCGAGTGCGTCGACATTACGCGACCATTCTGATGGCCCTCGGGGCATAAGTTCCGCTGCGGTGGATCTATATTGTCACAAGCGGTTAGGCTGTCTCTACTGAGAGGACGGGTACATGCCAAGTTACAAAAATAGCACCTTTGTCTCTTCGTGAATCTGAACAAGGTTTGTTTGATGTTAGAATTTAGAAATCAGAAGTCTGTTCAGGAAAGGAATGCTCAAACAAGAATTTCTGGCTCACAAAAAAAATTTGCATAAATTCAGCAAATTGTCCACTGATGGGTGGCGTTTTTAGGCCGCTTGCAATGGGTATGAGTTGTTACAGCCAATTCTTGTTTGCTAATCTAAATGCTGTCCGACGAATTATCTTCATTTGCGCTTTTAAAACGATTACAGGTGGAATTTGCGGAAAATCTGCATTCTTGTGGGAATGCAGGGCGCTGTTCCTGTTTGTGGTTGTACAGCTTGCATTTCCCGTACCTTTTGATATTTCTCTTATTTTGTAGTTTTTCTCGATTTTGTTAGACCAGTTATCTTAAAAATTACATTTAGAACTTTCGCGAAATCTGCAGTAATCTGGAAATTCAGGACTTTACATAGTTCGCGATTTTCCGTGTATTTTTTAGTTTTCTTTTTCTTAGTGCTTTAAAATTTCGTTAGAGCTGTAGCGCCACCATCATCATCTTCGTAAGCGCCACCATCATCATCAACAGATTGGTCAGCTGGCTCGGAGGGACACGCGACACTCTGCACCCGGCACCCCTCGGGAACGGCACTTTCGTTCTACTCGCT